>NW_019091198.1:3750000-5000000 GCF_002217175.1 Folsomia candida
CACCAACCACAGAAATTTATGGATTCGCTTTACTCAATTGCATCTTCATTCTTTCCCATCATTTTAGATTTGCAAGTTAATCCGAATTTGCAAATCCCTATCTCCAATCTTTAGCTGCTCTCTACTCCCAAAAGCAAAGGGTGAATAAGCTCCATAAAACTTGGAAACTGGACCAAAATAATAATGAGCGTACAGCAATTCTCATTTTAAAGTGATCGCCTACATGCATATTAATGTGACGTAGAAAATGCAAATAAATATATTTATTTCCAACGCAATTATTTGCAAGCATGTATTTAATCAGATTGGATGGAGGAAAGCACTGTGACGCATTTTATATCAAATTGCCTCGCAACATTTGTGCCCATACAAAATTTAGCTGCTTAAATAGTATGACTTGGTTGGTGCAAGATATTTAGCGAACCCATTAAGCACCACTCTTTATTTCATATCCATTTATTTATAGCTTTGAGTATAATGTATGAGAAGCTAAACTTGCATTGAAACACTTTTTACCCATTGCGATACAGCAAAAGTGAGTGAGCATTTGTATAGAAATAGATAACACACACATGTACATACACACGCTTATATGAATTCACCACAAATTAGAGATCGCGGATTGACGACGCCGAGCTGGATTTTTTTAGACTGAATCCGAGATTTATTTGGCAATGGGATGACAGGAAGACCGAGTCCAGGTCCAAATCGTCTGATGCTCTGAGACAGACAAAAGAAATTTTGATTTCAAGTTCGAAAGAAAAGGGATGAAGCAAAATGATGTGTGCAATTTGCGATATTTCCTGACTACGTAGTTATCAGTGGGGCAGAGTGGGAGGTGGTTGGGAAAGATGATAAATCTCGACTCGCCCTCGATATTTCGACACTTGATAAGCCAACCGTGGTGGTGACGATGGTATAACATTGCCCCCAAAGAGCACAATCTCCACTATAAATATTTCTCCAAATATCTAAACGACTTGACTGGCACCCCTCATTAATACGTGCTTGTCTTTGTCAGTCTCTCTTTTTTTTTTTACTTATTACACAATCTTAATTGATTCAAAGGGCAATTTACAAATCATGAAGTGGAAATAAAGCACCTACAAATTTTCCGTTAGTGGTTTGTTGCTAAGCACGCAGCCAAAGTCAGGGAGATTAGTTCTTCGTGCAAAACTCGTGGCGATTTTTATTTTAATCTGATTTTGAATTTAATCAGTGCTAAAGATATTTGGAATGGCAAGTTTGACTTTGAATAGTTCATCCAACTCGTGCTACGAGACAAGTTATCCAACATTAATTTGGCTACTTAACAAACATAAATGCATCCAAAATAATACGTCGCATAGCAGATTGGCATCACGGTTCCCATTTACCTCGTTTCGTGCAATATGTACATGTGTGTAGGTAGGCTTGCCAGATTAACATCTGCAAACAAACAGTGTAAGTGTGTGACAACAAATCGAAAGGACACTGTACCACCAAACGAATGCCAATGACATAACCAACTTTGGATTTATATGTATTAGTGGACATTACTAATTACTATTATTAGTAACTTTTTTGGCAAAGTGTGCCACAACCCACAGAAAGCTTGTAATTATTACGTGGAATTTCTGAGATTTGACATCATTTAATAGCTTTTCATAAAAATTATCTAGAACCAGTTACCGAAACATGAAGCTTCTTACCTATGTTTTATAAGCAACAACCTGAATATGTCATTTTTTGCAAGGGTTCTCTTCTAATTGAATTGAGAGAAGCGGCCTCTTGGACTTGGTCAAAAAGTAGTTGGAATTACAACATATTTTACTCCTTTCTATTTCAGGAACCAAATCAAGATTCATTAAGAATTGGTAGATAACTTATATTTATTTGTAATTATACGTTTGCCTTCTCTCGACACATAGTATTAATCGATGGACATGTTTAATAATATAGAAAAGTGGACGGCCTTTGTTTTATACTTTCCTTCGTAATTAAGTTTTTACATGGTAGCTGCTACTACTACATGGTAGCACCTGAAATTATACACACACAAATGAACTGCAGGGTTGTATTACTTGCACGCTATACGTACAAGTTTCTCAAATAGAAAATAAATAAGTAGGCATTTTTGGGCTAGGCTTCACCTTGTTGCATAACAAAAATGTTATTTTTACATCACAGCAAAAAAAATTATGGAGGTGCAAATCTCTAAAAGTCACATTTTTTATTGGTTCAGCTACCAAGTCCCCACATTCAGTGTCCTCATTGCTCAACAGGTGAACACTAACCAAGCAACCAACCACCTACGCTGTTCAAATAAACCAAACTACAAATTGTGTCCCTACTTAGCTTTGTCATATATCAAAGGGCTAGCACAGCAAGTAGTAGTGGTAACCTTTCATCCTTAGAATTGCACCTGACTGATTTTGACAACTACTTTGTCCTTGTACCTGGAAGTTAGTTTGTGCTCCCAACTTCAAATGATGCCTCCTTCATGTAAAGCCCTGTTGTTGTGTGGGCATGTTCAAAGTGATGAGATGATGATTAGATTCGCATCATAGCATAAAATTGATTAGTTGACTTATTTTATGTGTTGTTGGTAAGTATAATCTACATCAAAATGGATTTTGTATTCGTTACAATCCTTTTCATCAAATTTCATAGAAAATTACAAAATGACCTGACAACAAACATGAACCAAACTAGATTGAACATCAAAAAGCGACACATTACTTTGGGTTGGGTGAGCCTATTTACCAAGAAAAGTTAAATAGAATCTTGACACTTGACGTATCAAGCCAAATTATAATTGAACCGAGGCTTTCTTCGCGTTGTAATTATTATTTAGCGCTCTGCACAAGCATAAGCATGGCATGTCGGTTGGTCGGTGCGGCTCAACGGCTAATTTCTCGGAACGAGATGAAACTCCTGCTTGATTATAATACAAACAACGAAGTACAATTCCCTCATTGAAATTGCATTCAAGTGTGTAAGCAGGCCAAACATGAATGCGTTATTGGAATCTATTTGCATGCAGAATTAACATTTAGTTTACACATTGAATGAGCAATAAGACAAGCAAACAATTAATGTGAACATTCCTAATGTTATAATTCGTTGAATTGGATGCAAATTAAATTAATTGCTGACCGAGTGATAACAAGTACATTGATTTTTTGCACTATACTACCTGTAATTCCGCACATTCGATATCAGTTTCAACCATTTATTTTATAATTGTTCAAGTGATTTTAGGCAGAAAAATTATGAAAACATCTCCGTGAAACTGTGACAATACAGTATTACTAACATGCAAATTAGTATTTAGCACGAACAGAGATCAGCGATGTGTGGCAGATTTATTTATGTATGACGCAGTTCCATGTGCACCATATAATACGCTCATTGTGAAACATTATTCCAGTAAATTGTTCTCCTTCAGATGATGCAGAGCCAAGAGACGACGCAAGTAAAGCGGATCTGTAAATGATGAATGAAAAATGCAACTGGTTTTTGGCCACGTTATTAAAATATCACTTAAAAGCTTTTCCATACAAAAAGTAAGGCAGACGATGCTTAACGGTAACTTTGTGTGCGCTTGTACATAAACCTCATTTCAATGGAAGTGGATTATAAATTCTGCCCATGCCAAATTCCACTTGTTTGTTTTGGTTTTACAGTGGTTGCGGTGAAGTAGTAGGAAAAAGGCGACGCATAAATCCATGAAAACTTTGATAGAATACTGAATATTGTCATTACTACAGATTGGCGTGTAAGCCATATCATTTTACAAGCTCCCCGTCGTTTATCCAATTTATTGAATGACCATCATCCCAACCGACGACGACGACGCAACAAACTTTTAATAATCCAGGGCAATTGTTCTTTTCTGCCCACTTACGTCATGACGAGGATGACGCTGATGATATAAAAAATAGGCTGCGGATGCAAATAGTTCTCTATTTAATATGTTGCAGGTTGCTCGAAATTGAATAAAGAGAAAATAAATATTAGCACAATTGAATATTTTGTACATATGTCGATTTTTTGTGGAATTGATCACCTACAATTTGCGAGGTGAGAAGCAAGTGCTTACGTATTTAACATATTTAAATAATCGCCCAATATGCCCAGCGATGAAGAGAAGGTTAATTAGAGCTTCAGCCCTGGTTCTGTTTATTTGCAAACTTTAAACTAGCCCAGCTTCACATTAACATCATAATTCATTAATAGAAATCCAGCCGTGCAATGTTGCGTTACATGAAATAAGTTAACAAGGCGAAGATTGAAATCACTTGTTTCATTAGGAGCTTCCTTTCCGACATAAGTTTTGTTGTATAAACACTGATTGTTGTGGTTAGATAAGAAAGGCTGCGGGGTTGCCGGAATGATGAGGTAAATACGTAGGTAATTGCATATGCGTGTCGTTAGGAGTGGCTGGTGGGAAGAAAGAAGGGAAAATATGCATTGAGGGAAGCGCGATTAATTAAGACTGATATAACCAAAAATGAGTATTGAATAGCTCATTAAAATTAAGAACAAATCCTCAATTCTTCTTCTGTGGAATCATGTAATATCTTGGCATTCCTCTCGATTTATTTATTGCTGATGGCTTATAAATTGCTGCAGACAACACGACAAACTTGCATAAGCTCGATAAATGCATGCATATGTGGACATGCTGACAACGGGGCTTTGGCTGGAGCGAGAAGCGTTACATAAGAATGACCCTGCTTGCTTAGCATATATTGTGTTAACGTTATTTGAATTGAAATGCTGATTTTTGGTAATTGAAAGCGATCTAATTCCAAGTGCAAGACAGACTAGTTACGTATGCACTCATTCTGCTCGTCTGAGACGAGAGCGAGAACCTCTCACGAAATATATTAGGCATTTAGCATGTCATAAAAACCAACTAAAACTGGAAATATCGGGAGACGTCGACTATGAACGTACATCTGTACACACACTGAAAGACAGGACAATGATAATTTCTATTCTTGACTTTTCAGTCTATTGACTGATCTTAATGGCAGTTTGAGCTGATTGAATCCTAATGAGCCTTTCCCTACAATGCAGCAAATAAATCCTTGCGACTCAACCCAGACGACGCACATTTGTTCTCCCTAAAATTTAAATGGATAAAGTCGTAGAACAACGACTTGGAGGTGATTTGGACAAATTCAAGTGAAAATTTTGCATTTAAATTACTATAGCGGCTGAAATAACTGATACTGTGCTCACACACGCAGCAGCAGCCAAGGGAAATGCAACATGTTGTAGTAACAATTTATATTTATGGAAATTTCTGCTCTTCTGAATTCTACTACCAAGACTTTGTTTCTTGTAACAAACATTCGTTTCGTCCACCAGTCGAAAATCCTCCTCATATTTTATCCTTCACCATTTCAAGCCTTGCAGAACACTTTGACAAGAAAGGGACAAGAAATTCAAGAAAATTTGTTCTGAACCATCTTCCAGTTTATTTTTTGAGGTACACATCCAAATCCTGCGTCGTTAAGTTAAAAACGGAGGAAACTATTTTAACCCACTCATGCAATTTAGACTCCCTTTCTCTTCATTAAAAGTGTTGTTGTGTTTGAGGTACAAATCTGGCTTGACTATTTGTACACAGACATATTTAGTGACACACTACTGGGTGCTGTCATGTTAGCCAAAATGTGCAGTCGACTCGCTTAATGTTCCCAACCGGATTTAACTGGATTATTCTGGCAAAATTATCCAACACTTTATTTCTCTAACTGATTTAAATCCCTGCTTTTTCACTTAAAATTATAGACTTGGTGGTTAACTCTGAGATAACTATTGTTATTTCCAAGGGTTCTAAGAGATCTGTAGCCACCCAGCATCAGAAAAGATTAAAAAGTATGTTTAGCCAGTGCAATTGTTATGCATTAAAGTGAAACAATGTTACGGAAAATGCACAAAAATTGTAAACCGAGCATGTGTCGAGTATCAACAACAACAATCATTTAGAGAAGCAAAGAGGCGAAAAAATAATTTGGGGTTGATCACCATCAAACTACATGCATACGTCTGCCTTGGGTTGACTGGGGATGAGAGTTTGTGGTTATGATTAGACTGACTTTGCATGACATTTACTTATCTGACTGAAATTGTGATAGCAGGAGCAGTCAGCACATATTTGGAATATTATTATTATTACACCATCATTAAATTCACTCGAAGTGATAATCTCAAAATGCAGTATTAGGGAAATCCTTCAAACGTCATCCCAAATGCTTTAACGGCCAGGTCAAATTGTATTTGACGCCTATAGCCATGACCGAAATTATGAAAATTAAACCCATTTTATTCTGCGGCATGTTTACTACTATCCATATGCAGGCAGGGAGGCATGTGTGTGTAGCGTGGTAGGTGATGATGAGACACTAGTACGAACGAAAACCAAGAAAATTGGAGCAGCTACAACGAGCAACGGGAACTTTAACATAAATTGACAGCTAAATTTACAACCAGTAATAAATTTAGAGTTAAAAGGGTCACATTATTGATATGGTTGATAGGTTATTGGTGGAGAGTAGGTATTTTATGCTGTTATTATTAGTCTCATTTTCCCCTCATTCCAGGAAGCACACGACTGTGTGGATGGAGGATCAAGCAAGGTTTCGCCTTGGGGAGGCTGACGCTGAGTGGTCGTATTGAATGAGTTTACTTCCGGTTTGTAATTTGTAAATCATTGGTTCGTTCATTTGTGGATCGCCTAAACGCATCCTCACGTCATATCAAAGTCAAACGAACTCCTGTCTGCACCCAACAGGCCTAATTAAATTAACCCTTTGGATTGAGCATATTGGAAATTCCAGCTTTGCCGTCACTCTTCTCCCTGCATGTTCCACACTTTCGCTATCTCTCTCTGCCTTGCAAATATTAGGAGAGGAATGCACTTCAAAATTGGAAATTTGAAAATTGCAAATCCGAAATTGCACTCGACTGGAGAGAGGACCGGCTGCTGCTGCCGGTTGACGTGCACCATAAGGTTTTCAGGACTTGGGGTGAGAGATATGGTGAAGGTGACGTTGATTGAGGCCAAACTAAATTCGACCACTTTACATTAAACAACTGAACAAAGTTTGAGTTCATTTCAAAATTCACTCTGAAATTGAAAGTGCAGAGACTCAACTTGCTGAAATTCATGTAACTTCAAAGGCCTCCAGTGGACTTATCCAGTGGATGCAACTGACAGTCAAGTGCTGCGGCCTTATCAAATTCTGCAACGAGTTTTATACATGGCCAAACTTTCTGGTCGTTATGCTCTGATCCACGGGGGCGGCTGCTTTGGGTTGCTTTCAGACGTGAATTTCCAAAAGAGGATTTTGAACTTTGGACAAGAAATTGCAAATTGTACTTGTATTCTATAACCTTTGAGAGACAAAGCATGGAGCACTTGAGACAAAAATTGCAATTCCTCTGGGACCATGAAACCCAGAGTCGTTCTTTTCCCATTTGACTCCTAGTTTTTTATTACATCATCATGACCCATTTCGCAAACTTGTCAAACGGTTCACTTTCATTTTGAGCATATGCTTGCTTCCCTTCTCCTCTCCATTTGTTGACCTAACAAGAACTTTGACGAGGGGCTTGATGATTATGAGCAGATTATGCCACACATGTGTAAATGACTGTGCATAATATGACTTTTTGTGGTTGGCTGGATAAATGCATGGTTAACTAGAACGAAACTATGCTTTTCCTTGAACTACTAAACAAAAAACCTCCAGCATGGAGAAAATTGTTACTGGAAAGATCAAAATTTAAAGCAAGAGCGACGAGGCTGGTTGAGACAACTTTAAGCAACATCCATCCTTCGTTTCCATACTGTGAAAACTGACACAGAACAAAACTTTTGTCTTTCTGGTATGTTCCTGCACACGCCATAAAATTTAAACCGTGTTGTCAGGTGAAAACAGGCCTTGGAGAAAGTAATAAAGTCTTGATTAGCCATTAGTCTGAAAAATATAAATATTTGTAACATAACATGAATCCGTCGTTGTATAGCGTCACTGGGTTTTATTCAAATCTCAAATTCCCGTAAATCTCTGAAGTGATTCGTTTGATTGGTAGTTTTGAGAGAAAATGGCAATAAATTGACAGAGCATCAGCATCACCATCGTTATCCCGATGTACATATTTCCAGGTAGTCGTATCAGATTCATGGTCCGCTTCCAGCAGATATCACTCACTCAGGCACTCAACCGTCCCATTATTTCATTTGATTATTATTGCCTGACTCTCTCTCTGTCTCAATGTCTGCTTCTGCTGCTGCTGTATGGGCCTTGTTGCCATTTTATTATTGCCATTGTGCAGCATGGGTTTATTGCAGGAAGTGTCACATTATCAAAAGGAGAAGAAAACGGAAACGAATACCATTCAACCTCATAAAAGGGCATTATTGAGTTGGAGAGACTCTGTGTCACTCAAATTCAAATCAGAACTCATCTTCAATAATCAACTGTCAACTTGAAAATTTGGCTTTTAAGCCTTCAAAGGTTGACAGTGCGTCGTCATCATATTTATGACGGATATAAAACGGCATTACAAAACGATGCACAGTATGGTTCACTTATTTACTTCCCGATGGTTGACTACACGTCTGCCCCACGAACCACACACAGGATTGCATTGTGCCAGCCAAAGGCGAAGGAACAATGCTGCGACACTCGTAAAATAAGCGAAAGTCTCGAGTGAAGATGCGGAAGAGCATCATGTGACGATGATCATCGCGATGTGATAGTGAGACGAATGTTAGAAGAAGCAAAACAAACGCAGCCTTGGCTTCATTACATATTTGCACGCTGTTACGACAACGATATTGCTGATTGCGGGCCAATCCATGTATTTATTTGGCCAAGTAGGTGCCCACCACACTCTCACCATTAAAGTGCATTATTAGATGCACAGCCAGTGGTGGTGGTGGTGGTGATTATTATTGTTGTAATAACTCGGGATGATGCATGCCATATCCTATCTTGCACTTGCATAACGGAAGAATATTAGCGATTTCACTCTGTGTGAAATTACGAGATGATGATGGTGATGATGGTTGTTAGGCCAGTCTCTCTCTCTGATCAATACAAAGTCCACTCAAAAGTAAGTAGGCTGAAGAATTCATCTTTCCATGGGCAATACCTCAACATTTTAAGTCTGCTCCTTACTTAATGGGTTATGCAATGCTGTCGTCAGTCCTCGTCGTCGACGTCGTGTTGCTATCCCGTTTGGCAGACAGGTATTATATATCCCACAGCAGTCAGCCAGCCAGCAAGTGGGTACATACGTACGTAAGGGAATGGAATGTTGTTGCATGATAGCGACCGACCCAATTTCCTTCTGTTTTTCCTTTAATGAATCGAATTGAAGGAAGGAAAGCTACAAATTTATTGCTATGAATAATAACAAAATGCTGACAAAAAGTCTCGCCGAGAGTGAATGCGGTGTATTTTTGTTGGTGGACTATGCTTCTATTATGTATTTACTTATGATGCATTATTATGAGCTCATAGACAAGTTTAGTCCTATGAGAAATGTATGTATGTATGTATGTATGTATTCACGTTCTGGGGCAAAATGGGATGTAAATGAGGGAACAAATGATTTTTGTAGATTAAATATCAATGTCAGAAACCGACATATGTTTTATTTAAACGTTATTCAATGTAATTTATTGCATTAATTGCGCACTGTCTTACGCTGAAACACAAACTTTCTTGAAACTGAAATCTTTCAAACATTATAACTTACTTGTAACCCAATACATCAAAAACTATGGTTTGTAATAATCATCTTAACGTCTACAATTAATTACGTCTCCCTTTTCTTCTTTTACTGCTGCTGCAAAGACATGCAGCAAGTTTTCATAACTTATACTACCAATAAGAATAATAAGGGTACACTAAACGACAGTATATTATTAATAATATTATTATTTTATCATATCCAAAAGTATGTTACCTAATTTTAAATATATCATAGTTAAATGTCGTATTGAAAAAAAATGTGAGTCTATAAAAATACTTTTTAATCGGTCTTATACTCTCATTTCAGTCCTTAACAGGCTACTGTAACCTATTACCTTAACAAAGATAAATATCAGTAATTACAATTACACACTGCTCATATGTATATAATTATAATTACCTAAACACTTACAGTACTTACAGGAAAAAGTCGCTTTGACCTATGTAATAGCTGGAGAAAGGAGGAGGAGGAGGAGGAGGAGGAGGAGGAAATGAGGAAGTGATGTACTGTTTCTTACCCCCTCATACACATACATTTTTCTGAATTGTTAGTTGTTGTGTTGGTAGATGTTTCTGTATTGTGATTTCTATTTAACAATTAAGTCAGAGACAATGACACGCGGCCTCCATGGCCGTGGCCCCCTCGCAACTCGTCGCCATCATTACGGGCTCACCCAACAGCAGGGATGTGTTACAGCTCAAGGGTGTTGCTTCTGGATTTGAAGGGTTGGTGGAAACTGGAGGAAGCTCTTGTCCAGGATTCGAACCACTTTCGAGGTTATTCTGACCTTCACCCCCCAAGTGACGGGGGACCGTGCTTGCAGAAGAAGACGGGGAATGCGACGGAGAGACAGAGGGGGATGGAGATGGACTCGGACCTTGAGGAGAGTCCAAGGGAGCTGTCATCCATGCATGGTTCAAAATATCCTCCAGGGTGGGACGCGACTGGGGTCGGAGTCGGAGACATTGACGGATTAGCTCTTGGCATTCTGCATAAGGAAAAAATAATTCGTACATTAGTCAGTTGTCTCAAAGTGCCCCAATGCGAATTGTAGTAGCATAGCGTGGTCCAATGTTACATGCATTTAATCATTAAAGTTTATTTTCTTTTACCAACCCCTCATCACTCCCACTCATTCGCTCATTTAAGAGTCAATTGCATCATTTTTCGAGAGATGAGGCGAAACATTTACTCTATCGAGAGTGATACTAATGCAATTAGCCAAGTTTAGTCAAGTGAAGTCTGAAACCAGTTGGGGTTTTGTACTCTCTACCCTCATCTTTAAAATGTCAACTCTGTATTGTAAAAATGTGCAGCGTTACAACTTGAAAAACTAAACGTGTCTGCACTTTAGAAAAACCCGAATTATTCTGCTACATAATCTCATCAGGAGAAACACTTAAAAACGGGAGAAAGAGAGAGAGAGAGAGAAACAGACAGAACAAATTCTGAAGGAGGATAATTGACTATTACCAATTGGGAATGGGTCTGCTCTATAAATAGCACAACTGACTCTTTCGACTCTGACAATTTGACACTCTAATGCCAACAAATATATCTGCAGCAGTAATGAACTGAAGCACTGGAGTGCCAAGCCCATGTTTTAAGTCCCTAATCTCTAAAATGCCAGACAATGTCGGGGCTGAAAGGCTCTACAATTCCTCTCTTTTTTTACAAACAAGTGGACCACGTGCCAATACATGTAGATATGTCTGGATGTAATGTATGCTTACCGTGAGTGAGACGGGTTCGAAAGCTGATTTCAGCCCGGAGAATTTGCTCATCTCGTTCAAAGGGAATGTCTCCGCACACCATGTCGTACAGCAGGATTCCCAAAGACCATACGGTTGCAGACTTGCCATAATACTTTCCATAACGGATCCACTCTGGTGGAGCGTACACTCGGGTTCCTAAAAAAAGAAAACAATTATTGCAACAATCCAACAAATATTTCATGTATTTACTGGCAACACGACTGGTCAAACACACTGCAACTGGTTATCGTTACATTGTAAATCTTAAATTCTTGCAAGTTGTATTGCCCTTGTAATAAGGTCGAGATAAAGTTGAGCAGGTCTGGTGGAGGTGACCGAGTTTCAAGCAACATAAAATGTAGGCATGGTTTAGCATATGATTTTGAGATTTCAAGAATGAATCTCGCCTCAAGGGTGAGCAACAAAAGATCCAACAAGACGGTTGTTCTCAAAGGGAGTGCTGGACAAAAGGCCTTCCGTTCTGACACGGGTAAGGTAAATAATAAATTGGTAGCCTTACATCAAAAGAAATCATTGAACAAGGAAAATTGAAAAAAATGAATTTCAAAGAAAATTGGAGACCCTTTTGCCAACTACGAGAAGCCACCCTTGAAGGGAAGGAAGGGTCTCAGAATGAGCAGCTATTCATCCAATGGAATTCCATTCCTTGTCGGTCGGTACCTTCTTCTTCATCATCTGCTCCGCTTTAAAATGGACCCCCAAGAACAAGACCTTATTCCCTCACCTTCCCTCACCTTGCCGACGAGACGACCTTCCCTCGAAATTCTATGAAACTCAAAGTCCGCACTCTAAACCTCTGCTATTTAACTAACCATTTATGATTTAACAATCCTAAAATTCCAATAGTCTGGCTCCAGACGACTTTCCAGTTAGATCATCATCAGCTACTTTACAATGCCAAAGTGACAGCACCTTTTCCGTTTTCTCTCTCTCTCTCTCTCTCCACTTGAAATCGTAATAACCATCCGAATTGGAAATTTGGTTCAAAATCTCAAAATTGTTTTCTTTTGTGGCATGGAATTCACAAGAGAGGAGAGGAAAATACAGTGGTGTAAAAGTATTTGGTTCACTCTCTCGTCATGCAATGCATCGCCAGAGGAAGAAGAAGAACCACCACCAAGCAGCAGGTTGTTATAGATGTGGCCTCACAATAATAGTACTTGATTAAAGGTATTGCTGCAATGTGGCAAAAAGTGAACCGTTAAAATCTGGCCGTGCCGACACACGTTAAAACACGGATGACCTGAATTCCTCAAGTCGGATAATCTGACAATGGACTAAACGGCCATTCCCACACTTTAGAGTCACCCCATTAGCATAACCGCCAGTCAGTCGTCAGCATGCATTGCTTCAGACCAATTGATAACCACTTATCGAAATATATGCTTCGTTTCTATATATTGCCAAATCAGCAGCATTCTCTTATCTTGTATAAATATTTGAAAAGGTGTGTAAATACAGCGAAATGTGCGATTCCAGGTAGGTGGTGATCGCAATCCCACGGCCTATGAGCACTGCACTAACATCACACGTTCATTCATTATATTAAGCAAAGTCTGCCATTGATAATTGTTTGACATGAAGATATGCAAAATTTGTACACATTACTTTTTTTTTTACTACCCGCATTGTTTAATACAACTTTTTTCCCCTACGTAATGGATGACAAACATTGCGAAATTGTGGATTTTTTTAACATGTCGTCATGTGCCCCTCATACGATCCCTTCAGTGGTGTTAGTATACCAAGTATAATCTAATCTTTGGTATGCTGTCTCATTTATAAATGTCCGACCTCGACCTCAACCTCCAACAAAGAATATGTGTTCGTACTTCTTGGTAGTCGGCACCATAAAGAATCATGCCATGAACAAGGAAACGATTACAAAATAATCCAATGCTTTTGATTTTTGAGGGTTCCCAACAAATTTTCGCAGGAGAAGGGGTGCGCATCGGTGAGGGGGAATTTTCAAGTCTCTGGAGAATAGAAATGAGAAAATTGGGAATTACCAGTTTTAAGGGACAAGGAGGAGGAGGAGGAGGGAGAAGTTGGAAAACTGGTGGCGTGATGAGCCCGAATTTCAAATTATTAGACATTGACACGCGGATCACGACTTTCTCTCGGAGTGAATTTTTCTCTACAAAAAAACCATTATTCCAACCATCGTTTTCCAATTTCTGTCTCTAATCTCCCAATTTCCAAGAGAGAAAATAAAGTATAGAAAAATTGGAAACCTGTTCAAAACATACTTTTCTCTCACTTCATACATACAACTTGTTTGATGGAAAGAGGGAAGGGAAAGGGAGACGGAATTAAGAGGAACAATATAAACTACTGAGAGAACCAACAACCATGTTCGAGTTTCTCCTGTGTCCTCTTTAGGAAGAAATCCTCCAATTTTCTTTACCATTGTCATGTTAATGCTAATTATTATTGTACACTGACTTCTGACAAGAACTTTCACCACCACAAAACCACTCATATAACTTGTTTAGCTCATCCTGACAAAGTTTTTATTTCGTGAAAAACTTGCTTAAGATCAAGTGATGATGGCAGCGAGAGCTTTCAAAAACAGAGAAAACTCTGCAAACTACTTGTAACCATATTTTCAACTTCATCAAGTTTAACACAAGTTAGTTAACTTGTGCTCTTTCGCCCGTCCCTTGATTAAAATATGGTTGTGAGGTCAGAGCAATTGCAACTTTGCACTTTTGCAGCGTTGAATTGATTACTTAGCATAAAGAAAATGCCAGCTTAACTTATTGCATCGTGGGAAAGTTGTGAAATATGAACAAGAAGAAGGAGAGAGACATCAAAGAAGTTGTGCTGGGTGGTTGCTTATATAATCATAAATAAATAATTCTTAATTCTTTCCTTCTTTTGCACGTGTTCCACGTGAATACTGCATGCTGCGTTCCATTAGGTTGCTGCTGCTCAGGGTGGTATGCACTAATAAAGAACTACCCAAGCAGTGGGCAAGCCAAGAAGAAGAAGTGATTATAAAATAGAGGAACTGGACTGAACTGATACAATTGGTTCTTGGATCGTTAAGATTTTGCGAGTTGAACAGAGTGCATCAAACCAGCCAACCGTCAATACTGGACTCGATGCCACAAAAAATTGCACGCTCAACGTAAAACTAGGAGTCAAGGTCGGTTGTATGGAATACAACGTCCACAAGCATGCAAAAGTAGTTGTAGCAGCGTGAGGTTCGTTGTTGGTTAGTGATTAGGTAGGGTGGCAGTGGTGGTGGTGGTGGTCATTGTATTAAGTGAGAACTACGTTGCAGGTCGGGGTTGCAAATCTCACTCATTCTTTCTTCTTATTAGGTAATCATTTGCCAGATCTTTCGGGGATTTGAACTCGACCACCACCACCTGCATGAACTCGAACGTAACCTCATCCATTTCATTCATAAACTCATTAACACACCATGTAGTGATAATTAGCTAATTAATTCGTTAATTTCGTTCCCCACTCCAGAACGGATTTCCTGTAGGGGCCCATCAGGATAATCATTTAAAAAAAACAAGGCAAGCAAATTTGCGGTTTCTCTCTGGTCCAACAAAGGCATATAAAAAATAAGTATCAATATTGGAACGAGATAACATGCCTCGGTTTGTTCACAGTGAGCTTGGCTATCATGCTGCGGTCGTCTTTGCGGGATCTTTTCAGCAAAGACCAAAAGCTAATAGGACATTAATAAATGACATTCGCAGCCTCAGTCCCAGACTAATAAGTTTGTCTGGTTTTGGATTTTTGGATATAGAGAAAGCTTGCCCAGTATGAGGCGAAAAGGATCGCGGCGATCGACCACGGCGTGGA
The DNA here is from genome assembly GCF_002217175.1 of Folsomia candida. Lineage (NCBI taxonomy): Eukaryota > Metazoa > Arthropoda > Collembola > Entomobryomorpha > Isotomidae > Folsomia > Folsomia candida. The sequence continues at coordinate 3,765,366 of NW_019091198.1, forward strand.
ATCGGGTTCGTCGACACCCTCGCACAATCTGTCTGACTTGGGCCTCTTATGTCATTCATAGTATGAATTTCATACTGCCATAAAACCACTAAAATACAAATGCGAGGTCGCTCAACTAAACTTTTCTTTACATTTCCATACACACAGCAAACCTTCCGAACCAAAAATCGCAACTGGACGTGAAATGAATATTGATTATCTTTTTGTCCACCTGCTTATCACTGCTTTACTACCTCAACCCACTCCACTGTAATAACTACACCACTCTCTTGCAGCAGTCTGGCATGCAATTGAATTTCAACAATTTCCCAAAGAAAAACCCGAGACTGTGAGTGAGTGCATAATAGTGACAGCCGTCGTAGTTTTATAGGTGGGTTAAGGTAGGGAAGGGATTTTTCTCATCCGCCCATTAAAAATTATACCTGCAGCTGCATTCCTTTTGGCCAACTTTTTTGTGCCAAAGTCTTACTGCGCATCTTTATTTTACTAGCGTGGACTAGGTTCCGATAAAAAGTGCAATCCCAAAAATCCTAATCTAATCCAACCAGAGAAGCACGGAGCGATCAAGAGCTAAGCATACTAAGAAAGAGATGAGAAGGAAGGTCGTTGCGCTGGGCCAGGAGACGACCTTGTGCATAAAGAAACATATTACATTACTTTTTGCAACAACTGGAAGAGATGCCAGAATAAATGATGACGAGTAAAAGTATAGCGAATCGTCCATAATGTTGATTTAGTTAGTTGCCTACCTGTTACCAGCAGAAGGGAAAAAGTTGTCGCTGATGCTACTGCCTGAATTCAGCCAACTTTTACTATGTATCCAACTCCACATAGATACTAACTAGCCACTACTGCTTTGCAGAGTTCAAATTCTTCTTGAGACGAGATTGTAACAGGTGAATAAATTATCAGAAAACAGGATACTTAAGCAACTGGACGATGCTCAACACTAAACCAACCAGACAGTGGCGAACCAGACAGTTTTATTGCTGCAACAACTAGCCAGGCATCCACATGCACACAATTTCAATCTGAAACCTCCATCTCAAAGGCAACGAACTGTTTACATTACAATAATTTAATGAACAAAGCAAAGGTACGATTCCCCAATTAATATGCAAGCCTTGGCAGTGGTTTTACGGAATAATAATAAGTCTCAATCTTTTTTTTGCTTTATGTGTTCTTAATTTGTTCCACACCCACTGGGTTCGTTGTAGGAAATCTACAAGGACATTTGGGTTACAAAAAAGTTCATCGATTTCTACTTATTATACATACTCACAGATTCCAACTGCTACTGCTGTTACTATGCTAAAATGAGACAACGTAGTAATCGTCTTCTTCTCAATATTTAATATTTTGCAGTTACATCTTGACCTTCAGCTCGGCTAGTTCCAACACATGCCCCATTTACCAGCATAACAGATTTGTTCTACTTTATATTCAATGACAATATTTACGAGAGGGACTTTGAACAGTTACACAATACAAACACACAACAGGAAGTTACAATGAACGAAGTTTCAACTTGTGAGATAGATGACCATCTGCCTGATGGACAACACTTTTACTCATCGTCGTGATACTTTGATACGTATAAAATTTATATATGAATGAGACAAGACGACCAAGACGAGCCTCTCATTTTATGGCTCAAAGACTTCTCTCACTCACTCCCCTGATATTAAAATGGTCTTTTCTTTATTGATTCTGCCCTGATTGTGATGCCAACCAATTTCAGCTCTGAACTTTGGAACCTTTACACATCCTTGGATACATAAATTTACAAAGTTGCGTATATTATCATTATTAGGTCAAAGGGTGAAAATATCATAATTAAGTACATCAAAAAAATTTTAAGGATAATTTATGAAATCTCTAAAATTTATGATTATTTTTGGCAACAAAGATTCCAAATTTATGCCTTTTCTCTTCCTCAAACTGCAATTATCTAAAACTAGCAATTTATTATAACTCCCTACATTTTTATCAAAGTTTAAAGGCGAAACAACCTTCGACTTTGAATTAACTGCTACGCCACCATCCCACCACCAGCCAACACGTATTATTGATATCAGAAAAATGGAGAGAGGAATACCGTGCATTGCATATGCATACCTCACATCGCACTGTAATGATTGGATATAAAACGGCCTTCGACACTCCGTAGTACAGATGCACAGATATACACACACAGATGCAACACACTGTAATGTAAACGAACAAAAATTGCAGAATATGAACAAAGACGACCCTGAATTAATCATGACATGGCATAGCTCTTAAAAAGTTTGATTCTCTTCCTATTTGTACAACCAACCCACGATTGTCAAGAATTGTTGTGCATTAATGCATCTCCCAAAATCAATCTTTTCCATTTTTTTAGCCAAATTTTAAACCTGCAAATTATTTAACTCCCATTCTAAAAATCCAGCGCATTATAATTTTGAATTAATTATTTTTGCATAAAACAAACGCAAATAACAAAGAGCACTCGAGAGCAAATATTTATTTATCATTGCTACAGCAAATTTAACCCACGTGACATGCAGATGCACAATTCAACCATTATGTATTCATTCATTCATTCACTCATCGTAAGCTTATAAACTTCAAGTTGAACAAAGTCAACGGCTCATTAATGATTTCATTTAATTCATTCTCAAACAGAGGAAACTCAATCTCGATAAAATATGATATATAAATATACAAGCAAGGTAAATCCTCACATTCGTCCATGCATGAGTGAAATTCATATAAAGTTATCAGACCGAAGGCAACTCTCAGCACAAAAAATGCACAGTAAACTGGAATTCATCAAATTAATGAATTAATTTAGTTGTACAAAGTGCAGACAGCACAAATTTTAATCCAGAGTGCGAAACTCCAACTGATGAACTTTGCTCTAGAAATATAACCTTCTTTTCCGTTCGTTGGCCAGCGTCAATATCATCACAAGTAATTCTAATGAGTTTGAACAGAGATTTGGGCACTAAATAAAAACGAAGCAGGAAAACTACTAGGCAGTTGGTGTTGCCGTCACTTGTTGCATAGGTACACACACAGGGCAAACGTTGCAATCGAGAGGAATTGCGTCGTTGTTGTTTAGATTTCACCTCTATCAAGTGTGGGAAAGGCGCAACGTGCTCTCGTGTTTGGTAATAAGCTTTTGTGCAAGGTAACCAACCTTGCGTGGCTGGTGATGGAACACGGGAATCCTTTTGGACACAAACAAGGGAAAGATACCATCAAATTGCATTGCAATTGCGAGCCGAGAGAGAGAGAAAAGTGAATAGGGAACATTGGAATTAAAATTAAATTTAAAGGCCAAGCTGATGTTTGCCCAAATTCCTTTGGCTTATCCGTCTTCTTCGTATTTACCTGGTTTGGGTATTTAGGGAGAAAAGCTTTCGAGTAGGAAGTACCTCTCACATGTGCGCATTACTCTGATGGGATAATCCTTGGCAAGACGTAAAATACTTGTCATTTCCACCGTCTGAAGGATTTGAGATCTTTAAAAGAAATTTCCCACATAATGCCATTATGAAGTATTATATTGCTGATGCAACTAATAAAAATTCTTTTGGTCTGAATCTGACCACCAGATAGCATCGCATCGCAGAGAGGAGAATGTAATAAGTAAGGAGTTGTGAATGAAGTGTCCCGTCAACCAATCGAGAGCTGTATAGTACGTGTTTTTAAAGAGTAGAAAGCTGAGGTTGACTTGGCTTACTTGAATGCTGACTGCATCGAATAATAAATAAAATAACTGCACTCTTCAACAATCTCTAGAGCTAGGTTAGTCTTCTGCGTCGTATTATGACCTCAATAAGATCAGACGTTCAACCAACCATCAGCTAAACAATCGTTGGAACGGTACCCACCACCATCACCACCAAGTGAGGTAAGGTAAGTATTTCCCACTACTACGCCAACCAACAGCAGCAGCAACATTAGCAAGGTGTGTAAGAGTATTAAAGATAGCAACACATAGCATAACCAGCTGCAGCAACAATGCCATCCGTTTACTTCGTGATGTTGCCAATGGGCAAAAGGGAGTAGAAAAGTGAATGCGCCTCGCATTTACCCCCCTCGTCCCCCCAATAAAGCTTTAAATCTTCAATGTGCATCGACTCTTGGCTACCTGTCCAAAGTCTAACCAACTCACTCTCTCACATTGGTGCATTGTGGTGCATGATGATGGCAACAAAACTAGAAGAATCTACAAACGCCTCACAAATGCCAAAACTCTCGAATAACTGTTTCTCACTTGCCGTGCTGCCTTATGCCTATAAAATCACCACCACCACACATTCCTCCTGAATGTTAAGGTAAGGCTGCAAGTGTTGCACAAGGGAACCGCAGAATCAAAACAAGAAAATTAAAACCAACGCCACACTCACTCGCACATTAATAGAATAGCTCATCTCTCACAACAAGAAACAATTTTTTTAAACTATAAAACTAGCATCGTTATTGTCCCAACGAAAGAAAAAAACTATAAAGAATTTGATAATATTTTGATTTGCAACAGCAGCAGTAGAAGCACTGCAATAATGAGGAATAGCCGTTGTTGAGAGTGGAAAATATTTTTTGTTTGATGACGTCCATGTCTCGTATTAGAGCAAAAAATCCTTTCTAAATTCTTTCCTTGATTCGTAGTTATCTACGTTACGTGCCGTCTTCCATCCACAAACTACCATCCACTTCTTCGAGTCGTCCTAACGAGATGAATTACATGAAATTGTTCCTACAAGTAGCTACCACGGAGAAAAATTACAAATTAGTGGGGAATTTCGTATAGCTGCTGCAATTAAAAATCTATTTACCACTTTCCACCACTGCATTATAAAAAAATGCGAAGGCAGCATCGAATTTTTAACTAGTTTTGCACTCCATTTGCATACCAAATGTACAATGCAGGGATATTATTGAGCACAAGGAGCAGTATTATTATTTTTGCAGTAGTCAGTAGTGGATGGATAAGTGCATTCAAACAACCAACCGACAATAATTCTTGCATGAATTTCACAGAATCCTCCACACACAGCTCCTTCTAATCCTTAAATTCCTCTGCTTTTACTCATATTAGTGTAAAAGACTTCCTTGCTAGTTAACTGATAACACTCGTGGTTGGCACTGGTCAAACAGCCAGAACATGAAGAGGGTCTCCACTCGGAAAACCTGATTATCTTAATTGCACACAATACCCTCTATCGTTTTAGAAATGTGGCAAAAAAAGCGAGTAAAGGGAGTTTTTTTTATATACTTTATTTAAAAATGCAACCATACACACTGGCTCAAGTTGCTAGAGCGAGTTTTAAGAAAGTGGAGTTGACCTCTTGTAACCTGCTGCAGCTACTCTTGCATGCCTTTGGTTTTAGGATAAAACAATATGACAGTAGTACTGCAACTCTGCTGCTGCTATTCTCACTGCATGCTCAAGAATTCAAGCATTTATTCATTCAACCTTTTCTCATCAGCTTCACTTACTGCATTTTATTTTATTGATCGTGCAATTCCAACTAATTTCGAATTCATATCATTATTTTTCCCTCTTTACTTAGACAACAACCTGCTTCTGCTTCCTTTAGACGCCACTTTACGTGCTTTTGCCCTCTCATCATGCAATTTTCTTTTCCCTTTAATAACTCACTGCTTTATTTGAATAGTTCCTTCAACATACATTCCTGCACCACCACCACCGTCGCCTATTTACCAGCTCATTTGTATCATCGTCGTCTTTACATTTGTTGGGGCTGAATAGTCTGTTATTTGATCTGCATTGTTTGAAAACAGCAAATATTTGAGGACCTGCCTCAACTCAGACTTTATAGATGATGGGTAGTAAAGTCAGAAATTATTAGCAATTAAATGCACCTGAAGGAAACTAGGACATGGTGAGCTGACAATAAATAGTGTGTTGCATTGTAATTGTAATCAAGAACCTTGTTGATGATGATATATGTGATGCGATATTCGTTACGCTGCATTAAATCTCAACTTGCAATTTGCATTCGCCTTGCTATTGACCATACGTTAAAAGTTTACCTTCTACACTTTCCAATTCATTTCTTGTCTCATTCTTCGACTGTTATGCAATGCAACGCGATAATTCTCAGAAGCAGTGTGTCTGACCTTCTCACATCTGAGTAAGTCAATTATGAAAGGCAAAACTTACCGTCAAAATCCGTGTACAAGTTGTCTCGAAGGATGGCACCTGAACCAAAGTCGATCAGCTTGACGCTGTGAGATTTCGCATCTACGAGAATGTTTTCATCCTGTAAACAAAAATATACAAAATATTATAATTGCCCAGTATTAAATAAATCATTACGGAATAAGTAAGCGGTACGCGGGCAGGTTACGTGACACATTTTGGGAATACATATTTCAATTGTTTGTTTGTTTGTTTGTTAGATAACTAACATTAAATTAAATCGAGAAACTAGCGTCACAAACAAAAACAGCTACCATTATCCTAAGCATCTATTACTTGGAAAAACATAACGTTTTAACTTTGCATAAATTGCGATGTGTGGTATATAACAGGGCTGCGATGACACAAAAACAAAGTCAAGCACGTACCAATAACACAAAGTCAAAAGTACATGTTCCATCTCAGCGTTGCAAATCATCATCAGCATCAGACGAAAGTAGTTTCGTCATCGTAATACCGTCATCTTCCATAATAATATTCCCAGCTGTTTGTTTACACTAGTCACATTACGTTTATTTATTTCTGCATAGCCGACCTCCACTCTGAGTCAACGTTTTCCTAGCTACTACGTACAACATGGCGGGGTGACCTTGTGAAAAGCAGTGGCCAAACACCAGGCAAGGGTCGATACAGCCTTGACCAAAGGGGCGATTTATTATAGTGTACTTCCTAAAACTGTGCATGTATAAAGTTTTGCCTGAAACGAGATTTTTGTACCAAATTTAGCCTGAATCTGTAACATATGGGGTAAAGGGGAAAAGAACAGCGACTAATAAATGGTGTTAAGCAAGAATTGGCATGAACACGCTACGTACTACGACGACACAATGTAACAAAAAGGAGGAGTATCGACATTAGAAACGTAAGAGAGCGAAATGAGGACATAACCTACTTTGCACATGATGCAAGCTTCTAGTTTAGGTTGAGTTTTGCCATTCCTCGCTCGCTCCTCCATCCAACCACCACGCTATGTATAACTGTACAGTTTTGCATGCATTCCTTATACTCACTCAGTCACTGCCTCCAACATTCCTTTCCTCTTAATTCCTATGAATACTCATCTATTACCATTATCAATTTCCCATTAGCTAACTTTTCCACCAAGAATGAGAAGCCTCATGCAAGTCTCAGGATGGCTGATATGCAGGTAAGGATCCTACATACTTATGTACGTCGCGTCCTTCTATACTTTCATTGTGATGGCGACTAGGTTGAGGCCACTCTATCCTAATTTAGTACGAGTCGCTATTCATTAATTTGTTCAAACGATTCTTGCTTAATCCCCAGTTTACTTCTTTAAGAAATGTCTATCTGCTTGACAACCGCAGCGGTTCGCTGCTCCCGTGAACATAGCGCCAAAAACTTACTAACTTGGCAAATTAACTTGGAATTTTTCATGTCGCAACATTGTCGACACCATGGACGGAGATGATGATGATGCTATTACTAGCTTATTATTCTGCTGTCGCCATACGACAAGGTACTGCAAAAAACGTTGTTTCGTGTGGAGGTGTCGTATTGGCTTGTGGTTAGCTTCAACCACTGGCTGAAGAAATATACACGTCATCCAATAACAACGTTAGAGTAATTTCATGTAACGTTTGGCCAAATGATTGTTGGAGCTGTGTACTTATTTGGAAGGGTTTTTATACTCGAGCGTTTTTGCGAATTGAGGAACATGAACATTACACAGCGAATAATTTATCATCGTTGATGACGAAGACTTATTATCAACACAAATCTGAATCTCTAGCTATCTATCTAGCTAAACCAATAAACGTTGGGTTTAGCAGGTAGTTGCTACTATTTTGTAAGGTATGTAATACATAATGTGCAAATTTTGAACGTTCTTGCTTGCATGCCATTATGAATGACAGATGTTGTTATGTGTACATAAAGAACAGGAAACCAGCACTTTTGTGAATTCTCATGTAAAACAGAATAGAATGACCTCGGCCCAGCGGTATGTAGTAGTCACTGGTAGTTCAGTGGAGGTTAATCTAATCTGCGATCTAGCATCTAAAACACTCAATGAGATTCATTCATAATTTGTCCGATTTTAATCCTAACATTAATGGTTTATTTTTATTTTTATCCTACACTACGTTTACTACTACTTGCCCCCTACAAAAATATGAGCCCTTCCATTGCAACGAAATAGAATGCAATTCTGGACGTGTTGGTTAAATTCATGATACCATTAACAACAACAACAACGAAGCAAATCCTTGCTCCGTGCAGTCCCCCCTCGTCCGTCCAACATTCAATCTAGCTCGTTTTCATATTATTACTATTCAGCTTTGCTGCTGCTACCCAGATTCGGTGGGATCGGATTTATTTGAGAGAGGGAACTGAACCACGGACGACCAGATCAGCCCGAAAGGGGAGAAATAAATAACGACCTATTCAATGCAGTCCCAACACCTCGTTGGAGCAGGGCGTAAAATAAATAAATGCTTATTTAAGGGTAGATGACTCATTCATCGGACATTAAACTATATACAATGTTAATCTGAGTCCAACAGGTCTAAGCAATAAGAGGACTTGCTTTCTTGACAAACTTTTTTTTAAATATCAACAAGTCACAGACGCAGATAAAACTTCTCTCTTATTCGTAGTTAGTTGGATGGAATTTTTTAAAGTTTATCTTCACACCACTACTACGACTGCCCAATGTATCACAATTTCATCTCGTGCCCTGTCTCATCAGAGAGGGAACTGGACATTGGACTGGCATTAGCATGAGTCTGACCACCCTAGTGATTGGTGGTGATCATGAATTTTATTAGTGGGATGAGTGCAACTTGGTATGTGTTTATATTTATCACTCTGAATTCTTTTTGCAACTGCATCACATACGTTGTGGCGATGATGATGATGATGATTTGCAACTTGAACTACCCAACTGAATTGCCCATTGTCATTGAGTATTGAACTAACCTTAATATCTCGGTGCACGACGCCAGCCTTGTGGCATGAGATGATGGTCTGGACAATCTGCTTGAAGAACTCTCGAGCCACTGTCTCCTCCAAGATACCTTTCTCCGTGATGTAGTCAAACAGATCCTTGACGGGCTCTGGTCGCTCCATGACAATGATGAAGCTGTCGTTCCTCTCAAAGTAGTCGAGGATCTTGATTACTCCTTCTACGTGGGCTACTTTACATAGAAGGTAGATCTCCAATGGGACTCGACTTCCGTTCAGCTGTAAAAAACATGGAAGTACAATTAGGAACAAAACTCGGGGTTTCTTCTTTGTATTAAGTGACAAGCGAGCAGGATGGGTAATGATTATTATTATTATTATTAGGTGATGATGTATGAGAGGAGTACGCAATGGGACATTACTGGACTTATAAAGGCATGGTGAGACGAGACGCCTACCTTTTTTTCGTCTGTGGATGTTTCAAAAAATTGGACCAGAAGCAACAACAGCGCACGTACCCCGTTCAAGTCAAATGATGAATGACTTTTGCGCATATGCGTATGTAGTCTGAACAAATCTTAGTTTTAATTTTGGCACTGGCATTCACATTCATTCAGACTAATTTCCTTGTCGAATTTCGAGTGTCGATTCATGCGCAAAAAATTCGCAAACTAAGCCGACTTCCTCTCATAAATTTATGCTAAATCTATTCTTGGCTCTTTGTGAAAACTATGTCATGCAGCTTTTTTTTATATATAAACCATCCATATGAGTCATGTTTAAAGTCGGCAATTCATGAAATGAACTCTGCTCAATAATAATTATTTGGCCGTGTTTCATAAACAAATATGAAAACAGAGAGCCAGGCTTGTTTTTTATATCGATCATAAACTTTTGTGCTGAGAGGTGAGCAAAACTAATAATTTAGCAAAAACTAAAGCATAGTTTTATTAAATGACGTGTACAAGTGTAAGTAGTTTCTTTAACTGTGTGCGTAAGTAAGTGGAGGAAGGTACACACTCATTATCCAAATGACAATGACAAACTACTAAAGTATGCAATATCAGCTTGTAATACAAACGGTTAAAGCCATTGTTATTATTATTATCGATCATGTTGGGTTGGTAAAGTTGATTTAAAATTCAGTTAATGTTTGCACTCGTCATGTTAATCCAAGTAGTGCGTAGTAGTGGCTCAGGAGTAAAGGCCACTCTCAAGGCAGTTTGAGAAAATTCATTATTGCTTCATGCATTCTTTAGTCTGCCAATAACTGTGCACCACTTTTCCAACGAGCAATATGCTGGCTATGAGCAAGTACATATACATATTCTAACCATATATGTAGTCGCTCAACCTACCATTAACTACCAACCCAATATATGTACATTTACATATTCATGTTTACCATGCCATACTATGAGTTTTGCTGATAATAATGATTTGATTATAACATTCCGCGATCTAGAATGATATACATTTTGATAATTCACAAAATTATGTTCTACTTTGCACTACGTTGGTAGTTTACTTTGGTAAAATAGAATGAAATAAATGCCTCAAATCGCCCAGATTATATATCTCTCCCATTGTAATATGAGTACGCGGTTAATAAATAATTATTTATGTTGCGTTCCGCAACATACGTAGAGCCAGGCAACACCACCAGCACTACATTAGTTAGCGTAACACCTTTGCTCCTCGTGCAGTTCATTCATTTTCGTAATACCTCGTTAAGTAAATATATACAGCCCTCACCAACCAAGGCATGTAAAACCAACCACCTACACACCAGTCTTGTTTATTCTTCTTATATTCTGATTTAAATTGGAAAAGGTGAATTTGAGAAACTGTTTTAGCACTGCTTCGTCAAGTTGACATAGGTCTAGACCCAACAATGAATACTTAAAACTCCTACTGAAAACTGCAGCACTACTATTGTAGGAACCAAGAGAAATCCGTTTATGCTTCATATCACATTACAGTACTTTGTATTATGCGAGGAGTGATGTGTGCATGTTGTGAGATGATCTAGAGTGGAAATTTAATGAAATTTCAAACATGCGAAATCTGAAGGTGTATCTCAAGTTTATCTAACATTACTAAATAAGCTCTTTTATCTAAAAGTTATGACAGTAAGTAGTTCACCACCAGTGTTGCACTATTGTATAGGCAAGTAAGCAAGCCATACAATTTTCATTCATAAACTTGTCTCGCTCATAACTATTAAATCTCGCCGTTGGTATGAGATGAATGAATTTGCATATGCTAAGCATTGTCCTGTTAGGAAATGGTTTGCAAAATTCAAAGGTAAACTTACGGGTCTCCATTCGGTGACTTTGGCCTTGGCCACGTGTTTGATGGCCACCTGAAATACATAGATTGTACGGAAATTAGCAATTAGTTTGACTCAATGTACCCCATACGACATGTAATGAGATGTGTAGTACACGGGTGAATGTGTGTGTGTGCAAGTCCAGGTATGATGGGACCAGAGGAAGAAGTAGAAGGGAGAGGACACAACAAGAGAACAGAAGGGACGGAAGTAAGAAAAGGGATCGCATGTAGTGAGTTAGCAGGGCCCCAAACCCTTCTTCCCTCCATACAATGCAATTCAACAGATCACTCTCTAACTCTCTCGTCATCTTCACCGTTTTGTGGCGGATCGTGGGAATCTAAACTTTTGAGACAAGCTCATCTCGAGAACGGTCCTTCTCCTTCTCTTAAATAAGGCAGACGGCCTCAACTGTATGCTCCACTTTTTATATCACAATTACATTAGGGCACATTCAATGAGGGATTTGAGCCACTTTCCCATCAGCTCTTCTCTCGTTCTCCATCTTTTAAATAATAATCTGTTCCATTTTGCTTCATTGTATCTGCTCTACTAAATTCCCTCTCAATTTTAAAATTTCCCGTAACTCTTGCAGTTATTTAATTAGCATTGAAATAAATAATAGCCATTTAAATGGTGCTCCCTCTCTCTCTCTACTTCCTTAAACCTTACGTCACCAGACCAACTACATAAGTTCGGGATAAACAACAGCATGCATACAACTTAGTGAGGAAAGTGGGTCATGTTCCCACACGAAATCGAGACAAGGAGGAGGGAGAGCAATACTACTACAGGAACTTGCAACTAAATAACTTGTATTTTATACTCAAGATCTAGTAGCAGTGTGCATATATCTGGTTGCTCAAGATATGACAGTGGCAAACAGGAAGGAAACGACAGGGATTGTTGACTGATTATAAATTGGATTTCCTACACTGACATGCAAGTGTTCTTGTTGTGTCACCACCACTAAATACCACTAAAGAGATTCTTCTGTTTGAAGTTGATAGGATTTGAATTTGGCCTGGCCCTGAACTAAAAAACTGTTTTGTTGTTGTGTTCTGTATCCACTAATTTCTTTTATCTCGTTATGTAAAATGAACCACAAGAGATGCACACTTACGGGAAGACCATCCCTCAGTCTAACTCCAGAGTACACGGTTCCGAACCCGCCTTGACCAAGGACTGGTCCAACACGGTAGGCTCGTTCAAAGGGCTCTCGGGACGGTATCACTGCAAGGAAAAAATTAAATCAAATTAAATCATTGCTATTTCACCATTTTTACAGCAAAGTCAATGCCTTCTTGTTATTTATGCAAGTGTCGGAAAATTTCCACACCAATCGAATGCATAACGAAGAAAGTGGGAAGAAGTATGCCTCTCCTACTTTCCTTGTACATACTTCATCACTTCCCGATTCACCCAATCATCCATCCAACTGAACTCGCTCTTGACATGAATGTGTTTACCAACACCACCAACCAACCAATATTTTACACACAGATTTGTTTACCAAGCAAGAGATATATGCTCCAATCAAATGCTAATATTTATAAAATTCCAACACACACACACACACACACATGCAGAAAGTCAGTCTACTTGGATTTCCATTTGGATGTCGATGTAAATATTAGTGCTCCATTTTCATACAGTGGTATTATAGCAGTGCAAGTATTATTGCTCATACATACGATTTGGATACACAGTTGCCCGAGTTGACGTTATGCATTTAGCGAGAAGAACAGAGAAGATTGAGGTCACACATGTATTCATACAGTGTTGTTCTGCCTAACTCGGTTGGGCATATTGCTGGCAACTAATAACCGTATTGATTCGATATCCCTTCTCAGTCAGATTGTCTCCAAAAAGCAATCCAATAATGCAATAATATTGACCAATAACTGAGCAAAACTTGGCAAACTAAAGTACTTGGTGGCCAAGTACATCATCATCCAAGGCCTATTTTGAATTCTGTAATATTAATCCATCCCGTTTTAATAGTTTTTGTTTTCAAGTTGAAAAGACTCTCAGTTGCACTTGCAATTCGCCCATCATGCATCTTTCTGAATGACAAGACAGGAGCAACTTTCATTTCCCTATTTACCTACGCATCAGATCTGTAAGTAGGTGGTGGTGGTGGAGGTGCTGTGTGTGTGGTTCACTTGTTCGCAGAATAACCATTCAACCATCTCTCCATTGTTGTTATGCAAGCTGGGATATGAAAAGCTTGTTCGACAAAACGAATGCAAAAATGTCTCACCTGCTTTTTTTAATACCAAGTATTTCTGCATGTTGCTGGTTATGTATTTCTTTAAAAATATTCACAAGTTTATCAAATCCGAACAGTTATGACTGACTCTTGATGCGTCAAGAATTCAACTGAATCTGATTTTCAACAAGTAAACATTTCATGAGAATACAGAACCAATAGCAAAAAGTCGTAGGAGGAGGAGTAAGGTAAGGTTTAGAGTAAGACAAATTTCCCTGTATGATGCAACATATTTAGCACGATTGAGATTCAGAGAAGTAACGATGACATCATCAACTTGCGGAGGAAAACATCCTGCCCAAGATGAGACGGCTAACTCATTACATCACGTCTCATCAGGATCCATCCAGTCATATCATAAAAACAACAACTGATATCTCAATTTCGTCTAACTGTACAGACCCTGCTTTTTACAGACACACCACCGTTTCATGTGTGGGCGTCAAGTCAGTTTCAAAGAATCGCCTCAACTAGTGCAACATGAAAATTTGAGACGAGTCTCAAATTCCTAATATTTTTATAAAACTGATGAATATTGGTCTGAATAAACTATTTATTTATCCAACATTAATCTGTCTATGCAGAGAGAGAGACGACGCAATAAGTTGAGATGAGAAAGTGTAAAGTTCATTTATGAGTGTTGAATTGCCCCACTGTGTAAATACCAACCAATTATTTCTGGTAATGCCCATCTCTCCACATTGAAGAGATAGAGATATGGCTGAGGCGTAATCCTCCTTCGTAGCCTGTTTGCGTCATCGTCATACATACTCAAAACAACCAACTTTGTCCCAGGAAAAACCTCCTTCACTTTGCACACAGGCTAGCTTAGCATAATGCTACATTGCTCAACAACGCATTGAATAGTGCATCATCATCATCATGAATGATGCTCATGATGACTATGCGAGTGAGCACCACACACAAGCATGCATACGAGACAGCTATGCTATATAATCTGTTGCTCAATTGTTTACAATCAATTACTGGTTGGTTTGATGATGATGATGATGATGAGAGCAACACTAGCTGGAAAAGTCCAATGCATTCAACGTTCATGAGTCACCTGTACACATATGCATGCAGTTCTATGAATGCAGATTCGCAATAACTGACCCAGACCCACTAGAGTAGTGCTAAGGCCCCACAGAAACATGTACATACGTACCATTATTTGAAAAAGAAGGGCAATGTGAAAAATGGCACTTTTCATAGTGTGACCATCCTACTCGTATTTTTTCAATGAATGGAATATGCATAGTGCAATATTGAGAACGTATTGCAGCAGTGTGTGTGATGCGATTTTCAAGTGGAGCGAGATGATATTATTACTATTACTTAATCTCAATCGCTTAGTCAGACATTCATCAATCAACATTGGGATTCCCCTATAATGTGTGGTACTTAATTTGAATAGGCCAAAAATCCAAGGAGATTATTGCATCAATTACACTCGAGTTGGTTGTCAGTCTCAAATATTATGGGATGAATTTTTGTATGAAATAAGTAGTAACAAGTGTGGAGAAATTACCAGTGAAAACGAATTCCTTTTCTTTAGGAGTGGAATTTTGGAGGCCAGATCCACTAGAACTGGAACTAGAACTGGCACTAGATGAGGAACTGGTGGAACCACTACCATTATTAGAACCTACGATGCTGCTACTACCATTATTAGACTTATCCATACTAACGTCGAAATCTGGTATACTGTTCGCACCAAACATGTTGGCAATGTTATTACAGTTATTAGAATTATTTGAATTAATAGCTAGAGACGACGGAATAGAGGTAGAAGTTGTGGAGGTGGAGATGGGGGCAATGCTGCTGCTGGCGTTATTAAATACACTAAGGTTTGAATTATTATTAGAATTTAGTTCCTTAAGGTTGGATGAACCTAGACTTCCGCAGGGAAGAGTGGTCGTCGTTGTGGTCGATGTGGGTGGTGCGAGAGGGGGGTTCGGCTGTCTCTTTGTCGACAACATTTCCACATAGTTTTTCATCAATTTTTTCTCCAATCGCTTACTCCTTCGGCAGGGAGTGGTGGAGGGTGCACACTTTGCACACTTTCTCCCAATTTTACCTCCTTTGCTGACACTCTTATGCTTGGCTGTATTCAAAAGCTCCGACTTTGATTTAGAGCTGATTACCACAAAGTCCAAGTCAAGGGGGAGCGATAAGTGATCCGTTTTAAAAGATTTTTGAAAAATCTTGACAAAATGAAGAAATTTAGTGTTCCACACTAAAGCAATGCGTGTTTCCTTTACGTATAAATACTTTGTAATAGTCGCAATAGAGTATCTGGTAGTGTACGAGTCTCACGACTACTGGTGTAGATTGAGATTTTTGTAAGATAAGGTTCCGTTCCGTTGAACTCAACTGAGGCGATGAGATACACTTTTTGATTTGGGAGTGAAAAGTCAAGTAAAACCACGAATGTACTGTGCAATGTCACACACTTGAGATTTTATACTCAAGATTTTTATGCTTCAAAATTGAGATTCTGTCAGCTTTCACAAACTTCGGAGGCTGCAGTTGTGAAGTCCACACAATGTATTATATTATGAGAGATGAGAAAATATTTTTCACTCCAAAACTGCACAAGAAAAACCAGTTTCCTTCGATGTTTGTATACAACTATTTCTATTCAGCTGCACACACAGTATATTTTTATTTGTATTACTATTTTACTGTTTAAGAGAATATCCAAATTCTTAAAATCGTCTCCTTTTTTTCAGTAAAATCCAGGAGGGTTATTTTCTCAAGTTATTTCAAACGATCAAGTTTGTCTCAACTTTAGAACTTGATAAGCACTCAAGTCACTGTATGTAATAAATATGTATTTGCTGTCTCAAAGTGTCTCAAAAGGATGCAAGAGGAGCGATGTCTTCTTGTTGACTGCAGATGGATAAATGAACTCGGATTTCCAGAGACATGAGAATTTCAGTGTATGAGTGGAATAGTTTTGAGTACTCACTTTCCCCAAACTGAGAATTGGAGCAAGTTTACGAGAACGAGAGAACTGATGATTTGTAGTGTTCAAGTAAGTAATATATTGTTCCTGGTTCAGAGGAACAAGAACAAGTGATGCTTCCCAAGCGGATGGACACCTTTTAATAGTATGTTTGTAATGTAGCGTATGTATTGGGTGACGCTATGTATTTTTTGGGTATCGATAAGTGAACTAATCGTATAATGTAATGTATTAGGAGATGTCAACTTGCGAATTTGACGTGATGTTGGATCGACGAGCGTAAAGAACCTCTCTCTGCAAGGTACAGAACGAAACTGAGTGCATAGCTTGGAAGTCCTTACACTTTGAGCGTCTAAACATTCAAGTATGTATATCCCAGGGTACGTTTGCCCCGAATGCATCCAATACCCATGTTAAGGAAATCCAATCCAATGTCTACTATGTGAATGTCTGAAAAACCCCCATCCTCACAGAATGAACATTACACGAAGGCGGCATATCAACGTGGCCAGTATAGCTGCTGCTGTTTCGTACCATTTGGGGGTATAGCGTCGTGGAAGAAGAAAAGATGCAGCTGTTCTGTGTGGGGGTATAAATTCTATGCTTTAATATCCTTTTTCCGTGGACATTGACCGACACTGCGCGAGGTACCACACACATTCTACTCCTCAGCATCTCTCCCATGCTCAGCAATTACCTCCACACAACGCCAGCGTCCTCCGCCTAGACTGGCGGGACGTGTGCCAATCAAGCCCCGGAGGTCACAGGGGGCTGAAATTTCATCAGAGAACTCGAAATTTTGAACGAAACCGTCCCCAGTTTTCCGATTTCCGAAATTCCCCCCACGGACAAAGTTATTCTGACCCAGACATCGGATTAGATGTCAGCGAGGAGGAATAGGGTTGTGAAAGGACGGCTGCAACCCCTTCCCTCTTTCGCGCTTAGGCATCAGAAGCAGCAGGCGTTATAGAGAGAGCTAGCGTTTGTATAAAAGATGGATGGGATTCTTCTCGTGGCCCCTCTGACGCGATACCACACACTGTAAGGATTTCTCTCTCTTCTATGAAAGAGTGGATGGATAGCAATGGTAGCTTTGGAACAAAAGAGGGATGGCGGGTCTCCCATTCAAGCAATATTCAAGCAAACGTTCGTTCCGTACCCCAAACACGTTGCGACGGGGCTATCCGAACCCCCCATCCTCGTGCGATCTCCACTTGGCGTCCCCAGACATATTGACAATCGACGTATATTATGCTCTTTTTACTACCACACTCCTTCTCCCACTACAACCACGCACACAAAACTTTTCATAGTAGTAAAGAAGCATCATGTGCCTCAGTTATACCCCGTGTGTATACACAAAAAGTGGGTATACTACTCCGAGGGCAAAACCCGTGCAATTCAAATTCAACTCGATATCAACAACGCCATGTGCAGTGCCATCCGAGATGAACCGCGCGTTGGTTGCATGCAGCCTTACTACTTACTTAGTTATTAACCTAACCTTACTACGAACGACTCCTCCAACAACATCCTTTTTAAAACCAAATGTTTTTCACCATGCATATACTTTTCTCTTCTCTCTCTTTAGCCTACGTAGCATTGACCAGAGATTTCTTCTTCCCCCCAACAACTCTTGCCTTGCTACTACGTGGATATAGCTTTATACGGATGCACCATCATAATAATAACACCGACGACCGAGAACAAAATTCCTGTCTCTCGCAAGTCTGCACCAAGCAATCCTTGGTCAGATGGATTCTCATCTTCTCCCGCGTTCTTTCTTTATACAACAACTAGGAACACATGCATGACATTGTACCCACAATATCCAGAGCGTTTAAGCACAAGGTAGAGGAATATACAAACGTATGAAAAGCAAAACTAGAAACCAAGGGGCAAGAAACCCCAACCGAAGCCATCCAAGCATCACAACAACCATCATCGTCATCAAGCAACGCTCCTCTCCGCGCTCACTCTCACCCCTGCTTGCCTGCATTCCTATGAACTTTCATGAAACTGACTAAGCGAAAGACGCTCTTTCTCACATCGCGTTCAGAATTTGGAATCAAGAGCACAAAAAACCATTCTTGATGATTTGTTCTTGCGGCGGTGCTGGCACATACGTGAGCCTTATCCATCCAGAGAGTAACTACACACATACGATTAAATACTCTCCGCTTCTTCTTCCATCCTCCACGATATTAGTAACAAAAAGAGTCACTGACTGGAGAGATGGGAAAGTACACCACCAAAAGTATAGTGGATCAAGTCGTGTTAATAATGCTGCTTCTGCTCTCATGTGGTCGTACACACACAGATGATACAGCATAACATCATATCCGTCCACCAAATTTCAGCCCAAACTCTTTTTCATCATTACTCATTGTTTGGATTCTTTCATGAGCAGGGTACACATGATGAGGTCTTTATGCTCAAGAAACATGGCATTTTCTTTCTCTATGGTATAATTTGTACTTTTCTATATATTCTGTTTTCTTTGCCCGCCACACCACCACCACTCGAGACCGCTACGCCAGAGATTGCAGTGATCTTCATGCATGAGCTTGGCTAAAAGTGAGCTACGTACAACTTGATTCAATACTATTCTTGGTAGTGCAGGGTAGAGTTTTTAGAGATTCTTGACGTAATAGTCAATAGTAATAGTAAGTAATGCATGCAGTTGTTGGCTGTGGTGGTGCATTGCATCACCTCACATTCCTTGATTCCTCGCGTCTACAAATAAATGCATCTTGTCGAAAAGGGAGAGAGCCAAGTAATCTCGAGGGACGATAGGCTCAAAGCATTTCGACTACATGTGGACTTGAAATTCTTTTTATTTTTTGCTTTACCTCCACCACCACCAAGAACCAGCATCCCGCCACAACGTTGCAGCAGCGGTAACATAACAACAACGTAGCGTCTTCTCGCATGGTCTTCTTACTACGATGATGACGACGACGATGCTTTTATTATTTCCCAGCATCATCGTCGCTCCTAACAGCTCAAGCGAACCTGGGCATCTTCTTGGTGTGGGGTTATTGAACACGAAGACTGCAACACGCCATTATCAACTAAAAACCAAGAAATGGTGCACCGCCTTCCCGCCACGCCACGCCACGCCAATAAAGGTATCGAGCAGGTGAGCGTTCTTTCTTTCTTGCATTGTGAGTGTGCATATAACCAGGATTGTGCCTATGTTGCAGGGATTTCTTTATATGCACAACAACTACAATCCGCTACATTCTTATGTAGCAGGCTCTTCTACACCTTGGAGTCTACTTATTGGAAAGGATAATTAACGATCAAATAAATTGGCTATTTACATTAATGAAGTATTTCCGCTGTATTTCAAAACTATTATTTTTTTTCTGAAAAAAACAGTCATGCACTTCTTTCACACTTGTGAGTACGTTTCCTACATGAAAAATTAACTACGGTGCATGCGTTATGAACAAACTGGAGGAAATGAGACACATGCACCACGAGGCACACACTACGAGTTGCATTTTCAATCCAAAGTGTAAATGTCCAACCAAACCCTTGTGATTGAGCATCTCGAAGAATTTTGTGGACAAAAAAGGCTGAGATCTCATCTTCGAATCGCAGGCGTGCATCCATACTACTAGTCTCAGTTTAACAACAAGTAGATGCATGTGGCTTAGTTTTGGTTGGATTTGGATTGGATGACTGACTGCATTTTGAGTGAGTGATGCATGATGCAAGCAGAGGAAGGCTTTACTTATTACTGCACACACTGGCATAATGGTTCAACGTAGCGCCAGTCACTCAGTCAGTGTAGCATTTATCTTATGAGATAACATAACAAAACATTGCATAGTAAAACAGTCCTGCTTTTTGTTCCGTAAACGTCGTCTGCTGAGATTCAAAAAGTTGGTTGTTCGCTAGTTGTACATGTGTAACCTCTTCTCGATCCTCTCTCTCTCTATCTATATGCACATACGGATCTCAATCTGTTGTATTATGCATTGCCGTCCAAGGTCTCCCATTTCCTTTCCAGACTGACTTCACCATCCTCCTGCTTCTTCTTCTTCTTCTTCTGAGAGATCTGTGGTTTTGTTATGGTATGCTAAATTCTGAAATGGTGATGGATACGACGACGACGACGCGTCCATGCTCGAGATCCGTTTTCATACGTGGTCACCACACCACCACGATTACCCTCTCTCACTCTCTCCTCCAGGAGGTTGCGATATGTGCATGGTTCCTTAGACTCGTCGCTTTAGGCCTCCTCCTTCTTTCCATATATATATATTCCCATATTCGACCAAGATTTTAATGTCTGAGAAGACGTAAACTTTGGAAAGCTTGAATATTCCTTACTTCAAAATAGTCTGCACTTGTAGTTTCGAATTCCATCAATGTTGCAACAGCCTCCAGCCAGCAGCAGCACAACAACCCTTTGATGCATCCTTGCATACAGCCCATTTCCTTGTTGTCTCATATACCGCAGATCGTGGTACGTAAATATTTTCATTGTTTGTCATATGCATAAGACGCCCATTTTCAGAAGTGTAACAAATTCGAACAATAGCAAACACAAACAATTACATTTGGAGATATTCTCAGAGTAGAAGTATTCCATCACGAGGGGCAAATCGGAAGAAAAGGAAGAAGAATATAATCAGGAATTGCTGATTTGTTCCAGGCAGAGCCATTTTTCGGTACAGTCACGATGGAGGAGTACTTAATAAGACACAGTGGTCCACGTGCACGATGATACAGTGATAAGTGAGCATGTAAGAATTAGAATAGTTTTCTCTGGAATAAAAATAATTGTGTGACTCGGCCTGGTTTCGGTTTGTCTGGAATTAGAATCGTCCCCAGCGTCTCTCAACCCAGCCGAGTCTAGATAACCATTTACATCACACATCTAAAACTTCCTCCATAATACTCTTGCGGTCTGGCTTGTCTAAAGTTTTCTAGACGCGAGCGGGTCCTTAAGGACATAAGTTTTTTAAGTAAGTAACTGTAGCTCTTAGCTTTAGCTAGACCACACGGTGTTGGACACACAATGATATGCAACTTAATACCACCACCACCATCCCACCGCCTTTTGAATTTATTTTTAAAGTCAACCCTGAGAACGATCAAAGTACACCTTTAACATGAAGTCAGTCCTCAAGGGTTACAATAATGTAATTCGTGAACCTTCGTCGTCCTTTGAGTGTTGCTCTTTGATTTAGCCGTCTCATGAGAAAGTGTACAATATATCTAAATGCATATTCTTATGTATTTATACATATGTGAGCTGTTGTCCCCTCTCTATACGCACAATCGCATTGAGTAATGTGTAATCCCGTTGGTTGTAAAGTGAAGACAGCAAGTATAAGATGACATTACAATAAAAAAAACTAAAAAAACGATATACATATAACTGCATTCCAATAGCTTTCTAATCTAAATAATCTTTCTGTGGAATTTCTTAAAAAATATTCCTGCTGTAGGAACTCCATTTACGTGAATATTTATAAATTCTTGAGCAATGGTTTTCTGAACAAATTGGTACTCAACAAAACCTTTAAGAAAACCTAAAAGTTGGGTTAAAGTGCTTTGCTAAGGACACAAATCTATTCTCTACAAATGAATCTGAAACATTTTAAGAGCGTCGACAACCCAGTTTCTTATTTTTCTACGTAAAATACAAATTTTGTTCACTTTGTAAGGAATTAGCTATTCTTCAAAGGAATTGAAGTGGATGAATGGAATTTGATGTATGTAATCTTGTGAAGAATTTAATAAAAACAAATGTCTCCCTTACAAATTCGTACATAATTTGGTCCAAAAAATTTTTAGTAATGACTAATGCTAATCTTACGTAGAAAATATATTTCAGAAATTGTGAGGCTTCATCTTGTCAAAAATAACAAATTGTATGCAATTCGACTCCCAAATAAGCATAATGCTCATGATACATATACTAGTATGTCTGCTTTTGAGTAGTGCATGGCCATGCTTTTTGTGAAACTCCCCACAAACCGCATTCGATATTTGCATTTTAACCCAAAAATATAATACCAAGATTGAAAAATTATCCCCTCCATAAATTGCAACATTTATTGATTTTCACGCTTCTTGTGTCAATGCATATTGAGGAAAAGGTTGGAAATATATCGTATCATATACATATTATGTGACCCCAGTAAATGGTTACAAAACGTATTTTTGTGCATTATATCCAGATCTGGTAAATGTACTTTCTCATCACTTTATTCTCATACAGATACAAATCTGTAATATTGAATTACACTCCACAACCCATCCATTGCAATTGTATCTACATATTAGCATGCAGTCAGCAGCAGATTGGGTGATGAGTTTCCATTTCTGGAGGAAAACTGTATTGTTTTATTCATGAAATGCCAATAAAAATATGGCAGACGAGATTTAGACAGGCGAACCTCACCATTGTTTTGTGAGTAACACAAAACAATGGTCCGATGAGTACACCGGAATTCATTACAAATAGTAATAAATCATTCACTCAAAATTTAGCAAACATTTTTTCCAACAGCAAACAGAGACATACCGCAACAAATAGCAAGGGGTAAAATATCAGTATATCGTATGGCATGGCTGGCTATTATGTAGTGCAGCCAGCTTCTTTTGCAAGTCACAAAAAAATCCACCCAGACACATGAACTCTCTTCTCTCATATTCATTATTAATCGATCATCAACGCATGACGAAATCTGTCAGGATCCGACAAATGCAAGCTGTTAGAAAGTTTAAATTAAATCCTGGGTCAGCAGATTCATCCAAATAATCAATAATGAATTAAAACTATGCGAGATTATGGCGATTATACGTCAACAGGAATTTTTACATTCCGACTTGGCAGCGAATACTCGTCATCTGGAAGACATGCCTATGTACATTCACACAAGCGTCTCATAACCTAAGTAGACTCCAATTAATCTAAATTTTATTCAGGTGGAAATTGTTACGTTACACATTCACGAGACATCAAACCTTCAAGGATGGAAATACTTGTACATTCTGACAAAGAAAAATGTTTAATATTCTGATGGATCATAGGACAAATCGCATAAATTGTGTAGACGATTTATGCTCTTTATATACATATTACTTATACCTGCTTAAATTCCTCAAGAAATAATATTTTGTTACCAAACAGCATAATCACTGCAGGTATGTATGTATGTACATATCTCTAAAGTTCTTCAATAAACCAAGTGAGTCATACTAAAAAAGACTACGTATACCAGATAAATTTTCCATCAAAGGGTAAAAGTTAAGGATGAATCAAACCCAACAAATACTGTCTAAAAACAAAATATTTGTTTGTTGGTTTATCAAGTGAACCGATTACCGAACCGAAGTCCAGCACACATACATGAATACTATGCATAAGGCAAGCGCTATTTATACTCTATTGAAGTAAATTTTTCACACTGGTCCTGATTATTTGTGACCCCCTCGAACGCTCAAAATAAACCAAATCGATAGTGATAAAATATTCTCCTGAAACATTGATAACGCTCGCACAATCATAAAAGTCAAAAGTCTGCTTCAAACAAAATTACTCTCTCTGAAAATATGCTCATAATTAATGATGTGCATCCAGTCTTTCCGAATAAATTGAACCGGATCCATACCAAAACAAACTGGTCTCATTCGTCTCAAGTTCCCACGGCCATTTAAAGTTTGCCCCATGAACACAGCTCATGCATTTAGACTGATAAGAAGAAGAAGACGAAGACGAACATATCATAGATAACAACAGAGATGATTCATTATCTTCCTCAATTCTGAGAATGTTTATATTACGTAACCCCAACCACCAAACACATGACGCAGACAAAAATTGAATCTCTGTTAACACTTGAGCAATGAGACTAATATGAGACGACATCGTCATACTCGAACTGCTGCTCATCAATATCTTATTCTATCTTCCCTACTGACGGATATATGTATGCTGGCACATACTGGGTCTCTGTCTCAAAGTTCTTTTTCCTAAGTTCCAAGATTACAAAAACATTCAATTTCTTTAGTGAATCACATTTAAACTGCTTCGGCACAGATTGAATGGGTGAGTGATGTGAATGTTGTTTTGAATCGGGGTAAATTCTTGAAGATTAATGACCGAACTCATAAATGAGATATCTTTTAGAGTAACAGAATAAAAGTTGTTATTGTTCCACATGACATGACTTTCACCGTCCATTAGTCTCTTGTTGCAGTAATTTCGACAAAGCATGCCACACACACAGTCATAAATTGCCACCGTTCATATCACCCAGACCATGTCTATCGCTAGATTCCAGACTTCCTCCCAACATACATTTCCTACAAGATTTAGCTGCCTCCTGGATTACCTAAATACACAAATACTTTAAGATCGTAGAAATAATTTCAATAAAGATGAACAACAACTCTTCTTTTGAACTTTATCAATCAAACGGATGGATCGGAAGAAAACAATTTTTTCGGGATGAGATTGATAAGTTTTCAAAAAGTATCAGACAATACAGGAACAATAACACAATGTTGTTGTCGTTACAACGACGCACTCATTCTTCCCCGTAAAGTTTAATCCTCTTAATAAATAACCTCTGAAGAGTAAGGCTTATGAGAAAGAAAAACTGTATGTAGCTTGATACAATTTATTTTTTAAACAAGTTACAAACGCCACATTAAGCACAGGTCACTCTGTAGATATTCTTCAAAAATAAATAAAAAGCCAAACGATTGACTATGATTTCTGCACGTAATGACCTAAATTCATTGCATGGGGTACTACATAGTAACAACCCAACATGCACTCTGTGTACTATGTACATAGCTGCACACTCAGACTCTCCAGGAAAAGTTGCGGGTGCCGATAACGAACGAAAACGAAGAAATAAAGTGGTGAGTCATAACTCAGGTACACTCAACCTACGTAAATACGTACGTACTGTGTACTTTCACTATGCGTAAGTAACAAAATAACCTCTTACCTTGGGATGGATCACGTGAAAAAGGAAAGAATAACAAATCTAATATCGTGCTACCCTCTTTCCATCCCATATTCCACAAGCTAAACTATTAAATTCAATCATTCCTTCTACGAATGTTTTTAGGAACTTTATGAAGCCGCCGATATATTCTTCCTATGTTACTGGATGTGGTTAATGCAACGTATTTTTAAGGGGGAAAGTGGTAAACGTAAGGAATGTGGTAATTAATTCAGTCTAATTAATAATTTTCATGTAAAACCTAGTTAAGTGAGACTCCATGTTTACGGTTTATCTGTGTTCAATACTTCTGACAGCACTGTGTTTACTTATAATGTAATTCGCTGCTAGACGTCCTTCATGCCGACACATGAGTCTGCTGACTGCTGCATAGCTCCACTTATTTTTCTTCTACCTGTGACATTAAGGAGAAAGCCATTGCTTTGGAATGTGGTTTTGGTTCTAGATAGTGATTCCATTAGAAAGAAAAGCCAGTCGTGCGGTCAGACAAAACAAGCTGGGTAAAGTTAGTGATGCAGTGGTGAAAGTCGATGCCCTACTCTTGCTGCTGGTAGGGTCTGGTTTTGGGTTCACCTTGATATACGCCAGTTTTTACAGTCCAATCAAGGACGCCCTCATTCAAATGGCTGACCTCGTTGCCCTAACTGTGTCATTCATTTTCCATGGCCTCAGTCAACTTTCTCCGGGAATAGACCGTGAGCATACCCACATTAATGATTGGTTGTAATGACTGGCCCATATTATCCGGGATAAATGTATGAAACATTTATTTTCTCGTATTGGGAAAGACCTGTCTAATTATGCCTCGCAATCAACTTACAAACATACGCAAATATTGGACCCTGTCTCTTTTTGGGCATATGGTGCACACGCATATTAAAAATAATATGTAGGTATTAAATTCAAGTCGTGGAATTACAACGACTTTAGAGTTAGAAGTGGTTCGTATATTTATGAGAAGGATAATCGTACACAAAAGGATAATTCTCGCTAGATTGAGAAGAAGGAAAATGGATGTGCTCATAGTAGTGGCAATAAGAAGTTAATCAGGATCCAGATTCAAACCCGATACAAAACCAAAGATGAATGGGTAAGCTTAAAATTCTATTACTGCAGATTAATCATTCCTTTGAGCACTTAATATCCTCCGTTACGGAGGCTAAAATACACAGTCTAGCCGTAATAATCATAACATTAAGGTACACTATGTATACACCGATATGTACAGCACACAAGTAATTCGTGAAGCACAACAAAAAAGAGAAAGCACACGGTAAGTAGGGAATTATTACTGGCGCAACCAAGTGTATAGGCAAGTGGAGAGAGCGAAGAAAAAAACCAGTTTGGCCTTTCCCCCAACCTACCAACCAACCTCCTTGTATATTGAATGATGGTGAAAAAAGAAAAGTATACATAAGCGGACGTGGGAAGAATTCAGCCGGACGAGACGGGTCTGAAATTCACAATACTGCTGCTGCTGGTGCAAGGCATGAATAATCCTACTTTGCCTCAGCTGGTCTGAACACTGAATGACTTGTACATCTCTCGGATATGGACACGGGAAAAGAGAAACCTATCCGAGTAAGTAAGGAAACCCATCCCCAAAATAATATCCGAAATCGTCGGGTGGTGAAGTTCAACGCTGCGACTACGTTACACAACTATCTACGACCCTCCATTCCAACAACTACAACTGTCTCGATTGCTGTCTTTTTGAGAGAAGGGGTAATAATGGCGTGAATGGTCAGGCAGGAGAAAGCACTACTTTAAATCAAAAACACGAGATGAGAGAGACAAAATTCATTGAAAGGTGCCGCTTTCTAATTTGTCCCGCGTCTCAAAGAAGTGCGAGAGAAAGTGGGAGAGAGCGTCTTATTTTGAGCATTAATGTTGATAACATTATGTCCAACAATGATGTTGTAATATGGAAACTACAATATCTTTCACCAGGCGTTTGACTCGACCCCCGCAGGGTAACCTTTCATATGTGAGTGTATGTACATATACATACGTGGTGGTGAGCGAGACAGAAAAATTATAGAACTTAGGACTTCGATCCAGCGGTAGTACAACTGTCTGGCTTTCCTGGCTGGCGTGTTGGCGTGGCGGGCACAACTGCTCAGTATTCAACTCAGTACCACCGAAATTCCGGGATGGAAACCATCCTCGTCGCATCTCATCTCATCTTTCTTCATCATATTCTCCATCCAATGTTCACCAACCACGTGAACGGCTGGAATAAGAGCTCGCCTGGCTAAATTGGCTGTACATGAAAGCATGAAATGTTAGGAAAGAGACGGGTGGACGCCCCAACTTGTTAAGTATCCCCCAAGGAGAAAGATTCGGATTGGGATCTGAAATTCAGAATTTCAGAGCAAAGCACAAAGGAACTATTTACTGGCACTAACTGAAATAAGTGGATATAAGGAAATACGAAATAATGTAATGTCACTCCCCTCTCGTCCTCTCTCTTCCTTCCTTAAAAATTGCTCTTACTACCATTACTATTACTACTCTACTCCTACTACAACCACCCCGATTACTACGACTACTCCTCCTTTTTACTACGAATAGTGAACTCATTCATTAGAGGTTATGATCACAAAACCAACAGTCGTGCTCATTCGCTTTCGATTTCCGAAATTTGTATTTTTCTCGCTGCAATACCCTTCATGTTTATACCTCGCGAGTATCATTCACTGCTCGGAGGAAATCCAAATTCCGCCCCAATCTACTATCTGTCGCCCTTTATTTTCATTAGAGGCTCGATAATGTGGTACACTGACTACCAATATGTCATTATTCCTTCCTGCCCCTTTGACTGTGTATTACCCAGCATAAATTCGTCATACTTTCTCTACGTGTTTATTCCAGTGCACAGAGCACCCTTTCATTATATTTGCTACTAAATATACATATATTTATATATGGCTGGCAATCTAAACAATTATTTCCTAATCCAACCTTATGCTACCCACATTTAGCTATCCATCGTTTTCATTGGATTTATTACAACTTTATCTTTATTATGTCGTCTTTAATCCTACACAACCAGAGAAATTGCCTTACGCTACATGGCTTTTCCATCAGATTTATGCTCAAAGTTTGAGACGAATTGTGTCGGATTTTTCATAACACACTGCCTAATTTACTGATACAAGGGGACAATATATTGACACTAATAAGTACCTAAGAGCAAATTTATTAATGTGGTAAGTGCAGCGTATGAAATTTTGAACATGTTTCAATACACACGCCATGAACTAAAGAAATAGTGAAAGCGTTATAATTTGTACGACTGCCGACTGCCTAAAACATGAAACAGTCCAACTAGCGCCACCGTTCAACTCACACCCAAACTATTCACAGAGTTCGTAGCGTTGTCGCTATGCTGCGCTCTCAACCGAACAACTCGCTCGTTCCCAACTACGAAATACATATCTCGAGCTAATTGGTGTTACATATTAAGTAGCTTACTAAATATTATAATGACATGATTTCCTACAACACAAATTATACTGCATTATAACGAATTCCCCCGTGTTGAACTTGGTAAAAATAGTATCAGTGAAGGCCAATCCAAGTTCATGAAATCTGATGATCTTTCATGAAACATCATTTAAGTGATAATGCTCACTCAAAATAGTGATACAATTAGATTCACCTGGCAGAAATTGCTCGTGTTGGAGCGTTTACTTTGTCGGCTTTAATATGCATGCCCAATGTTAATTGAATGTTATTGAACTTGTTCAGGAAATCAAAACACTCAAACATCATAGTACTCATGACACAGTATTTTATATCCTACTTTGGCTAATTGATTTTTACGAGTTCATTATTTCATTCTACACGAAGGTGACGGTATTGAAATAAAGCTACATTTTCTGCACCACATGGAGCAATATGCAAGGCAATTTCCTACCAACTACTACATAGTTGTAACAACGTCGCAAACTTTCAAATTTTACACCACCATTAAATCGAGTAATTATTTATTACATGCAAGGCAAGTTTAAAATTCCAAGCATTCTGAGTGAGGAAATGGCACGTGCAACAAGTGTAAACCTCGTCGCTGAATAGGTTTATTCGCTATAGGTTGTTTCAAATGGCGGTGGGTGAGATTTAATTTTGCTCAGTTTAAACAGTGTGTCTACGCTATATATGTCATGTCAACAACAATAGTAGCTTGTAATCAAATATTTATATAGAGAAATTCCTTAATTGACACGTCAATGGTATTAATCATGTCTTAATTGTTGTCTCAGAACGCACTCACCGCTCATTTCGGTCTATGAAACGTATATTATGGCCTCCAGAACAATGACCAAAAGAAAGGCCGCATATAAAAATTTCAAAATGTTTGACCTCCGAAGTAAATATAATTCTTAAAGGAATGCGTCGCACTCTAATAAAATCTTTTTATCCTGTAGCGAAACTAAACGAACTTAAATATCCCTAGCTTTATATGTCGTCGTACGTACCCCTTGTCGATTTTTAACCAAAGTCAAGTTACAAATAGCTGAGCACCACCACCAACACTTTTGACAAATAAGTCGTGTATACATATATTGTTATTTCTGTAAATTTTATTTCTTCCAACATTGATTTCTACCCGAGCAGCACGTGCGAATGACTAACTAAGAAGAAACCATAAAAATAGAAAGAAAGCTCATGACAAGATCATGCATGTTTTACACATCTAAACGATTCCCCTTACTCATTTATTATTTTGTTGTCTTGAGGTTCCAGCAGTTTTTCAAAAGTGAACATGATCTCTACATCGCTGGACATAAATAAATAATCTTTAGGCTCAAACTATTATTTTTGCTACGTGTTTCGTTGTGGTGGGTCATGTTAACAACAACATGCAAAAATTAAACTTGGCAAAAGAGCAACATATAATTTATGGCATAACGTTCCTACATAAACTATTCCGCACGTCCAGTCTGGTTCAAGTGGCGGGGGATTGGAACTTAGTACCTGGGAAACGTCACCCAAAAGTTCCGATTCCCTGGACATTTTAGTTATGCAAGTTACAGGGAAACGGAACCCACTTGTCGCAGGATTTAGCGGGCTTCGATTCCCCGGTACCCTCTTACGCAAAAGTTACGATTCCCCGGAACCCAACATTTTTCTCCCATTTTTCATAAATTGGATATATTTCCAAGAAAAAATTTTATTTTCTCAAATTAACCTCCCACCAATGAACAACATTGGATAAAAAAATTAGAATTTTTTATAGTGGCGAAGTTTCCTAAAATCGCAAATATCTGACAAATTTGAGGAGCGGCAAGTCCAAAAAGGTACGGGGAATCGTCACCCAACAATTATTTTCAGGGAAAAATGCAATTATTTTGAGAGAAAAATAATTGTAACACAATTATAACGTAATAATTGTTACAATAACTGTAAAATAATTGTATTTTTCCCTGAAAATAATTGTTGGGTGACGATTCCCCGTACCTTTTTGGACTTGCCGCTCCTCAAATTTGTCAGATATTTGTGATTTTAGGAAAAACGCCACTTTAAAAAATTCTAATTTTTTTTATCAAATGTTCTTCGTTTGTGGGAGGCTAATTTGAGATAATTCAAATTTTGTGCGGAAATTTATTCAATTTATGAAAAATGAAAGAAAAATGTTGGGTTCCGCGGAATCGTAACTTTTGCGTAAGAGGGTACCGGGGAATCGAAGCCCGCTAAATCCTGCGACAAGTGGGTTCCGTTTCCCTGTAACTTGCATAACTAAAATGTCCAGGGGATCGGAACTTTTGGGTGACGTTTCTCAGGTACTAAGTTCCAATCCCCCGGCACTTGAACCAGACTGACGTCCATGCTAAGAATCAATATAGTAATATATAAGTATTTCCAAGTTAAGAAAGACTATTCCCTCAGTTCGTCTGTTGTGTCTGACTTTTCGTCTCTCAGACTCGTGATACTAAAATAAGGATAAGAAACTATCGCACTCTAAAGTTTTCTTACTTTCGTTCTTTTTCTAGTGGTCTCACAATTGACAATAAAAGGACACAATGAATCACGTAGTCGTAGATAATAATATTAATATGAAAATAAATCAACCCCTTAGTCAAAAACACATATGCACGGCTCATTCTCTATCAAATACTGCGTTGTTGTGGGAAAAGTATTGATTACAGACAGACTCGGGACAATTGAAATGAACCTGATTCAACTAATGGGTACAATCTAGTTATAACGTGACTTGGTCAGGTTTATCAGGACTTTTTCATCGTTTCCCTATATCATCAAATTACAAAAGAACAGAACAATATCAATACATGCACCGTAACGTTGTCTCGTTCTCATGCAAGACATTCGTTGATCAAGTAAACAAAATTGCAATCGTAGGTTGTTATTAAATGTTCAGACAGTTAAACACTACTGCATAACTTATCTACCTAGATATATGTAACAGTCCTACTTTATAATCTAGTATTTACCTACGACATTGGCAATATTGCATTTCTGCAGTATTTTTTGTAGTGTCAAATTTAAACTTATGTTGGTACGATGGGGACCAGCTCATTTTATGATATCAGGTTTAAAAAAGAAGCCAGTAAGTCATGTTATGCAATTTGGTTTGTTTTGGAGACATGAACAATGCACTTTTTGCGTCTGGCTTAAATCGATGCATGCAATTATAATATAATTAACCTATTCTGATTTCATGGGAACTTCTGATACGTCTGTGTCACACCCGCATCTTGGCCTTCACCAATGTCTCATTCAAATAGATCATTGACTTGGTACTAAATCACAAGGTAATAAAAACAATTGATGCCAACCACCTTTAATACGGCTTAAAAATTGGACCCCAGTTGGAAGCAGTCCAGTTAGCATGTGCATAAGCCCTGGCCAAGTGAACCAAAGTACAAGGTAACTTCTCAAATTAATGATTACGTCAATTATAAAACGAAATAAACCAGAAGAGTCAATAACACTGACGAATTGCAGTGCAGCAGTCTGGTCGACTAAAAAGCGGAACCCTTTATGAAATGCAATCTGATTTGTGTTTTATGCGATTTTATGTGAGCAAATATTTATCATCAGCACTGATGAATCAGCTCTCCAGAGGTTGTCGATATTTCAAATTTCATCATTATAGCACAACGAGACATGTTGAGTGAGTGTTTGGTATGCATGCATTACTTTCCGAATCAACAAGCATCAGACGAGAAACTACCTAAAGGTGTAATCCCACGGTGCAACGCAATAAATCTATAATATGGTGTAACGGTAATTAATTTCTGAGTTTATAGACCTCTTGCATGTAAAATGACCCCAGATTAAGGTGTCAAATTGCGTTTATTTGACCTGGTTGCAAAATGTGTTTGATCGATGCAGTCCAGTGCGTGGACGGAATAAAAATTGTTAAAAGTAATGACTTCCAAGAGCTTTAATATAATTCAATGTCAACCATTTTTTAAGGTACTTCAACTATGTACAAGTGTCACACATATCTCGGAATTTGTGTATTATATATATGAACAATTTTATAACATAATTTTTCGTGTTAAAACCATGAGAACGTCAATTCAACAACCTTTTGGGTATGCATATGTGCATTTAGTTCGACTGACGTCAACAAAGATCAAATTACTCGTATATAAATTGAATTACCTAATTTTTTTAATTTACAAAAATTATATGACTACAAATCTCCACCTTAATTAAAATGAAAGAAGAGAACCTTTTGGTTTAGTCCGTTGACTAAATACTACATGGTCACTAAATTCTGAGGTGATTAAACTGATGGGAATGACAGTCAGAACATAAATGCTAGTTAATCAATATCCCGCAGACTTTACACTCTTTTTAAAAAAAATTGGTAGAATTTTTCAGTAATGAATTTTTCAGGTAGCTGTCGATTTTTATTTGAAACAATACAAATTTCTACACAACAAGAGCTAGACAAGTGCAGCAAGGAAATAACGAAATTCATTCAGAAATGAGGGCACAAGGTTTCCACGAAATCATCCATTTGTAGGATTAATGTCACATTAATGATTTTTTAAATTGTTCAGGTGAACCACCTTTACCAATTACCAGGCATAAAGTACTAATTTGTTTTGGTTAAATGGTCAAATAAAGAGTAGTTAAAGTCAAATGTATAAAGTCTTTGACTGAATACACCTCCTGGTTATGTGTGTATGCACATAGTACTATTGCTTGATATGCAAGCATTTTATTTTATTTTAGAAATAGGGTCAATGTAGTCATGCATGAGGTAGGTGACCAGCAAAGACAACGGCATCCAGTACTACTTAAGTCGTAATTAAAGTCTAAACATAAATAATTTCGAGAAATAATTGGACACTAAATACTATGCTCGTACTATAGGAGAGGAGGTTCAAATCATATTTTTAGTACTGCAGTGCTCTCCATTTAAACTCGCGCAAAAGAAATAAGGAAATGCGATTGATGCCTATTTCCTACTTTAATTTTTCTATACTAAGGTCATTAAAATTTATGCTGTCCTGCATCGACGTCCCCCTTATCGAGAATTCAAATATGCATTCTTAAAATCAAGTTAATGTCTGAGGTTGTTGCAGTTTTTTTAATGCGGCAAAGTGAGACTCTCCGTGTTTGCAGTTTAGGTAAGTCAGTACATGTGCAGTTTGTGTATGTCGTGCGAATTGTACATTGTATGCCATGAAATGGATGCAACTCTACTCCGATGCTGCTGCAAAAGAACAAAATAGAAACCAATATGCTTACCTATACTTTCTGGAGGTATGGGATCTTCCTCCGCCGTCTTGACCCCAGTCTCGTCGTCCATGGGTTCAACCAGAATATCGAAATTTTCCAACGCTTCCGCCGCTATTTCCACGCGATCCTTGGCCGATTTAACGTCCTTGCCTGTCGACATAACTGCTTTATGAGACGAGGTGGAGGCGATTTGAGATTGTGCCTGAATCAAAGAAGCTGCCATATTTTCTTTGGAATATTTGCAAAGTAAAATTGGTTCTGTTTCTTAAAAAATGGTGGGTTTGAAAGTTCGTATCCTGTCCGATTTCTACTAAAACGTGTAGTTAACACCTAATCTGGGAACAAAAAAAGAGGGGGGAGAAAAAAAACAAGGTCAGTGCAACCAATTGAACCCACTATGTACTATCACCACCACCGTAAAATGTATTTAAAAAAATCAAGTAGGGCAATTACAAATCAAACAAACAAACGGAACAACCCGTGTCTCACCTTGTCAAGAGTCCGACAGTGAATAACCTTTTGGAACGCTGTCCCGTCTTCTTATGTGCTGGAGAAAGAAGAAATTAATAAGTAAATGGTGGGAGGATGATGATGAAGAAGATGAGTGAACAAGTCCAGCCAGTTAAGACCAGGGAAGTTGAGACGTCCTCCCGAACAGATTCCGAGTATTAAACTCTAACAACAACTAACTAACTAACCACACTTCTACGCACTCTAACCAACTCAGCCACCGTTTAATAATAATGAGAGGTGACAATTCAATAGTTTGGCTTCCTCATAACTCAATGCATTGTATGGATATGCAGCAGACCCAATTACTCCAGTTATCGTGAGTTGTTATTATAAGTTCAAAACCCAACACTCGTGTACCTTCGCCTTCTCTCTTGACTTCCAAATAATATCTACCGTTACAGGCAAAAAAATTAAAAGGACAAATTTATTCGCAGGTTCACTCAACTTTCAAATTTCTTACTTGTCCCTCCTCAATAAAATATTGGACATAAAAATAATAATTAAACTTACTATATTTTTATAATAATACTCCTCTAAAAAAACTTGGTAGACGACGGCGATGATGGTGGTGACTAATTCACGGAGGAGGAGAGGAGAGGGCAGGGGCCAATGATAATGCTTTTCACTTCACAGGCCGGCGAGGTCAAGTCAACGGTTGGTTTTCTCCGCCAAAACAAAACGGAGAGGAGGAAGCAACAGGTAGACGACGGAGTACGGAGATAAGGTGCAAGTAGTAAATAAGTGGTGTCCCCTTGAATTCGGTTCTTCTCGTTGCTCCAGTTGTGGACTTTACTCGACTGGAAGTTCGCTGTAGAATATTTAAATTATATAAACACTGGAGATAATACTAGTTGGTTGGTTGTTGTTGATGGACGGAGGAGTGCCTTTCCCTTGGAATTTTCTCAAAAGTCTTCGCTCTTGGCATATATATAGACATCTGATAATGGAGTATTCCTATGTGTCGTCATGGTGAGTAAAGCTTTTGGTTGTCAACAGCAGCATAAATAATTAAATACGAGAGAATATACTACAACAGAGGACACAAATTTACAATATGGGTTGGATGTCCATATGAACAATGCATGCACAAGTTAAAAATATTCCAAAAGGCGACCATAGGTTTGGGTAAGTTAGTTTCTAGGAAAAGGGTTCAACCTCCATCCACTTCACCTATAATGAGATGACGGATGTTGTGAAGGAAGAAGAACAAGTATCTCGACAGACTCTTAAGATAACGACCAATATTTAGTTTATGCAAAGGCAACAAGTTCCAATTCATTGGGAAGGTGAAGAGTTGAAACTTGTAATATTCAAATGAAATATGGAGGGCAATGTCTCCAAATTCTTGACCGGGTTGTATTTAGGTATATTCAGTTGCAACGTTAAATGTGAATGGTGGTGGCCATCACTATTCTCACGTTGAGTCATTCAACCACAAAAGATGTGCTTATCGATTTTCATAGGAAATGGAGGATTAGTGTAATTGTGTAGGAGAATGAATTGTCCGGATCATCATGAATGAGTCGTCATGCTTATGCAGGAAAGAGAGAGAAGATCTTCTGGAGGAATGCGGAATAAATTGAATGATCAATTTATTTGAATGAAGATTATTGATATAATTATTGATGGCATCTTCTTAATCCGGCTGACGAAGGATACTATATAGAACCGCGTTGCAAGCCGAAGGTTGTAACGCCCAAGAAATTCAAGTTAAAAAGCAAACTTCTGTTGCAAGCTGCTGCTCCTGGGGACATTTACATATGTAAATATGACATCATTATAATTAAGTAGGAAATGTCCCCATGATAACGTCAGGTTCCGGTCCCCAGTTATGATTAAACCTGATTAAACTAGTTACATGTGTGCATATTAATTTAAATTTGTGGTCGTAAGATCGGTCTTATTTATGATTTTTCGAACTTGAAATTTATAAAGTTATAATTATTGTAATTTCACGAACAGTTCATTAATCCTGAAAAATAGTCACAAATTAAGGGGCACGCTGTGTTACATTAATACATGTGTACCACATGTATATAAGAAAAGGGTGCGTTACACAGTTTATTTTGTCCTCGTCGTCGTCTCACAACAATAATATTTACTACCGAGTTCTTATATTTGGGTTGGTGATGATGGAGGTGATGGCAGAGGAAGGTGGAGGTCAACTTTCTCCAAGCAACTTTAACCAAGCAATTCACTGCAACTTATTCTGCTAACTAACTAACTATTTACATACATAATATGTATGTGCCATTTATTCTAATTGGTTTCCTATTACCTATCTATCATTGCTAATGTGGTGTCGTCAGGGTCCTTTGACTGTTTCCTTGGAGGATTTCTAGACAGGGTCGTGTCAGTTCAAAAATTCTCCAAAATTTTTTTTGCAGATTTTAAAGTTTGAGAATACGGCAATTTTTGCTGGGAGAGCTTGGTTGTCAAGAAAAATAAAATATTCTATAAAACGTCATAAGTGCATGCGAAAAATTTGTAGGTACCATTTTTTATACCG
Organism: Folsomia candida; assembly: GCF_002217175.1. Taxonomy (NCBI): domain Eukaryota; kingdom Metazoa; phylum Arthropoda; class Collembola; order Entomobryomorpha; family Isotomidae; genus Folsomia; species Folsomia candida. The sequence continues at coordinate 3,802,837 of NW_019091198.1, forward strand.
ATTCTAGTTCAATTATTTTATAACTATCTTAATTTGCAATTAAATTAAATCGTTGTCATTTTACGACGGTTTATAAAATATTTTATTTTTCTTGACAACCAAACTCTCCCAGCAAAAATAGCGCATATTCCCAAACTTTAAAATCTGTAAAAAAAATTTTGGAGAATTTTTGAACTGACACGACCCTGTCTAGAAATCCTCCAAGGAAACAGTCAAAGGACCCTGGGTGTCGTGTTATAAGTGTTGTAAGTAAATTAATTGATGGTTCAATCTCATTGTGATTATTTGAAATAGTGCAAGCCTAGTGCAAATGAATTTATATTGGGGAGGATGTGTCGACTGTTATTAAAATTACACTGGAAGAATAGTAAACACTGTAATCTGTTTCAAGGAGGTAACGAAATGAATGTGCATTAAATGACTGCCTGGTAATTTTAAAAGCGATTAGCTTTCCTTGTACTATTGCTCCACACACTTATCACCACTAACCAGTAGCATTGCTAATGATTATGATAGTTTAGCTGCATAACTTAACTATGTACACAAAGTTGTCGAGGGGAGTTCATTCTAAGAAGGAAAGTCATTAAAAGTGTGTACCAGTTAAGATGTTAAATTCGGAGAATAAATCCCTAATTTTAACCTTAACTGTTTCTTTAACTGGAGAAATGCTCTTGTGGGAATTGCGTAGATATTCATTCAGGAATTTTGTTGTTATTATGATTTTGTTGTACCGTCTCATCATCATCTCACCGAGGAGATGATGAGATGTGTAGAGTTACGATGAGATTGGAATGGAATCTGCATGACATTACAAACCATTTAAGTCACGAAATTGCAATAAAATAATAGTAACAAAACCCAAACATATGTCTGGATGAACTTGCCCTGAGTTATGCAATAATATTCTATTTATTTTCTCATAAGCCATTTCATACATAATCTACACAAAAGTAAATACGTAGTTATTTGAAATAAATAAAAAAACTTTTTACCAATTAAAATTTTTGAAAAATAAAATTATATCGCCAAACAATTCAATTATAAAATTGTGCCTCCACAACACAAGCTGCTACACTATAATACAACGGCTAAAACAACAACAAGTTTGTGGATAATCTGGCGCATAAACTTTATTATCAAGCCCATAAACGTAGTAGCTACCGGTATGACTTTTCCATTTGTAGTCGATGCATGTAACCGGAATTACTCGAACTTGGTGTCTCTGAAGAACGAAAAAGCATATTAGTTTATTCAAAAAATTTCTTTCAAAGTCAAAAAAATCAACGTATATTGTCTGGGCGTATCAATTTAATCAAGCACCTGAGCTAAAAGTAGAGAATCCGAAGAGTTCTGAATGTGCTCGTTGATCAGTTGAATTGACGCCATGGCCAATGTTTCGTCCGCTATTACGTCAGCCGGAAGTGGAGTAAGATGGACCCCAAAGTCTTCAATGCCAATTTGTCCCTCTGCACCTCGCAAAAGGTCGGTTTCAATTTCATCCGCACCGGTGATATGTTCTCCAATATTTACTTTCCTATACAATTTGTAATATGAAATCAACCTTCCATGCACACTTTTGCAATCAATTTACTTTATAAACACTCACCAGGAAACAGAGAGCTGAATAAAGCACTTGAGTTGACCATAGGAATCACACACAGAGCAAGCCACGCGTCCCTTGGTGTCACATCGGTTGCAGTCTATCCTTCCATGTCCGTGCGACGAGGTCCCACAAACGATACAACGCTCCCTAGATTCAGACCCAAGTCCCCAACCTTCCCCTTGACACGAAAGGCATCGAGTCCACCCTTTCCCGTGACAGTTGGGACATGCCAGCGTTCCGGTTCCACGACATCGATGACACGGTTTTATTGATGCCGTATGCGGAATCTGTACACGATCAATTTAATGGACAAAGATCAAAATAATTTTCAGAATATTTGTGAGCAATACTTCAATAGCTTTGATTTCTGTGCGAAAAAATTTCGTTGGAAAGGCTGGAATGTCCCAGGGGGCAGGCGCAAGTCCGTTTTCAGGTCCATCCACGTCCCCAGCCACATGAGGAGACCAGGACCATCTAGCTTCTCTCTTTTCGGTCAAGGTTTGTAGCACATACTATTAATAATTATATAATAAATTGTAATTTATATAATCGAATATCTCTTTAATTTATATTAATTTTATATCCAACGTGATATGCAGAATTGTGCCTGATTCCAGTTATGGTCATGTGTTTGGCTGCCCCACCTCCCCAACAACAATGGTTTTTGACGTAGCCCATTAACGCAGATCTTGCTGTTGGTTCCGTCACCTAAGAAATAGTTTAAAGAAAGATTACCCAAAGAAAATGCGGAAATTAACACATCGTTTCGCTCGAAGTGAAAGCACTCACTTGCGGAATATCGGTACGAAGGTTGTAATCTGGAGATGGATTGGGTGACCATGTTCCCAGTATTTGCTGCTGCTCTGGATCCAGTGAACCTAAATCCCCATAAGGCTCTGGGGGAGGAATACTTACTGCAAAAACCAAAGGAAAAGAGTTCGTTAAATTAAGAAAATGAGCGTCGTCTCTGTTTTACATACATAGTTTTCATTTGAAATACTAATATATATTCTATATTTCGACTCTTTCAGATTAGGCCTGTGCAGAGTCACTTCTGATGGTTTGAAGCACATGTATGTATGACATGATCCTGTAACAAATGTTTTGCAGGTGGCTTTCAATGTCGACTCCATTTTTTAAAGTGTCGTATTGTTCTCTTGGTTGTTTGCGGAACAAATGATAATAATAGTAATCGGTGGAAGTGTGGAACCGCCCAGTAAATTAAAAAATCGCAAGCGTGTCTTTAAATTGCTTAGTAGTTTTTGTCTTAAACTGTGCCCAGGACCGAAGAATTATTTCAAACGTTCAGGAATTCAAGGCTCAATTCAAACAACTGAACTGAATATTTATTTGACTGAGATGTGATTGCAATCAATTATTTGGTATGCACATAAAACTGCCAGTGTGACTTAATTTATATTTCTAACCGCATCACATTCACATCACATTATCCTACACTTTTGGACGACATGTTGCAAAATAATGGGAGTACAACAATAGCAATACCGAGTTGTTGATGTGATACCTACTTGAAAACTGCAACTAACTTTTTTCACAGACAAAGGCGCCTCGCTTGATTAATAATTAACAGCTTCAGGATAATAATCTGAATTTAAATTTTAAGATAAAGACCATGATTTCATTTTAATTTAGCAAAAATTTAGCAACGAAATAACCTTTTAAGATTCATCATATGCAGATTTCACTAGTACAAAAAGCTAGTGATACCTTAACATTGTGGGCAAGATGCCAATCGTAAGTTCAAACTGTCTCAATACTAACCGTGTGTGTGTACAATCAGCTCAAACGGTTATCAACATGCATTATATCCCACGTGAAACCGAGATGTGATAAATTCGAATGTCATCCTCTATTTCAGAAGCATACAGTATTATGAAAGATAAGATTGGACACATGATAACTTCTTCGGTTGTCAAACTGTTGATGAACTATATCTTTCTCGTCACAAAACGTCTCACGGGCTGGTTAGTCATTCAAGTTTTTTCAGATATCAGATTTCAGATATAAGTTTTAACATATATTTTCTAAATATTGTACCTTGAATCTAATCTCAAATTGAGAGAATAGAAAATTTAAATGTGCAGTTATGAACTTAAAAAATATATATAACATAACAAACTATTTTTTTTACTGGTGACAAGCATGGCATGGAAAACTTAGATATACAGCTTGAAAACTAGAACACTCGTTATCGCTCGTGGCCACATGTGTCGTTGTGTGTTTGAGGCGTCACTCGACAACGTTGTAAGTGGAATTGTGCTAAATGAACACTTGTCCATCAGACGTTGACACCTTCCACTTTGTCGAATGGTTTTATCTCGTCATTTCCACCCGATTGCAGTAAACAGAAAAAAGTTTTGGCTGAAAGCAGGACTTTTGAAGATGATATTATGTATGTGGAGCCTAATGAGCTCCAAAGCAGATCGCGTCAATCAACCTATTCCTCATAAGCCCCCGACGCCACCACCACCACATGAACCAAGGTATTGAACATTTTTCAAGAGAAGTGTTAAATTTCTGTATAGCAAAACCATGTAAAAATTAAGCTTATAGCTATAATTAGCATAAAGATTTGCGAAATTTCATGCGAAATTTCTTTGAGATATATTCTTAGAATATGAATAGGAATTTCTTTGAAAAAGTTTTGCTGCTGCTGTCCGTAGGAAATTTCCACAAGGGGGTCTCTTGATCTGCAGACATTGGTCCAAAGTTTCCCTTGCTTATAGACAATTAAGAAAATAAATATTTGAAATCAAGCCTGTCAGGAGCCTTGTTCTAAATATATAATGTACATTCATACATATGCGTGCCGCCATCTTTTTCTTCACAAAATCCTCGCCGGCGTTCAACGTCTGCCATTTAAAATCGTACTTCAAACCCGAACAGTTTTCAGAAGCAACCTCAACTTTTATGACATTTGTTTATGGCAGATTTTACAAAGCCAAAGGAAATAAAATCCTTCTCGTATTTGCTTTGTAGATTTAACTGTTAAATTCGAGCAGAGATTTGAAAATAAGCGAATATTTTGGTTAAACAAGCAAAGTTAGGATAACCTTGTCATGTTGCTCGAAAAATAAATCAACAAATGAACATTTATCTTTTTATTGAGCTATACGCCTCGAAATTTCGAGTAGCGTCAAACTCTTCAAAAAAACACTTCTGTTCTTTTGCTGGCAAACTTGACACCGAAGACCTACCACACACATATTTATAAATATGCATAAAAAACGGCGCTGCAAAAACATTTATAAATATGCATAAAACGGCTCTGCAATTATTTACCAGCCATCGTTAAATTAACAAGGGAGGTAGTGATAAAGTACACATAAACATATTCATAGCCATCCTGAAGATGTTGGATAATTTATAATTTTACAGGAGATATTTTCTGGCTAAAGACGTGTCTAGTTTTTTCACACGTGGGAGATCGACTTTTATTGATTTATACTTGAAATTTGATTCCGTCATTTGGACAGAAATTTATTGCTTTTATTTTTAGTTGAGCATTCATTGCGAATCATGAAACGATCATTTACACATTTGCACTAACCTAACTTCATCTCTAAAAAGTAGAATTTAAGGAAACTCTAAAGAACATATTATGTGTGGATGGGCTTATTTATCTAAATACAAGGTTGAGAACCTTGACTTAATATTTACAATGCTACAAATTAAATCCCTCCGCCTACGTTTTAATTAAACCCATTCTGGAATCATCTCACACTTACAAATACAAATGTACATACGCATCACTGTAATGATTTTCCTGAGACACAGAGACCTACAGAAAGCAGCGTTTGTTTTTAAAGCCAACGTTTAATGATGCAGTTCTGTAAGGATGAAGAGCAGGTTACAGCAATTAATGCATGTGTTGAACAATACAATGTCTGCATTGAATTCCTGGCATGTGTGTTAAAGCCGAATAAAAGTCAGTTAAATTTATCTCCTCCTGTTCTCTTGTGTATTTTGTACTCCAATTCAACGCACACAATTGGAGTAGCAAATTTTCAAATGACTTGTTGCAAGCGACAATAATGCATGGCTTTTTGCCACCTATTTTAGTCGAAACATCAGGAAATAAATATTTTGCGGATTTGCTGCATCACAACGTTGAAGCCAAGTGCCAAATGTCACGTAATAAATCCACAAATAAAAATCCACGTGAATTAATTACTTTTTCCAAGACGCACATAAATAAATAAATAAATAAATAACAACTGTTTCCACTTTATGCACAAAAATCGTGCTTAAAATCATTCTCTCTCTTTGTTTGACATTTTTTTTGCAGGATATAAGCGGCGGATGTTTACTAGAGACGACAGTGTTAACGGCTTGCAACCCTTTCGACATGAAAATGTTTTCACACTTCCGTAAACTAAAAATTCTTTCCAACCCGTAATGATCTGGACGGACTAATTGATTCAATGTTTCGTGGCACCAGTGAACATTTGATGTCAATAGCAATGAGGAAATTGTGGTGTAATCTTTATTCCTTTGAAACTATACCTTCGAATAAGATGGAGAAAGTAGTTTTATAAACCTACCAGAATCGAATGACAGAATCTCGTATCCTGCGACAGCGTCCAATATTTCCAGTGGAGGTGCCGCTGGAAGAATGTCTCCATCTTCTCCTGAAATAAAATGCAATATACATAATTTTTTTAAGCGCACAAAGGATTGAAGCTGGAAATCAATAATGTCAAATGCTCAAATTGACATTATTAAATCTGTGATTTCGAAAAGTGGGAATTTATTTATGGGTGAGATATATAAATAAAATCTTCAACTTCCTACCGAACCATTAGCGTCCTCATCGTATTCCAGAATGTCGTAAAAATTAAAATTGTAAAATATGTACATACGTCTAATGATATAACGTCACATAACTAATAATGTCGAAATCATTAATCATTTAAATAAGACGTACTTGGCAAGCACTACTGTTCCTTCTGCTGAGCAACGGTATTGAAAATGTCTAACCAGACGAATCCGAAATAAATGATGCAGAATTTGCACGTCCATTTTAATGAGTGTATTGCGGTCGGTGGTGATGGTGGAATATTCATTACTCCGAAATTCCCAAAGAAATAATTTATCATGTTCACGCTTCAAAAACTTTTTAATAACAAGCGTACAGAGAAATGGATGGATTTCCGAGACCATCCTCGTGAGATTTCTGAGAGCTTATTACAATCAATGAAGATATCAACAACAAGTCTTTGAGAGAGAGAGACAGAGAGAAATGAAAAAGTGCCAACGCTTAATTTGCGACGGCTACTCATTTCTCATCATGAGCGTTGGTGGCTTCGCGTTGGAGGTATTACATTTAGTTGTTGGATCTCAATTATTTTTATTTATGTAATGTTGTGAAAAGTATAAAGTCATAAAGCCGAGTGTCATCAAGTCCACCCGTCCAAGTCACTCGTTGAGTTGAGGAAGAAACAAGTAAAACAGCGATTAGTAACTGGGTTGAACGGGTGCCAAAATTATGTTATTTCCATGTTACACGTTTCACCAATAGACATCCACACAACATTTTGCATATTTTTGTCAGACAATAATCTGCACAAAAGTACATGATATCTCCCAAAAGCCGTTTTTAGCAAGGGCAGCAGCCCTCCAACAGAATCTGCTTACTTTCCAATGTACTTATACGCAGTTTATGTGCACGTATTTACGTTGGGACAAAGCCACCCCAGATGTACAATTTCAATGTGTCGATGCTTCATGCAAAAATATTGATAGTTTAGATTGGCGATTCTGGTTCGGATGATTCTCCGTTGGCGATTAGATAACTTTTCGCAAAAAATAGCATGAATCTATCCCGGATTATACAAATAATTAGGAATAGATTATAATCTCTGATCTTGGCTACCCACATTGTGTGCGTACTTTCATATCCAAAGGGCGAGGTTAAAATAACTACATGATTAAAATTTCTGCGACACTGTATCTGGTTGATTTCACAAAGAGATGGGACTCATTAATTCCAGACGGACGCATGTAATTCGTCCCAAGAAAATAATTATATACAACTAAAATAGAATCAGAAGAAGAGGGATTGAAATAAATGAGAAGTGCTAAAAGCAACACCCGATTTTCAATTTATACAAAAGATTCTTGCGAAAACATGGAATGGAATCCCGAGACGTCCTGTATTAATTTTGTTCTTCAATGGTTTCGCCGATTCTGAGCGTTTCCTGCCTATCCTGCACGTTTTAGTCACATTTTCCATGAGGCGAAGCCAAACTTGGCAATCATCAACCCCTGTCGTACATTATTGTAATTGCTTTTTGGTTTAACTGATTTTAGTATCAATTCATTGCCCTTGTTTGCAGAGGATATTGTTCACAAAGTAGCAAAGTTTGATAACCGGACAATATTATTATTTTTTATTCAGCTAATAAAAGACTTGTGTGTAAGAAGCCTTTAGCAAGAGTAAAGTGCGATTTAGAGTATTATTTAAAAGCACAAAGTCATGAAATCATTAGAATGACATAGGAAATGCCAGTACTACCGGGAGTAATAATGTCAGCGCCCCTAATACCGCATTTTAATGATCAAATTATTATTGTGATATTAAATTTACTAGAAGCGGACAAGTATGTAAACAAGAAGTTAAAAGTAATACGTTTGTTTCCCACCAAACAATAGAAAGCAATCAAAATATAACCATTTCAAGCCATGACCACACAATCTGCACATCAACCCCAATACATTTCGTATTCACCTGCACTTCTAGCCCTGCACCTTCGCTGGAATAAGCTGAATGATGCAAAGGGGTCCGAATATGGCTCGTAAACTCCGTCAGGAGTAAGACTTCCGCGACTGTGACCAAACGGATTTGCAACTGAACCTCTGGTCGGCTTGCTATGCCGAAATTCAAGGCGTGCCCTCGCTCGCTCGCTTCGATGACCTCTCGGCTTCATTGTAACTTCACTTAACTTGAACTTGATGCAAGATTAATTTAGAAAAATTAGGATTTCACAAAACTTTTGTTTCTTAAAAAAATCAAGCCACTCGTCACCGCTGTCACCCTCACCCAATCAAGTAAATAAATGCAACAATGCACCAAAAATCTGCGAATTTTTTGCAAAAAGTATTATAGAATTTTTGATTTTAAAAGATTACAATTTTCTGATTGGGCGTGTCAGAGCCCACTCCACGCAAATTGAAGACTTTTACATCTACTCTCCTTAGCTTAAACAGATAAACACAAGTGGAGGCGGCCAAACCAGGAGTGCAAGCTCTTTAAGCTTTGTAAACTCGTAAATTTATTTTCTCAAATCCGTGAGGTGAGAAACAACCCGGGTCGTCCATGCACAGTAATGTTTATAATTTAGCAGGAAACTTTCTGAATCAGTAGTCTCAAAGTCTGAGCAAAAAAGTACCAGTGACAAAGACGCCTCCTGCGAACTAAGGAGCTGCTAGAAGAACATTAATCTACTGAAGAAAGAGTTGACTGATTTTAAGCGTCTCTTGTGTCGTTCGTACATTGCGGTGGTAATCGTAAATGGATTATATGAAAGAAACCAAGTGGCTCTTGTTAGGTAAGGGTTGCGCGCACAGATTTGCGAACAAGAGAGCAAGTCGTCTGAAATGAAATGCCGGATCGAAACGGTTTAAATAGCGCACTTGTCCCCCAGCATTGTTTTTCCTGTGGAAAACTTGCCCCAAGTTGGAAAACATGTCAAAACAACATGACCAAACAAAAATACCAAGGCCCTCACAACAAGGCAGGGTTAATGAATGGTCCTCGATTGTGGGAGGGAACAGCGTTCTCGCAAGAGACAAGTGTGCAGCATAGGCGATTTTCAGACGCATTTAGCACATCCAAAAAGGTTTGCAGAATAACGCAGAAAGTAGTAGAGGGGACCAACTAACTACATTCACACGTACGTACGTACGTAAGGAAGTAAGTACGAATTGAATGAATCTTTACGAACGAACCGAGAAAGAGAGCCAAGGAAAACGAAAATGCTTTTTGTTACCACAAGTCTTCTTCTTGTCAGGTTAGCAGTCGTCGCATTTCTCAAGCCATCTCTCTTCTTCTTTCTCTCTGAAGATTCGAGGAGTAGTGGGGCATGCTTGTCTCACTCAAGGTAGGCAGCAGGCAGGCAACGACGACTGCGGTTCTATCTGCATATATCTGAACTCACTTTTACGAGACAGTTCGGAAGGAGGCGAGTTTGTTGAGACATTTATTATATTCCAAGTATGTTAGGAGTAGTGGTAGTGGGCCAAGTGAGACAAAAAATTTGCATCCTGATCCGAGGAGGATCGAAAATCTTATCATAGCAAATAAACGCATTTGTTAAGATGATAATGACGCAATTGGACATGAATGGATGAACTTCAGCTGGATTGTCTCGAACCAGCTTATCTCCAAGGGTGGAAAAGTTAAGCTTGGATGAAGTCAGTTTCGGCTCTGAACCAAAAACAAAACTGAATTCGGCTTTTGATATAAAAAAATATTTTATTGGTTAGAGAGTGATGAACAAACTGTTCCCGAGAAAATGGGACGTATGTACATATACGAAATCATGAAAAGCGAAGAGCAATGCCACACAATACTCTCTGTGACATCGGGTAAAATTCTAAGCTTGGGGCTTGAGCAGTACTAATTAGTCACACACGTTCAACCAACCAAGTGTATACGTACGTACGTACCACCGGTGACAGGAAAAGCATGAAATTAGTCGTCTTTAATGCTAGATTTGCACTGGGCTGGGAACAATCAAGAATCCCAGAGAACAAGATCTCATCACATTCAGGCAATTAGTCCTGTAAAAGTATACAGTTCGCATATAGATAAAGTGTATATGCAGACGCAAAGAATGGCTGGCTGTTCATACAATAAAGAGGAAATCTCAATATGTTGAAAGAAATAGGAGAAAATCGGCATAAAAAAAGGCTACACCAACAAGTTGTTTAGCACATGTCATCAAATTCAGATGGTGAAAATGCTTGATACGTACGTGTTGAACTCTATGGGATAAACAGGTGCTTACATCTGACAATCATGCATGGTGGGTGGGTGGAACTAGTACGATAATAATTATGATGCTGATTATGCGTTCGTTTACAGAAATTAAGTCGTCAGTAACGCTAAACAAATAACATCAGGAAACGGAAGTGTGCAAAGCAATTATTTTATTAGCTGTAATTTAGTTGGCACGTGGGTAATGTTTTTTTATGTAACAATGTAATTTTTCGTAACTCAACGAACCTATCAATTTAATTAAATCTAGTGTTTCAAGACGTTCAAGGTCATTGACGAAATAGGCACAGGAGAAAAAGTACATCCGTTTGACCATGACCTGCACAGACTTGGTCTACATAAGCATTTTTAAAAAAGTATTCAAAAATTTCTAGTATGTATCTAGAGGAGCGTCTGGACCTGGAAGAATCAATTCATCAGCGTCGTGCTAAATTATGACAAGGGGGTAATCAATACATCAACATAATTGGTTGTACAAGCCAAAGCATGAAATATTTTGCATTCTCAGACAGACCAAGCGAAACTAAAACCTGGATTCCTCTACATAAATTAGTCGCTTTTTGAATTGTTTCAATTTTAAAATCAAACAACACTTTTAAATCACTCGTACAAACGATGTTCCATAAAAAAGTATGACTTAAAGCACGAAACAATTATTTACATATTGAATTTTTTGTCTAGTATTTTACAAAGCACAGCCTCGAAACCTTGCCTGTCGTGTGATTTATGAATATATTTTCAGAAATGATTACTCATGGGTGCAAGGAAGCTGGATGTTTATTTCTTAACGTAAGTAAACTCATAAATCATCACTACTCATTCACTCACTCTCAACGTAAGAGGAGACATTGCCCGACTTTCCTGCTTTCTCGTTAAGTACCTACGCAAATGACTTTCGTCAGTATTTTGCACGAGTTTTCATTCCTTTTTAACGCATTTTCTCACTAATTTGTTGTGACTCATTCTTCCAATCAGCAATGCATGCTCTCGTGAAGATGACCAACTAAATAGATAAATGCAATCCACGCAACGTGTACAAAAGAACAAGATAATGCTTACGTCTTTGCGAACTGTAACGAGACGAACTTCTCCGGATCTTCTTGGTGGACATTCTCTTCATGTGGAGATTCTGGTGTGTTGGGTGTGTAGGCACTTTGGTAAATTGAAGAAGAAAGGATTTTTCCTACGATTGTCAAATTATTGGACACGATTTTGTCGGTTGGCAATGTCGTGTAGCTTGTGTTAACTTAGATTAAATCTCATGTTCCCGTTAATCACAACATTGGCGAAAATCATGATAATGACACCACAGATCCGTCGAGCGTACTAATCCAGTCGCTTCGGAAGACTGGGCAATTAGACATGTTTTATCTTCTTTTTCCTTCTGGCTTGGCAATGCAAAATATTGACTGTTAGATGACTTTGTATGTCGGTACAGCAAATCACTGTGGATTTGAAGGTTTACTATGTCATTAATATCGCGATTTGTAATAAAATGAAAGCTTATGACAGCTCGGTTTCGGTGGGACCAAAAAATCCTCGACTCATACCAACCAACAGCCCCCACAACTTTCCACGCCAGTGAGTGAAGTTACGGATAAGATTCTGGGTGGATTTTTGCACTAAATTTTTTTTCGGTGCAACTGTTAATACATGTTATGTCAGTCTCAGGGTAGGGTGTGAATGTAATGGAGGTGTTTGTATGATAAATAGCTACTTACATAATATGTAAGGCGAAGCTACTGAAGTCAGATAAGTAAAATTTATATGAACACGGTTGGAAGCAAAAACAAATTAAGTAATTTGGACAACAGTTGAACAATAGAACACGGATTTTGAGATTTGATAACAATTACGGTATAAATTTTTACTTGCAAAATAATATCCCCGACACGAAAGGTATCTTACATTGATTTTTCATAAGTAATTCGAATTCGTTCTACGCATATAATTTCCACTAGCAATCGTTACGGAAAATTTGACTGTACAATTTTCACAATAGATCGTTGTGTCGCAGAACTTTTCAACATTCAGATGCTTTTTGTTCTTTGAACTTTCACTTTGTCACTTATGGTTAAACACGCTAATCCAATGATTTAATTTGTCGAATAATTTGAACTGCCAAACGAGCAGTTTTGCCTAATGCTTATCAATGAAAATCAATTTTTGCAAAGTTGAGATTAGCCACTTTCCCAAACTTTTATACGGACTTGTCTCACCACTGACATGTTAAGAAACATGCTTCACCAAAGAGCGTAACAACGACCACCAACGCTTGGTCGGGTCTGGTCCTGTGATCACGACGACTGATAAAGACTTGATTTTATTCGGTAATCCAACAACCTAGTAATGCACAAGTTATCTGCCACCGTCCGTAACAGCAGACACTGTTTCCATACACTGACAAGACAACTAACCGACACACAAAAGTTGGACGTAAACACTGTCGGAACCTGAGAACCTGACCACGAGTTGGGGATGTGCATGTAAAAAGTGCGAGACATAAAACAAGATCCAAGTAATCCATCTCTTTATATACACGTAACTTAGTCAACATAACGATGAAAAGTGCAGAAAACCCGGGTTACTTATCTTCACAACGGATCACATCACATTTATAGTCGGCAGCAGCAGGGTTACTTTTGCTTCCATGTCGACGTGCAAGTTTGTCGTGAGGTAAAGATTGAAAATGCTATTGCAGCGTTAATAATATAATTACAACAAAACCAAAAACAAATTTGATCAACACAGCATATTGACTCAAACTTAGACTGAAATTCTCCATATCATTATCATTTAACGTTTAGCTAAATCTCTTATAATCCAACACAAAATGCAATGGCAACCCAGCTAGCCATGAAACATGGGCAAGGCATACACAGTGTTATATAAATGCACATGTATTTATATAGAGTCAGCTTTGGTTTTGCATGTAAAGACAAGGGGCAAAAATCCAAATTAAATTGAACACTTGCTTGCACCATTTACTAGCTGACTCAAATTAAATCGCTTCAATGAGTGAGTTGTATTATAGGATCGTTGGGTGAAAGAAAGATATATGCGCTTCTTATGCAAGACGCTAAAACAGGCGCATGCAAATTATGAGACAGTGCTAAAACAGGAAAATTGTACTAAAGAACCCAACACGACAGTGATGCGATACGCGTATGAGGTATCAATATCAGGGTTCGTTTATTTTAATAATGTCAAACTTTATGATTGTTCCACAAGGAGTTTAAACAGAGAAATAAAATGTATAAAAGACTCAATGAAAAACTTGCTGTGCCAAATTTCTTTCATCTCGAGTTTCGCATTGAAATTAGCTCTAAATAAGTGTTTAAAATTTAGAAGCGGAGAAGTCACCCTGTAAAAAAACTGAAGGAAGTTCAATCTGACGGTTTTAACAGATTAAAATGGGTAGTAGTACTAGTTTTGATTGTATGTATTAACTAGACACATTCATACCCCGGAAAAATATTTTTTTATCCTACCCTACTCATGTTGAGCTCAACACGAGTAGGATAAAAAAATATTTGTCCGGGGTATGCACATTACAGAGAATTTTCGGCCAGAAGCACCACCACCAAAGCTCACGCTACTACAGGGAATGAACTCTAAACTTTTCTTACTTTCTCAATTTTCACTGAGGACATTGCCCACTTTCCGCCTACAGTCAGCTAGGATCAGCTTCGTTGCTTTCTCGCCTTCCTACAAGGCTTATCGTCGCCCAGTGTTAGATTTTTTCATATTAGAGGTAGCTTGTGGTCACCATGGCGGAAGAGAATGTTGACGTGCCGACATACAAGTGTATTTTGGTGGGTGACGGGGGAATTGGAAAGAGTACCTTCGTCCAGCGTCATTTGACAGGAGAGTTTAAAGAAGAGTATGTTGCCACGTTGGGGGTGGAGGTCAACCCGCTAGTCTTCAATACGTCGAGAGGCTCAATCCTTTTCAACGTATGGGAAACAGCAGGTCAAGAGGGGAGTGGAGTTCTCCGAAACGGTCAGCATCAAGGGGTAAGGAAAATAGATGCGTAAATAATACATATTATGTGTGGTTGGTAGAAGAGATGATGACTCATAAATTAAAAAACCCTGGATTGTTAATTTTTCGCTTTTTCTAGGCACAGTGTGCCATCGTAATGTTTGATGTGACCTCTCGGGTCACATATAAGAACGTGCCGAACTGGCATCGGGATTTGGTCAAGGTTTGCGAGACCATGCCAATTGTCTTATGCGGTGAGTTTATAAAATTGTCACGAGAATGAAAGTCTAAAACATGATTTCTAGTATGGATGACAACTTAACTTGATGATCTGTTGTGTGTACAGGCAACAAAGTTGATATCAAGGATCGTAAAGTGAAGCCAAACAACATGCATTTTGTTAGGAAAAAGAATCTGCAATATTACGATATCTCCGCTAAGATGAAGGACAACATAGAGAAACCATTTCTCTGGCTGGCTCGTAAACTTATTGGGGATCCCAACCTTGAGTTCGTCGCCACACCAGCTTTCCCCCCAGAATTTCCTGTGGATCCTGTTTGGCAACGACTGATTGAAAACGATCTCCAGGTAAGGGCATGATTTAAAACAAATTACTTTTTATCGGTATCGAAGTGAGCAACTATCTAAATTAGTATGTATTTATTTGCATATTTTAGGAGGCAGACAAAGTTGCCTTACCCGATGATGATGAAGATCTATAAGTCTTCCTTTTTTCACTAAAATCAAAGCTAACAGCAGCAGCACCTTCATTCGTTGTTTATAATTTTCTTAGAAACTTTGTTTATGCAATTTAAAAATAAAATCTAAACTATTTGTACGTCTGTGAATCTTTCAGTGATATATTAAGGTGAGGTGAGCCCACTTTTTTAAAAGTAAATTTTTGTGCTGTCTTTAGGGTCACGAACAAATTAAGTGTGTGTCACTAAATAAAATCAATATACTTGATAATGTTTAATTAACCTTCTGGGTATAAATACTACTGGTTCGTTCGTTGTCTATACATGCATCTTATTGTTTATGAAGTTTAAAACTAATTTCTCTACCTTCAATTCTGTCTAAAACACAAACATGCATTATTATGAATGTTTCTACAACTCGTAGAAATAAAAATGTTGTATTGAATTTATTCAACTATGACATCCACGGTGTACATGGTTTCGCAATGAAGTTAACAATACTTGGTTATCAATTATCTTTTCATGAACGGAGTATAGGCATTAATTATTCAGGTGAATAGGAATGGAGAAGTTACTTCTTCCTACTACTACTTCTTCCCAGATTTCTTGATTCCTCCGCTGGCTAAATTTGATAATATAAACATTTACAGTTTTTATTAGTATTAATAATATAATTAATGCAACTGATTTCAGTGATACTGAATTTCAAACTGTAAATTCTTACCCAGGGGACCTTTCTGAGCAGCTTTTGCTTTCATGGCGTCAAGTGCCTTTTGATCTTCCCTTTGTTTCTGTTTTAGCTTCACATCGTCCTGTGAAAACAAATCACAAATAAACTTGTGTATTTGTTTTATAAGAAATTTTCGATTCAAGATTAACTAGCAAATATTTTAAAGCCGTACCTCATCCATATCACCCTTCTCCTTCTTGGGGGCCTTCAATGGCTTCTTTTTTCCACCTGAAAAGTTAAAAACTTAATTAATGTGTATCTACTAAAAACCTCACCAATCCAGGGACTAAGTAATATCATCACCCCTGATATATCATTCAAGAACATCACACTTCACACTTAAAATTAATCCAATAGTTAAGGACGGAAATCTTGGCCAGCGACAATGAGATTAATGAAAATAGCTATACATTTTTAAATTCGTAATCGTGTTATTTTGTAATTAAGTATTTATAAAAGCTTGATTTTATTACATTGCACGCCACTAATGACTAAACCGATCAAATTATAAAAAATTGAAATTCCTAACCTCTTAGGATGCTCACTTACCTTCACGTCCCGACATTTTCGCTGTGAATGGCTACGAATGACTAACCAGTCCGAATTCCAAACAAGCTACCAAAATATCACGCAAATATTTCAAAACTACCAAAAATGGAATTTTTTAAAAACAACTCGTGTTCTTGATGGCGTTGCTGAAAGTAAACCGACGAATGTCTCAAAAGTAGCGGTGGTCGAGATTCTCTTTTATCCCCATGAACAAAGACAAAATGTTTTTTTTCTGGTGCTTGGTAAAAAATCATAAGAAAAAACCCCGAGCACTCAGTAAAAATTATGACAGAAAATAATTATGATACCATTCCAAACATCTTTAGATGAAGCATACATAAAGCATGTGATCCATTTTCAGAGAATTTTGACCCCTACCCCCTGGTGTGATCTATATGCCCCATGTTATAATTAACAGGGGAAAGACAGAATGGCTTGACCCTTACCCCCCTCTAGTCGATCACGTGCTTTTTGCACAGTCTTAACGCTATTTGTTGATGATATTTTATGAATTGATGTACACATCATTGTGCATATTTACATTTACTTTTTGCATTTATACCAGCAATCGTTAGAATGCAATAACTCAATCAATCGTCGACTTTACGATAGAATCATAACGGAATGAAGTGAAACACCAATTCTTCATTGTTTTCCCTATTTCCCGTTGGGATCGGTGCCAAGGGGTTGGGTGGGAGTTGATAATTAAGCGGTGAAGCATGATCACATTGAATTTGATTTGACTTTGGTGCATGATCTATGGGGTCATTAATTTCATTAACTTTCTCTGGAGTCCAGATCGCTCCGAGATAACGAAACGTAAACGGAAACGTACTTGCAAAATGGACATTTCCTGCTGAACGTGGGGTAAGGCGGATTTTCACGGGTAATATTAATAGGTGGTCCCACCAGCGGAAATCGTTAATGGGGATGGATTCCTCCTTTCTTCTCTCTTTCACTTTAGTCTAAGCGTGTCTTAAATTAGTAATTTCAAACGTTGTGTAATAGAGAATATATTTAGTTAACTCCAGGATAGAAACGATTAAATGTGTGTTTTAGAAATGTTGGCACAAGGAAATGAAAAGGACTTGAATTTGTTTTATGCAGATAAAAACACACTATACAATTTCGGCAAGTTAAAAAAATTATCCACGCGTCATTTTTAAAAATCATTTCATCATAAATCGAATGATGAAATCATATGTATGTACTGCTAAATTTACCAGATAGCTGAACTTGATTTCTTTTGCTAGGACACACAAACAGGGATACACAACGAAGATAATTGTTGCGTCGTGTGTTGTGTGTCAAATTTTTATCTGAGGATAAAATAACTGTCTGCAAAAGCTGAATAAAAGATGATCATTACCATAAAGAGTAACTAACAAGCCATATATAGCTAACAATGTTTGTGCAAAATATTTCACGTCCTTTAGTTGAAATAAATAAAAGAAGAGGAATAGATGAATGAAGAATCATAAGATTAGAAATGTTGGCTGACTCTGTAACAATTCGATACTTGTAATATTATGTGCATGTCAATTGCTCATTCTTTAATTCGTTGTACTCAAGCTGGTCAGGTGTCAATTTGTTTTTGTTCTCGGATCATGACTTAACTCTAAATTAAGCATGCGGTATAAAGGACAGAGGTGAGGTGACATCACGAATGAGCAGTTATCATACTTATTGTAAGACATGAGTTCATTTGTATTTTTGAAGGTGTGCACTTTTTCAAAATGCACATTAAAAAGTTACCTTCAACATTTGCAAAGTTCATTACCGGTTAAGGCGCGTTTACAATTTGGTTTTCTTCTTAAAATATTTAAGTACTTGGATTCTAAGCGAAAAGATATTTAGATCAGATTTTGTAACGACAGAGGATCGTCGTCGTAAACTATCGGCTTTTCATTTACTCGAATATTTCATGGGTGGTAATTATGCAACAAAATGCTGAATAGCTATTTATCTCACCCGTACTTTGAGAGAACTGTGTGGGTAGATTGACCACAGCATGACTTCTTAAACCTTGACATTAAAAGTAACACGATGTGGCTATATTTGGATAAAACTTTTTAATCTGTGCAACATGAAAGCATAATAAAAAGGATTGTTTCTTTTTACATCATCTCAGGTCAGTTCTTTCTAATAAAATTTACACCCCGAGTCTGTTTGCCATACGAAACAAAGTATCATTACATGCAAAATTGTTACAATTGTAGCAATAATAGCTTTTATTTTGGATCTAACTATTATGAAATTATGTATTTGCTTCAAGAATGCATGCTGTAATAGCCAAAAAGCTATGGATTTTAATGGTGTCAACCACGATATTGAATGATTCGGTCAGTAAAGTGGAAAACATTTTTGAATTTATACACCACACGAAACTTGGAATTTTTTTTACTCAATAGAAAATCTCCCGTCGTCGGTAACTTTTAATTCGGCATGTCACAAAAGAACTTCATCGCCACCGCCGTACAAAAAAAACACTTAAAAAACTATATAAACTAGCGTCTGACTCCCGACGACGACAGGAAGTTGAAATTTTATTACATATTCCTCCACGAACAGAACATTCAGAAAAAGTTCTATTGTTCACTCTATTTAGTGTACATAAATACTTATTACAGCATTTTGAGATTTAATTTTAGATACCTGGGAGTTTTCTCTCAGATGCTCAAAAAAAAACATCAGACTCTGGTCAAATCAGCCCCTTTTATGACTTGTTACTCATAAATACAAGTAAATTTTGGTAAAGAGCACTAACCACACAGCTTCCGCACAAATAAAATTAACAGGTGAATCTCCTCGCATGTCTCCATTTGTCTGAAAAAGCTTTCTGAACCGAAAAATATCTTGCACGTTGCTAAAGCAAGGTAAATAAATTGAAGTTCTCACAGTCATAAAATTATTAACGAAAAAAATACTCAGTCACCCCCTCAGTCTCTCTGCTCATAATACCACTTTGCTCTCCAAGCCATTCTGAAGCCCAAGGAGGTAACGATGCGGAAAATGCCTTGGAAGGAAATTAAATGAAATTGAATATGTTCAGTAGTTTTTAAATCATATTGTGGAGGTGTGGCAGCATTGCTTCGAGAATCTTTAACCCACAAATTAGTGTTCTCAAAAAATGCCATTCATTTTATGCCTAAACTTCCTTCAGTCCTTCTACTAAATGCTACTGACTAGAATATATTATACATGCATCAAAATTTATCAATTGGCAATAATTCTATAATCTTTGCAAATATCCGGCTGACTGGTTCATTTCTTTTACATATGAATGCATATATCTCTACACGAATTTACTATTTTTACCTGATTTCTCCAGCATAATATTAGTCATGTATTTTTGATTTCTCTGAAATATTATCAGGTGTAAGGTGTAATTCAAGCCATGCATATGGAAAACTTGATGAATTAATAAGCAACCAATATTGTGTAGTCAGACATTCCTATTCAGTGAGGTGGACTTTAGTGCAAAGTTATCATCGTCTTTGACCAGGGCCCTATGTGGGATAGGAATTCAAATTCAACACTTCTCTCCAGTTTGAATTTCTATATTTGCTCCTGATTTTATTACCTTCCACTCCCACCTTCTGGCTGGTTTGAAGCGTGAAACTGTAAATTTAGAGGTGCAAGTTTGAGTTGTCAGGTAAATACTAAATCTTTCACTATTTGAGCTCAGGTTTCCTGAACAGAAGTGGTGCACTGGTAAAAATGAAATTGAACCTGTTGTGGAATTACAGCTCGTAAAGATGGCTAAATTTACAACCTGATCAATTTAACTTCTTCTTGACCAGGAGCACTCCTTGCTCATTTAAAGAACTTTGTTTTATTTTTGTATTCTCATGATTTTTTATTTATTTTCCAAATACTTGTCTCGTCTTCGCATTTTACAGTTACACACTGAAATAAAAGTCTAATCGTTTCAAACTCATTTATAATTATATCCACCCAAATTTTAAAAAAATCCTGCGGCTTTTGCTTTTATTATTGGTCGGCGTCCTTTTATCATGGGAACGCAACATGCTACAAGAATTGTATTTATTACCAGATTTAATTCCCACACATATTGTCAAGAATTAAGGAAGTGCGTACAATGAATTTATGAATTAAAACGACTAACTCCTTAGTGGCGATCATGTAACAAACCAATTTTGATGGTAGCCTGCAATGTCCGCCACTGCTGAGCATTATTTTAAAATTCGATTTGAAAAAGGACCAGCGGATGAAGACTTTTTTAACAGTTGTACCAATTAAGGATTTCCTCTTTCGTTGCGTATAATATGATAAAGGTTAGTTAACTTTCTCCCTTTATGAATTTTCCTTTGTGATTCCAACGGGTTGAGATAATGCACGGAAGGAAGACGCACTAATAAGTAAGAGAGTCATAAATAGCTACCAAACCCAGGTTTTGTCAGCCAGCCAGAACCTAAGAAATTGAATTGGAAGGTACACAAAAAATTGAAATGCTCACAAGTAGAAGGGCATTAAACATTTTTAAAAGGTTATATTTTGGAGGTGAAGAAATTCATGAATTACTAATGAGACTATAGCTTGGAATATGTAAGTAGCCGAGCAATAAGTCCAGCACAGAGTTGTGTATGATCTTCTTACCATTTATTTCGTTAACTGACGACGACCCCTCTTCCCTTGATTTACTAACTGTTTATCTTGAACTTGGCTGTGCAACCACTACGAAATTATTTATTATTATCGAGTGAGCAATGATGCTGCACATTTGACAGGCTAGCCAACTGTTTTATTACATTGCATTATTATGGTGAAACTACGTACCATTACAAAAAGTGAATTCGATATATCATCACTTGATTCTCAAAATAGTTAATGCTTTCCCATTATATTTTAGACAATTATTACTAATTAATTTTTTGCGCTATGAATTATCTTCGATTGAAATTGATGGCATTTTCACCTTTGGTTAAACGGAGCCAGTTGATAAATGGATCTTCTTTTCCACCTTCACCACCAGTAGTGACCAGCGGAAGAAAAGCAAAACATGTACCTGTAACGTACACAGTGAAAAGTAGACATAATAATAGGATTGGTCGCAAGTAGTTAGTTAAGCAGGTACTCATGGACGCTTAAATATCACCCATTCCAATCAACGCACCGTGATGACTGTTGCTGTCGTTGGACAAGAAGACAGACCAGACAGACACTTATTTAAGGAAGTACATGTTCGAAAGCTGTGAACGTTTAAACAAATAGTTTGGATAGTTGTCGACGCTTTATTCATCACTTGTTTGCTTTGATGTTTGTTTAGGTTTCAAATTGTTTGATTTTGAATTATTTTCTTTCTTCAGGCAAGCAACAAGGGTAGGAGAGGTGGACGTACAAAAGGAAGAGTTGAGCCTTCCACGGCTCTTCGTTCACAATGTGTCTAATGAAATCAACCGAATCTTAATTGAACATCAATAGCACTGAATCATTGTAGGCGTCATAGTTTTTTAAGTGTCTGATTCCACGTAACTATTGCAGGTACTGGACTAGGGTTTTCAAATGCAAGACGTACTTACTACCTGCACTTGCATGGCTTCAAAAATACATTTAAACGCTCCACAACTACGTATGTTTGCGCCCATTATGTAACGTAAACGAATATAAATATCCTGTAATCAATAATGACTGTCATCAGTCAGGGAAATCAAAATACGAGATGCGATGCCACAACAGGAACGGCACAACTCAAAATATTATTAAATTCAGTCTCAAGAGTTCATTTTGGCAGACAATGTTATTGCGAGTCTTGTTGTAAATAAGTATGTATGACAGACTAATGTATTCTTCATGCGGTGCTACATTGCCACATTATTATTCGCAGCAGGCACGAATTTCCACTCACCTTTATATAGTTTCAAATTATTTATGTGGTGTTTTATTGGGATGACCTTTTGTTTTGTGATAAAGTAGAGGAAAGGTGTTTACCTAAGTGGAGTCTCTCTTGTGGGTCGATGAGGTTCGTGAATGAATTGAATTATTATTATGATGTGATCCTCCGGTTGTGATTATCATGGAGAATGTACACGTATGAAAATCCTTTTGAAATCAGTGAACCCTCAAAAGACTTTTTTGTGTCGCCTTTTTCCTCTCAATGTGATTTATCCCACTCATTGCACAATTGAAGGATTATACATCCGTGTGTAGAATAGAATCAGAGCTTACACATAAGTCTAGAAAAACATTGTACTGTTCATTCAATTTTTCCCTGTGTGAGGTAGGTCAATGAGTCGGAAATGTCGTCGTCGTCGTCTTTTATTTACCGGTTTTAAAAAAATTCGGCATAAAAAAACAAGCAAACGTGCAACACACGGGATTCTGAAAAGTCCAGGAGGATTACTGAATGGCAAGATTATTACGCATATAAACTGTAAACCGGTAATAATGACGTTGCCACAAATTCCGCGGTCTGGACTGGAGTATAATTTTTACTGTATAACTGACTATGACATTGCACCTTCGTCAGCTATATAACCTGCCCAAGAACTGAGCAATTTCAAACCTGGACAAATTCTGTGCTGGAATCTGTATGCAAAATTACATTTCATGTTTTTAATGGCTCTTTACATGATTCAAATGCATTTAAAACCGTATTTATTAATCCTTCTGAGTGGTTGTCATTTAATACTCAAGTGGTCACAGCCGCAGAGACTATAAAATTGTTCTGGTTGGTGTTAAAGCTGACAGAAGTGGGCAAAGAGTGCTCACAAACCACGCACAATGATTTCACTTTTGGTAACTGGTAACTCTTCTCTGCATGAAAACTGATGGTGGCAGAGCAGAGCAAAGTGAGAGAATGTTTGAGAGATCAGTCTTTATCAGGCAGTCGAATGGAGAGGAGGTGCATTTTACGCTCTGTTCCTTCCTCCCACTACAGGCAAAGACTTTGGCATTACGTGTCTCAATTTCACGAGAAATTGCTCATCCTTCTGGGCGTAAAAGACATGTTAACAATTGAGATTTACGCCATTTTACGTTAACCGAGTTCGAATAATATTTAGACAATAAAAAGTTGAGTTCTACACAAGTATTTATTTGCAGTGTGATTGTGAAGTTGTATTAAAGAAGGAATATTCCGGAGACACGACTGGAGGAGAGTCAAATTGAGAATAAAAGTGAGTCTTGGTCATCCTTATTTTACGCATTAAAATATTTATTATTTTGATAAAATGTCAAAATTTGATTAGTTATTTGTGTCATAAAAACTCTTTTGCAAGTTATCATGGAACATGTGTCATATCGAATGTTTGGATTATGACATGAGTGTGAATGTGTATCTGTAATGAATGCGAGCTAAAGGAAAAAGATTGTACCACAGAGTTCCACATTTCTCATTAATCTGTACGTTTCTTTCGCAACACTTGTGCTAAAATCAACGCTAGCTATCCTGTTTATGTAATAAATACATTCGCCGTTGATTATGGTCCCGTTGTTGCTAAATGAGATAAGAACATGGAAAACAAACTCTTTGCAATTTGGGAAGATGGGATAAGCTCAAGTTGGACTATTAATATTTTGCACTACTGACTGGATGAATCGCATATTTATTCATCATCCTGCGGCTATTTTCATACTCTTTTAATACAAGAAGTGTAGGCTTGCTTGCTCTTATTCGCGTTCCTTTTACTACTTAAGTACATGCACAATATACATCCTCGTAAGTCTGGACCATGTTCCTTCCTTCGTTCGGTAGTAGATTTAAGTATGTAAGAAGTTAAGCTGGGAGCCGAGGGCTTAAGCATGAATCGGAATATGTAATACATACATACATACATCTGAGTCGAGTCTTCTTCTCAAGTTTGCAAAAAAATTGGCCAACCTAGCTTTGCCATGTCTCAGCTCAGAGTCAGTCAGAGCAAGCGAATGCTTGACGCCAAGCTGGCATACAATAAAATGAATCGCTATCTCCGGTCTTGTGGAAGATATCACTCGTATTATGCACCCTGCTTTTGCTCATGTATAGCAGAATAGCAGTTTTACAAGAAGTTTGGGAGATAAAATCCATCGGAGATCCAGTTCATTGTTCGTTCCTTTTCTTCCTCACGTTGTACACCACCTCCTCATCCATCGTCTTTTACTTTACACATTTATGTATGTATTCCAATCTTAAAATTATAGTCTGACTAGTCTCCTGCCTAGCTTTATCTGGTGTGGCTACTCAATTTTACAATATATTGCGGTGTGTACATAGCTTTCCGCTCTTCTTACGAGCACATTTTTTCCAACAATTGCACATTTCCTCCACATATGTATGCAAGTATGTATACTGTGTTGTGCAATAATTTACACCGTGGGCATGTGAAGTTAACAATGTATTAAAAGTACATAAAACTTGAAGGGTTGATTGTTGATATTAAAATTCCAGCTTTTTATTACCCTTCACTTAAACTTCATATTTTATGTGTAAATAATTCTTCTTGTCCCAAATATGCAGCATCTTTCTTCTTCTTAATCTTGCAAACAATAGCTGTTGGCAAAATCTCTGTTTGCACAAACAAATTTGTCTAGTTTCACATTCCCGTGGTGTTACTACATCCACTGTTTGCTCCCTGGGATGGGAAGGTGCCGATTAATGCTCAAATTTTTAATTAGCCACACTATTTAGCAATTCTATGCCATTAATTCATCGCTGCACACGGCGACTTGAGACAACTACTACCTTCGAAGAATTCAATTTCATTGACGTCATGTTTTTAACTCGGTGACGAACACAAAGTATTCGCAATAGTCAAAGAAGCTGGAGCCGCTAGGAAAAATAACGTGTAAGACACTCCTTGACTGGCATCATTCGTGGTCCGAGAAGAAACAATTTGCTTATTGCATCAACAAAAAGAATAAATTACTTGTTATGGGATTGAATTATACGGTCTGAATCATGTTCAGTGAGAAGCTGTCTTCAAGAAAAATGAATAGGGAGTCGATGGGTGATGAACTTGGAAATTACAGAATTTTCATTACACAACCACTCATCTTCTTCTTTACAATACAATGAATTTACTTTATGCTTCATCCTCGCACAACCGTCGTCGTCGTCGTCACCACTTCTTCTTCATCATCTTAACTCTACCATCACTTCCGTCTGTCGCCCTTCATTTAGTTGGTATTATTACGCATCATAAAGGAGCGCATATATATTAATGAGCGTAATATAAGATCACACAGACTTTTTCACACTCTGCAAACCGCATCAAAGGAATGTATACACATAATGTCGGTTATTCCCACTAATCTAACCACGAAATGGAGGTTAAGTAGAGGAGAGGGCAACAAAAAACCGCAGGAATTGTACATAGATTCGCAAATTTCATATAATTTCACAGAGATTTGAAGTAATTTTTTCTTGAGTACCAGTAGATACATGGACTTTCTGGTATCTCTCACTCTGCGCCGTGGTGATGATGTGATTCATAAAATGTACATGAAAGTGAAATGAATTGAACGAGTTAATAATTGAGAGTAATTGATGGTGACAATAAGCACACCATTTTCCAACGTTTCAGTTGGTTATGTATAATAAATTGAGTTAAAGCCACTCAAGGCTCATCATATCGTGTGGTGTAACTCGTAACACAATACGCATTAAGTGCCATCAAAAGCCTTCTCATACTCTTTGCCACCAACTAAACTCTTCTTTTTCATATCTTGAAATCTAACACACGCAGTCACACCAACATGTCAGACCATCCTCCTTGTAAAATCACATTATTCTCACGTTACATCAACTGACTGCGGTCTGCTGATATTCGTAAAATGAACCAAAAAACTTACTTCTCGATGAACTCGCGAGATACGGGCTGCCTGGATACTGAAAATGTTACACAGATTGTTGCAAATCTATATCAACATAAAAACCTTGTTAATTAAAAAATAATTTAAAGAATCTCTTAAGATGAGGAATCCTGCCGTTAGTGTGTGGATTAACTGCGTGTACCCCAGGAGTCCGGCTAGCTGTCAGTACGATATGACGTTAAATTGAGTATAAACGCTGAGGAGGAGGATGACCATTTACCATTTCGTAGTTAATAGTGCATTGCTGTGCACAAAATGAATTGTAAATTTTAATATCTGTAGAAAACATGACACCACGAGTTTCTTGTACTCGTTGGACCAGTATTTGTAATTAAATTCATTTTATTATGACTAGCGCCATTGTACACGCATCTCTTAATTCATCCATCTCGTCGTGCCCAGCATATGTTTAATTGAATAATGCAGCACAAAAGATTTTCTATTAAGCATTATGTCCAAGTCTTTGTTGCATGACGGTAGGTAGGTACTCGCAGTGTCCAACAAACTGTTGGATGGAAATAGTTATTACGTAAGTTTTGTGTACGACACCTTTTACTCCGTCCACCTTAGGATTAGTCCAACGGGGAAAACCTCTTGTGCAAACTTATCCACAGCACAATGCACGAATGCATATTCAGTTTCACATAGAGGAACATGAAATTTCTTTTGTCAATTCAGTTACATTGTTACAAATGTAATTGCCCATGTGCAAATTCAAGTCGAAAAATTGTATGGCAATGCTGGTGGATGATGATGATAGTATTCGAAAGGAGGAAGATCACGTCACAATGAATAATGTGCTAATCTATTATATTTCTCCTTTGGCAGTGATATCATCTTCCAGTTGTTGATCCTGTTTTGTTGATTTTTGTTTTACAGGTATTCTCTAATCACACAACATTACCAATAATCAACACCAAACCAACAATTTACGAAGGAAAACAGGAAAACTGACGAAACATGAGATGAAAACTTAACTCGGCGAAGAACAACAAACAATTCTCTTCGTACGCCACCTCACTTGACTGGCCCATCACATCGTGTCTAACATCATCCAAAAAATATGTAAAGATTGTGCTAATGAAAATATAAACCTGCTGTAGAAGCATCAGATATGACTTTTGCTTAAAAACTTGCAAGACATCCTGCATGCTGCACAACGCCGTGCTGAATTAAACTCTAATAATATCAGAGTTGAATTTATCGTCGTCTAATAAAACTCGCCAAACATTTCGTAAAATAAGAAGTTCGTCTCCATAACTTTGTGTATCATTCAACGTCGTGTCGTGATTCTCCATTTTGTTTTCTCATCAGACATCAAGATAAAAACCTCCAGATCCTAAACTATAAGTGGTTAATACTCATCTCGTTAATAATGACATGACTCGCAAAAGTTGATGGTTTTTGTCAACGTGCCATGATTGACAACTCGTAAGACCATAAACTCTAATCATGATCTTGTTTCTTTAATTGTGGGTTGTAATTTTAAATTCGTTGCTTGTCTGTCTGGACAAATTGGGCAGTAAATAAATGAATTCAGTCAGTAAAGCATTTTTCCATTCATAAACTGTTGATAGCAACCGGCACGAAAAGTTTTGCACGTTTTTCCAGTCAGTGTGATATATCTGACAATTGTTGTTTCTCTAATATTTCTCCAATCTTCATGTATCTAGCAACATTGTCTTAAAGTTTACAGCAAGCGATTTACAACGTGTGCTTGGTGAAGAAGTCCTTTGTGCGAGGCCCGATACACATTATTATAACGACTGACGACTCTAAGAGCTTACTCGCACTTGAAAATTTATTTGCCAAGAAAACCAAAGAATCCACGATTCTGCTGTCAAGTCTCTCTCTCTTCTCATACAACAAGAAGACGAATCATTCTTAATCATACGTTGCTTTGGGCATAAATTAAATTATGTAGCAAGTGAATGAAGAGGAAGAGGAGAAGAAACGTACAAACAATCGCCAATTCTTCCTCCTGAGTGAGATCCTGTGTTCACAAAACTTTTTCTCGGACCTCTCCCACCACAGGACAAGCCACGATTTTTATTTTATTTTATTTTTGGGGTGCCTATTTGGCCAACAAAGTATCAATCTATAAATTTACAAATGTGACGCTTACTCCATGTCGCTCAGATCATCTGCAACTCGGTCCTTTCTTGGGAAGGACAGTTTCTTAACAAAGTAAAGTGACATTAATGTCAGGACGCAACTGCGCGGAGCAGTAAGTCACAAAGTTCGGGTTATAATAATAACAGGACAGTAAATTGGAGATTGGGATAAAGATACCCGTTTGAAATTAAGAAAACGATTTCACAACGACTTTTCTAGTAAGTAAGTAGTTTTAGGAAATGTAAAAATTCCGTAAAACGAATCTTTCCTCATCTCTTGGAGCTACCTTTTAGGAGAGAGAATCGAAGCTGTCAAAAGGGAGGTTGGCTGGGACAATAGGATGGGAAGAAGTGTGAGAGTTTGAAGAATGCAGAGTGGGAATGAAAGGGAGTGTTTTATTGTGAGTTATTTGTTGTCCACGAAAAAGAAGAAGACTTGGACGATGGGGATGAGAATGGGTGGTGGAGTGCTCTTTTTGCCGTTGGTGATGATGGTGCTGCTTCTTCATTGCGTAAGTGACCAAGAAGTGCTGGGCTTCAACCTTGAACCGAAGTTACCTGTCATTAAGCGAGGTGAGCCTTCCTCTTACTTTGGCTTCTCAGTCGCCCAACATCTCGCATCGGGAAACGTGCCATGGTAAGTCAACCGTATTTTTATATGTATTTTTATACCATGTACATGCATTTTTCGTCCTCGCGCTGAAAGAAGCTGCTCGAATTCTTAAAAGTTTTAGCATCAATAATCAATTTATCCAGATATTAGTTTCATCGTTGATACAAAGTTGACATGACCTCTTCACCGCATGTTTTTGCGCAATATTTTGGATCATAAAATGAAATCGAGTTGTTGGTGAGCGAGTATCTCGACAAAAAGCAACACAAAATATTGTCGAGAAGGGAGCCTAATAGTATTATTCATCTTTGACGGAAGAGGTTCAATTTGGTCCCTTTACACACGATGCATGAAGCAGTACATGGCTCTCACCTAAATTTTATACCTTTCTTTTCAAGAGCATGGATTGGACTCATTTGTACCTTTCAAATTGAGTGGTGGGGTGGTGCAAGAGCTCGCAGGGCTCACTCACTTGGATGGAGGACTCGCAATAATATTGTCCCTTGTGTGTGAGCATCCTCAGGTTTTTGTGTTGGACATGTGCTGGGCAGAAGGACTTCGGAGAGGAACAGGAAATATAAGCGTTATGGTTGCAAATAATAAGTGAGCAAGAACCATTTAATGGTACCGAAGGTTCACGAAATTAGTCAGTATACGTGATACCTGTATAAATACATACACTCCATTTTCACGAAGTATATGATTGTGGAGCACACACCACACAGACATTTATCATAAATAATACATAGATATACAAAAAGTCATCAATTTTACTTTGAGGGTCGAGTCTTCTTTCTTGCCAGCTACACATTCAGACTTAAGTTCTAAAATTGGATGGGAATCGAATTAACACAAGAGAAACTGGTTTCCTTGTAATGCACAGTTCAAACTCACCTTTTACATAATATAGCTCAAGTCCAGAAATTAGGACATTCTTCCCTTTCAACCACAATAAGTTTCACTGTCAGACATCGCAGACATCGCTCGCTGGTCCTTCGTTACAGACCCCAGGTTACGAGCAACTGTTAAATATGCCGAGAGAGAAAGACAGAAAATTACAAGATGCCCTCTTAGCTCTTATTTTAAATTGGAATTTTTCTGATTCAAAATTTATGAAAATATTTTTACTGCTTGATGATGATGATTTCCAGCAAATGACTTATCAAATACCTTTAGGAAAACTGTGACAAATGACAACCTGGTACAGATCAATTTAATCGATGACAATCCAAAATGATGAAGCACTAAAATGTCGACCAAACAAAGTGCTTAATTGAATAAATTATTTATTATTAGCCCACTCGCAACATTCATTCAATAATTCATAATAAATTTAACACGCCTAAGCTGATGCAGCGTAAATATACATATGTACGATATACGGACTCATGCTCAGTGCTATAAGTGCATGGCTAGTTGTCTGTGTGGGGGCTGCGTTGTCAGTGCCAGTGGGTATTTAAGATGATTAGGAGATTAAATCGTGTAATGTGTAATAAAATTTATCTAAATACTGCCGTCCTCATGCATCTTTCTTTCAACCGGAGACCAAGTTCTTTTTATTTCTTCTCCTAATCTGATGAATGAACTCTTTCCGATGAATGTCTAATGTGGATGGATAAGTACAAAATATGGACACATTAATACATTCACAATCGGCATCGCGCATCAGCATGCATCAACCAACCGATTACCTCGCTTTGCCCAGATTTCTCAAGACCAAATCGTTCATATTCGTTATCTTATATTTGTTGGAATCTGCAGTCATCATGATGATTTACATTTTACGTCCTTTGTAATAATCCCTCATAAAATAAGAGGGGAGTGCATTGGATAAAATGATGATGATGGTGGTGGTGGTGCAGAAAAAGTTTTAAAAATCTCTGAAATGTCGAAATATCTGCTGGATCAATTCTTAGAAGTCCATCTTCATCTCCTGGTCTTATTATTATTGCACAATTTCTTTGATACTTTTCGGTAGGTAGTGGTGCATTGAATAAGCTGTTGACCTTTACAAAAATCGGAATTTTCGGATCATCCTCGCTCAACCCTAGTTGGCTTCAGACAAAGAAATTAAAATGCCCATTTATGCTACTACTTTTTTTAGACTGCCGCAGTTCACTCGAATTGCAGCATTTGGATTGTCGGCTTTTCGCTCTTGAATTGAACATTTATGTATGAACATTACGATTACGCTGCTTCTGGTTCAACTTAAACAGATAACCTTGACTTCCGCGGTTGCTTCCATTTCTATTTGTTAGCGCCTGGTTGTACATGCATATTCACGGAGCCATTTTTTCTGTGCAATCCAATTTCTTGCTGCACTTTTGGAAGTTTTTTATGCATGGCGCATTCATTGAACGGCAGCAGGTCGGCGCTATGTGTGATATCGAACATGCAGTGGGGTTATATTAGTTAAGATAAGTCAGACTCATCAAATTGGAAAGCTACTACCACCAGATTATTGGTTGCTTATGGTGGATTCATGGTTTAATGGCTTGCCAGCCAGGCCACGTGTCTTGGCATCTGCTTCTTGACACTTGGAAGTTGGTTGAAATCGACTTTTCTTCCTCAAGCGTTCATTCTCTCGTCCACAAACCACCAGAATTTCCAGTTATTATTATGGCATTGATGCTGTTCAGCACTAACTAAGTAATTGACTTGATTTTGACGGACTTACGACGGACATACGCACAATTACGAAAATGAGGAGGGATGTGGAGAAGAACTCACACTGACACAAATAATAAAACCAAAGTTTGTTTGGATCCATAAAATAAATTTTCATTTCTCCGATAATGATCTTGATAATGAGTTTTGTTCCGCTTCTTTCCTTTCCTCCAAATGCCAACCGCGTGAATGAACAACACTGGTTGACAGCAGAGTGGCAATCGCAGTGGAAACGACAAGAAACTTGATAAGAACGAGGGGCTAAAGTGGAAATCATCTCAATTTTGGGATTTCCTACTACCAGTTGGGGATTTGAGTTTGGTCATAATGAAGAAACCACCCTGTGGAAGAAACCCTTCGAAATTCTCCTTTATGAATTTTATGTTTTTGTTGTAATCCGAAAAAGTAAGTGAATGTGGTTTTGTTATCAGTCCCTATATTTACTTGGTGGCTTATTGGAATAGTTAAGTTAAGTCCAAGAGTAGCGTTGGAGTTGACAAGCGTGACACAACGAGGAGTATACTGACCTGACAAGCTGGGGGAAGTCGAGATAAGAGAAAAAAATCCAGACATAACAATTTAGATAACCGCTGCCCACTACAGAAATCCTGAGAGTGAAATGATTCGAGATTGATTGTGATGTTTCCCTGAGTGGAGGATGCAGCTTGAGGTTTTCATCTTCCCAACCACGACGACCATCATGTTTTGTCACAGAGGAGAGAGACAAAGTAACAAAAGATACATAAAGAACGTCCGGGAATGAATGGGAATGCGCGCTCTAGCGAGTATATTGACAAATAAATAAACCCGCGAACTATAATAATTTAAATTTCTGAAAGCCCACTTCATTAGGGTCAATTTGGTATATCACTCTTAAATTTCAAAAATGGATAAGGGTAGAAGAAGCTTGTTTGAAAGGGAGCTGTTAGCAAAACGAGTGATGGAGTTCTACAACACGACAGCCAACCGAGACTCCAAGGTGACCTGGAACTTTTTTAAGCAGGAAGGAATTCCAAGTTCAAATGTGTATTCCTACATAAAAAAGTTCAAGGATTCCGAAAATGTGCAATTCAAGAAGCCAGCTGGTCGTCCGGCGAAGCTAGCGACCACTCGAGTGAAAAATAGAATTGAAAAAATTTTCAAAACCAAGCCATCAACGTCAGTAGCTGTAGCTGCCAGGAAAGTCAAAATTTCCAAAAGCTACCTGGGGGAAATTAAGGTCCATAAATTAGGAATCAAAGCAAGGACCAAAAAACCTGCACCAAATTACAAGCCCGTACAAGAAAGTCGGATCAAGGATTGATGTCAAAAATTGTTGAAGAAAATGCGTGGAAAAGTAGTGATCCTGGATGACGAAACGTATGTTCCGGTTGACCCTTCAAATCTTCCAGGGCGTCATTTTTTTCATAGCTCGGATCCCTCTGAAGTGGCTTATGAAGAAAAAGTACGAAAAAAAGACAAATTTCCAAAGAAATATTGCATTTGGCAATGCATCTCCAGTCACGGACATGTATCAGACCCGGTAGTTCTCGAAGGGAATATCAATCAAGATATTTATCTGAAAAATTGTGTCAAAGCTGGATTGGAAGCATTTATTAATAGGTTTCACAAAAATGATAAAGTTTTGTTTTGGCCTGACCTCGCCACTTGTCACTATGCAAAGAAAGTGACCGAGTACCTCAGAAAGAAAAATATTGATTTCGTACCAAACGATATCAACCCACCTAATGTACCCCAACTCCGCCCAATCGAAAAATTCTATGCACGTTCTAAGTCAGTATACTCCCGGCTTCAAGATGTGCCTGACACCTTTCGAAAATTCAAAGGACGATGGAAGAAAATCACCTCGGAAGTGGCAAAAACTTCGGGAAAAAATTTAATGAAAAATCTTCGCAAGAAAATCGAACTAGTCGCCACCGGGGGGGTGGCGGCCTTAGCTATTAATTAAATTATGTAGGTACGTATTTGGTATTATACATATGCAAAAAGTTTAAAATTCCGATAACTCATTGTGATTTTATGACCACATTTTCAGACCATTCCCATTCATTCCCGGACGTTCTTTACATTCAGTGCCCACGGTTCATGAAGTATGTACGCAAAAGCATAACATTTAGAAAGATCATAGGAAAAGCAGACGCACAATATCGTTCAGCCGCACTAGCAGCGTAAACGCATAGGTCCTGACAAATAAAGGAGACGCAAGCCTCCCTCTGTCCATTTCCTTCCTTCCTTCCGCAAATATCAAACTCTTGGAGAGATAGAGAGATAGATAAACAAAGCAAAGTACCCAGAACGCATGTACGTACAAGAGTGCATACGATACTAGACAAGACAAGACTATTCCTCTTTAATATTAAACTTGTCGGCATAAAAATATCAAAAGTCAACACATCTTGTGAACAAACAGATTCTGCATCGGAATCCCATTTAAATTCGGTTTAGCGTTGTCTCGCTGACAGACAGGGTAAAATATACAAAGCTACATTTCAATCCAACCCAAATGTTAATGAGGCAAGTGAAGAAGCAAAGTGCAGGATCATTTACTTCGTAAAGAGGTGAGAACTTATTACGTGCAAGAGCTGCACGCAAATGACAGCGACTTCACGGTGGGGATAAATCCTCTAAATATCAAAATCTACATCTTGTTGTAATATGTACACTAAACCATCCTGTTTTTTCACCCCGTCTCATTTGGGCCTCTCGTAAATTGCTGCTGCAGTCGACTGAGAATAACTTCTTGAATTCGCAACAGCAATCAATGTACTTCCTGCAGCACGAAGTCGAATTGTTAATTCGTTGGAGACTTACATAAATAATCGTGTTCCAGGAACAAATGAAATGTAAATCAGCAACACGGATGGATGACATAAAAAAGCTTTACAGAAACAAGGAAGCGCTTCTCTGATGCTGGGAGATGGGATTACTTATTTAGCAGTGGATGTTGCTTATGTATGGACGAGAGAGAAAATAAATGCAATACTTTTTAAGAGTTCAATGTTCCGTTCCAAATGA
Organism: Folsomia candida; assembly: GCF_002217175.1. Taxonomy (NCBI): domain Eukaryota; kingdom Metazoa; phylum Arthropoda; class Collembola; order Entomobryomorpha; family Isotomidae; genus Folsomia; species Folsomia candida. The sequence goes on from NW_019091198.1 coordinate 3,837,645, forward strand.
ATTCAAATCAGAATCAAGGATTTATCCTTTCTGCGCTCTCGCATATCGTTCAGTTTGGTGTCTTCCTCCTCCTCCTCGGGTGTCATTAATGAGGATACACAGTTTAATGAAATGGCTGTTGTATATCATTAAATTAACATAAAGTTTAATCGAATTAGTGAAGCTTTACATTTGGAATAGACAGACGGGCCTGCTTTAAAGATGTGTATATTTTGCTATAAAGAGTACACAAATTTCATGCGATGCACTTATTTATGGGCGATCATAAGCTGGTGGCAAATGGGAATAGTTTACATTTTTGCGTAAAATAAAATGTGTAGGTTTATATTCAACTGCTGCGGAGGGATTTGGGCAGGATTAAGTTATGTGTCAATATTTTAGAGGGTATCCCGGCCTAAGTTTGATGTTTGGTCTCAATTATGCCCTAACTACAAGCCTCGAGAGACTTGAAGGGAACAATTGACATATCATTTGACTACATATGTAGTAATAAGGAACGAATAAATCGCAGCAGGCATCGCAGAATCGGTCTTTATATTTATTTATTCATGACAGCAGTGGTTGCAGCATGAGGGGAACTGATCGGGATCGGAGTCTGTTTCTTTCTGCTGACAGGGCACACAATTCATGCCTTGCATCAGTTGCAGCAGAATTAGAGCAGTTATACACTAAACTGCCCTCTGTTTCGGTTAGATTTTTGCTGCAGTTATACGATCGTAAATGCTTACGGAATAGGACAAACTACCATTCTTTCAAGTAAATTTGAATGTTTTCCTCATTTGTAAAGGCAGAGATATAGCCATACTTGGACAAATAAAATGGCTATTCTACAACTAGGAAAACATCAACATGGGCAAATTGTTACGGTTATTGTCCAAACAAATGAACCAAATTGCATTATTCCACGAGGCCGGTTAGACGAGAATTCACTTCGTATGAAAAATTTGGTTCAACACTTAAACTTTTTCAATCAATTTAATTTTTCGAAAAAAAACTGACGAATAAAATATCAAGAATTTTCGTATTTCAAATTTCGATCCATCTCTAAAAATGAAATCTATAACCAACCTTCATACAAATTTATATCCGCCTAAATTGTCGTAAATCTCATCTTTGAAACTTTTGCCAAGTTTTACTTTTACTTTTGTATACACTCTTTTTATGAATCGCAATAAAATAACTGGGATGAAAATAACGCCTCGTGAGACTTCCAAGATTTTTACGAGAAACGGAACGAAGAGAGAAAATCGCATCACGAGATGAGTGGGACCGGAACTGGAGAAAGAACTGGTCTGGAAGTGCGTAAAATAAAATGCGTGCACTCGACTGTACGTTCATCCCGACGACTCCTTGTACAGAACGAAGCACATAATTTTCCATGTGTAGTGTTCATAGTTAGCCAAATTCTTTATTAGGCCTGGACTTTTGTGCTACGTACTAAACAACGCATTTCATCTGAAAAACATTATTTTGGTTAAGCGCGTATCATCATGTGTACACGACTGTGTACACGATTGTTGCTAAGCCCGTGCCCAGTGATGCTTTGTTTGTAGCAGCGTTTGTGGCAATAAATGCATATCTGTCCATCAATATTGGAAATGAAAATACACACGGATTAAGTAAGTTCAGCTGCATTCTACTATTTGTTTGTTCACACCTGAACTGGAGGCGAAATGAGCTGGCGAGGTCGATTGATCTCATCTCGATCCTCCATCCATCCGCATCCATCTAACCAACCAACCCACACACACCAACAATGTTGATGATGATATCAGCATTGTGACCGGCATATGGCACGTTGTTACACATTTTGAAGAATTCATGTTTGCAGACCCATTAAGAACACTGTTTGAGGGGATACAAGACATACGCGATAACGATTCGAGATTATACAGAGTGCAGAAGGGCAGATGTAATTTCAAAGTGAGGGATTACGTTTTCAAACCAGCCGAATGTGTCAAAAGTTCTCCTCGTGTTAAAAAAGTATTGATGCTAATTGGGCAGTATACGTACGCTGGCCTGGAGTAAAGTATCAGCAGAGAGTTGCAAAAGGCGAAAATTGTATATATTTACAATCATGGGAAGGTATTGAGGAAGAAGAATGGGGATACGCGAGTTGTTAGGATTCGAATTCACATTATTCGCATTTAGCACCCACGTATTTTCGTGTAGAATGGAGGAAGAAGAAGAACGGCGAGTGGACTGGAGCACTCAAACGCTGCTTGATCTATAAAAGGAGACTTGGTGAGTTTAATGAATAAAGTCAACGAACTAATTTGTGGGTGCTTCTCATTTTTCCTTCAAGAAAGAAACGCATGTTTCCGTACGTACCTGCATCATGGTTCTTCCTGGACATGTGTGTGTGTGTGCAAGGTTCGGCTAGCCAGCCATAGATAGTCAGTCGTTAGACGCATGTTAAAACGAGAAAATGTTCGTGTTGATGATCGTCTTCAATTTCAGGGGACATGGGCAGGTTCATGAATTGGATTTATGGAATTGGCAGATTTAGTATAATTTAATGCGCATCTAATGTCCTGCAGTCTGTAAAAGGAATAGAAAATTGATACTGATATTAATGGTATGAGAATGATGATAGGATTTGAAAGGTTTACAACCATGTGCAGGCAAAGTCATCACAAGAGGAGGAACGCCGAACTGTTCAACCAAATGGCTTTGTTGGCTGCTTGGAGCCGAAGAAACAAATTCAAAATTTTAACCTTGTTTTTGTCGAGGGAAGATGAAAAACAGCTCATTTCTAACTTGAACCTTTGAATTCTGTTCACCACCAAATTTGCTGCACAACGGAATACAAAATTTGAAAAAAACGGAATACAAGTACATATTTATGGACAGACGACTCGCCGTATATTTTAGAAAAGCTCAAGTGGAGTGTGTATTTTATGAGACGTGTAAGTGTCGAATTGTCAATGTTCATGTTCAACTATGTTTGTGAAGGTCTTTGTATCTTGTGTATGCATATAGTCGGTAGTTCATTAGGTACAATGTCTGCCGTTGTCGAAGCGTCTCTCGTACGTAATCATAGATTTCAAGCTGGCTGGCTGCTGTAGAATTTGGATTGACATTGTGGTACACCTCCCTGATGGAATGGTGTCATTCTGTCTTGTTTTATACTCAACATGCTTTCATCTGCTAATAAATTTACTGGATTTTCTGTTCCAAAACCCAAAACAGAAATAATAGAGCAATGGATGCATTCAGCTTATTCAGTTCACTTCTGCATCACCCATCCACCCACCAACTCTGCATTTTAACAAGTACTTTTTCCAAGTAAAGTTTGAGCATTGCATTGTCAAGATCCAGTTGAATTTGTTCGAAAAGTTGAACAATACACCCAAGAAACCTAGACAATCAATTTCAAAGGCATCACGGACTTTATTATATTTTCCTACAACTCGTACTCTACTCATCGCAACCAATCCGTACGTACGTACACAGCCGCCTTTACAATTTGTCGTAGTGTTGTAAATAATACAGTCTGAAAATTTGACCCGTTTGCAGAGCTGCAAGAGCGTGTGCTGGAAATAAAATAAGCATTGAAACACATTGGCGAGGAAATGTCTGGGTGGTTCAAGGTTTTCATTTCCATTATGCTCGAAATGCAGGATTGGGAGAGATTCTCTGTTATTCGTTGGGTTGATGTTGTCGCACATTTACCAGCAAAATAAACTAGAACCAGACCGACGATGCCAAACCATGTGGACTTGCCTTGTTTCGATGAACAATAATATTATCACACCCGGAGTGAATAATATAAAACTCTGAGCCGATTGTCACGACCAAACCAAGAGAGCTGAAATCAAATTGAAACTACGTACGTATATGAATTCACAATGGTTCAACCCCTTTGTAGTTCTGCTCAACATGCTAACATAATTAGTGTACGATTACGATTAAACAATTGCCCGACAACCCATTACATATATGTAACATGGAAGTTTATAATCTGAAGAAATGCATAAATTCTAATTCCATGTGTGAATAATAAACAAATAAGCAAAATGCATGCATGTTTCCTTTCCTTGTATGATTCGCTCGAGGTGTTGTGAAAGAGACATTCTCGTTTTATTTCTTCCTTTCTTCTTCACTTCGTGGTGAGAGAATCGTTCCATCCTACAGATTGCCAACGCAGATAAGAAGACAATGGAAGAATTTGCTTTAGTTTAACTGCGATATATTTTTCTGTGATACTGAAGAAACTGCATTTGGATGTGTATTTGACTCTGCAATGTTTTGAGAAGGGCGAGGGAATGTCCTGAGGAAGACGTATTATCGTATCGTCCTCATCTGGAAAACTTTCCTAATTGCAAAAAGTAGTAAATTCTCCACAATGCTCTTTATCCATCTCCTCACTTACTTAACCGATCGAGGTTTGTGGAACACGAGTACGCGAGACTTGCATTAAAACTCGGAGCAGTTTGGCATACTCAAAGAGAGTCATTTCCTAAAGCTGAACACTTGTATCGTAAACTAACAGTATGTCAATTAACTCCTCATCCCATCGTCCACCACCGATAATGAAATTGTCTAATGAAAATAAGTAATGGGTATGACTCTGCGACAATCATTAAAACCTGTTGAAGCGAAAATGCGCAAGAAATTTCAAGTTCAATTCAAAATTGGTGATTTTTTTCTCCAGAAATATGTTGATTATCATTTTCACTAATGTCTGTACTTTGTAATTGTTATCGAGTAATAAAGTCGAGGAAGAAAACGTGCACACGGAGAGAATTTTTTTAAACGTCGTCTCGCTGAACGCTTAGAAAGTTGCGGCATGAATGAAATTCTAGGTAGGAAAGTGCAATCGAGGCAATTATTACGACAACTGACAAGCAAAAGTCAAAAGCCTCAGTCAAGTGCTGCAGGCTGCTCATTTACTATTTTATGAACTCATTATCTAAATTGTTTCTCCGATATTCGCGCTTATGGCGAAGAAGAAAACGCTCCGACGCTACGTACGTGCTTATTTCTCTCGCTTTATCTCATCCCATTTCATTCCTTGTCCACATCGTATATTAATGTGCCAAGGATTTCGAACCATTAAGCAACCAGGTTCTCGCAGCCGACTTTAAACAGGACATCAACCCGACTGACTGACTACCATTCCATTCTCGTTATTGTTATTCACCTACTTGTTGTAATGCGACTCCCGATTGTTGTTGAGAGAATGAGACTAAACAACCAATAACATTTATAATATGCGGAATATGCATGCATGCAAGTACTTCTGCTTGGAATATTATGTTGTGGTGGGTCTTGACGTCAAATCAAGTGGTAGTGAGATGAGATGCAATCTTGATTTGGCAATAAGCGATTCACTAATCAACCTCTCTCGGTCTGTAATAAGAAATAAATCTTGAGAGGAAACCCAATCCAATTTAAAATGTTACGATCCATTAATTGGACGGCTTTGTTAAGTAACAACAGATTAATTTAACTCGAAGCAACATTTTGCAACATTTTATCCAACCCAACTCCTTCTTTTTATATTGTTCATTGGAGAACTAAGCAATCATGATAATTTCTTTGGTATAATGCAGTTGGTGGTGTGGTCCATAGCCGTGTTTATCATGAACACGTAGTGCGAAATGTGTAGCCACGACGGTACTAACAACACAGCAAATAACTGTATTTGACTTCCTTATTATGAACAGTATTTTTATTTATTCAGCAATTTCTCGTGCATTTATGTATTTATTTATTCACACCGCCACAATAGATGATGAATTGAATTGGTGGGTTGGTTAGTTAGTTATGTGGCCATACGTACAGTGGATTATTGCACTTTTATTCTGTCCTCCACCCTCCACTTGACTAAATACTATCGCAATATTGCATCTTAACTCGACTCTCAAGCCCATCCATGTTCAACAATAAAATACGCAGCAGTGCTTAATTCGATATTTGCTTTTGATTGTTGATCATTGAATTTGATTACGCAATCTGAACTTATCTAAACAAGAGATGATTTATTATTAAGGATACAAAAGAATTTTTTGTTTCGAATCCAGTATCATGTTTATTTATTATCAATAAATTACACACGGTAAAGTTCCGTACGATGCGTTTCTCTTTGCTTCAAGTTAATCCCCCAGTGCAGCTTATCACACTAAATATTTCTGAAAATAATAATCATACTCAATCAATTCGGCATTGGACACTTTATTTTGATCCTTAATAATTACCTGATTTAGTGCATGACAACAAGTTTTGTCTCTTCACAAGTCAAGCCAAGTGACTGCAGGGCATTAATTATCAGATGGATTGAATCTCTGCTGTAACAGAGAACCATTGTGTTGTGCTTTCTTAGGACGAGAAGAGTGATCATCGTATCCCACTTGTGACGTGATTTAGTTTCATACTGTCCAATCACTCAACGCTCGTATGTACGTATTAACAATGGGAAAATGCACTTGAGAGTTTTTTTATGACCCGTTCTTTGCATCTCGTCGTCCTTTCTGCACAGGAGAACAGAGTGCAATGCACAACACTGTATTTGTCATAAATTAAATCACCAGTGATGAATAATTCATCATTCGCAATATTACAGCGAGCCACCGTCCATACAGCGTCCGGTCGTCATTATTCTTCTTATTTCTTATACGTACGTATAATAAACCTTATCAACCCACTTTATTCTTTATTTCTTTAAAAGATTACAGAGGGACACGTTTCAGTCTGCTATTTAAAGACTTGTCCTCTTATCACCCCATTCTTATTCAATATTCATGATTACATCATGTATATTCATTTGTCCGCTTCCCTTCTAAGCAGGAGGACGATGACGAGGGCTTAATATACAGAAATGGTAGTTGCTGTTAATTTGAAACCGCTACTTCTTGATAAGGAGACGCACGGAGAGGTTAGTTGACCTATGCAAATATATTTCAATTTTTATTTGGCAAATGAAAGTCATTAAAACGAATTGAAGCTGAGACGTCTGTCAACTTCATTCTCGAAAAGTAAAGTGCGGTGATAAGAGAAAACGCTAAGTAGTAAAAAATAAAAAATACAGAAAAGTCGTAAAATTTTAGTTGAATGAATTCTAAGCTCTTCTTGGAGAAGAGGGAGAAGTTGAAGGAGGGGAAAAACCTCCAACACCGACACGCGGAACTTTTCAGCAAAATTGTTCCCAGACATTTAGGTCACGTTCGTTTGGTCGTAAGTGCGTACGTGAAAAGAAGCTGGCTAAATTGAGGTTTAGGTTTGGGTTTAATGGTGTTGAAATAAGAATTGGGTCGAATTCTGATCCCGGTGTTTTTCAAGTCGTCTGTCGGAAAGGAATGTCTCGTATGTGTCACGGCTGCTTTTGAGGAAGCTTTTGCACACATGTTTGCATATACCGAAGGTGCTGCAAATTTAAAAATGGTACACATAACATTGTTAACTATTAAATGCCAAAAAATAAGGCGTTTCATTGTCACATTTATGAAATTTGTTATAGCCAATGGATAGTAATTCCTTTGCATTGAAAGTAGGAAATTTCATGAAGTTCACGAGTCTCCGTTTGTATACCAATATTATTATTCGTCCATTTGACCCACCTTAAAAATATGTGTTGATGTTGTAATCGTATGTACTGAGAAAGTTAAACTTTAACTTCAAACATGAAAGTGGATTCCTTCTCTTTTTGTGCTATGACTTTTTTTTGGCATTAAAAGATGACTTTTGAACTTTATATTTTTCCTCTCTACGCATTCACTGAGATTAGGCAATCTCCGTGGCTTTGAAACTATTCGTATAAACAACAATGTTTAATGTTTACTTCATATATAGCAAGCAGCAAAGAGGGAAGAGTGGACCTGATATCTGTATCTTTTCTTCTCTCCGTCTTAATTCTGTAGATGATCTAATCTCTCGGTTTAAACAAACTGCAAAATTGGGTCTCGTTGGCGAATTCAATTTTGTCCGCCGTGCCATAAAATCAGCGAAACATTCTAAAGACCGAGTACACAATTACAGCAGGGGTTGTTTTTCTGCGAGAATATACATAAAGCACCATTCCTGGGCTGGTGTTGGTGCATCAAAATGATGTGCAAATGATGGATAATGCTGCTGGCAAAAACGCAAAAGAACTGACATTCAGCGAATACATTGTACATTCTACCTACCTACGAATATGCGAATAGAGGAGATTTTTTCCATCCCGTGTGCATGCAAGAGAGCATAATTTTTGTGGCATTCTCGCTCTGTCGAGATGAAGAGTTAATGACCATAATCTTTTTTGTCGCATGGTGAAAACGCGTCACTTAATCACTATAATCATCCAATTCATCCCTAAGCTGCTTATTCACTCTCTGTCTCGCTCCCACCTCATGCATGCCTGTAAACCGGTGCATAAATAAAACCCACCTTTGTTCTACAGGTACACACACACACACAATTCATAATCATCCAAGGAATCAGTTAAGATCTCCGAAAGCTAGAATATATGCAAAACAAGGTAGAAAAACTATCTGGTTCAAGAGATTTTGTAATCTCATCATCAATCATTGTCAGATTTTTCCTCGTTTTGACAAATTCAACGTGTCATCTTGGTAATAATCCTGGGAGAATTTGTGTCCATCATTTTCCGTGTTAAGCTGATGGAAAACTTGTCATCGACGTTGTAATTGTTAAATTGAAGAGGAGTAACAACCAAGCGATGTGTGCTTTTAGCAGCGTTGCACCTTTTGCCATGTACTCCATTGGATATTGCATCCAATCTGAAATCCGACCCGACTGTGGGAATATGATACACTAGACGCTTGAAATTTTGCATGCTGTATTAATAATCGAGAGCCAGTTTTCCCGTGAAAAAATAATAACTATTCATAAACTTATTCAAGAATTGTATGCCTTTACATGAACGATTTTACGCTTGATTTTAATTTATATTTATAAACAAACACCACATTGCATAAAATTTAACAACGCCCATTTCATCAAAGCAGGAATTAAAAGCCGTGATGTGATGTGATGTTGGAGCTCTTTTGGTTGGGTTGCAAAGCACTGTCGGCCGGACTGATTTAGAATTTGAAACAAAAATGTTTAAACAAATATCAAGCGTTAGCGTTACGAGTTAAAATTCCTTTAAAACGCCGGCATATCATGTTTCTCACCACACTTGACTTACTCTCGGAACATGAACAAATTTATGTACACAAACCCAACGCATCATTGATTAAGCGGATTGATGGAGCGTATGAGTGTAACAAAATGTTGGTGGGTTTGACTTGCTCCTTTTTATAAATTTAAAAATTTACATGTAATAAATTATTTCTATGCGGAATATTATTTACAGAAGATCGATAGAAAACCTAACCTAGCCGGTTTATGTATTTTGGTAATTTTCAACAAAAGATTTAACACGGTGTCGTTAATCAGAATTTTGAATTAATTTTCGTCTTATTTATTTTAGAATTTTACTAAAATGAAAGTCCTGAATGCAGAAATCTGTATGTATGTAAACACCACCACCCATCATCACTCATTACTAAATTTACTAAGCAAACCCAAAATGCTTTTTCTTTAAAAAAAATACTGGTTGATTATCAGGCTGTAATTTACGTACTAATTTCCAATCAATGCAAGGCAAAAGAAAGACGGATGTGGCTGGTGAATCTGTTTTAAAAACGCCTCTACTCTCCTCCAGCCGATACGCAGGCAGCCAAGCACACCGTCTGATTCAAAAAGAATTCGAATGAGAAAATTGAAACTGAAAACGAAACCTCGCCTCGCCAACTAAGGAGTGGAATGTTGTTCAGGCCAAACTGAGGATACTTAATAGTATCCATCCAGTTAGTCTTTGGTTCCAACGTTGACGAGGAGACTGACTGAAACATCATTAACCAACCGATCCAAAATTAAATTCAATTGCTTTTCAGAAACATTTCCTTTCGGCTGGATCAATCCGTTTAAATACATTTGCATATATGCATAGGACGTACAAATAGCATATCGCGTAGGGTTGCCTGTAGTGGACAGTGGTTCAAGTCTTGTTGTATTCTTTCAAGATCTCCTTTCACATTTATTACCGTCACCCCTTCCTTCCTGACTCATCACCATGCTCTTTAGATAAAAAGAGCATGTATTATACCTCAACTAACTTATTTACTACCTTCTGAATAAAGTTGCGATGCATTTGTTAACTAACGAATCAATGCATGCGACACCTGATCTCTGGCACGAAGCAGAACATGCAGTGCAATTTTACTGTAGGCGAAATTAGATCAAAATTTAATATGTAGACTTTAAAAGTCTGGCACCATTGAACTGAAGTTGATTCAGTAGTCTGCACTTATGAAACGAATAGCAGATTCAGTTGCATGTTGCAAGGTACATGTTTGGTCTTAGGACATGACGGGCTACATATTTCTTCCCGGATGCAGGTCAAATGACATTAATTCGCTCGAGTAAATATCATCTTCACGTATTATTCACTGACTGAGATTCAAAACGCATTCAACACGTCGCTCTATCCATCTATCCGTTTAGATTTGAATGTGATGAAAGACTAGAAAAGTGTTGAATGAGGGACGATAAAGAATGGGAATAATTGAGTATGAATAGCAATGCCAATATTGATAGTGTCAACCAATCCAGCCAAGCACGTCTGTTGACTGGATAGAAATTCAACAAGTGTCGTCTCACCCACTCTGAATTTAAATTCACACTTGCAATCAAAAGTGTCAACTGCTGTCAACGAAGAATAAAGAGTGTGTAAAGAACTAAAAATAAATGGGCTGCCCACCACGTCCAACATGGCAATAAGTGAAGATTGTACATCCTTTGAGATCAAGATTAGGCTGCCTAGTTCAGTATGCAGTCGCTGACCGAGGGCGAATCTTAATTTGTATGATAAATAACAAACAATCACCAATCCGAGGAGTGTATCGGTGCGAGAGGAGGACAAAACTTGAAGAGATTTTTATCACGCAAGGAATTTACATGGAGGCTGTAAAATTTGAGAGTATGCAAATCCAAGCCTTTGAAATTTCCTCTCTTGTCAACTTATCTCCTGAAGAATTGCTTGTTACGGAGTGACCTTATGCTGGATTGGGTGCAGTTTCTTTCTGCTGGACAAGTCTTAAATTAAAATCAGAGAGTGGATGTGCTGAACATTCTTGATTTATCAGGTTTTAATCTCCAACGTGAATTCTGAGTCGCACCCAAATCTTTCAAATATCGATTTCTAATCAAAAGCTTAACATCGGCCTCGCCTTCGAATAAACATCACACCTCGATTTCATATTGCCATAAATATTTAAGTGTGGTACAAATCTGCGAGCGGATTCAGGGTTTTTTTTGGCCAGACTCAGGCTCGTTTTGGTTGTCTGTCTGATTGTATATCGATTACGCTCGTAAAACTTATCCGATTGACTTGAAATTTTGCACACAAATTTCGAAAATTCAAGTTCGAAGATGAGAGAAATTTGTCGAAAAATACAAAAAGTTGTGATGGTGCTATCAATTATTAACAACAACTTGGCTCAGGCTAAGTACGTCTGAAGTGTGTTTTTTGGTTGGTACAGTAGGGACTATTTTATCAACCATACAAGAAATCCAGACGCAGATTACATGCTACTAAATATCAAAATTATGCGAATATTCAGATAATATACGAGCTTCCTCTCTACATAAATGGGCATTGATTGATTATCTACGATTTCAGCTGAAATTTTGTACAAAAGAACTTTTAGATAAGGTCAACTCACAATTAGTCTAGAATATTAATGCTGCTCTGGATTATTTATCAGTTTCTCATTAGAAACAAGACGAAACAAATTGAGACGTCCTTGTCAGTTCGTTTTAAACCCCTCTTCAATCTTTCCATTGTCCATCCTAAATTTATTTTTGAGTCAGATTGCATTTTGACTTTGAAGCAATCCAATTAAGCCCAGAAGCTCGACTCATTGTCAGGAAGCCAGTCGGTTCAATTACTAGAGAGTCCAGTGACTGCATCTTGAAATTTAAATTGACTCCTATTTCTCCTCTCCACAATGAAAAATATCTTTTGTGAGACTGTAGGAAGATTAAGGCCGAGAGAGGATTCTGATTCTTCTCGCTTTGATCCTCTTCGGATGGACGATTTTTTGGTCTCCATTGTTGCAGTGTCTTGGACAACTGAGGCGTAAACTGATGTGTATAAGTTTTGGACATGATTTACTTAAAAAAATATATATGCATAAAGGTAAGAAAGATAGATGGGCTGATGGGAATATTCACTCTCAAGATGGGATTTTTGCACACAATTTCTTCTTACTACTTGGTTATACATCCTTCATATTTACAATACTTGAAGTTGCCTGAGTTAAATATGTAATTCCACCACCATAAAATTTTTCAAGCCCAGAAGTCCAAAGTAGCGAGCAAAATTGGTTTCTATCAAGTGGTGCTGTAAAAAAATAACTATATGCTGCTGCTTTTATTCTGCATCTAATTTGGCACTATATGTACGTAGAGAAGTCATAAAAAATATATTTTTTCCCATACTTTTATGACGAGTTGGAGCGGCTGAGTTGTGGTTAGGATTCATTCATAATTTTCACCCTCCGGAGACAAATATAGTGTAAGTTAGGGAGAACCCGACTTTAGAATTTTAATGGTGCGGAGTCGTAAATTATAATAAAAATTCCAATTTCATGCCACGTTTCATCTCCTCACGTTGATTTACTCTGTTTCACCCTTCGCCCCATTACAAGTGTGGTTAAGTAAGGATAATTGTCTGTAATTGTAATTACCATGGTGTAGGCTGGGAACAGGCTGGAAAGTGAAAGTCAAGTCAAGTGGATTTATCTCGTCACTTCGCATTTCTGATTTTTTTGCAGAATTGGAAATATTTCGAGAGAGAAAAACAAATCATCATAATTAATATCATCATGTTGTACCGCAATTTCTCAGATCGCGTGCTTAACAAGTGTCAAAATTGATGGAATTTATTGTTTTGCAGGTTTTTATAGCAATCTTTTCCATATCCAGATAAACTTGGGTCATTGTATTTTAGCGGGGCATTTGCACTTGGCCATTATCATTGAAATGGTGCTAAGCACTTTCGACGAGTGCAGATATTATTGCTGAGATTGCAAAACTGGGTGCCACGATGGGCATTTTTGTACTACAAGGACATTTAGGATCGACTTCTTTAGTTGAGGTCAGCTATGTGATAAACTTCCTCCTCGTCGTTTTTATGTGTTTTATAGCTCGAGTTGAATATGTGCAAAGTGGTTCATAACGAGCTTATCAATCAGCAAAGTTTCCCAAATTACGTTGAGTGGCCCTTCCTTCCTATCGAGGCGGGCGTTTGAGCGTTGGCAAATTCAATCTGATGATGCGAGGAACCAAACCAATCTATTTATTAGCAGACCATTACCATACCGTTCGTACAGATCTGGTCTCTGGAATCTCATTGTGAGATGACTCCACGTACTTGGTTAGTTTACGACCCAGGAGTTCACGACCCGTGAACGATCGAATGCGTGAGGATGAGATTAATCGATAAGTGAAAAAGTCCATTTGCCTCCTCAGCTTTAGCTAAAAGTGCTTTCTCTCTAATGGGATTACACACAAGTAGTATTACCGACGAGAATTAGATTATTGGGAGAATGGCCAACTAACTTTATTCAATATTGCGTGGCATTGTGCATGAAACCACCTTCGCACAATCTGCACTGCCACCATCCATTGTTTCACATGCACTTGGGTCCAAACCACTAATTTAAGTTTCCAAAATCTGAGTGAGTGAGTGAGTACCTGTGTGTTTGCATGTTTGTTGGTGGGATGGTGTTTGGAATGTCGCTTTCTCTTGGAATTGGGATGGATGATATAATTACTACGTGTACCTCATATTTGTCAAATTTCCGTACAAAGCAAAGAAAATCCCCGCTGGCTGGGTCGGCCAGCCGAGTACCTTGTACACCAGTCCTTTTAAGAAGCAAGATAAGACATAGACAGAACAAATGGATGAAGGCAAAGGGAACATTTAAAATTTAATAACAGTTATCGCCGCATTATCATTATTTTTCATTTTTGCACACCCAAAACACAGCATGTGTTTAGCATATTTAATTACTTGACGCATCCCCATTCCTCCAACAAACATTTTGAACAAGTGTTTAGCACCCCTAACAATCAACCACCCACATGAACATATGCAGTACCAGGAACCTCTCTATAAACCCCACCACCGGTCTTCCTATTCGTGTCTGGATGTGCACCCATATACTTAACTTTACTCTTATACGGGGTCATCATCATCAGTGAGATGCACATAGTAATTCCATTCTCAAACACAGCTCCAGCAGTCGGATCTCTCTGCCATCGTTGAAAGGAGTTGTTTTTGATCGTTGTAATAATGAAATGAAAATGGATGCACGAATGGGCACCTCATAATCACCGTCAGAATCTAGAATGGAGCGGCCACGACTGCCCGACCCCAACAGCAAGAAGAATAAAGGAGTTTCACGTTTTCAAATCTGTATGAAGGATCCGCAACCGTCACAAATCAAACCGAAATTAAGCGTAGGTGGCCAACAAGGAATAAACCTTTTGTTTTTCCTCAGCGCCACGGAACTGTGATGGTTCACATTTACTTCTCAGCATCACGACGGAATTAAGATTTTCTTCATCTACACTTTCAAACTGTGTAAAAAATTTTTGCTTGTAATTCTGCCGTCAAAAATTCAATTGTTGTTTTCACATGTAATTCTCCCGTTCACGGATCAGCTTAGAGCGGTTCAGCAAAAAAACTCTGGACGGATCAGCACTAATTGAGGGCAGATTGTGATGGGCATTGGTTAAGTTTAAAAGGAATTTTGTTCCACACTTTTGTATCATGATTGACATCAACTTAACAGAGATTTGAGTTTACTAGAATCACTTTAGGAGTTGAATAGTAATCCTCTTGTTACAAAATTGACCAAGTTTTTACAGCAATCATTCATAGTAAGTAACCAACTAATAAAGATTGAAGCCTTAATTTCCCAAGAATTTTGTCTAATTTTCAATGTTATGTAATCAACATGATATCCATTTTTATTTTCATCCAGTTAAAATAAAAGTTTGGGAGTGAATTCTTCTTATTTCACGAAGGGGAGAATTACATTTAAGCCGTTGTTGTGGGCGGATGCGGAACCCGATGAATATGAATTGATCCAGTGGAGACAAATGCCACAGATCTGCATCCGATCCCTCGGGTCATCTCAAATTCTGGCAGTTTCTACTCCCAATAATAATAATAATAATAGTAATCCCCAATTTCCAATGAGTCATGGGGATGAAAGCGACAGAAATAATGCTGTCATTAGGCCCCATACAAGCAATCCCTGCACTAAATTGCAAGTGTATTGTGTTGTGTGCATGCATGCACTATTCATTTCATTTCTCTCCACTCTGCTCAAATTATTTTCATCCTCGTATTTCATTTTGAATCTTCACCATTAAATTGTATTTATTCAGCAGTGCAGCGCGTAATGAAGTGAACGAATGTGTACTTGTATCTGGATTTATGTAGGAATATTGGTTATGATTTGGGTACTGAATGAATCAATCAATCCTGTAATATCTAAACCTCACCAATTCGCTTGAAATACTCAAAACTTAGTATTTAGGAAATTGTGGGAGGAAATTGGTCTTTCATCTCTGAAGCACGACATACGTTTACGTTTTACAAAATTTCCTTGCCACTTGGTCAAACATTTTACAAATGCAGAACAGACACAGTTCAGAAACTTACGATTGGCATTGATTGCATGGCTTGTTAATGAAACGACACAATCAGATTTATCTCTAGTTGATCAGTCCTTTGAAGGTTTCCCTTCTACTCAAATTCCTCCGATTTTCAATTACAGATTCGATTGTGTGCTTGAGTTTGTGAGGAAGTGACGATAGGCCCCAAATCAGAACGTTACATGATTCACATGATTCCCATCCCTTTGTGACGGAGATAAATGCAACTGCCCACGTCCAAAGTGAAAATAAATTGCATCTGATTTCCTCTTTGTTTGACATTATTGATGGGCTCTCTGGTTCATTACATTATTCCTCGTCGTCGTCGTTTCTTTTTCTACTGGTTGACTCGCGTAGTAGTCGTCGTTCATCATATTTTCCTCGTGTGGAAATGTATGATAAATTATAAAACCTTATTTCCTACTGCTTCTTAAAAGTCTCTTTTGTACAAAAGTGCTGCAATCTCCGATCCAAATACATACATAGAAACATGAAAAAGCTACTTTAAAAAAATGAGGGGCACGATATTGTTTGCCAAACTCAACTCTCTGCGGGGTATGTAAATCTGTATGTATATTAAATATCCATACATACAGATAGATGAACAAAACGCAGGGTCGGATAGGTAAAAATGCGTACAATACGCACGCATACATATATGAAGCTCAAAGAAGATGGAAATGACATAGAACGCATAAAAATCCGACATATATTAAGTCTTTGACAGTCATAAAATAAAAGTTTGAATCTCTCAACATTACAGAAAACCTTCTCTTGTGAATAACTATGCATACAACGCTGTTTTGGAACGCATTGCTTCCTCCAGAGAGACGCATTTCGTATTATGAACTGCCTGCACATTTGTTGGTTTGGACAACCCAAGACGATTTTTACGTTTGTTTGCACATTTCCTTTTTCTTTTACATCCGAATTTGGACGAAAATCGACTCAAACTTAGCATGCGGAGCGGATCGGAGAAAGAGAGTGAGAGTAGAACACACAAGCAAATGATAATAAATGAATGCACATATCGTCTTGAGTAAATACAGCGTTTTGAGATTTGGATATTTTTGAAACTTTTGAAAGCTTTTTAAAACTTTTCAAACGGTTCCGTCCGGTTAGTCATAGTTATAAACAGATTTGGTTACATTACACTCTGCACTTTGCGTGAATTGAGGGAGCGATACGAGAAGATTGAAGTGAGAGAAGCTTCACTTTTCTTTTTCTTTTTATGGACAGACTCGCACTGACTCCCAGCCAGCCAACCAACCACTTGGGTTCTTCTTGTTCTGAATAGATGCTTTATGAGACATTGTCAGAGATGAATCTTCTCCCCAGTTTCACACATCTGTGGCTTTGCTGTACGAGAAAAGTTGCAAAGACTTTTCGAGGAGGTGTATGAATTAGGAGGCTGTGTGTAAATTTCGATTTGCTCTTGAGCACAATCAGCACATGCAGTTGTTGTTGCTCACTGCGGACATGGAAGTTTAAATATTTGTTACAATTTCAAGTTTATCATTATGTATTTTGATAACTGCACTTCACTTTTCTAACCTTGGTAAGTTCGCTACCGGGAGTTTTTTTAGACGCATATTTACCAATTAGTTACCGGAACCCGGACCGAGAAAGGCAGAAAGAGAGAGGAACCGAGTGAGAGTGGAATGCATGCATTTTTGTTCTCCTTGTCGATATGGATAAGCACCCAGAAGAAGAGTCAGATGCACTTGAGAAATGACTTTCATAATTGGCTTTTGACTCGTACGAACTTTATCAATATTGGATGTAGGAAAATGGCCTGTCTATCAGTTTCTGCAAGGGGATGAAATATGTGCATCCTTGATAGATAAGCTTTGAAGGGTTTCCTATGTGGAACGACAAAATCAGTTGGTTTAGCAGAAAATGCCCTTCTTGGTAAATAATTTCACGAGTTTTATCCGGATTTATTTACGTCTCTGAGAAATCCCATTAAAAAACCTTTTGCATTCGAGTAATAATCGACATGAGATGGAGTCTCCCCTTTAACAGTCAATGTTTGTTTTAAAAAATTCCTAAATGAATGCTTGGCCAAGAGGTAAAAGTGATCTCCACCTTTCTCCTCGAGGGCATTTACCACTTTGAGAAGCAAAGCAGGGGAATATGTGCAGTGCACCTGACTTGTTCACTTCTCACTACTCGTTCGCTCCACAGGTTCAAAAGTTAACAAGTCAAAAAAGTACGTAAAGTGGAGTCTCTTTTAAGTGACTTGGAAAAAAATCCAATGGGCAAAGGCGGGCAGACTGCAGTAAAAATGTACCATTAGCATTAACATTAAATCTATAATGTAGCCTCACTTGTCGAGGGACGTTCATAACTCACGCACGCGAGACCTTCTCATCACAACGGGGCGAATTCTTCTCTCCCTTTTTCGACCTCAGACCGAACGGCTTTTCCAAGGGTTTCCAGAGCAGCTAAATATCTACAGAATAGAGAATATTTACCACATACCACTGTCGCCCGGTGTAAGTAAATGGACGCAAAGGGTGGAATTTCTTGGTAATATTTCACTTTTATGCAATAAACCAATGGAGTGAAGAAATCTGTGCAAACTGGAGGAGGTTGGCTTTTAATAAGTTTGAATCTTAAACCAAGCTTTCTATTTGAGATGGATTCTTGAAAAAACCCAAGAACTCAAATCGTGTGGCCTCCACCCAAAGGTTTTTTTCCTACTAACATGTTCATCCTAAATGCTGGGATTTTGAGATTTCCAGACGTCAAATACCTTATGAGACGAATACATACATCTTTGTCTATTAAACTGCGTAATGATTGCAATTTGAGACACTCTGCTGTGTAAAAGAATGGACACATTCTTCTTCAATGGAACGAGTAGACGTATAAATTTCGTGTGACTGAAATTAAATTTTCTTTTCTTTTGGGTTCACCTTGAGAACAAACCGGATTCAAATTTAGAGCACTCCTAACTAGAGTAAATTACAATGGGAGATGAAACACGTCAAACCACACCCATTTTCTTTATTTGTTCATGCCTTGGATGTAAAAAGATTGGATGTGACGGAAATTATTACGTATGTGGCAAAGTTTTAAAACAATTCCTAATTTAATTCCTTTGCCAGTGTCCTCATGCCGAAATAATATTGACCAGAATCTGGAATTTCTCGAGTCTCTTGGTGGAACAGCTAAAAAAACAAGTGCTTGTCTGCCCCACATTTTCACCCATTGGATTTTATTCCTCTTGATTTTATGTCCTGGTGCTACTTTACTAGACAGAGTTTTCTCTTAATTACATTGTTTGCTGTCAACTGCACTTAAATATCGCATTCCCCAAAGTTTGTCCCACTTTTGCTCCGAGTTGCACGACACCCGACGCAGAAACTCTACTGATACATATATGTATGTAAGGATTGCATAAGAGGAATCCTTAATTCACTTGCGCAAGTGAAAGTGTTTTGTGGAATGTTGTAATAATTGCTTTCATCTGTGGTATGAAATTCCATAGCATGTTTTGCAATCTTACTGCAGTTTATGCATGGTCAGCAAATGCGGGAGGATGAACTTTGGTCCTACATAACGCTTAGGAATACTTTTTATTCCATGAATTATTGATCAAGTTGTAACTGTCCCTATGAAATTTATGTGGACATCGCGTACAATGTGTAGGAGCTGAGCCTTATATTGTCTCAGATCACAGATGTACATATATATTCAGGCAAAAGAAAGAGAGAGGAGAGATTTTGTAGAGGAGATGCTGACAAATTCCGCTCTTTTCTTTAGCTTGACGTGAAAAGATTTTTTGTGTAGTTTTGGTCGGTTGTTGGTCGGTGACTCTGCTATGCTGCTGCATATACACGCATACAGTTCGTTCTGTGCTGCTGTCTCTTTCTGTGAGTTGGTAGAAAAGGGCAAAAGGGTTATAAAAGTATCACAGATTTACAGATTGAGATACATTCCATCCACCACCACCACAAGGCAAAAAGTGTCCTTCGCTCGGTTTGTGCCAAGTTTAGTGGCTGAGAAAAGTAAAAGATTGGTTTAGCCAACTTCAGTCCCATTGTCGGGCTCACATTTCAGATCGGAAGTCTCACAAAAAGTTTCTATGATGCGTCTTTTTAGTTTATCAGGACTTGAATAGTACAAGTTATACATTTTTCTTCAAGAATGCGATTCTCGTGTGTATGCTCTAGATTATTTTCTAAACTTGTATTTGATAAAGATGTTTTGCTGTCAGTATTTCAGATGAAATCAAACATAACCTTTATTTACTTTTAATTGATGACTGTACCCGTCAAAGAGGAAAAAATCACATTTACTTGTCATGTCAGTTGTCAGAGGGCTGCTATACTCCGTCCACGTTCTTAGTGACAAACAGCGAACCCAATGTCTCAACTACGGGCAAGCACAACGCGTGGTTCTAGTTTTTGTGGAACAATTGCTTTAAAATGCTTAAAATGCGGAATACATAATGCAAACGCAATAAGGAACTTGATCATCTGTCCACAATTCCAAGATATGAATTTCTTGTGACGCGCTCACATAAGTAGTCTTTCAAAACGATGCACCACTTAATAAGCAGCTTACACATATATTTTCAACGGGTTATAATAACAAGAAGCAGGGATATTATTGCGTGATTAAATTAAAAACTTGATCATTTTTCATTCCTGATATCCAACCTAAGCTTTAGGTCCGTCCACTCATTTGATGATCAATGATTGAAATCTAGAGAAAACGAGAAAGTTAACGTCATCTTGTTGAGGATCAGGTCAGGTTGTTACCTTGCCTGGCAGGATTATGTGATATGATTAAGTTTGAAGGGTTGTGTGTGGTTGCCAGTCTGCATGTTCCTGTCCAAAGTTAAGGTGGAGAAGAAGAACCAGTCTTTGACTTCCTTTACTCGGTGAATTTTCATTCCCATATCAAAATCGAACCCTTTCCACTGGACCAGAATCATGGCGAGATTCTGGCCGGCGACAGAACGGCATTGAGATTATTGCATTCAATTATTTTGGTTTGGTTGGGTTGAAATTTTCCATGCTATTCGAGTCTGTATACACAACGTGGCGATGCCCAGATCTTTTGGGATCTATTTCGAGAAGAGGATAAAAAAAGAGTTTTCTTATTATTAGTGCACACACCACTTCAAAATAATACACTTTGAATTCAATCTTAAAAACAAGCCATCCGTCATTCTATCATTCATCCTGCAGTCAGGTTGTTTATCTCCTCCATTCTTCTCCAGCAGAGCCTGAGATGTTACCACCACAATTTTTATCTTGAACTTCAAATAATCAAATGAAAGGCAATAACCATTCTGAAGGAGATAATTTCATCTCTCGCTCTTGTCCCATCAGTCCGAGTCCACTCAACTTGTCTGCATTTAAGCCAACTGGCGTGGTTCAAGAGTTTGTTTCCCCAGTTTGTTGAGGAACAATATGTAATAAGGCAGTAAATGGTACATACAATTGCATTACAGCACGATTTGTACACACACAAACTTTCAGCAGAGATGTTCAGGACCTACTTATATGTATTTTTATGAGATGTGTAAGCAAGCATAACTGTCTAGAAAGTAAGTTGTGGACAAATAAATAGCGATACACAAATTTTGTGAACTAAATTTTTCAGGTAGATTTTAAATGTGTTTACCAGAGAAATTTTTGGTAAATGGGTTTTAGTCAGTTTGTTAGTTGTTTAGCCAAGCCTACGAAATAAGTATTTAGGAGGAGACCAACTGCTGGAAGATCATTCTTGTGTTCGAGTAAGAAGTAAAATTTATAAGTCATTCAATTAAGGTGTACAATTTCTGTCCGTCGTATTGCTCTCTTCCATTTATTGATATGCACGAGTGCAAGAGACTTATAAGGTGGGGTTAATTGGACGTAATGCAGCATGTTGAAAACTTCCAGAATAACTACATCGTCGTCCCACAGAGACAGAAGTTTAAACTCTTGTTTCGTATGTAGAGATCAACAAACTAGGGGTAATCTCGAGCTTGACTTCCACATCAGTCACACATGAAATATGCATATCTACTTGGATAAGCCCTGGCATTAGTGAGCACAAGCTCCTTAAAAACTGTCGTACGATAAAGAGTCTGTTGCAAAATTCAATGAAATTTCGGATATTCCCGAGTATCTGAGAATAAGTGCTTATCTGGCATGGGTTTGACCAGCGGCGTTCTTTTGAGAACATGACCAAAACACAGGACCAACAATTATTTTCCTTGTTAGTCCTATGTTTTTTAAAATTTCTACCACTATGCAGCCACTTATTCATTTTCATAGTGAAGAAAATATGACAAAACAATACAATCTAAATTACCTTTTGTTTATCTATTGGACACATTCACTTGGAAGGGAATTATGCGGTTTTAGTGTAACATTACAGGCTTAAAAGTACAAATAAGGCACTGCCTTAAATCTTTCCGATCCTTTGTGCTATTAGTTTTGTCTGGATGACCACACCATGCATATTTAATTTTCCTGCTCATTGAGCTCTGGGTGGTCATTTCGAATGGCACACAAATCCCCATCATTAATTTTTGAAGAGCAAATTATGGTTGTTTTGAATTCATATGAGCTCTCCAGTTACTGTTTATCTAGATTAAGGGAAAACTCAAACGTGTATGATTAATTCGCTGTAATTACACATCAGCATAAAAGCCTCTCTTTATTATTATTTGTTTAGATTTGGACTTTCTCTGTCTGGTTTACTGATACCTTAAAACTATATAAATTACTGATATTCAATATTCTGTGGGCTGCACACTATTGCATCCAATGTTTTCTTGGTTACAACAGGAATGCAGTACTATGCACATGGCTAAATTGATACTCAACACTAAACATAAATGAGAAACTAATGCATCCAAGCAGAATTATTGTCTGGTTTCAATTTTGTACTCGAATAAACCTTAGGCGAAGGTTGGCGTTGTTTGTTCGACTCTGAAACTTGATACAATTCGGATGATCTAAATTTTGATATCCATTTCACTCAGTACCAGAACAATAAAAATTGTGCAGTCT
The DNA here is from genome assembly GCF_002217175.1 of Folsomia candida. Classification (NCBI taxonomy): domain Eukaryota; kingdom Metazoa; phylum Arthropoda; class Collembola; order Entomobryomorpha; family Isotomidae; genus Folsomia; species Folsomia candida. The sequence continues at coordinate 3,860,390 of NW_019091198.1, forward strand.
CATTCCTTCTAATTTCATTTTATGTGATGGAACTCGACATGTATGTAGCTGGCGACTCGTATTTACATTATACCAACACTTGTACATTTGAAATGAAGGTTTTGGAAAACACTGCTGCGTATATATAGCAGAAGTCGACTAACCGTCGTCTTGAGTGTTGATAGCAAATGTCTGCACCGACCGATCATATTCGTCCAATTATCACCTGCAGTGAGAGGAAGAGAGACGCACATCAGTTTACATGCTTGTCATTACGAAGGATAGACGATGATGATAACCCTGCCCCGAATAAAGTTCCATTTATGCCACACCAACATCCACTTTTGCATAAGAAATTTTTTTTTTGCAACTTGACTACATTTCATGCATTTTAACTACTTATCTCGCGCTGCCAATACAATGACGTTTTTCGGCTGCACCTCTTGACTTGCTGTACACAGCTCCAGTGCTCCTTACTTATTAGCATGAAGTTAGTTGCCTATTTTGAATTAAATTAGGACACGGTCCAAGTTTTATCTACTACCCATTTCCTTCGTAATTGACTCCAAATTTGTTTCTGATCTGATAATGAAACCCTTAACTGAGGTTAAGTGTATATGTAGGAATATAATTAAGACTATAATAATTCAGAAATTTAGCTCCAAATCGAGAAAAACAGAACATTCTTGAATGCAAATTATGTAATGATGACATTAATTTGGCACATTAGATTAAATTCAGAGCAGTTTCTCAAGCGAAAAATGCCTCCATGTGCATGTACTTACACATTTACATACATGCACCTTCTAAAGTTGATTTTACTAAATTGTACTTTTTACTATTTTTCAGGATACTCGTTGGTGCACCTTTAGGCCAAAATCTGCAGCAGGGTACCAACCGTTCCGGAGCATTGTTCAAATGTCCACTGTCCGGATATGAGGAGGACTGCGAACAAGTAGTCACTGATGGGAAACGAGGTAAAGCTTTTGAAAATGGAGCAATCTTGGTTGGGACATTTTAGCACGACGATAAGGATTAGTAGCAATATGTAGAAGGATGCAGTATTTAATATTACGTCATAATTGACACTTCAGACAAGATATTACGAATATTTATGTATGTAGATATCACTGAAGAGTAAAAATAATGGGATTTTTAATGTGAAACTTTGCTTTAATGTGAAACTTTACCACATGACAGTAAGTGCCGGACGTCCTGTGCTACTCATCCTCTAATACGATTCAATAATACCAGACACCTTGTAGATGCATATATTATTCGAGTATACGTACTATTTATGCAGCGAATGTAGTCGTGCAGGGAACACCCTTAGATAACAAGCAAAATTTGAAAATGTGTACTTTTAATTTAATGAATGGGAAGAGTTTCCGACTCACGACTTTATTTTAGGAAGGATGCTTTCTTGTAGGCAATTTATGGAGGGAAAATAAGTGAAGTTTATCTATTTACAACTAGACACATATTTACTGAAAGTATGTATCTCTGTACTTTTACCCTTTAACAGCCTTTTTAACCTTACTGATGCTGATAGCAAATCCTTCTGCATTTTCTTTTTGGAGTCTCCATTCGAAGCATATGTACATATGCACACACGCACTTTGTGGTAACGAATTCTCGGAGGAAGGAACAAGGAAATCTCATTTTTAGAAAGAACCAAATCGCAAACAAAAGAAGTTCAACAGAGGAAGTCGGCTATTAGAGTTAATTGGTGTTAATCACATACACTCAACGAGCATCTAACGCTCCGAGAGAACGGATTGATGAACATGGGCGATAACAATAATGTTGATTTAATGACTTCATGTAGCATATCACGCGATAAGAAGTAATCACCTCCGCTGATTTTACATACTCCTCTCTTCTGTATAAACAATTAAGACATTTAATTTAGTAGACTAACTTTTAATTGTAATTATTCCCTATCCATATAGATCCTACCAACGGGTATTATGAACCGCGTAAGTTGCTTTTCCTCGAAAAGGGTAACACTACATTATTTTTGCGTGTGCCTGTTTGCATTTTTGAATTTTCAACTTTTTTGATTTTTGCACTTTTTTTACACGACTTGATCATCCGTTATCCACTTTGTTAGTGTTTGTTGTCTTTCACTTTTCATGTTTTGTTGAAATGTTTTATAGTGTGAGTCACCACTTCTTCTTTCGCTGTCATTTCGTGGCGTAGTATAATATTTAAGAGCGTTGTTGGAAGTTGAAATGCGGGTGTATTTAAGCATTTATTATAAGTTGTATTTATTAGAAGTGATTGGCCTTTTCGGTTTGAAGTTGCTGCATTTATTTTTTTGGACGTATTTAGTATGCATTTGGCGATGATGCGAATTATGTATGTAATTTGTCATACAAGACGGACCGACCTTTTGCTTGGCGATTCATTCTTTATGACATTTTGGAGGAACGTTTTTTTGGTGATGGTGGGTGGTTGGCTGGGTGGGTGGAAGGATTGGTTGACTGGTAGGCTTTGAACTTTTGAAACTGCTCGAAGTACTGCTGGAATTTAAAATTTATGAATTTCTCATGTTTATTTTTGAGAAACTGAAAATTATGACGAGGCTTGTTTTTGAAACGGTAGTTTTGCATACACAGCTTTGCACTTAATTTGCGGGACAAAATTAATTAGAGCGATGGGATGCTTTTATAATGTAAATGCTGTAATGGTTTCGGGAACAATATTACTGATTTTTTGGGGAATGTATCTGAACAGCTTTTAACGCTTCTATCTTGGTAAACATTCGATTTTTTGACTTCTGAAATTTTGAGCTTTAATTTTGCTTTTCTTTTTGACCTCATAAAATACAACTTCACTTTCACCTACACTAATTGTTAATCCTTCTCATTACCTGTGCATGCAATCAAGCTTCACATATATTTTATGAATTTATGTTTTTGATTTTTGAAATGTTGAATAATTTTTATTGCATTGCATTTATGTTTTGACAGTTTTTAAAACTGTAACTAACACACGTTTGTGTGACACCAAAATTTTACTCAATTTTTGAAAAGTTTTGGTCTATTTTTTTCTCTGTGACAATTTTGTTTTTCAGGCTTATTTTGCTTATATTGATAAGTTTTAGATGATTAATATAATCTGAGAAAACTGAGCTTATAGCTTTATCCAGTGCTAATTTTATTGTATGTTTTTTGCACCAAATATTCGTATATTCAATTATTGTGCTTTAATGTTGGTTAGTACATCCTTAGAAATTTATTTTCTGACGAGTTTTTTAAAGAAAATACGTAACAACATATTTTTGGTAGTCTATATTTTTAGCACCATTTTTTTAAGTAGAATAATCCTCTTAAATACATTTTTTGAATATCTTTATCATTAAAGCTTTCCATTTGAGGAAGAAATAACGCAACGTAAAGTCATGTCTAACAAATGTACAAATGATATTTATTACATACGCGTGTGATATATTTGACCGAGTGCAGTACCAAATTTAACTGCATCACGGAGCTGATAATACGGTTAGTGACGGGATGGCAGGCCGATTGTCAATTGTCTTGCTAAACCGAACCAACGACAAGGCACTCGGTGTCACAGAGAACAATGGATAATTGACAAGTGCAAAGTAATAAAATAAATCACACGAGATCTCACATCACGCTTCTGGACTCACCTGACACTGACAATGCGAGAAGAAAAAACTATTTACCTTTGAGACTAATTTGATCGATGTGGCGATGCAATGCCAATTGGGTTTGGATTTTTGATTTAAATTACACACCTATTAGTCCGCAATTTGACATGGCATTATGTGTGCTAATTATGTGTAAAGTCCATTTCAAATTGGAAATGATGTATCGTTCTATTGCAACATATACATGGTTTTATTGGCCATTTTATTTTACAAGTTTATCTTATTCTGGAATTAGAAAAGTTGCTGTGTGGATATATTTACTTCAGAAGCGGAATTACTGTGTTCATGCGATGGATCATTTCTTCATGGTTATTGGAGTTGGCATCGAAATCGCAGTCAGAGCATGCAATTGAGAAGGGTTGTTGTTGCATCTTGGTTATTTTCCTTCATATTAGAAGCTTATTTGTCCAAGGAACCAGTGCTAAGCAAACTGTGTGAAGAGGAGAAGCAAAAAGTCTGACGTTCAGGAATAAAAAGTATTTTTGACAGATCGTTTGTTGACTTTTTGTCTGCATTTGATGTCTCTGACTTGGAGCAATTTCATGACTTTGACTGGAGAGCGTAAACTACAAGAAGTTTGTGAAGGAGGGAGCAAACATAAGCAAGGTAGGCGATGAGACGAGACGCGACATGATTTTAGGTACGTTAGCTCCACACGAAATTGCCGAACATTCCATTACCAATCAGTCATATGAATTTTCTCGACATATCAACGTCCACTATTTTATATGGTGGACTTGGAAATCCAGACTCGGAAAGTAATTCTTTGACTTGTCGAGTCTTACTTCATCCTTTTCGTGTGTCGCGGATGGATTTTGATCTTGACGAGTTTTGTTAGTTTCCTTCTTCAGACAAAGAATTTTGCGTGGAGTGGATTAGGATTCCGACACTGATTGTACATACAGATAATGCAAACTTTAGATACCCAAGTAAGCATATCGTTATTCTCTATGATTGGTCATTACAAGTACAACGGCTTGATATGCAAATATATTGCAATTAATTTTCACTTATCCAATCATTCCAGCGCTTTTGGTACGAGGCGTTAATTAAATAATTTAAGCAATCGAGAGAATCGATGTATTCGCGTAAGTGCGAAAAATTAAGAAAAAACTCAACGGCCAGAAGCGTACAAAAATATCATTTATCTCACAATTATACGCGACAAAATTTTCGCCCAGCACATTTATGGAACGACTAACCTACTGGATTTACCGCAATATTATTCCTGAAATTTTTTCGACCTGCTACAAATATTTTCAAATAATGCGTGGAGATATATGACAGAATATTCAGTCATCGAGTAGACATCGTGTCAGTCAACAAAGCCGATAACTGATAATACATCAAGAGAGAACCAGGGGCATTCTTCTTTCCTTCCACGAAATCAGAGGAATACTATCTCTAATCTCTCTCCAAGTTAGTCCGTCTTCCAGTTTAAGGTCGAGACATTTATTTTATTGCCTCATTTTTTCGTCACTTCTTTCCTCAGTTTCAACTCGTAATCTAAAAGCTAACTGTGTGCTCTGCTAAATGTTTATATATCTACTTCAAACAGCCCGACATGGTCAATTAAGTTATATGTTACACAGGCTGGAGATGATGCTGGCTTAAACAAGTATGTACATAGAAGCAGCAGCGGTTAATCACTTGATGTCTGTGATATTGATGCCGTGACAGCGACAATGTATTGAAGAACTGGTGTTGGTTGATATCCATTCATTTACATTTACTTTTAGAAGAGCGACAACTTGTTTATTTTAAATATGCCGGCTGTTCTATCAAATAATTAGATTTTAAATATACAAGGAAGAAGTGTAAATGTCCTTCTTTGTCCATTTTTAGAGCATGATACTCTCTGTCGCCTTAGTTAGACTCGTCCTCAGTTTAATGTTTTTTAACAAAAAATTGGATACTATTGATTACAAATTCTTTAGAGTTTATTTGCTAAATTCAATATATCAACGGTACAAAATATCAGTACCTATGCTGTGATTTTACTGCCCTAAAAATATCTTTTTAGCTCACGAGACAGCATAATCTCAAGTTTAGATTATCCAAAGGTAGATACGTAAGCGATTTCTTGCAAGCTTTCCGTTACACGATACGAGTCATTACTGATTGACTAATACTTCAAGCTGACAATTCACGGCTTTTGCCTTTGAGCGTGAAAGTGGTCAGAGAGCAGTATTCGCAGTGGATGATGAAGCGTGTCAAATGGTTGGTGATCAGGCAGGGGCAAACAACGCAGCTTTGCACTCCTCAGTCATCCGAGGAGTCCAATAAAGAAAAGTGTACAAGAACTAAGGAAATTCTCGACGTTCGCAATCAGAGAATATGACAGATACCTAATTATTGTTTATGGCTGCCCATCTCCATAATAAGAGGCATCATTTTCCTGGAGGATACGCCATATACGTACATTTGTACGTACTTATACATACACACGTCCGATATCAAGCGCAGAAATTTATTTGTTTATGGCCAACAACGACGTTAGCCAATGTGTCAGATTGATGATTGATTTTTTTCATTAGTGACTGACTGCTATTCACAGATCAGAATTCCCTCATCAATCTGAACTTACAATGAGTATGCGAAGTAGTAAATATCAATATGTCTAAAGCAAATGTCGAATTATAGTACTTTCTTTAGCCTCATTATGTGCCGAGGTCCGTAAAAATTAGGCAAAAAAAATATATTAAGACAGCTGCGTTTTTTTTGTTTTCATAATGAGAACTTGTTTTATTTATTAAATTGGCAACTGTCCCTTGTTGACAAGTTCTACTTTCGATTCTCGTTTCAACTAAAGTCCATTACGTGACGACTCTGCAGGATGAAAAGAAACAAATAATTTAAACCAAGTGGATTTGCACATGTTGCAAATATTTCACACTTTTAGTTTCTTCGGTACACGCAACCTCATCCATTGCTGGGTCATACTGCTTCCGTCCACCATTCGACTTGGATAGAATGGAGGGAGAGATTTCTGCAGGATACAAATAACAAGCTTTAGTGTTTATTTTCCGTATGTGTCATGGCATAAATGCAGTTTTATGCAATAAATGCGGTGCCAAAACTATGCTCGCCCCAGTTCCATGTGTCCCATGCTCTGGATTTCCATCGCTTCATACTCTAGTTTCAGTCCCATTTTTAACTCTAATTTGCCAACCCAATTATGTATTTATATCCGTAAACGATAATTACATATGTAATTGGCACTTGATGGTAAATGACATATTTCCACCGTGGGTTACCAAGTACAACTACATGGATTTCCATGCGGGTAATAGTTTATCAATTGATAATACCATCGCAGAAATTATAAATAGCAAAACTAAATACACAAGTTTGAATGATTGATGAGTTACAATTACAATGGTATTTAAATACACTTATTCTCTGCCTAAAAACGCGAATCAACCAAGATCAGTTTACAACTTTTTCAGACTAGACGAGCATGTACGGAGACAATAAAACCACGCAAAATCGTCCATGCACTTGTAAAGTGTTCCAATTTTCTGTTAAAAAGACAGAGATAAAGAAGCCGTTTACTTTTACCCTCTCTGAATTTTTCTGAGTCAAAGTTAGTGGTTGATGAAGTGGAACAAATGACGGGGAAAAATCTGGCTGAGATCCATTTTTATATACGTTAGAGAAGACCAACGCAAACTAAAAGCATTTCTCATTCACTCCAACCAACTCTCTTTCTGAGTGACTCTTGTGATTCACGAGTTCGATGATCATGAATCACACACCATCGCAAAGTAGATGGTGTAGATGTGTGCAAGAATATGAGGAAAATGTTTGATCTGTAAATGGGAAATATCGATTGTAGATTGAATTTCGATTTTCCCAAAAATGTCACAAAAAAACTTTTGTTGCCAGAATTCTTGACGTTTCTTGACGCTTACATACATTGAGCTACAAAATTTATATATACGCCACGAACAACCGGAAGCGATTGTTTGAATAATAACATACTCACACTCACTTAATAACAACAAAAATTACTTATTTACTCAATAACAGCACGCACTAATGTAATTTATTTATATGTTTAAGTTTCCAATTTATTTTTGCACTTTGTGCAACTGTCTTGTTACCTCTGGATTTGATATGTGTCAGTAAAAAAGCAATATATATATCGATTATCACGCGCATGCACTAGCAAAAAAATCAACAGCAAACTGACCTGCAACCGCTGCGAATGAATTTGCAAATGTCTGTCACAAAGTCAACTTTATTTATATTTTAGTGTTGCATTTTGTCCGTCTTTGAAGCCGAATATCTGTAATTTGAGTTTCATTCAGGTAAATAATCGACACACCACGTTACACAAGTTTGTCTCATTTTACGATGTGGATAATAAGACCAAAAAAAAATGTGTGTGGGCACCGTGTGTGAAAATGTAATGCAATAAAAATTATTATGCAAATGAAATGAAAACTGCTGATATTACTTATTACGCAATGCAATGCCAAAGAATGCGAATGTTTGCATTTTCTTGATTGAATTTGGTTGGATTGAATTTGGGTTTGGATTGCGATTGCAGTGAATTTAATTTACTTGCTTAAAAAGCGTGTAAAAGGTGCTAACTTTTCCTTGGGAATTATGTAGAGGTCGACTCATCGGATTTGTCACCCCCGTTGGACGATGAACTGAAGGATGGCCAATGGCTCGGTGTAAATGTCCGGAGTCAAGGGGGCAAAGGAAAGGTTGTGGTAAGTAAGCGAGTGAATAGGTTAAGTGGTAAATGTCCTCGTCATTCCGTTACTATGTTTTCCTCTTAAGTGGCGTTCATCTCATCATCATTCATGCATTCATTCATTCTTAAAGCTGTTTGACAAATCTGACGAATTGATTGAAATGTCAAAAAGTTGTGGGAACCCGTGAGCATAAGTTTTAGAGATGGCTGCTGGTGGCTCATCGTCTCTCTTCCTCCTTTCCTGATTAGCGTTAAATTCATGTTAAGAAACTGCAGTGTAACCATTAAGAAAGGGAATTGAAATGAACGGTGGAGTAAAATATTTATGCAAATAGTCACATTCTTTCCTGCCTTTGAAGAGATTAACAGTTTTCTTGTTGCTTGTTTGATCGGTCAGCAAAAAGTGAAGGAAAACCATGTGAGAAGAAGGGTGAAGTGAAGAATGAATAAGCAGAATTATCCGAATAATCGTGCTCATAAACACCTCTTAGAAGCCAATTCATACCTCACACGTAAAGATGAGAAACATTTCTTCGTCTTGGAAATTTTATTAGAAACTTATTAAATAGAAGTTGAATATTTTAAGGGTTTCAGAATATATTTAGTCTGCATAAGTATAGAATACGATGTATCTCCCCTGTAATGATGGTGAGGTGAGTTTGGTCATTAGACTGCATATGTAGTACTATGTATGGTGTCCAGGAAAGGTGGAGGAGGAGACGAAATACGAGCCGAAATTTTCCTGATCATCGTGGGGCATGAAAAGCTACATGATTACGATTTAGCAGTGGGAAGTCTTTTTGAGATTTGATATTATTAGTTTATGATTGGAGACTCAAATAGAAATGGTTAGATTCCAGGTCGGATAGTACGCGTATGTATCCACTCATTGAAGGGGGATGCAAACCATCTCTTCAATTTGGGTGGATGGCCAAATGGTCTTGGTTGACCAAACACAAAGGAAGATGAATGAGTAAAAATTATGATTCCGGATTATGGAAATGAAAGGTGGTGGTTTGGTTTCGGTCCCAACAGCGACCATTTGCGATGGATATTATCCGATACCACGACCACTACTCGTGAATGGTAGTCCAGTCTAGTGAGATAGCTGAGGAAACTGTATGAGAACAAACAGATTGAGTGCGTCGGGTTAAGTTAACCACAATATATGCATATCCATCCATAAGGCGTGCTCTCAAGTATTCATCCACATTGACGCTGGGAGGTATCGGATAGCACACTTTTTGTGCGTACGGGTAACTCCCGATAAAACATGAACGCTTAAATACACATTATTTCCACATTACTGCGTTTCTGAAAGAGTTGTGTGGTAGAAAAAGTCAAGTGTTACATAATACAATGTTTTCCTTGGCAGATGTTACTTTTCAGCCAGCCACATTCAATTAGTGACAATCGAGCACCTTAGAACACGTTGTTACGACATGAATGAGCACCTTTGAGTACGTTGTATACATGTAATAATTAATATGGATGATTGTGCAGGGAATAAGGTTCGCTCGAAAATTATGGTTCTTATGGAATAAGGTCATATAAACAGGCAGGAGCATTAATGAACCACCCACAGCCCAAAGCACAAGTCTGCATCATCTACATACCTACCTTTGCGAGACGGAGTCGGACAGCCATAATTATTGACAATATCAATTATTGCGTATACAAGTACTCCTTAATGTGGCATAATGAATCACTTACGACCCTTTGTTCTTGGCACGTTGTATAACGCGTAAAGAACTGTTCATACTCGAAATAGGGCCCATTTACATAAGAAATTTGAGGAATTTAGCCTCGTAAAGTTGCAGGTGTCATGAAGCCAAGAAAAAGACGGAAATTCCACGAAGCAGCAGCAGTCGTAGATGTTTCAAATGTGGAGTATTATTTCATCCCGTGGCTGCGGTGGGAGCCGTAATGGTGGAAAAATCTTTATTATTTATTGCATCCCTAATTTGGTTATATGGTCAGCATGTCCGACGTAGGTTTCTTGGCTCGGCTCCGTGTCAAACTTGGTGTAAAACGAGTTACAAATAAATGTGGCAAGGGTGCAATATTACTTGTGGTGGTAGCATCAGAGGAACGCTATTACGAGTACGCCTTGAATGTTTCATAAATGTAATGACCAAACGACACGGGACGAGAGAAACAAAGAAATTTTATTGCCAGACAAGTGTAAAAGTTGCTGTCCGGTTGGGGAGAAAAGTGTCACATGCAACCTTAGAAGTAGACAAAACTGCTCATATCATATTTTCGTATCTTAATTTAGAACATTACCTCATTGCATCATCATCATTAAGTAAATAAATCATTAAAACAGCTCGAAAAAATTTTCCGTTTTTGACAGCAGATCATATTTCATGAATAAATATTTCTTCTTATTACTTGTTCTTGAAATTTTACTGAAATTATAAAATTCTACACAGGTTTGTGCACATCGGTATGTTCACCAAGGCCGAGATTTCCGATGGGGACTAGGTCTGTGTCATTTCCTCACCAAAGATCTCGAGTATGATCAAACATTGGAGCCCTGCCGGAACAAGCAGAGAAGGGCATTGGAGGACTACGGTTTCTGTCAAGCTGGTACTTCCGCCGACCTATTGGAGGACGATACCGCGTTATTGGGGGCCCCAGGTGCTTTCACGTGTCGTGGAATGGTCTACGGCATATCCGTGTCGGACGACTACCTCAACAAGGACCGGAATCATTACCACACGCCCGTCATGGACAACAGCACGGTGGACAAGTACAGCTATTTGGGGATGTCCGTGGCTGGGGCCCACTTTTTTGGAAACAACTGGACCTACGTTGCAGGGGCCCCGAAAGCAGCCATGGGATCGGGTCAAGTCATCTTCTTCACAAAGGTGCGTATATTACATAAATATGTTTGCATAAAACGCACAGCATGTTATTTATTTTTCAGATATTTGCAGGCAATGCTATTAAATCAAGGCGCCATTAAGTTTACTTGACATGACAGCTTTTTGACACGCTGATAAAAAAGATAACCCCACATATTTAATTCATATCCTGTCTGTCGCAGGAATAATGATTGGATTATGATTCACAAAAAAATCAATCACGTTTTCTTTTATTGCTCAAGCAAAGAGTTTCTTTGATCCTGCTTATCTCGTGGAGGACTAGATATCTTAAAAATATAATACACAATATGGACAGATGTGTCCATTACTTCATTTCAATTCTCCGACCATTCAATCGCCAAGTGTGCATATGTCTCTCTATTTTCCCAACACCACTTGAAGTGTCATTGTTTGTTTATGTTTCGTACGCATATCGCATAATATTAAACAATGAGTTCCACATGCAAGTTATTATGTTGTTGGCATGAATTTGACAATAATGGGCTGAGTGAGAAAATCATACGCTATCAGCACCACTGCCCAACCTTGATTTCACATGGAGGAAAAACAATTTCATCCTCCATCGTCGTCACCCATCAATTCATTTTTCCATCCGACAGATGTACTTGTTTACCTTTGCTCACACGAGATTAAATGGAGACCCACCTTGAAAAAATTCAATCAGGAAGAAAAAATCAAAGTGATTTTATGTGCACTCTTGTTGTCACTTTAAAATGAAAATCAATTTCTCTCAGTTTGCCTTATCATCAGACGTATACATGCTTTTTTTAAGCTTGAGCATTACTTTGTTAGCATAAGATGATGTAAGTACGTACGTACAAATATTCCCCCATCCAAGATTGTGCCCATTGAATTTCATTAATTTTTGTTATTCACGTGGACCCTAGAGGTTGAAGCAGCCGTCCTCCCCGTACCGTTACTACTGCACAAAAGTCATTAAATAAGACCCACATCATACATATTGTTGTCGTCTCACTTACATATTATTCTCCTCTCCTGTCAGATAGTTAATGCATGCAGTTATCTCGAGAAGACAAATCCTGGTGCTCAACTAAATAATATTAGATTCCAAATGGCTCATCAAGGTTGGGAAATTCTACTCCGACTGACCACCAAGCTTTATTTCTGTGTCAGAGTTGTCTGTCTGGCTGGACGAAACTAAATATTGAGAATTTTGAAATTTTGACTTGATTCTTTTCTTGTTCTTCGTGGGCAGGCGACAGCCCACAGGGAAATAATGGATGTAATGTGAGTTGCTCATTGTTCCCTCATTGTTGATGGGCTGCACGATAAAAGTCTGCCACACCAGCAAAGAAAATCACTTTGCATTTCGCTGATGATGGAGACAGTTCAGTTCATTTGACCGCACACAAGACCACAGAAAGGAAATGTGTGTGTGTGTATAAGGTACATCATAATGGTATGTTTGTAAATAATGGTAGGTAGGAAAAGAGGTGGTGAGCATTTGTTTTATCTGATTTTCATCTTCAATTGTTCTTCTTGCTCCAGTCTCGCTGCTTGTGTCATGTGAAGAGTCGGATGTGATATATTATTACATACATTGTGACGCTGATGGTGGTTAATGCACATAGTTCTTGAAGGAGTACAGCTCATCATATTATGCATCAAGTTAATGGGTGGACTTGTGTAAGAAAGCTGAAAGAGGGATGAAGATGGGGAGAATGAGAAAATTAGTGTTAAGCAAAATTTCCTAAAATGTATGTTTACTATTTTAATTCCAGAGCACTGATTCGCACATGCTGAAAGTGGAGGCTGAACTGACCGGGGAGGGTTTCGCATTCAGTTATGGGAATTCTTTAGCCGTTCTGGATGTCAATGGGGATGGGTAAGATTTTGTCCTTAGAGCGAATTTATGTACGATTGAGCAAGAAATTCTTTATCAATGAAAATGACTATGACAGGAAACCGGATTTGGTGGTCGGAGCCCCATTTTATGTGGACGAAAAAGACTCTGGAGGAGCGGCTTACGTGTACCTCAACAATCACGGATTCCGTAAAAACCACCCCTACGTGCGTCTCTCAGGTCCCAGAGAGTCCCGATTTGGAATCGCTCTGTCTACTTCTGGTGATCTGAATAAAGATGGATTCGAAGACTTGGCTGTCGGTGCCCCCTATGCGGACGAAGGATATGGTTCCGTATACATCTTTTTGGGGTCCAAGGATGGAATCATTAAGGATCCAACTCAGGTAATGCTCAACTCAACAGGTTCGTTGTCATAATTAAGAGCAACTATAGACATAAGTACATAGATTTTTTTTACTGTTGGTTTATTTTGTTTATCTATTTTCACGTTATTTATTTATTGTGTTTCAGATTATTAAAGCCTCGGAATCCTTCCCCCTCGTCCGAACGTTTGGTTACTCTTTAAGTGGCGGAGTTGATCTTGACCAGAATTCATATCCAGATCTCCTTGTTGGAGCGTTCGACACAGATGTCTCCATTTTGCTCAGAGCCAGACCCATCATTGACATTTACACCGAAGTTTTGGGAAATTTGACCAATATTGACCCAAATTCGCCTGGTTGCGCCGCAATGCCTAATGCTGATCAACCTTGGTAAGTAAGCACACCCAGAGCTCAACCTTCCTCACTTTCACAGAAATAAATTATCTGCATGAAAATGATTACATTTTTTTAGTCAGTGAGAGTAGTTGTCCTTTTTTTAAACACATGTAACTTGTACAAGTACAACTTTGTAATTGTTGCTTTTTACAAATCAAGAGGTCAGAGATCATGTTGTAGTAAATTAAGCTTTTTATACCCGACTGAAGAAAAACCGTTTTCCACGAACATTTTGTAACAGGAGGCTGAAGGGTGTTGGTTGGTTTTGTGGTAACAAATGTTGCAAAGCAAGATGAAGTCGCTGTACCCGTATTCTATTTTATCACCAGTTTAAGATTTCAAGATAACAAACATTTAACACGTTGAACCCCAGCCACTACTCGCTGTCTTGATTCTTCATCTCCCACATATTTACTATCATTTCACAAGTGTTTCTCATTTACAATTCGACTACTATTAGTAATTTGTTTTGTTTTTAAGTCTGCCCTTCCTTTCTTACTCCAACTCCTTGTTGTATGCACATTATTTCCTATTACATAAGTGGTAGTGTTAGTTAAGATGATCTCTCTGCTCTTGGGGATCTCAAACTCTTCGCGTCTTTTGTAAGTAATGATGTGAAGTGAGTGATTTAATGGTGGATTTTTTTGTTACAGTTTCGATCTGAAGGCATGTTTCGAAATCCGAGGGGTGACACAAGTGAGGGCTGCCTCCTTCCAAATCGAATACAAAATTGAAGCAGAGACGTTTCTGGAAGGGAAGAAGTTCTCACGCGTCATTTTCCAACGTGGTAACACCGACCGACCACAAGTTGTCAACCAAACCATCACCGTGAGACGAAGTGATGTCACGAATAGACATTGTTCTAATGAGATTGTCCTCCTCAGGGTGAGTACGAGCAGTTTTAAATAGATTTATAGGGAAGTTTTGATTGATTTGTTTGTACCTAATTTGAATAAATACTTGCTATTTTTTACAGGAAGGGACAAGAGACATCCAATCTCCCATTGCATTCAAGTTGACGTACACCTTAATGCAACGAGAGCCCGAGTACCATCCCAACTCCGGCGTCTTACCGAATATCCAAAATTATCCTATACTTAATCAGCAAGAAGCTTCCAAGATTATTTTAGCACATTTTGAAAAAGACTGCGGAGAAAATGATTTGTGTGAAAGTGATTTGTTTGTCAAAGCCTCAACGGATTTGGACACGGATAACGGAGGAAACTATCTCTTGGTACTGGGAAGAAATGAAGTCCTCGGTCTCAACATTTCAATGGGAAACTTTGGAGAACCTGCATACGAGGCAATGCTGTACATTTCTCACCCAAAATCTATGCCTTACATTGGGTTGATGGAAGATGTAATAAATTATAAATATTTAATAACTATGTAGACATACATTCCGTTGTGGATTTCAAGTGATTATTTTACATTCTTGTGTTTTTTATCGCAGCAACAAAAGAAGGGCCTCGGATGCACCCCGTTTAACGGCAGCTTAGTCATTTGCACCCTTGGCAATCCGTACAAACGTCAAGCCACAAATTTAGGAGACTTTCAAGTTATGGGGCTAAAATTTGACGCCAAAAACTTAAAAGACATTGAAACTAGACTGGATTTTCATGTGTGGGCTAATTCCACATCAATTGAGACGGACGATCAAAACGACGGAGTTCACCTCATTGTCACTGTAATTAAAATGGCAGAGCTTTCAATTCAAGGGTGAGTTGATCAGAGTTACTGAATATTTTTCTATTCCGTTAATACCAAAATTTAACAATATTTAATTTTTTAGGCGTGTTGAACCTGAAAAGTCTTTCTACGGAGGAACTATTGTGGGCGAGTCAGCCATCAAGTCCTTTGCTGAGATAGGCCCCAAAATCACACATTACTACGATATTTGGAATGCTGGGCCTTGGAAGGCATCCGTATTCAATGTGGACATCTGGTGGCCGCATCAAGTTGAAAATGGGAAATCACAAGGAAAGTGGTTATTATATCTTGAGCAACCCCCAGTTCTGGATGGGGATGGCCATTGCGTCCTACCCAGTAACGTCACCAATGTGCTTCACCTAAGAAATAAACGGGAAACTGAGACCGTTATTGCTCCGCAAAAGGAGCGTGATGTCAACGGAAAGATCCGAACCTTCGTGGAGATGGTACATATTTAAGATTCGTTTTAATATACATAAAAGTCATTGGCACACACTTTCCTTGATTAACTTATGTCCTTTATTTTTCTAGAACTGTGTCCGTGGTTCAGCAAAGTGCTTTAAAATAGAGTGTACTATTCGAAATCTGCTACCGTTGGAGTCTGCAGTCATTAAGATTCATTCAAGGTATGTGCTTATACATAAATTGGAATACTAGAAACTTTTGAGGATAATTTTGGATGGGAAATAAACTAAATCTTGTCTATAGATTATGGAACTCTACGTTGGTGGAGGATTATCCAACGGTGGACGAAGTAAGGATAAGGTCCCGTGCCGTGATCCGAATATCAGACGAAATCGAAATCCGGCAGGACCCGGGAAATGACGTCGCAATGGCGGTGGCAACATGTTATCCTGATCTCAAGCTGAAGGTGGAACTTGAAGGGATCGCGTGGTGGATTTATGCCGTTTCTATCCTAGCCGGCATAATTCTTCTCTCCCTTATCGTATACTGTCTTTATAGAACAGGATTTTTCAAAAGAAGACGACCCGTCCCCACCCACACTGCCAGTGTTTCTAGATCCTAGTATTAACTCGTTGTTCTAACTAGTTCATCTTCCTAAATAAGTAATTATTATTTAATTTTTTGACTATCGACATATTGACGTATGATAAATATCGCATTGTAAATTTAATGATGTAAAAAGTATAAGTTATTATTAATTAAATTATATAACGTGATATGTAAATATGTATATATTGCAACAGTGAACTTTATAATGAATACAATGAGAACCACTGAAATAATATGAAAAACTCAGTTTGTAACGTTTACAGCAAAAATTATTAAAACAAAAAACATGATGCATCAATAACTTTAATGAGCTGTGGGTCATTAATTGTTGCTGCAATTCTGCAATTCGTATGAATATGCATAAGTATTTATCAGACATCCGACAGTGAAAGAAGCAAAAATACAGTTATTTTTTTAAAAACCATAGTTAGCAAGTATTTATTAGTCCTTGTCTAATTCTTATAAAAGCGAATACAAAAATATCACAGAAATACAATTATTCAAAAATATTTCAATACTATTCTTAGACTACCATTTAACTAAGAATTACTGTAATTTCGTGTCACACATTTGAACTTGTGAAATTTGTACATGGCTTAAATTACAAAGTGGAATGTACATTTCTTGGAATGTATTTTTAAAGTTTGAAATACGAAACTGTTATGAATCTTGGGCATTTAACACTCTGAAGATTTCTGATTTGAAGAGAAACTGGCCAACTGAATGGACAATTTATTATTGCGAGTGGGAAAGTTTTTAGAACTTCGTTTCGTTATATTGGCATCATGATCTGGACCGTAGTCACAAATTATTGAGGACTCTTGAATCTTATCCAGTTTTTGTGTCGTCATTGTGGACACATTGTTGTTGTCAGTCATGAGAAAGCTGTTATCATTATTTTGGGAAACGTGATTGTCGCATGAAGTGGTTGTCGAGGCTAATATTTTTGACCCTTGAGTTTCGCAACTAACGCCGTTGGTTCGCGACGAGGCAAAATAAACGGCTGCGGCAGTTTGGGCTATCAAATCGTTTTGAGCTGGAAAAAAATTGAGACAAAATTAAAAATCATGCAAAAACTAAAAATATTATCATTCAATGTTTATAATTTTTTATGAAATAATTAGTCAGCCAATTCTATTCTACGCGTTAAATAAATAAAATCTACCTTCAGTGCTGGGGGAGTAACTTCCATACTGTGAGTCAGTTAATGACCGTCCATCACCTTCGTCCCTCTCTTTGGAAAAGTCACTGGGGGAACTTTTGGAGCTGGAAGTCGATGACCCACTCATCATGTTATTATTATCGTGTGAAAGTTCAGCAAGGTTCAGACTGATAGGCGAGATCTCTGCCGTAGTGACGAACGGGCCACTCCCGTTTTTTGGATGTGTTCTTCCTCCTCCGGCGCCGCCACCACCTTTCAACATCCGCTTGGACGTGATCCCTTTCCTTCCTGGGGTGGACGACGACGTTGAGTTGGGTGGGTTTCCTTCTGCTGCAGAATCGTCTGCCAATGAGAGCTGGTCAAATGAATCTTCAGCAGCACTCATGTTCCTAGCATCTGTGTCACTTTTGTTCCCACTTAAATTTTCAACAGGGCCTAGAGACCCCCAATTAGACAAAAGAAGTTTGGATAGCGAAGGAGCCAATCCGAGGCCAACGTTGCGTTCTTGATAAACATCGACCAGTGGGGTGGATTTCGTATGGTGCTCAGGAAAGTTAGTAATGGTGGAAGTTTGCTGGGTGGTGGGTGGCTGTTCCTTGTCCTTTTGAATGGAAAACGTACTTCTTGAAGCCAGCCAGGGTTTGGCTTCGGTGGATGTACTTTGTAATGCCTTGTTAGCATTGGCTGCAGCTATTTCATTCATTTTCCAAGTGACCCGTTTACCAGCCGTGGATGCGGAATTATTGGATGGAGTGGATTTGGCGTTATGCTGAATAAAGCGACCAGGTTTACGGACCGGTGGCATTGCGGGCATCATGGTTTGATTATCAGAGCCGGTTGAAGAATCGAACTGGGACACAGAATTATTCGCCATCATTCCACCCATGAAAAATGAGTCGGGGTGATTTTCTGGGATTGGGGGTGCTCGGCGTCGTACCGTTGTGAGACCATTTTCCCAGTCAGCCATGGAACTTCCGCTGCTAGTTGAACTATCTGTTCTTTCCACAGCGATGTTTTTATATGCTCTGTTGGCTGCGGTGGAAGAGTTTGTTGGATTTCTGAGGGCTGGAATTGGTGGTCTGCTGTTTCCGGAAGGAATTTTGGGTAGTTTAAGTTCACGAAGGGACCTTTGTTTAATATCTGTGCTGCTGATGTTGGTGTGACCATCGGGTTCTCCACGACTTCTAACGTAACTCGTAAAAGCTCCCTTTCCCATTACGATAGGTTGTCGAGCAGGCAGATAAGCAGGCCCTTGCATTGCGGTTTGAACATTAGGAATGTCACAAAGTTCTTCAGTTCCTAATTCTAAACTCTCGAGAGAAATGCTTCGCTCAAATGAACCTCCTTGAGAGTCGTGGACCTCATGAGTTTCTGTGGACAAATTATGAAACATGAGTTTAGGAAATTTTAAAATTCGACAAATTATAAAAATAAATTTCTTACCAAATAGTGCAAGTGCGGCTTGCAGTGCTAGCTGAAGCATTCTCATTGTGACATGTTTGCCAATACCGACGTTCACTTCGTGCTCACCAACTTCGATCAAGTCGAAGCCTACAATACAAAAAAATAAAAATTTAGAGCTGTACATAAAAATAGTATCAAAATATTTCCTATTTTTGTTTAATAAATAATTGTTAAGTTACCAAGAGAAGCTAAAAGTTCGTGACATCCGACAATTCCCCATAATTTGACATTGATCATCACTTCCAATTTTTCAACTTCCACGTTTTTTGTTGCCAATTCTGCAATGGCTTGGCGTAAGATTGAAATCACCTCTTCGGCAGCTTCAGGGGTAGAGAAAAGTTTTGAAAGAGCGTTCAACGATTGTGGCGACAAACCTATCAAACCGAACACATGCATCATTAGTTGTTACATATTAATAAATTTTCCAGAGATCAAGTTATTTTTTTTAAACTAAAGATGGCAAAATTACCAAGGATTGCTTGCAGATTGGCACTACATCTCGCCAGTTTTTCACTGAAAATCAAAATAGTATGTATATTTTCATCAAACAAAGAAAACCGAAGCGAGCAATGCAAAAAATGCAGCTTAATGACATAGTTCATAGCACTTTTTCATCAAAGGTCAATCAGACCACTCGCTTTTTTCTCTCGCTTTTTTCTCTCGCTTTTTTCTCACTCTTAAAATTCTAGCAAAAATAAATACTAAAGTAAAGTTGTAAACTAAAAAGTCACTTTTTTGCTCATTTTCCGAACTTTCTGTTTTAATTATTCATCATGTCGAACAACGACGGCCCCTCTACCTCGTCAACTACAAATCCACCCACCAAGCGACAGAAAATGACCATCAGCCAAACAGTTTTAGTTCCGGAGGTCGGCTCGAAAACTCTGCAGTTGTTTATTCAAACGGACGACGGAACATTTGTATCACTTGAGCGTAAGTTTTGCTCTACAAAATAATAATTTTTGTTAATAATGACATGTAATGTCGTACATAATGAATGATTTGCTTTTCAGAGTGCTCCCCTATTCGTGAAGAAACCGCTCCCACCAGATTCCAGTGGGCAGCAACATCAGAATTTTGCAATGAGAAATGGACAGCTCCAGGTAAAAATACTAAACTGGAAGCTATTTTAAACGCTGTGAAAGCTCAGCTCTTATGGACCGGAGAAGATAAGGACATGAAACGTTCTCCCCAAATGAAAACGTATACATAAGTTGTACAATATTTATAACAAATTACATGTATTGAATTATGAGATTGAGACTAAATATTAGATTATTATGTGAATAGGTTGTTGAAGTCTGGAAGAAGGTTGACTGTCAATTTCAAAGACAATGAGGATCAAGTCACTTTAAAAGACGGACGGATCTTGTACAACAACAACAAATCTTCGATTTGTAAGGACGAGTTCTGCTGGAAAGCGAGCCAGGTTGGTCATCATTGTAGTGAACATGGGGAAGGGAACAAGACGCACTTTCTCATCAGGGATTCAGCCAACCCGACACCCACTTTTGCATTGTTGAGCCCTATTGACGTCCACTCCCCAAAGACGACCATCACTCTCAATGATATGCTGAAGAAGACGAAGGTTGACACTCAATTTCTGGTTTTCACTAAATACAATGACAAGCTACCCAAGACCAATGAAGCAGGGGAGACTATTCCATTTTGGGTATTGGTCACGCCTCGTCCGTGGGTGACCAACGGACAGAAAAAGTCGAATGAGTTTGCAGAAAGTCTCCGCCTTGCCATATCCATCACATTCTCACTCATCAACTCGCAGCAGCCTGACCCCAAGAAGCATTACATTTTGTTGGCTGATCAAGTCTACATGCGGTATGCTAACTGGGCGCTGGTGAAAGATTTGTTGACCTCGTTTGGGGTGGGAGCAGAGTTCATTGGGGACTCTGAACTTGGAACGGGGGATAAGTCTCCACTGATGGATGGACTTCGTTTAGATCGGTGCGAAGGCAAATCATGGATCTATGCAAAAATGGGTACAATCGGAAGAATTCATGTTGGTAAATAACTATTATATTTGTAATTATAATATATGCATATCGTAATTCGACATCTAAATTTACTACTTTATACATATTTAGGTATCAGGACTCAGAAAAAAAGATCAGCAGATTCGAAAAACATTGCAAATTATCACAAGACTGACCTGGATGGACCCGTACTCTTTCAGTGTCAAGACAAGACTTTGGACATGAAGAAGGAGAACGAGATCATGGAGTGGGTTGGCCAAGTTGCGATCTGCATTTGCGAAATGTTGAAGGGGGAGGTGGATGGAGGACAAATTCATTGCGATTTTCAGAAGATTGAGAACAAGTCTGCGTGGGAACCCCGACATGTTGAAATGTTAATTAAGTTGATTGGATTTTTTTGTGGAAAAATTGTAAAGATTGTTATTCCAGAGAGTATTAATTTTAGTATTGTCAATTTGAAACCTGCATATGATTTTCTTCGACCCAATTTGTTCAATTAGTATGGCGAGATTTTTTTTGTATTGATTTGATTGAATATGAATTAACTAATAATTGAATTTTTTTTACTGTTATTAATAAAATTTTCTTTCAGAAAAAAATATGTCAATCACAGATTGTTGTTATTATTGAACCTAAAAGAGTCTTATATAATCTTTTTAAATCCTTAAATACCCAGATACCTGATGTCACACTGAGGAAAGAAAACTGCAGCAGGAAGTCCATTTGATGCTGGCTCAAATCGAAAGCCCACAGACATCAAGACATCCTTCCACCCAGTTGTATTGCCGACTTTGTTTTCTATACTTTTCTGAGTCGTGTACATTGCATTCTTCTGACCATTATTAATTCGCTGGAGGGATTTTTCCACCTGAAAAAATAAACAAACATTTGTTAGATCACCTCAAGACATTTGTATTTTAAAATTAATTAAATCACAAAATTATAAATAAATGAATCCTGAATGACGTACCAAATGAAGACTGACTCGCAAAGCATCTCTGGACCGTTCAGGAGTCTTCATTAATTCCCGCATTGCTTGGCTGGTTAATGTAACTTTGTTTGATAGCTGAACATCAGACCCCAGCAGCAGATAACCAGCCCAATTGGCAGGATGAGCAAAATGTTTAGTGTGTTGCACTGTTAACATGGCTTCAGTTAGAGCATGGCTAACTTTGGACCCTTGGAGTAAAGAGGAGTACAAGGCACGGAAAAAGATTTTCGAAGCTGTCTCGGGAACTGGCCACAGTGGGACTAGAACGGACAAGGCACCCGCAGCGAGCAACGCCTTGGTCAAAGCAATGACATTGTCCGCATTAGCCATCTTGTCCCGAGTGTGACAGGAACTGAGGACAACGAGTTTCGCATTCAGTCGGAGTTTTAGAATATCCGCTGCAGTCAAAAGGTAGTCTGAGAATGGTGGAAGTTCCTCGTTGTCATCCCTTCCTCCTCCGTCAGAAGAAGAATTTATATGATTTTTTGCGGAGTCACCACCATTGCCACCGCTATTGTTGGATCGAGAAGTCCCACTTGGAGGTGAAAGTACAATGGCTGACAATTTCCAGGAAATATGAGTCGCCAAATGGATACATTCTGCATTGCAAATTTCGTTGAGAATGCTTTCCTTTGTGGCTTTGACCCCGGTGAGTGGTTGGCATTGTAAGATTTCAGAAATCATGTTGGCTTCATGCTGAGCTCTTGGAATGTCTTCCCATCCCCATTGCTCGGTAATGGCTGCAGAAAGCGTGGGGTTTCCCACGACGAGTGGAATGCTGGTCTCGGTTTTTGACTTGCATCTTCCACCACTCCGAATTGATGAGATGGATGGAGCGAGGATAATTTTGAACTTTTCACATAAATAATCTTCGTTAGTACAGCTCCTCAAAATTGGGAAGGGGACGAGCAGAAGGTCAGTTTCCAGGACGAGGACCAATTCTTTGAAGCAAGTCTGGTCAAGGACGCTGAGTTCTTCTTCGAATGGAGCAATGAGCATTTGATACAGAGAACGGAGACAGGAAGGTCCCTGCCATGAACTTCTTGAGCGTGAGCGTGTGGAACCTGCTCTGCTAGTTGATGCACTTTTCACACTTCCGGTGGCACTTCCCACACTAAACAAGCTTGACAAGCTGTAACTACTGCAGTTGAAGCGGTGGTTCCGACTGACCATTCTGAGAAATAAATATACAACATATTATCTATAGAAATTGCATAGGATTACGTCTTAGGAAAATGAATACACTTTAGAATATATAAAAATATACCTGAGAAAACCAGTCTTGTCATTTTCTTGGTTTAACTTGTCACCTAATTCTTCAAGGTGTTGAGACCACAAGTCAGCCTCCCCTTCAGCCGACTCACCCACGCACTGGTTTGTACTTTCGGAAGCATTAAAATCTAGTCCTAGGGCTGTTCTTGTGCCTTCTATGTAGCGTTCCAGCAGGGTGCCCATATTTGTCACTCCGTCGGTATCACCTTCATCGTTGCCAATGCAGGACTCGTTAAATTTGACGATCCCTTTAAATAAAAGCATTACCATTTAAATTACTTAATCAGTATTACATAATTCCACATGTGATGTATACACATGTGTTGGAGAAAGTAGATCATAACAAATACCGAGTCTTAACATTACGTTGAATGTTTGTGCAGAATATTTACCTCGTTCAGGAATAAGCAACCAGGAGTAGAGGTAGCCTCCGGAAATACTAAAATACAGTACGGCCACTCTGTGACGATTTACACGCTGAATGATCGCATCCACACTATTTATTAGACTGCTTGACAGACTCGCCATGGCCAAAGGGTCCCCCGGTATGTCCCCATTTCCAACAAATTCTCCCTTGTTGCTCAGCAATGTCGAGTTGGCCAGAGTTCTGCTCTTTTCGGCGAAAAGCAGGGTGAGATCAGTGCGGCCCATTTGGACCAAAATCCTCTGAAGTGCTTTGTACGAAGCAATTTGTTGATCGAACAGAGCCAAAGAGTATTCGCTTCCTGAACCGTACGTGTTTTGTCGAATTGTCTCCAAAAGGTCAGACGACTTTTCGAGGTGTGCTTGGGCCGATTCGAGATCACCATGTCGCCAGAAGGCAAGTCCCAAAAAATGGCGAATTTGGGCCTCTTCTTCCTTTGCGTCCAACATTTCCACTAATTGCAACCCTTGCTGTAGATTTGCTACGGCTTGGATGTTATTCCCAAGAGCGTGATGGATCCTCCCTGTAAAATAAATGGATATGGAAACAATAAAATATTAGACAGCTCAATTGCATGCAGTTTTTCGTACGATTAAAAATTCTGCACAAAAATACCTATGGAGCTGAAGGCGATAGATTTCGCCAAGTTATTGTCCGTCTGCATGGCAGAATTCAAGTGATGCTCTTGATATAGCAAACCCTCCTCAAAGTTCCCCATGGATTCATGCACCAAACCGATATTCCCGTAGTCCCTCACTTTACCTCCCACGCTGCCGAGTTCCGTGGAAATTCGGAGGGCAAGTTGATGGTATTCGAGAGCTTCGGCATATTTGCCCATGACTTGGAACACTCTTCCCAATAGCGAAACCGCTTCAGCTTCCATCTCTTTATCTTCAACATCTTTGGAAATGGATAACTGCTGTTGGAAGCAGCCGATGGCCTGTTCAAAGTTCCTAATGTCTAGATAACCGAGACCAAAATCGGACAATGCGGCGCCCTTGAGTCGCATCAACTCGTCGTCAATTATTACCGTCCCGTCACTTCCACTATTGTTTGATTCACTACTAGAGCACTCACTAAGTAAATGGTTAATAATTTCTAAGCGTTTCTCGAAATAGACGAGGGCAGCAGGTGTATTTCGCAAGGATTTACACGCCGACCCAAGTGATCTGTAAGTCTTCTCCTGTTCCCGCAAATTGTTGAGTTTCGTTGAAATTTGCAGGGATTTTTCATGCCGTCGGATGGCTTCTTCGTAGTCACCAAGAGCGTTGCAACATTCTCCCAGGTTCCCATACGATCTGCCTTTCTCTGCAAGAATTAATAGTGTGGTTTTCGTCGTGGAAGAAGACAACGAGTCTAAAATGGCAAGTTGAAGCTCGAAGAATGTTGCTCCTTCCTTATAGTTCCCCAAATTAATTCTACAAATTCCCAAATTTCCGTAGGATTGGGCTTCGGTCATTGAATCTTTCAGTTCTTTGGCACGATCCAGCATTTCCTCGTAACACTTAATTGCTTGGTTGTAATGCATGCTGGCAGATGCTAGAAAATAAAACAAAATATATACGTTACGAATGACTGATAGACTATAATTCATCCTATCGACGAACTGAAATTCTAAGTAATATTCTCACCAGCTTCACCAATTGCACTTGTATAATTCCCGAGAGACATATGCACTCCCCCCAAATTTCCGTGTGCTCTGCATTCGCCTTTGGTATCACCTATTTCCTGGACTATTGTCAGTTCCTGTTACACGAAATAAGAAATACGTTATACAAAATTTTTATCATCAGAAATTGTCATTCTGCTATGTTTGCAACCTAATATTTCCTGAAAATATATTTTTATTCGAAATAAAAAATCACCTGAGTGTGGAATCCTAGAGCAAGATCGAATCTCCTGAGAAGTGTATGAGTACTTCCCAAGGCACCGTAAGCACTGGCCTCCAAAGTCTTGTACCCATTCGTTCTTGCGAGCAGCACTTGCTTTTGAAACACTTTGATAGCCTCATTTTCATTTCTCATTTTCAACATAATGTTCCCAATATTCCCCAAAGCTCGGTATTTTCCTTGCATATCTTTCGTGGAATGGGTCACTGTTAAAAAATACTTTTGACACTCGAGCGCCTCCTCCAAGTTCCCCACTGATAAGTGAGTAAGCCCCAGATTGCAGTAGGCTCTCGCTATGCCTCCCGTATTCTGCAATTCTTTTGCTAAACACAAGTCTTGGTTGTAGTATCTCACAGCCTCCTTGAAGTTGCCGAGTGAGTAGTGCGCAAACCCCAAAAAGTGGCACGCTTTTGCCTCCCCCTCAACATCGTTGAGCTCTTGGGATAGCATGAGGTACGTTTCGTAGAAGGGGATCGCCTCTTCGAAATCTCCCAGCGAACTGTGACAATTTCCCAGGTTGAGCAACGCACATGCTTCTCCACTCGTATCCTTCAACTCCCTCGAGATGTTGAGATGACTGTGGTAATGGACTAGAGCTGCGCCACACATTCCCATCCC
Source organism: Folsomia candida (assembly GCF_002217175.1). Taxonomy (NCBI): domain Eukaryota; kingdom Metazoa; phylum Arthropoda; class Collembola; order Entomobryomorpha; family Isotomidae; genus Folsomia; species Folsomia candida. Next base: position 3,886,765 of record NW_019091198.1, read on the forward strand.
TTGGTACCCCACGGCCAGATTTCCATGAGTGGAAGCTTCCGAACTTCGGTCATTTACCTCCTTAGAAATGGCCAACTCTTGTTTGTGGTACTTAATCGCTTGGTCATATAGTTGCATGGCATTGTAGGCATTCCCAATGTTCCCATATGCTCTCCCCATCCCTGTACGGTCGTGCAGGGAAGAAGAAATGCTCAAATGGGACTGGTGAAGTTTGAGAGCGGCGTCATGATCGCCAAGGAGCTGAAAAACAATTCCTAGATTGGAACACGCCCTTCCTTCGTTCACCTTGTCCTTGGTCGCGAGGGCGATGTCCAATTGCTTGGCGTGCCACATTTTGGCTGAGGAGTAGTCACCCTTACATCTCGCCGCGTGACCTAGGCCGGCATAAGCTCGTGCTTCAATGTTCTTGTCGCCAAGCTCTTGAGCAATTTTCAGCACGTGATTGTGAAATGTGATGGCTTGGTCATAGTTTCGTCTGTAGTGGTACGAAGAACCAAGGTTGCTGTAGGCACGAGCTTCTTCAGACTTGTTTTTCAGTTGGTGTTTGGCAATTCTGAGGTGCTCAGTGTGACAGTCGATTGCATTGGAAAACTCCCCCATGACCATGTAAACGGCGCCCACATTGCCGATTTCTCTGGCTTCCTGGAGCAGATCCCCCATTTGTTTTACTAATTGGACACACTGCTTGTGAGACGCAAGGGCGTTCGAATAGTCACCTATCGAAGTGTACACGTGACCTGGAGAAGGAATTAAAATAAGTGTTTTACATACGGAGTAAAATTTGAAGTAAATAATCCAATAAAAAATGCAAATTACCCAAACTGGTGAGTGCTGAAGTCGCAGCCTGCGTGTCTTTGCACTTCATGGCGAGGACGAGTTGATATCGGTGAGAAGTGAGGGCATCTTTGAAATTGGACTGGGAAAAGTAAGCCGATCCCAAATTTCCATGTGCGCGACACTCCCCAGGAACATCTCCAAGCGATTTGGCCACAGCAAGGTCCTGCTGCATATAGTTAATTGCCTGTAAAGTACAAAAAGCATACGCATCAGTAAATGCTTACGATTTCCTCTACGTTCTACACAAGCAATTAATTGTCAATTTATCACCCTTATTTACTCTCTAATCACAATCACAACCAGACACTAAATACTAACCAGTGAGCCTAACATAATGAGCCAGAACTACAAATAATACGCAATTTCTTTTATGTCAATATATTATATTGGATTTAAAAATCATTAAACTAAATAATAATCTTTTGGCTATCAGTTGTTGTGAACATTCCAAATAATAATTTTAATAATTCCTAACCAGTCCATACAAGACCTGCGCTAGTAAATAAATGCAAACCTCAATTATTATCAGTATTCTTGTGTCATTGTTGTAATTCTTATAAGGTGACAGCTCGAATACTGACACGTTAATAATGGACCAACAAGAAGTGATCCAAAAATTGCATGTCATACATATGTAGAACATGTTAAGGTGAACCCAATACATTCTGTCAGGAGGAGAACGAGGTGATGACGATGACATAATAAAGACCCTTGTCGTACCGGTTAGTTTTAGCATAAACTATTCAACAAAAGCATAAATACCAATTTAAACCGAGCTTAGCAGGGTTTCTGTTTATCTCTTCACCCTTCGTGATAATGATATCAATGTAATAATGTTTATACACCCGGTGACAATGTTGCAATTATTTTCTACCAAATTCGCCGTTTGAATTGGGAAAAATTAGAGCTGATCTGAATTGAATGCCTTCAAAGTATGTTAACTTTTAAAGAGAAATGAGAAACCTGTTTTCTTTGAGCATGTAAAGTTCTATTTGCAATTCATTAACTTGGTTCATAACCTAATCTAAGGAGGGGAGCTTGCGAGGTTGATAATAACAGATCCTGATGCCCTTTGGATATGTGGTAGGGTCCCATGAGTGTACTAGAACCCTGAAGTGGTTTGACTCCATGGCCACATTTGCGCCCGCCACACCCACTCAAAAATGCCCAAAAAACGCTTTCACTCGAGTTTTCACTCACTCAAATCCACGTCAAAAATCCAATTTTACTCGGATTTTGAAATTTCTTTCACCATTACACTCCCAGATAGTTGCTTTCTTCAATCCAATATCAAACTCAATATTTTCGAAATTTTTAGTATTTTTAAAATTTAAAATTCTGAATGAGCATTGTTGTAGTAATCAACAACGCAAATTATCCCTGCGAAATAATCATCAGCAAAATTGAGTTTGATATTGGATTGAAGAAAGCAACTATCTGGGAGTGTAATGGTGAAAGAAATTTCAAAATCCGAGTAAAATTGGATTTTTGGCGAGGTTTTGAGTGAGTGAAAACTGGAGTGAAAGCGATTTTTGGGTATTTTTGAGTGGGTGTGGCGGGCGCAAATGTGGCCATGGAGTCAAACCACTTCAGGGTTCTAGTACACTCATGGGACCCTACCACATATCCAAAGGGCATCAGGATCTGTTATTATCAACCTCTCAAGCTCCCCTCATGAACATGGTACAGGTATTCATGCGTCTAGTGGGCCAATAATATCAATCAGATATTGTTGCAATATTTAATGCATGTAAAACGTCAAGTTTTGATCGATTTAATTCTATGTAAATTGTAAAATTCAAATGCGATTATATTTCTACAATCGACACCGAGTAGCACTTGTACTTCTGTATTAATCCTGTGTCAGTGCAATTAATGAAGAAATTTGTTGTACAAAAATTAAGGTGAATAAATTAAAATTGCTAATTTGCTGTTACATCGTTCTCAAGGTGGAACATTAAGTAAAAAGAATTTGCGGAATACGTAATGAATTTTGACTAGACTGCATTAAGTGCTTCCTTTATATTTATGTAAAATTTAAATTTACTTGAAACAGTTTTGGCGTTATAGTTTGTAGTATCGTTTTTATTAGAGGATTTACACAATTTTAGAGCCCATTAATGTTATCAGTATGTAAATAACCTCATTTCTGCAACATCTCTTAATCAAAATAAAAAAGTAGATCGGCAAAACAAGTTTCAATATTTGCTTATTGTTTAGTTTAGTTGATTGTCCTTCTTTTATATTTTAATCAAAATCCAAATGTCGGAATGGCTATAAAATTCATTATCGAGTCAGAAATGGTACTAGTTGTAATTTAATACACATATCGACACAAGTAGGCAGGTGGCTGCTTATTAACGTTAGATCCAAATTAGCAAACGACGTATCTGTCGCTTGCTAATTGACGTTCTAGCGAAAGAAATTGTGTTTGATTTTGTCTAATTTGCATATGCCAGAATCCATAATTTCTTGATCGCTACATGCAAACTAACGTTTCGGCGGCCTGTGCTCAATTAAATATTTATAGTCAATTTTTCCAAGTTTTGACTTTCATTGTATTAATCTTTCCTAAACTTTTACTGTACTTTGCTAATCAAACGACAGGTTTGACCTGTGTGTGCATTGCTATAGAATGAAAATTCATTATTAAGTCACCCAGCATTTTATTGTCATCATAAATTTTCTCAAAATTGGGCCGCAGAGCACTTAATTTCATGGGCCAAGTCGTTAAAGACCACTACAAAACGATTGTCTTATAACAATCTTGCTTAAATTGCTTACCTTATCAAGTGAGTTGAGCGTCCAGAAGGCAGAAGAGAGGGCCGAGTACACCGACCCCTTCAATTTCGCATTGGCAGTGCCAATCTTAAGGGCACTTTCCAGCACCACGACGGCTGCAGCGTACTGACTGGAGGCCAGAAGCTCTTGACCTATCACGGAAATGACGACGAATGGTGACTGCACCAACTTCATGGACGCCAGCTGCTCGAAGGTGGGTTCTAATTTGGCTGCAACGGGAAAGAAGAGTCAATTTTTAACTTGTATGTCTCAGCACTAATAAGTCACACCGGGAAGTAGAGAGACATGGTCGTAAAGAAATCTTTGATAATAAATTAAAAGTTTTAGTTTTTATGGTTGTGCTCATAAGATAACTTCAGATGTTAATCGTCCATTGTTTCTGGGCTATTGAGTGAGTGTCAAGAAAGAGGTGAAACCAGGTCGTAACTTTTGTTTCATTCCGCTCTTCTGTGCCATCCATATCTATTTAAACGTGATAAATAAGTAGATCGCTAAAGTCATTCTTTATCGAATTTGTAAAAATGCTTCACAAACAACAATGAATTTCCAAATGCAAGTGACGCTTCCAAATTCTTGTAGGAAAAAAATACTCCTAATTTACATGAAATTTGAATGTGTAAAACAAGGCTGGGGGAGCAGATAGACCATTTTTGGGTGTAACCTATCGTCATTGTGCTAATGTTGGATAATTCTCCACTAAATAAAGTCAGAGCTGGTAAAAGTCACGCATAAATTTAATAAAGAATGAGACAAAGACACTTTCAACCTCAATTTTTAAGGGGTGCATTGCATTGCATCTTGCTTTCGTAGTTCGTTGGTGGTGCTCTTATTCAATTACTTGTTACAGGACCAAATTACAATACTTTGCAGTGTTTCTTATAAATTTAAATTTTAAAGAATGACCAAAATTTCATAATTTATTTGACACAATAACGGCAACCCGCAAAGAATGGACATCTATTCTGATAAAAGAAAGTCTTAACAAATTGCACCTCAGCAAAATAAGTATGATTTTGCTCAATAAGTGTCCAATTTCCCATGATGATGATGACGACTACAAATGATGAGCATACTCATTCTCAATGCTTCAAGTAGACCCAAACAACCACAAATACACGCGAATAGTACACACCAATAATGTCAGACGACCTAAGGAGTGCGTGGCAAGTAACGAGTTAGAGAATTACGACGATAAGTATGTAAAGACAGTTGGTTTTGGGAGGAGCAGATTTCCATATTGGATGCCAACCTATCTGAAACATTCAAAAAATTCCTCACCTCCATTCACTCAACCAAAAACAAGCGCATCATTCTCGAAGAATGAATTTATTCCATGTGGCCAACTGACAACGGTGGTGGTGGTGTGTTGATAACAACAGGATTACCATTTAAAACCTTCATGTGGTCTCTCCAAGCTACGGAATTCGATTTAAAGGTTCAGTTATGTGGCTCTCTATTCCTTCCCGAACACTTTGCACATAAATATGTTGCTCAGATTCTAAAATTTATCAAAAATTCTGAAATAAAACTGGAATTGAGCTGGTAAATATGGTTTTACAATTGTCCGTTCCTCAACTGTCTGAATGCAAAAGTGATTGACAAACTCCGATAAGTGCTGGCTCGAATAGTATGTAAAACTCAATCCAACTTTGAAACTTTGAAAGCCTCTCGATCGAATGTGAGATCAGTATCAATTCAAAAATTAAGTTGGGCATCAACATCTGGTGAATCTCTCTCTCTATCTAACTAACCAGTTGATCATTCCTGTCCTTTCCCCTTATAAGGTCAGAATTGTCGAATATTTGAATATTTTGAAGATACAGTTGATCCTATCATGAGGAATGGTGCAACGATTCCTGCCACGCTATGTTGTCGGACATTCTCATTTCTTCAAAATTTACAGGCTCACAAGACAAGAAGAAGAATTTCATCTCGATTTTTGGAATAGTTTTATTACACACCCTCAAAAGCAGCATCTGAATTTGTGATAAAGAAGGCAATTGTAGGTTGGCACTGCTTGTTGGCTCCACAAAAAAAAACTATTCATTGCATTTCAGTTTTTCATGCACTTCTTTGAAGAGTTTGGTATTTGCTTTCACTAATTGAAAAATGAATAACACTTTAAATACGTGTGCATTCCTCTGTTTCCTGCAAAAATGTGTTCTCGAACTTGAATAATTAGAATTTCTGTATGCGTTGCAACTAATCTACTGCCATAATTTCGCCGAAAAGTGAGCCACACAATTATGGTGGCAGGAAATGCAGACCTACTTAATAACCGTTGTTTTGTCACTTGACAGTTGTCAGCTTTTCTTTCTCCGTATTTTATTAAAGTCGTTAACTTTGATTTAAAGCTACTCAGTCACCACAGGTCGTGTCGTGCGATAAGAAAGATGTATATGGAGTCCGGATGTGGATCCCACACATTTGTGAGGCAGACCCACCAGAGTGGGGCACGGGTCGACAACAGAGATGATAAAAGAGGGCGAATCTCACACCAAATCGAGACAACGACGCGAGGCAATGCATCACTCGCTGGACTCTCTTTTCTAAGTTTTTTTGTGGTCACCAATTTACTTTGGTTTTCCAATGGTATTTTTATAAGTGACCAGAAGGGCACACATTTGAGCGATGAATGGATTATACCTTCGTGAGGGATGCACATGTGTAATTTGTTGACACTTTTCACTTTAAGGATAGCTTAAGTGCATGATTAATGTGCCTTCCATCCATCTACCCTTCTCTATCTCTCCACATTCTTTCCATGAATTTCCTCAAATGTAGAAATGAAAGATAAAGAAAGATAATCGCAACAGTTTTCTCTTCACATATGTCTTCGTTTTTTCGATGTACATACCTTTTAATGGTGACTTTATGGCACATTCCATAAGTCCACTCAGTAACTGGGAGGATTTGGGATCTTCTGCGAGACCCGCACTGAAGGCTGCCAGTCCGTCCGAGTGTTTTCCGAGACACTGCAAGGCAACCCCTTGGCGATAGTAGGCCTGCAACGAAAGACAATTTTTGAAAATGCGTACATTTCTTAATTCTAGTGCACTTCAGGATATACAAGTGCGCTATTATTGATTATATTGTATTAAATCAAACATTACTACATTATTTGGAAAAATTGTGTGGAAAATAATGAGAAAATTCCAAAAACTGTACGTTAATTGGCATGACATACTATAAGCACGGCTCACAGTTTCAGATTTAATCGAATCTGCTGGATTCTCACCTTGGGCCATTTTGGATTAAGATCTTTGGCTTTCATTGCGTCGTCCAGAGCTCTGACGAATTGACCCATTTTGATGAGAGCGGCGGACCGGTTTGAATACAGTATATGATTGCTGGGGTCAATTTTTAGGGCGTCTGAGTAAAGGGCGACGGCAGCAGAGAAGTCACCATTTTGACAGGCGACATTCGACTGACGGACTATTTCGAGGAACATTTTTCGTCGGCTTGTGGGTGCGGATGATGATGATGATGATTGAGGATTAGAAATTAAGGAGCGTGACATTGCTGAGGATGAAGGACCCGACCCTACTTCAGAGTCTACCTGGAAATAGAGAAAAAACAAATGCGACGTTAATGGCTGTTAATTAGTCTGCAATTAGCGATTAGCTATATAAACACAACACATAAATTATTTGGTGACATGTCGACGGACGAGTTTTATCTCGATTTCCTCTAGTTTAAGAATTTTAATGTATTTTAACAAATAAAGGACCAATAGGCTGTGCTTAAAATGGGCTGCAAGGATTATTTTTATGATACTTTGCAATACTTATAGCTTAAGTTATGCATTAACATTACGCATACCTGGAGAAATTAAAGCGTATGGTTTTCTATAACATTTGGATCTTACGAGCATTTGTACATTTGTCTGTTTACTCGTACTCGTATAATGCGTACTCATCTCTTATCATAAATTTGGACGGAAAAATGGCCAGCAAAGAAACATTCATAAATTTCTAATAGAAAACAACACGCGAAGTCGCCTTTCATAATCATGTATCAACCTTATATAAAAATAGTGGAGGACTGGACTGGACTAGAAAAATTCAAACCAAAAACTAAATGACTTCAACAGCGTCCCCTCCACAAACCATACCCAACAAACAATTCAAGCAATTAAATGAAAATTTCCACACATGAGACAAAGAAGGATAAGAAAAGCTTTAGCGAGTGGACCAAAATTCCGTCTGGATGAGGAGGACGGGACATCAGCCCTTCCCTGACTTTCCTGGGTTCCTGATAAAAAAAGGTGCACTTGGATCCAGGTTGACAAAACTTGAATGTTCTTCGTCTACTGCTGCTGCTGCAACCAACCTAATCACACATGGCTGACCGAACGACAAACTAATAAATGGCTAAATGACACACATTAAACACATTAGGAGATATATATCTCCTAATGTATTTCTATATAGAGATAGCCTAAGTACCGATTTCTAAGTTTGGATCTGGAATCTTGCCTTGCTCATCTCATCCGTGGGATGAATTGTGGGTATTTTTCAGGCAAAAGTTCACATGAAATCAAATTTTTTAATGGACTCTCGTTGTGAGTTCCTTCCTCGCAATGCTCAATTCCGAAAATGTGATTTTCTTGTATCGTGTCACTCTGAAAACTTTTCACTCTGACGGATACACACATTCAACCAACAATGACAATGAGAAAAAAATCGAAAACATGAGGATCAACTGAAGAAGAAGAAGAGATGTATGTGATGAGATGATGATGGCCTCTCGCCGACAATTGTCAACGGAATTGACAAAGCAAAACACTTATCCAGGGGATTATCTTTCTCCTTTAGCATTTCTCGACGTGCTCGTAGCATAGTGTTGAACATTTTAGCTCTCTTATTCTCCCACTGATGAGTGATCTCTTACAAGAAAAAAAAACAAATATTTGACATATTTCCCGTAATGGAAATCTCATGATTATTGTCTGTCAAAGTTCCAAAAAACGTATCACTATTTGTATTTATTCAATAGTCGGCTAACTGTTTGACTACGTAAAGCGGACTTACTCGCATACTTATTTTAAACTTTACAACTTATTTATTCTACTAAATAGTTATTATTGCCTCCCTGAGTCATTTACATATTTGAATACTTTCTCAAAATTATGTACAAATTGAGTCCACACAACGCAAGTTATTCGAGAATTGAGGAAATCCCGAAGTGCTGGGAGTGTACAAACGACAACCCTTCTTCAAGGCATGTCTTGACAAAAATAAAAACAATCAACCTTGACCATCTCGTTCATCCCTTATTATTTTATTGTATTTAAGGAAGCCAGCATACATTCTTATTATCCAAGCTGCCCCTGCATGTGTCGAGAGAATTAAATGGTGGGCACAGGTGTTGGACCAGTTGATTTGCTCGCTTGTTGTTTTATAAAACTTGAATATACAAAGGTATCAATTGTTTTATGTTGTTAAATTGAATCTCATGCATGGATGGCAAGGAAATCTGGTATAAAATGCAGGCCTAGCACGACACTCAATGGGCATATCTATAGAGGAATTGATGTTGTTATGATTGGGAGAAAAACTGGTTGAGGCGTTGTCATCCAAGTCTTAATTCTCGGTTTTTTGTCACCTCTTCTCCTTATCCTTCTTCCTCCCTGACTATGTTGAGAGTGAGTGGGCGAGAAGAAGGAGACTCGTTGTGAATTAAACCAACACCAAAAAAATTCTCCAAAGTCTTGACCAGCAAACAACCAAGTCAAAAATCAGTTTTACTCAACCATTCCATACATAAATACGTCCTTAATTTAACCATTTCGTTATTCAGGGATGGGAGAGGTGACCGTAAAATTCCAAAGACGACGATGAATGTGTATGCAAAACATTGACAACTGCCAGCAATATAAAATAATGACTGGATTATTACCTCATACTCTCCATTGTTAATTTATTAGAGATTACAACCCGCATAATAATATCAATCTCATCAAATCTCCATCAACACCTAACCCACTTGCAAATTATGTCGTAAAATTAATCCTCCCATGTTTGGGAAAGGATTTCATAATAATTTCCACCGACTTGATCATTCCTTTTCTTGTGTGTAGTGTCACTTGTCGTGATCATTTGATAAAAAACGACGGATATTCTGTACAAAAACGTTGTCGCAGTTCAAAATAAATAGAACAAGTCTTGAAATTACCAAAACAAATACGTTCGTACAATATCGCGTAAAAAGTAACGATCATTTGATACGCCAAGAATCAGTGACAGCATAATAAAGCATTCCTGATTCTTCATCATCATCGTCTTCAGAAAAAAATGCACTGCATGTTGTACCCTCGCTTTTAAATATATTGCTGACATATATGTAGCTTGAGTAGGCTTACGCTATCATTATAATTCTTGCGGAGGTGGAATCGTCGGTCAAAGTGGAGACACGACCTGGAATAATGGTGTGAGTCCACTCATGTCTGTCATTATTGTCCTTGTTGCCCTTTGTTTTCATGCGCAACGTTGGAACAAAACATGACCAATACGCTCTATAATTATCATTAACAACGGTGAGGTCTGCGTAGGTCAATCCCAAAGTCGGTGCAGCAAGTAAGCATGTACTCGAGTGTGGTGCAGTTAATGGTGGATGGATAGGTCGCATAACTCGAACTCATTTCATCGTTAATGGTGCCTTATTATTATTACCTTTGCTCAACCAAGCAGCAAGTTTGTTGTATTATTTTCATGTCTGCCTCAGCCTGCCAGTCATTGTTTTCTGAGTGAGTGAAGGTTTCTTCGATTGGGGGAAACAGAATGGAGAAAGACATTATTTTTTGGGTTATATATTTCCTTCGCGTGTCTACTGATGACGATTAGCTTAAAACTTGAAGTATCAACAATGAGCTAACAATGAGCTTTCCATTTTGGAAAACCTTACAAGGACATGATGTGTCCCCTCTTCTTTGGACAATCTTTTTGTTAGTGGAAGGGTAATTTGTAATTAAAAAATGTTACGTAAAACTGCTAAAGCGTGATGTTAGAGTTAGGCAGATGTGACTGACTTATTTATGAGGATCACTATACTTTAAGTATTTAAATAATTTTAAAGGAGTTAAAGGATCGAGTGTCATTATTATTATTATTATTATGGCAATAATTGTTAATTGTCCAAAGATTTATGCTCACAACACTACATTTTACGAATCAATAATATTCTTTCAAAGAGAACTTTGAAAGAAACGCGAGACGAGCGGTTGGGTAGTAAAAGTGTGGAATGGCAAAATTGCTTTCTGGGGTACAAATTCTTCTTCGTACTTAAAAAATCAACGCTTCCTCCCGAGTTATTACAACTACTTAGGCACGTAATTAGCTAGGCAATTGGCAAATTATTAGTGCATCCCTTAACTCCAGAGTTTATTTTACGACTTTCCAGAAATAATTAAACTCGGGCTAATAGAAAAAAAGTCGAGTAAAACCATCCACCAGCGTAACATTTCATACACACTCCTGCTCCTTCTTTAAGATGTATTAAAGTTCAAACTGCCGGTAAACTATGTATGTTCTACATACACCTTGGCCTCAGAAGTAAGGCAACAACTGACTTTTCAGTAGTAAATATTTATGTAAGTGGACGAACCTTTACAAAATAGCTAACTGAAACTACTAAAACTCGTTTTCGAAGCATCATATGTAGTAAACTGTGAGCACTTTATCTTGCATTAACAAGAGGAAAAGAGAAGGATGGCAATGTCAGAGTAATTAATATTTCCATAATTGAACGCAAGATCATTTATCGGTCCATTGAATTTGGTAAATTCACGAGTAGTTTAAATTAACTTTAGCACAATGACCCAACACTTATCTTCTTATACAAGAGTTATTAGAGGCTGTTGCATAATAAACCCCACTCCCACAATTATTACATGCATCGCATCGCATGGCATTTTTATACTAAATGCGGAGGCCACGATTATACCCTCCTTTTAGCCCCGCTTGCCTGGTAGCATGATAGCTTCTTCATTGGAACAATCCCCCGACCAAATCCGCTCAAGGACTTAATAAGTTCCAGACATGCTATATTTAAGCAGCAACTTATTTAGTCAGTAAATTCATCAGGGAACAAAAAGTGGGTAAATTGTACTCTAGTCAGTCAAATTAAAAAACAATTTCTAGTCCAATTCTAGTTGTAAATTCCGAATGAGTTCCCTTTAGTGGAGGCTTCTTGTACCGTTTCTTTTTTTCGTATAGCTTATCCCGTACACGACGTATCACTCATTCGAATTCACTCACCACCACCACCAGCAACACATCTTCTCATGCAACATAACTCAACCCAGTGTGGACTTGGTCCTAAAGAACTTAAAGATGTGCAAGTACACCTTGTGGAGAAAAGGGCTCATCTGTTGAGTAACACCTTCTCCTCACTTTGAACCAAGGTCCAGTCCTCATGAGACAAGATTCATTTCCAGCAATAATTTATAGGGCCTTTGCCAGCTGTCATTTTTTCCACGCCGTGTGTAACTAACTACAAACAACTAATTCACGTTATTATGACTCCTTCGTCTTTGGTGGAGAGTTGAGATTCAAAAACCGAGGCAGAGAGCGTCTGGCAACCAACTTATCATCTCAATAATATCCCAAATTGTCTTTTACCAACTTGGGTTTTGTTTTACTTACTAAAAAGAGATGTAAATGCTAATGTGTTACAACGATCTGCTTGCCATTTTCATTCCAGTTATGTAGATATGTAGCATGAAAATTAATCTGCTGCGGTATGCGATTTGTTTTAAATGCGAGACTTTTTGTAGCCCACTACGCAATATATACGGACCAGACTGCTGATATATGTGCATATTGTGTTCAAAAAATCTAGCATACATAAAGCAGCCTCTGATAATGGTTTTCCATTACGAGACCACTTGCATAATATGAATATGAATACGAGCTTGTAAACAGTGCATCCAATTGAATGAGGTTTCTGTCAAGTTCACGCAAACAGGACCAGACAGACGATACAAATCATTTTATCCGGCCAAAAAGTGATAAATCTCTTTTCTAAATAGATTTCTAATCACGACGCAATCTCATTTAGCTTCGCCTGGTGCTACATCGCTACATGTTGATAACAAAATTTCAACTTGTGGCATTCTCCTCTTGCACCTCTTGTGGGTTTCTTATTAGTGCAAAAACAACGACTGCAACAAGTGGGTGTTGTCGTAATGGCGTTGTCGGGTCGAATTTTTTGAATCTGGGGCATTTTGTAACCTCCAATTCTAAATCCAAAGTACAGCCTGACATGATCTCGCTCGCCCTCTCATCGACCCCACTAACTAACTAATTTACTCTCGGAGCAGCCAACAAAATCCAATATCTTACTTACACCTGGCATACCCTGAAACCCGTAATGTTTTTGTCGTTTCTTAATGTGCAGGGAGTTTTGAGTGATCAAAGTAACAAATGTAGAGGAGGATCCTTCGTCCTCAGATGATCAAGTCTACCCAGCACACAGTAAGTGCACATATGTATGAATTATAAGATCCTCATTTATCTTGAGATCAAACTCCATCTTCCTTTTGACAGTTCTCATTCACAAGAAAATTTTTAGAACAAGACTTCCTCGAAATCAAATTAAAATGAAGAAACACATTTTAGAAATGAAAAAGTGATTCATCACGCAACCAATTTCGCAGTTTATTTCTGCTTCATCAACATTTTGTCAAGTCACAAAATAGTTACGTGCGTGAGTCACCATTTGTGTACCTCAGTCTGTACATAGTTTGATTTGCGAAATATAAAATGGGAAGAGAGTTACGTGCCCCTAATGTATCTCTAATTTCCACTTTTTTATTTTTATATAAGATAATCCCAACATTATCCAAGGATTAAGTTAACCAAGTATTAATTGTTTATGACAACAAAGAAGTGCAGAAAAACGAGAAAAATTTAACATGTTGTTTCACGTAACGCTAAGCAGATTATGAACAAGAAGATGATGAAATGGACCAAGTTACGAAAGCTCGTCCATTTGTTTTTTTTATTGGAGAAGAAGAAGGTGAAGCTTTTGTTCCTGTCTAATTAATCTTTGCCAACTTGCACCCGCCTTCGAAAACTCTCCCTGGGCGAGGACTCATCGTCTCCTCTTCTTGAATGCATATCTTAAAAATATTTTCCCGCATTCACTTCTGCATCTTGGCGCAGCCAGATTGTGGACACACATCAATTTGATATGAACATCTACAAATATGTATGTACATGAAAATGCCGTTTCTTAACAATTTTTTTGTAGGATACAAATATTCCGAGTTGGACGGATCCTTTCATATCATTCTTACATCAAAATTTGGCACCATAATAACTTTGATAAATTAGTCGTAACTGGTGTTGAAATAAATAAAGTTGAAGATTTTAGCAGAAGCTGAGTTGTCATAACCCAGGAAAAGTATGGAATCACAAGCACAATATGCATCCACACACGCTAATCAACCTGTTTATGTGACATGGTCTGACAAACCATCTTATTTATTCACTTACTTCCTACTTGTATTTAGTAAGTATGTAAGTACGTACGTACCTCCACGAGAGGAATGTTGGTTACAACACAAGGCTACTCATTTGCTATAAAACTTATTTAAACACATAGAAATCCGATGATGATGGCCGTTTAGCTGTGAGAACGGTATTTGACATTATTTCCTTCTTCTCGTGGCGTAAGTCATGATGGGAAGTTGTTGGTTACATAAAGTAAATGAATTTGTTGGTAATGCATTCGAGTATTAATTTGGATCACTCTTTTCCTGACGGCCCTCCACAGTTTATCACATTTTTTGAAACTCATCAACTTGAGGAGGAATGGAGTTCACTCGGGTTTTGGGAACCAATTTATCTTTTTCAAGAGGCCAATATCTCCAAGCTAAACCAGTCAAATCAAAGCAGTGGTCAATTTTTCATCTCATGGGTTATAAATGTTCCCACAGCCGCAATAAGCGAGTGAGTTACGTGGCTATAAAAGACGTAGCATAAGAGAGCACACGTCCACTCTCTTCTTCTCCGAACCCTGAGTGAATCTCATCAGTGAAAAAATAATTAATTAGCTGCAGTCTGAAAAATGTATTAATTTGAAAATAGACTTTCTTGAAACCTGCTCGATCGCTGGCGCAACGAGGATTGTTTACATTGCAGGAATGAGAAGAAATATATGCCTCCTGTCAGAATTTGGCCATAAAGCAGTGTGGTCCATAATAAAACAAAACAGAGAATAAAATTCATGAATTTCACACAATAAAACATTTTCAAGTAGACTAAAGAATAAATTACATTTGCTAGTCATAAAATTTGAAAGTCAAAATTGCTGTTACAACCATAATCATTACATTATGTTATATTACTCTGTAATGAAAGGATTATAGATTTATTGTCGGCCTGAATCAAGTTGAAAGTCTGCATTTTCTGCTAAAATAAAATAATAAATGCAAATGTTTTATAATCCATCCAGAGAGAGTGGTGTCCGAACCCACCACATTTTGATGTAGTGGCTCCTGCCAAAAAATGAATAATTGTGAGAAGGCATAAAACTTGAATCTCATCGTTCGTACCGTGCGTAACAGGATCATTATGTGGAGGACCTCATGCATAAGCATGTGGCGTTAGTATTGATGTCATTTCTTGTTAAACTTATTTAAAAAACACGCAGAAACAAGGTTTTTGTAATCCGTTTAAAATTGAAACTCAAATCCTGACGTGCTATCTTCGAAGCTATAAAACACTCAAAATTTGAAGTTTGTGTCTTTCCAGAGAGGGATTGTAAAATTTTTGAAATTTCTAAGGGTTTCTCCACCACAATAGGTGGGGAACGAAGGAAGGAACGAATGCTGGCTGAGTAGTAAAGAAGAAGGCGAGGCTGAGGAGAGGGATGGGAAAGAAGAGTCGTAAAAATTCACGTAATAATGATAGTAATAATCCTTTGCACTCCAAATCCAACCCAGCAATCCACTCAATCTTCTTCTTCTTCTTCTGCTGAATATCTTGGGGAAGACTTTCATGTTCGTTATGAATTTAAAAGATTCATGGATGGGCAGAAATAAAAATAAAATCAAGTCAACTCGACTCATCCCCCATGCATAAATAATAATTTGATCACTGCATTGCACGACTGACTGGAGCATAGCAGTGTTTTTTGGAGTCGTAAAACTGGAAAGTTCCAGCAGAAAGTACAATAAAAATAACATATATTTTTGGATGAGTGACATGCATGCAACAAGTCAAGAATGCTGTTGTGAGAAGAAAGTCTCTTAGTTTGTACAGTCGGAAATCATACAAGTCACAGGTCCTCCTCCTCGAATGCTTGGGCTGGATATACGGCATTATTTAAATGTCATGGTTCAAGTGAAATGCTAAAAAATTACATAACTCTGGGTAGTCCCAGAGCAAAGGAAACTGCTCAAAGCGGAGGAAATCCAGAGAGACACGGATAAATCAGGGTTTCAATTAAAATCTGATTGTTGGTGATCTTCGACTACCATGTTGTTCTAATAATCGAGGCAGGGAGGCTGGTAATGATATTGTTCATGTCTTTCCAGAAGTCCAAGGACAACTGTCAACCTTAGCGGGGTTCCTTCCACCAAGTTTCACCGAGTGCGATATACATTCAATTCACAACAATAATAATAATAACGTGGCATCTTTTATACGTATGTGATGCATTCCTAAAGCCCCGTCCTGACCACTTTTGCTTCCGGAATTTAGCCAAACTAACAAGGGACACCCATGACCTGTCGTTTGAGTCCAGGGTACCCACTATGTTTTTTAGAATCTACTAGGACCCCAGATGAAGGATTCATTCATATTTCCGTGTAAAACTCATATTTGGCCCAATGACGTGGCGCCAAACTTCAAAATTAGCATTTTCGACCAGTTTCAAACCCCCATAACTTTTGCAGTTTATGTCGGATTTTCAAAATTTTATGCTTAAAATGATCACAAAAGTCGAAATTTTTTAGAAAAAAATCAAAATAAAAAATTTATAATTTTTGAAATATTTTTAGCATTTTTTCGACGAACCCCCGTTTATAAGAAAATTACGAAATTTTGCGAAAAGTTAAAAGTGATAATTTTGGAAAAAATTTCATTGGATACGAAAGTTGAACTCCTTGTCATGATTTTTGCCAAAAATTTTGAAAATCCGTCCAGGTTTTCAAAAGTTATGGCGGTTTCAAAAATAAAAACATGCAAATTTGGCGAATTTGGCGCCACGCCATGGCGCCAAATATGAGCTTTACACGGAAATATGAATGAATCCTTCATCTGGGGTCCTAGTAGATTCTAAAAAACATAGTGGGTACCCTGGACTCAAACGACAGGTCGTGAGTGTCCCTTGTAAGATGCACACGGTTTCAGTTCAGATAGAATTTTAAAAGGATTTTAGTACTTTAGTCGTCGACTTTTTAGACGGAACGAAATTTATGTAAAGGAATAGACTTGACATAAACTTGACTAAATTCAAGATTTCAAGACCTGTCTTTGGTTGACAGGATTTTCCAACACGAAATCTGTCAACACTCCAGCAAGGTCCACCCAAGGATTGTGTGGCGTGGATCCCGTGAAATTAAAACTGCACGTGGATCCGATCCACGCTCAACTAACGCTCGACAAAAACCCACTTTTGTAAGTCTTGCACAGCGCTCGTGAATGTGCGCTCGAAAAGGAAAGATGAATTGTCAAGCAAATTGTTGTAGTACTGAGATACCTTGAAGTTGATACTTTGTAGTTAATATTTTTTATGCAGGATAGTTTTCTGCCCAAATCACATTGTTTGTGCACAGAACGACCAACTATCAATGTTGCATCACATTAAAACTGAAATCTTGTCTTCTCTGCAACCTACACATTTTAGGCTGAACCGAGAGTCTGAGCAAACTGGACTTTAAAGATAAATTACAATGCCCAACTTCCAGTTCTACATAGCCTTGCCTTGCCTTTCTTGAAACAGAGAAATGAACAACTGCATCTACAATGTCCAACCAAAAGCTGGACTTGAATTCCATTCGAACATGATCCTCCCGACATTTTATGCGCTTATATTATATACACTGACATGGGTTATTTAAGTGCATACATATCTCTATTCTTCTTGTGCTATGATTAGAATCCTACGATTAAACTATTCAGGAATTTCAAAACTTTTATTAAGAAGAAATGTTATGGATTTATTATGAATAAGCTCACTTGGTAGTAAAGGTTTTCCTCCAGGGTGATGTTAGAGTTTGAGTAATCATGCAAGTCTTCAATATGACTTTGACTTCGTTGCCGGATTTTTCTAAAGGAAACAACCGGATGATTCTGCGTCGTATTTGAGTCAGAAACATATCCCAATCTAACCGATTCCAAATCTCGGACTACACAATTGCCAACACCACCACCGGAATGTTTTCTACCACGACGACCAAAGTTATCCACGACTCGTTTCGTACTTGCACCACTCACACTGACACTTGCACTAGAGGTAATTTTTCTTGGGTGGTGCTGCGTTTGCTGAGAGTTGGCGGATGCAGCTCCCACAATTCCCAGAATTTCAGAGAACTTCATTTTTTGCAGTGGACTTTAACTTGCAATGACTTAAAAATTTGCTAGGAAAGGATATGAGTCGATGCCTAATTGAAAAAGAAATTGTACGTTGCGAAGAAGGCAAATTGGAGATCAGTCAACCATGGCAGCAGCTCCAGCGATGACACAAGAATTACTGCAACCACGACACACAACTTGCTTGGTACATTGTTTCTTTTTAGAGTAACGAAGCGGATGTGGTTTCACCGATTTCACGATTGACTAGACATCCGACACTGTGCTGCAGCAAATACTAATCACGGGTTTAATCTCTATTATTAGCAATGTAAATCCCTTCGAATGTTCTTACAAAGGACCGACACCGAATATCAGATTGGGATGGACGACTTTAATATCACTCGGTATCATGTTAACAAAATATCAAGCAAGAGATATCCGCCAACTTGTTCTCTTCTTGGGTTCCTTCAACAGATTAACGGGTTTCTTAGAACCAATGCGAGCCAAAAAATTGACCACGTTGGTTTATCCCAAAAAGTGTGGTTTGCAGGCTAGGTAAGAGTTTAGTACACATCCTCGCGTCACAATGACCCAAAGGAAACTGAAAGACCAAAAGTTGGGTTTGGATGGAATAAGAAGACAAGAACGGCTCAGCTAAGTGCGTATACAGCCAAGACCACTATACGCTGAGGAGATTGAATGTAATATGCAGTAGGTAGGTACACCTGAGCACAACATCTTTGAGGTGGACAGGTAGACAACATCACATTTATAACCAAACCACCACCAGCACCGCATAATGATATAGAGGACGTCTGTATGTACCACCAGTGTCAGTTCCACAAGCAAGCCTCAAAGTTTTTAAGAGGGACCCAAGGCCCCATCCAGAAGAAGAAGATGGTTGTTGTTGGGGCCTTGGGTCGTCTTCATCCTCACTTATGCATTCTTCCTTCAACATAACATCACTCAAATGAAAGCATCAGGTGCGTTCATCCAGAGTGAGGCGAAGAATCTTCGTATTCTTCCTTTACTTGTGCACCTCTGGTGTCTTAGTTTCAAAAAGTCTGGCTTAGATTTATAGAAATAACCAACAAATAGTCCAGGTTACGACCAAGAATTTTGTGAAATCGCACAACACTATTTTATTTCCACCCCCAACTAAGCACATACTAGAGCACAAGTGGAACATACATCAAAGCATCCTTTGAGGGTCCTTCGACCTTACGCAGCAGTTGAGGAAGGTACGCGAGCGAGCCAAGAAGAAATATAAGTACGCAGGCCCTACCTACCTATTTATTTATATTGAGCTTTAGTATATACATAAGAGTGAGGGGTACTGCTATACGTACAGGGAGACCATGCACCTTCCCCAAAAGTGATCTGACCTACGAGAACACATCCTTTTCTTCGGTCCTCAGCCAAGGCCGTAAAAACTTCAACGCTCTAGTAGTCACAACCCCACTTGGTTTTCAGGTGAAAAACAAAACGATTCAAATGCAGCTGCCAAATTCTCTTTTTCGACCTTTTTTAGAAAACACGAACGTAAAAATATATAGACAATGAGGGTGAGATGTAGTGCGGCGGAGGGTGTCCAGGAATCGGGAGCTTTAGGTTGCGGTTTTCTAAGCAAAATTCCACGTTATCTTAAGCAGGGTCTTCAAACGGAGGAGGAACATACCGAATTTCACCAAGATTTGAGCATGCTCAACTTTTCATACCTTCAGCGAATGTCCCATAATAATTCTATGCTTGTACTAAAATTGAAGTCAATTTTACTCTCATGAAGAAGCAGGACAGCGATTGAAACACACTTGACTTACTTTCCCTTCTATGAAAAGCCACATCAGGACAAATAAACAAGACATTGTTGCATTGATGCACTCAACCATTTTCATCCAAATGACTACTCTGAAAGGTTGGGACTCAATATTTTAAGGGGGCGTGGACTTAATGGCGTGGTGGTTTAGTCTCGGTCGGCATTGTTTCCTGTCTCGAAATGACAAATTTTCTCCAGCAAAGCAATCCCAAAGGAAACTAATAGATATACCTCGATCCATCCACAGGTAGTTGTGGCATACACGCAATATTTCCCCTGGTCCAACACACCAATGATATTTCTCTGTCTGTCTAAGAAGTTCTTAGTAAGAACGCATAAGTGGTGCTGTTTCTCACGGAGATGGGTACAAATTGCCCGGAAAGGAAAGCAAAGCCTTGAAATCTTAAAATCAAACAAATGGTCAAGAATAAGGCGGCGTCCCTGTCGCTTCGCAGAGAGAGTAGAATAGCTAACAACCATCCAGCCAATAATGCATAATGGTGGGTTACGTATAAAACCTTTTTATATTTAAAAAGTAAATTTTACACATAGCACTGTGTGCAGCCGTATATAGTCATCACCGTCCAGTAGTAAATAGTGGAATGAGAAGCAATAAGTAACGCAGCGGCTGTAAATAAATAAATGCCGAATCTCTCAAAGACTTTGAAAACCAATTTGCTGTTGTTTATTTAACTTTTTGCTCGCTTATTCATCCTGACCAAGCAAGTCAGGCAAATTTATTTGGAAAAGAGGGCAATTAAGCAGCAACGGCGGTACATATCTATTCTGCAGTATGCAATGTGTAATATGTTCCAGAGTGCTAAATAGTTAACCATCTTTTTGAAAACAATTATTAAGTCGCTTCATCCACAACCATTTGATTCATAAAACTGACAATGGCTTACCCACCCGGAATAGTTGACCTTTAACTTGATTTCACTCACCTTAAAAGGCAATAAATAAGTACCAGATATTTTCATTGGCCTCATGCCATCATCATGGCCTGTGTGGGTCGAAGATCGGCGCTACAGTTACTTCTTTAGTTTAGTAACTACTAAAGAACTGCGTACAAACAAAGACTCAAGGTTGTCATTATTATTGGCCCAAACACTGGTTCAAAAAGAGGACGGAAAGAACAAGAAGAAGGGATTTTGAGAAGAGAGTGACTTGGAGTTCTGTACGAAAGTCAGAGTGATCAGTGTCTTTTCTTTTTGTTGTAATAATAACACCGACACAACTTCACTTCATTTCTTGGTAATAAAGGCTCTGGCTGGCTGCTTGGTTGGCGAGGACTGATGGATAAGTTCACCTCGTGTTTGTATAATATGGATGAGATTAGTTTAATATCCAATACCTGCCAGATTTATTAGTGCACTCTTGTTGGTTTAGTTTAGATGCGCATACTAACTCTCTCAGGTGAACAGGAATGTGCCGGCGTCATTTGTGAACCAGCAAAGCAAAGTTGCGCTGCATTTTATTGGAGGCTTTGTCTTCTTGCCTTGAAAGGTGTGAGATATTTTGTCTGATTCTGCTCCATCTTATATTCTTACTCCTCCGCTGGATGGATAATCCGAGTAATGTGAATGGATAGCCGGCCATAACAAATGTGGAGGTCGTCATCCATAAAATTATTTCGCTCTTAATTTCCTTGTCTCTCCAATTAGCGCATAATTTATACCACCACCAACGAATTCATTTCTTTATTTCCAAATGCGGGTCAGTTTAATAAAAGATGCTGCACTGACTCGTGATCAGTATCACACCTTTCACTTTAAATTTCGAAAATCATTAGTCACGCAAAATTATTATTCTATTTTACCCATGAATCGATTAAATTTGCATGAACAATACAATGTCTCCGGCCTTGCGTCACTCTTTGGGCAATTTTTACAGGGTAGAATGTTGTCGAGTATGTGTGGCATTAGCTCCAACTTTTTATAATAATACGTTGCGAATATGCCAATGGGTGAGATATCGTAAATTATACATGTGCAAATAATAATCACAGTTTTTATCACGTTTCATATTCACCCACCCTCCCACAATAGTGTCGGTATTTTCACTATTCCGTCATCCATGGCGGTGAATTTCACACATATTAGACTCTCAATTCTGCATATTGTTTAAATCCCATTATTATTATTATTCTGCTATAAAAATCAAGTCATCTCTTACTTTCGTACGTGTTATTGTTGCTCAGTGATGGTTGTCGCTGTTGTCAGCCACCCAACAACAACACGTTTATGCACGCGATCCCGGAACTTGGAATCAAATTACATACTTGGCACTAGACGACATCGAATCAATTTTTTGTTACGAGTCGACACACCATTTTCAAAATATTTCTCGCATCTTCTCAGTAATTGACGGTTGACGTATTGGCTATTAGAAAGTGGGGTTGAGTAGAAAAAAGGAGTCGAGAAAGGAGCAATTGAAGAATATTTAGTCTCAAAACTGTGTCGCCACACTGGGAAGGAAAACATCTGAAATTGATACTTTGATGCAGAAAAGGCATTCATCATCTTAAAATGCGGAGAGAGGTCCAAAGATCAAGACGGACCCCAGAGGAGCCACGTATTATCAGGATATTAGCTCAGATCTACTTGCAGGGAGTCCTCTGAAAGGTGGTACATGCACACGGCTGCTGAGCTCATCCCGTCCTCCAAAGGACCATTCTGCCTCCACAGTTAGTACTTGGCTGGTGCAGCCATCCATAATAATCACAGAATTTTCATTCCTTGGAAAGAGGAACGAAATGTACTCGAGAAATATCAAGAGGTGAGGTGAGCAGTATTGTTGTGGTCAATTCTTAAGTGGAACAGCAACAGCAGCACCGAGCTATTACATCTGCTCCAATTTTCCTTAACCTGTTGGACCAGACAGAAAATCCAGCCAGAATTGTTGTATGTACAGAGAAAATAACGCATTGCAGACCACGGAAGCAACTCAACCAGATCACGCAGCATAATTTTTCCCTCTTTATCAAGATCCAATTTAAGCACGAAATTCCAATGCATTTCAAAAGGTTGCTGAGATGCGATGCCACGATGAGCAAGGAATTCACTAAATGCTAATAAGTTTTAAATTGGAAGCATAGATCGTTGAAAATTCCATTCTGATACGGAGAAAGCACGTTGATCCAGTGATTAGTAATCGGCCATGGTTCGTATCCGAATTGTCTTTTGGGTTCCACGCATTCGAATAGGACGTGATCTATCCTCTCCATCTCATTTGGATGATAACTGTGCAATTTAACCATGCAATTTAGCCAGGCATGTATGCATGCGGTACGTCGTCTAGTCAAGCAAGTATCAGACTACTGAGACTAGTCGTGAGTGAAGAAGATCACAACAATTAAGATAATTGTTCATAGGTTTCCTTTTCCATCTCTTCAAAAATTATTGTGGTTTGTGGCCTGGGATTATTGGAACCGAAACGATACTCAACAACGTGCCGTAAACTTTTTTCCGTTACAAGTTTTCGATATAAATCTGTCGGAAGTGACCAATTTAGGAAGAAATCTATGTTTGATAAGTATGCAATGCCACATTTCTTCGTCACTGTTCACAACATTGTGTCTAATATTACACATGTGCAATTAAAAAATATAGTAGCTTACTTTTTATACATGAAGTCAATTTTATATTCAGTAGCACGCATTTATTTTATGATATTTATATTTACAGAGTGAATTAGCTGCCGAGAGGGCGAGATAAATAAAACTGTTCATCCAATCCACCAACATAACAACCGTTGAGTTCATGAAAATTTCTAAATTGAGGAAATCATTGCTCCAAGGGCTCATTTTTATTCCCTAAATAGAACCGATACTTGAAGTGGTCTGTCCATTAGTCTTGTAACCCATCTATTTTATCCATCTGCCTCGAACATGATTGAGGCAGCGCTGAAATGGTAATCTTGATCTCCTGAGGAAATAGACCAACAACAATTGGAAGTTGGTTAATGATGGGAGAAGGAAACCAATTTCATGCGTCCCAATTTCAATCCAGTCCAGAACAAATCAGTCCAACCACACGGCACTCCGTTTACTCCTCAAATTTAGACTTTTTGAACAGAAATCACATATATGTATTAATGTACATTCATTGTTTGGGTGGCCTCCACTCACGATGCATTGTTGTTGCTGTTAAAGATTCGATGGACCCGATTTACATGCATACTTCAGTGCATATCATTATAAATAGACAGCATGAAATAGTATGCATAGATAACTCGGTACTTATGTATCTGCAACATGCTGCGTGGTTCACAATCTTGTTAATTTGAAGCAAAAAAAATAAGATAATGAAAATATTCATTGAATGCTCAGTGACGTTTTCTTTACTCAGATTATAACACTTTTTAGTTTCCAGCAGTAAATCGTCCCTGAAATGTTTACAGGTGGGTACGACCGAACCTTAAAAAAGAGTAAAAACCATCCATCCAGAGAGTACCCACTAAACCACCACACCATTTTATTCCCTCTTGATTTAAAAGTTTAGATGTTCGTCCGTTCAGAAGATCGTGGCTGTGGAAGCCCGATTCATTTCGAGATACAGGAGTGAGTCAGCTTTGTGTTCGCTTGAACTATAATCAAGCGAAGAAAGAAGAGTAAAAAATAGTGGAGAAGATTTGTCAGAGAAAATTTCTGATGCACACACACGACATGAATCGCTACGTTACATTTCAACATTTTGCCCAACTAATAGCACACAAAATACGGTAGTTGAACCATACCAAAAACTGCAATCACATTATTAAATATTTTATGACTTCTTTAAAGAAGATATTTTCACAAAAATGGAATTGAAAAATTAGCTATTTTTTGCAGTCTAACCAAGCGGACGACTATCGTGTACATTGTATTATTACATAAATGCCTTTTATTATCCATGCTTCCTATGCGATTGTTGCAAGAGTTTGAGCATAGCGACGTGTTGCAGAAGAGAGCTAAATGAAAAAAAGGAAGTGAGAGGAATGCAGTTTTTGCTCCAAAAAGTAATTTTGAAAATGTTATGATAATGCAATAAAGCAAGTGCATTACACATACGCATGGATACATTTTAGTTGTGGGTATCAGCTCAAATTAAGCAACGAGATATACACCACGAAGCCTATGACGACGCTTGGCACGACATGTAATGTTGAATTTTGAGCACATTTGAAAGTTTATGCTGCTTCGGGCGGTTTCGTTCCTTGAAGAAATTCAAGGTGCATTAACTTTTTTACTGACAAATCTAAGTCAGCCCATGCCTTTAAGGGCTGTCCAGGATTCATAGACGATGCGCATAATAATAATAAATACGGGTAATATTTGTCTGCTACTTAGTTTGTACAGAAACGGTTCAAGTATCGGTTTCTGGTAGTCTTCATTTAATTTTTAATTTCAAAAATCAAAGTTTTCAAATACGGAAAATGGGGATTCTTTTTGGTACACAATTTGAAATTGTGTAATACTCTAATTAATTCACTACTTGCAGTCTGAATGCTCCTTAACTACGTAATGATGACTTGAACAAATTCTTCTTTACAATTTCAAGGTTTGAAACAGCATTCGAACTAATGGACACAAAATAAGCATCACATCGACGGACGGACCGACCAAAAGCTGCTTGCTTACTACCTTCTCGTTATTCCCAGCAGCAACTAACTAACATGACCATCCAGACCATATGGACGAATCTGATGTTTGATAGATGATCCAATGGGTAGACACATGAATCGGACCTACAAACAAGAGCCAGATGGTGATGTGATGCTGCTAATGGTCCACGAAGGTAAACCACATTTATTTCTTAAACTCGGATTTAAGAAAACGTCAAAAGTACGCCCGACCGATTTGTCATGTTACAATGCTTTCCTCTGCTAAGGCATGATGATAACAACGGCGAAAACTTGTTAACTAGCTGCTGTTGTGGGTCACTTAATAAGTAAATAAACAAGACGGCTATACATAGTTCCGTTAGGACATTACCTTTACGAAAGTCTGAAAAATCATTTAAATAGCAGAAGACTACCAGATTTCAATCCGAATGAAATATATTTGGCTAGACATTTCCGGATACAATAGTCGCACTACTGGGAAGCAGAACTCATTATTTTATTCAGGGGTATATGAAACTCCCAATAATTTCATACCACCGCAATATTAGCAATGCTGTCATGTTGTCCCTGCCATGCATACCCAAAAGTACCCACGATGTATGTAGGAACGATGAGGTGTCCTGTTTTTCACCCGAACCTTGTAACCCTCAGGAGTAATATTATTACTAAATTATTTAAGTAAAACTGGAGGTAAGAGGCGCATTTTGTGTCGAAAACTTATGTGACGGAACCGACGAGATTTGAGGAAATTAAGGTTGCCCTCAAATTACAGATTGTGAATGCGAAGTGTCGGCACCTTTGAGACCCGTATTGTGCGTGGTCCTTCATTCACTTCTCTAAATTGGGTCATCGTCAACACACAAGTGCAGTGCCAACAACTGTGGAGAGCGAATGCTGTGTGTCCTTTCCCAGTGGACCATGGCATGTGTTAAGGAAAATATAATAATAAGTCTCTCCACTTTTCCACCAGTAAATAAAATAGAAAATTGGATTAGAAAAAACCTCTGCTGTGACACCATCAACCAACATTAAATGTTTGCATGTTGTTGTGAATAACAATGACGAGAAACAACTTTGACAAGCTTTTCATGTCACCTGTAGAAATTCTAATAGAAATTTGTTAATGTACGTAATTATTCGAGGATACTTATTATTGTACCCAACTGAATACTTATATGTCTAATATGGAAAAATATCCCATGAACTGAATCATAATTGCATGTTGCAGTCTCACATAAGCATTCTTTTCTTACTGATAGAAAGTCATGAGTATTTACCTCTGAATAAAGTCGAGTTCATAGTTTGGACGGATATTAATGAGTATGACGATCCATTATCTATGACTGAGGAGGAGAAAGGCATTCACTCGATTGGATGGTCGGTCAAATGCGACGGTTTTTAATTTGGATCTTGCATGCCACATAAAAGTTACACATGTGGTTATTAAACTCATCCTAGACGACGACACCAACAACAGTTGTCTTTTCGACCAGTTTAAAATTTGTGTCGACGGTGCACAGAGAAGTGTACAAACTTCCACCCACAAATACGAATAAACAATGAACCCCATACCTACCTACAAAACCACAATACGTATGCATACATACATGTACGTACAAAATAGATGCTTCCCTCTGATTTATTGCAATCTATCTACGATCAACGATTTAGCGCAGTTATGTGAGACATCGCCGTAATAATCAATTAGCAACCGACTGCTGTAATCCACACCAGACGTAAACTTCTAACAGTTTCATGTTTGAATGCAATTGCTGCTGAAAAGTAAGTAAGTAACCGTACGTGCAAACGTAGCTCGTGTCGTGTCGCCGGCTCATTCTTTTCTTAGATGTCGTCGCTAGCCAGTCAAATATTATGTACACACAGAAGATGTGGCATGTGCTGGTTCGAGCCACGACGACGACGACGACGACGATTGAGTCATAAATAAGCCCATCATGCACCTCAGCAGGAACGGTAGAAACAAGCAGGTTAACATTTTATTTGGCGACAGGGAGATGCGGCAAAACAAGACAGCTACCACACCAACCATTAAATGCATTACAGTCCGCAACTGAATGTGCAAATGGCTTCAACTCGATGATATAATTGCCTTTATCCAGATTACGAAAAAGGTTTAATATAATTATCTTGTCCAAAGCTTTTCATGGTTGCGTGCGCACTGGACTGATATGATTTTTTTCAATATTAAGAGAAGCTCAGAAATTCCTGTGCTAAAATTTATGAAATCAACTTCATTCATGCAGCAGTTAACGCAGCTATAAAAAAAAACCATTTGGAACAAAACCCATTCTGGATATTATCAAAGTTTATGAAGAAGGAATTCTTGGGTGTGTGTAGCATATTCCTGAGTGCATAAGTACATATCTCTCAGAAGACAGCCTCAACATTCTCCCTGTCGTCCGACGACTCCTTCAGCTTATTATAGTGTCCTCTCATAGAAAAATGATACAAAGCATGTTGTCGATGCAAGGATTGTTATTTTATTCCTATTGTTGGTCGGGACTTGGCCCGGAGTTTTCAACTAATAATAAAGAATATAATAATAATGATGCACAAGACACGCATAGCGCAAGGGAACGAATGAAGGATACTGCACGAAAATTCTGAGAATGACAAGAAATGCAATAATGATAATAACAACGACGGCAATAATAATAATGAAGATTCTTATCCGCTCTGTAGTATCTCTACAAATCGTTCTCCTACTACGTCGGATGACAACACGAGGATAATGTTCAATCCAAAAATAAATATGGACACACTGAACTGAAAGGAACTCTCTGACCCAAACTACTTTTTGGGATTGGTCATGTTTTCTGGTCATCTTTTTTTTACGTGTTGAATAGCTTTGTCCGAGTAAATAGCGCGACGACAATTTATAAACAAGTATTTATAATTTATCTGCAATTACTATACTCACTGAAAATTCAGGAAAATTAATTGCAACTCCTACAATGCATAAAACATATGCATAATGGATTGGGTGACACAAAACGCTAAATTACTGACCAAGTGGAAGACAAGAAACCTTGACCAGGATTCTTCTTTAACTGTCAAAAGTTCCACAACCACTTTCTTGTCACTTCAAAGTTGTACGTTACCAGAGATAAAATCTGACATTTTTGGGGGGCTTTAAGTCTAAAAGTAAATTGTTTAAGTTGGATCATAAAATTTTTAAATCCTTCGCATTGATTTGATGAATACGTAAGAAATGTGAGAATTTTTTGTTTTTTTAACCAAGTCTCATTTCTTATTGTTTTGTCTGTGAAAGCCGAGGAGTTGTTGATCAGGTTGGGTATTACCGTCGTAATAATGATAATAATAATGATAATATAATAACTGGTAAGGTTATCCAATTTTAGGACAGCTTTGTAATTTCCATACTTCGTACAGATACTTGTATCAAAGTCGGTATTAAAGTTATATAACCTGATGATGAAAGATAACTCTCACCACAACAGTGTTCACTTAATAGTGCAAAATTTCTGCGAAAGGCATAATTTGTGATCAATTTTATTTTATCGCCCATTGCAAAATTATCATATACGCGTTGATTCCGAATTACATAGTAACCTCTCCTGTTTCGACTGATTATTGCAACAACTTCTGTCGTCGTTGAACAAGAAGTAAAAGAAGGAACACGTCCGAATATGTTAGTCACATTTGGTTCTTCTTCTTCTTCTTCATCCGTAAGAAGTTGGTTGGTGAACGGTTGAATGTGCTCCAGGGAGCAAAAAACTTGCACAGGAATGCTATTTAATTTACCAAGTGCAATAGCAAACCAGCCAGCAACATGAATTCTACATATACTAGACCAGCTCGTCGTCTCTCATTCTTATTCTTCGTCTTCTTCTTCTTGGTTGCAGAAGCAGGCATGTCATGTCCTCACTCAGAGGAGACCATTGTAAAACTACTCTTGCTTGATATCGCCCCTGACTGAATGTATGAATGTATGCACGCAAAATACAAAATACTCGTCGTGTAATGACTCGAACAACTCTTGGATTTTAGGTCCTCTCCGATTCAACAACAATCAAGACTTGATTCGTGAATCTTGATCGTCCGCATGTTCTTGACGCAGATCTTCCTTTTCACCAAGAAGAACCACCAAGATGCGTTCACCAATTGTGCAATTTTTCATATACTCTGAGACTTTTCATCGGAAACTCGAGGCTTTTATGCACTTCTTGGCATTGTTGATGATGCTGCTCCAGTCAGTGGCATCGCAAATTGGTTGCGGCTCGAGATAATTAAGATTATAGCCCCTCGTTCCCATTATTGACTCTGGGTCGGATTTTTGCCAATTTGTTTTAAAATAGATGCAAAGTGTTTGAAAGGATGTTGGTTGGTTGGTTGGTTGGTTGGCTTAATGATATAAAGTAGTTTGTAAAGTATGTAAAATGGTGTAAAATAGCGTCTCATCATCTCGTGTGCTTTTGTGAATAGTCTTCTCTCGGAGCAATTGCTTTTTCCCCAACGAACGCAAATGATTTTTCCACCTTTCTTGCCTACATGCATGCATATACTTGGAGTTGATTGTGCATTATACTTTGTCCGCAGTGTTGCTCCTCATCAACAACTGATGAGCCTCCTCCGAAGGAAGACGCTCTGTGTGGAAGTGTGAATAAAGAAAATCAAGCACCTCTCCGTCGGACGCTATTCATCCGATAGTTGACTGTTGATGGTGGAGTGCTAAAATAAATGAGAATTTTTTTACCCTTCTAATTATTCACTTGGTTATTGTTGGGCTGATTGTGATCAAAGTCGAGTAAAAAATAAAATTATATTATTTTCAAAACTATGCAGAGTCAAAGTCACAAGGAGCGAGATGTGGAGGTGGTGGTGGTGGTAACAAATTATGCCCCAAGAAACTGCTACCCTTGCGAAAATAAAATCACAGAAAGCTGCGCTGGCATATAATTACAAGATTTTTTTTTTCAGTGCTTGGGATTCGAAACAGTTGCGCACGTCCCATTGTTGGATGTACACGTATGCGAGATTTATATTCAACTCTAGTTTTGAGATAAATCTGTCCAATTCATAAAATAGTACAATAACCATAACCATTACACAACACGTTGGACGGAGAGCAATAACAGTTTGAAATTCAATCATAAAGTTGTTTCTCCCACCACCATCGCCACACACAGAGGGAATTGGACTTTGTTCCTTTTTCGACATCTCTATTATTGTGTCGATCCATCCATTCTTGGTCCTGATCACAATTATGAGCAGCCTTTGCTGTAAATAACCTGCAACTTGCCTAAATATTAGTACGCAAAGGAGCGAGAATATCCAGAGCTAACATACACTAGCAACAAACAAGTATTGGTCATTAGTCCAGGGTAAGATTCAATCGCCTACAGCATGTTTGGAAACTGACCGAATTGGGCCAAAATTTTTAAAAACAAAATGGCGTCGTTGGCGACATTTCACTTTTAAGGGTGAGAATGACCCTCAAAACACCGCTTAAGTTGTTCAAAGGACGGTTCAAAACAACTTGGATCTACGTTACTGGGTTGTCCACACAGTCGCATTTTTGAAACCAAAAGTCATAGAAATTATTTAAGCTAGTTAAATTTCGAACTAAACGTAAAAAATTTGGTGCAATTCGGTCGGCATACGTACGTGCTGTAAGCGGTTGAATCATACCCAGGACCAATGACCAATACTTGTTTCCTTCGGCTGTACGTACGTATCGAGGTAACCAAACATTATTAGAGATGAAATTATAATGAGCCCATCAACTCGGACGGAATATTATTCCTCCGGGTGTAAATGTAAATGTAGGTGGAGGAGCCAAATGCAAGTAAAATATAAAAGAATGGGCCTGGCAGTATTACGTTTTAAGAAAGAAAGATATGAATGGTGCTAAATTCCCCATCATCCTCCAAACCTGGTTCAACCCCTGCCTACATACATACGCTCGAGACCATTCTTCCCTTCCATTCTTCCCTTCTCGACGGCTTCTGGAACATGTGTGGGGTGGCTTGAATTTTGGAGACTATGACCGACCACCATGAAACAAAATTGTAACATTTGCTAGCATCAGGATCATACCATGAGTAGAATATTTAGTGGTTCCATCAACAATTTTATGTGTAAAATTTCTCATCTAATATGTATTTGTTTCCGAAAGTTTTTGTTTTACAACCCTCCAAAAATTCCAATATTGTGAAAGTAAGCAGGTTTCAATTGAGAAATTACGTACGTGTACCTACATAAAAGTAAAATATGCAAGCGCTTATGTATGTATGTCTAACCACCTCCAACAATGGTTACATACTGAATTTTAAATTGTCATCAAAAGCCATGAAATAGCAGGGATCCTTTTATATCCTGAGAATAACTTTGCACCAAATTAGTACATGCTGGTTCAACCTCTCAATCCAACGCGATTTCATGAGCATTACAAATTTTGCATGTTATTTGATTCAGCTGTCAAACAATGCGCAATGAGTCGGCAATAATTTTACAATGTGCATAAAACAGAACGACATGAATGACACGCCACATTATAGATGAAAAGTTATCAAATTTTTACCTCGTGAACAATACAACTTCCAATTTAGAAGGAAACAATATAAATATTTACTTGATGCGAACAAAGCTGCAATTAGGGCTCCTGGAGCGACTTTAAATACTTTAAATAACTACTCAAGAATCTGCTGCAGTGCGTTTCTTTAGAAAATCTATTTGAATTTTCTCCCATCTCGTTTTTTTCATTTAAATTTAGTTTCACGCTTTTATTCTATTTTTAAACGTTTTCTAAACTGCCAAATTGTGTTGATGTATAAGAGCGTGAGTAGTGCATGAATGGCACAGAGTATATTTTTGAGTATGTAATGTAGGTGGGGTAAAACATGAGATCAAACCATGCAAAAAATTATTATGATTATTATTTAGCTCTATTTTTATTTATTCCTCAAGTGCAATTTAGGAAACCGTCTGGTCTACTAACTCCCATCAAGTCAGTTCAGGTTGTGATGATATTCCTGATTCTTGAAACCTCACCTAAAAGTAAAGACTGACTGACTGGACATGTTCATAACATAATAGATTAAACTCTAGAGAGAGAGATTTGCCCGTCTCCACCAAGTTATTAAAGTTG
Organism: Folsomia candida; assembly: GCF_002217175.1. Taxonomy (NCBI): domain Eukaryota; kingdom Metazoa; phylum Arthropoda; class Collembola; order Entomobryomorpha; family Isotomidae; genus Folsomia; species Folsomia candida. Next base: position 3,919,481 of record NW_019091198.1, read on the forward strand.
GTGGAAAGCGTTAATAAGGTCTGAATAACTGCATTCTACATAAAATGGTCATTACTCATGTTATGTGACATTGTTGACTGTTTTCCAACTTTTACACAGACTCGGTCACGACAGAAACATCTTATTCCATAACTAACCAACTATTACGAAGCCCCATCGCATAAAGTATTCTGTCACATTCTCATTTTTTCCGGTGAGCCTCAACCACGTTCAACTTTACCGTCCTCCTGACGACTTGTTGTCAATAGTCGTACCTTCATGCCTACGTGCAAATATTCTTTTAATGTGTACCTAGCAAAGACTGGGAGTGAGCAAAGATTTCTCACCTAAATATGAAAATTCTCACATGTTCTCATGTCCATGTTATAAACATTTATTCATCCACCGTCGTCCTTTGTATAAAATGAAGCCATGATGAAACAATGCCGCATTTCTGTTGAAATATCCACCTGTGTTGTTTACAGTTTTATGTGGACGAGTACACAAATGAATGCATATGCATATGCAGTGAACTTGTGAATTTTCATGTAGAAATGAGAAAAAACCTGTAGCAGCCAATATGTAGAATTTGCGATTTCTTATTACTAAAACAATCACTCGTAATCTCAACATGCATTCCAATTTATTATTATTATTATCATTATTATGATAATCATAAATTCAAAATCTTGGATTAAAACTATTCGCATCCAATCATTTTCCAAAGTTTGTTGAAAACCAGCAAGCAAGCAACAGAAAATTGGGAAGTAAATGAATGCTATCCGAGCTCGAAATGATTAGGGTGGTGTAAAACTGGTCTATTGTACAGTTGCTTTGCTTGCGGAATTTTCTCATGTGGGCAATAATGTGAAGGTAATACAATCAAGGATGGATTTAATTTGTTAAATTGCCCTCGCACAAGATTGGATTTGAGAAGGAATACGCCATTAACCAAAATTAAATGATGCGAATACGAGTATCTCATATCCTACGTGAACCACTGGTCGTCTGCGAAATACATAATTAGTTAGTCCACCCTTGAACCTTAACCATATGGGAACTACATAATTCCTTTTGTACTCTCCCTAATTGCGATGCAGGTCACAAACTGCTACATTTTTTGACATGATACTTTTTCTCATCAACGAGAGAAACAAAGGTTGCAAAGTGAGATGTCACCACGATAATGTGAATGAGAGCCGTTCATTTTCTAGCTTTGCTTTGGAGACAAACGCAGATACAGGAAGTTCAACAAAACCAACAGGTTGCTGTATGTACTATCTTTGCTACCCTATAGTCAGCCTCGCAGTCCATACGTGTAATTGAGGGTAAGCCCGTCGTAACTCTAAAAAATGACAGAAACATCAATAAATGTCGCCTAAATCTATTTCTCAAGTGTTGGTCAAAGGTCTCCTGAGCTGAGGCACGTTCATTTATTTTGACAAAAGAAAAGCCATATCCCGTTTAAGGTTGCTGATACGAGATCATTTGACATTTTTTCTCCGCATGGGCCACCGGAATGCGGTATGAAAAAGAAGAAGACGTTGTTGGGACTCGAGTGAGCTCGCAAAGTACCAAATATGTCGGAGGGTCTCCTTTCCTCCGATGAGGATGGAGACGGATGATGATGCATCCAATGTTATTGACAGGGTGGAAAGAAGGGACAATCTCTCCTCCGTAATGGATTAGACGACAGTAAATATTTTGATATCTACTGAAAGGTGGAAGATACAGGTCGTCTTTCTTAAGGCAAAGGTCGTATTGACACAAATCTATTTTTCTTACCTGGGATGTCATCATCATCTCCGTGTGGAAAGGGTCGCTCGATCCTTTCGTTCCAGGGTGAATTGATATTACGTATGCTTTTTTTTAGTTCAGCAGGCAACTAATTGTCTCACATTTATCCAAGTGGGCTTAAATTATGTACAGTACTGTGTGAGATAATATCATAATATCGCTTCTCTCTCGTATCTAAATGTTATTTGCTCAGTTTAAGGTTAAAAGCCAGTCATGTGAGTCACCACACTTGGATTATAAACACTTCTTGGTAGCGAATTCGATATTATATGGAACTTTGCATTGGCTTTGAATTTGAAGGGTCATAATTTTTCCTCAATTATTACACATCCACCAACTTTTTACACTACGTATGGCAACAGAACACTTGGTGTCAAACGAATTTTTCTCTTGATTGTAGAAGGATGAGTTCGATGACAGCTTAGCTCCAGTTGACTTGCTGGTGACGAGGACAAATTGGGCGTCCTGCTGCTCTCCTTTGATCCTTCCAGCCAATCATTTGACATTTAAGGTCACCACCAAGTTAACCAACCACCACCATTTGGCACTTTATGCATTTCACCTGTCATCACCTTGTTCACTAACAAACTCACAAAGGTTTCGGGTTTATGGGTGTGAGGTATGTAAATGTGTACTACTTTTTCACTTGATAGAAATATGGTCAAGGCCCAAGGAATGCACGACACCAAACTCACACGCGTTGGTTACACAAATTATTGTGTAATTTTGAATAAGCTACCACTAGAGCTTTGCTATGGACCGAGTCGAGTGAAATTGATTGGGGTATGCGACAGTTTTCTAGTTGTGACATCGCCACCCGTGGATTTCACTGCCTACACAGCTAACGTCCAACAGCGCTGAAATCGTAGAAAACTCCCCAATAAATAAAGCCCCCCTCTTCCTCGCCGCATCCATTCCAGTCGTTCATCTCAATTAAATTATTCATAGAATTTAAGTGTCATCGACTTTTCTTTCTCCTTGTGACTTTGATCACTGAAACTGAGTGATAAGAAGCAACTGGTCCCCTCTACATTTTTTCACTCGGGTTAACTTTGTTATCTGAAATAATAAAATTTGTTTAGGTTAAAAACACAATTTCATTAAATAAAACAGCAATACTGACAGCGGTGTGGTGCACGGTCGTAAATGTTTCAAAATGACGAACCGAACAATGTTGTCCATTATGCAAAATGTATCAAACCTCATGTGACGTGAAACTGTATGTTCAAGTAAAACCAAAAGGCGACCTAGTAAGTGATAAATTAAACCTAAAGATCGTAACATTAAAGATAAGAAAGCAGGTCTGTCCACCTTTTACAAAATGTAGGATGAAACGTTCATCCAGGGAATCGAGAGTCAATTAAGTCGAAATCAAATCGATATCAGCAGAAGATGGTGCTGCTGCTATTAAATATGTACTTTGTATAAAACGAGATTGTCTTCTCTTGTTAGCATTTTATTTTTGAACATTTTTATGCCGAGGAAGATAACGAGGAGCTCAAAAATATTAAGTCTATACGCCATATCATCTCGGCTAATGCAAACAATTCGCATGCATGTTTGTATAGTGCATGATGGGTGATTACGTACATCCACATATATAAATGCCTCTTCTTCTCTCAGTCCTACGAGTTTTGATTGGAATTTATTGTTTGATAGCAGAACAGGAACAAGAGCTGCAGAATAACGAGAGATCTAAAACAAAATAAAATCAGGCAAAACTCGTTCTCATTCGAATAAATATGATGTTATCAAATGTGACTGACGGTGGTACAAGTACATATTTAAAAGTAAGTAAAAGGCGGATAGATATAGATATGGCCCCACTTTGCAAAACTATCATTGCAATTCTCGATAACTAAACGGTGCGGTAAAGTTGTTGTGGGTACTAATATAATCATCAAGACGTCAGTTTGCAGGAATTTGCTTCACTTGGCATCTCAACCGCGTTAGACATGAAGGTCGGAAAAATTCTTTAATTTTTTTCAGATTCGAGGACCACCTCGAATATTAAATTCCGTACGTATGATTCAGGAATTTACACAAATATGAACAGATTTGCGTGACCAAACCCACGGCAAATAATTCGGTTTTCATTGACACATGATTTTTTTAATATGATGCACTTTATTAGGCCGTAATGTAAGCCGGTGGGAGAGACAGCAGGGGTATGAATGAGACACTTGTCTTCTATTGTTCAATCATTTTTCGCTCTCACCTTCCGAGACACGAGGACAACTTTTGACTGGGAGAGAACATCCATAAATCCACATTTCCATTCAAGAGAGTGTTGTGAAATTACAAGGTAATTCTCTGTACCACATCTCCACCACTCCTTTGATCTCACCGGAGGATTTGTGATTTGTGACTGGTTGCAGATTTAAACAAGATATCACCACACTTATTTCTTCTTGGTCTTTCGAGAGACACAGCAGCGCAGAACTTGGTTGGAAATGACGACATTTGTTGTAGTAAATAATCACCCAGTGTGGTTTTGTTACTCGGTTGTGGAGAGACTGTCCCTTCTTCTTGAGAGTAATTCTTCTTGACAAATTGTCGTGTTGTAAATTTGCAGTTGCAATTCTGTACATGTACTTTTCCGCCTCATTTAACTTGTTGCCACTTTTTATTAATCCAATCCTTGTTGTAAGTTGCACTTTGTAAACACACAAACTTTTCACAAATCAACACCTCCTACAACTTTTACACACTAATCCGCGAACCGTTGATAATGAAATGTGAGTGCATCGGGGCATTAAATCGGAGAGATTATTTTCTACTCGGAGCACACAAATAGTAGTCTTACAACAGTCTGTCAGAAGTGTGTTCAAATAGGATCCTACGTAGCTCGGATGGTCTGACTGACTGGAATTGGTTTGGTGGATGAAGTTTCAAAACAAATCTTGATTCTAATTCAGCTAAAAAAAACCAGCATCATCAACCCCTGCATTTCATTGCATTATCCGACCACTCAACCAACTATCTTAGTTCTGGGATGCCTCGTATTGCGAACATATAGTTTTTACGCTCTTCTTCACTCAACAGGTTGGTTTTCTAGCGTTAGTGTTGTAATCACATAAAGTAAGTGGTGGAGGTATTACTTATTGTGCGGCTGAGACATTGCACCATGATGAGGATGATACCTGAATAACGTACACTTGTGCTCATCCCTTTCTCATGCATGTACTTACTTGTTGTGGGATGAGAAAGGGTTGAAATGATAAGGGAGCTATGCAATGCAATGTCATTCATGATCCATCAGAAGTGCGTCAAAAGTGCACAAATAATATGGCGGATTCGTACATTTTACATTTCCATGGAACACAATGATCAACGGTAAGCTCGTGGTGTCGTTGTGGGGTCATGTTTAAATCCGAAAGTCTGTCTGGAGTGAGTGGTTGCATGATCCTTGGTGATGTAACAGGGAAGAATTAAAGAGAATACTAGCCACATTCGCGTACTACTCACTCATACACATGCACATACACACAAGTACATAAGAGTCAAGTCAGTTGCGTCTTATTATCCTGAGTAAATCCCTGTTGTGGTAAGTCTGAAGCTTCATCGTGGCTAAAAGCAAGTGACGATCCCTCGCAACCTCACCTGGTCAGGTACGAAGAAGAAGAACCGAGTTGAAGTCAGTTATGGAAGTGGGCTGAGAGAACGGATGCCGATTCCTTGAGAATAGATAATAATGGATACCTGGCTTCAGAAACGTATCTTATAACGCAGCCCAACTAGTCTTTTGCTGGACAACAAAGTGCATTACGATGAGAAGAACATGGGTGATAGTTTGTTGATACTTTGTTGTTGGAGTTCATGCACGTACCACACTGCGGACGGAGGTGTTATGAATGATGCTCGGTTTTCAGGTACGAAGAAGACGTGAAATTCTCAGTCGCGTATTGTTTCTCCTTAATCTCAACTTGTTTTATGATTCCGAGTCCATCTTCTCCTTTGACTGAGTGAGTTTTAAAGAAGTTTCAAATTCAAAGGGAGCACCAGTCTTCTTGCCAATGAAGGAAACCAAAGGTGTAATTATGCTTGTAGTCTATCGCTCGCTGTTCAACTCGGTCTTCTTGCCTGGTCCACATTCCAAAGCACACTCCTTTTCCACATTAACTTCAACTCATCGTCCGTCATATTACCTAAACTCTGTCAATTTTTGATCATTTGCACCCTAAACAAATAACGTTGGTGATCCATACTTTATTTTCCGCTGTTCAAAGAAATATAGGAACCAAGGGGCAAAAGTGTTTTGTACGTCTGGAAATTGTACGTAAGGCAAGAGGTACATGGATTGGGGTGCAATTAGACCGCATATTATATCGACTATATGTCGATTCTCTATTGTTTTTTATCTATTAACTTGCGAAGGTATATATGCTTTAAGAAGAGTAGTAGATGTACGACAATGTAATTTGTTTTTTTACTCATTATACCAAACCTATCCCCCGCACAATGTATCGCGAGATGATACAATACGTATGTACGTATGTATGTATCAGCTTCATTTATATACCTTGCATGATTTGGACTTTCTTCAAAGTACAAATTAACCCGCTTTAATTTAAATTTTTATTTTCTACTTTTGATTGCAGTTGATTGAGGAAAACTATCTTGTTTTTGAACTGGTAAACTCTGTCGTTTGTTGCCAGATCAAGCCAAAGAGAGGAATATCTACAGGCTCTACTGAAACAGAGTCCTCAAAATTATAAATTCATCATTCGTATGTAACCACGTGTTGCAATTTCGTAAATATTTCGATATTGACAAGTGAGCAAGACTGTTTAGCAATGGTTCAAAAGAGACACATACACACACACATCATGACAAGTTTAATACTACATGTCCAATCGTATTGGCGAACGTATGCAGATTTATTGAGTAATAAAGAGACGTAAATTTAGATAGCTGATAATGAACCAAAGAAGGAATGGAATGCTCTCATCTTTATACTCTTACTCGTACATAAATTCGTCTTATAAACCTAATGCCAGGTGTAAATGAGCCTCCAGCCGAGATTTTTCCATCCACCCCACAGATTCCATCCATGCGGATTCACTCACTCACTTACTCACTCACTATGTATCTACTATTATGTTACTGTATTCGTTAAATGGTATGCTGAAAGTCACGATGTCCTTTACAAATTTACAGGTAACGCAGTGTTTTCATTATCTTTGCTTTTTCCTCTCTGCTGAACGCTGTTGCCATGCTCATAATCGGTAATTCTTTTTTGTTCAAGGGGCTGTAATCATATTTAGTGCCTGGATTCAAAATGAAATGATGGATGATGCAAACGGAATAAAGGAAGAAGGGAGCCTCTCACTGTTTTATTGTAATTCATCATCCACAAAAATATTTCACGTATTGTGGAAATAGTTACAAGAAAGAAAGAACAGTTGCATTTCTTCTTCACGAAATGAGATTGTATTGAATATGTCAAGAGTGCAGGCATATGTATCGCATAGCCATGAAAATATACCAAATACCAACTTCTTCTCTATCCATATATACATATATTATTATTCAACAGCAATAAGTTATCCCGAGATTGATCCAACAAACCGTCCAACATTGAACTGGTTGGCTAACAAAAATGTTTGTATAATAGCATTGTAATATCACCAGATTACTTTAAGAACATCCCTGTTGAAGGATACAGAATGCCCTCACATTATTCTTCAAGAGGGAACAAGCAGTTTTGGCAAAGTACTAATTAACAGGAATTAATTCAGTGGAAAGAGATATGCGTTATTGCGTTGCAGATTTTTTCATGTAGGTTTTTTCTACAAGTTGGAAGTGAGGATTGGACCACAAGGGTCTATTATTTAAGTTCAAAGATTTAAATTTTTGAATTCGACATGCAAACTGACACAATTCTTGCACTTTATTTTTTTCAATTCAGACCTTGAAGGAATGTGGAAACAATAACACATTGTTTATGGATGGCAGTCAACTATTTCTTTTTTTCAAGTACTCGGTTACAGCATACGGACGGTTGAAAATTCATATAAAACAGTCGGATAATTTTTCTCCCTTTGACCAATACATCTCACCCTCTCGGGATCATGTTGAGCGAAACAATAATACAAAATTTCAATTTCCAATACATCAATATCAAACCTGTTCATTGGCATAAAGCATTATGAACAAGGCTGAATCTGGCAAGCCCAGTTTATTACATGGATGAACACTCTCAAATAATAAACATAATAAACCGTTACAAACGAATGTAACCAAGGGATGAAATCACACGCGTCAAAATGCTGTTGTTCGCAGTTGGAAATCTGTTCAGACTGAATTGTGTTTTGGAAATTTGTGACCTTTGACCTCTTACGGACGGTCACTGGGGTGTCGCAGGTCAAAATGATCTATTCAGTTGGACAGTTCTTTGAAAGTACTGTCGATTTGAGTCCTCACATGATCTCGTTGTTATTTTAAAAAAATCGTGACCTGTGACCTGGTACAGTGTTCTGATATGCATTGCCCATTTTCTAATCAGGTCTGACCCTTGATGTTAAGAACGTACGTTCAAAGTTTCGAATCTGTATGTCCATGTGTTCACGAATTATCGGACCAACATAAAGACAGACAGACGGACAAAACGATCCTACAAAGGGATTCCATCCCTTAATAATACACTGCACTTCACTTGAGATTTATTGTGTTCATGATTGACTCACTCAAATCAATCACGTCGTGGTCGCTCGAGAATAAAATTTTCTTTTACAAATTCTACTGGACCCAAGGTGATAGAAAAAGTTTTCTTTTATAATAAGTACACCCGAAAACGAAAAAAGTTGTTTGGAGCCTAAACAAGTACAAAGTTATGTCACGACTTTGAATCCATTTAATTTCAAAGAGAATGAAATTATCCACACATTCATGTCTGGCGAGTCGACCGGGGTTCATTTATACCAGCTCCCGAGAAGAGTGAGGTATTTAATGCAACATTTTATTATGAATTCAACACGAAGTAACAAATTACTGATTTTGGAAAGGTTAGGATTGTACTGTTGTAAAAAGTTTTAGCCATACAAAGATTGATACAGTTATTAATTAGCGTCATTACTGAACGGTATTACATAATGCCAAGTAATAAAAAAAATAAAAATTTTGTTAACTTCCTTTTTAGACCGCAGAACAATTGAGGGACGCCATTTTAAGTAAACTTGATAATAAGTTTTAAGATGCTGTGGTCCAAATTAATCAGTGGTACATACATAAATATGTACATGTCGATTTCGGTATTTCCGATAAAAATGATACTATACGAGGTTAAAAACCCCTAGAGTAATAAAGTCATATAATATTTTAATATGCAATAATTAAAATATATAATTGTTATCTAACTAAATTGCATAAAAATTAACCTAAAGGTAAACCAGATATTTTGAAAATATTTACAATAATTGGTCAATTACCACCGACACATATGTCATTTTCAAAGAAAAACGCTACATTCCTTGAGAGTAAGGTGTCCCTAGTTTACTCTGTTGTCTTCACTTTATAATTTCGCAAAAAGGTGTGGATTCGTGACTGAATAAAATTGGCAGATTTCCAGCCGCATATTTGAAAAAAATCACATTGTGTGGCATTTATTAATTTATTGACTACTATTCCTTATTGCATCACTTTCCTATGCCTTGTCTGTGAGCAAAATAAATATTTTGGTAATTAGCTACTAAATTGCTCCTGTTTCCAGTTAGTCAAGTTCTGCTTGATCTGTCTTTTGTATGTGTCCAAATGTTTTGCTACCCATTAAAATTTCAACCTTTCTCACAGATCAACTTTGCCTTATCTACTTCAACAGGACAAGGATCACAATACAAGTGAAAAACAACAACATATGCCTCTTTTGCATTATATTGCCACTCCTGGTGCATATAAAACCTCAGAAAGTTATCTGGACAGCATTGTGAAATTATTATTTGATTATCCGCAGTCAGTTTCCAAGCAAGTTGTACATGAATTCCCTCTTAAACCGACAATTGTTACTTTAATGACCTCGAAGAAGAATACATCATAAAATGATTCAAATTGAATCGTCCAATGAAGTAACAAAAAAATTGCAACTGAATTTTTCTAGATTTGTGCATTGCAGAGTGAAAGTAAAAACCACCACCACCCGCATTGAGGGCTTAATAAAATATGACTATGATGAGTGCTGACAACTTCATCAAATTATTATCATAAATATACTCGTCATCATCACTCAACAGATTCACGGTTTAACATTTAACAATTTTGTACTTTTTACGATAAGTCGGCATCACCGCTTTTTTGTTACATATGTTTGCACATAAAAATGGATCTTGCCTTTTACTGGGACGAGTGTAGTTAGTAATTTTGTACCTGCTACTTAGAAAAATGGACATCACAACTTTTTATGGGATGAATTATACTGTAAAAAATATGTACATAGTTCATAACATATTACATGTTATTACAAGTTTGCAGTTTTGCAAAACATTTGCAAAATGTTTAGACAAAATTGTATTCAATTGTTTGTAGAAAATAAAATTATTCGAAATGATGTTCACACTTGATTAAGAAAAATCCTTAGTTTGTAGTATTAATATCACAAACTTAGCATTAAGAGTTGATCTCATTACGTGTATGAAACGTTTGAAACATTAAATCATCGAGAATCATATGAGAACTGTATCTTATTTTTTCGATGCGCAAAACTGTCGAATTTTTCCTGATGCAGACTAAAATTAGTGGTCAAATAGGAAAGAGTTTGAATCTGCTGTTGTTCTGTGTTGGCCACCATAGTGAAGAATTCGGTGGACCGATATATTATTCCCGAGGAGTGGAGATAAGGCGTACATATAAATTACCTTGGTCATCAGTGACGAAAGCTACCGGTTTGGAATTACGACGTACCACTGCAAATTATAAGTTGCACTCTACAATTTTTGATTAATTCGATGAGATGATAAAAAATTGAATGAAAAACATCAATGATCATCATCACATTACCGGACATTGTCCTACGCAGAAGAATACTTTTAAGTTTTCTAATGGTCATGAGTTTCATGTAGTTGTCTCTGCTATTTATTAAGCGGAAGGAACTGAAACTACTTATTGTGATCGATTTGTCCGTCTGTCCGTCACCACGATAACTTTTAAACGAATCAATTTTTTAAGTTCCGCTTCGCATATCGAAATCTAATTTTTAAAGTAAGACGGAGTTCTTTAACTGACCAAAAGGTCACGGTAATCAGGTCGAAATTTTTAAGAATGTCAAATTGTTTTAGATTTTTAGACGCTATTTAAAGCAGGATTTCAGAAATAACTTTCTTTTTGAGGAACGATGACCCCGTCACCATGTCCGCTACTTCATTACATCGGTTGTTGAATCCGCAACATTTCAAATAAAATTATATTAAGTGGATGCACTAGTTATTTTTAAGTATGTATTTCAACGATAGTATTTGCATAACTAGTACTACATTTTGTGCTGAACCGTAGAAATTTAAATTTTCATGAACGGGCATAAAACACGTCTAGCGTCTAATCTTTTTTTATTTATTTTCAGACAATGCAAGTTGTCTACCGAATTTGATGTATTCATGTATGTATGTATGTACATATAGTTCAGTTATATCTGTATATCTGATTCGCCTTCCGAGTACTAGTTTTTTGGAAATTGCAGGAAAAGCGTTTAAATTAACTCCTAGAGAACTTTTCCCTAGGTTTGAAGTGAGTGTTGACTGCTGTTGTTTTATTGGTGCACGAGTAGAAACGCCTGTCATTCGAGGGGACTGCGTCATAATATGTACATAAAATGTAGTGGTATGAAAATGTGCAACTTCAGCAAATCTCAATTTTTTATTCCCCGTCGTCACCCGTTCGCTCGATGATCCTATGAGGAAAGAGATCACAACACTAGTCAATCAGTAAAAATGTAAATATAATATTTTCACTAATAAGCTAGTTTAGTGTCGAGTAAAAATATGTACTTTCCTACATATCTGCGAGAATAAGTTATTTATGCACGGTAAAATTTTGTCAATATTTTACTCATGGTGAAGTTTTTCTTACTCGTCGTCATGTACTAACCATCATGTATCGCCCAGTACATCTTCGCGGTCACAGTTCGTCATTTAGGTAGAAATGAATATCATAGGAATTCATTAAAAATTTGCACACCAAAGGAGACAAAGAATTGGAGAACGCCACGAGCTCATGTTGTTTGTCTCCCTAATCGGAATGTGCATCGGGAAAAAATAACTTTAGATCACTTCTATGAGAAAGAAACTTATAGAAAATTAAGTGTTTTTCTATAATATCACCCTCAACATTTAATGGTGGGAGAAACTACGCCAGTCGACTTCTAATCCGGATTACTCGGGATAGACCCACTCAGGTACGAACATTGCGTTTTATTTTTGTAAGATGGATGATGAGGCAGGATGTCCATCATTTTCCTAATTTACTCAACAACCTGAACTTGTCGAATTTACCAACAGCGTCTAACATTCCACCGATTAATAAGCATTCTCTTAATAATCTCTCATTTTGTTTTGATTCTCTGTTATAATACGCAACTACAATTATTATCATTACATACACAGGATACAATTCAAACTACAAAATGTTCTAGTTGCATGTTACTAATGTTACTATCACATGTTTATATAAACTTATTTCAAATTCCAATTATTCTTGCATTTCTTTCCATATATCATGAACAAAAATTTGCGTCTTCAAAAATCATCCACTTTCTAGAACCAGCCTTAGTTTATGGAACCATGGCGTGCATTCATATTTTTTGTCTTACTGCATAACGACAAATGTCGCCAATTCACTATTGCCCCCACAATTAGCATACTATAAACTTACATCTATAAGACTCGCTTAAACCTATGAATTGTGATTCTACATTAATAAACGTTTTCAATTCCATGAAATTTTCATATTCATAGAAATATGTGTACATCTAATATTTGTACATATTTAGTAGAACAAACAAGTACAAACTATCGCAACACAAGTATTGCTACCTTGATTCGGGATATCTCAAGTTTACTGTAGGTTTTTTAATGGAATGTTTGAAATTCTTCTTGAGAAATGATCAATTGTCTCCTAAAGAATTTTTGGAGCTTAATCCAAAAATCCGATTTGGAAACCAAAATTGATAAAGATTCGAGCAAATTTCAAAATCCCAATGTTAAGTACAATTCTTACTTTGTAATCCGCACCTCGAGATCATTTTATTCATGGATGCTCCCTGCGAATGAAATATTGAATTTCTTGGAAGCTCTACAGCATACTGAATCCGATTGCGAAACAAATGATGTAGAGTTTGTTGTTCGATGGCTGATTGCAAAACCACTGGTGGATTTTCTTCAACTTGTCGAGGTAAAATTGATGGAAAAGAATTTGATGGGTGTGCATAGACTTTCACATGCACTTCTTTCCACGATATGTGCCAGGAATAATGGGATTTTGGATGAAAGTAAATGAACAAAATGTATGAATCTCTTCGCAGAATAGTGGTGATGGTTATTTGAAAAAAAACTCCTCCATTTGTTGCACGAACTGTCAGTTCTCAATCCATGGCATGCACTTAATGGACCCTCCGCATAACATTTTGAGGCATATTGCATCTCTGTTATCAATCTCCATTAATGAAGAAGTCGAGCTAAATCATCTCAACTTTTTAGGTCTTCAATTTTAAACAAACGCTACATATGCTGTAACACATAGGTATGAATTTTATACTTGCGGTATTATATCAGGCTCAACAAAAATGCCCACTGTGTAATAAAAAGTTTACAATCTCGTCGTAAATCAGTGTTGTTTGAAGTGGTTAATTTTCACAAATTATTGCAACACTGTTCTAAGAACGGTGTTATTTTTCCTGTAATAGAGAAACACGAAGCACTATAATAGCAAGCGATAATAAAATTAATGTTAACTGTGTAACTAACTATGTATAATGCTTGTTTACTACTACTTCTGGTGCACATATGCACGTATACCACATAAATTCTTTTAAAATTCCTTGCCTATTAAAATTAGTCAAAATGACGGAATATGGAATAAAGCTATGTTGCAAATAGTGCTGAGTTTGTGAACAATAGACTCCTTTATTGATGTACGTATCCATCACCTGTCAGTCATAACACTACCTGTAAAAAGCTCTCTAATATTAAAACAATTCATAAATCGAATGAAATATAAAACCTTAAAATGATGCTAAAGATCCACTTTAATGAACACTATACAACGTTTTAATCATGAGCTGATCATGAGCCGGTTCCATATCTGACTAGGTACATAGACCAGACCATAATTTATATATTGATCAAGTCATATGCATGAAATCTCATCTAATATCATCTTCTATTTATAAATACCTTGGGACTGATATGCATGTAGAGTACCTTGAATGATGAACCATGTTTGTCAACATTATTTTAACCCCGAGGAGATATATCAGATCTTACATAACTCCCTATACTAAATAGCGTCAATGTTAACGCATACAATTAATTTAATTAGTTAAAAAAATTAATAAGGTACAATGTCAATGATTCAAATGAATTGTTTGAATTTTCATGAAATTCTTTAGCTGACCAGCATTTATACATTTGCACCTCTTCAAACCTTTACGCTCCATCTTCTCACTGAAAAATAAACTGAAGACTTGGAATGGTAACATTTATCCCTGGCAGAGAACGCGTTAAGATTGGATTGCTTTGTTCGGTTCGTTCCTCTTGCTGTCCGTTGCATCTTTTGTTAGTGATACTTACTAAAAAATACATTCTTATTCTCGAGAAATCATTAAAAAATGTGCTGATTTTGAACATTTTTGCGACAAGTTTTTTTGACGTGACTAAATCTTATGTGAATGTATGCATTACAAAAACATGATAACTGACGTTATATTAATAACTTCGACCCACCAGAATAAGTTTCAGAATCTCAAATTAAAAAATTAAAGACTTTATCAAAAAGTGCGTTTGCAAATCTATACACAGAAAATGCAAAGCAACTCTAACTGCTAACGTCAAGATTAAATTAGTTCCAAATATTATTAACAATTTAAAAGTCAAATAACAAATTTATTTACTCATCTCAACTTTTATACAAATATTCTTCCAATAATTGCTTTCCAATTTATTTATTGCTTGTACTAATTCTCCATAAAAACAGGAAACTTGACATATTTACATTTCTCAATTTTATACATAAAGTGAGTGAGTTATGTACTGTGCGGGTGGAGCTTAAACCTTCGGCCTCCTGAAGTACCTTGTGCTGAGACTAGGGTTTCTCGTGAGTTTAGCTCCATCCGCACAGCACATAACTAACTCGCTTTAAGTATAGTCATCATTCATTTAGGAGGACAACCCTTCACCGACAGAATGACCGATCTTGATGCCCTTTGGATATGTTGTAGTCCTAGGTGAGTCTAGCAAAAGTGAAGAAGGATTTCATTCCATGGCCCCATTTGCGCCCGCCACACCCACTCAAAGAGGAATCCCATGCCAAACTGGTCGCATTAAAAAATTCACCAAAAATCCATTTTTAATGATAATTTGATAATTTTTGCACCTTTTTGATCCCAGATAGTTGTTTTATCGTATCCGACATGAATTTCAATTTTTTGAATTTTTTGAGTATTTTCGAAAATTTAGTGGATTTCGAAAAAATCAAAATTTCGAAAAAGTTGAGTTTGCTATTGGATATGATAAAGCAACTATCTAAGGTCACAAAAATGCTTAAATTGTGAAAATCCAACCAAAATTGAATTTTTGGTGGTTTTTTTAATGAACCAAAACAGGGTATTTTTGCACCTTTGAGTGGGTGTGGCGGGCGCAAATGGGGCCATGGAATGAAATCCTTCTTCACTTTTGCTAGACTCACCTAGGACTACAACATATCCAAAGGGTATCAAGATCGGTCATTCTGTCGGTGAAGGGTTGTCCTCCTTAGTAAAATTTTATCCTTTCTCAGAATTATAAAAAATTTTGGTTTCTTTTATTTCTCGAATTTTCTTAACCAGCAAGATCTAATGACCGGTTATTTATATACTCGTCTCATCGGTTTGTAATATTCATCTTCATAAAAAGCAGGAAACTTTGCTCATTTTTAGAAATTTGTACAAAATTTTATAATTCTTAGATTTTTTGTCCCTTCTCGAATCATCTTTATACTATAAAATGAAGTGAGTTAGTTATGTACTGTGCGGATGGAGCTAAATTCACGAGAAACCCTAGTCTCAGCACAAGCTTCAGGAGGCCGTAGGTTTTAGCTCCACCCGCACAGTACATATATATCAATCTCTATATGGATCTATTTATAGACGCAGACCCACGCCAACCACCACCGCCACCACCGTCGCTGGCAGGCGAGCCGGTGAAAATTCTGGAAAGCGAGCACGCAGTTCTTCCTCGGCAATCACGCAAAAGAAGGTTCTCGAAGCGTGCTCTGCTGCCTTCTTGCTGCCTGCTCGCTCTCTTCTCCCTTCACTTTCTTCCCATCCTCCTTCTTGTGCGGATTGTCAGCTACATTTCTCCCGACTTCAAAGTTTCCGAAAAATTCCACACTAGTTTTCTAGTCGATATTTTCAATCCCCCAAGTCTCCACCCCACACAGAATTCTACTGAACAAGGTGAGTGATGGTATTTCTTCACTTTTTGATGAAAAGAAGAGAAGAAAGGGTGAGTTAATTTCTAAAGGTCAGACCAAGGTGAGTTTTTTTCAAACGTTAGTTTTGAGAATGATTGTGGAACAGAGAGATTTATGGGTTTGGTTCTTAGTTCTTAGATTCAATTCTAGTTTTAACACTTATTATCTACTAGAGGAGGAAGAGATTGATTGATTTTTGAAAGAAATCTCATTTTTTTGTAGACAGGTTGATTGATTGCAAGAGGGAGAGAGAAATTTAATTGTTTTTGTGGGTGTGGTTTTCAGATGGCTGACAGAGTGAAAGAACTCACGAAGCAGATGGACGACGTGAGGATGTCGTTGCCAGTGAAAAAACGGTCATACCTCCCGCTCAGCCCGACCACTGAAGCGCGACCACTCCGCGTGAAAGGCGAGCCTCGACTCGACGTGGAAAAGATTTCAATCGTGGTGAATCACTATCCCGTAAGTTTGAATTAATTGAAACTTTAATTAATCTACTTATATAATTGGCTAATTAATTAATTTACTTATAATATTGAGATATTTTTCTGTTCTTCTCTTGTATTCCAGGTCACCTTCGAACGAAACTTTCCACAAACGCTGTATCATTACGACGCAGTCATAGAGAATGTTGAAATCATTTCATCCGACCCGACAGCCGCTGCCGCCGCGAAGAAGCGGAAAGATGCTCAGGTGTTGAAGGCGGCGAAAGAAGGGCGCGAGATGGCTGGGCTCCCCGACCGAATGTTGCCCATAATCTGGAAAGAATTTGAGACGCAGTGCCAGGCCACGCTTAGGGCCATGACTCCCTTCGATGGGAAGAAGAACGTCTACACAGCCAGACGTCTGGAACTTTCGAACGGGGACGCCTTCACGGCCACTTTTGACATGGACGATCCTGACGACCCTGACAAACGGAGGCGATTTCGAGTCACGATTAAACGTAAGTAAAAAAAAAGCTTTCTTATCAAATTAAAAACGGTTCTTAAGTTGAACATCAAACGTTTTTGAAATTCTAATTCATTCATCAATTTGTGTGCTAATGTAAAAGTAATTTTCTCTCTTCATTAATTCCTTAGTGGTCGCGACAGTGGCCACCAACTCGGTGATCGAGTTTCTTGGATCCGGGCTGGAGAGGGGCAAACAGGTTGTCCAGCCTCAGGATGTGATCCAGGGCCTCGACGTCGCTCTCCGACATCCCCCGTCCATGCACTTCATCAGCTGCAACCGCAGCTTCTTCAATCCTTTCCCACAGAATAGACATCCGCTGGATTCAATGTTGGAGTTGCTGCACGGCCACTACCAGTCGTTGTGTCTGGGATCCGAAAATACTGCTACTCTCAATATTGATTGTAAGAACGATCCACTTAATTAATTTCGACTGCTTGATATGGAACTCTTGTTTATTTTGCAGTGGCGACCAAGGCGTTCTATAAACAAACGCCACTTGCAGAGTTTGCTCGCAGTGTTTTAAAGTTGCACAAGGATGACTCGCTCGACCTTGTTTGTTGGGACGACCGAACGATTGATGTGGTCTCGGAAGCATTGAGAGGTAAGGGTGCATTGCATTCACTAATAATTGCAGAACGTAGTCTTACAGTGGATTCTTTTTGTGTGCAAGGCAAACTCATCAAATATGGAACAGGACGTTGCAATCAGAAAGGTGTCTACGAGAAGTACCACCAATTCACGGCGAATGGGCTGATCTTGCGGTCCGCGGAAAATTACGAGTTCAACATGACAGACGAAAAGGGCATCACAAGGTCAATCAACATTGTCCAATACATGCAAAAATTCAAGAACACGACCATTCGCTTCCCCAAATGGCCCGTGGTGCATATTGGGAATAAGAACATGACGAACTACGTTCCACTCGAGCTGTGCATGATCATCACGCAGCCGTATCGCGGAAAAATGGAACCCAAGCTCACGAGCGCTATGATCAAAGGCGCTGCCATCGAGCCAGTGGCTCGTTTCAAGGCAATCGATCAAGCGGTAAGAAATCCTCGATTTTTTAATTAAAATTTGAGCTTGTATAAAATTGATAGTTAAAAAGTTAAGATATTTATTATTTTGCCCTGTATTTGCAGAGAAAAGGGAGCAAGTTCGAAACGTCTGCAGTCATGTCAGAATTTGGGATGAGCATTGGGCAGACTCCTATCGTGATCAGGGATGCGTCCGTTATTCCACCGCCTACGGTGAAAACATTGGCTTCCAATGGTGCTGTAAGTAATTTACAATTTCTTTAGCTAATTTCGTAGCGTCGAGTTAAATAAGACGAAAGGATTTAATTATTTTGTGCAGGAAGTGAATGCCAGAATGACCTTCAAAGAGGGCAAGTGGAATTTTAAGGACTCTGGAAATGAACCGTCCAAAAAATTTCTCCAGGCTGCCACTCTTCCGAAGTGGATGATCTTGGATTGCGACGGCATTTTGAATGACGAAATCATCGCTGAGTAAGTTTCGATCATATTTTCATTTTTGTCTAATATATAAATTTACACTTGTTGTTCAAGTTTCTACCTTTCGATTTCTAATCAGTCTTATTCATTTTTCAGAAATTTCGTTAAGAAACTAATTGAATTGGGGGAGAGTCTTGGAATGAAGGGGTTCCGAACCCCGGGAAAACCGAGACCAAAAATTAAATGTTACACTGAAGCAACTGTAAGAAAGTGATCATTTTGATTCTTGAACTTATTCAAACTAGTTAATTTGCCTCATTTGTATTTATTAGTTTCATCCGGGGAAGATAGTGGGAACCGACAACAAATTAAAACGGATCAACAGAGCGTTCGAGATTATTAAGGGGATGCACTACGAATTGGTCATTGTGGTGTTGCCCTCGGACGGGAAGGATTACGCCTTCATCAAGGCGGAGGCGGATGTAGTGGTAAGTTGGTAGATTTGAAGTACATTCATATTTTGGGGAGCAACTGATTTGCTGTATCACTTTTGGCTAAAAATTCATTCGTATTCTTATTTTTTTCTAAAGTTCGGCATATTAACGGCTTGCATCAAGTCAAGCAATGTGCGGGACATGAATAATCAAAAGATTGGAAATTATCTGCTCAAACTGAATTCCAAGCTGTCGGGAACGAACTTTTCGATCCAGCAGCTCAATGAACTCTACTTTAGAGAAAGGACTATGATTCTGGGAGCGGACGTGACGCATCCAAGTCCAAACTCGATGGTGAAATTTGGAAATTTTAATTGTATTTACAATTTTCTTCATTACTAATTTTATTGTATGGTATCCTTCAGGCTCCGAGCATTGCCGCGGTGACGGCCTCTTTCAATATGAGTTGCATGGGTTATTCTATGCACATTCAACCGCAGAAGAGCCGGCAGGAACTGATCAAAAACATGGGAGATATCCTTCAAAAGCAATTGACAAAGTTCTTCGAAACGAACCGAGCTTACCCCACGCGCATCTTGATGTTCCGCGATGGAGTCTCTGAAGGATACTTTGATGAGGTGAGAAATTTGAAATAATTTTAATTTGGAGTAAATTAGTGGTTAACTGGCGACTAATTTTTTTGAATAGGTCAAAGCCGAAGAATATGCGCAAATGAGGGATGTTTGTGAGTTGACTTCTGAGAAATTCGGAATCCCAAAGATCAAAATTACGTTTGTGATTGTAAGTTCATTATAGTTATTTAATTATTACTACTAATTATTCAAATTATTGCTGTTACTAAATTAATTATTTAACAGGTCAAGAAGCGTCACCACACCCGCTTCCAACCAACCAATGCGACAGATGGAGTTGGGAAGGTGAGAAATTTTTAATTAATTTATTACCAGAATTAAAATCACTAGATGAAATGTTTTTGCCGCAGTTTTACAACATTCCGCCTGGAACCGTGGTGGACACCAAGATCGTCCATCCGTCTGAAAGAGAATTCTTCCTCAACAGCCACGTTGGGATTCAGGTGAGTATCGTCATAACCGAAGAAATAGTGCATCTTTATAATTGATGTAACGAATTGGTTAATATTTTGCGACAGGGAACGTCAAAGCCAACCCGATATCATGTGATCCACGATGACACCAACTTCACGATGGGCGATCTGCAGAAGATTACCTATTATCTCTGCTATGCGTTCGTTCGGTGCACTCAGCCCGTCTCCTACCCTGCGGTTGGTTTTTTGTTAATATTGACATTAATTGTTCATAGCGACATGTTTACAATTAATTAATTTGTAGGCGACTTACTACGCGCGTTTGGCGGCTTACCGACCTCGACATCTTCTCGAGAGAGAGGGGTGAGTAAAAGCTTCGACTGCTTCATAGTCAAAATCTGTTGTGCATGTATTTATTTAGTTCGAATTTTAACGAAATTTGTTTTTTTTGCAGTGAGAACGCGGACTTGGTCGATCTCGCAGAGAAGTTGACAATTCATCCTGACTTGGCCAAACGCTATCCGATGTTCTTCGTATAAAGTATGGATCTTAAACTACATGATAATTGGATTGATAAAGTCGATTTTCTATTATTTTTCCGTTGTTGTTAATCTTTTTTATTTACTTATTTTGTTAAAGTCTTATTTTGTTAAAGTCTTGTTTTGGATATATTTGATTTAAGAAGATTCTTTTACTGTCGTTTATATTGCTTTCATGGCAGTTTAAATTATAACTCATTTTGAAGTTTAGAATAATTTAGTATTGTTACAAACACTAGTATTATTGTTAGTATTGTTACTACTGTTTAAAAATATGCAATTAAATATGTGCAGTTTTTTAGAAATGTATTTACGTCATTTTTGAATTTTATTTCTCATTTTTGTAACTTATTTCTTTGTATTTCTCAAAACTCGCAAATTTATAACCTAAATGTCGCCAATCATTCAAACTTCACAATTAATTCATTTTGCGACCTCTAAATTGTTCGCATTCTTAAATTCGTCTCATTTCAAATCTCCTATAAAATTGAGAATACTTTTTGTCCCTACATTAATTACAACTATTTGGAGCACATTTCGTTTCTTGTTAATACGCATTTTTCCCCTTTTCATACCGAGAGGTTCGGGGGTTTGTTAGTCTTGAGCAGTAGTAAAAAAAAAAGTAAAAATTAATATAAAATTGCAAAATTTAAATAAATCACCAAGGTTTTGATTTCTTTGTATTAAATCTGCTACCGGTTGGTATTCCAATTATACCGGTCAGTAAAAATTTGCTACCGATACGGTAAAACTTAAATACCGAGCTGTTACTATACTACACGCTTGTAATGTACTTGCGACGTTGCAAAAGCTCATTATAAGGTGATGTGATTTGTACATATTTGGAAGCATTCGTTTTAGAGGGGTTTGCAAATAATGGGTGTTATCATAGATCAGACCTCAGAACTTTGACAGTAGCTGTGATGGTCCAACTAATCACCTGGTCTATAGTCCAAAATGGTCATATAATTAAAAAAAGGCTTCAGAACCAACGTAATTACTTGAATTTAATTCAATGCAGTAGTGGCCAGTAGCCCATTCCTGAGTGCGAACTGAGCAATAAAGAGACGGAGAACGCGCAGCATTATGACAATTGACCTCTGCACCAAGTACCACTTTTTTTCGTGGAAAGCCCATCAGGGTAGACTTATTATCATTTATTTGTTGGGTTTCACGTCCAGGGGGTCATCTGCAACCACAAGTAGGTGGAGATGGTGTACAATTATTATTTTTTAAACTAACTACCACCTACTTTGAGAATGCAGATTATGTAAAGTACCACTGTGGGGATTTTTGTTCTGAGTTATGAGGAAAAGGGTGTTGCATGCATTCCTTGTTGTGCCTTAATCAGCATAAAATCGTCGTAAGTGTCGTAACAAAACCTGGCATTGCACCTGCGACCATCTTTTGATCAGATTTAGTTTCACTTGTTTTCATTACGTCGAGAAATATGAGCTACAGTTTTACCGGAATTATTATCCTTCATATTTTGACTGAATGAAGTGAATATCGAATTTTAAATCAAGAGAGGAAAGATTGTTGCTGTTAAATATATTTGACTTATGTGTGTGTGAATGTTTACTGAAATAATTTTCGTTAACATGAGCCATTGTGATAATAAAATGACAAAACCTACACTTTAATATCCAAAGGAGATTATTTATCTGCAATTGTGAATGCTATGCATTACCAACGTGTAATTTGATTAGTAAATTGTAAATACTATTTGCGTCGTCATTACACCTCTTTGACGTCAGAGAAAGAGGTTTAGACGTTTTTAACTGGGAAATAAGACGTGCCCAACAATTATCGTTAAGCAGTTTTGATTAGGTTATAATACCAAGAAAATTAGCGTTAATTTATTAAATATCGACTCTAATTGTATTATATAACAGGCAGAAGAAGTGGACTTGTCAGGGGATTATGCCAGAAGTTAAGTGGCATATGCAAATTTTAATCAGTGTGCATTTCAATTAATAATTATGGCAAGATTTTAAAACTAAAGAAGCTTTACTGACTTCATATCCGTCCGAAGGTTTGAAAAGGTGGTTATATAGTTAATACGCAGCTCGGGATCAATATTTTGACAAATTTTATATGGAACGAATCTCCGCGAATATAATTATTTTAGAGTTGCATGTTTCCTTACAGAGCTTTAAAATTTTTATGGTCAACACCCAAATGTACATTGAGATTGTTGACCATAAAACACAAATTTCGAATGACCTTCATTTCTTTGTTGTTCGCTCATTGCACATTTATGGACCAGGACTTTTACAAAGTGCAAGATTTTATGACGCCATGCAGAACACGGGTAACAACCCTCCTCTGTCACGTTCCTAGGTTTTATTGTGTGGCTGGTGTGTCAAAATTTAATAATGTGCTTAACTAGACACCCAAAGTATTGGAAAACTTGTATGTTGTCAATTTTGCTTAAATATGAATTACAAAAAGTTATCTTTATTGGCTTAAAGTCAGGTGCGAAGTTATGCAAAATATATTTGCTATTTAGTATTTGCTGAAATTATCCTAAAATTGAGTCCAGGTATTTGACAAGGGTCGAAGAAACCCATAAAAATATTGCAGATTTAAGTAATTATGGTGATGTTATCGTTGAGCAAAACGGCAAAATCTATGAATTAAATTTTTTGTAATCAGCTATTCAATAAATCATTTTCCAGATCGGTACATGCAAAATGGAGAATAAATATCCAACAAGAAATTGCATAAGGTATGTATTTAAATATTTGTATTGAGTTTATTTATCCAAAATATTAATAATCATGAATTAGGGTCAAATGTAAAACTCTTTTATTATTACTGTGGGTTTTTATTGTATACTCGTATTATGCCACTTTTGAAACTCCACTGTTCCTTCGTTGTGGAGTAACGTTGAACACATGTGTCGTCCTTAAAGGAATATTATTATTCTTACTTACAATTTTGTGACATATTAGACATTTACTTACAAAATAATGTTCTCCCCCAAAATTATGAACATAATAAAGCTACCGAATTTGGATTTAACATCCTATTAATCAAATCCAGTTAAATAAAATGCTTACATTATCTGACAAAATCTAAAAGTTGTTGTTCGCTGGTTGGTATGTAGAAGAGGAAAGAAAAGTTACTAATTTGACACATAATGAGAAAATACCAGTAGTATAATTGTCTATTTGGTTACACCAATGGGTGCATATTCCTGCCATTACATAAACTCTGGTCCTACTCAAGTACAAATACTATTGCGAACAACAAAATACTGATTTATTAAAAAAAAAGAGTACATACGAACTGTTCTTGCTGATGAAACAGAAGAAGAAAAAAATAAGTCACCGGATATTTAGAAAAATCATCAAAAAAAAACAAAGCTTTATGCAGATTGGGGAAATGCAACAAATTTTGACAATTAAAAAACTCGAATGAAATAGGTTCAAGTGATGACTGTGCATGTCGTCTTCTTCTACATACTCTGAAAAATGTTAGGTTTCTGTACAGACGCTATAAAATAATTAGCTAGGCAGTGTTACTCTTAAAAACTAGCGTTCACTGCGCAATCAAGTCTTTATCATCGTTATAATATGACAGTGGACATTTAAATGAGCGGTGAATTGGTGGGCTGAACATTGTTTGTATATTTGTGAGTCTGTCTCTCTAAACTCTAAGCTAAACTAAAGAAGAGGAAATCCAAGTGGTGGATTTTATTTTGCGGTTGCGTTGAGATTTCTTTAAATGCCTCTGTCGAGGGTGGGAGTGGTGAGACTTTCCCTGGTTGTGATGGTGTCTCAGAAGGTGATGTGTTTCTGGGTTGAACAATTGGTCGTCCACTTCCAGCTTTTGGACGTCTAACCCTTGCACCATTATTGGCGTCTCGTCTGAAGGGGGGGTAGTGGTGGTGGGGGACGGTGGTGGTGGCTCTGTAGCAGTGGTGGTGGGGATCGGTGTTGTCGTTGACGTGATGATGACCTCGGTGGTGGTTGTAAACGCTGTCGTTGTAGTCGTCGGTGTGGTGGTGGTGGTGAGTGACGTCGTAGGCGTCGTGATAAGTGTGGTTGGCTCTGTGGTGGTGGTCGTGGTACTTGTTCTTTGTTTTCCTCGGTTAGAGAAATAGTCGGGCCTTAGATGAGGATGATTTTGACCAATCTTTCTGTTATGCTTGTTTACATTGAATTGATTTTGCGCCACTCCGGGAGTCACGACGTGAGCGTTTTTATCGAATCGGAAGCACTTTGGTCTGGCCATCGTTAAATGGTCTGAGCGTTGAAGAGGACGTCCTTTATCGTCAAACCCCATGAACCAGTCATTGTTGAACGCTGACATGTAGCTCCAAGAAGAATGATCACCAGGCACCTCCAGAAACTCGCATTTTTTCCCTCGTGCTTTCTTCTATAAATTTAAAAAACACACAAAATTAAAATCATGTAGAGCATTTATGGAACGCATCACACTGTTTAACCCTTAGCCATGGGAGACCGTTTAAAAACGTTTTAGACTTTCTGCTTTAATTCGGGAGACCGTGAAAAGCCGTTCACAAAAAAAGTCTCTGCCTTCGGGGTCAACGGCTTTTCACGTTTTCACGTTTCCATGTCAGGTGCGGGACAACGGATATTTCCGTGGTAAAAATTATTTAGCTGATTCGGGAAACGGCAAAACACGTTGACACTAAAAACTAAAATTATTAGGGCCTTGATTCAGAATCGTCCGTGGTAACACTAGGTCACTTTGATATAACTTCGCCCCTGCTTTGCATAGGATGGGTTGCATGTAAAATTTTTGACTCTGGTTTACTAACTGCTAAAACTATTCAAGAAATTTATAACGGAAAATTATTGAGGCCAAACCACACCCGTCTCGTGTAATCTTGGTTTTGCCAGGACATGTTCATTTTTGCTAATTTTCAACGTTGATGAAAAACTAGTGGGAGAAATTAGTTTCGGGTTTTCCCAGAAGCTCGACAAATATTTTGGTTAGTACACCAACTATCTCAGCCAATTTATAAAGGTACAGGGGATTATTTAAGATTCAAAATATGAGGTAAAACCAGCGTCGCCAATAAATAAACGATTATATACACCTACTATCAAACTCATAAATTATCAAATTGATCTCCTCGTCTAGGTTGAGGTCTTGGCTGCATTTAAAAATTAAAATATACCAAATGAATGCATATAGTTAGTCAGAACTCTTGATCCCAGTTAAAAAAAACCCTTATGTAGATCCACAAACATGTGTGGTTTTGGATCAATAGCTCCATTTTACAAATGTCTTGAGTAGTTTTGCAGTCATAATTTTGCACCATAGTCGTAGTTCATAACTCTAAAATTATCATGCAACTTTGCTTTACAATGTTACACTTAAATTTTAATACTCATCATTTTAAATGATATTTATTGACGTTGTCCCGCAGTTAATTTTCTCCTAACGTGTTTTGCCGTTCTCCCGAATTGAGCATTTATAAAATCGTCCCGAATCTAAGCAACTCATATAATAAATGTCTCCAGATTTAGAACATGTCAGATTTTAATTATTTTTTGGCTTCCCGAATGATCACAATTGTGGTCATCGAAACGCCCCGCAGCAACGCCAAACATAGTTACCGTTTCTCCTCGGCTAAGGGTTAATGGCAATCCACGTTACGCAAATGAATATAAAAAAGACCAACATTGGATAAGAACAAATGTAATCTAATCCTTATCTTAAAGTTGTTAAGGTACAGACCATAGTACGTACAATCAGTCCGGATTTTATGGTTTCAAACTTGGATTACAAAGTGGTTAAGTCGTATAAATAAATCTGGGCAACTAGTGGTTTGTGTTTTACCGACCAAAGCATCATCCCATTCATTACTTTAATTTTACCAAAGCAAGCAATGGCTTTGTAAAAATAATTTACATGGCATTGAGTAAAATTGTCTCTCTAGTAAAGTTTATTGTCCATAATCTTAAATATAATGATTTTTTTGGCATGATCCTATAGCTCGGAGTTAAAAGATGTATCCTTCGACAGTGATAACGTTAATAAAAAGTAACCCTTTTGGTGACAAGTTT
Organism: Folsomia candida; assembly: GCF_002217175.1. Lineage (NCBI taxonomy): Eukaryota > Metazoa > Arthropoda > Collembola > Entomobryomorpha > Isotomidae > Folsomia > Folsomia candida. Next base: position 3,946,397 of record NW_019091198.1, read on the forward strand.
TATTTTACAGCTGCACATAAAACAACGAGAAGAACATGGATCCATTTAATTATTTATCATTGCCGTCAACACTGATGAGAAATCTAAGCTATGGGTCATCACCATCCATTGGCATATGTTCCAGTTCTCTCCGTCACCTCTTGAAAATCTCGCTCACATGATCAGATTTTTATTGCGAGATTCACTTTTCTTTTCGTGACAACCTGTTAAATGCCGCACTAGTTTAACCTGTATCAACTTTTAATTTTTTAGCCCGAACCAGGGCTTATGTAATTGTCATGTCCGTCTGTCTGCCTGTCTGTCTGTCTGCCTGTCTGTCTGTCTGTCTGTCTGTCTGTCCGTCTGTCTGTCTGTCTGTCTGTCTGCCTGTCTGTCTGTCCGTCTGTCTTTCGATAACTCTCGAACGAGTTGACCGATTGACTTGAAATTTTTACCATATGCATATTGGACAAAGTTAGGAAACGAGTTCGAAGATGGGTGACATTGGTCCAGTGGTTGACCGGTGGGGGTCATCGGAGTGGGTGGGGTATTATGCACCAAAATTTCAAAATCGTCATAGAAAGCTCAAATTTGGTACAGAGGTTGCTAATGACTCCTAATGAAAGAATATGAAGTGAAATTGGAAAATTTGTCAACCGGAGGTACCCGAGGGGGTGACCCATACCGATTTTTCAAAATCATCCAATCGAGCTGAAATTTGGTATAGAGGCTGCTAGAGGCCCGTAATGGAAGAATATGAAGTGAAATTGGTAAAATTTTCATCCAGAGGGACCCTATGGGGTGACCCCCACCGGTTTTCAGAAATTAACATAGAAAGCTGAAATTTGGACCAGAGATCCATACTGCTTTTTCATGAAATAACATGAAGTTAAATATGAACAAAAATTAACCCAGGGGGGCTATAGAGACGACCTCCACTAGGAAGTAGTCAACGGAAGGGATAGTAAATATTTTTGGAATTTGGAGCCTAATAATACGAAGGATTGATGGAAGAATTAGTGGAAAATAGTAGCACATAATTTCATAGAAAACTACTGACAAACATGGGTTTACTAATCATTCCTGGTTCGGGCTACGCAAAGCTGTACTGATAGGTTTATCTAAGCTACACCTTGACGCTTCTCTCTCTCGCTATCGCAGGCAATCCTGTTGCACTTATAATTTTGAGTCGACGAAATGAATTTTTAATCTTGGCAGAGCATATCTAGGAAGTTAACTAAAAACCAATTCATAAGCTCGAAACCACCGTCAGCCTCAGTTTCTCTTGGTTCAATGCGTATTTGTACGTATATGTAAATAAGCTATCGTGATGTGTTGGTGGTATTTGGTAACGTTAGACGCTGGAAATAGGCCGACAATAATTTCTGCACGATTCCACTCATGGTATAACTTGAAGAAATATAAGTCACGATTACCTAAAACAGGATCGCATGCATGCATCGCATCGCATGACACAAACATATTAACACACACACAACTACACAAGGGCCGAATCTTCCTCTTTTGTGAAGAACATGGCTAAAGTGGTGGTTATGGTCCATCCAACTTAAAAGTTAACAAAGCCGACCAAGAAGATGATGTCGTGTGGAGATGAGAGTTGAGAAAGTTCGATACGCACCAGTCAAGTCAACAACTACCATTACATCGTTAGATCAATGATGTTTGGACAGACCATCAATTATAATTGATTCCGAACGTCGGATCTCATGTCGGTCTCATGTCCACTCGTTGACGGGCAGTCAACAAATTTAACCAAAAGCATGGGAACAGTGCTTTGGTTCGTGGATAAATCAATGCGCATCAAAAAATCAACTACTTTGATATTTCAAGGATTCAATTATCCGTCTTGTTGCAGGTCACGTTATGAGTGTATTAATAAATTCTTGTGGGTGAATTATCAGTTAAATATACGCCGAAAATTTCGTAATGAAAATTAGACGATAATTGAAGCAAAAAATTGTTGGAATAATTGATTTTATGATATCGCATTCTTATATAGGATCTGAATCAATGTCAGTTACTCGTCATTTCTTTGATGCGCCTTTATTCCAAGTATGTTCGGATTTACGAAACGTAACGCTCCAAGCGTTACATATAATAAGATGAGTGAAGTCAAAACTGCGGGTAGTTCCATTAGTTGCAGTAGTGCAAACACAAGACAAAAACCATTCGGATGCCGAAAAGAAAAGGAAAATTGTTTGAATTAACCACATTCAACGTGGGACTTGAGATTTGAATTATTTTCCTATAAATCAAATCCAGTAATGAAATACCTGCTGATTGTATGACTTTCCTCGAAAAAGAGAATCAATAATGCATCCAAGTTATGTATACCTATCGTACTACTGCTCACATATGTACATGTGTACCACACATTCAGGGCTAGAGATATAAAATCTTTCTTACTAAAACAAATGTATAAAAACTACGAAATTTCGACAGCATTCTTGAAATCTCACCTTTGGCTTAGCGACCAAGCGTCCCCTGCGGTTGTAGCAGAGATATCTGCCTGAGATGAGTCCGCGGATTCGGATCCTCAAGTCTTTGTCCTTTGTCATCGTCGTCTCCAGAACCAGATCGCCTGTGAACAAACAACACGTGATATGAACAAATATTGCATTAATTACCAGGAAAAAGTGTATCCTACATGTCATTACAATTCCTGTTCTGGGAGGGGGCCATATATGTATGATACCTTTGTGGGATCAGAAACATACTGTTTCTCAGGCGGGGATGCTACCCAATAGGAAACATATTTTACACCTTTCTTTCGCACTCCCTGCTGAATTTGGACCCAAAATAATACTCGTAAATAATCCCACGTCTAAAGTACAACTTGAATTCCTAAAATTTCCAAAGCCAGAATTCTTTACTTTCCATTTTTACAAGTATCTAGATCCGAGACCCAGATTTGGTAGCAGTTCTGATGATTAGATTACATAGACTTTCATTCAGTTGCTATCCGTCAACCCCACAAACATATCATTCACGGTATTCATGTAGAGATCGTACAAGTCCATTAAGGACAAGATTACGCCATACATAAATATATACAAATACAAGGATACAATGTTTGCTCAACGCAGGTAAACTAAATATGGCCATAACAATAGAATGCATGCTTACGTATTTACGTACGTACACATGAAAGATGTCGAGAAAATATTATGGACTGGAGTGACCCCACTTCTATGTAATACAGCGATTAAAAAGAATTTGAAGTGGCCCTTTCTTGGACGTTGGCTGGCAATGGAGGAGAGGTTGTAGGTGAGAATTTTCATCTCATCAATTTACACCGAGAAATTCTGTCGTCGCATTCCGCTCATGCTGAGAACCAAATGGCTCGGGTGAAATATGTTCAGACCATTCTCCAAAAGTTTCTCTGTCTCTCTAGTCGCTCGCGTATGTTTCGTCTTTCTCTGGGCTGTCTTAACATACAGCGTCCATTCAGCTCTGAGAGTTTTATCTTGGAAACAACATTTCCAAATTTCCTCAAGCAGCACACTTTTGAAATCAAAAGTCTGTTGTCTTTACCCTTGGACCATAAGACTACTTTTCATAAATCATATGACTTGGCAATTCCTGGAGGATGAAAATACCACCATCACTTCGTATTACTTAGAAAACTAACCCTTTCTTAAACGATGGGGATGCAGAGAGAGAAATATTTAGAGGGGTCCAGTAGTTATCTATATCTTCATATACAATTACAGGTAGGAGTTAACCCACCAGTGGCATCATGCATCACTGAATTTCATCTGATATGATAAGCACCTGCTTTTCAGTCTCCATCTGCCACGACACAATTTCTGGAGACAGTATCACAGATATTTTTTTTCTCAACGAGAAATAATAGAGGGATACCAATTTCTGCGCATGGAATTTAAAATATTTTCTCATTTTCATAATCAACCGTCAGTGTGTAAGCCTTTAGAGAAACTTTTATTTGAATGAAAGCCAGCAAACATCTTAATTACTCTCTGTGTGAGAAATGCAATTAGGAAAACATTTCCCTCTGGAAAGGTGAATGCTTGACAGCTCGAAAGCATACACAGATATGGTATCATCCTTCTCCTCCTCCTCATCCCCGTCATTCTGGTGTTGCATCCTTGTTAATAATCTTCCATCTGTTCTTCTCAAGTAATCAAATAAAAATCATAAAGAACACAAAACCCTCGAAACAGGAAGTAATCACGTCAAATACCTTATTTATTTTTCCGAAATTAGACAAGCGTCTTCATAATGCATGTGATCTAATGTGCTTGTGGATGACAGTGCAATATGAAATTAAGGGCCTTATCATATCTGATATTGAAATAGTTATCAAGGAAAGCAGGTGATAAACAAGGGGACAAATGCGGGAAAAGTAAAAGTAATTAATTCCAGCTTTGCAAATTACACACGTGCAAACAAACATGCATCTCATGCACACATGTAAATAGGCCATGTCATTCGTTAATTCATTGTCCATCTACTACTTGCATGTAGAACAACAATGTCAAACTCGTACGATCAAATTCTACATGAACATTACTTGAAAAGCTTGGTAAATCTGACAGTCCGTCTGCATGTCCATGTTCCACACACACTTCGCAGAGATAAGGAGAAGGATGAGATCATCCTCCAAATCATATGAAGCATGGATCGTTCACACACGTGATGACAAACAGTTTCGAACTGCATCCCAAATCCCTTGGCACCCGGACCCTGATTTGCCCTCTTTTTATACTTAGAAATAATCTAAGAAGCCAAAAATGCAAATTTTTTATACGCATAATTCCTTTGAAAATAAATTTACTTCTTCACATTACGCACAAGAGTGGGGCAAAAATACCGAAATGAAAATGACGGACGAGTTTATAAAGCCGAAATTTTGAAGTTAATACATGAATTAGAATCATTCCAAACTCCTGCAATTTCTGTACAACCCTTAAAGAAGCAATTGTAGTAGGTGTGCATAAATTGTTGAATGATGATAGTGGTATTAATCTTGATTTGGCGAACTTTTAATTTTATATGCCACCCACCCACAACAGCACCAGCCATTTGATCACAAAATGACCCTCACCCGGTGACCGACAAGTATAGACTGGGTGGCTGCCTGGTTGCACTAAAAAAAGTCATATTATAATAATATCAACACGATGAAGTCATCTTTTGTCAGTTCAACAACTCTTCACACTAAAACACAACAAATATTACATCACCCGTTCATTCTTCTTTGTCCAATTACTGCATGTGCACTACTACTGCCATTTACTACGACTACTACGATTACTACAACTGATACTACACGTACACTACTACGTATGTACTACTCGTTTCTTCTATTAATGACAATTTGCTCTTTCTGTTTTGTTTCCACTTTATCAACTATTTACAAACAATTAATGCTGATGGGAGAACAATTCACACAAAATTACGTCACCTTTCACACAACAATGGAAAAGAAAGTTCCCAAGAAGAAGAGACGGTGGGTGATGAAGGCATAAATCGTCTGCCTGATTATTTATATAATTGTATAATTTCTTGGAAAGAGTAAGTAGTACGATGCAATTGGCAATACAGTTGTTTAATCCAACCAGTGACAACAAATCAAATAAAGGTGTGACTCGACCAGAATAGATTAAATTAAGCACTAATCCAGCACGTATATTTATGAGCACACTCGTCAACATTAAGAAAATTATGACTGAATAAACATACGTATGTCATGTCTGGGTAATCAAGTTATATAAGATTTCAATAAGTATTTAGTCGGTCTGAAGAAAACGTACGAATGGACGTACTGCGTATAAGTGAGAGTATTAATTACATCGTAATTTTTCTCTTAAACCAAACCCATTACCGTCGGTCGGCTTTTCTTTGGTGAGAAAAACCTTGCGAGCGATGACATACAACAATTTACGCAGATTCGATATTTCTTCTCCTCTCGCTCGCTCGCTGCCTTTTTTGTAATTATTCCTTGACAAAAATGATGGAATTCAATCCGGCTGGAAATTTATATTATGGAAATGCTGCCTGACAGCCTTAATAACATGGCTGCTCGTAATTATCTATCCATAAATAAAATTTGTCTCGTTCACTTCACAAACCATGCAATTACTGCGACTCAGAGAAAGTAATGAGACGGGGAAGGTTTCTCACAAAACAGGAACTCGAGGGAAATAACTAACCTACGATAAAGGGTACAGAATGCACATATGTACAAACGTAAAATAATGTATGGACACAAAATGTACGATGATGGAAATGTAATCCAATTACGTTGGTATTGCAACCTGACCAAATTCTAAAATTCTGGTCAGCCACAAATATGCGCGGAGCTAACGCATGCAAGAAAATGATGATAACAGGCGATGGAGATGTACATAATTGAGCCATTAAATCGACCATCATCGACTAACATCCGTTATTCATATCTCATTCGAGCTAATTTATTTCCTAAAATTTGTATCCACTGTCAAAGGTAGAAACAAGCAGACGCAGACTAATGCAATAAGAAGATTAATGTGACAACGGGTTGATTATACCCCTTAAATAACGAGATAATGTCATAATTAAAGTTGCCTGGATGGGAAATTGGTCAATAACATTGCTCGTTTTTTTTACAATAACTTGCCCGACAGCATGTTGCTGAGTCCTTCTCAGAAACTATTTCATAAAATGGGCCATACATTAACAAATATTTAAGCAATGTACATATGTACATACATGTGCACTTATCAAGAGATTATGTTAGGTTTCTGATTGAGGTACAAATGAACATTAAAATTCTGCAGGCCCTAAACATTTTTATTCTCTAATAATTTATCAGCAGATCATAAAATCTATGTTATATTTTGCAGAAGTTTATCACGTTCCCTTCCAGGAAAATTTATAATTTATGAGTTAATAACCGCATTAACTCTTTTCCGTGGTTTCTCCTTAGGAGAAATTAAGCACAGCAAAAAAGTTAAGGCGCCTGGTTAACAATTATTAAGACATGATAACATTTTACTTGGATAAGTAATTTGTTAAATGGACGAGCTAATTGTCATTGTCGACCATTTTCGTCAGGTTAACAAGTGACTGTTGTTCACTTTACAAGTTTAAATCGTACTACATACAAGGCTTTGTGCATACTATGAAAATGGGCATTAGGTTAAGTAAACGTGGTGGGGTAATAGCAAGTGTCAGCAGGGTTCGGAAAAACCCAGGGTTTTAATCAAAAATTATAAAACCCATGGGTTTTAATGGGTTTTACCATGTTAATTGGGTTTTATTTGGGTTTTAATGGGTTTTAATGGGTTTTATTGGGTTTAAATGGGTTTTATTGGGTTTAAATGGGTTTTATTAGTTTTAAGTAATAACTTAACAAAAATAATTAGGAATTTGTATCTATTCGGACATTATTTTTGTTTTATAACACTTGAAATCTGTGATGCTAAAGGATGGAGTCAATTATTGAATTGTTCCGAATTTTCATATATTAGAATAGTAATGAAATAAACTGCTTTAGAATGAATTGAGATAACGTCTTCTAACGTATAGGAGATGTATTTAACTTTTAGAATGTAGTTTTAAGGTAAAACTCAATTAAAACCCAATAAAACCCATTAAAACCCAAATAAAACCCACTTAACATGGTAAAACCCAGTGGGTTTTATTCATTTACAACCCATTAAAACCCATTAAAACCCAATAAAACCCAACCCATTAAAACCCAGGTCGGAATACCCTGAGTGTCAGATTTAGATTCAGAATGACAAATTGTTCTCAAAGTGACACTATTTGCATAAAGTGATTTGTAGGTTGGATTGATAACGTGAGTTGTCAGCTTGAGCAAGCACACAAATGCATATATTTGAAATAATTGTGCCAAGAACTTGTTCACCAATGCATGTAAAATGTGCAGTGTATTTTTTGGTGAGCCCTTTTATGCTAATATTTTACAGCGATGCATAGATGGCCACTACAAACTACAATGCAACGTTAATTTGTCATCATTGACGATACCATGCAAAATTTCAAAACATAAATCTTCTCATGCATATCTGGATTGAGGTAAGAGTGCATTTCAATCAATCTGTTGCACTATTCCAAGTAGTAACGCATAAGTCGCTTATGTATCCATATCTGGCAGAGGTGGTACTGTGCATTATGAATCAGGATGCACACATGTTTTAGGACGTACGAAAAAAATGGAAAAGTCCATAAATGATTTGTTATCGTTTTGTTATTCGAATGACAAATCAAATAAATTTCATGATCACCAACTCATTGTTTAGCAAACAACCTTTGCCATGCATACGGAAGTGTCTGGCTTTAGATAGCTGGACCTCGACATTCAGTTGCCTCAAAGTCAACGATATTGATATTATTTTTATTGACTTATTGGCTCCTGCCAATTTTCCAGATAACTCTGAACGTGTGCGCCGGATGAACTATATCGCTTGTTGTTAACCAGGTTTTGCCAACTTTGGTTTAAATTAAATTGCGCGTATTACACGCCAGCGTGGATTATGCACACAACACTTGAACGCCTGACACTTGACGTGGAGACAATAATTATTATTTTTACAATCCAATGTTCCAATGTTTGTACTGGATAAAGGTAGTTGTATTTGGCTGACCATTCATTCACATCCAGGCTCATGTGGACTTATCGAAAATAAATGCACGCTTGTCTGTTTAAAGAATTTCAAGTTCATTGCTGACGTCTGTTCAGCTTCACAAGAATACAACGAATGTGCTACCAACTGTGTTTTGCGTTTAATTTATGCACATACGTCCGTCCATAGTTCAGCACGTAGCAGGGGTAGCAACATCAATCAACAATTGTTGGTCCAGTAATAGATAGTGGACAGATAGTGGTCGTAGTCGTTCGATAAGTTGTACGACCCTTGATGAATATGACCCCGTGATAGCTGTATGCTAATTACAACACAACATACGCACTCAAATATTGATGGGATTTATTCTTGATAAGTATGGTAAGGATTTGTGTGGATGCAAAATTCTCACCAGTATAATCTTATTTAATCTCTGACAAACATTAAAAATGATATGTCATTATCTGTTTGAGCGTAGAATTCTTAGAAAAGCTGCTTTCCGTTAATTGTTAAACATCCTCTGATTTAAATTAATTTTTAATATTTATAAATCACAGAGGGCTCTGAGTTTAATGGGGGTGTGTAGCTTATATTATTATTAGGTTATCTAAATACGTGTTTTTTTTGTGACTAATGATGACACTTGGAAGAGTTTATTTCGTCAGTTGATAAGAGTAGTTAAATTAGTCCCTACACAAACAATTCATGCAACTCGTAGCGTTTGAAGAGTGATTGATCACTGACAAGAAATTATATTAAACTATTTTTATTTAAAAATTATGAAACTAAATCCGATGAACTGCTAGCACTTCACTTGATTAGCTAAATCAGTGCCATCGTGAGATGAAATCTGGTGGATAACGCTATCTAGAAAATGGATTTATGTAAATCAATACCATATTTCATGAAACTCGGCAAGTTCACCTGTACTGGGAATTTGAAACTAAATTCTATTAAACAAATATTTATCAGTGCAGAACAGAAGAAATGCGTAACACTCGAATAACAATTATATGTAGCTTGATGAGAAGCTGTTTTTCTGATTAAAATCAGCTTTCGGGATGAACAAAAGGATTAAAGGATGAAAATGAAAGTTTTAAATTTCAGGGACCATTTTTACACAAAGGAAAAGATAACACGGCTAATCCAACCTATTTCAGGTCTATGCGTGAAAGTTACATAAGCTAAAAAAAAACTAGGGGATGATAAGATATACTTTCCGACAGCGAAATAAACCAACAGCCCCAAGTTTGGTGGATAAATGTACGTAGATGGTTGGTTGGTCGGTGAGTACTTTATGAGCATTAATAAATTTCGCCTCCGTCGTCCCAGAACAAGATCATTCTTCCTTAATTCCTCAATCTCCCCATCTCACAACATTTGGACACTGTGCTGATACCTCCTAATCTGGACTAATCTCGACCAGATTTCCTTTTCATGGCCTGAAATGAAGTAGTTCTACTGCCCTAAAACATTCGAGTAGAGAGCTCAATACAAGTAAATAATAGTTCTGAGCACACTTTTGAACATGAATCTGCTTTATGGTGATCTTTAGTGTATCTAATTTTCATCCACATTCCCTTATTTTTGGCAATGTTTATTTATTTATAATTCACACTATACATGGGAAATGCTTGTAAAGAATGCAAAACATTAGTGGGCTTGTTCTTACCTTTATCGTCGAAATTGGTAGCGGTGGCTGTGACACGGTTATTGTCCTGGATGAGAATTTCCCTCTTGGCACACTGGTTGTAAAGACGGTAGGCCCGCTCGTTACTGTTGGCCGACGCCTTGATCCGCATCGGAGACGTCAGAGACAGCGAGGAATCACTCAGAGAAGGCATTCCTTTCACGTTCATCGACTGTTACAATATTAGCCATAAAATTTATCATTAAAAATACAAAGTATTTATTACAGGTAATTACAGTTAATGATAAATTTTTCACACACAAGAAACCATTTCTAGGATGAAAATCAAAGAGAATTCTACAATTGTTTGTCAGTTCAATATCTTGGCGGATGACTTATCAATTTTTAACTTGATCTTGCCCACATTCAAGTAGAAGTACATGTTCAAAAACCCTACATGAACACGACACAAGACTTTTTACAGTTTACTCTTCTGAGCCGACAGTTTTTTTCCTCAATTTGTTTTCTTAAAGTTAGTTGCAACTCCTTTCTTTCGCCGTTGTACGTGTGATGTTGAAGTTGGCATCAATTACCTCTAATTCCTCAAGTATTATTTAAGTAGGTAAGTAATTATGCGTGTAATGCGTATTCACCTGCGTGAGCCATTTATTTCTCTGTCAACTCTTTAATACTTCTTTTCTTCCCGAGTGTTGTTGACTTTGGTAAAAGTAAACTGTTCTCGTCCTCTCTTTTTGACTATGCGAATGGGATATCCGCTTCTTCTTACATAATACATTTTTACGGTGTAGAACGTGTCATACTAAGTCCTTCCTTTATGAGATACATACATTGCCGACGTATAAAAATATGTAGCCGAATGCCAAGTAGGTAAATATATTTTTGTTTTTGGTCATTTCCCTAAATCCGCCGTAATCCTATGTGATATATACGCTTGCAACAAGTTCAGTGCACTCGTGGTGACCAATAAAACTTGTCAGTGGAACTTGTGCTGTTGTTCCGCATGCATTTATTTATAAAATGATTAGTTGGCAGGACATGGGAAGGAACAGAGATAGATGAGGAGGATGTGTACAATGTACATGCGTATATTAATATATGTAATATCCTCATTGATGACTCGGGTAGTTGTGGAAGAGATAAGAGTGACAATAAACTTGACTTACCATGAGGAGGATTATCACATGCAAACAGAGCAATAGAAACCTGCAAGGTAAAAAAACAGGATTTAGTCACAATCTCTCAACCTTAATGAATAAGTGTAAACACAGAAATTCCAATGCAAGGTGGTCATTCATCGTTCACTCGTGACACTGTCAACTCTGACAAAGATCAATGGCAGGCAGTCACCACGCCAATGTCAATCGTCGCAACAGCAGCCAACTACAAGTCGTTGTTGTTGATTGAAAGCATGTCAAAGGGCATGATGCACAATGTCACAATTCTTATCTTGTGAAAAATTTAATACAATGCAGGCAGAGGATGCGTCTTATTGTGGGGAGAACCTACTCCTGTGCAATTCGTAACGTCAATCAGTGGGTACAGATCAAATGATTCTTGTTGCAAACAAATTTTCCTCGTGATTACTAAGGAATGTAAAAATATTTGGGTAAGAGACTACCTTGTGAAGCGCTCAATTTTAGTTCGGGGCCCAGTAATGCTTATCCGAACCACATGTGCTGCTTTCATCATTCATCATAGTTCAAGGTCAGAGAGGGAGGAACAACTCCGATCCTTCTTCAGGTGACAATTCAGCACTGGATTACAAATTTAAAATAGACAATCAGTAATATATCAAGGCAGCGGCTTGAAATCCCGGTTTAAACATATGCTTAATTTTGCACTTTGAAAAGTAGTCGCAAATGATAAACTTGAATTGAGTCACAGATTCAGACTTGCTTTGCAGTCAAATCGCAAGTCAGTTAAAAGCAGGACACTAGAACTTTTTAATAACTGACGAGCTATGTCGAGGTATTTTGTTATGCAAATTCTTAACATATCAATATAATCGTTATTCTTCGAAACACTGACAATAGGATTTATAGCTTTTTGCATGCAGAACCAAGAGCTTGGTGAAGTATTTTTTACCAATTTAGCACCAACACTAAATATGTAGAAGGGTGAAATTATTGGTAACACTGGTTTTTTAAAAGTTTAAAACACTTTCATAAAACCGACAAATTCTAGTTTTCTAGTATTCTCGCAAATTTAAGGCCACGAACGGTAACCACAATTTCCAGTGTTGTCCAGTTTAAGTATAAACCAGAACTACCATCTCACATTCAAACCCATGCAATTTATAGGCACGCGATCTTGCAGGATTTTTTAAATACGTAAGTAACGTTGCTCAGTTGATTAGTGCGCATAGTTTTTACATGGAATTTGGAGGCACTTTGCATGCATGCCTTTGTTGTGTATCATTACTCATCATACAGTAATGAAATGCTCGGAGACACAAAATACGGCAAACTACATGTTACGGTACACACATGACATTCTTGATCACTAATTAAACCAATAAATATTTATTTACACGGCCTGTCCCACACCAAGTTCAATGTTGGAAGGCTGACGCATAAAGCAATACCGAGATTTTTGCACTGATAACCAAACCATTCAATAGTTATTAATTGAAAAACCGTTTCTGCGAGTAAAGTGAGTCACCAGAGCTAATAATAACGCATTTCACGTGTAATTAGGTGGTAGTTAATAGGAAATTCCAAATTACGGTAGAAATTCCAAATGTTTAACAACGTATTTATTAACTGTTTCTGTATTTACTTGACAATTTGACTGGATTCGAACTGCTCAACGGTGCAGCCTCAGAGAGTGTCACGTTATGGATGGAGTTGGAATTTAGACCGAGATTAGCACATTCCAATGAAAAGTTGACTGCGATTGGCAAAATGATCCAGTTGCATAAGTCGCGTAGTCGCACACCCACTTCGCTCGCGGACAATAAGCTTAATCGACGTCACCAACAAGAGTGGAAAAGTCCAGCAAATCCAGATGATATTATTATTCAAGCACAACAAATTATTATTGGTCAGATTGTCACGTTTGTGAACAATGGAGCTGGATTAAGACGATTGAGAGATGTCACATTCACAAATGGATGACATCAGCCGAATGATTTTGATTAAATTTAGGTGGAATCTGCATCATTTGCAGTCTCCATTCTATTCCAAGCACCACAAGGATACGATAAATTTACGGCCAAATATCAACCTCACATATGGATTCTATGTATATCTGTCTAAGCTTTGATCTTCAATTACACTTTGTTTCGGCCAATTTCCATATCAATATATTACATTCCTCGCCTAGAAATTGGTCTCTTTGCACACTCGTTGCTGTGGCTTTGTCGGTTCTGAAATCTAAACTTCAAGTCACGAATTATTTTATTTGAGGTTACAAAAAAATGTGGCAAATTGGAGACCAAGGAAAGTAGTAACTATACAAGTTTAAATATCAAGTTGGTAGCGTATGCAAGTAGTTTTCTACAATTTCTATGCACATGCGGACCAGCAAACAAACAAACGTCAACTTCTTGCAACTTTTTTACGGATTAAATTAATTAAGATTTATTGTCAAATTTTATTCGACTTGAGCTCTCCAAGCTGTCTGCGATATCTGAACATTTTCGCCAACTACGATTTCTCACTTATTACTAAATCAGAAGTTGGGTTTAAAGGAGCTTTATAAGAAGCACGGCGACTGACTGGGCCACTTCCGTATTTGGATGTGTTAGAGGTACACACGAGGAGCCTGGAAGGAAAGATGACCTTATCTGTCGCAGAGACCAATTCTGCAGGGAAAGGAAGTGCAAAACAACACAGCATGTGTATGATTAAGGGCCCAACAGCACCCAATTTGTTACAAGTATCGCACTTGTAATCTTGAAATGATGTCATTCTTAAGAAGCACAACAAACCTGATAAGGTTAGCTTGCCTCTCAACACCAAATAATCCATGTGTGGGTGATGATGATGAGTAATATTTGTGACCAGTCGATGAAGCATTAATCGTTCATTGGCAATTTATACACATTTTCACTATCAACTTGTGTATTTTATGTGCTTATTCAACATGAGAAATGTTTCGAACAACTTGAACAGACTTTTGCAATTACATAAACTCGATGTTGCATAAGCATCCAAAATATTGTTTGTGTTCTCGGAAACAGATTTACACATGACTCATTCTTGAGACAGTGATTGAGGTGTTTTTAGACATTAGTCGAGTCAGGACTTTAATCATTGCATGAAAACTTAATCCAATTACCATCACTTTTATGTTCCAATATAATAATCAAGACCTATTCCACCAGAGATTATTTGCACCATCAAGTCATTTCAGTTCGTCTAGCAACTCAATTTACCTAAATTAATGGCAGGCTCAATTATTGAGTAATTATTGCAAGCAGACTGAGGATGAGTAGTAAAAAAAAGTGACTGAAAGATTTACGAGGGTTACTCACATGATGATGAGATTAATTTGATTAAATTGACCACCTTTTAAAAAGAATTCTATAGCTGTTTTACAGCCCAAGAAAAATCGTAGTGACCCCGTTGATCCAAAATGTACATGCATAACCACTCTCGAGTTTGATACATTCGTGGCTGTGAAAACTTAGTTTATCATTTTTATTTCTTATTTTATTCGTCTAATTCGTTCCTATTGTGATAAAGCGGGTTCATTCAGCTCACCCTTTTTCACCACCTCATTGCCTCTGCCTTTCATCTGTATTTGTATGGCTAATAAAGTAACAAAACACACAATAGACAATAAGCCACCAACCAACCAACACACCGGGCACTGAAACTCAAAACCATTTTCATCACACTTTTTTAATAATAATCACGCATTCATTGGGACGCTGAATGAGGACGGAGGTGTTCTATTCCCGAATACATCCTGGTCCTGAGAGTGTTGATGAGGAATGAATGGGCTGATGAGGGTAATGATATTGCCACTTTTTCTAAATAATAAACTATAGTCTTTCCACCCAGCAAAATAAACTTGTCAAATTTCACCCCTTTCCCATCCATTTCGATTCATTCTGTGAGGATGGGCCTCGACGTGTAACAAGATTATGATAGAAAATTGAATGAAAGCTGAACCGTTCATCAAATATGTAACCAAATACAAATTTCTGCTTCAATCATTCAATAAATCAAAGTATTTTTCCTTTCCTGTTCAGGCACACTCATTGGTTTGGCGAATGTTTCCTCTGTACCTGTAAAATTATAGTTGCGATAATTGCATATACAACGGAAATCATGTAGAGTCGCCCTTAAGTGGGATTTATAATTTGTTTTCTGCACTACGTCCACAAACCATAACAAATATTTGAGGTGATTATGTACTAAAGGTCCAAATTGGATTTTTTTTCACTTTCTTTATCACCAGTCTCTCTCCACTAGTTTTAATTTTTTTAAACCGCTGTTGCATCCGTATCCGTACCCTTGTAAATAATTTTTCCATGCTCAAATCCCCACAGAATGAATAATAAGACTGACGGATGGCTGGATACTTTAAGCTCAAGTAATAAGGTAAAAAATAATTTGAATTGATCCAATTCATGTGCAGGAAGAACCCTGTTTGTGTTAAGTAAGCTGATTATCCTCGATGCATATGCAAGACAATGTGATGATAGCTGTTGTTGTTGCTGGCTGGCTGGAAGAGCGTCAGCGTCAGTCTGCCGTCGTCGTCGTCGTGGTCTCTTCTTATTCTTCTTTGCAAACAAGCTTCGAGTTGATTTGCATAAGTTGGACTTGTAATAATCCTCACTACCAGCCATCAAATAAACTCAGGACAACAATGCATCAAAAATCTGAAGCATGACAAATTCAGGGAAATTTTGGAGTTGAAAGAGAAAACAAAGATGAATTGAGGGAGATTGAGGATTTATTTGGACATGGGAGAGGAACATCTACATAGAGGAGGAGGTGGTTGGGCTGTTAGTTGGTCGGAGGCCTAAATAGAGACGTCTACTCCAGAAATGGAAAAGCAGATCCTAGATTGAGATGAAGATTAACGGAGTCTCATAAATAAAGTAACGCACCACAACAGATCCTTCCCTTAAGTACACATTTTAAGAAACCTGGGATGTCCAACTGTCTCTAAAAAGTTGTAATAAATGCTGCATTTAATCAACTGCCTTCTCCCCTGTTATTAAAGGTACTGCCACTACCATTTTTGTGGTTAGCAGTAAATTTAAATTTAAAAAAAATATTGTGGCTGAAGGGACATGTTGTAAAGGAATTTGAGGTAAAAATCTATATTTTTGGAGATTTGCTGGCCACTGAGAAACTTTTAAAAAATAACAGAAGAGGGAAACTAAGCTAATGCACGTTATATTATTTTGGTCTTTTTACTGCTCTTTTACAACGTATTATCAGACATCATTGACTCTTAATTGCCACATTCGAGAGCATCATCATTCTTGTGGCTGGCACCCACAAGTTTCTAACATTTCACCGTATAATTAGTCAGTTGTTGGCTCAAATTAAATAATTTTGGAGAAAATACAAAAAATTCTCAAATATCTCAAGTTTGTACTATTTTGGGTTAAAATAACGACTGGACAAGGCCCACACAAAAATTCTTGAAAAGGAACCCGCAAATTAATTGCTCAACCAACTACACAAGTGGCTAAATTTAAGCTCCTTGACTAGATAAATACATACACCATCCGGTTGCTTACTCGAAAGTGAGGTCTAAATACTAATTAAAGCTTGTGCCAGAGACGTCTCTGACTTAAGCCAGGGACTGAATTAAGACATCAAATTATCTCGAGTGTCGGGCAGTTGCAGCGTAAATTCTAACTGTTATTTCAATTTCCTTCAAACCTATGAAGCAAGTGGGTCCGAAGGTGAATGGGTGGCGCAGAGAAAATTGGAGTTTAGTCCATAATTCTGGAAACCATAGATCACCATCATTGATCATAAATACGCTGGGTGAGGTCGTGTCATCATCTCAGCTCGCTCATGGTTTTTACTACGTTCGAACATGGGGTTTGGTAGCAACTATCAGTAAATTAGTGTAAAACAGATGCTATTCAATTTTTTCAAGCGCACAATTTTGCACAAAATTGTTACAGTCTCATCGTCACTATTGAAAATAAAGAAATTAACTTTGAGGAAGTATTAATTTGGCTGTGTGTGCATATGTGGGTGTATGTTCTACCCCCTGTTAGTCCAGGGTGCACAAGCCATTAATATCTATCTGCTGATGACCATCAGTGGTGTGTAGTAGTGCGGAAAGAAAAATAGTCATTAGTACCACACGCCGGAGACTCGGTATTATGAAACAATAAGGCTCATATTCCATTAGGAATAAGAAGATGCGGCCAAAATCAAGGAAAGCTTGATGGATGTGATGCTATATAGATTCATTTCCAACAAGAAGGTCAGCGACTGATTTACCCAAAATGATGTGCAATGAAGTGAAGAGAGGCTCTCACCACTCAACCAACCCCTCAAAACAAAGCCACGCAAAATCCCTAATGAAGTTGTTTACCCCTTTCAACAACACAAATTGAGTTTCTATGTATCATCATCATCATCATCATCGCCAACCCTTAAATGTGATCCAATTAGCAAAGAATCACATGCAGAAGCATGGTGTTTGCTGCTATCTGGAAAGTCTGAAATGAGAAGCCTCATAAAAAATGGGGAGATCTAATCAGCAAAGTTTTAATACATGCGCTAAAGATATTTGTATTAAATACAGATGGATACAAGTTTTTTTTCTAGATTATTATAAAACTACGTTTACTACGGAGAACTATGTTTGCTAATTTCTCAGCACAAGTTATGGAATACATGAGCCATAATTACAGATTAGCAGAAAAAACCCAACTCAACCTAACCTGTCCATTAAATTATAGTATTCGATCTTTGCTCATCAATTAAAAAATTGGTGATGTGGTGCCAAAAGTCAGAGTGGTTAATTGCCAGCGGTGTTGAGTACACTGGTGGTACCATCAAAACGATGAATTTAATTGACCAATTATACCATCAATCTGTCTTCCCGTCTCCATTACTCACGTTCGATGATAATTTGCAGAAATATGAAACAATAGGGTCTCCCAAGTTTGTAAAAAAGATCTAAAAAAGCGAAAAGCTAAAAAATCTGAAATCCGCTTTTTTCGCTCAATACTTGACTGTCCCGATTTTTTATCGCTTGAATACTCAGGAGCAGAGAATGGGTGGTCAGGAAACTTTCGAGTTTCTTTTAAAATTTACATTTGCTCGATGTTGGATATGATGAAACAACTATCTAAGATCATGAAAATCCAAAAATTACCAAAATGGGATGAAAATAGGATTTTTGGCAAAGGTTTGAATGCGGTAGTTTTAGTGGTTGCAATGCTTTTCAGGGGGTGTGGCGGGCGCAGGTGGGGCAATGGAATAAAATCCTCCCTCACTTTTCATACACTCACCTGATATTGCAATATATTCCATAGGGCATCAAAATCGGGCGATGTCCCCTTAAACATGTCTCTGAGAGACTGATTTTTCACTCAAAGTAGTAAAAAGAGCGAAAAAATCATCTTAAAGTAGATTTTATTTTTGAGCAGAAAAAGCGGAAAAAAGATCGGAATCGCATGCGCAGTGCGGTTTACAAAAAGAGCGAAAAAATCGTGAGCGGAAAAAGCGATTTTTTTTACAAAGTTGGGACACCCTAATAAATTTAAACAAAAGAATCTGGTTCTCAAAATAGCCAAAACTACCTAAGATGAAATTCATAAATTGAGTGGTAATAAAATTTTGGAAATTATTAGACAATCGAAAATTGCTACCTAAAATTTGTAAGCAAATGACGACCCAACTATTGTCTCGATTCTTTTATGATGACAAAAAGTCATTTGGACTCCAATTTAACGATACTATGAATACTCACACTGACGTCTGCAGGTAAGCAATAAACATTTCATAAAAATGGCAAATTTTTTGCTAATATTTGGCTTTTCCACTATTTGCAAGTTATGCAGAATTGACTCGACCCACCTGTGCATTCCCCAATCTTATCTTCAAGATCTCTCAAAACAAAGGTAGAAGAACGTGCTAAAGTCATTAAAAGAGCAATATATATTAATTTGCTGAACACCTGATAAATTTATAAGTACGGTCAACCGTTGATCAATGTACAGCCTGACAAACCAAGAGATGATGATTTGTTGAAAAACTAGGTAACCTGATCATCACAAGATTTGAAGATATTATGCATAATGGTTCAAGACCTACAACATAGCGAAGTAAGTGATCCTGCTGATGACGAGGATGAAGGATCGAAACAGGTAGAAATCCATGTTCCCTTTTGTTTTAGTCATTAATGTATTTACCTTGATGTGATTTTGTACATTTACACTTCAATAAATGCAATATTGACAAATGTGTAGATTGAATTGATAAAATGTCGAATCCTTGAAGATTGATTAATCTGTCTTCCTACATGTTATAGCTCTAGCAGAAGTAAATAAGTTGCTACATTTGACGACCAAACAACGACATCACAAAACAAGCTAAACAACCATGTAGTGTCCAGTTAATTCAGGAATCAGAGTTTTTTTTTCAATCATGTCCCGCAATGAAATAATAATTGATAATAAACACGTAGATATGTACATATGCATGTATTTAGGTAGGTTGCAGGTAAAGCTTGTTGCGTAAGTGAATTAGTGAAGAATCCTTGTTGAATGATCATCATTTGACGAAATGACGACCAAATTCTGGTAGAAAAGTAAGAAAGCCGGTAACACAAGACAACTTCAATTTGTCTTATCAATTAATCAGTCTGTGAATTCTGCAAAGTCAACTTTTCCACTGGCCTTCATACAAAGTTGACTGGTAAAGTTGTAATTTCACATGCAACATTTAGCAACTAAATATTTAAATGTAATCCGTTAAAATCATCAAATAAATCAAGGTATACGGTTGTATAGTAAATTACAATTAATTGCTAGTACGTAAATTTATGTAAGTTTGGTAGAAATCAGTCAGAACTGAATGTCAAGTTGTTATTCGTGGTGGTGCATGTTAAACCATATATAGAATATGAATTAGTATCAGTTTTTCTGGTTTTGTCTCATTGACAGCAGAGATGAACATACATTAATTTTGCATATCATTATCTATTAAGTTTATCCTATTCTCCACAATTTTATAAATGACCAAGCATTTTGAAATGAGAGCGAAAAAACCTGAATGTAAATGCAGCGACTAATTTTAAGCAAAGTTAAATTGTTATGATGGAGTATAGCTGTCTAATTTGCATAGCTTAATCTGATTTGATAAACTGCATGTTGTTTTCACATTTTTATTTTTGGCTATGCAGATTTAATCATGCTACATATTATTTTGTCAATGTATGTAATTTTATAGACCTTTGTGCTCTCAATCTTCTAATTGGCATAAATAAACTGACAAGCAGCAACGCAGTGACAAACATTGTGATTTGGGGACAACACGATTAGTTTTCAGGCCACGAAACATTTTTTTTAGCAAGAAAGCTGACTGACACCGCGCCGCCATGATTTCGCCGACGTGACCAGTGTTGCCATAACTGATCTCGTGACCAATGGAAATATTCACACAGAGCGATCTATACTTGACCGCTCTGTGCGGTCTATATCTAAAGTAAACTTGAAGGAATTATATAAATTGTGGCAATTTGTCTTGAAATAATATTAGCAACACCTGTGGAAGCATCAATGTCTTGTTGTATGAGTCATTGACACACCTTAAAAATCAAACGGAATGAAATGTCGCCTTCCCTGACAGAAGGAGCAAAATGATCGTATGGGATCTGCCTGTGCATCGCTTTTACAAAGGATCAGACAGACCAGAAATAATGTCAAAGGTTTTCATTCAAACTATGTTGTAATTTGTAATAAAGACTCCCGACTGTCCAAAACTGACTTGGCCACTTTAATTTGCATAAAAAATGTCGCGAATTCAACGCCAGTAGAGTTGCGAACACACACGCAGAGAGAGAACGATCAAGAGTAGCACGACGATTGGATGCAAATTCGCAGTCAAAATTGAGGAGACTTCACCCATCCCGTTGTCCACTTAAGTAATTGTGTTTGCATAAGTGTACTATAGCGATCTCGATAATTAACGACAATTGTCCCACTAACGAAATAAGTGGATTCTCGCCGTTAGTTAATAAGTCAGTAAATCTTGTTCCATTCCAGATAGATGAGCTTCAGACGTTAAGGTTACTTCGCGAAAGAGACGACCGACGAGGAATAATTGTCTCTCCTGCAGTGCAGACCTGAATCTGTGACTTGTTGCTAATTAATGCATTTGCTCGATCCTCACGATATGACAACAAGACTGCTAAATGGCAACAGTTGACTTTAGCCAACCAACAAACAACTCATCTCTTCTAAATTACTCAACATTTCTTGCTTTGCTTTGAGAAAAAATTAAAAAATAAATTGACGGCATTACGCAAATCTCTAATCCTACGCCAGACAGATCAACGTGAAAAGTGTGACGGAGGAAGAGGAGGACGATCTCGATCTGTAATGATTTTTGGGATTGATGCCTCCTCGCGTCAATCGCGTCTCTTTCTACGATTTCTTTTCGTATTTCGTCCACCATATGTATGTATTTCCTACTTGTGACGAAACTCGTCCACCAGAAATAAGCGTTGTTAGCTGGCTCCTCAAACAAACGAGGAAGGTTGATTATGGATAAGCTGAGAGGGAGAAAGGATGTCTGCATGTCGCCCTTTGTAATTCGGCGATAGATAGTAGGTTGACGGTGTGGCAGGCTCTTCACTTTACAGAGAGTTTGATTACTCATCACGCTGGTGGTCCACATTTATCTCATTTTTATAAGTAATATGAACTAACTGCTTGCGGTCCCCCATTCTGTCGACTCCTGTTGTCCTTTGTCTTCTCCACTTCATCATACGAGGCGATCAATAATGAGGAGGACATTTTGCCTCATTTTTTGTTGCCCTTCTGAAATAATGCCCACGACCAGGTTTGAACCCGTAGGACAGATTTCTACACATGGGACAACAAAGATGGGCCTACGCATAGGCATTCGTCAGGAAACTCAAACAAGTTCAACCATGAATGAGCAAACGAATGAATGATAAGTAATAAGAGGTGAACGTTAGTTTCAAGAATTTATAGAATAATTTGGTCAAAAGTGTGTAGAAATATGTAATGTTGGCAGTCTTTTAAAACTCATTAAACGTTCAACTCTATTGCACAGATATAAATAACGAATATTCATGAACTGTGTATTTGTGGAACCTGCGTAACATTCGAATATGAAGGTTTTTTTCAAATCTGAGGACTTGTAGAACTTAATAAAAAAAATCCCGACTTTGAAAGGGAAGTAATTTTAGTGTGTCCCTCCTTCGTCTGAGGCAGGGAAAGCAGGCAGACCAGCTAAATGGCTTTCCTGTCTTTATGCACACATGTGTATGCACGGAGCTATTATTGAGTGGACACATGCATTCATGTCAGTAATAAAAATGATCATTTGGTATTTGTGTTTGTCAAGGGCTTTGGTTGGGTACTTGAGGGAGACATCAAAGTCATGTCAAATGACTTCTGGAGTGAGTCCTTCCCAGTTAACAACTCTTTTAAAGACTTTCCTCTCACATTCTTTACATTTACAAGCAAAAAACTCTGAGCAAATAATCATATAAATTTTACAGGTTTCTTCAGAACTGGGCAGAGTGGGACACCTATTTCACCTCTTAACTTCCAGCCTACATATGAATGAAATTTCCCACCAGCGTCAACACGAACTGGACCACAGACAGACTCGGCTCAAGAATTTTGTACCTATATTTAACTTAGTAACATTCAAAATTTAATCAAATCTTATTATTTTGTAGAGGCAAGGGCTCAATAAGTGTTAATTTATATGCCTCATTCCTTCGTAAATATGCGTTTCCCATTAACAACGAGCGTTGAAAACGTTAAGAGTTGGTTAAAAAGTATCAACGCAACTTTGGATTTGAGTATTTGACATATAAAAAGTAGATTAATTAATTGATAGGTACTTGAGTTTAATAAAGGGGTGGATAGGTGGAAACAGCAGAGTAGGGAGCATCACCTAGACCCTTGAGCACACCCTTAAACTATGTATAGACCGCACACCGCAACCACCACCACCAGTCGAAAAGATCCGTTTAAGGATGCCAGGCAGACATATAAATCAGGAGCGAACGGAAGGAACATCAAGAAGCAAGAGACAGAGATTAAGACTGTTGCTTTTATGTTGGACATTGAGAACTATAGATCCGTCTATAGATTCCAAAACTAGGATACGACCATTTCTGTACGAATACTGCTCCGTTCTTCCCTTGTACACTTTCATTTTTGAAGTTGAGACGAAAATACTATTTTAGCATATTCTTGGAAGAATTTACTTATCCAACATTTGGCCGTTAATATTAAAAATTCAAGTACTTGGAAACATTTTTGCGCATTTTACTGAAAATTTGAATGAAAATTTCGATTTCATTTGAGCAGAATTCATGGAACTACCGTAAATACGCATCTCTCCGTCGGGTCACAAACCAAACAAATGGTTAAAAATAGTATAAATTATCAACGTAGCTAAAGTTCCTGGGAAGTTGACCATGGTCAAAATCAGCAGCCCTTCGTCTCTCTTCTCCCTTCGTGGGCGAGCCAACAAGGCAGCAACGGACGGAGGGGGATGAGAAGGTGAGAGCCGACTCCTTGATAACACAAAGACTTTTATCTCTCCAGAAACAACTTTGAAGCCATGCTATTGTCTGCTTAACAATGTTTGAGACTCTGAACGAGGTAGCCGCTCACACTGCAGTGCTACATATGCACACAAAAAGAGCAAGTTTTCCCAATCTCCTGTCCCATTAACGTGTTACATTACTGCCTACGACATTTCAGAAATTTCTCTGGAAAACCTTCTCGTTTGGACACGAATTATAAAAATAATATCGTGAACGCCACAAAATTTGGATGTCGTGTACATAATTTTCATAGTTATTGTTAGAATAGATTTTTTTGTGGTTAGTTGGCTTTGACGTAATCAGATCATGCATGAAATTATTGGGTTTCATGATTATTTCTCAATTGAGCAAAAATACACGGTGGGGTTGGTCAAATGATGATGCGGACAATATGGGGAGCAGAGCGAAACGAAACGAGGTATTATTCCATTATGAAAATTTCCAAAGTTTGTGCTCGTGATTGAGGCATTTTGTGACTCGTAAATTCCTCCACATTGTCCTAACCTTTTCGGAGAGAGAAAGGAGTTGATGGCG
This sequence comes from Folsomia candida, assembly GCF_002217175.1. Taxonomy (NCBI): domain Eukaryota; kingdom Metazoa; phylum Arthropoda; class Collembola; order Entomobryomorpha; family Isotomidae; genus Folsomia; species Folsomia candida. The sequence goes on from NW_019091198.1 coordinate 3,970,931, forward strand.
AGGAGGGTCCTACAACAGCTTCTTCTTCGACGACGACGAGGAGAAGTCACATCTTTCTTTTAGTTATGGCCAATTAAGACGTTCTTTTCAGATTGGTGGACTCAAGGTTAAGAAGATATCCAGGGCATGAATGGAGGACTTTTGGTAGTATGAAGGAGAAGAGGTACGCACAATAAGTTGAATTGTCAAAGGAGTGAATGTGGGACTAGTTAAACATCACCAATGAGATCTCACAAGGACCACAAAGGAAAAAGTGGTGGAGGGAGGTGTGTGGCATGGGATCACTGGAACAACCACCAGGAAGAAGTACACGAGAAGCTACTGCTTCACCTAAGTAAGTTGGTAGCATCAAAGAAAAGCAACAATGTCCATTCCACATTCTTCTACTTCTTCTACATAAAAGTCCATTTTGACTCGGGAGGAATTGCTGTTTATCTACGCCATTGTCCACGGATTCTCTAAGTGAGATATCTTTTCCTCTCCTTGGACATCGTCCTATGCAGTTCAAGATTGGGCTGCATTAAAAAAATATCACCATTTCCTATCGCCCCGACTTACTAGTCTTCGTCCGCAGTAAAATCCATGTAAATTATAAATTGTTATAAATTTTGTAAAAAAAAATATCCAAAATTGTCGTGGAAAAATTTACTGAAAACTGGTATTTTACAAATGAACAATACAAAATATATTCAAGCAGCCATGTTCAGCACTTTACTTTACTGTGGCAGGAGTGGGCCTCAGTTCACTTACTTCTTTCAAGTCTTCTTGACTAAGTAACTGTGCTTGGCTAAAATATCTGGGAAAAATTTCCCATTGTGTTGTGCAATGCGTCTTTTCCATTGGTTCTACAAAGACATGGAGACACACAATGGATGAATATGGATTGTGTAGAAGTTCTGGACAACGACAACAATGCCCTTGAGTTTCCGGTCCCCCCGCCTTGCAATTCATCACTCAAATTGAACACCAAACCACCACCAACGCACGATGACATTCGATCCAATTCAATCTTCACAAGGTACCGACGCACACAAACATCTTTTCCATCAAAGTGTCGACAGTTATATCAGCTAAGAGAGTTAAAGCATGAAAGGTTACAGAATTACATGGACTTTACGAGTAAATTTATACTTTGTGCAATTTCTTAAATAAAATTCTACCAAATTAATCATCGTTTTAGAAGAATATCTCCAATTTAAAACAGAGGAATCATCCTAAATGGTACACGGTAAATTTCACCGATAGTTGTCCTTCTCTTCATATCAGCATCACATCGGAGGGATGGATGGTCGATTATTGGGTCTTCTGCCGGTAGGCAAAAAGAAGATATTATTGACTGCCTGACTTTATGGTCGAGTTGTTGTTGGATTTATCAGAAAATATGATTTGACAGGTGGATTGTTCCAGAGAGATGTATCAGATATGATCAGGTCGGTCGGTGGGATATTGGGCCGAATGAAAGGGACAAATGATTTGGAGAGAGTGTGGAGAAGCACACCATTTGTCATAAAAGAAAAGCCGAGTCACTGATGGTGCGACAGTGTCTACTTAGCAATCAATTGTTCCTACAAATTTCCACTTTTCCAAACCTAAAAAGCCGAGTCAGCGTTTTATATGCGCGTTTATCCCTCCTCGTTACGTTATCTGTTGGCAACGAGCACCCAAAATCTCAAGGCGCGTTTATCTCTCCTATACGTCAATTATTCATGTTTCTCAACAATTTTCTTCAAGGACCATTCAGAATCTGTGTTCTTAAGGCTTTTAATTTCCCAAGCGTAATATTTATGCAGGCCGTGTCTAGTTTTTGTACAAAAATAATTATCGACTTGAGAGAATTGTCTGTCGTCAACCCGCCGTCGTGAAATTGAAGTGCATTTATTTTCTCATCCATTTTCTCCAAATTCGTGAATGATTTCTCCCTGGTCGAATCAAGTAACACCATCATCGTCATCCCCTCCTCACTTTCCGTTCCGTTTAACTCGTTAGTTAGTTAGCCAAACAGCAGGGTAATGGCACCAGCCAACCTCAACCATTCGAATTCCAAGGTGGAGGAAATTACAGAGACGATAGCGCGTATCTCATCTTCGGATTATTTCAGTCCACGGATGGAGGACGAGGAGCTTCACATAGCGGATGCCGTAGATCGGAAGACGTTCGTTCGTTGGATTGTTGACTGCAAGTTAGTAGCTTGTTGAAATTCATCTCACAGCGCCAGCCCTTGAGAAAAACTAATTCAATTCTCAGCAGATGCCAACTAGTCAGCAGCAGTCGGTGAGGATGGATGGATATGGAATGGCCACTTAAGTTAATACATAAAGTGCCCAGGTCTGCTGATCCCTCACACAATAACTAACTCAAATTAGTTAACCAGAGTGTAAGCAAAGGGTACACACATAAGCACATGCGAGGCCCCAAGAAGCCACCTGAAGGTGCAGGCAGGCAGGTATGCATGTCGGGTTCTTCTTGGTGCTTATCAATTCCTCGGACAAAAAAATTGATTGACTTTTCCACTACCACCTTTTCCTCTATCATGAATGGCAACGGGTGACATTGTTCCTTAAATTTAGAGGAAGAATCTCACTTCTTAGAGACTCATTTGAGAATAATTTCATGAACTTTTCGTGAGCGAAGTGTAATTTAAAACAGCAAAAACTTTTCCATTTATACGTTAACCACTTGATGAATACGATAATACTTTTGTGCTCTAAATCTAGTTGACCTTTGAAGTAAACGCGAATAATGCCAATCAATATATAATGATTGGCTCAAGCGTCATTTATCTCTTTTCGATTATTCGATAATATAAGCATATCTCACTGGATGTTATCGCATCGTATATTTAAATCCAGGATTAATTTTGATTCAGATTTTACATAACAGTGCGATTTTTTATTTCGCTGTTGTTTGACAATTTAACCCGATCTGTGTCCATGCCTCGTACGTACTACGTGCCACAAAGTTGATTTAACCTGTATTACTCGTTCATTCAATTGGTCCAATAAAATCCTCACGCAACGGGACCATGCCTAATATTTCCACCAATTATAACTCAATAAATCCACACACTTGAGTTATTTCATCACAGGATCGTTCATTGATAAGTCGCACCCGTTCGTTCACTGTGAAATAAATCGTATGCAAATCCCAAATTGAGAAAATCGCAAAAATGGTTGTTAGAGTAAATCCTCAAACAAAATTATGGCAGTACAAATTTCTGCGAGATTTAATACTTTTGTGCAAAATATTGAAATAAATCCGCAATAAAAATGAAGCAAATAAGAATATGACCTACCCAAATAAAACTCTTGACCAGGCCACAATAAAGCACTGTTATTTAACATGTCCCCTTTTAATCCCATGCAGTTTGAGGTTAACCCCGTGATGTGTGCGAAATTGGCAAAATGCACGCAATGGTGGTCAACATACTTAATTTCCGAATGCAGACAAGAAGTCTGAGAGGGCCAAATAAAATAAGACAAGCCATTACATTTCTTAATAGCAGTTTTTATTGCGACTGCAGAGACCCGAGCAAATAGTGGAATCTAAGCCTAATGAAATGTGGGGGGACCAATGTGTGTATCCTCTCGCGACGAGTGCAACTTGGATTGCGAGAAACAAACAACAAATAAATGGCTGCAAAAGTCATAAAACATCTTATGCAAATCTGCAAATCAAGTCAAACTGATGGCCAACTCTCCATTCACTTGCTCACTTTCATCTCTGAGATATAAGACAGGACATTTAATTGATACGACAGGGTCACTTTTGCTCAGATCCTTAACTAACTCTTTGACTAACTAGATACAATGTAAGGAGTACGTACGTATGTACATGCATAAGTAGTCTATCTGACTATCATCATTAATCCACTGGGTAATTCTTATAACGGATGGAAGAATTATTTATACTTTAGTTTAAAGACTTTGCATCTGGGGAAATTATTCAGCTTTGTGGTCACATAAGCACTGGTCACGTCTATCAATTGTTCCGTCCACTCCGAGTTCGTTACTTTGCAAAGCTTTATATGCACACGGACCTTGTTGTTTTTAATCTTGTTACAAAAGTTGATTGTCTTTTGTTCCTGCTTGGTCAACTTTTGATTTTCTAGTGGAAACTGATCTCTGCAGAAATCTTTCAACCTGCACTCACACATGAATTAGCTGGGTTCACGGTGATCAAAATCCTAACAAGTTGAATTGATAGGAAATTTCCAAGGTATCGAGAACGAACAGCGGTACATTTTTTGAGAATCTGCAATGAAAATAATCTAGATTATCACTAATGGGATAGAAGAACCTTGTATCGACGACTAATAAAACAATTATATGTCCCATTAAATTTGTGAATCATGATACAACGTTAACAGGATTTGTTGCAGTTTGCATGGCAGCTTCATTTCCTTAATAGTAAGGAAAACCTCCACTATCTATTTGCTAGACTATTACGACTAGTCGCCTCTAGTGGGACAAGTTATATAGAGCTTAAACCCTTAAAAAGTCAATACACGTAAAAAATAAAATTATGACAACATTATATTATTCATGAAAAAATTACTGGCTACTTAACTTATTAAGACAACGTTAATGACTGCCCAGTAGAAATGCATTCGGTACGGAATGAATAACTCGAAACGAAAAAATCCGTAATATATTTAGTTTATGAGAGTGGGAATTGAATAAACGTATTAAAGCGATATGACTCTGGGCATAAAGGTTGCTCTCGGATAAATTTAATGAAAGAAGAAAATATCTTGTTAAAACACGACGGGGGTCTCAAAAGGTAAGTCACTCTTCATCCTCCGAGAGATCACAAGCACTCGAGTGAATTACCATTGGATGCCCCTTCCTCCAACCCGCAGGAGAATGACTTACTGAGATTATACTAAAATTTCATATAAGTACGTGAACCATTAAACAATTGTTAGGTCAGGAAATAAATTTATTTGAGGAACACCAACTGCAATAAACTAACCTTACCTAACCAGCCAAGCTTATCTTCTGCAGGCATCCATCCCGTGTGCATGTGGTTACAACCTTGCATAACAATTTAATTCGAATCTCCAACTAAAACCATCTTGTTCTCATCTGCATGAGGAAAAGCAAAGGGTGGCGTGGATCTGGGTTGTTGGCACGTTTCTTCCATTGTAAAAATGTTGACAAAAACTTTTATTTAGAGGCGCAATGTTGAACGAAAGTTGTTTGGATCTTGGGCAAGCATCGTCTGTATAAGATTTTTTTATTATCAAACCCCATAAATTAGGGATAGGAATTACGGATGTGTTTATGTTCCTGCATCAAAAATATCAACAAATACTAATGTTATACATTTCATGAGTTGCATGCATGGTATGTGACTCAATGAAAGATCAAAAATGTTGCATCCATTCAAAATCATCTCCTTCTACTCATTTGTTAATGTTTTTGACTTCAAAACAGTTTTATGTACATTCAAAAATTTAATCTGTATTCAGCACTTGAAGGCAAAAGACTATTTACTATAATAAATATGATGGAAAAACCTCGGTAGAAAGTACACATTTCCAGACGACCCTTCCCTTTTACTTCTTAACTTCCATGCCCATGGCCAATTAAGATTAGAAATAAGTGTAAAATTTCAAAAAGTGCCTCACCTCAATTAAAACAACTTGTTACTTGTTCCAACTTTTCAGTGAGTGAGGAGTTGAATTGAATGAACACAGTTTTACATTTAAACATCTCATCTTAAACCACTCATCTAACATCAATCTCCTCAGCGCAGCCTGGAGAATGCGTTTCCCAGAGGTCTTAAATTTAAATGCAAAGAAGTCTAAAAAGAACTCGGCATCCACACAAGACTTGAAAACTGTGTGTTCATAATCCACATTTGTGCGAGTATTAACATGTGTAGACAACTTGAGACTGTTTCCATGTTTCAGTTATCTTCACTGAGGGTAGAATGATGCTTAAAATCAAAAAGTGAACGTCATCGCCAACCGCTTCACAGAAGCAGCGAAAGGGTTTTGATTAGTGTGAGATGAGAGATGACAATTTTAAATAATAGGATTATCAGCATACTAAATACGTATCTACGTTCATGGGAATTTGGGATTTGCAGATCACATGGAATATTATGTAATACAGCTGGTTACTCATTCTTTACGTGAACTGACTGGTAGCAATTTACGAGGACAAAATTTATGGCTCAAGGAAAGAAAAATCATATTTTATTTCGCGTCGACACCACCTAGATTAAGAATAATTGAAGCATCCAACTGCATGGATGAGTCAACCAATTAAGCCAATACGAATCTATCTATACTTGATTGACAGACAGCCTTCGTTACATATTAGCAATAACTCATGGATTTTATTGCCACCACCGATTCAGATTGTCAATGATAAGGTTAATTAAGGCAAACCGAGATAATTGGTTGTGTGTAGATCATCGTGGTTAGGTTTAACGACGTAATCTAATTTTGCAGGAGGAACTTTTTTCAATTTTTCAATTGTCCAATATTATTATTTCCTTGAAACTTTTTCTTGCGAAATGTCCAGACATGATTTCATGTGACACAGGACGGAGAATTAAAATCGTAAACATTTCGAGATAAAAAAAACTGCTAGTAACGAAGTAAGAAACCAACGAAAAGTTTAAAGCGATCTTTTAGCTGCTAATACTCGTATTTTATTGCAACAGGTCAGTTGGCCTTGATTGTAAAATCTTGATCATTTCATCCAATAAAAGAAATCTCGCCGATGATGATTCCAAGGAAACAAACGTACGAATTATGCTCAACCTGTAGAACCCGTTTTACCAAAATCTTCATAATCTGCAATCCACTTGCGAAAACTGCAGTCACAGGTTTAAGCTTAAGACGGCTGTATCATTACAATTAATGTCAAATTTTTCATCTCCTTGTTACCAAACTCTCGATAAAAATGAAATGTCAATCTCAGGTGGAGATTGGGATACGTGTTCATACGTTGAACCCCATGCTGTGAGTGGCCGATATTTTTATAACAGTGAGTAAAAATATGATACGAGTCCAGCCAACCTGTTGGGTCAGACGTGAAAAACTACCCGTCGTTCACCGTACCACGAAAATGAAGTGAAGGGTGGAAGGAAAAGATAACTAAACTTTAATTGAGAAGAGAATTTAACGTGAACTAAGTTAGCAATAACTTTTGTTGACACCTCACAGGGATTTACTCATTTACTCAAAACTATTTATTGCAACAATTAAATTGATCACACTCAAGAAATTAATTATAAAGATCAATTATCAAAAACTTGTTCATTCTCTCTCACTCTCAGCAACAAGACTAAATTTATAACAAAGAAAAAATGCCAATCACTCTCTTTCTCGCACGTAGGCTTTAGACCGGCACATACAAAATTATTGGGAAATATGAGAAACACATACATACTAAAATAACCAAATTCCACACAACCCGTTTGATTTAACCTGTCGTTCTTGGTGTCAAGATTTGTCCATGGTGAGAAGTGTAACGAATCCTTAATCAATTTATGGCTAATTCCTTGAAATTAATTTTATGCATTATTTCTCAGAATCTATTCGAATGGGCACAAATTGACGCAAGTTTAATTCATTTCTTAAATTATTTATGTATAAGGAACAATTGAGTGTTCAATTTTAGGTTAATCTAATAATATAAGAAATCACGATTTCGTTTAAAAAAATCATTCAAAACCATTTAAACTCCAACTCTGACACGAGTTTCTTTTACTATTTAGTACAAATCTCATATACATATTTCTATTTTATGGAACAAAACTTTGATTAAAATAAAACTTGGGGACGAGGACGACTAAAAAGATACAATAAGTGCCATAAATTATCGTCTCCTCGATATTTCTTAGCAAAAAATAATCGTATCCAAATATTAATTCAAGACGAGATTATTGTGTAAAGTTGGGCCATGCGGACCATCGTGGTGGGTTATTTTCTTTATTCTGCATACACATAAATACTTGGCCATTGTCAGGTTGTGCATTACATAAGTAAAGACAGAATTTCTTCTGTCTAGCGAGTTGATGAGGAGTACGACCGAGAAACCGCAGCAGAGGGCATGAGGGCAGACTTTAATGTGTGAAGTTGTCATTCGAGTGATTTTGAATTGCCATTGTTGTCAGCACTTAAGTCGGATGAAGGTTTAACGATTGTGTGTAACATTAGCAGAGCTCGATTGTAATTTTCATTATTACGATGAATGGGCATAAATGCGTTGTATGTGTCTTATTAATGATGCTAAGTACACTGCATTAGGATCTTTATTCCCACGTGATACCTTATGCAACCTGATGTGTGGAGATTCAGTTCCATGAGAAGCTCGTGTGTATTGCTGGCTGATGCTTGGTTTATTACCTTGAAAAAATTCGGTAAATATAGGTGCGTCAATCCATCAAATAATCGAACAGTACAGGTAATATGTATGTACGCCTAGCATGTCCTTAGTTCGTACTGCACATGTATTTTCGTAGAAGTAGTACTTTGATCTCCATACTTGACTTAAACCACAAATATCCAGCACAGCCTCAAGATCTGTGTTTGTACTGTTGCAATTCGTATAATGGAATATGTCAAGTTTTCATTAAAGACGCTTGTTTGACGTACGAAATATAATTAATGTTATAAATCCCCTTGGTTATCAGATACCTCTGGGAAGCGTGATAATACGTATTAACACAATTCCTTAACACGTTATTATTACAGGTTTTTCAGGGCTAAATTGAGCATACACGTTGCTCTAATTTTTAAGTCATATTAATATTTTTTCCATAACACTTGCACATCCCACGCCCAAAAGAAAAAGAATTATTATGTAGTCACGAGTTGTACACTTTCTTGAGATTTAGAAACGTGTTAACAGTTCGATAAATCACGAATCATGAAAACAAATGCCATCGGTATTTCAGTTTTTATTAGAACAGACAAGATGCTGAAAGAGCGTGTATGTACAAATGTACCTCAACCTCAACAGAAAACGGCCCTTGTGGTGTGTTTAGTGCAATTCATAGTTTCCACACCTGACTGAACTTGCTGACCATAAATATGAAATTGAAAGAGTTGAGGATTTTAGGCGTTTATTATAGTCTGCAGTTAGTAAGTACGTATGTACATAAGTAGGTAGATGGGTAGGTAGATGGGTAGGTAGGTAGGTGGATATCTTAGCTTTTAAAATTAATTTCAACCAACACACCATCACCAATTAAGCCTTTTTTGAGCAAAGGGGCCCTTAAATAAGTGAAATAAGATGCTGTCCATCACTTTTCGTGCCGCTTCCACCCAGAAAATAAATTGTGAATGGATGGGCCCCAAATGATTCATAATTCAATTCATGGACAAATGCCAAAGCAGAGCATTAGCTGAGCTAAAGTGTCAAAAAGATGTTGGAGGTTTGAATTGAGCTGTAACTGAGCTGACTAATTGTGCATGCGGTATATTATGCAGCGTTCACTCAAGTTCTCGTTCTTGTGGCCGTGGAATCTCGCGATGAGACAGTTAGTTGTTACTCTCAAGATGTGAAAGTCAACCGGATAACAAAGTCTCAACACGAAGTGACCCATCATTATTGAGATATTTTCTGGGGCAGGATTATTGGGACGACTATTTATTAGGAGCGAAGAGTTCAGTTAAAAGGTGGACACATAATAGTTATGGGTTGGATGGAGGAATGCCAGCAGTATAGCGTTGCCTCTCTCTCTCGCTATCCAGGAATAATACGGTGGCCACAAACAATAGGACAATGCCTTGGACAGACGGAGAATTTATTTGTTGGTTGGTAGGTTTAGGCAAGTGTGGTGGCTGTGCTTCGAGGCCGTGAATTTTTAAAGAGTAAATTTTAAAAACGTTAAAATCTTGCAACAATTGAAATTGACTGGGTCTCGTTCTTCTTCTTCAGAGCTGAGCTTCCGATGCGGTGCCATAGCATGCCTATGACTACCTTCCGTCCGTCCATTCGTACGTCCATGGGCAAGAAGAGGAGCTTAGCTCACTGTTTTTCGGAAAAACAAAACAGAGATTCCAAAATCTGTAGGAGGGCCTTTCCTCTCTCCAGTATTAGAGAAATGTTTTACAGCCCGACTCGGTCATAAAATTTCATTACACCTGAACGCCGAACCAAAATACATAGTGCACACGGGTGGATGGATGGATGGACGGATACCTGAGTTCGTTGAGAGTGAGAGGATACACTTCTCCGTTGTCTTTGGTCAACTAAACACCAAGGCAAAGTCAAAAGCTAACGGCACAGGGGAAGCGAAGAACAGGGCACTTTTAGAACTTTTGACTTTAAAAATTTTAGAATGGAACTGACAATGAGATATATGAACAAGAAACCAATGTACAATTGAAATATTGGACTCGAACCACACTGCGATCACATCCAGCAAAGTTTGCCCATTAGTCTTTTCTCATACCTTGCTCACTTCTTCTCAATTGTAATAGGAGACGCATTCTCGCTTTTAATAATAATTTTCACTAGCTCACAAACCCAACCCGCCACCTCTGGTCATCGCACAACAGTGTGTCTGCCTCTGGGGTTCGAGAAATTGACCGAAACTAAACCATAAGTGAACAATTACTCAAGTACATAGAACGATGATACCAGTGGACTGACTCTCACTTCATTTGTTTTCTTAGTTCTGCCCTCCATCGAACCGATCGGTAGGATTTTGTCCCATAGCACGTTTCCTCGACATGCTGCCAAATAAATAAACCTGACCCTTGCCATATAGCATTACCGGGTGGTAACACTTTGGTCCAGTTTTCTACTCTGTCCAAGATGATGTTACATGATTTTATTTAATTCGGATGAGAAATAAACCATAATAATAAATGTAATTGTACACGCATCCCGCTTTTACATATGTGAACGATGAAATCCCCACGCGCGTTGAAAATGTGACATGTAGTGACGTTAAGAACTGACGCTGGTCATCGTTCATGGAATTGACACATTCCTGTAACGACGCACAAGTAAGCGAGACCATCGTCTCGCCATTTGAGAGTCCAGCACAACGTTCTGTTTTTAGTACATTTGGACTCATCTCGCCCAGTTTGATCGCTTTGTCATGTAATATATGTAAATATCTGTCACCAAAAGAAGACGGAAAAGAAGGAGGTTACTTACTTTGTGTTCATGTGGGGCTTGTAAGGACATGAGTCCAAGCTAGTGAGAGCCACGAAAAAGCGGAACGGTGTGATAACCGTCCGCTTTCCCTTCGCAGCACCACAGCTTCAGTGGGCCTTGTCACTTATCTTAACTCCCGAAAATTCGGGAATATCCTATCCGAAATCACCCTTGTTTTTAGCACTAGGCTAAACTTGTCCCACTCTTCTACATTCACTCTAATTGTAGATGTATCATCAAAACTAAAATCATTTATCGTGATCTTATTCGCACTTGTGAAAGGTTGTCTTTTTGTCTCATAAATCAGTCGGTTTCACTAAAAATTCCAGTGATCGATACACTTTTAGTTATTTGTTTGTATTGGTTAAGTTATTTCTTATTTGTTTTCTGTTTAGGCCACAATTTCACCAATTGACGGAGCACAGTATCAAATTACACTTGGCTGGATACTATTGTCTAATTTTATCTTCAGTTCTAGGTCATTTATTGTAAATGTGGACAGATAAACTTTGATGGAGTTGACACGAAATCTGGTTTTCTTTGAATTATTTCAAATTTATCTTGAGACCCTGAGCTTCATAATCAATATATTACTAAGACTTTGATACCTTGAAAGATTTTGTCAGTCATGCAGACACATACTATACAAAAGTGCAAAATTAGTGTATATATTTAGCGTATAAATATAAATCCAGCTCAGGACGTGGGAACAATTAATCGGTATGAAGCGTCCCTGTCCGACACGGAATGCAAACCGACACTAACTGACTGATCACGTCTCATTCACGGCTCGTTTATATTGTACAAACTTTATTCGAGAGAAATTGGATGCTTTGATTCAACAATTCATTGTAACCCTTCACTTCAGCACTTCGCACTCACCACGAGTAAGCTCTCGTCGTCGTGTGTGTTAAAAATATATGCGGTATGCACACATATATGCATAGGTAGCTAGCATATATGTACTACTACGTGTTATCAATCTGCTCACTTATCTGTGTCCACTTTATTGTGTTATTGATACTTCTAAATAGGTAGTTTATGTAGAATTATGCAATATAATTTGATGGGATTGAGAATTTCTCGGAGAAGTGGTGAATGATTACGCGTTGCAAAATCCCAAATTTTCACGAAAGGCCAGAAATTCATCAGGATGGATTGCTACTATTCCGTTGGACGCATTTTTAGGGTCACGGCTCTTAATTGCCTTCAGTTCCTCCATTGTGTTATAGTTTGTTATGTATTTTGTTGTAAGTCTGGCTCATTTCAGAGAGGATGTAACAAATAATTCTACATTATACAAAGTAAAGGAGCTGAAACCGCTGGGTAATTAAACGTGGACAACTGGCACATATTCACATTTCTTTCTGAAACAATCACAAAGTGCAGCAGACCAAACTTTTAGAGTCAAAACGAAACTGTGTAAAGCACGCTTCTTAAATGTAGACGAAAGTTAAATGGCGAAAGACGCCAGGTTGGCAGCCTCACTGACCACTATATTCAGCTCAGTTTACAATTTGGCCAAAAACAAACTGTCCAAAAATCCTGTATGAAATTCATACCACTTCATACGCTACGTGGGGTGGGGCCGTTGACGACAACGACGACGACGACAATGACAATGTTCAAGTCGCAACTGTAAATAATGCGCCTTTTGGATGAAGAATAAGCACTTGAATTTTCACAACTCCCAAAAATGTTATAATATTCTTATTCCACCAAAACCGCACCTTCCTTCCTCGTCAACTATCTCCTAAAGATAATAATGCGACTGATTCTCAGGTAAAGGTGTAAAGGTTGTGGCAAGAGCGGACAAGACCGACACCATTTGAGAGAAGCATATCAGTCACTCAGTAATAGTCTCATAAATAAATGAACGAGTTGGGTATTATTATTATTGGTAAATCTCCAGAGTGCAGTCCCTTTTCACACCATACTGACCAGGGGAAGGACACGGTTGACACTTGGCTCGCAAGTAATGGAGCAGCAGAATTATTATTATTATTCAAATGTATATTGTGAACATATATCTCAAGAGGAAGAACTAAGGTCTCACTTGGGTCTGATTTTCAGGTAGAACGCAGAGTTAGTTACCTGTGCAAAGGTGCAAACACAACTGAGGAGCGAGAGTGGTCGAGATGAGACGCTCACCGTGCTTCATTCGATCATTCCTCGACCAACAAACCAACCAACATGTAAAAATAATCTGTGCCTCTAATAATGCAGCCTTCCCTCGTCCACCGATTGTACATACGAGCAGGAGAACATTATTAAACAAAATCCAAAACAATATCTGAGAACTCTGCATTTTTTCTGGACACAAGCGAGCAAGTCATTTTTGTAGTTGTGGCAGAAACTGAGAACTGAAAAGTGAAAAATTATGTGAAGATCATCATCCTGAAATAATAGGAATGGTTTTATAATCGTCTCGTGTAATATTACATTCGAACACAATGTGTCAAAAATAAATCAGGTAGATGCAGTTACCGTAATGCTCTGTTTACATTCATCAGCCCAGATACATATGTACTAATGATGCTGCTGCTGCGAAATTTGCGCATTGCAATACTAAATCCAACTTGATAAATGTTGAAATGCTCGCAAATTTTGCAAACATTATAATCGCCTGACAAGCAAACAGTGTGTATTATAAGAATAGAATAGTAGTATTGTGTTGGCGTAAATCGGACTAATCTGTGTTTACATGAGATTGAGATTTAAAATTCAAATCAATATCACTTTATATTGGTTTATTTGTATTGATTGATAAAAACTACACGCATCTTGTTTTTTATGTCGTCCATGCCATTTTCTTGCTGTACTTGCATGCTTTATAAAATTCAAATAAGTCTGTGACGTAGATATTTCAGATTTTCACATGGGGGAAAAAATACTCAAACACTTGTAAACACGTTCTGACAGTAGTAAAAATAACAAGAAAACAATTTCCAGATTTCCACGTTATTTGAACAATAATGTTTTCAATTCTGCTTGTTTACTACACTTTACGCTTCCACCGTAGCGTTTATTGTTATTTTATTTAGCAGTGTGTTAAATTTATCTCGTCCACCATAATCTGATGGTTATTTAGATTTTATTAATGATGTTGGAACTGCCGACGGACTCTCATTATTGTATTCGGCACATTATAATTGCACACTTTTGCTTGCTCAGCTACTAGAAATGGATTGAAGTTTAAAAGGAGTTCACACCTTTCACTAAGTAAATGGCTACAATTAAGGAAAACATTTTGGAAATCCCAAATATGTTACGACAATTGTGATAATGTATTGTAAATTGCAGTGATACGCAATTGGGCCTCCTGCTAATTTCCTCCAGCCCAACGAGACGCTCAAATAAGCTGCTACTACTTATGCATAAATAAGGTTAAGAACCTCCTGGAATTATTTGTAGTAGGCTCCGAGCAGAAGAGCCCATTGTAATTATTTTCATATCCTTAATAGGTCATGTCATGACTGCCAGGAGAGGGCAAATTCTTCACAATATGCTGTCTTTATTACGGATTTACGTAGTTACCGGTTATTACTGCATGTCTATGTGTCGTCTGATTAATACATATTTGACTACTAATAAATGTTTGCATGGTAATTTACTCTGCAAACTCATCCTCATTTTGTTTTGTTTTATCACGGATACAAAATATTGTAGCGTGATCACGCCAAAACAGCTTAAGGTTTGTTTCAATGTCAAAGTCATATTATTATCCATTGGATTTGCTTAACGTCAATTAACAACTAAAACAAGTGCCTAATGACCACTCAGTATCTATTAGTTGACGCACACAGTAATGGTTTTTTTTACAGGGGTGGATCTCGTTTACATGGGAAACTGTCAAAAAATATGAGCAAATTGGTTTCAAAATTTGTAGAAATGCTTGAAAATGTGATAGCCTTTTGATCAAATAAACGTAAACGCAGGGAATTAAAGCACTTGTTGCGAATCAAGTCGTTTAGCGGAGGGTATAATTTGAAATCCGCAGATTTCATTAGATGAGCATTCATAATTTGCATCCTCAGTCATAACACACTGAAAAACACACAGTCTGCTGGCGTTGTGCGGAAGGAAAGAAAAATATTGTGAGTATTATGTGGGGTAGAACCAAACAAATTAATGACAAGTTGATGCACATTAGTGAACAAAGTGGTGTACACGAAGTGTGCCATGTTCTCTTGCAACGAGACAAGTCCCAAAATGGAAGGAAGAAGAATTGATTAAAATCACCTTCAGATTGACCAAGTGCTAAAAGATTATCCACTCCCGTGCTGTTCACACCAATCGCACATACACAATTGCATGCTAGCCACCATAATAAGTAACTACTTAATCGGAACCCGAGAAGGAGATGCAATAAGTCAGACTCTAGGAAATGAAGACACATTCTGTGAACTCCTTTACGCCAGGAAGCTCATTAAACTCACGTGTTGGTTTAATAAATATTTATTGAAAAGTGGATCCGACTCCATTGTGCAAAATTGGTATCCAGCTAATACTTTGTTGTCAGCCTTTCTCGCTTATAAGGCAACTTCATAATTAACAAGAAAACTACGTATGTGCCCAATCTTCAATAAATATTAAAAAATGTTTAATGAGTCGCTGATACCAATTAAAAGAAAAATTACTGCATCGGATTGCCATTGTTTTTGCAGGTCTGGGTTACGCAGGTGAGGAAGAATGACATGCCGTAATAGCACTTGCTCCATATCCGTCTAAATATACGGAGAAGTAAGTGTTCCTATTTGGGAAGGATGACTCAGGAGAGGAGATGAATGATGCGTGCGTGTCCCCAACAACTAACTTTTAGCAGTTGAGCAAACAAGGAAGCTCTTTATTAACCAACTAATTTAAAAAGGTAACTAACTGCTTAACACATGAGTAAAGCTTAAAACTAAACCAACTCTTTTCTACTCGGGCAGAGTTGTTGGTTTAGCAAGAAGGCGATCAATTATCGCGTTGTGGTCGTGCCCTTTGTCCATCTATGCTGATCGGGTTCACACGGTTGGAAAAGAAGGAAATAAAGTCATTAAAATTTAAATAAGTCAATACTTTATAACCCACTGCAAACATTCAAAATGTGATAGTACACATCGTAAACAAAGGAAGGAACACTTTGCACTCTGCCAAGTCCGGTTCCTTCTCCAGTTGTTATGCAATACGCCATGCTTGTGCATCCACCAGAAACCAAACCACGTAGAAAGTTTGGCCAAAGCAAATAATAAATTTCGGACAGGACGGGCTTGTGGAAACAATTAATATCCATCACGAGCAAACTAACGAATTTCTGGCTTAGATTACTTATACTCATCCATATTCGTTTAATCAATGCAATACATACGTCGGTCAGACGTGGTTGGGCAGGCTTAAAAAATGTAAAATGTGTAGCAGAAAGAGAGAGAGAGGGACGCATGGCAATGACCATCGAATTCCG
Organism: Folsomia candida; assembly: GCF_002217175.1. Taxonomy (NCBI): domain Eukaryota; kingdom Metazoa; phylum Arthropoda; class Collembola; order Entomobryomorpha; family Isotomidae; genus Folsomia; species Folsomia candida. The sequence continues at coordinate 3,987,509 of NW_019091198.1, forward strand.
ATCTTTTGGGGTTTCTCGCTCTGTTATGTAAGTGCCGTAAGCAACTGTCAATACAGTAATGGACACTGGCACACGAACGCCTGATAACAATTAATATCAGTAATATGCATATTTTCGTGGTGATCGATAAGCGACGAGTGTCGTTATTCGATTCGATAACTTGGTGAACATGCCTTCGAGATAAGGTCTCACTTTTGAGTTGATAAGTATTGATATTTATTTTGGGAAATAAATACCAACTGACATTTCGGGACGATAATTTTTTTTCTGACATGGCAAAGGAAGTAGTGCATCGAAATTGGGGTAAATGTATTGATAACATTTATGCACTAAACTTTACTTTGATCGTGTAAATGAAAAACGACACGTGCAACATGGCGACGATATTTCATAGCGTCAAAGTTATTGAAACCATCTTTTGCCTGGGTTAATTTAGGTGATCTAAAATATTATTATGAAACTGATTATTACTTTCACAGGTTGAAGGTTGGTTCGAAGTTTGCTTTGTTGACTAGTTTTTGCACCCGTTCTAAATGTACTCCACTCGGCACGGACCAGTTTTGTGAATAATTCAAATTGCATAGTCTGAGGTATTCATAAGTGCATCAGTTGAGTAAAGTAAAGTGGACTGGAATAAATATCTCTTTTGGTGATCATTATTATTGCATCATCAGTATTTTCAGGTACATTGCACTGATTTAAATGAAAACTTGGGACACGGGCGGATCATTAGACAATTCTACATAAAAATCCAGAAATTCATGTACGGTTTATAGAGATACATATGTAAAGATGATCATTTAAAGAAAACTATGTACGTGTGCAAAGAAATGAATAAATAAGTACGTTCTGATTGGTCCGTACTAACCTTTCATGGGTTTGATATGTATGCGTTGCATCTTTTACTACCTGATCGCCATTTATTAAGTTTGTTATACTTATTTTGATGTTTAACATCATCAAAATCAATCCCAAGTCAGTCGCCGTAATTATGTATGCTGAGTCTGAGTCGACAAAGGAATCTGTATTTAAATATGAACGAGATAGTTGCCAAGAAGGTGGCAAAAAACTCGTAATTTTTAGCATCAATTTGTATCATTGTCTGAATTTTGAAAAAAATGCATAGTTTTTTTAAAATTTTTCGATCACCGTCGTCGTGAATGTTAAGTGCTGCATGTTAGTTAATTATGTTAGTTGCACACCAGGCGAAGATAAAAACACAAGAAAATGAGGAGATTGAAAAGACAAGAATTTGATCAAGTAAATACAAAACTCTGACATTAATCAATCCATCAATCCATCATAGCAGCGAACTGACTGGAGTTGATCTTCCTTCTCCACACACATCATCCTCATCGTGAGATAAGAACTTAAAGCATCCCACCCCGCTCCATTTATGAGCAAAACAATCAGCATAATTTCCTTTATTTTAACATTAGCAAATCCAGTCCATTATTGCTGCATGCCGTTTGCGGTACTGCATACCATAATCCTTTTGAATCCATTATTACAATCCATTACACTCGGCTTTGCGTTGTATGTAGGCAAATCAAAAAACATTGAAAACATGACAGAGACTCACCCAACTTGTGCACTAATGATGGCAATTTCTGAAACGGCAATTCACGCAAATGAAAACGCACCAAAAAAAACAGCAGGCAGGGTTCCAACTCGGCATTGCATATAAGTACCTACGAGTACCATCAGATCGTGTATACACCCTGCATCCATATACTCATACGCATGATAAACTTCACTACTAATTGCTAGGTTTCACTTGACAGAACAATAATAAGGCGACGTGGTGTAATGATTACGATAATAAATTGACAAACCTGTTAAAAAATGTAATTTGGTTTTATGCAAAATTGCCAAAATTTTATATATGCCATGTTCCCAGCGTGTGTAGTATGCATCTACCTGCTGAGGACGGATTTAAGTATTCTCCATCCCATACGCACTTCCTTGAACTATTACGACGGTTTAAATATTTTATTAAAATTGTTAATGTATTTCATGAGATAAACGTTGGATGCAGGTCCGTCAGGCAGGAAGGTGAGATGAAGATAATTGGTTTGCCATAATCCAAGGCAGCGGTTTCCCCAACGCAAATACAAAGTAAAAATAAGTGAGCTATAACTTTTTGATTTAATGGAGTAGAACGTGAAACAGACTCGCGTTGCATGAGCCGAGATCCATTTTTGGATATTTAATTGATGTTTTAACGCCAAAACAAAAACGGACCTCAAAATTACAAGTCGGAACTTTGCAAATCACAGGAAGGGTTGTTTCTCAAAGGGACACGCCGAGACTAATTTTTCGCGAATTTTACAACCAGACCACAGGGAAGTAGGTTTCATGATGTTGCAATTTAGAGAAAAAATGCGAAACGAAACTACCCTTAAACTATTTACCTACATATATTGATTATTATTTTTTTTACATAATTGTTTTATTTTTTCATAGATAATTACAATGGACGTTGCTATATGGAAAATATTTGTGGATGACACTGCAATTTTCTTGACAAACTTCAACTTTTTGTCCTTACTTGTTCTTCTCACACGTCTGTAATTTCTGGCTGAACGATTGCCAACCCTAGCTGCACAGACCGAGAAATACACGTGCTCGATTGGGGTAAAGTCGTGGCAATCTGGGGTTCGTGTCAAATTCGTGTAAAATATTTTGGATACTCGTGTTTTTCTCTGTTGCAGAACACCAAAATCCACTGTGTTACAAAACACGTGTATTTTCCAAGGCAAAACTCGTGTTTCATATCCGTGTATTCTTGGTAACCAAGTCAGGGAAATACTCGTGTTAAAAACGTGTTAAAATGGTGTTTAGTTATTCTTTCCAAATGTTGCCTCCACCGCTAAACTTAATAAAGCACAGTACAGACACGGCAAGATTTTTGTGGATTTATGATAACAATTTATTTTAAGTTTAATTAATTACATATTTCTGAAAATGAAAAAATCCCGTGATAGACAGATGCAAAGGCAAGTTCGCAGCGCTGTAGCTGACTTTAATTTAGTTATAAATACTGTGTCACCAAATTTAACGGAAAACTTGGAAATTTCAACAATCGACGAAACTTTATATTCGTCCCAAGCTGAAGTCGACAGGTTTGAGGTTGAAAGTGATAGTGCTTCGAGTGTGAAATCAGTGTCAAGTGTTAATAGTACGAGCACCGAAATTGATTGTGAATCAGTCACCGATTTAAGTGATAAGCTAAGAAGTTGGACAATAAGTCATAACATAACCGCTTCCGCAACGAGTGACCTGTTAAAACTTCTTCATGGCCATCATTGTTTTAAGTACCTGCCCCTTGATAGTAGGACTTTATTGCATACCCCGAGGGCGACAGCAGTTATTAATGTACCACCCGGACAATACTGCGCGTTTGACTGGGTAGCATCAATCCGCAAAATAATTATGCAACGCGATTTAAGAAATACAAGAGTGGAAATTCAAATAAATATTGACGGAATACCATTATACCACGGCTCGTCCCAACAGTTCTGGCCAATTTTAGGCGCAATTAATGACGATGTTTTCGTAATTGGAATATACTCAGGTCAACAAAAACCGAATTCCTTAGACGACTTCTTCTCACCATTTCTTCAGCAGTTGGACGAGGCCCCAAGACAACTATTAATTAATGGCGTTGAATATAAAATTAAGTTGAGTGCCTTGATTTGCGATGCCCCTGCGCGTGCATTTGTGCTAGGAATAAAGTGCCATGCAGGATATAGTTCTTGTGGAAATTGTACTATTAAAGGAGTATACTATAAAAACCGAGTAATATTTCCATATGGCAACCACCCTGAAAGGACCGATGCATCATTTCGTGCAAGACTTGATCCACAACATCACCATGAAGCTACATTCATTGAAAAAACCGACTTGGATTTGGTCAGAGACTCACCAGGGGAGTATATGCATTTAGTGTGTCTTGGAATTGTAAGAAAAATCTTATTCTTGTTGACAAAGGGTAAAAAGTGTCCTGCCAGATTGCGGCCCCATCAAATCGAAGAGATTTCAAATGAGCTACTAAAACTTAAAAGGAGCATACCATGCGAATTTGCCCGTAAACCTCGCAAATTGAAGGACCTTGAATATTGGAAAGCCACGGAATTTCGTCAGTTTATACTGTATACGGGCCCACTGGTTTTGAAAAACATAATTTCCAACGACTTATATGAACATTTTATGTCACTACATGTTGCAATATCGATTTTGGCTGACAAAGTTCTTCATATAACACACAACAACTATGCAAATGAATTACTTAATTATTTTGTCAAGCATTTTGGAACACTTTATGGTGAAGAAAATATGTCGTTTAATGTGCACGGACTCCTACATTTAGCAAGCGACTGCATTAATCACGGCCAACTCGACAAATTTAGTGCATTCAAATTTGAAAATAAACTTCAAGAAATTAAAAACTTGGTGAGATCAACAAATTGCCCCTTACAGCAAGCGCACAGAAGACTGATCGAGAGGGAGAACCAAATCCTTCCAGCCGCCTCCACTCCATTCGTGCCATGCCTAAACTCGCCGTGGTCGTATTCCAACCCTCCAGCCTACTTCGCTAATTGTTCTGAATTTTATAAGAAGTTTCAGAACACATTATTTAAATTAAGTGTTTTAAGTGCAGATAGGGCGTGTGAAATACTAAATGGCGATATTGTGATTATTAAAACATTTCTTAAGAAAGACGGGAAGGAATTATTCGTTGGACGACAGTTTATAGATAGGACTAACTTTTACTCGACTCCGTGCCCATCTTCAGTGTTAAATATTTATTTATTGTCAAAACCTGGGCCAATTAAGTGCTTTAATACGTCTCAAATAGTGAAGAAAGTGATTTTACTACCGTGTGGCACTAAATATTTAGCGGCTCCTCTCATTCATCTGTCGGCATAACCATCACTAATAATTTAAAGTGAAGAATTTTATGCGCCACCGTAATAATGTCCACTAATAATTTTGTTCTTGTGAAATTTATTGACACTAATGAAATTGAGGTAGTGTCAACTGCATGGTTATGCGCAAATAATACTAAATGTGCATGGCCCAATTACAAAAATCCAAGCCGAATTGTTAAAGCTGTTGGTCAACATGAAGCTTCAGAACAAACCTGGTCAATTCATGACGTAAAACTTCTTGGGAGTGGGCATAAATTTGGTAATTTTAAATAAACTTGTGAATATTTGGTGTTGCGTTTAAATGCGATTCTTTTCAATTGCCATTTGTATTACAGCAACTTATCGCGAAGCCCTCCAAAAACTTCCAAAAGTGATGGACCAGTCAGACGCAGATGTTGGGAGCGGAAATGATAAAAACAGGTTGTGCCGAAACAAGGGAAATGCGAGCGACAGTTCTGGAAGCGATGGGGACGATTCACTCAGTCCTAAGATACCACGTCCGCCCATGATAGGCAAAAATTGTTGTAATTTCTATCATGATTGTTGACCAATAGCTACATTTTAATTGATGTTTAATTAATCATTTTAATTAATTTTTTCCCTTGTAGATTTACAAAAAGCTGGGCTGAAAGAATCAACTGAAGGGGAGCCGATTCCAGGAGGGAAGTCTAGCAGAAATAAGACATTAAGCAATAATAATATGCCGTTTAAGCTATGCTTAGGTAAGCTTCATTTGAAATATGTACATAGATTGATCATATTTTTATTTATCTATGCACTTTCTGCATACGCATGCAATAATAAATTTATTGTTTGCAGCTAATCAGGACAGTACCATAACTGTGAAAGGTACACAACCGGAAGTTATGGGTGGGAATCAAATATCCAACGATAAAGGTGCAGGCACGTCTTCAACAAGCAACGGCGACGCCCAGCTCTCCATTATTGGAAACGACAACGAATCACCCGAAGTTGGAATACTTTCCGCTGCGCTGCCCAAAGGAAATTCGATAGGCGCTCAGCAATCATCCTTGGAAGTAGAAAATTTTCTTCCCGGTACATAAAGAACGTTAACTTATTATAAAAATTAGCTAATGTAAACGAGTTATTTGTTTTCATAGGAAATCAATTTCAGAGTTGGGTGGTCAGAAATATCGCAAGCTTAAAAGTTCAGAGTCGTAACATTCAGGACACCTTGGATGCAATATTACTTCATTTGGATGGACAGAAAAAGCCCCAAGATGAAATTCGTCATCAAATTCCACTGATGAATATGGAGGATGTTAGCAAGGGGGCCGGCTATTATGAGATTTTGGCCAACCGCGAGTCCCTGGTAAATACATTTCAAATATATTATTCGTCTAATCGGATAAAGTAAATTTTCGTATCTACTTCAGGTGACACTTTTAAGGCAGCGTGGTTGTAGTAATGTTGCAAAGTGTACACGCCGCATATTATCAAAACTTTGTGGGGATCAGTTGGCCAACTGTTACAATTGGATCGGGTCAAGAGGAGGAAAATCAGCGTTCTGTGATGTATGGATGAAACAAGTAGTTTTCGGTAAATGTGTTCACGTACTATTTTAAACCTAACGCGTATAATACATATCTGAAACAACACCACGTTTAATAGTGGAAGGTCGCGTTAATTTTTTCTTTGAATATTTTAGATACGGTTCGTCAAAGTTTACCATCAAAGGCAGTGACAGATGACGAGATGGAAGCCGTAACTAAGGAATATTTGAAAGCAGCAGCAAAACGGTTGAAGAAAAATCATTGTGCTGATATGTATGTGAATACAATAACTAAATCCCGTTAAATTTTAAAGTTTATATTCATATTAATCTAATGTGTCAAATCATAGCGCTGGGACAATTTCCGATGGTGGATCAGACTTTATTAATCATGAGGAGTCGGATGACATATAATTTTTAACCATTAATCATTGTTCTCTGTTTGTTATGATTAATTGAAATAATTAAAATGAAATAAAGGCATGTCATGAACGGGAAAAATTGTGGCAATTCTCGGTGTTTATTTAGCGTAAAACACGTGTTTATTTCATGTATAAACACGAAAATTAAACGAGTTTATACCCTAATTATAAACGAGAATAACACGAGTTTTACACGTATTAGTTCTGTCCTAGACACGTGTTATACACGAATTTTACACGAGTCTGACACCGCAAAACGGCGACAATAACCCCCAATATTCACCATCTTTTACACCAAATCTTCACGTGTTAACCACGAGATTTCGTGTCCGCGGACTGGTGTTTTTCCCGTGTATTTCCCGAGTTTGTGCTACCAGGGAAGGAGTACGGGAAGACATAATAATAATAAGCTACATAAAACCCTATTTGGTCGAAGAGTTAGAGAGTCATCACAGTAAACATCAACATAAACCTTAACCCTGCACTACAACAATATAAATATAATAGTAGTGCATAATTTTGATGTGGTGTATGCATGCATGGACAAGCCTGCGCACAGTGTTCAAAGAGGCCAATTTATTGGAAGTAATTCCCCGAGCACTTTTCTCTTAATATTTTTGCATTTTCCGAACTCTGGGGGGTCAAAGACGTGCCCATAAAAAAATTGACGAGCCACGCCCACTTTGGGTGTGGTTTCTTCCTAGTGGGTTTAGGGTCAATCGCCCAGTCCAAACTTGTGTGCTAAGCGATTCTACACCCTCTAAAAAAATTTCATCAAAATCGGTCCATAAACAAAAAAGTTATTGCAGGTCAAAGTTTGGCGAAAGGCAAAACACCCCTACTTTAGGGGCGTGGTTCTCCGAAGAGTGCAAACTTCAAACTCTGAAAATGGTTGTAAATGATGGCCCCCCTTGGTATGTACATATTCTGAAAAAATGGAGTTCTGAAATTTGCACATTTCCATGAAACATGGCCGGGAACATTGAACAAAATCATGTCGAAATTGTCCAAAACAGGCGAAACTCAACATGACGTAGAGTAGTAAAAATCGATATCTAGCTTCAGCTAGGGCTAAGAAGTGCGTCGCAAGTGAAATTGACCCATGTCGTAAGGGAATGGCGTCGACTTGTCGAAATTTCGACATGATTCTATAAAGCTCAAATTTAAAACTAGTACTCCCCCAGCATTCAAAATAAGTATTCTAGCACTTTTGGCAATGTCGACAGTCAATTTCGCCGATTTTGAAATTTGGACATTTTAGGGTCGACATTCGGCGAAATTGGCTGTCGACATTGCCAAAAGTGCTAGAATACTTATTTTGAATGCTGGGGGAGTACTAGTTTTAAATTTGAGCTTTATAGAATCATGTCGAAATTTCGACAAGTCGACGCCATTCCCTTACGACATGGGTCAATTTCACTTGCGACGCACTTCTTAGCCCTAGCTGAAGCTAGATATCGATTTTTACTACTCTACGTCATGTTGAGTTTCGCCTGTTTTGGACAATTTCGACATGATTTTGTTCAATGTTCCCGGCCATGTTTCATGGAAATGTGCAAATTTCAGAACTCCATTTTTTCAGAATATGTACATACCAAGGGGGGCCATCATTTACAACCATTTTCAGAGTTTGAAGTTTGCACTCTTCGGAGAACCACGCCCCTAAAGTAGGGGTGTTTTGCCTTTCGCCAAACTTTGACCTGCAATAACTTTTTTGTTTATGGACCGATTTTGATGAAATTTTTTTAGAGGGTGTAGAATCGCTTAGCACACAAGTTTGGACTGGGCGATTGACCCTAAACCCACTAGGAAGAAACCACACCCAAAGTGGGCATGGCTCGTCAATTTTTTTATGGGCACGTCTTTGACCCCCCAGAGCTCGGAAAATGCAAAAATATTAAGAGAAAAGTGCTCGGGGAATTACTTCCAATAAATTGGCCTCTTTGAACACTGTGCTGCGTCCTCACTGAGGACCTGAAGCATTATGGTTTTAAGCGACCAATGCATTATCAAATTAGAGTTAGCAACTCTCATAGCTCAAGTCTGAAATATTTATGCATGGATTTGTGTGTGTATCTATTTACATGTGTGGCTCAACGGAATGCACGTAATGTCATATATGTAGTCTCGATCAAGAGAATAAATAAAGTTGGCGTAAGGACTTATCATCATAAAATGGATCAATAGTTTTTGTGCATGTGCTTAAGAGCAGCACACATCACATCAAAAAATCCTCATCCTTTCGACGCAATGAGCACAGATTTAACTTTATATCTGATCTTCTTGATCACTTCATACACAAAACATTATTTTACGTCTGCTCATACGTCTGAAGGTAAATATTGCGTTGATGATGACCATCTCTCATCCCTCTCGATTTTTTATGTCTGTTAGTTTTTAACTATTTGAGTTGTAGTGGTTATCGGCAATAAAAATAAGGCAAGCATGAAATGAAATAATGCGTATGCATGCATGGCGATTGTACATATTGGTTGAACTTGAGCAATGGGAGGATGCGTCTTTAATCTCAATTTTATTTTTATTATCTTCCCATTTTATTTTTAGGATATGGCCAATGCTCATATTTGGTTACTCGTCTTAATAAATTACCGCCTACCTGGTCAGCATCTCTGCTCCTATCAAATGAAATTGTCCTGTAGCATAGGTAGTCTCGCAGCCCAACGCGTAAAAGCATGCCATGCATAGCATCACGGACGGACAGGCAAAACGTATTACAAACATTATGAGTTAAGATGATTTGAGAGCTCTCAGATATCAGTCGCTGGCAGGAGGATGCGTTGAGTGGATCCATAAAATCAAGCCAGACTCGGCAGATATGACCTACAGGGGGCCTTCAGCCACACCCCCTTTACTTGATCTTGGCTGCATTTGCATAACTTTAACCACAACGGACTAGGTATCGATTGAAATGTTGAATTACCAAGTACACTCAGGAGGGGAGCTTGCGAGGTTGATAATAACAGATCTTGATGCCCTTTGGATATGTGGTAGGGACCCATGAGTGTACTAAAACCCTGAATTGGTTTGACTCCATGGCCACATTTACGCCCGGCACACCCACTCAAAAATGCCCAAAAAACGCTTTCACTCCAGTTTTCACTCACTCAAATCCACGCCAAAAATCCAATTTTACTCGGATTTTGAAATTTCTTTCACCATTATACTCCCCGATAGTTGCTTTCTTCAATCCAATATCAAACTCAATTTTGCTGATTATTATTTCGCAGGCATAATTTGCCTTGTTGATTGCTACAACAATGCTCATTCAGAAATTTAAATTTTAAAAATACTAAAAATTTCGAAAAAATTGAGTTTGATACTGGATGGAAGAAAGCAACTATCTGGGAGTATAATGGCGAAAGAAATTTCAAAATCCGAGTAAAATTGGATTTTTGGCGTGGATTTGAGTGAGTGAAAACTGGAGTGAAAGCGTTTTTTGAGCATTTTTGAGTGGGTGTGCCGGGCGTAAATGTGGCCATGGAGTCAAACCACTTCAGGGTTTTAGTACACTCATGGGACCCTACCACATATCCAAAGGGCATCGAGATCTGTTATTATCAACCTCGCAAGCTCCCCTCCTCAGTTTGTTGGCTCCATGCTACTCACTTCCAATGCTAATACCACTACTTTACCTCTCGCTAAGAGAATTAGCCACGCATGCAGATATTCGAATAATATAATAATCCTCTTGGAATGTATGCAACAACAACCGCGTGGTGAATGCTTGCACTCGGCCAAAGTACTCAAGGAAAACTGAACATGCAGTGTGACCTGTGATGGGATAAGAAGAGGTCAAAAGTTCTCACTCTACAAATTACATACGACAATGTGACATTTCGAATCTCCGCAATTGGTAATATGCACTACTTTTCTTTGCAAGTGCTTACAAAGATTTCAAACAAGCAACTAAGTTGAAAATACAAAAAAAACACTCAAATACCGAAAGAGAGAATTTCCTCATCGATTATGCAGTGTGAATAGACTTGATTATTAACCATGCAACAACCTACCCAGCATATAAGATGTATGTATTTAGAATATGCATGCACCAAACTCGTTCTCATCTTGTATCTGTGAATCTTCAAAATATATGCATCCGAATTCTGCACCTTTCATCATCCTCAGCAGCCCATTCAAATCCTCCATGTTCCGGACAAGGCTTAAATTTAATAATAAACCGCATTCAAGTGAAGCCCAGTGGTTGGGAACTTTATAAATTTGGACTTATCTAGCAAATCATGGAAATAAAATAAAATCTACTCATCTCAACAGGTATCAATTACAAAGCTTTGCCTACCCAATTTAAATTTAATACCCTAAAAAAAAGTCGGATTTCAGTTCACATCATATTCGACAACCTCCAAGATTTTAACTTGGCCCAAACAATGTCTTCTCAGTGTCAATGTCACAAAGGTGAACATCCGTCGTCCTTCTATTTATCTGCACCTTCCTTTTTCCCGTGTCGTCGACGAGTGTGCATTCCTAATGAGACGATGAGCAGCCGAAGAAGAAGCGAGCACCTAACTTGCACACAAAGTTCCATTATTTTATTTTTTCATCTTCTCGTACTTTTCTTCTTTCCTTTATGGTTTGTATTGCTACGTGTGCTGTTAACTGTCCAAGATCTTAAGAATACTCCACCCAATCCAAATTCAAATTGGTCATCGATTGCATGCCTGTTCGTTCCTGTATTTATCTCCGTTGATCTTCACATCATGACTTCATTATCATCCCAAGTTATGCATAAACTAATGTTAAGGTCGGATCGTAAAATCTCCGTTTGTAAGTTAAGGGAACATCGTAAGGGAATTTGAATTAATAAACGCTGGTACGCTGGTAGGAATAGAACACACACACCCTGTGCCTAATCAATCTTATTCTTCTAGTTTCTAGAGTCGTGGACGGGTTTATATTTCCATAATTTAAATAAGTGTTCAACATAAAAAACTGTGACAATGTGATTAGCAGCAAAAAATGGTAGCATCATTTAATATGTAATAGTAATGTTTCTTCTTACTTGAGACAAATATGCACTATTTATGACCACGACGATCCCACGCATTTCTTTTAAACCGAGTCTCGTATAAATGTGTAATTGTTATGTATTATTAATTGCATTCTGACAACAGCTTTTACTACAATTGAATTATAAGATGAGGAAAGTACTACTTAAATAATGCTCGTACGTACATACATAAAAGCACTGCTGCCAGACAGGGTCATCAGTCGATGGCAACAGTAGAAGTGAAGAGCCATAATAATAAACAGTTCACTTGTCCGTTGCATTTAGTCGTCTTCATACCGAAAAAAATATTTGCATAATTCCGCTCTCGTTCTTTGTGCAGAAATGTAATTATTAGAAAGGGGCGCCGACAACCGCCCTACGAAATACTATACCACACGTAAATGAGCAAGTTCAAAGTGATGTGTCAATTGTTTAAAGAATTATCAAACAGGATCTAAATATGTAATGAAGACGCCACTCAGTGTTTCACTCACTATCGCACAGTTAATATTTGAAGTGTAAGTAGTCCACGTTGGTTAGAAACTGTATGAAACTGCAAATAAATTTGATACATTTTTGAAGTTCAGACAGCCCAACTTGTGATTTGTTGTTGCCACTCGTACCACGGCATACATACATCAGTATTTATTACCCTTCCTTTTACGCTTGGACATGGTTTTCTCCTATGCAAAATATACATAAACTCACATTTAAATCTACAACGAACGAACTCGCTAAGCAGGAAAACAATCCATGCAAGGAGTAAAATAAAAGAGTTGAAACACATGCATGCAAATTGCAAATAATTATGAAACCTTCATTTCATCCGACAAAATGTCCCTCTCGTTCGAGCAAACTAAACAAGACAGCTCGAATTTTGTGAAAGATTGAAATTTATTTTACTTTTCAAAACTAATGAACATTTAAAGGCATTCGCAGCGCAGATTTTGTTCCAGGGTCTCCAACAGTTTGCCAAGAAACCGTTGTTCTGAATTGGGAAAAACATTTAAAGAAAACTAGCAGATTTATGTACACGTGAGAAATGAGAAACTTTTCCTTGTCGTCGTTCCTTATTGATCAGAACATTTCAATCGGACTAATAAACTAGCATTATTACGTTGTACGTATCCCCATGGGCGAATTTCATATTTCCTTAACAAGACTTCAATAAATTATTTAACTCCTTTTATCCTGGGGTTTACATTATCGAGGATACAATCGGAATTTTTGCACTTGTTTTGGCGTTGGTCTTGGTCTGAGGAGATTGACATTTGGTTGACAATGATTACATAATGTGGTGGTGGTGGTGGTGGTGCAGTGTTGGCGGATAAATGAGCAAGTCGTTTCATTCTCGTATCAACTTTTTTTTGCCAAGTTCTACACTCTCATAATTTTATGTTATTGTTGAAGAAGTTTCGTTTAACGTTGCAATTTAGAATGCTGCACGGTAGATGCATCACTTCCTTCCTGGGCTATCGATATTCATGTACATGTTACATAAATTATAGGGGTTCGCCCAACTTGAGGCTTGTCAGACTACTGCCACTACCGGACTGCAATAATCCAGCCCAATTTATTATGATGTGGCAAGCAATCTAGATACGCTCGTTGTAACACGTCAACGTATGATATGAGCAAAATGTCGCCGTGACAGGTGAGAAACACGAAACATGCTGATATCCTTCTTGCATAATGTAATGAAGGAAAGGAGGAGAATGACTTTTGTGCAAATGTTGTTGCTGGGATTTGCCATACTTTTTCAATACCAATTAAAAATTTAATCCTAATAAATCTGGTGTCCGATACATATGCGTGCCGTAATTAATAGTCATTCATTAAGTACTTGTTGGAGGACATTAAAGATCACGCGGCTTTGTTCGAGTAAAAATGCACGCAATGTTGCAACTTATCATTTATCCTCCCCACACGTACTTTGCTTTGTTCATTAAATTATCTAATCAGTTATTTCTTCCAGAATTTCTCTTTAGCAAACTTCTCAAATTCTTGAAACAAGAAAAACTACATTTTATGCGAGGAAATTATGCGTCTCATGTCTGCCAGAACAATTCCATGTGTAATGTTTTCGTGTGACCAAATCGTGTCTCACAGCCATTAAATTTAAAAGACAATAAAACATGACACTTGACATACGCAATAAAAATATTGACATTGAATTTGTCTCTTCTTTCTAGAATATTTTGAAAATTCGAAAGACATTTTTGCAGGAATGAGCACAAATGTCCACGAATTTAATTTTATATTATTAAATCCGTCGTTGCTTCGCATTATGAAAAAACTAAGAAAAGTGCAGCGACGACAGAGAGGAGGAAGCAGTAGTTAATCCAGTAATTGGCCGAGTGGCGGCTAAAATGTTCCGCTTTTAAATAGTCACTTCACGGATGGTGATAATGAGGCAATAGTGATCATTTAATAAAGTGGGATAATAACGATCTTGTAAAATTGATAAGATTATGACAGCGCTCTTTCAAAAGATGATGACGCGACATTTCGTTTCTCCTCCACTCCATAAAACCACAGGGCACATCATTTCGTACGTTGAAACGTTTGACCATCTGCCACAAAAGTTGAGACGAGAGGCACAAGCCATCCATCCATCCACCTCCTGCCTATGCCTGCTGGACTCTGGGAATGGATCACCAAATTGCTTTCCGCAGTCGACGCAATGAGTGAAAAGTTTTTCCAGACGTTATTCCCATAAATAACCCTTTATCAGGAAACATTCAGAAATAATAGTATCATTAGTAGCTGATGCAGTAAATGGGCAACAGACCTTTCATTATTTTTGGAGACGAAGAATTGTGTCAATTATCGTCATTTCACTGGTTTTTTAATCTTATTTCACAAAAGTCCATGCAGTTTTCCGTTGTGAAGCGAATGTCAAAAAGAAAATGGTCTTCTTTAAATTGTGTCGGTGACTGAATTACAGTCAAAATGCTCCTCGTACATATAGTCCATAATCAAGCCACGGAAGTAACTCTGAATTTATTACTACTTTTAGTTCCGAACATATCTTTTGTAATTGATATGATTTTGAGTTACATGCACAACGCGTGCCTACATTAAACAAATCCACTGTTGAAAAAGCACTTACATTGTTTCCTCTAAGAAATTCTAGAGTAATAAAGATAACAAAATATAAAAATGTGACGAGCTCAAAGAATTGATTAAAGAATCAAAATATTTTAAAACGCATTTTTTCCCTATTTTAGAAGGAAAAAAGTAATAGAGTATTTCAAATTGAATTATCAATCCCAATCTTTCAAGGAAATATCACATTGTCAATTGTCTCATACTCAAATAATGGAGAAGAACACGAGTACGACCTGTTACAGAAACAATGAAACTGTGCTCTTTTGTTTTAACCAATATTAAAATTCGAAAAAGGTTAAATCTGATTGAGACGATTTTCCACAAAAGTCTGCTGCTTGCAATAATATTTTTTTCCAGATTGCTGGTCAAATTATAAAACAGTTTAGAACAGCACGAGTAGACATTTGGCTAAACCATGTGCATGGCCATATCGCCTCTTTTTTTTCTTTTGTACGAAGCCACACTTTTACAGACCCAAATGAAAGAATAAATGTGAATACAGTCCAAATTTTGACAAGGGTGGAGCTCTCCCAGGTTGACTCGGCTGACTCCATATGGAGAGGACAGATTCAAATTTCAGTTTAAATTCAAATTGAGGAATTTCCTCTTACTTCCTACTTAAGGAATATGAATGAAAAAATGTATAAAGGACCTTCAGGTGGAAATTGTAATGCAACTTAAGCCACCATGAGACAAGTAAGTACCGCTGTGTTGGGTGGTTTGGTTTGGTTTGCTATGAACTTCTTTGGCTTTGATTAAATTACAAAATAATTTGTATCAAATTACACAATTTATGTACATGAAAATATTACAATTGGGAAATAAGATTTTATTACTTGAAATGCATGAATTCATTTTCATTTTAAAAATCGTGTAAGGTTCAAACCAAGTTTAGATTAAGTACAATTAAATTGAAAGGAGCAGCAAATTCAGCTTTACCAACAGAATTTACATAAAATAAGCTTTAGATAGTAAACCATCCATGCATGCGTCATGAGCTACGTGCTAGAGCCTTATAGGAAAAATACCAGCTAGTAATTAAGGACCAATCGTAATTTATTTGAGAGTTTCGTTGGTGGACAATACATCACGGATTAAAAGCTCTGGAGTCTCAATGTCGCAGTTGCAATTATTCCACTGCACTGGTTTGTTGTGCTTGGTCGGAACTGGAGACCTTTGAGTAAAGGAAAGAATGCAAACTTCATGCATTACTTCACTTTTCTAACGATGCAGCAGGTAACCGGCCAGGATTCTTTATTTGGATTTCAGACGGATTAATGAGAAATATATGCAAATTCCCACCAAGAAGATCTTGCAGTTCAAGCCAGACTCATCCTCATGTCTTTTTTGGCCTGCATTGTAGCAACAAAGTTGTTGCTGATGTGGAACACAAAAAGTCAACTATTTAGAATAACAGCACTGCCACAAGAAATCGAATTATAGGCAAATGCATGGAGGAAGCAAAATTGAGTAATTGTCTAAAGCTATTGTATTTTATTTTATAAATACGCAGACAGTGGAATATATAAGGATATCGAGGCAAATAGGTAAGTGGACACATTAAAGTGACGTCCACATTTCAATACATCTCACAAACAAACTAATGACAATGGAACCACTTGACTCCATTTGTGACACAATTAAAATACGTGGAAACATTAGCCTGTTTTTCTTGCGATTGTCCAATGTGAGAGAAGGGCTCAAAATATCTACGTGTTTGTAACATCAACAAGATTAATCGTGACCCAAAAAGCATCCAAGGTCAGAAATGTCATCAATGGCCCGCTAAAAATGCCAATCATCGTCATCGGTAGTCTTTGTCCATCTCAAGAAATGGAGTAGTCCGTCCATGTAGTCATAGAATAACATATGAATTGACGATTGCTCTCTTTTTAATTTACATAATTTAAATTGCAACTTAAATGAGATGCAAGTAATTTAGATTCCAAGATAAGAGTGCTCTGTGTCAAGTCGGTTTAACGTTGTGACAAGTGACATGAAGACGAGCTTAGCTGGGAGCATTATTGTGACGACGATTACTGCGTGATGCTTGTCATTAATTCATTATTAGTGATCAGGGGTGAATTTTTTGCTCATCTTCCACTGTACTAGTTTACCCCACATTCTCAGATGTTCCGATTTTCAAGGTAGTTCAATGTCAAGGGATGGTTTTTCTGTTCTTTTGGGCAGTGATGCATATAATTGCACTGATGCCGCATCAGGCTAATTAAAAGGAAATACATTGTGAAACGTATTTAAAAAACGCATCGCGTAATTGCCGCAAGACTTTAGAATGGATTGAGAAATCTGTGGCAACATTATAATGCAAGTACATGATCTGTGCTACGGTGTGGTGGTGCTGGTTCTGAGATTGATGGTGGAAACCTGGAGATCACATTTCTCGTCAGTCGACTTGATGTTTTGACATTTGAACGGGTTGGGTTAAAGAGACTCATTTGAATATTCACCAATTAGCTTTGAAGACAAAAGAAGCTTAATTAAGTATATAGAAGAGCTTGGTAATACGGCTGGGCTTAACATATATATGGTCCTCCACACACATGAAAGCTCTGATAAATGATATTTTTTATTATCTCTTTCAATTGGAGTATATATATAAATATACAGTAAAAAATGAAGATGAGTCTGAACGTATGTAAACTCCAGCAGCCTTAAAATCAGCATTATCCATAAATACTACATTTTTTGAACTAGTTTTCAGATTTGGAAAGTTGTATGTTAAACTTAGGGGAAAACGCTGATTTTAAGACTGTCGCCCAATCTGCCCTCCAGCTACCACGCAGGAAGTGAAGTACTATGAAGATGATTAAACTTGGATATTATGAAGGATACCCTTTGAAAGACGGAATTATTTTAATGTATAACAAGGACCGATTCCTTTTCTTATTTTATTCTAAATATTGAAAGCAAATCTCAACAATCAAGTCTCATTTCAGTTGACGCAGAAAAGTAAAACCTCTTTTTGCTCAAAGGCAACCAAAGAAAGAAAAATTTGCCTATTAACAATTCCAGAAGACACATCATGATAGGAAGCGGTTTTTACTATTTGAATAATTTTCACCGTTGAAAGCAAGTTGACATAATTTGTTCCCATCTCATAAACAGCTCGAGTTGCGACATTATTCTGAATTGATTCTGGAATCCAATTAATTTTAATGCTGCCGGAGATTTGTAGAACAAATCCATTACCAAGTAGTCGAGGAGGTCGTAATATACAGAGCGGAAGAAGGTGAGACGGTCGGCCAGTCCAGAGACCAGACTAATCTATACTACTATTTTACGTTCATCCTTGTTCGGTTGACGTGCAAGCCTAAAATAAAATTGAAAAAATGCTAAGCCCAAATTGGCAAAAAAGCCTAACATAAATTTGCAAAAAAAGTGTAAAATATACGAAAAAGCTCAAGCTAGCTGAATCATGAGTACGCGACTCAATATGTTTTAAAAGTATGATGCCGTTTCTGAAAAAAATTGTAGCCTTAAATTATTATATTTTTTTAAAAAAGCTTATTAAATTAGGAGGCTAATAATTTTGTGATTTGTTGCAAGGCTAAAAACACTTATGCATAGACCTTTACTTCTGACCGTGCCAAATTTAATGGGTAAATTTTTGCTCGCTCATCCCAGCACTGCACTTATCTCCTAATTTTGTCTCAACAAAATTCAAATTCTCAAAAAATCCTAAAATAAAATTGGCACGAATACGGCGCGAAGCTTCGGGAGCCCTTGGCTAGTTCCATTAACATCACATTCTTAACGAATTCTTAACGACGCGGTGTGCTCAAGGGGCACTTAGGGCGAGGTGTTGAACATCCTTCTCCAAACCTTGGGAACAATAACCAACTCACTTACCCACTTATTTATTGTTATTACATATTACTGATACATTATCTCTGCCCCGTCCTACCAGCTAAATTTAATTTACTTAACTCCATCGCCTTATGGCTGCTGCTTCCTCCAGCAGAAGTTTTACTTGGTTGAGGTGTGTGGCATGATGAAGGGACTCGCTTTATTGCTTACATGCCTTTCTTTTCATCGCTTAAGTTAGAAAATGAATGAGCATGGGGGAAACTGACGATGGGGAGTCAAGTTTTTGGGCAATGGGGTGCTCCTGCAATAATGTTGAAATTTTGATGAGGTGATCAATCAGCGGAAAGGTCTCGACTGTATTTGATTAGTGTTGTATCGCACATGAACAGACAGTCCTAACTTTAAATGGGCTCTCACTTTCTTCCCTCGTTTCAGCATGCTAGGCATAATAAATAGCAATGCATGTAGGCCAAGTAAAAAATCGTTCAACTTTTTATCGTATTTATGTAGTTTACGGAGTATTACATAAATTGAATTATATTATGTACGGCCAAGAAATGGGAAATACTTTTTGAATTTTGAACGTTATCCATCAACGTATATTTTTGTAATTAATTCGGATCCAAGTTAGAAATATGAAGTGTGCACCATTCCACGGGAAGTGAAGGAAAATAAATGGTGATGTGGAAAGTGTTTAAAATTTAAATTAAACCTGAGAAAAGACTACACAACAAGGCTGGAGTTTTAACAAAGACTGGCAGGACAGGTGGAAGTGACTGAGAGTAAGATACATGTGTGGCAATAATGTTGCAATTATGTGTAGATAGTTAAAGAAGTTGTTCCCTCGGGACCACCAGGAAAGAATTTTGTACTGTTTGTAGCATGGATTGAATTGAATGATTTTGAAGAAAACCGAGTCTAATGGTTAATTACCTCGTATTCTTTCACCTTAAAATACGACGTACTAAATTGTGTGTAGGATGCGGCAATTTGGTTCCCTTAATATTTAACATCCAACGTAATACACATTTAACATTGCTAAGAAAAGTTGGGTAAACTGGGGCGTTCGAGTTCAGGGTGAAAACTAGGGTTCCAACTCTTGTTTGCGTTTGATGCCTCTGAATTTTTGACCGAATTGATCACCATGAAAATTATAGGGCAAGGTATTACTCCGATTGTGTTCTCAGTAATTTTTGGCAAAATGAATTTTAGAGCTGAAATAAAAGGTTTGAATTTCTAGCAATAAAAGTATGAACTTAAGGATTGAAATTTATTGACGATTAGAGTCCTGTGAGCATTATGTGTACAATTTTATGTATTTTTATATCTGCAGTAGAAGTTTGTACCTTGACTTGTGCAATAAGCAGTGGATTGTATAAAGTGTTGAGTGAGTGAATCGTGAATCTGTGCGTTATAATGTCAGAGTGGATTGTGGGCTGAAGGTGGATTCTGGTGGATGTACATGATAAAATGCCAATCGTGATTAACACCTTTTTGTGTTTGTTCACACCTTTTCATCCGAAAATCCTTCCCCTTCCTCCGTTTCCATTTATTCCAGTCTCCACTACACACACTCCTTCTTCCTTCTATTTCCATTCTACATAAATTCTGAATTCCGACCTCTGACTGAATTATTTTATCTCTCATGCAAACAAAATCAGTTACTGGACAGGAATGGCCAAACTACAGATTGGGTGCTGCACCCATTAAGTAAGCTGTGCGTGTGCATTCCATTTCTAATGCAGCTTTGAATATATAAGAGGCTCAAACATTTTCATGAAATAAGTGCGCCGTTTTTTTCAGAAGGATTATTAACGATTTTAATCAGGGATTAGGTCTCACATTAAACCAATTAATATTGAAAATAAAAGTTATTTGGAGAAGTATTTCTTTCCTGGAAACACATTTTGCCATGTGAAACACGTGGAAAATCACTTGGTAGTTTTAACGTGTAGAACAGAACAGAATTACAGATTGTTTGGGTTTCGTAACTTGTTTCCTGACATGTGACTTCTAATAGTACTAATAACTGTAAGGCAATGTTAACAAATCATTTCCTTGCTACATTGTCCCTGGCGTTTCTCAGAACTGCCAAGCGATTCTAATTCAGACATTTGCATTCTGATGCGTCCTTTGCCACCAAGAATTGAAATCTTGAAAAGTTGAATTCGACTACAATTAACTACGGGTGCCTGGTTTGTGACAAAGGATCGAGAGGGTAGGCAAGGCATGTTAATCTGTGTCTTTATGTCTGCGTTGAGTTTAGTCGATTAATTTAATGTGATGTTATGTTACTCAGGCCTGAGAATGAGCATTACAATTTTTTCGTCCAATAAACCTACGGCTACTTGCAATTGCTTAATCAAACACTTTAGAATCTCGATGTAACCGATACCATACCTTTTCCGCGTTTCAAGTATTTTTCCAATTTCAATAGTAAATACTGCAGATGGTATATATTAATATATTCCAATCCATAATCGCACTATGTATGTTCTTGGGCTGAATAGAAAAGTGAAAACTTTTTGCTTTCCTACCTGAGCCACCCTTCTTCAGAAATAATCTCGTAATACGGATAGTTGAGGATTACAATTATTAGGATCATCTCTCCACTAAATAGTCGAGAGGATGTCATACATAGTGATATAAATTTCGAGCTATCATCGTTGCAAGAGCACCACCACCACCACAAATAGAAGGTCAAGTGGACACTTTTCATTTGGGTCTCTTACAAGACTTGGTTTCGCTGAAGCCACATTACGCAGAAATGTTTATGTATTAAATCTTTGTCATTTCATGATAGTATCTTTACTTCCCACACCCACAAAAGTACGGATTGGCTTGTACTTCATAGTTTAAGCCATCACATTTGAGTATCATTTATCTAATACGAATAATAAACATTCAGTTCTAAGAAACCTTTGCTTGTGAGGAGGAAGAAGCACCAGCCATCATTCAATTCAGACCTGCATAAGCAAACCAAGGTGAGATCCAAGATATATGCGTCGTCTTCGTCGTCGTGGTCGTACGTATTTTCCTATTATTAGCTTTTACTTATTACTTTCAAGAGCCCTGCTCTCATTGAATCCATGCACGTAAGTACATCATACGTACATGCATAATTATTTTTCTTCTTAGTTTACAGGTGTAATGTTTGTATTTATTTATATGTATGTACATACGTTCATATGTACCAGGTCTCCATCTACTCACCACGTAGGTCCAAATCTGTCTATGCAACTGGTGAGTATTTAGAATGAACAATCCGGTGTGGCCACTCATGGGATTCCCATAAATAACAAATGGACACATGCATACGTGTCTTTGAGAAAATAAATAAATATCTTGTGGCAATTAACCGCATCAACTTGACCACTTGACCAGAGACTAGAGCACCGCCCAAGATCTTATTACGCCATTTATTACGTAGGTCTGCCCGCTCTCACACTGGACAGCAGCATTTTTTCTGCTTCGTGGTGTCCAGCAAATCCATTTCAAATTTATATTCCCAGGAATGCTTGACCCATAAACAATTCGAGGAGAATCTGAATATCTAAATCTAGCAAGATGGATATTATTGGTTACCCAAATGGTAAGAAGTACAATTGGCCGGGCAGAAGGCAAGGACTATTGCTTTCAAAGATCAGAGTCAAAGTTCATCCATCATAAATGGTGGATAGGGATGAATGTGCATACATGTGTACCACTTCCAGCCGTAAGTACGTAGGCACACCAAGAACCGGCACACAATAACCGCTTGTCTCTTATTCAACATAATAATGTTGCCCGAAGCAGATGTCTCAATCGGATCTATACTGGACCAGATTATCTATATTGCGACACGGGGCAGCCAAGGCAGCTCATTGTCAGATGCTCACTATTTGTTTGACCACGTTGGCATCCGATTGATCACACACGAAGAGCAGATTTTTGTGTGCTCATGGTCAGACCTCAGATGTGGATTGTGTTTGAGTTTAGTAAACAAATGAGATGCAGACAATGCCCAAATCCACAGCCGCCCAGCAGATCTGCCACTTTTACTTGCTTTAGGTTAAACCTTCACCTACGGAGAGGCACTCGATGAAACATTGACCAGTTCCATCAGCCAGAGTTACACATGCTTTACGAGTTATTCTTAATAGAACGAGTCTCATTTTATCCAGGACGTGGTGTATTTATTTATTATCTTCTGCATGCCTATATTACCACTTTTTCTCGACAATTACAGGAAATAGAAGTCGTTTTAAACATTCAAGAAAATCCTAAAATTTTCGATTATTCAGAAAAGCAGTGTGGTGGTAACATCCCCCCAATTTCCCAATCTCAAATAAAACTATGCACTGAACCCTTCCACCTAATTGCGGTATTTATTACAGAATAAAATTGCTAAAGGGCAGATGAGAACGTGATCTCGTAAAGACTTTGGAAAAACTGTAGTACAAAATTATTCAACTGTCAATTCAGAGCAAATGAAGCCAATCCATCATCATTAATGACTGACAGCTCTTGTGTCTCCACTCCCGAAATCTCAATTATTTCCCTCAATTCATTGTATAGGCTTTACATTCATCATCAGTTTGGTTAGTGGTAAGTGGTCCTCACTGTCACTACTCGACTCTCTTTGGAGAAAAGTTATCCGCAATCCCCATTTGCTTGACGAGCGAGATCGAACACTGCCAATAGTACGACACGCCTTGGTGGTATTCGGCCAACAATGGTAAGAACAGTTGTTAAAAGCGACCACACAATTCATCTTATATCGTCGAGAAGGGTGACAGCACACACACACACAACCTTTCAATACAATGTTTCATTACTGGGCAAATACAAATTCATAAATCCCCAGCTACCACTAAACTACCTCTGATGATTTCTAATAAACTATCAACATTAATTTCATCCCATGCTCATGATGAGTCTCTCATGGAACCACCCATATGCAAATATGTGAAATATTCACTCTGAAACAATAAATCTTGATGATGGAGTAATTTCTAACCTCATAAATTACGACGTAATAAACTGCGCAGATATGTAAAGATGATCCCGACTGGAAGGAGCCGTTGTAACAATTTTGCAAAAATATTTAAAAAATTGCTACAAAATAGCCTTCAAAATATTCATGCTGGAGAGTGAGGTACGTCAAAAAGTTGCCAAATAAATTAATGGATTCTCATAGAGTTCCCACGTTTCCAATTATTTTGCCCATGCAATGGAAAGTGACAGGACCTGGCGCCTTGCAAACCAAGTAAGATTTTTTGCTCAAACTATTGTTGTTGATATGTAGTAAGTTTAGATGCTGAAATGCGAGATGAGACATATGTACCATCATTATTTAAGAGACTCATTACTTCATAATTAACATATTAACATGGAGCACTTAGATGTATGTATTTGTAATTCGTAGTAAAACACTTTATATAATTTGCAATCCGATTAGTACGTGCATACATTATATGCATAATCGCACATGTTTTTGGGTAGTTCCTCATCTCTGACGATCGCATTTTTGTGTACATAGTTTATGTTCATGCGTCACAAGTCACAGGACAACCTCACCTTACAACATGGATATTTAAATTAACAAATGATTATTTAAAATGGTTATGAAAACATCCTTCTCAAGTTGGACAATTGATCAAACTAACAAAAACAGGGAGATTCCAAAATTAAAAATAGTCATGTTGCATGTATCCTGAAATGGTCAGTTGCAAAGGCTACATAAATGTGCATTTCAGTTCATTGGAGCTTGGAGATATTAATACGAGTATGTACATACATACTTTGTGTGCATTCTGTCTCATTCCTTTCACTCCAGGGCTTCTGTTGCCCTGTGATGGACCAGATAATAAATGATTTCCTCAATTTACCTTGTCAGCGGGATCAAAACACAATTTGTAGAGATCTCAATGAATTTGTCGGCGTCTCAAACATTCACCACTTTCATAATGCTCGTTGAATTCTCACAGTCATTGAGATGAAACGACAAACTCGGTCGTAGGTATATAAATACTGTGGTTGTCTGAATTTCTAAAGTTTTTATCAATATTTTGAAAAGTGAACTTTACTTTCTTCTCCTAATCGCCTCATGGACGATCTCCTGCCGACTTGGACTCCTTATTAACCCTTGACTGGATAAAAAGCGTATAATCTTTGGGTAATCTTTCATGGTGTCAGGCTCAATGGGTGCTCAAAGGGAAAAATGAAAATTGTGTTTATTTTCTGAATCTAAAAAATGTTGAGGCCTATCATATATGACCCGCAGAAGTATAAATGCATGTAAATAAGGCATATTATGTAGGATTATTTATTGCTGCAACGCCAAGATTGTCCAAGCTGAAAGTAAAAGTTATTGGGGCAACGGACATGAAATGTTGACAGATTTGCAGAGTCATGATTTTATCGTTGCATTAGATAACGTCATTCTCTCAGGTCAGTGCGTAATGATGTTGAGTCGTTTTTTACAAGGTTATTGTTATTCTAATGTTATTTATTTTTAGGAAAATGTCTACAAAGATTGGACCAAATCGAAAGAGCGGATTTATTATAAGTTGGATGACGTTCTTTTAAAAAAGAACGAGGCATTAATGCTTCGTATTCTGTTGGAGAGACAAATATGCATAAAATTAGAATTCATTCCAACAACACAAAACTTTCAATGTCCAATTTTATGCTCCGACAACATCCATTCTTGTCAGACTGTATTTTGGTGTTATTACATTTTCCAATACCAAAAGTCGTCACATTATTTCACAAACCATCTCATTCCTCTGAGAAAAGACCAGATTTATAGATTCTCTCACCAATGGGAGGAGGAAATGCAATATGAGCGTGTACTATTTAAATGTGAGGTTTTTTCTGCTTGTGGTTGTATGTAGGTAATGGATAATGAAACAGGATTGAGCACAAGTGCGAGGTGGTTAACATAACAAACAATTCAATACAGATATTTTCCATTTGAGCAAACCCATTTGTGGAAGTTGGGATATTTTCCCTCACAAATTTGGTCTTAAGGAACCCAATACTGCATGATAACTGGATTCCACGATTCGAAGTAGAATCTAATGGTTTGGAAAGGAACACATGCCCTTCATGACACGACTCGTTCCTGACTTTGATTCCATTTGCCACAAACTTTCGTCATGGTCAAAACCCAATCCACAGATATCTCACCTTACCTGTGTCACTACTATTCAACAGAACTTGACGTACATCTACTCAATACCTTGTAATGGTGCTTAATTAGATTTACTAGGCTTGGGTGCATATTTGTCCAACGTTTTCAGGAATTCGGCATAAAAAATAATCAGCAATGGGAATTCATGAGAATATGTGATAACACAAATTCAACGAAATATGTGCACACATGTAGGAACAGAATATGAATAAGTTCCATTTATTGACATTACAATCAAACATTCAATTAATTGCTTTTAATTCCTAGAAAAACCAACTGGAAACAACCTGCATTTTTGTGATCTTTAAACCTTTGACAATCATCTACTCACTATAACTGCTCCAACTTTCTTCTGCATTGAAGTAGTAGCAAATATGTGCATAATATTAATCATGTATGTACGGCGATAAAAGTATTTGATGGTGGAAAAAAGTGTACGTTGATAAAAAATAACATTGACTGCCTTAATATATGCAAATATGTATAACGCGACTATTTAATAACGAGACTAGTAAACAACAGAAAACTGCGTCCAACTGTACCAGCAACAGTAATAATATCTGACCCTGACAATGACGACCAAAAATCGCAGTTAATTTGAACTGACTATTATTACGAGCAAATAACTCCCAGCAAGAGATAAAAACTTGTTCATGCAGTGTGGAATTTTATTTATGTTCCGTTATCAATCAGCACGTTGAATTCAACACGGATTGTTTTTTGTCTCATCGTGTTTGCAATTTTGACGTCACAAACACAAACTATTTTTTGAACTCGACCCTTGTTCCATTCAAGTGTTCAATTAAATATGTCTTTCGATCTCGACATGGAATTCGCTGAAATTAGCAACGGACTTAAATCATTCAACATGCGAGAACGTTTCGAACGCAAAGTTGCAATTATAGTTGATCAGCCTTTGTCAGGATGCGGCGTAGATATAATCAAATTCCTTACTTTGATTCGACTGGATACCGGTCGAATACCCCCAAGAATTTGGTTCAATGAGCCGTCGTCATTGGTCGCAATTAAGGTACTCGGTTTCATGAATGATGCAAAAATGCTTAATATTTGCAATATTTATGTATGTACATCAAATGTTCCATTAGCGGATGCGTGTAAGTACGTCATGACATAGCATAGATTACAGCAATTAATGTTATCCTAAAAAGCGTCACGAGGTATATTTTCATTTCCACAAATTATGTACCACGGGTTGTGTGCGGTGTTCAAGAAAATAACAATTGAAATGTGTTGAAATCAATACAAAGACGGATCGGTTTAGTGATTTCGTTGTTAACGCCGTGGTTGCTGCTAATATTCGAACAATTTCACCCTCAATCATGCCTGGCAGACTGTTGTTATTTTGTCTGAGAGGAGAAAAGGGAGTAATTATGCTACCACCGATGTTCTTTTTGTCGGACGGAGGTCATTATTGTTGAACCCGTGTAGCGATATGTCGGGTGCAGTTGAATTGATGGTTTTGTTCGTATGATGAATGAGCGTTTCCCACTTAATAAATTTGGAAGTAGTGTTCTCTTGTAGCAAGCGTTACAATAAGTAGCAATTAATTGAGGAATGAGCTTATGAGTAGTTCGGGAGAGACATGTGAAACATTTGTACATACGCATGACATTTGGCGTTTGGAATTTCCAAAACGCAAAACACCTGCCTATTTTGGTGCTAGGTTGTGGTGCAGACGTGGTCATTTAAACACATTTTGCGTTTTAAAAATTTTGAGTGCTTTTTGTAGAGTATAGAATTGTTTAAAAGAAATATCATAAAAATAATACAAGAGTTTAACAATTAACAAATGGACATATTACATACGTAAATTCATGTATTAAACGCTTTGTCCCAAACACGAAAGGTTTGGCAAATATGATATGCATAATGCATCATAAGAATCCAAATAATTTACATATAATGGTAGCAAGTAATGATATAAATTAGTATTTTAATCAGTTCAGAATTGGAAATCTGAAGCATTCATGCTTTCACTCGATGGAAGCGTAGTAAATAATTACGTGGAAATTATGGGTGAATCATCATATTGGCAATAAATCTTACACATCTGATTAATCTAATCATCCGACGAATTATTTTAAACGCTTTGACACGTTTTCGAGTGTGTATGTATTTATTAATCAACATGGAAATGATATCTGAAAACCTACGGATAGATACTTAATTCTGCCTGCTACTGAATTAATAATCACGCATTTGTCCTGGTTGAAAGAGTCATCTATTATTGCATAGTTTAAGCTCAGCAATATTACATATTACATACATACCAGGGAATTGTAAGCAAATTATGCATGCATGCAAATCTCGACATTCAGATAAATGAACATTCAGATAAATGAACGGTGTTTAACCACATTTTCTAACCATTTATTTCCAAGCGGTAAACCCTTCAACTAAAACAATGTAGCTTTTATAGTTTAGAAATTACAATTTAACTATTTGTCTCCAATTATGGAAATGGAAAATATAAGTACGATGCTTCCTTTCAATGTTATCTTAATTTATCTGCTTAGAAGAAATTATCATGAGGACTTAATCACGATTGAATCAGGAATAAATAAATATGATGCACCAATAAGATTGTAATTTAACCCAGCCATTTAAATTTGACACTTACAGTAAGCACACTAAATAAGCATACACATACATTAATATGTATTTACAATGATCAATGAAATAATCATAGTTTCAAATTAATTGCCTCCGGTTCCTGTTTTCCCATTATCTAATGTTTAGGATTAAACCACTTAAAACTTTCAACCAATTTCTTCATCTCCAACCTAACCCGATAATTTATAGCAAATCTCTGGTATTATAAATAATAAGTGTGGCACTGTGCAACAAGAATAATACAGATCTCGTTTTCACTGCACTCACGTTTCACTCTTGCGTACGTTGAAGAAATGAATCTGATCGTTTATCAGTTATCTGCATACCCCGGAAAAATATTTTTTTATCCTACCCTACTCATGTTGAGCTCAACACGAGTAGGGTAGGATAAAAAAATATTTGTCCGGGGTATGGTTATCTGCTGGGCAAGAAGCACGACTTACTTTGAGCGTTGACCTACTACGAAACAGATATTTTCAACTGATACATAATAATTTATTGCTTACGTCTCTGTCGGATATATTTATTTGAAATATTGAATCATTGCGACTAGAAACCAATCGCTTGCTTTCTTACTCGAGTGAAACTTGCTGTGGGACGCACCAAGAAGTTCACAAGAGAAGCAATAATGATTTACTTATTAAACTTGTCCAAACTCCCACAAGATATCCACAAAAGTTTGAGAATGCATTATAGATATGTACGTGCCCCGTGTTATTCATGTTACTTGAGAATGATAGAAAAACATTTCACGAAAAGAAGACTAGGACGCAGAAGCCCACCCAGAAGACTGATCCAGATTATAAATATTTCATACACTTATTATTATACAAGAATTCTCCTTGTTTTACATAGTCCATAGGCAAAAATAGTCCGTAGGAAAATGTAATCGGAAATCGAAAATTTTCTTTTCATAACGCGATATATGGTGTGGTAATTAACGGCTTCGTTTATGTATTTTTAATTATTTAAGTGAAAATATTATAAGTAAATTTCTTGTATTTAACATGTTTACAATGAAAATATGCGTTACTACAAATGCATGTTTTTAATACAAATGATTTATATATTTGTAAGAATAACTAAACCGGAAATAGTTGGGAACTATATTCTTTGACATGCTTGCGACATATATCATGTGTCAGTTGTTGAGTTCTGTAACACATTTGCACAGACGTTGTCTTATTTTATTGCAACTTTTGAAATTCTTCTAAACACTGCTTGTATATGGAGTAAAAGGAATTTGTCAGACTCAACACTTTCCTCGGACTGCATAACTAGCCGTTCAAATACGCATGATTTCAATGATAGCTTTGCAATGATATCTTTGCCAAAGTGATTTTTATGTATATATCTCATTTTGCCTCCACAGTGAGAGCGAGCCTTTACACATATTGCTAATTTTGCATAAAAAAAATCTCGACTTCCCCAATTCGGATAGCATGCGGTTGCATGCATCCAGCCGCACCCACTCTCATTTTTGAGATTTTTGAATTCGTTGATATATCAGACTCGGTAATGGTTTCTTTCGGAAACTTCAGAATTATGGAAAGTAAAAGTTTTCAAAAACCCTGAAAGATTAAATTCTCAACGCAACGAATCTTTACAGCACATCGAGTTTTACGTATCGTGGGAGATTTTAAGCAATATTTACACGTCACGTATTAAAAACCATTGACTCTAAACCGACCAGCCAGCAGACCAGGAAGTGGACTGTTCTCGATCGGTGATTAAAATAATTTGGAATAATGAAATAAATTAGGACGTGCATGATTAGGGAATATAAATAAGTATGTGATTAGTGCATTTCAAGATTTTTAGTTGAGTCAAATTTGGAATTCGGGTGAAAAGCCAGTAGGTGAGTTTTTAAAGTTTGTCAATACACAATATTTAAATTAAATAGAATTAAACCAAAGTGCAACACTATTTGACCTTAACAAAATATATATGCAGACCTTATCTTATTAAACCAAAATTTGCAATCTGATCACTTGAAATTTGAGCTATGTTTTGCAAAATTAATAAGAATATTATGTATTACTTTGTATAAATCTAAATGTTGTATTTTTGTTTGTTGGTCAGGTCTTGTGGTTTGTTCAACGTTTCTGAGCATTCCGACCGATGGCACAAAGGGGTCAAGGACCCAACATTCGTCACAACGGTGGGACCATAACGTATATTCGAACCCCAAACGTGACAATTAATCGATCATCGACGCCAAGTGTAAGCAGCAACACCTCATCTGCCTCCTCGTCCAGAAATCCAAGTCCTCCCACTACTTCACAGAACCTCTCCAAAGATTCTCCAGATATTCGCAATACTTTCACAAGACTTGATGTCACATCCAAAAACCTACTATATAAAGCAAATCAGGTGAGAAAAGAGGGTTGTGACTTGTTTTTAAAATTTCAATTTCAATATTCGTTTGTTGTGCTTTTATAGTTGCTCAAAAC
Organism: Folsomia candida; assembly: GCF_002217175.1. Taxonomy (NCBI): domain Eukaryota; kingdom Metazoa; phylum Arthropoda; class Collembola; order Entomobryomorpha; family Isotomidae; genus Folsomia; species Folsomia candida. The sequence continues at coordinate 4,018,607 of NW_019091198.1, forward strand.
GTTCCGAGAAAGAAATATCCATGATCCAGAAAAGGTTAATGATCAAGACACAATTTACGATTTGATGGCTCAAATTAAGCTACTTTTGGATGAAATGGTTGACATCTCGGATGATATGAATGCTGTTAAGGATACAAAAATTTCAAGCCCAAGATTGGTTGATCAAGCAAAGACTTACACACTAACTGTGGATAGGTAACAATTGATTATGATAATTGATTTAAATACTGAAATTTTATTGCTATTTTTATTATTTTAGTTTAAAGACTTCACTAAAACAATTACAAAGAGACTTTCAATTGGCAATTACGTCCAAAGAACGCCAAGATTTGTTTACGCTGTCTCGTAGTCCGTTCGCAGATAACGGGTCAGTGCTGTTAATCTCAAGAAACTTTAATGAATAATTGTTTAATTATAGTATATTGATTAATATATTAGAATTCGAAGACGGGGTGCCGGTGCGGCAGAAATTTCTTCAGGGGCTACTGAGAGCATGCTTCATTCCAGACGGATTTTGTTGGAAACGGTGCAACGCAGCGCAGGAACGATTGGTACCCTTGGTACATATATTAATTAATAACGAACACTTCTGACTGTTCTACGTATACTAATATTGAATTATTTTTTATAGCAAATTCGTCAACTGCGATACAAGAAAATCAAGAGGAGCTCAAAAGTCAAAACTCCCTGATCTCAGTTAGTAAGAAATTGTTAACCAAGTATGGGCGGCGAGAATTTACGGACAAGATATTGATATGCCTGGCTCTCGTGTTTTTTCTTGCCTGTGTGGTCTACGTTGTACAGAAAAGGATATTTTAATTCCGATTTCGATTATACCTCAAATCCTCACGCTCAGCAGCACGATGATATTACTCTGATTCTTAATAATCCAACTATGAGTACCAAGTTTCACCAAAGTGAAGTCGTGTTCATAAAACTTTTTTAATAATGCCAATCCTACTTGAAAAAATTATTGTATTTTGCCTTGATGAACTAGACGGACGAAAAAACTATTACCAAATAAACCAAAATGAATAATTAAGCTATAATCAAACAAGCCAAAACGAATTCGGATAATTTATATTGCATGAGCATGAGCGATGAATGAATGAATGAATAGATTTTATAGTTTTGTATCGTGGACGACTACTAGTTGTGTATTTTATTCAACTGTTTTGGAAGGGTCACTACTACACACAAGTATAGTTCATTACGAATTAAAACAGCTTTTTTTACCAATCACAGCAATATCATTGAAGCACTGGTATCGATTAATTGTTCCTGATTTAACAACTTTGACTGGAAATTTACTATTCACGCACGGTTGACTTTAGTTGACACGTTAATTGAGAACAGCGTCTAATTCTAACATTTCCTTTTTGAATCTCATGTCGAAAATTCCCATTGATAATTCGCTCAAGTTTTCAATTTCATGTTTCAAGTTTCCCAAGAATTTAGCGGAGTTTTGATCTGATATTGCTCTAGCATCGTACGATAAGGTTAGCTGCACGTGAGTGGCTGGTTTTCCATTTTCATCTATATGAAGGACACAAGTTTTGATTCATTAATCTAACCAAATGAGCTTATTGTTTGATAATATAATACGTTTGGTACTAACCAATCGACAGGATGTTTCCACCAATTGCCAAAATTGCACATTGAGGTGGATTTATAATTGCACTAAACGAATGAATTCCAAACATTCCAAGATTTGAAATGCTGAATCATACAAAATAGTCAGAATTATAAGGTTTAAGTTTGTACAAATTATCTTCAAGACATATCGCTTAATAGTTACCTAAATGTTCCTCCCATGAATTCATTTGGTTGTAGTTTACCACTTTTAGCCTTTCCGGCTAAAACTTTCACCATTTCCGAAATTTTAACAACATCTCTATCTCCAACATTGAAAACAATGGGGGTAATTAAGCCATTCGGAGTTGCCACTGCGACAGCAATATCAACAGCGTTCTTTTCAGATAACTGTAACAAGAACAAATTGTAGCGTAAGTATCACAAATACAATCTTCATAAATTATCAACAATTTCTCCACTCACCTTATCTCCTTCCCAGACACAATTTACAGCTGGAACTTTCAAAAGAGCGTTCGCCGTACATTTGATTAGAATATCGTTCACAGAAACTTTCATATTCTCCGCTATCAATTTTTTCCTTATTGCAACTAAATTTTTGACATTGCACTCCGCGATACCGTATGCGTGAGGAATTGTTGACTAAAAATCAAACAAAATTGGCGTATTACTTTGATCTGATTAGTAATTATACAAATGTCGTTGCTTTATATTTATTTAACAACAACATAAGAACCTCACCTTAGATTGAAGTAAACGTTTTGCAATTGTTTTTCGCATATTTGAAATTTCAACCTCATGAAACGCAGCTGGGCCCACCCTCCTCAACTTAGGAACGGATGCCAATTTCCCAGGTGTTGCTGAAGGTGGAGGTTTCATGGCACTTGGGATCTTGACAGAAATGGAGCCTGCATCTATGCAAAGTTTAATTTTTATCAGTTAAGAAATCTGCGCATATTACAATATTAAACTGCAAACCTTGTGGAAGGGGTTGGAGTTTATTGGTCTTGACATATTTCAAAACGTCCCCTTTGGAAACGGATCCCTTCGGTCCAGAGGCTGTGATTTGAGTTATCTTCAACCCGTATTGTTTCAGGTACAGGTTGACCGCTGGCCCGACGAGTCGTCCACCCGTCATTTCAAAGCAGCTCAAAGGAATTGACTAAACTGAAATTCAGTTACTGACTACTGAACGGCAAGATTATTGATGGTTTTAAAGTGAATCTTAAATTTGTCCAGTGCGGAAGTGTTTGATTAGACAAACACGCTTGTCCGCTGCTACCGTTTTAAAATTTCATGGGAATGAGGGAAAAAAGGAAATTTTAGAAAATTATTGCGAACACCGAATGTTGTCTGAACTTTCTCCAGCAGAACAACATTGAAGGAGCTGCTGCTCTTTCCGTGTGCCCAAATTCTCACTTTCTTCCTCTGATGAAGCGGGTGCGAGGTTGACAAACTTTGTTTTTACTGCTGTCAACCGTTTTGCATGCACCATACGATTATTAAATTACATTTTTTAATTAGGTTTGCATGAAATTAGATTTTTTAATCACAAAGTCACACAAGTTATTTTCATAGACTTAATTGTAAGCGGTTTTACAAGGTCAATTGTTGATTCAGGGAACACTATTTGTAAAAATGAGCCGATTAAGTATTTCGGGTTGTATAATTGTTTATACAATTGTAATTCTTTCGTGGGGATTTTGTGCAGAAAGTGACTCTGTTCAGGGACATTGTTCAAAAGAGGATAAAGACTGTACTGATGTCCAAGGTTCTGCTGACAATAATCAAATACCAAGTTCTAGAGATGCAGTGAAGCAGCGATATTCAAGAGGTTTTAAATCATTTAATTTGTAATTTGTCTATGAAATTTAATATAACAGTATTCCAAAATTTTTAAGGAAACAACGAAAAGTGGAATAATATTTTGACGGAAGTTGAGACTGCATTGGATAATTATGCAGTTCGAGCAAAAGAACTAAAATCACTACCGAATGGTAATTGCTCATTATATTGGAATCTTATTGAACAAGATTTATCCGCGTTTAAGGAAGGAATTACCTCTCACTTGGTTCAAACTGCTCGGTCAAGGTAGACACAAAAAATAACTATGTGAGGCGAAAGTGCAATTACGTCGAACTTCGTTCCAATTCTTTATAGGGGATCATTTTATCAAATAATCGACGGAAAATTGTATCGTGATTCAACCTGCAAGTTTCCCACACGGTGCAAAGGAATTGAACATTTTCTAAAGAAAATTGCCAAATATATTCCAAACGTGGAATTTGTTGTTAATACTTCGGACTGGCCTCAAATTTCTTCTCATTTTCCAGAACCGTTGCCGGTATTTTCTTTTAGCAAGGTATGTAATGTACGTACGTATGTTGAAAGTTGACAGTTGACAGTTTTGAGACGTTTAAAAATTTACGAGTCAGTGTATGTATATTGATTACATTAAATAATGCAGACAAAGGACTATGCAGACATTATATATCCAGCTTGGACATTCTGGGAGGGGGGGCCATCAATTTCGCTTTATCCTAAAGGGATTGGTCGATGGGATTTATTACGACAATCCATTACTGATGCAGCCAAAAAATATCCGTGGGATAAAAAGGAAGTAAAAGCATTCTTCCGTGGATCAAGAACATCATCAGAGAGAGACGCTTTAATTTATCTTTCGAGAAAGTATCCTGACCTCGTGGACGCTCAATATACAAAGAATCAAGCTTGGAAATCTGACGCGGTGGGAAGAGATTAATTTGAGATATTTTATTTTGTGAATAATTTTTTTCATATAATTCAATAGGACACTCTGAACGCTCCGGCAGCAACAGAAGTGTCTTTTGAAGATCACTGCAAGTACAAGTACCTGTTCAACTATCGTGGAGTTGCTGCCAGCTTTAGATTCAAGCACTTGTTTGTGTGTAAATCTGCAGTTTTCCATGTTGGTGAAGATTGGATCGAATTCTTTTATCCAGAGCTAAAGCCTTGGGTACACTACATCCCTGTAAATCCAAACTCTGATGTTAACGAACTTAGGTAAGTCTTGTAGTTTAGATCTAGTTTTCATTCCTTCTATAGTTTGTGAACTTTATTGTTATTTTTTTAGGTCACTGCTTCAATTTGCAAAAGAGAATGATCAACTTGTTGCGTCCATTGCTGAACGGGGTTACAGCTTTATTAAGAAACACTTGAAAATGAAACATATATTGTGCTACTGGAAAACTTTGTTGTTAAAATATTCAAAGCTTTTGGTATACGATGTTAAAAAGCATGAAGATGTTAAATTGTTATGATTTTGTCACTTTAATTATTGGTCAACAACTTATAATGCTTTTTTACTCAATTTACTCATGTTGTCTGTTTAATTTAATAATGACAAAAATTATAAATTATGTAACATGTTGCATAGAATGGAGTGATCTCGTCTTTTTTGTGTTGAATTTCTTGAAGTTTGGATAATACCCTGACAAAGATGTTGGTTCATTCATTCATTGAGCAACAGAAACCGTTCGATGCCGGCCGGTGATGGTGACTTGGGTCAAGTCATTTGACTCTTTCTTACAATTAGTAACTTAGAAAGACTACATAGAGTTGTACTAGACAATAAGTTATCATCTAGCATTATTACTAATAACCCCATGCATACTGATGAAGAAAGAGTTTCGATGATTTCGGAGCACTTTTAGCAGGACGGAAACAGTATAAAATACGATTGAATGTTTATTGACAGTAGGTGATAGATAAAACATGTTTAAAAATTGAGAGTCGTACGACATTTTCAGCCGCAAACTTTTATGCAAAACCGCTTACCAATATTATTATCTCTTACATTATGCCATTTTTTTGAACGAAAATAAACATTAATATCCTAACTGATTACATTCGCAAGTACTTTTAATTAAATCTAAACCTTATTTTATTGTAATTATTTTACTACTATTTTATGTATTATAACTGTTGTCAGCTTAGAAGTATTATTTAAATTATTGGATGGAATTTGAAAAATGCTTCTTCTCATTGTTCAAATTCTTTAGATGAAAGGATACCAGTACTATGTAATTTAATAAATAATTATGCAACAGACATCATTGGCTTAACATGTTTCCACTCGTACGGAAAACATTTAGCAAATAAATTATAGAATATAAATGCTATATATTTAGGAGCATAGCTTAGAGAAACTATATTCATACTCTAAAATTGATTATGCTGATGATGTCAAAACAAAAGTGATAACACACGCCGATACATTTACCTACATACCTACTTTTTGAATGGAAAATTATGAAAATTATTAACACAATCTGTTCCGTTTGTTGTATTTAGCCTTGATCCTATGTTGGTAACAATGTTACATCTACTGACAAACTCTATCGCGGTGCCATTATCTACTTTTATGTTTCATTGTTAACGCCTTCCGATATACATAAATATAGTAACATAGGTACAAGATGATACAGCATATTTGTCTGCCTAGAAGGTATCATCACAAAAAGCAAAATGCCTATTCTTCCGATCCCAATAAAATAATAATAAGAAGCAATTTGATATTATATAATATGTAATGTATTACCAATAAATTTCATTCTTATATGCGTGACATAGATTAGGAAAGGGTAAAATACCTTCATGGTAAAATTGTATTTGGTAGAATATCGGATTTTCTTTGATTACAGATTTCAAAAAATTATACAAGTGTTGAATTGACAAATTGGTACAACATACGGATTTTGGAGCTTATTTGCCTATGAGGTGGAGGTTTATGGAAGATATTACTCGTTCTAACGAGTACTTCTTATTCACTAATTCATTATAAACAATATTTTCCTAGCAAATGGATTTTTTTACAGCCAGACTTGATTTTTAGTTAGACGATTTGATAAATTAACGATTAGCATTTTTCAGCTGATTTGATAACCAGTCCAAACCCTCATATAAACCGTCTCCTGACGTGGCACACGTAGCTTGTATGTACCTATACAGACCAATAAAAAGATTACTATACTGCACACTTTCATACTAATAAATTATATCAATGTACCAGTTTCTATTTCGTAATGAATGTAGCCCAAGTTTGTCCGTTATCTCTGCAGCATTCATTGCATTTGGCAAATCCTACAAGCAAAAACGATTCAAATTTTATATGTTACTTTTGATGTGCACAAAGTTTAAGCAAAGCTTTGCCTTGAATTATACGTTAATATTTCAGGACTATTCCGAAATTTATAGCTAAACAAACCTGCTTATTGGCGAAGATGAGCAAAACAGCATCACGTAGTTCATCCTCTGCCAGCATTCGCATTAGTTCTTCTCGTGCTTCTCCTATACGTTCTCGATCATTGGAATCCACCACAAATATCAAACCCTACGTATACAATTAGTAAATTAATAAGACATTACTTATCATTAGAGGCGTGGTATCAATAGGCGATATGTTTAAAGAAAAATATTACCTGTGTATTCTGGAAATAGTGTCTCCACAAAGGTCTGATTTTATCTTGGCCACCCACGTCCCACACCGTAAAGCAAATGTTTTTGTACTCCACAGTTTCGACGTTGAACCCTGAAAGAAGATTTCTCAAAGATGCGTCAATACCCAGTTTCCACACCGTGTCATTATTTTATGACTCACTCACCAATGGTTGGAATTGTCGTCACGATTTCTCCCAACTTAAATTTGTATAAAATTGTAGTTTTTCCAGCCGCATCCAGACCCACTGTAAACCAACCAAAGTCATGTCAATTAAATTAAAAATATAACCATACATGAAGCATATTTCATATTTAAAAAAGCCGTCTTTCGCCATCCGTCAATTGACTCACCCATCAAAATACGCATCTGCTTCTTCCCAAAAAGGCGAGACAACACGCTGGAAAGTGTCAATCCCATGATGAACTTTGTGGGTGGGACTCGCGACGGGGAAGGCGATATTCCTAGACGACAAACAGGTTAAATTAATTTGCACTTAATTAATTTGCGACTTGGAATGACGTGTCGGCACCACCGAGTAAAACAGTTGAGTGTCCGTCAGACGAGAATTGGCAGAATAGGATGAACCAATTTTAAGCTCGGTCCGTCCAGCCTGTGCGTCACAAAACCTTCCAACTTACCTTTGCAGATGGTTAAATTACTAATTAAAAATACGTCGATTTGTAATTTGGGCAATATTTATTGAATAATGACAACGATTTTTATGTTTGTTCCCTCTACTTGGATGGAGAAGTGCTGCCAGTTTCTGTGTCGAGATGGAGCCCATGCCTCAATTTTGCGATAAAAGACTACTTTTCCGAGTTAGAAACCTCAACTTTCTGTAAAATGCCCCTTTTTGCAAGTAGAATGAAAGCGACTTTCTCTCGGGTAAACATGACTCAGTTAGTAGAATTTACAAAATATAATGGTGATTAGTTTTTAAAAATATATATTTGGGTAAAATTAAGTGTAATTTGGTAACCCCCAGTCGTTCATCATGCATCAATCCACATATGTAGAAAGAGAAAGAAAGCGGAGAAATCACTTTTAATTGTGTGCACTACGTACAGCAGGGCTGCTGGTCCATAAGGAAGGTTGATGGGAGTAGTATTGCGGTGGTGGTGGCGAAGATTTAGTTGGGGTCGGTCGGTGGGTGAAATTACACTTTTGTGGAGAAAGAGAGAAAGAGACGGTGGAAAAATTGTGAAGCGAGTGGCTTTTAGTTTTAATTCCCGAGTTGCTCCTCTGGGCTTTCCTCTGTTGAAAAGAAAAATCGAATCAATCCCTGGCCTAGCTAATTCATTTCCATCTCATTTCTCCTTTCTCCTCCATCCACCACCACCACCACCCACACCGCACGAAACTTGCACCAAGTAGGAGGAGGAGAGAGTCCAGCTAGGTCCCCTTTTTCCATTCTCCGTGACACTCTGACTTGACTGACCACCACGTCCTACCAAAAACTGAACAAAGTGCAGCGTTAATGAAACTTGTGCAGCCATGCAGCAAGCCTCTCATTCGACTTAAATCGGATACGAATAGCCAGAGCAGTTTGCTTTCTCGAGGATACCAATTCATGACCAGTTTTAATTTGCAGTTGAAGAATGTATGATACAAAATATGAAATTTTAATTTTTTAAATATAAATAACCATTTAATTTGCAAGTATTTGAGGAAACACACCATAATATATACGTATTTACATATGTATCTATGTACCTGCATGGTCTTAAATTGTAAACATCATCATCATCATTACGAATGAATGAACGATTTTCCACGAAGAGAGAAAGTGAATATATGTATGAGAACTACTTAAATCTGATTTTCGTACTTTGTGTATTCACAGATTTATGGCTTTCTAATTGTGCGTCGCCACTGAAATAAGTAACCTAACAAATTTTACGTGCACGTAAAGTTGATAAAATTTCGTTCAGAGTTCGGAGTAGCTGCTTTCCCCACATTACAAACCCTATCCATCCATCCAGTATCTGGTAGCTGTTTTGCGGTTGACTTCTAAACGTGTTCATTTCCTAAGTGACAGAAGTAATTTATGCAATTCAATTTAAATTTAAATTTGCTCCACTATCGACTAAGTGTCAAATTTACTTTTTGAATATAAATGGCAATCCTTGGGACGGAATAAGGAAAGCGTGTAGCTTTCTCCCTCCACCTCAGGAAAGGATTTACAATTTCATTTTTTAATTGCATTTTTCTATCTAATTTGAATTTTACCATGTTTACGAGATTGTCAATACGTTTTTATCTTGCTTCACATCTCGTGCTTAGTTATGGTCTGGAAGCAAAATTGATATTTAAAAACAAAAACTTGTGATGGAATAATGTAGTAGCACTTGTTTATTATTAGTTGCTGCTCTTGTGCGTCTCTCACTTTTTTGCTTGGAACGTCACTACTTAAACAAAGTATATGGTACGGTATGGCACTCACTCCTCTGAGGAACGACGACCAGTTACTGAGCATCAACTTGTATACTCTAATCCAAATCTGGTCTTCTTATTCTTATTTTTCCGAAACTACAAAGGAAAATAGCTTCCATCCAAAGCCCAATGAACAACCGCAATAACCATTCAAAATCAGAAAGCAAGACGCACAAGTGCAGATTAATGAAATGAGTGATGGCATAGCTTTTAACCGGATGAAAGTCAGGGATAACAATGAACCAGCTTATCGTACACATATATAATGCAATGCACTACATGTGCATGGCTTGCCGATAGGGTGGCTTACATTTAGAGGGAAAAAACCAACAAAAATGCAATACAGACTCAAAGTGGAAACTCAAAGTGCGAGGTGGAAGGTGCAACATAATGAAACGAAATCAATGCTTGCAATAAAGAAGAACGAGCATCTCGACGACGAAAAGAGTGCGAGTATGGCGCATTGATTAGCAGGAAGAGCAGCAGCACTGCATGTGTCACTCTATTGTCTCTAACATACTACACACGACGACGACGACGGCGACGATGATGATGGCGTACTCGCATTGGCCCGTGTGTCAAGTCCATCCCCTTATTAAACCAAAAAGAAAGTGTAGAAACACGACGACGACGACAACGACGACGACATGACATTACTCCTTTCTTTTCCTTCTGAGAAGAAGAAAGCGTTAGATTTTAGTGTTATGTTATTCTGTAAAAATTCGAGATTTTGGCTCCTAGCCGCCTCCTCCTCCCGCTTTCTCCACGTTAGACTTTGTTAGTTACTCTGGTTTACTCGACAATCTGCGAAAGGCTATCAAGTATTTGTTTTAAGCCAGGAAGGCAAATGCTAATGCTAAATATGCCTCGTCCGAGTGGTGTGGAGCGAGCACATCTCGTGCGATTTTTGCCTCGTCGTCAAAGGGATGTGAGCAGTGATGGTTGTCGTTGAGACAAAGAAGAGGACGAGCTGGTACAACTTTGCATAATACAGAGATTAACGGAATGTTGTCAGAATGGAGTGGAGTCAGTTGTCAACATGCTGCGAAGTGGTGGCGGCGGTGCACCCTTAACAAATAAACAATGACGAGTATAATGTGGTTGACACTGCTGCTGCTGCTCGCAGTCGGGGTAGTCGCCGCAGAAGACTTTCTCCAGCGGAGACAAACGTGTAAATGCGTCGGAAAATGAGGAGCACGGGTTTTTGCTTTCTTTTTGGCCACACCACCACTAATAGTTCAGTTGGGATTGCAGTCTTAGTAATGGTACTAAGAGTATGAGTAGTGTGATGATGCGGTGGCGGTGGTGGTGGTGGTGGTGGTGTGGTGTAGGTTAGAAATGGAGATATTGTAGTGAGAGATATAAAAATGTGTATTATAATAATACATAAATATATCGGAAATGGTAGGAGGAGGAAATGGGCAAAATTCTTCACCAAAAATCCACATGGCCAATCCAAAGGAGAATTTCACATTGCTTTCCGTCATCCGTCCAATCGATTGTATTCGGGCGGGCGATTGCGTGGTATTTTCACCAACTAACCGCTATAAAACTATGCCCCACCAAATTATAAGCATTACACGGGGAAAAGTCTCCACTTACTCTCTACCAACTAGTAGTAGTGCTAACTAACTTAGCTCCAGCCAGCCAACACACTATGCAGGCAGACGAAACACACAGTCAGTCGGATGGGATGCACTTTTTCCACCCTCGTCAACAGCAGCAGTATCAGTGCAAACACATTTCCACATTAGAGCAGAACAGGGAAAGTTCGCTCATCACGGTGTGACATTTGCTGTATGGCTTACACACTCATCTCATTGCATAGTTATTAGCAAAATAAAAGAGATGACTTCTCCCTTAAATGTTCACAGTAACTAACAAACAAAGCAATTTGGGTGTTGCTGCTGCTGCAAATTTAAGCTATTTTATGAATTAACGAAAAATACAAGACCTGCTTCTCCATTTTATAATCCTACAATTTACACACTTTCTCCATAATCTTGCTTGAATAAGGGACGTGATATGTGGGGAGCTCCTGTTCTGAGATCTTTCCTTTCCTTATCTCGAATGCTGCTGTTCTTGCCGTTCTTCACTACTCACCCATATACTTTCCACGGTGGAGCATTATTCCTTTACTACTGCTACATGCATACGGACTGCTTTCTCCTATCCTGCCATATACCTCGAGTAGTATTATGTCAGAGGAAAGTGCATTCTTGCACTGCACCGACCCGTGCGCGTGTATGCCAGAAAGTCACCCTCATGCAGGACACGAACACTATCGCACTTCCGAATCTAGAAAATCAGTGGCATTACATCTCTTGGCTCTGTCTTTAGTAAAATGGCTTTCGTAAAATGAATCCTACTAAATTCTGTATTATCCAATTGAAATAAGTGTATTGCATTCTATAATTTTAGACCATTTTACAAAACAAATTTCACATGAAAAATGTTACATAGTTTACGCAGCCCTTTTGGGAAAGGAGCAGATTGCACACGTACTTATGTACTTATATATCAACAAATAATTGAACAATGTTTGAGATTAAATTTGGTTTGTTGAAAATGTAGAGATGAAAGCAAATGCAGTTCTCCCGGTGCATGGATGATGGTTGTGTAGTCAGTTGCATTCAATGTAATCGGATTTTCACATCGTTTGTGTTGAGGTGAAGTTGGTGTGAGTGTGATTCGCAGGAAAGAGGCGGAGGCAGGATGAGAATACAAGATTTCAGTCGTCGTTACTTACAGCACAGCTCCTCTCCAACTGCTACAACTACATACGAACCATGCACCAGCATCACCCTGCCAAAACAAGGCCAATGTGCTAAACTGAAGTCACAAGAGACTGCAAGTTGTGAATGAGGAGACCTTTAGTGCAATTCTACGGTTGTTGGACGGACGGACAGAGAAGAGGATAAAATGCTCCCATACACTTCTGCATGTACACAACTTGTTCTTTCCCATCGTCACTGGGTCTTGTCCCATTTAACGAGTCATTACACGCACCTTTGCACACTCCTCGTTGGTTTCGCAGTGATGGCGAAAAACCCGTGTGTTACAATCTATATCCAATTTATTTTCGATAATATTCATTAAAAATCAATAAAAAAAGAACCTACGCCTGGGCAATTAGCAGTCCTAACTTGCAGCCGTAATAAGTTGCAGGCTATGCTCCTCATGTCTTATCCTTTCTCTGTGGAAGATGGGCATGCAGCTTAGAAAGTAATCTAGCAAGGAGGACGACGAGGATCTCATTCATATCACAAAATGCAGAAGACCCTTCTCCAATGAAGGGAGGACTCAACCATTACTGGCCGAAGCCGGCCTCATGCAGTCCACCAAGCTAAACCAAAATCATGTTCCACACCACTATCAGAAATCCCGAAAACTGGATTTTCATTCGGGTCTAAAATTCTACCCAAAACATCGCATCTTTCCAACCCCTCTTCTTCTCTCCTACTCCATCATGCCACGTTGTGCTCGCTCTTTAATAATAATTCTGTTATGATGCTACGACGGGTCTTTGCGGCACTAACGCTGGATTCTTAGCATGAGACGATTTTAGGGTAAATAGTTTACCAGAATTTTTTACCAAAACCTAGTAAAACCCAACCAAATAAAATTGCTTTTAAACACTAAATAAATACTTTGCTCCTCTCTAATTTTCGTTTCACCCCGATTTTTGCGATTTCTCCCCGTTCGTCATATTGTTCATGCAGGATCTCGGGAACAACAATGCCCGAGGAAAGAGAGAGAAGAGTCAGTGCCGTTGTTCTTAGAGAGGATTCCAGGATTTCGTGTGGAGTTTTTGCCGTAATAAGACTGGTGAATTCAGAGCTTGAAAGTGCATTCATTCCCGTATTCCGTACTCTTGCACTCCAAGTTTTGTGCTGCTGGGGAGTAGTGAGTGAGTAGGACTTGGGCTGGTTGGGTTGCCGTGCTCTCAGTCATCATCCATCCTTCCTCCCATTCATTCACAGTCACACTCTCGGAGAGAGAACACACCGAGGACGACCACACACCACCACCTTTCTCCAGTTTTCTCTTGGTTGGACCTTTTCCACATTTGTGTATTTTCAGTCCAATGTGATTTACCTCTAATCTTACCTAGTATCTAGTCTAGTGGTCCGAGTACCTTAGCAATTAAGAGCAACCACCATCTAGTCAAACCACTGTCTCAATTCGTCCGTTTAACTACAAAAATACAAAAAACTTTTACATACAACCCACTCCACCACGCACAAGTCATTCGGAGTTAGGATGTAAGCATCGTGGTGGGTTTGTATTTGGGCGTGTGTAATTTAGGGAGGCTGACACCACTGGTTTTTTTTTGCAGACGCGTTCTTGGAGAAAACACGTCTAGTAGCCACACATACATAAATACACACATACACACACACTTTACTGTTTATTGTCCTGGATGGGATGCAAATGACAAGCGAACTTCGTACTACTAGATATTTCAAGTGAGAGAAGATAGGATCCAGTTATTTGTTGGCTTCACTATTAAATGAAACTCTACTACAACGACTAAAAAAATACACCAACTTGTACAGAGAAAACAACTCAAGGCATTACATTCAGTATGAACCCAACTCCTACACACGGTCTACCTCAAGACACGACAGAAACACTTGATTTCCTGAAACACGTTGACAAACAAAAATAAGTTCATACAAATTACAACAAGTCTGAGACGTGAGACTTTGAGAAACTTTTAAAACTATTCTATCTTGTAACGGAAGTCAAAAAAAGAAGACAAAATACAACATAATAACTCTAGTCAAATCCCAGTCAGGAATTGTTGCCGTACTTAAAATACTACTACTTTTTGTCGTGTTTTATATATAAACTGCCTTAAATTTTGAATTGTATTTCCTTTTTGGGATAATAATAATAATAATAAATAATAAATAATAATAACGAAGACGAGAAGATTTACAATCCCAAATATTTATATATAAATATATCTCTGAGCCCAAGCCCGTGCTGCTGCAGTTCTCTCTCAAGGAGTGAGGCAAGGTGAGTCACTGGTTTTTTATTGTTTTTTATGTGTCTCCTCTAAAAAAATTTATTTATTACGATTTGATTCTGCTCTATTATTACTATTTTTCTCTTTTTATTTAATTAAAGTCCGAGAGTTGTAATAAAGTGGAAGTGTATGTCCACAATTTTAAGCCTGATTATTGCTCCTGAAGCCATTATCTCACTACGACTTCAATTGATGATAGAGATGTTGTGTTCTCGAGCTGTACTAGAATATGACTTGTGTTTGTGTATGTGCAGAATCTGTGTGCAGTTGTGACACCGTCCTGGAAATTACTTTCACCTCCTGTGGCTGGCTGGCTCTTTCTTTCTCATTTCAACAAATTCACTCGTCTGACTCGTCGGATCGGGTGAGATTTCTTCAACACAAAAACAGACCGACGACAATCTGATCCTGTATTGCAAATAATAATAATAACAATAATATAACGGCGACAACAACGACGACGACGACCTCGTCGCCCTCCTCCCACCACCAAAGCCACCCTCTCCATGTTTTTGTTATTAAGGAGAGCAGCAGACTATGTAGACAGGAAGAAGTAGTACACACTGCCCCAATTCATTTTCATTCTCGACGGAGGAGTAACATTGGGTGGACGCTTTGTGATTGAGAAAGTGTTTTAAAAATCGGGAGAAAACTGAGAGTTGAAAGTGTTTTATTTGGTGGTGGTTTGGCTGTCTAGAGACGAAAGTGGAGTTGATTTGATGTTGAGTATGAGTGGTTGTGGGCAAGTGTTTGTTGAGGACAAGGGACACTTTGAACGTCGTCTTGAAGCAGGCCACTTACACCGGCTTGTGACTCTTTGGCCTCTCAAGCACCACCACTGTTGTCGAGGTGAGTCAACATTTTACTAAATTGCCCTTATTCACCCAAAAGAAAGAGCTAAGGCGAGAGCACACACGGCGACGTGGCGGACAACAAAGGCCAGCCATTCGGTGTGCCGTATCCTATTTTCCTCTGGTGAAAGCAGCTCGGCTTACATTTAACTTTCTCAGGTTTCGTTAAAATGATCAGATTCAGATACAATTCTAGCGTATCCAATAAAAAATTCTAAATTTATCCGGAAATAAAATTGTCAACAACGAGGGAACTAGAGACCTTGTTGTGACAGTAGAATAACTGCGTACGGGGAAATTGATACAGTTGAGATAACTAGCAATTAATTGATTGAATTGAAAAATTAAAACTTCAATCCAATTCAATTAAGAGTGGTTTTGCGTATAGTATAGAGTTGTTCAGCAAATGGCGAATTTAAAAATTCAACAAAACACTGAGCCGACAATAATTCTACCTTTCACTTTAATTTTTTATGAACCCTAAATTATCACCTAGTTAAAAAAACTATAGTGAAATTCCCCCTTTATTATTGTCTATGTATGTATTTTTGTAACACTCATGGCACGATTTATCCAACATAAAGTCTCGCTGAATTGCTCGTAAAAAATTTCAATTACAGTTATTAAAAACTTTTCAAGACTTTATAGAATCGAAACAATTTTCTACTTTCCAACAAAACTATTTAAGCTGCTGGTCGGTAGTTTACGAATAAGAAAGAAATAAGCGTTTTAATCTCACTGACAAAAGGGAAAAAAGAGAATAAGGAGAAAAAAAGTTTCATTCTTCTTCGTCAAGTGAAATGGATAACCTTCCGACTTTAATTCTAATACTTTGTTGTTGTTGAGACGACTGGTTTGACAATTTGATAATTTTTAGTTAGTCCTCAACTTTTGAGCTCAAGCAATTTTGTATTTATTAAAAAAGTTGAAAAGTCTGCCCGCAACTTGTGAGTGAGTAAGTGTGCGATACTTTTTTTGCCTTTTAGAGAGGCACAACATTGGAAGAAATAAGTACGTACATTCTACTTTTTTTCAAGTGAGCAATTCATTGGCGAAACCCATTTATTTTCATTCTGTTCCTCCTTTATGGCAGAGTATTATGTGTCTCTCTTTACATAAACGGACAAATCGAACTAATCGCACAACAGTGAGTTGGTTGTCGGGTTTAAATTAAATTTGATATGGATGTATGCATGTCGTTGGACAGTGAATGTGTCGTGTGGGTCGTGTACATTGTGGTTCCAAGGTGGAGAAACACAAATTCAAACACAAGAACATTCACTATTGAAAACCACGCTATTTACACACTGTTTGTTACTACGTGGCTTTGGCGTGTTGTTTGTTGTTTAAATTTGAACGAGGGGAACTACCAACAACTCTGTCTCCGAGTGTACACACTTCTTTTCTTTCCCCGCTTTCTCCCCGTTTACTTACGCTACTGGTCGTACATATTAGGTTTCATTTTAAGTTTGATCGCATTTTGAGCAATTTATGCTTATTTGATTTCACATGCAAAAAAGCATATTAAAAATGGATGAGCACGTGAATGCCTTCATAACGTAGAGTTACGAGTTTACAACGTGGCGGTGGTGGAACATGTTTACGTAAGAAACAAGCCAACGGGATCCGTTGTACGGACAGATGAATGGAAAGAGTTTACGGTTTCGGAGAAGAAGAAATCGGCGGAGGCCAGATTCATGACCTAGGTTACGGAAAGCCACAGCCAGAGGAGAGAGAGAGAGAGAGAGAGAGAGTAATAGTGACGGAGGGAGTGAAGGAGCTGTTGGGAGTTGAAAGTTTGAAGAGGCGATTTAACCCGTTCCTTCCCACTACAGAAGAGCTCATGCATATTTTATTCGCAAACTCCCCTCAACTCCCACTACTACACCCGGCTACACACCACTCCATCACGGATAACATCACCAACTACAGCTCTTTTAAACACTTTAAACTCTTTGTGCTGCTTTCACTCACTTCAATCCAGTGCTCTGAGCCTCGTAGGACTGGTGAGGTTCAATGGTTCAAATGGCCCGACACTTCAGAGAGAATCCTGGATTTAACTGGTGGCATTTGGCTCTTTCTTTCTCTCTCTTTCTTCATCCACTGCTTTCTCCCGTGGTGCTGGTCGGTCGACCGGTATGAGTAAATACACTCGCCGACTCTCCTCAAAGGGATCAGTCTACCATGTGTACCTACTGCTCAACCTATTTACATTTTTGTTTGGATTTCAACCGTTCATTCATGATATCAATCTGAGGCTCGTAGGTAACTGCATCTGTACGATGGTGATATAGTAGGAAATCCTGCAAACGCACTTGTAGCCAACCACCACGTGGGGGTGACGGTGACGGGAGTAGTAGTACCAGTCGTAGTGCATTCCTCTGATCTTTGTGGTGGTAGTAAAGTACAGTGCGGCGGCATGAATAGTGGATGACGTTGAGTCCTACTGATAGTTGCACTTCTTTCGGTGAGGAAAGCACCGGTCGTGATGTTGGTAGTTTTGCGGTTTGCTCTCACTCTTCTTCTTCCACTTCTTACATAACACATGGAAGAGGACGAAGAAAGAATCGTGCTTGGTGCCATGTTTTTACTTTGGACGCTTTATGTACTCCTTGCCTAACACTTCTTTGCTTGCATAGCTCCTTGACCTTGAGAGACTTTAGATTGACGGAGACTTTGACTCTTCTCCTCCCGCTTTTTACACATTCATCCATCCCGACTCCTCAGGTAGCGAGGTATGTATGCGTATTGAGACAGGTCGGCTGAATCAAGTGAGTGTTGGGACTAGATGATCAAGCCACGTACATATTATTGCCTTGCTTTCTTTCATGAATGAATTCTTGCCTGGTTGGTTGAGCAGGACGTGACTATAGGCGACGACTACGACTGTATCGCTTGATTCCGCATAGTGCATCTAAATATAACAGCGTTATAAGTACATGCACATTTATCCATACGGAAGTACAGGCAGTACACGAGTACCAAGTTTTAGCCAGGCTTACGAAACGTTGTACATACACAAATAAAAATATGACGCATGCATAATTGAGAGTCACCTCTGCCACTACTTTAGTGAAAACTAAATGCTTCGTCCACATGAAGGCACCTTATCTCAAAATTGGTCTCTATTGATTTCTACATTACATTATTTGTGATTATGCATGCAGTTAATGTGAGTCTGTTCTCTGGCTCAAAACGAACAAAAAATTAATAACAACTCGCAATCAGCTCGACTCAAACAAGTCCAACAAAAATAGGACTTGTACACAATAATATTTAATAAGCCAGTTAAATTCGCATGACCAGATGGGCAAGTTTAATTTGAGGTGGAGGAGAGGAGCGAGTTAAATGAGAGATAGGAGAGAGAGGAAAGAGATAAATCAGCAGTATACATATTCGTTCGTGTTGATTCTGGGCGCAGAGGAGGAAAATATTAAAATGCTTTTTGTGGAAGAGAGAGACTCAGTTGCTTCCCGTAGTTAAATTGGAAAGTGAACTGAGAGTGAGTGAGTGAATGGATTGGTTGGTGGATGAGAGAGATTGATTAAAAAATCGATGCGTTGGTTTAGTTTAGTTTGGCTGAGGTGCTTGCTTGCTGCTGGATGGCTCGTGCTGCTGCTGCTGGTGACTGTATGGGTGGAGAAAGAAGGGAAAGAGACACAGTTTTAGTCAGAGAATAAGAGAGAGAGAGAATGTAGTTAGCAGTCTCGGACGAGTTTATTGCCCATATCTAATATCACATCGTAGCATTGGCTCTCTCTCTCTCTATCTCTCTCACCTTGTCTGCTTTATCCTTCCTGCCGTGCAACCCAAACTCACTAAATATCTCGCAAACCCTCCTTCTATCCAGAGAATCATTGTAGCAGCGTATGGATGGATCAAAACCTGCTTCCATGCAGGTTGAGAGAGGAGATAATGAAAATGCAAAATCAGACATACATATCTGCGCATTTTCCAATCAAAACCATGTTACGGGCAAATGTGTTGCATTTATTACGTGACCAGAGCAGAGCAGAGTTTGAGCTCGGTTATCTTTGATAAAATAAATTTACGAAATTAATAAATGTATGTAAATATACGTGTATGTACATATTTTGTACGCATGGTAGATCGACATACATACAGGAAGAGGTTGAAGGATGTCGTCAATTTTCGAGAGAAAAAAAGGTGGTTAAATGGAATTGTTATTAAGAGAAACTTGTTATAACATCTGTCATTGTCACTCAAGGATTATTGCCAGCGTTTCTTTGTAACTCGTATCTGCAGGCTGCGCCCTTAACATCGCGTGGAATCCACCCATTCTCGGAATTTAAACAAAATATGAAAATTCAAAAATGAGCGAAGGGATTGAAGATATATTATTCATTCTCGTATTATTTTATACATTAAATTTATGAATAGCGAGAATCAGAGAATGGTTTGGTTGATGCCGAGGCAGACCCAACGCAACATAATAATTATCCTGGCTCAAACTCGTCCCTCGTCTGCATGAGGCCGCAGTTCAACTTCTATACGCCTAGTTTGGGTTCATTGTTGTCTAATTGTATCCGTCTCTCTGGCGTGGCATGGAGAGAGAGAAATAGAAAAATGTAAATAATGATTTATACAAAATCCGAAATGTTGGAATACGAAAAATAAACAAAAAATCAGGCCATATTCTGAATATTCGGTTCAATTTCCCTACTATTTCGCCTAAACAGGGCATTGCTTGGCAGGGGATGGGTGACGACGACCCTTTTTGGGTACTGAGAATTTGGATATGCATGACAGCTAAAACTTTGGAACATTCACTTGGTTCGACGTTTGTAAAAGTTTCACTGATTCCACGCATTTTGATTCTTGTAAGTTTTTTCGAGAATGAAATGTTTCCACGATTTTTGACATTTAAACCGTGGATAATGGAGTATATCATGGGAATAACTTTTCTACCAACGTGCATACTTATTACGTACACAAACGTACACGTCTTTTGCTTCCAAGCATGCAAAGTAGCGTTGGAAATTACCGAGTGTGAACTGTGTGGACAGACCCCACAGCTCGTGTCCAATGGAAGTGAAAACTTTTATGATTTGTGAACAAAACTGGAAACTCGTGGGTTTGGTTGAACATCGATCGATCCGAGTTTTCCCCTCAAATGCATATTTATGATCCAAATTTGTGAAATTTAAGTTCAGGTGTGGTTCAGTTGGTTCGATTCTCCATCCAACTACTACCAAACTCTTCTCATCTTTTGCTCACTCTTCTTCCTCTGTTTACAACCACCATTCAGCCGACCGAGTAAATGACTCGTGCCACGTTCAGCGTGTTCTTCCCAAATTCGAAGGGTAGGCAGGTGTGCGGGGCTCCTCTCGCTCGCTCTCCTATTTATTCAGGATTCGTTTCTTCTTCCAGTTTTTTGAGTTTTTAAGGTTTTATATTCACAATTTTTTTCCTACAAAAGGCATCCCAGAGTTTTGAGGCCGATTTGAATGAAATATGAAGAGTTTTAACGCAGAGTTTCCCTCTTTGCTGTGACCAGCCAGTTGGGCACTCGCTTTTTAACGATGGATGGATGGATTCAAACTGGGTTCATCCTCTAAAAAAACTTTTTATCCTTTGTCACTGGTGCGACAATAATTTGATGGACCGCTTGTCGAATTTTGACCCAAACTACTCTGGCCATACACTAAACTCGCTCTCTTTCACTTATCAATTTATCATTATTTGGCCATTAAAGACAAAACTTTTTTACTTTGTCAGTTTCTCCCAAGTTAGCGAATGCTCAAAGTTAAGTAGTGGATTGGAAGAGAGATAGAAAAGAAAAGAAATAAAAGATTCGTCATCCCAAAAAGCCAAAAGATGATTTTAGCCAACTCAAGCCAAACAAAGGTCATCTTAAAGCCAAAGTCCAGTCCGGTTCTGTAAAGATGAGACAGACAGACATACACACACACACAAATAACTTTCCTCCTTGAGATACATCTTAACCGGTCCTCAATATAAAATAAATGCATGACTTATCTCGTCTAAGAGATGAAACACTTTCCCCGTCTCCCACAGCACGTAAATTAATAAAGAAAGGAGGAGGTTATAGAGCAGACGAGTCGTGAATATGTGTGCTTTGCTGCCCAGTAAGTGAAGAAACAGACGGGGAAAAAGAGAACACATGAACAACGAATACGCTAAAAAATTCATTAAACTCGTTCCTCAAATCAGCACCAAATCAAAATAACAACCTTACCGCATCATCATAATATGCACAGTGGTCATCTTCATCGTTCGCGGAGTGAGTGGCCATATCTATTTCTGTATCCATGCTGTAGATTTATTTATGTGGCATCAGGGTTGAAAGTGGTGAGGCGAAGATGAGAGTTTGAAGTGGGGAGAATGGTTGGTGGAGGTGAAGAAATTTGGGGAAAATCAATTGGCTCTTTTCATTGGCAAAATGACAAAAAATGTTATGAGAATTTCATCCAGCAGAAGCAAGAAAGAAGAGACCACCGACACCGTGGCAGGATGGAAGAAATAAGCACACACACATACACACACACATGTAAGAAGAAGAAGACTTGCTTTACTTCAAG
This sequence comes from Folsomia candida, assembly GCF_002217175.1. Lineage (NCBI taxonomy): Eukaryota > Metazoa > Arthropoda > Collembola > Entomobryomorpha > Isotomidae > Folsomia > Folsomia candida. The sequence continues at coordinate 4,040,561 of NW_019091198.1, forward strand.
TGAGTGCAGACAGAGTGGCGCATGACTTTCTCTCACAAACTCACAGACTGAAGGATGATGATGAGAAAGCTAAAACTAAAACTATGAAACTATGAACTATAAAGTATGAACATGAGCATGGGTCCAACACCCGTCATGTTCTCCCTCCTTTCACCAAACATTTCTTATTTATTTTCGGATTCCATGTATTCTCAGTGCTCACGACCCTCAACTCGACGGAAAAAGATGCCAGAGAGACGGTCGAATCAGTCGTGAGATTAAAGTGATCGTCAAAAAAATAGCAGCAGCAGCTTGTCCAAAGTATGTTCAAAATTAAAAGAAGGTCTAAACATTTAAAGCCATTCCGTACATTTTGGTGGAATGGGGCGACACAATTTGTGACCACTCCCATCACTTTCCTCACATTGCCAGCAATCTTCCAATCTCCCGTTTTTTCACGAATGACGAATATTTCTGTTTTTCTGTCGATTCATTCCAGTTCCTGGAAGTTTGTGGGATTGGATTGGATCTTTGTCTTGTCTTCCAGTTGGGGATTAGGGTCGAGGGAAGAAATCGAGATGAGGAGAAAATTTTATTTTGTTTTATTCCGACCAACTCTTATCTTCACTTTTCTCTTTTGTTACACATTGACTCGACTCAACCAACTCTGCTCCGGGCTCGGACTACGACATTGATGGAATTATAAATACCAAGAGAAATATTTCAAATAATAGTTTAATCGCATGAGAGAAAATGTTCAAGTTTTTAATTTAAATTCTACAAGTTTTTTTGTAAGTATCTACTTTAACAAAAAAGTCACATTATCCAATCCATCGATCCAACTAGGACGTAAGATTGATTTAAATGCAAAGTGAAAGCAAATATTATTTTTTTGAGAAGAATTGAGATTTTTTAAGGCCTTTGCATTCATTCACGGGTGGTAGACTGTAGAATATTTTCTCGATTAATGCTCTTTCATAAGCCTGAGCAGATTGTTAAATGTTGTACATTCAGCCATGTACCTGGATCCACACTTGGAAATAATCGATGTGTTTTATGTTGAAAGAGAGTCCAGCAGGTAAACAATACCGTGACTAATCCCATACTGCGCTCCATTTGATGACTGCTGCTGCTGCTGGAAGAGTTATTGCATAAAAATTTGAAAGACTCAAACTTGAATACGTTTTGTTGCTAGTATGAAATTGTTAACTTGTTTGTTCGATATTTCTAATGTTGATGAGGCCGCGTTTTCGTTATGTCATAAATTTACTGCCAGTCTACGACAGGATCGAGCGAAATACAACTTCACAGGAATTTTCGCTGTTTCTACTTTTAATAAATTTCCCCCATATTTTCCACCACCAGCAGCTTTCGTGATTCCTCTGCGTCTTTCTCGTGTTATATTTTCTCCACAAGATAGATACACGATAAATTTATCACGTGAACTGTGAGTAAGGTGCCTTTCTCTTGTGTAAGAAGGTGGGTGGTTGGTTGGTTGGTGGTGAGACATAAAATAACAAAGCAGAGTTATGTCGCAAGAAGAAGAGTTGAGAATTTTTATGTCAAAGTTTTCCAAATTACAACCACACATATCAATAAAATTATGCTGAAATTTAATCCGCAGTAGTAAATCTTAATTTTGCTCCACCTTGTGCGGCACCAACCACGAGCGAACGGCAGCCCTTCAACAGTTCTGGTTTATGAGATAACTTTTTAAAATATGAATATGAACACTGCGAGTTAAGCAGACCTAAAATAAAATGTTAAAATGGGCAAAGTTTCACAAATTTCATAGTTTTGGAACAACTTTCAAGTTTCACCCTGAGTTAGGCATAGAGGGCATGTTACACAGTTGCTGTGCGCATATACTCGTGCATACAGTTTGGAGAAAGGAGGAGATATATCTATAAAGTAAAATTAATAAAATCGTACCTTCTTCTTTCACCCGGAGGGCCGTTATCCCGACAAAGTCATTTAATCAGGTTGTCCTTCATCGTTGAAGATGAGGCTATAGACTAATATTCTTAATTCTGTCTCCCACCAAAGCACTGCAGCTTTACGTCTTTTTAGCAAATTTTTTATAGCTTGATGCCCTAGGAATCTGTACTGGTTGTTGCGACCACACTTGAAATCGTGGTATGGACAGTGGTCGTCACCTATGATATGGTGCCCTTAATAACGACGATCCCCTTTCATAAGTGTAAAATATATTCAGCCTGATAAGAATTTTATTTCATAATAATAATCGGAAGGATCATATGTTTAAGATCTAACATGTGTAGACACCGAGCTAAAGTCAAAAGTCTTGACATAATTTAAACATATTGAAGAACAATATGTAGAAACATTGACTATCTAAAATTTACGACAAAAGCAGACTTCTCCCAATTATATTGAGGACTTAATATGATTTTATTACTGATGGGGAAAAGGTACTGGAACATACAGGTCCACGCTAATAATGTGAGCAAAGCCATAAAAATAGTAAAGAAAATTTGTAGTCAGAAGGAAATATTTATTTACAAGTTTTAATAGGATAAGCATTTTGCGGAGAATCCTTGCAAGTAAGAGCACTTGTAAAGATTCCGACTTTCAAATTTAAATATAAACGTTATTGCCTCATGTGACTTATAATTTCAGTCAGACTGAAGAAAGGATCCAATGTCGACAATTCACCTTTCCACATTTTCGTAATATTTTACTTAATAATTCGTACCCACAGACATACGTTTTTTTCTCTTACACAATTATAAATAACAGCGCAATATAATACGTACGAGATTGAAATCTTTTATAATTTGCCGAAATCGTATCTGCGAGACTCATAGTTTAGAAAACAAACCATGAAACTTGAATGAAAACGTATTTGAATAAATCATTTTCTTAAATTAAAATATTTCTGGATGCATGAAAATACAAGGCGTGACTTTTGCTGGGTCGACTCTTGTGTTTGAACAATATTATAGTTTTTGTCACAATCACCCTGCAAATCTCCAGGGCACTCTGCATTGTAAAAGTGAAGCCTGTAAAAAGCTATAAAGTGGTGCAAAATAGTGTAAAGCGCATAAAACTGTGGAGAGAGGAAGTGAATGTTTGGCATAGGTTGGAAAAGAGAGAGAGAGAGAGAGGGAAAAAAGGCCTCTGTTTCTTTCTGCATGGCTTACACTCCACACAGAGCAGTTGGCATTAGCACCACATCAATGCGATAGTGGTAGCAGTTGAGGGAAAAGAGAGAGAAAGAAAGAAAGCAGGCTTATACTTGGAGGATGATGGTTTGGTGTAAAAAGTGGAGTCTAAAGTGTATTAAAGTTGTTAGTTAGTTAGTGCAGGTTTGGATGGGCCGAGCACCTAGATTTGGATGGGAAGGACCAGCAGAGTCAGAACCAAGTGTGTAAAAAACATCGGTATTATCGATTCTCACGTGTTCATCCGAACCAAGCAAGCAAAGCAACCCGGAATAAATTTTTACTTTTACTTTAATACTTAACTTCTCCAAAACTCTAAAACTCTCTCTGCTCTCACTCCACCACAGACTAAACTAATATCGTATCACCACCACCACCTCCACCTCCACCCACATCCAAACACAAACTTATCCCACTACAAACTTTTACTTTTACTCCATTTATAACAATACCACAATAATACGTCAGATTTATTATTATTATTATTCTCATTATTGCAAAACTACTCGCTAAGTAGGATCAAATTTCCTTCTTACCAGAGTCACTTTCTTTCCACCATTATTATCAAATTCGAGTCATTTCATTTCATTAAAGGGCCGTTCTAACGTGCTTTTGGCAGTCGCAGACTCACTGAAAAAAATGTAACGTAATGAAATTATTAAATTGACCAAGGAACGTTAATTCGTGTAGTGAATGAATGAACATTAATGATTAAAAACATTTGAAGTTTTAAATGTTCCACTGAAGCCTTATCGGGGTGAAGTACACGATAATGATGTCGTGACTGTTGTTTGTATGTAATGTCAGAGAGGCAAATGCTATGCAGAGTTGGCTGATGTCATTATATGTCATGCGTGCCAGTGTTTAAAGCAACTCGTATTTTAATGCCAAGCGAAACCCACAGCCTAGTTAATAATGTAAAAAAGTAGTCAATACTTGTACTTTGTAGCTGCTACTAATTACTTGCTAATAGAGGGAGGGCACGTGCATGCATTCATATTAAAACATGCACCTTCGCTAATAATTTATGGCTGGAAAGTTAATTTAAAATAAAAAGCGAGCCTTGTGTTTCGCTTCTTCTTCCAATATTCTTAAAGGGAAAGCATAAAATATTCCATGGTGTGTGATCGGCCTCTGGAAATGTTAATAAAAGAGAGAGTACATAAGTACGTATAGAAAAGACTTATGGATATACATGCATATGTACAACATGCAGCATGTACGTACGTATTTGGATTGGGCACGCTGTTTTTTCTGCAGATTTACGTCACTTTCTCCATTGTCTCCTTTCTGTCCTGCTTGTTGGCTAGCAGGGTGCATTTTTGTTCTTTACAAAAGCACGCTAAAGTTTAACATGGAAAACTTTCCGTTCCAGAGAATGATCAAGATTGAGTTTATATTTTTTGGAATTGGGAAAAGGACGAGAGAAATGTTTATTTTAATTACCAATTGCAAGCCCTAATTGGTTTCTGCCCTTCTGCAGCTCTGCGACTTGAGAGCTGCATTGTGTTCCGCTGGTGCATGAGAATTGAAGGAAAATAAGTAAAATTAGAATGGATGAAATCGAATGAAAATAAGTTTGTGCTCGGCAGCTGGATAGAGATCAAACGAGAGGAAGGAGGTTCAGCAATTTTTTGTAATAAATATTCAAACTTGCATAAAATGTGGTGGTAGGGAGTTGCTGCTCAGGTTGGAAAGAGCAGAGCATCAAACTCGTTGCAATTAAATGGGTTAGTCATAAATTATGGAGTACAATGTAAAAGGGGATTGTACTGGGTGAGCGAGAGAGTATGTTCTTCTATGAGATTGAGAGAGCTACAACTACGTGTCCTTTCTTTCTTCTCTTCTATTATCTATGAATCAAGCCACAGCCATAAATTATCCTCAGGAAGGTATAACAAGAGTAATAGTTGGCAGTAGGCATCACTGAATAAATAGGCCGGGCTCCTGCAATTTGGAGGAAATTAAAGCCGGTTAATTTATTAAAGTGGCAAATGGAGTCTGGAATTGAGTGTTTTTGAAATAATTTGTGGCATGACAATATTACTCAAGATTTTTACTATGTTCGACCCACCACGACTTGCACCACCGCCACCACCACCACCACCACAACTATGTATACGACAAAGTTCAATTAGCTCGACATTTCGTCGTCGTTGTGGTCGTGGTCGAAAGGAGGTTCATACTCCACTCACGACCACGACCACGACGACCAGTCTCGTTGAAGGGAAACCAGAAGCCAAGAATCAAACAAAACAGGAAAGAAAGAAAGTCTTGTTCGAGTCTGGGGAAAACACGTATTTTGTTCAAAGTGGAAAGCAAAATAAAGAACAAGAGACAAGTGCCACATTACGGCGTATTGGCAGAACATAGTCGCTACATAGGTAGCGACTAGTAAGTAATTGTATTGTGTGCACTTTCTCTCCCTTTTTTCTCTCTCTCTCTCACTCTCTCTCTCCTCTCGGATTCATGAATAAACTATAAAAATTTAAATGCCTTATTACACGTTTATCGAGAGCTCGAAAGCAGCCATCAACGTAAAAGAAAGATTAAAATCAAGGGATTTGTAATTAAATATTCAGAATGTTTTATTACGAGATTTTTGTGCTTGGGATCGGGCGAGGGGTTGATGGTTGGAGAAGAAGAAGTAGACGGATGACTGGAGTCATGAACAGCCTGCCGACTTAGTCGTCCTAGAGCTGTGCGAAGATGGATCAATATGTTTGTAGTAGTTTGTATGTTCAGTGTTGAATGTTCAGTTGTGATGTTGTAAAACTTTCATCCATCGAGTAGAGAAAGTCAGCCACTATCAAGTAAACTGCCACTGGCTCCGAAATCCGATCCATCTCAGTTCTGCTGGCGGTGGTGGTGGTGATGGTGGAGACCAAGTGAGTAATCCAATTCTGGCTGTCGTCCTCCTTTAATCCAATCCCAACTACTTCCAACCAACAAACCAACTACATACATACATCCACCACTCTTCTTGAATCTCGTGCTTTCCTCCTCACTCTCACTCGTCTCGTGTGTGTGTGTCTGTCTCTAAACTGAAAAGAGTGAAGACTGTAAACTCATATCTTATCAATCATGGATGGGGAAGGATAAAAACATAAAAACCCATAACAACTCGCACTAAATGCTTATCTTTATCTTTACTGCTTCCATGTAAATCGACAAATGTTCCCCAACCAACCTACCAACTTGCACGCCGCCTTCTTGGTGGAGAAAGTCAAAAGATCAAACTGCTTATCTGTCTAACAGATGGGTACCTACGTTCGTACGTATATGTGCTTATCGTCAGGTTCAATGAATCATTCACATCCACCACCCATCATATTTGGTTCTTTCTTCCTTCGCTGGTTGGGTAGTTGGGCTGGGTGCGCTTCACCCAATAATGAAATGCTGCAATGTTTTGTTTGTTTTTCTGATGCGGATGACGAACTGAGAAAGCAAATTTAAGCCGAGACTCGATACCACCTAAAAAATATGCATTAAGGAAAGCATACATTATTGCATGATGCCTTATGAAAGAGTGTAAATGTGGATGTTTGCTGGAGAAAGAAATATGTTTTTGTGTTATTTTCAGGACTACTTTTTGATCGAGTATCGAGACCCACAGTATCGAGACCCACACTGACCTGGTCAAAGGTCAAAGGGGGTCCCCGCAGTTAATGCCGGTGTGTTAAAGTGGCAATGGCAACAACAGCAACACTAAACGGGCCAACAGGCGGGCTCCATGCTACACCAACTTTAATTCATACGGACAATCCTCCCCCAGAAGAAACTTGTCGAGTAGACTCCAACTCTAGTTTTGAAAGTGGGCATGAAGAACAAATTCAGCTCCAAAGAGGAAAAGGTGGCGGCAGTGGCGGACCTGGAGAAGGGGTTGACTGTCCAAACACTGCTCCCCCCAATACAGACCTGGGATTTGATGACCCTTCAATTCCCACAAACAACAATTCTACCACAGCCCACAACAACGCAGCCTATTTCATGGACTTGTCGGAAGCGTCCTCCAAGAAGAGGAGAAAGCAGTCTCGTCCCGTCCGCATCCCAGTTGACCCCTCTGACGAGACAGGTGGGGTTCCTGGTGGCAGCGACCCATTGCAGCAACACGGAGGAGGAGGGGAGGAGGTTGAGGAGGAGGAGGGCCGTCAGAGGAGCGAAGGAATTAGCAAAGGGCCCAGGTCCCACGTGCCTCTTAATCTCTCCGGTCGCAACGATCAGACCTCTTCTTCGTCAGAAGATGAGGCCAAAAGTTCCTTCACCATGTCAAACAACTCTCCACGTCTCAACTCCTTCAGTGAAAATGACAAGACTGAACTTCTTCTTGCGGGACAAGGGACCAAAGACTCCCCACATCGGATGAGCACCACCGGCTCGCCCTCTCTCCCCGTGTCTTTCTCCCCGGGACTGTTCCCCCTCGGTGCACCATCCTCCTTCAGCTCCCTCTTCTCCGCAAACCTCAACCTATTCGCCCAACAACAACAGCAGCACCACCAACAGCAACAGAACCCTGGTCCTGCTGGCACACCCACGTCCTCCTCATCTGCCGGTTCCAATAGTGGGCTCATGGTGGGGAACGTGTCTGCCTCCCTGCAAAACATGCCCCCACACCGGATTTTCAACCCAGAGGCCTACTGTGACCTTTGCAACAAGGAATTTTGCAACAAGTATTTTCTCAAGACACACAAAGCCAACAAGCACGGCGTGTACACAGAAATGTCTCCAAGTTTAGGGATGGGACAAGTAATTGTGGCCAACTCGTCGTCCAACACCTCATTCCTCACTGGGGCTGCCATCCTTTCATCAGCAGCAGCCAACACGATCAGCACCAGTTCTGCAAATTCTTCCACTGCCCTTCTCCTCGCTGGACACGGCCAACAACCAGGCGGAGGAGGAGGAGTAGTAATGGGAGCAAACCTGCTAGGAGCTGCTGCTGGCAATACCACCGTCTCCTCCAGTTCTGGGCCAAGTTCCAATAGTTTAGTCAAAGGGACGACTGCTGGAGGCATCTCATCGGAAATCCCCTTCTCGTTGGCTCCATTCACTCTAGAGAAAGGGGCCGGAAATAGCAATGGCTCTCAGCAACGTGAATCATTCTGCGAACTCTGCCAAAAGGAGTTCTGCAACAAGTACTTTCTCAAACGACACAAGGCCAAAATCCATGGAATTCCTGTCGACAGTCATTCATCCACCGGGAGTGGGCGGAGCAGTAGTTCCAGCAACCATGGCAAGAGCAGCAGTCGACCCTTCTCCAATGGGGGTGCTGGTGGTGACAACAAAAGTCTGTCCCTTCGGGAGTTGGGGTTGGAAAGTCTGGGTCTCGAGATTGTAGCCAAGCATGTGGAGGAAGCCAACCGTGTGGGGGGTGGTGGTGGAGGTTTTGGAGACTTGGGAGGACGAGAAGAAGGAGAACTTTCCGCCGAGGAGGAAACAAGAGACGACCAGAAAAGTCCGGATAATTTGGGAGAAAATTCCGCGGATGAAAATTGCTCGTACAGAATGTCCATCAATAACGCTTCCTCCTCCAACATAGGGGACAACAGTTGCCAATTCTGCCTCCGTGACTTTTCCTCAAAACAACACCTCATTAACCATCTCATCAAAAAGCATCGACTCCTCGTTCCATCCACATTCCCACCATTTCTTTTCCCTTTCCCTGCCCTGTTTGATGACCAGAGTGGTGGTGGTGGTGGTGGCGGCGGCGTTGGTGGTGCTGATACTCCACTGACTCTGAATAACAATGGAAATGCCGCTGTGGGTGTGGAGGGTGATTTTGAGTGCACTTTGTGCAACCGATCCTTCCAAACGGTGTACCTTCTTCGCATGCACAAATCATACTTTCACCCTGACTCATCCCATCATTACGGAGGAGGAGGAAACGACGACCAAGAAGAATCAGAAGCCGACAAGTACGCGAGAGCAGTTTTTGCCGTGAATCAAGAATCCCATCACTCTTCTAAACGACGAGGAGGAGGGAGACGCGGAGGTGATATAACAAACGCTGAGGAGGGAGACGAAGCAGATGAAGTTGACCAAGACGAACAAGAATTTCACTCTGAACATGACGAGTCCAACTCTCCGTCTTCTCCAACAGCAGCAACAGCCGGAGCAGATGACAATAATATGAAACTGGACCACAGGGCTTCAAAGAGCAAAGAGGATAAAAAATCAAAATCGTCCATTGCAGAAATCGAGGCGAGAGGAGATGCCACTTCTGACTCTGACGACTTGCGACGGCTCCAAACAATGATAATGGAACTGAATCGGGTTTCTTCTGCGGTTGCATGGAGTCCTCCTCTTGATGGGTCTGTAGGTTCGCTAGGCACTCATCTCTCACTCCCCCCGTCACTCGGGGGGATGGGGCAGTCAGGCAGCAGTGGGGGTGGAACCCATTGTGGAATTTGCAACAAGGAATTCTACTCCACCTACTTTCTCCAACAACACATTCAACACTTTCACTCTGCAAACAATGGAGGAACGGAGTCGTATGTGATTAAAAGCGAGTCTCCTCTCAACACCCTCATAAATTCTTCCGGGGAGCGGAGTGGAACTCCGACGGATGGTGGTGGAGGAAATATTCGCATAAAAACCGAATCCTTTGACATGAGTGGAGGTGGTGGGAACAAGAAGTCTGAATCCACCGGTGGGATGATTACCATCTCTCCAGAGACCTTAAAAGAGCGCCTCCTCAACCCAGAAGCATTTGGAAGTGGGGATTCTTCCGCGCTTGGAAGTCTCGGTGGGGGTGGCACTTCTACATTTTTGACACCAAATTGCCCCAAAGGAAGCAGCAACAACAGCAGCGTGAATAACAACAATAATAACAATGCGCTAAATAAGGACGGGCCAAAGAGACCAAGTCCTTCCCTCAGCCGAAGTTACTGTACTATTTGTCACAAAGAACTGTGCAATAAATACTTCATGCGCACCCACATGCTAAAAATGCATGGAATCAGCATTGAAAGCAGTACAGGGTTGGGTGGCGTCACTTGTGACATTTGCAACAAAGAGCTGTGTTCCAAATATTTCCTGAAAGTACACAAGCAAAATACGCACGGGATTGTGGATGAGGGGCCGTCACCTCCCAATCCATCCACCCCAGGACCTGGGCCCTTGGCCAGTTTGCAAACCTCAGCCGCTGCCAACTTTCCCCAACTTCTAAGCAACTCTGGCGGCGGTTCAGGTTCTTTGACAGGACTCAATCTCTCCACTAATTCGGCAAACACGTCTCCTTCCTTATCTGAGGGGGGCAACCAGCCCGACAGCAATTCTCTCCTCCCACTATTTCCCAAGGAAGCAGGCGACCTTTCCAATCGCTACTTTTGCCACTACTCTGAAGTTTGTCCCTTTTGCGGGAGGAGGTTCCGGAGTCCAAAGTGGCTCAAAACCCATTTACAACAAGATCACGGGGAAGAAGGTCGTGAGAGGTGGAAAAGCATTGAGCGGAGTCTAAGACGAAGCCAGAAGACGTCATCATCCGTCAGCTCGTCATCTTCAAACAACAAACAAGGTGGGGGTGGTGGAGGAGGAAGTTATCCGCACACCTCGTCCTCCTCCCTCTCAACGTCAAAGAGTGGTGGGGGTTCGTCGCATAATAGTAGCAAATTGGGAAGAGATCGGCTGGACGGGAATAAATGCGCATTTTGCACTTTCTCCACTGGGGACGTGGAAACCATGAAGTCTCATTTGATCAAGGAGCATCACAGTCAACTTGCCAACAGACAAGCACTATCAGACGCAGCCATGATGAATTCTGGACTTCAAGATCCACAGTCTGGTATGTTATTGGACCCTTTGACCATGCTTTTTCAAAAGATGGATGCGGGCAACACGAAAATCTACAGGTGTGCCTACTGTCCTTTCACCACCTCCATTCTCGTCTATCTCTACGCGCATGAAAGGACGCATACAGGATTGGGGGCGGGTAGTGGTCAGCATGGATCTGGTGGAGGTGGGAGTGGAAATGGAAATGAGCGACAAGCCGCATTTCAGTGTCCCATGTGTTTTCACACGTTTGAACAACCCGATGCCTTCCAACAACACCTCATTGGTCATCAAATGTCAGGTGTCCTCGCACCTTTCTTCACCCCAACGTCATCTGCCAACCTGACGAACAGTGTCAATTCTGCAGGGCGCCTGGGCTTCCTCCGCTCATCTGGTGGGGGTGACCCGACCGACCCGAGGGCATTGCTTTCTCTTCCATTACTCAACGGGAGCGCGGGGGATAATTTATATTGGGCACTTAAGAATGCGACACCAAGCACGACGGCAGCCGATGGTCCAGCACACATCAGGGGTGCCAACGAGGAGGAAGGAGAAGAGGGCCGAGAAGAAGAAGACGATAGGAGTAACGAACCACCCGCAGATCTTACAACTGAAGCAAGGAAAAAGCGAGCCCACGACGAAACGACAGATGTTGAGCTGCTGGGATCTGACCTTAGGCCAAGAAAACGGGAGAAAATTCTTCGTTTCCGATGTTCCTACTGTCAGTCTCACTTCGCAAGCAGGGAGTTGGCTTTGGCTCACGTCCATAAAGTTCATGGAGGTGTGGGGAGGCAGCAGCGAGAGTCCAGAAGATTAAAGAAAACTTTCAGATGCCGAAAATGCAAATTCACCTCGGTTAACTATCAAATGCTAGTTGTTCACAATAAACTACAACACCCGGCTTTTAGGCCCACTTTGCGCGTAAGTATTTTTCCAGTTTTATTTAAAATTTAAAATTTGGGTGAATTTTACAATAACTTTTGCTCAGGGATAATGATGCATATATACAAACCAACATAATCCATATGCATTCTGATACATGCCACTTTCACGTCATTATAATTCCATCATTTGTTGGTAGGCACATCATTTTTCAAGAAATTGGATCCATACACGCCTTGAGTAGCCTGCATAAAAGGAAAGTTGCATATCATTACAATGAAAATAGTTTTCTTTTTTTTTATTCCTGGCAACAAATAGTCAGCAGAAGAGTCCAAATAGGATGTGGAAAAGGATCTCACCAATCCTATCAAAGGTGGTGGTGGTGGTCCATTAAAGGACCAGAGGAGAAAGGCGAAAGTGTCTGAGTCAGGGAGAGAAAGTATCTCTGCGGTTGTTTGGTTGCTCCATCCGGCCCATAAAATATTTTAACACTCTATTTATCTTGCTAATTGGACAATATAGAGTTACCCATTAAAATGTAAAGTAAGACCACTACCCGCGTGAACAACACCCGGGAGACGCCTTAGTCTAGTCTAGCTTCATGAATGCTGGATTGCATCACATACTTGTCCTCCTCACATTTTCCTCTTCCTCTTATTCCTCTTATTCCCCTCTCCTTATCCTTTTCCTACTTATCCATCTCCTCCTCCTTCTCCTTCCCCTCATCCAAAAGTGAAGCGGAAGGAAGGACGACGAAGGTCATCCAAAGGCATCGTTATTATATTTTTCGACTCGCATTTCCGTCCACCACGCCAAACAGCTGAGCCTTTCACAACTTTCAAATCCATAACGTTTCACGATTGCAATGTTCATTGTAGCAAAGCACTCACAAGGGCTGACAGCTATGTCTAAATATAAAGTACAATGGGTACGGGATGGCGCATTAAATATATCGCGAGTATTGTATTTCTATATAAAACTCGAACGATATCCATTATGATGAGCTAAGAAACATCAATTAATCCAGACACACCTGCACAAAGATTTAGAGTACATTATGCAGACTACGTAATTATCTTGAGGTTCGACTACTACTTGGACTGTCTGTTCCGTCTAGCACACCATATTTTGAAAAGGTCATCCAACCCTATAAACTAGTTGGGCTAGATACATGTTAAAGTGTTACATGCAACAGACTACGTGGAATAATATTTGCACATTAGGATTACGTATCTATGTGTATTTGGAAAGGAGAATGGCAGCTGTATGAAAACTTGTAATAATTGAGTTGTGTTTGCCAGGGGCCTCACACGACTTCCAGGGGAACGGGTCCCTGCGACGAGTTGCCAGAAGGTCACGGCGTGGCGCAGGAAGATGGCCAATTCCTGATGCAAGGCTTCCTTCTCACCTCCTCGGAGGAAGAGAACTCCAACCAGTTTGTCCCTTCCGTGGTGTATCTCCCCGTTCGCGAAAAGGTCAGTCAATCAATCCGTGTCTCATTTTCCCTCACACCCACGACATCCCCCTCCGACCCAAATACGCAAGACTCAGCATCGAATAAACAACAATAAAAACCTCTCACGGAAGAAAATATTTTGCGAAGAGGATCCACACGACGACATCATCTTCATCTCATCGTCGTCGTAATAATAATAAAATTTTGCTGTGCATATTTTGCCAAACAAGAATTTATCAGTCAATCAGTACAGCATTATTGTTACCAAGTTCCGTAATGTACAAGTACATTCACCAACCGAAATATGCAACCAGAAACCTTACTTCTTGATTCAATTTTTTGAAACAAGACTACATGTCTTTGAGAAAATACTTGTTTTTAATTATAAAAAAACTACGTAAATAGGATTTAAATTAGAAAACTAATAGCTGAAACCTATACCTTACTTCCTTCGTAGAGGTAGCTTATAAATAAATATGTCTATACGAAAAAAACAAGCACTACACCAATGACAAGGAAAAAACATAGTATTTGTCGTGGCACACGAGGAGAATTTTACTTTAGAATATATGTAAACCTGGAACAAACTAAATTGTTTTCAAGGGAATCCAAAATCCAAGGTCTTGCCACAATTGACCTATTACAACCCGAATTTGCCAGGGTGAGGAGAAACCAAGTAGAAGAATGTATGGATTTGTAGTGATGCAAGTTGTAAATATACCCAAGAAACGTAGGATTTATTCAGTTTATAAGAATGCATGGAGAAAAAAAAGTGACGAGCAGGAGAGAGAACCATTGAGGTGGTCGTTGTTTCATAATGTAGTAGTGTAAAGGTCACATTATTTTATAAGAGTATTGTTGTTGTTGTTGTTGTGCGGGTATGATGTAACTTATGTATGTAGATGATAGGAAAACTGATTGGTTAACTGAAATTTTGTGGAGTATATGTATGAATTTTGATGAAGAGTGGAACCAGTTGTTAATATAGTTGTTATTTAATTAAAAATGGGAAAATATGATGACGAAGATGATAATGAGGAGAGGAGATAAAAAAAGGAGTAGAAACTATTTCTTAGACACCGGGAATGCACTGGGAAAATCAACTGGCGTGTTCGCTCTGTTCCAAACTACAACTTAACTTGAATCATGCAAGACGGAAGTTCCTGAATTTGAGTTTGGTTGTTGCATCGGCGGATATGCAAAGGAGAAAGTTTGGGCTGTGACCAGGTGCTTTAATACATTACAAATGATATAGCAACCCGGCTTTTTTCTTCCATATGTAAAGTAACAGCAACATCCGAACCAATTTAATGAATTATGCTTTTGCATAATGAATTTCTGTGATGAGAGCACGCCTTTGAGAGATTAGCAGTGATCTGTCTTAACTTTTAACTTTTATAAGTGAAATCCAACGATGACACGACGACTTAGTTTTACTCACACGTTCCAACGGCGAAGGAACTCTAATCATTAATTGTAACTAATCTTATATGTAACAATACATGCATACTTACAATATTGTAATACACACTTTTCGTGGCGGCACTATTTACTATTTACGATACTGCTGCCACTGTTCTTGCTACTACAGCACACGTAATTTACCATAATAGTCGTGGATGAAGTTACGTAAGAGGTACATACATACATACTGCACTGGAAATACATAAGATAATGCACACTACTTCTTCTACTGAGGTGAAAGTGGCAAACACAGAATGAGGAATATTGCAGGCGTATTATGACGAGGACAACTACAACTAAAAATATACTACAATTACCAGTTGGGCAAAAAGAGAAAGCAGGGAGAAATAGTTGCTATTACTTTTACATTGTATTGATAAGGAAATAATATGTAAATGAAGATATCTACTTCAACAAAGATATAAGATGATAACAAAAAGTCGTCAAATGTATTAACTTTTTTGAGATACACGTCACCGAGAAAAAGGTGAATAATTGAGAGAGGGAGACAATTACTACAACAATTCTATGTATTTACTTAGACAGTGGGATACAAGTAGTAGATATGTGTATGTGAATATGTGGTAAAAAAGTAACCAAAACACCAGGGAAATTCATAACGTTATTCAGGGTGGTTCCAGTACATGCTTAAAATTATAAATTATGCCATAACTATTCTCCATAACATACTTTAATTAGTACATGAGGAGCACTATTTGTGAAGGCGGAGACAAGAGAGAAACACACCAAAAAGTGCTATATAAATGTTGAGTAGCCGTATAAACAAAATAGAAGGGTAAGAAGCATACTATAGTTATTTAGGGTTGACCTTTTATGCATCCTCTGCAAGTCAGTATTATAAATTACGGTAAATTGTATCACAGACTGGAATTGTTCTACTAACAACAAGAAACAAGTAAAAGTTTCCGAGAAGAAAATCAGTCAAAAAAGAAACATTCTGGTCACTGCTTAAAATTTCAATTTGGTCCATGTTGTATTTATTGTAAAGCCACCACCACAACCACCACCACCAGTAAGCTATATGCAGATTATGTAGCTCTTGTTATTTTCCGTACCCCCTGAAAAAAGATCGGAGAAACTAGAGACTCTCAAAGCTACCGTATTTTGTGGCAGCGGAGAAAGCACGGGTTGTGACCAGGTGCTTTAATACATTACAAATTACAAATGATACGGCAACCCGGCTTCCGTCCACCACACGCAAAAAACCTACTTTTGTCAGTCTCTGAATCCACTCTGAGAAAAATCCCTTGGCCCGAAATCTACAATTCTAGTTTTGTGTTGTCAATATGTGCACTTGAGTTAACTTGAATCATGCAAGACGAAAGTTCCTAAAGGGTGGATGCGTTAACAATTACCGCAAAAGTTTTCCGTCAACTTAAATTATTCGAGTAGTCTGTACCACACTACACGCTACTTATTCACTTGGTTAAGATTTAACATGATTAGTTACATATGCGCAGCAGCTAAAGATGAGCAAAAAACGTAGTTGTGAGCAGGAAACAAATCAGTAGCTTAGTAAATGTCATAGTATTTAGGTTTTAGAAAGTAAGGATGAATAAGTCAAGTACCACATTAAGCCAGTCACTAGCAAAAGATGATGAGGTGTCATTAAATTCTGTGAGTGCTTAACTTGTCTTGTAAAATGCACACTACTACACTATGGTTCGCAGTTGGGGCCTTTAAACACAAACACAAAGAATTATTGAGTCGTTAATGTTAATAAATGTTGTCGAAATTTACCTTATAAAATAACTCGTCGAACACACGTGTCGTTAGTTTTCTTTTCCCCTTCATTAAAAGTAAGTAAAAAAAAACAGCAGCAGAAGGCTTTTATTACCGAGGATTGGATTGTTTTGCTCCGTGAAGAGAATAAAAGGCAATGAAGGAGGAGGAGGAGGATGAGGAGAAAAATGACATTTCCCCCAGAAACATATATAATAAATACAGAGTGCAAAGATGTTTGGTTTTTATCCTGTAGGAGCCAGTTCACTTTCACCTTTTCCAATTAAACTGCCAATCACTGGCCAGACCCTTTTAATTGAAAGCCAATAATACGTTGCTGGCTGCGCTGGCTGCTTGGGCTCGGTGTGGCCGACCTACTCCTTCATCTTGTCTGGTTGCAACTAATTATTTTATTTTTAATCCCATTTTTTCCTCTTTTTTCGTCTTAAAGGTAGAAAGTGAATGCAATGTCCCTTCCTCCTCTTGATTGATTGTCTTTCCGTCCATCGCATCGCATCGCTGCCTGTTCCGGCTTAATTTCTCCCTTGGATTTTTTTAAGATTGATCTTTGTCTCCGTTTCACTTTCTCTCTTCCTTCCATTAAATTGAAGGAGTCATTCATTATTTCCTTCCTTCCATTAAATCTCAACCTACAAAATCTGATTTGGAAAGTCTCGCCCTGCCCCAAACCAAAAATGCCCACTGTTCTACAGTCTCGTTCTGAATGAAATATTTGTTTTTCTGTGCAAAATGTCCCCCAGTTTTTCTCTCCGTTTTATACTTTGAAACTGAATTTAGATAAACTTGATGAATTTTGCCTTGTGAAGAAGAAAAAATACACTTTTTGCAAGAATCCTCATTCTCTCACTCACTCTCTCGTTATCTTTCCCTCTCTCTAGTCTCTCTTTCTCTCTCTCTTCACTTTGACCTTTTCTGGGCCTAGCTTTGTACAATACATATGAAAGCTAGTTGGTGGTTGCCTCATGGAAAGCAAAGAACTGATAATCTATGCAAGCAATTATTATTAGTACATAAAAATCTCTAGGTTAGGTTAGAAAATCGCGTAGTGGATGGAACTGACTTTTCACATTTTGCCAAGTATTACTGAAAACGACTTCACGAATCTACCTCAGACTAGGAAACGTATTTAAGGGAACTTTAATCACAGTATTGCCTAGAATCTTATTGTCCCCATTCCACTTTTTGGAGAAAAAATGCATTCTTTCTCCTTTTCGAGAGGAGGAATGAAGCTGTTAATGTACCATCGCACTAAATATACACATTCGATATATTAAAAAAAAAAACAATCCAAGCGGAGCAAAACAATCCTCGTGAAAATATTTCTGTTAATTTTTTATTCAATTTTTGAGGGTAAATATTGCGTACCACGACGGTCGTCTAATCGGTCATTTTATGTATAACAACTTTCCTTTTTCTCACAACATGAGCACCCTGATTCACAACGATTGGTTAGTCTGGGAATGATTATGACCATGTAGTTCACATCCAGGAGAGGAGGTGGATAATTACAGACGTGAAAGTTCCAACCAGGAAAATTCCAATAATTACACAAAATGAACATGATGTTGCAATCACTCGTTATGATGAAAGTTGCGGAGCAGCGAGGAAATAAGTTTGCATTAGAATTAGTTGTACAACGAGTATTATTGATTAAAATCCGGAAGGAAAAGAAGGAAACATTGGTAGAAGGGAAGAATTCGGAGTTGAATCCCGTCATTAGATCATAATTTGACTCACCCACCCACCCACCGTCAGTAAATCAATCAATTAACTCAACCAACTCAATTCATCATCATTTCTGAAAATTTACTCATTTTATTTCCAATACCTTTCCACAAATAAATGATTACAGTCAATTTCGTAAACCCTGCAGGAAGAGGGAAAGGCCCGAGTCACGAAAGTATTAAGTGGAAAATGTTGAGTTTTGTGAAACATAAATGGCTTCATTTAATATGAAGCATGGTTAATGCCGGGTTTCATAATAGCCAATGTTGCAATCCCCTTCTTCTTGTCCTGTGGGAACAAAATTAGTTGTTGGCTTATTCGATTCAAAGCATTTTAATAATACGGATAATAACTACCCGTATTAGCAGAAGTACATGCGTCCCTGTCGTGTTTTGTGAAATTCACTTCCAAGAATGTCACTCTTTCCGCTAATAGAAATTTTTGAAACTGCTACCCCGACCATCCATATTTCTACCGCTGCTGCTGCTATTTACTGTCTGTCTGTGGGTGGGTGACTGATTGAGCTGTTCTCCATCACTTATTGCAATTTCCATTATTTTGCAACTCGAATTGTTGTCGTATCAAAGGGGTGCTTGTTGTGAGATAATAAGAAAACGTTGTCCTTGTTGTGTGAAGCCATGAGAGAGCGAGAGTGTATTTCATCGCGTAGCATTTTAGACTGATTGTACGAACGTTGGTTGGTCGTAATTGTTTCCCAAAACTGCTGTTGTTGTTGAGTTGTTGTGCAATTTAATTGAATCTTCTTGGTTGAGTTGTTGAGTGTACCAAACTAAATGCAATCTAGGAAAGTAACATGACAGAGTCTGCCTGTTAGTCGTAGTTCTAGTCTAGAATATCAAATCAAATGAAATGCCTTAAACGATTACCTTATCAGGAGTCAGGTACAAATAGGGGTAAGCGTATAGGGTAAGCACTTTGTAAGTAAGGCTGGATCACGTTGAAATAAATAATGTTGGATTGAATGTACTCACTCACTCTCTCCGATTATTTATTGTTATTATGCTCTTGCTTACCTCATTTTCTCTCATTTCACTCTCGACTTGACGAAACATTCCCTCGGACTATATGCATACATACATTATTAGTATTACAGCGGTTTCCCTTCCACATGAAAATCGAATCAATGGGATGAGAATTAAATCGCAGGGTATCACGCGTGACAACGCTCCCGTACAAACCAAACTACTACTTACATACGTACGTATGACTCCAGTCGATGGAAGAAAGAGTACGAAATGACCAGCAATTCAGAAGATTGATTTCATAGTAAAACTAGAAACAACGACAAAATTGCTAAATGCAAGTTTGATTGGAGTATGGGACCCGTGGGAGCGAAAAGCTCGTTGTTCTGTATTACCTCGTCGAGTAAGGGTTTTTATTTAAATTCGGATGTTGCAATTTCCATTTTGACATCGGTCTCCTACTTTCATGACATTCGACCAAATCGGTTTCGTAGCCATTCATCGATTCCGAACATACGTAATTATGTTGTGATTTCTGCTGCGATGCAATTCTCATTTCATTTCGATTTGGTAACTTTCATCATCATGTGTATGCCAAAAATTGGTTATGTCGCAATTGGAGAACATAATGCAGTGATTTTGCGTTTTGGTAAAAACTATTGTACGTATAATTTCCATTTTATTGTATATTTATGATGGATTTACATTTAACTGATTACATAATATTGTCAAATCATCACGTTCTTTTTAACATGTTAATCTATTAAGTTCTATGTTTAAGTTGAGTAGTAGTTTAATTTAGACGTATAAATTTAATTGAACGGTATTTAACATTAAATTGTCTAATTTTAATAATTATTGTTATCTGTTGTTGTTAATCACTGCAAGAGAGAGAGGAAATTTATGTATGTGTTTATAAATTATACTAATTCTACTTAATTATTCCTACCATAATATTCTGTATCACCACCACACACACACTAGTCCAACAAACAACCAACAGTCTTGTCTAAGTATTGAGTCGTATAAATATTCGTATTTATTATTATGATTATTGTATTACGTTATTATTGTATGGAGTACACTACCCAGCTAAACATTCTTGTTTGTATGATAGTTAATTTGCAAAACTAATTTGTAATGTATAAGGGAAGACAAAAACTTAACAGTTTCGGAGTTGTTACAAGTACTGCTGTTAAATTATTGTTGATACGTCAATACACAATACAGGATAAATTTGGATATTTTATCAGAACTGGATTTCCACTCGTCTTGTTGACTCATTCGTGCATTTATTAATTTCATATTTTCACAAGTCATGCTCCATGTGCATAATTGAATCATGCGGGGCTGCTCGGCATCTATATGTACTTATCCAGTTAGCAAAATAAATTTGTTTGTTTTCCACCTTATACATAAGCAAGTGCGTAATTACAGGAAAAATGGAGCCCAGCTGCGTATATACGTGTGCATATATATCCTGCAAAGATATGAATAATGGAGGAGCGAAATGGAGCCGTATTTAATTGGAATATTGGAATATTAAACGTCACAGGGATGAATTATTGAAAAATTGAAGTGGATTAAAAAGCTGGGAAAGTGGATGCTCGTAGCGTGAATTAATTTAAGGCAATTATGGATCGGTGGTAGGTACGGGCGAACATTGGCGTTCATTTCTTTATATAAATAATCATTCCTACCTCGTTTCCCTTCTACATGGACGACTGCTTCTGGCCAACCCACACACCAACCGACCAACCAACAGCTCAATGACAAACCAAAAATTTTTTTGGGTTTGAATTACTAAGTGAGTACAAGTATTATTGAGCTTTGAAAGCGACTACTGATAACGATGCGACAATCGAAAAGATTGAGGACTCTGGCAGGTTAAGCAATGTCATAAATAAATTCCAACCGCGTTCCAACTTATTTCATAAAAACGAGCATTTGGTGATTGGGAATTCGGAATGCGAGAAATTTTAACTTTTTCTCATCAATTTTCCTACAGCTCGCCCTTGGACGGCTCCGCCTCGACTCAATTTCTCTAGAAATCGAACCCCAGAAGGATGGAGAGAAAGCTAAACAACTCATTTTATTTCAATTTCCGTCTGATATTTATTTACGATAAAGTGTTCCAGGTATATAATCCTTAATTCTTAATTGATCAGAGCTATAATTGTGAGTGGGGACAAAGCACCTTTCGATACCGTTTTCCATAACTTGCTCCCATTTTCATCAGCATGGTGCACAAAATTGAGGACAAAGTCGTTTAAAAAGTCGCCATTTTCTTCTTTGATCATTATTACTGCAGCAGGATTGGCGCTGTATGTATTTACGCTTCAGTGTCCAATTTATAAATTTATAAGATGAAAGATTGCGTACATGTTGGAAAGGTGGGGAAAGTAGGCAAAGATGGAAAGTGTATGTCGTCGTCGTCGGACAAAGTGTCCTGGCCTTTCCACATAATTGAATCCGTTGTCGCATAAACATGTCATAATCAACCTTTAATCTAATTTCAAATTTTCAATTCCAAATTCACTCCGTCTTTCCACAGCGTGTTGGAATGACTCCTCGCATTTAAATCGGTTCATGAGCCATATAAACCCGTCCAAAAGCCACCATTTAATTACATTAATACTCGTCCAATTCAGACCTTGGATGGAATGGAAGGATGTGAATCACTAATTCGAACCAGCCAAGTTAATCAAGTTGAGTCAAAATCCACTAAAATTTTATGCATGTGCTAAATTCAGATGGAATGACGCAGCATTAAAGTTGGGCTACCTTGTATTACACAATGTATGCCCTACCACGGAGGGAAATGGACCTTTAAAATTTGTTTAAATTTCGTTCTATCCAACCCGAAAGGTTGAGGAGAGGGAGGCCATAAATTTGGAAATATTAGAATTGATCCTCCTCCTCCTACGCAGAATATACATATTCGCAGAATAGTGCATACTTACGTAGATTCACTAGTAAAATGGGACGACAATGTAATGACACAGACGATTTGAGGAAATCCAAGAGGAGTCAGTGGCCACCAAGCAGTTAAATTTAATCCACAAGAGAGAAACTCCACACCATAATTTTACATTTCTCTCGACGCTTTCTCATCTTGTTTAGTAGATTTAAAACGTTAGGATTATTTGCCAAGTTTATCCATACCATTGGTTATGTGGTTGGTTATGGAGCCATCCCTCCTTCCAAGTAGTTATCTTTCCAGCAATATTGTAATGTCGTGAATGCAATAACAATTTAACAACAGCAGAGTTAGTGCTGCATTCGATTTCACTGAATTAATAAAAGCCGTTCAATAAATAGACACAGATCGAGCGATTTACATAGTTTCGTATCAACTAGAAGGACAATTACTGGAATATTACTGGAGTCGTGTTTATTGCCTATATGTATATTGGATATGGACTTAATTGTTGCTATTTTTTGCAAACAATACTCTTAAACAATGGTACATGTGCCTATTTATTTAAATACAAAAGTATAATACAAGCAAGTTTTTAGTCTGCAGGAAAATACTGCTATTGTATCGTCCGTAATGTGTTTTTAGAGGGGAAAGTAGTAATCTGAGCAAGCAGCAACATCAGCAGCGGATAATTAGTGATGGAGACGGAGAGCAGGATTTCTCTCTAATTTATTTTAGTCGGGTGCTTCCTGGAGAAAATGAATTTCAGGAATCTTGAATGTCGAATCCAGAATTGTTGAGTTTGAGGTGGTCAACGTGGAAGCGATCGTCGCTGGTTTCTGTGTATCACGTAGTGGGTCCGGCCGAGGATCCCTAGACTTGAAGAGACGGGAGAAAAATGGTATCAAATTTGTCAGCGTCAATGACGTTCAATTTGATACAAGAAAAAGTTCCAACTTGTTCTAACAACTCTGATTCCGCCAACTGAAGCTCAGCCAACTAAACTGCCCCTAAGAATAATCGAGAATAAAAGAATAGTTTTCAAACGGACATTCACAAAAGATAACGGCATTTCTGTCATCGGATGTTATACTTTGGGAAAAAGTATTCCGAGCTCTTCAGCAAGTATGTGCTATGTAGAAAGTAACAAAATGTGTGCATTGTCCACCGAGAGCAAAGCATCCGCTCCTCGTACATCCCGGCTCGCGAACGACAGGTTATACATAATGCTACACCTTGAAGTAAACCAAAGGAACAATCTTAAGGACCGTTTTTTGTGCTATCATGGCTCAAGTCTAAAACCGATTGTTTCCGATATACTTTGTTGTGTGATATATCATTCTTCAATCTGAGACAATGGAAGGATGCCATGTCTGTAAGGAATTGCGGTGTTTGACCAAATAGCTTTGTGAAAATGATGACCATGGTTGATGAATTGTGCAATATTAGGAACAATGCATGGTATGTAGGAGACCCAACAATGAGCTCCTTAATACACGATCTTGCCATGTTGAGATTGCTATAACTTTTGTATAATACGTAATATAATGTGTATGCTTTCGCCCTTTGCTTAGATTCGTGTCGGACGAGTTACGCATTTCATATTGACACTTTTATGATTACAGAAATGTGTTTGTACAACCAACAAATCTAAAATTTGAGATTCTGCTTAAATGTAAAACTTTTTTAAATGAGCTACCGATTCTCTATTGGTCATTGTTTTTGTAATTATCTGACTTACAATCAGTTCCGTTATGATTTTCATTTACTTGGGTGAGACGAATTTAATTAAATTTCAACATCAGCGAATAAATGTTCACATGTGTGTAAAGACATTCAAGTACAACAAATAATATTAGGTGTACAGCTCAAAATGATATTGAATACCTGCTGCCACCCCAAGTCAAACCCTTGCCGTGGACAGTGGTACTCCTGACAAATAGGACGTATTTGGATCGTAGGGTGGACAAAACAGGGGGAGAAGAAGAGAAAGCGTAGAAGGTAAGTCGAGATATTCGTCCGTTCGTGATAGATGAATTCCTGGATAATGCATTATTGAGCAGGTTAAGCCCCATAAGTACTGGTTGGACATTCCTCCTGAATTTTCAATTCAACACTATCCGACTTAATTCAAAAGGTGACTATTCAACTGAACACTCCTTCATTTTTTTCTCCTTTCACTCCTCATGGGCTACTTACTCTTCTTTAATTCAATTTTCAAGCAAGTGACACAATCCAAGCCCAATCTCACTTTCCCTCCCTTTTCATGCATACGCTCTCGTGTGAGCAGCCGTTGATATTGCATTTCACACATTTTTCATTTACATGAATACATTTCCCAGAAACCTGGGTAATGTCAAGACCAGACAAGTCATCATTTCATGTTGGCATGTTTACCTTATTCCTGTTAAAAATTGATTCTTACGTCAGTATTTCTGGAACATTGGTATATATTTTTAGTAGACTTTTAGAAATTAGTTATATACTTAGGTATACATGTATTATGACCACCTATGCATCAATGATCAAAACGCTGTGTTCGAAAATCAGGCTTTTACTAGATACTTACCACTCTTTAAGAGAACAACCCCTTTAAGAGAACCCTTAGATATGGATATTTCGAGACGACTTTCCCCCATTTCATTTTACCCCTTTTAAGTAGTTAAGGAAAATAGATTTCGTGTGGACAGAGTTTGAACAATGCACCAAAGGCATAAAACCCCTGGAATTATTCGAAGTCCCAATTTAGTGAGTAACTGAGGCTTAAAATCTACTGCTCGCTGTATCAAAAGGAGCGAGATTAGGATCAAAACAACCCAAAATTCTGGTTCGGATGATTTTTTCTCAAATTTGGAAACAACAAACGAACCCTTTCCTTCTCTTCCCTCCTCACTCAATAATATTCACAAAATTCAATTCAGCAGCGTTGTCCTCCTTCATTCGTCCGTCCGTCCGTTCGTCGTCATCGTCCACCACTCATTTCATGCAGTTCATGTTTTGTACTGATTATTACACTTGGCTGGTTGGTTTGGATAATGGCGAATGGGTACAGACGTACGTACATAAATACGCATTCTCCACATCGGTGTGTGGAGAATATTTTCTAATTTTTGTAATGTACGTATGGCACAAGTGCGACGGAGGGATTTACATGTTCCAACTCAAATAAAGTGAAAAGAAATAAAATATTCTTGCTTTGAGCTCAATATTTGGGATTTGGGTTGGATTTATATATATGGGGGAATAAATTACCGAGTGGCCGTCACTGGTTAAATATTTAATACCATTTCCCTCTTGGTTACGCGTTCGCCTCATGTCTCGCCCTTCTTATTTTTCCATAATATCTTGCTCCCACTTATATTTGCTCCATTTTTTCATTACGAGATGTGACCAGTGGCTGGACGGGTGAAATTGAAGAACAAAACAATCCAGAATTCGGCGGATGATGTATTCATGTAGCCAAACACATAAGAACAATACGGAACAAGAACGCATATGTACGAACATGCATATGATATAATGTTTTTTTTGGCATTTTTCAGTTTTGTGAAGCGCGATTACAACCCAAGGAGGAAGCTAGTAGTAGTCGCAGTCGTACGCACGGTTGGTTGGTGATACTGCTCAATAATGAAACAGTACAAATGCGGATGAATGTCCAACATTCGGTCACATTAAATTACATTATGCAAAATGCCATCCAAGCCAATCCAATTGTGTCCAACAACAAAAATTCAGCATTAATGTTGCTGCCCAGAGTTGGAAGTCGAATGGAGAAGAATAATGCCACATGTCACGTCACCCTGCAGTGCAGACCACTCGTCACCATGTTATAACATTGAACAACGAGGAAACCACCACTACTCCTCGGGTGCATATAAAAGCCACCCTTTAAAGTAGTGAAATATCCAAAATCGTAGAATTGAAAGAAGATATATTCCGCCTGATTTACTGATTTGTCTCGGACTCCCTGGATTTGTGCATATTTGAATGAGCATTTCAATGAAAATGCAGGAATGAATACAAAATTGGAAATTCTGGACTCACTTTTATGGATTTATCCGGCATAAATTATATCCGATGACGGGCGATGCACATGCAGTGGTGAAGGAAAAGGAGAAGGACTTTCAAACATTGTGAAATGTCCGAAATGCTCAATCGTCATATATCAAAGCCATACCATTCAATCCGCACCGTTTCTTCTCCCAACACCAAAATGAGAATAATTTCCTCTTAAAAATAGAGAACACAATTTTTCCCACTATCACTACAACGACACACCTTTCCTGCCTCAGTGAAAGCAGCTCTGCTCTCGTTCTACGTGGTATTATTATCCTTCAAATTTTATGCCATGCTGATGAAATTCAACCAGAATCAAAACCTTTTCATAGGGGTTTCCTATCTATTTACTCTGCGAAATTTTTTCTTCTACGCCGCACACGTTTCCTACTTTTTTTCCTCAGCTATCATGGTCGATACCTATGTAATTGTTCCCATGATATGCAGTATGGACGTCCCAATATTCTGCATTGTCGTTATGAAGTTGTTCCTTTCGCAGTGTTTCATTCGCATTAAGAGGAAGTAAGTTATACTGGTGCATAATATGTACATACATAGGAACATATTACACATAAACCTAAGGAAAGTACTAATGGAAGGCTCTTCCATATGGAGCGTATCTGCCAGTCAAATTCATGTAAAATCTAATTACGTATGATCCCATAGGAGTGAACATCTCTGTCTAAATGGTTTGATTTATTTCTGCCATCTTTACAAAATATCAGATATTCAGGTGTCACTTTCCAGACATTTCTCTTCAAAACTTTACTTATTAGTCGTAGATAGAACATGACTTATGGTACGTATGACATAAAACCATCCTCTAACAAATTAAGTACACGCCGAGTACAAAATTCATGCAGGTGAGGTTTGCATGTTTTCCTCTACAGTTTGTCCATCGATGACTTCCTCCCTAGTTTTCACCTCTTTATAATTACCCACTACACTGCACATGTGCACATCCATAAGTACATGCATATTGCATACTGATGATACAAGGGTGCGAAGCAGATTATGAAAAACACGCCATAATTTGTAAAGTCTTGACAAGTTTTTCCGAGAAATAATAAAGGAGATTGTTTTCTAGATAAATATCAAAAAAAGGAATATACGCATAGGAAGGCATTGTTTGGGCATGACAATCTATATCCAGAAGCCACTTTTGTGTGAATTTGTGCAGGCAGTAGGAGAGCGGAGATAGCCGTGGTGATGGCAGTAGTCGTCGTAGTGTTGCTGGTGATGGGTTGGTCATTGATTGAAAATGAAGTCTAAATTGAATTCTAGTTTCCCTTTGGCCTGACTTTATTATCATTCTGCTCCTCGTCCAGTCTGCTTGAGCCTTTCGCCTTTGGTTTGGTTTGGTTTGGAGGATGGAGCTCTGGGGAAATTCCTCGGCACACATTATTGAGTCTTCGCCACTCACTCACTCCACAAGTCCAAGATTTAGGTTTAGATGGTCAAAACAGTCAAAACTCGACACTACACTTAAATGAGTTTGCGTATACTGATGCACAGAGAGAAAGAGAGCAATAATACGAGAACCAAGAGGGAAATGATTGCAGCCTAATAACCTGGCGATGGAGAGAACAATGATTTTAATTGCATTTAAGCAGTCAAAATTTATGCATGAAATCATTAAAATCATTGCTTTCGGCTTCAAATAATATTCAATTAATTGAAATACTACATGCGTATTGGAAAGTATTCACGACTGGTTTTCATAATTTATCAAGTCATGCATTTAAGTTAGCTTTGTTGTTTTTTCACCAAAATTGGGATAATTGAGTAATTTTTTTTATATTTTCTTCGTGATTTTTTTAATGTTTGAAGCATGGGAACATTGACAGACTCCTAGCGCCTGCTCGCTGTTGTTGACATCTTGGGTTTTCATATCAAAAAAAGTTAGTCCGAGACAGATTTCAATTCGGCTTTGGCTTTGACATTTGACATTTCTATCGCTGTTTCCTATCGTCGTCTAAGCCATTTACGAGGGGTAGCTTCCTTTTATTTTTTCTCAAGTCAGATAAAATCCAGTTTTCTGCGATGCTGGTAATTGCAAGCAAGCAACAGACAAATTCCGCATGCATGGATACATGGATACTTAATGACGACTTATTAGAGCAGCAGAGGAGGCTTTGGACAAGACATCAAAATCACTCGTTTCCAACAACATTCATATTCTGGGGATAATTCGCATTAATAATTCCACCACCGCTGCTGCTTGGGCCGAAAAACAGAGTACAACTCAACCATAACTCACTGCTTCTGTGGTTGACACCGGTTTAAGTGTCAATGAGAGATGATGCGATAAGGCTGAAGCCTAAAAATATCAGACAAATCATCAAAATTTCTTTTGATCAGAACAGCTCATTCAAGTACAAAATTATACGTTTTCTTATTTAGCGTTACTTTAGTTTCACTAATTTGCAATTCTTCTCCGTCTTCTTGCTTCATGGCAATGATGTTCCTTCTGAAAGAAATGGAGGATCGAGGAAATGCGAGTAACAAGACATAGCCTCCTATGTATGTATGTATGTCCAACGTATAGATGTGGTACGGACATATCTACATGCATATGTACATGGAGAGAAGAAGTTGTTTTTGGCTCTCAGAGCTCTGCTGCTGCTAAGTTTTGTGTGTATGGTGGTGCGAAAAAAGAAAATTATTATTGTGAAGGGAATTCAAAGAGCCCAAAGCAATTCGAATTTTATTGCTCAGTCTTTAATCTCAATTTCTTCCCCGAATCTGAAATCCAAATGTGAGGCGAAATAACATTTGAGATAAACGAATCTAACCTTACTTACAGTTACACACACCTCAATTTATTTTGGGACATTTGTATATTGCAATTTGTATTTTGTACTACTATACATTTTCTCCATAACTCAACTGATGAGAAGAAGTGGGACTTATGTAATTTCTAATTTTGTATGTATTGATTTTATACAAATGCTCTTTTTCCTCAAAAAGGTTTAGAGGAAATGTTTTGGGAGAAATATGTATGTGCAAGCGGAATGCTTGATATGCTTCTTCTTCTTCCTCCTCCTCCTCTTTTGGCCCATCATTCACAAATTTTACTCTACTTGGTTGAAAGTAATTTGCTGGGAAATTGTCGGGGTGGTTGGTGTGTGGAGGCAGAGAAGTAAATAGCACGTTTTATCCACGATGACGACGCGCTCGTGGTGGTGGCGACTCCAGCACACACTTTATTCTCAAGGATTTTGAGTGAAAACGCTGTGGCTCTCTTTCTCCCTCTCCTCTCTTCTTATTGAAAAGAAGCAAAGTGAAATAAATTGGGTGAAAGGGAGTGAGCATTGAACAAACGAGAGTGAGAGAGAGAGAGAGCCTGCAGTTTACCGAGTTTAGTTATTGACTTGTGCGAGAAGAGTGGCTGGCTGGTGGTGATGGCCATTAGTCAGTTCACAGTTCTTAAGTAAGAAGTTCGTTAGTCACTAAATGCCTCCAGTGGTAGGAGTCCTCGCACACAAAGTGAAATGAAATAAAATGAAATCCAAAAGCAAAACCAACCCAATTTGACCACCCAGACGAGCTACTCACTAGCAGCACTACAAAACTAATAGCCTTAGCCTTAGTTAGTCCTATGGATGGATGTGTATTTGTACATAGTTGTTCCTTCCAACTCTCGGCTTTCCTTTATTATTTCATTTTATACTCCCACACACACACTAGACCAGCCAAACAGCCAGCCGTAGTAGGAGCACCTTTGTCTTATACTCTGAAGGAATTAAGACAACCGGTCATTCATCCATCTTGTAAGAGGAAAGTGGCGAATAAAGTTCCCTTCTTTTTCAGCCATTGTTTTCCAAGAGCTCTGTGTGAACAACTGTGTTGCTTTACAGTCAGGCTGCTTATTACTTTGGCATTTTTTGTGGGAGAACAAATCATATTCTAACTAAGCCTTGCTTTCTCCTCCTCTTCGTCTTCTTAGTTGGAGTTGCTAATTTAAAAAGGGCCAAGGAATGCACGGGAACTTATTATTTGCTCACGAATGGGCGGTATAGTTAAGCTGGATTTGAGTGGTCAGTACAATTAAGGGCTCGCTTACTCGTGTACTAACAGGAGTACGTATATAAGATATACAAGATATAGCGTATATGAATGTATAAAATTACAACCTATAGATATGTATGCACGTATTTCGTACCGGTCAAGTTATAGGAATTGCACGTGAAATGGGTTAGAATAATAATTATTCTTCATGTTTTGCACATAGCGAACATATGTAAGTGGATGGGTATACATACGGATGTCGATTAAATAAAGGAGTTAGGAGTCCTTTCTTTTAGAGCCCGTGCAATTTTAGTTACATATTTTTACGTACTTTGCCTTATTCCTACTCATACATGTTTCCTTTGATGGTCAGGTTGATGGAAAAGAGTTTCGACTTTTCCAGAATCGATTTTGTGTAAAAACTAATGGGTTTAATTATCAATATAATTTAGTATATTGAAGGAGTTGGCTATGTGGACACAGGGAATAGAAATAATAATAAATTGTCTAATAAAGAGCGTCCATTCTCCATTCTTCTATTTGGATATTAACGTCAATCCATCGTCTCATGTTTCGAGATCGTCTCAATTCTCAATCCCAGTCCAATCCGCAATTCCCGGACTTTCTCAATCTACAAGAGTTTCATTTTACTCTCCTGCTTATTAAGACCGCTCCGGTCATCCGGTCTTTCTTCATATTGTCCAGATATTAACTAAGAACAAGGAATAATCATAAGTCTGACAACAATAATGGGATGACATTTATCCCTTTTTCTCTTCGTCGTTCGCCTCTCCGGATAGTTAAGTTTGGGTAGTGCCCACACACCACTGCTTGCTTTTCCAGACTTTCAAGCACTCCTACATATTTCTTCCAGATATTCCTGCTCTTCTTCCTGCTCATCCCCTGCCCCACCAGCCACTCACTCGAGATACATTTATATTATGTATATACCTTCTTTTTTGGCTGGACACCAGGGAGAAAGTGTTGCACCAATTTTCCGTTCTAAATCTTATTATTAGGAGAGATTGAATTCTGTGAGGATGGAAATGCTTATACGAATGGCTGTCCATCAGCCTGACATTCCCTTCCACTCGTATCATCCATCCCTCCCGTGTGTGTGGTGACGGAAGAACTGGGATTAATTCTATGACAAAATACGCATTTGCTCCTTTCTCTCTGGAAGCGACCGATCAAAAATAATTTGAAGCTCAAGTTTCCTTCCACATTCCATTTTCTACTGGATAGCTAACTAACTCCCCAACAAAGCAAGCATAACTGCCCATTTCCACGGATGAATGTCTCATGTCTTAAATGTCTTCATTCTACGCGAAGTTTAGAGGAGGAGAAAAATAGGAAAGCAGACGACACTACTACAACCACTGCTTTTATGCATGCACATATATGCACCAGGAGGAGAAGATATCAAGCTGTCAACAATTTACATGTTGGCTTTACTTTACATGACTCATAACTATAACATAACGGTCAGTGTAATCGTTCTACGCCGCATGAACAAAACGAATAATTTTCTAACTGTTGACAAATTGTTTACTAAGAAATTCCATTAATTTGTCTGGATTGGATCCAAAAAGTTGGATTTCTAACCAATTTTGTTTTCTTGTGCTTATTCATTTAAGAAAACGTTTATCTAGCTGGAGAAAAACGGATATCCAGGCGACACGTGTGCCCTTATGCACAATATGCAGATAGCCGACTATTCCAGATACTGCGGCTGATACGATACCCTTTTTCGTACCCTTCTTGTGCAATATTTGGTTACCCACTGTGACCGTTCATCATGCCTTTTTTGAATGAGAAAGAGAGAGAGAATGATGCCTCGGCCGCAATATTGCATTGACATTGAAGGTTTCCTCATATGCACACTGCTCCATTCTATTCATTCATCTGTTACATTTTTTGACGTTTCTGGCATGTTTTTCACAAAATTAGGAAAGGCTTAGGTTACACGAGGCGGAGATGAATAAAGTATGGATTGCGCGTTACGTGTGCGTTGAGTGCATCAAATATTGTATTAAAATTGCAATGAGTCACTAATGCACGGACAGAGCAACAACTTTGTTGCCAGTCATCATCATCATCCCCATTGTCCGTTCTCAAGGTGTTTGGTTTCTCCAGCTTCACGTATTTACGATGCGGTTGCATGTACATAGTTGCATTATATGACCACGTAGTATTTACTAATTCTCATCACTACTGTCTCACTTGGTCCGATCCACGTCAACAAAGAGGGATGCAAATAAGAATATTTATGATGAAGATGAGGAGGAAAACAACATATGCAAGTGCAGCAACCAAGGAAAATGAGATGTTGGGATCGTCACACATAATTAGATGTAGAAAAACATAATGCCCACAACGCTGAGGATGTACGTAACTCTTTATTTCTTAGGAATATGTATACCTCGATCATGTATGTATGCACATACTCGATGAAAATGTCAGTCTGGCTTACACAACATGACAAAGTTTAAAATTGGATGCACAGAGGCAATTTATTTGACAAATTCGATGAAATTGTGTGGAAATAAGGATTGAAAAGGAACTTGTAAGAAAATGAAATTTCCAAATGAATTCCGCTGACTGTAGATTTGAGAATATTGAAATGTGGAATTGAAATAGGTTGGAAATTCTGGGGATTAGAGCGAATCTCTCTTCTCCTTTCCATTCTTTTTTCCAGAGAGAGAGAGAGAGTTGGAATTAGAAAAATGCGGCGTTTTTATACACGAAGGATGACTATGGGCTATGGATGGATGATTGTGGCAGAACGAGAAGGAAGGATTGCGTCCTGGGGGCAGATTTTATTTTATTTTAACGAAAACTGAGTGAATTCAAGTGAACCGAAGATAAATGAATGAATAGAAATAAGTTTTTTGAATAATTTTTGGAAAATCTGCATCCCAGTCCCAGCATCTGCCTGCCTCTCTCCTCTGGCTAAAGTATTTACCTCGGGACCTTTCCGCCAACCAACAAGCAGCCTCTGGTCGGTTCGTTGGTTTACTGCGCCTCTCTTGTATCCATAAAGTAGGACCCAAATAATGCAAAACGCAACTCGTGGAGCATAATAATAATGAAAATCTATAAATTCTATAATTTCTGCCCACCAAATACACAAAGGACGGAATGTCGTAATATATTCATAATTTTAAGTTAACGTGCAACCATTTCCAGAAATCTGAATTGTCTCCTCAATAATCTCACCCTCTTTTTCTGCACTGCGTACAGGCATACTTTTGTATGTATCTTTCTGGCGTATCTAGCAGTACCCACACGTACGTTCATAGTTGTCCATATGTTCAATTCCAATGCATGCATTATTGTATTGTTGTTTGTTATGCTGCTGCATGTTAAATAAAGTCGACTTTTACCCAACCAGCCAATCCTAGAGCTCAATCGAAAGTTGTTTGAATCTTGAAAAAATATCAAATACATACAATCGAGCATTTCTCCTGGATAGAAAATGGGGAAATGTAGCTGCTATACGCTTTGTGGTGCTTTGTTGGGATTGGAATTACAACAGTTGGATGGACATTTTTCATAAATTTGTAAAGGGCTTCTCTACTACACAACACAATAATGTTGCGACACGAACGAACGACCTTTTGCATTTCACTGTAGCCAATCCTCATGTAATAATATGTATTTTTCTACCACTGCTGGCGTCATACGTATCTACATACGTATCTACATACATAGTCATTTGCATTACGTACAAATAAGTAATAAGGTGAATACAGAAGTCAAGAATGAAAGTGAAACAGTTTGATTGTCGAGCCATTTCTTCATAATCTAAATGGTAAAAAAAGTTGAATTGGTTTCAAGAAATTTGTCCTTTTCCAAAATCATTAATACGGAAACCAACACTCGCGTTACATAGTAAAAATATATGCGGCAGCAAATTTGTGTCATTTACAAGCTTGTGCCCGCTCATGTAATAGTTTCTAATTTGCAGCTTCCGTTATTTGGTTTAATTGATATTCCGTTAGTCGTGAAATGACGAACGTGCTACGTACGTACGTAATATTATATCCAGCAGCAGCTCACGCACTTACATATGTGTTGTAAGCTAACAAAAATGAATTGAACCGTGTTGGTGAATGTATGGGCGATTATTGTGAATATAAATTTGAGCCACTTGACTCTGGAAGAATACAGTTTCAGTCTCCAGCTCGTATTCATAATTCAAGGGCCCCGTCCGTCATTATTTCCAAAATCAACCCAAAAAGAAGGGTCGATTTTCCCGTTGTTGGATCCTCCAGCCAAGTACATCAAACTCTCAATTTTAATAATAAGTTGAAATATTGGAAAAGACGACTTGGATTTTACTTTCCACATTTCTGAAAAACATCTGCCATACATATCTGCCGATACGCGTGCCAGTCGTAAATTCACGGGACAAAGGGTCAAGTTCGTTTTGGATGGCGTGTGTACAGGGTGCCTTACAAATTGGGAAAATTTTAGGATTCGTGGATCTGTGCATATTTACTATGATGCGAAGAGATGTAGCAAGCAGTAGGCATACAGATATTGTAGGAAGGAACCCTGCAAATCCAGGGGTGTAGAACAAGGTTGAATTCTATATTTTCCTAAAAAATGAAAATTTATCTTCCCCTTGTTACCCGGTTTCCGAGAGATTAGTCCTTTTTATTAGAGGGAATAATAATGTGATTACTTTTTAACTTGTCCATTGCGAGAGGAGCCCTTTGTGCCACGCGTCTGCCTGGCCGTTACAACCACTCTTCTACCCTTTAAGGATTTTATTTTGATTTGATTCTGTTAAAATCTAAATTCACATTTTTTGGGGTGGACCGACTCAACAAAACGTAGTTTATGGAAAGGATTCGTAATAAAAAGGAGAAATGGGTAAAAAATTGGGAAAATGCCTCTCATTAGAAGCAGCTAAGCCTCCTATGTATCGTCCCTCTGTTAGGACGACGTGTGTGTGTGTACTGAAGAGTTCCAGTTTTGTAATAATAATTCCCTTATGGAGTAAAAATCATCCCTTTGACTATAAATCGAGGCCTAAAATATCGACGGGTGTGGTGTCGCGGAGCACAATAAACTTTACTTTTGTTACTTTTTGAGAAAAAAAACACTTTTTAGATTTCAATCCTCCTGAATGCCCTCCTGCAAGCTTTGTCTGCAATTCAATTGGAACGAAACGAAGTCTAATTGTAAGTGTTGCATTATTGCATTGTCCTGCCTGGAGCGACGAGGAGTCGTCGTCGTCGTAGTCGACGTTGGAGTCTTACCGTCCTGCTTTTCCTGAATGCTACCATTGCCAACCACCCCATCAGTGCAGTTCTTTCCAAAATTCTGTGAAATGTGAACACAATAAGCAAACAACAGTGTCAATAAATGGTTATGGAGCGATGAACTCACAATATCATCCAATGCGCCAAAACCTTTGGAATAAGGCACACTTAAATGATGTATAATGCTCCCGTACAAATTTTAGTTAAGCCTTTTCATCCGAGATGCGGACGAATTCTGTATAATAAAATTTGACAGGACAGCTTTGGCCTCTATTCAAACGTCAATAAAGTTCTAATCAATTGTGAAATGAGATTTTATCAAATCCATCAAAACCAATGATTAATTTTTGCTACAATGCAACAGATCTGACGATTCTAAATACAGAGCTCCATGCGTTCCCTTTTACACGTAAGCACGCGTGCCCTTGTTTCTCTTCCTGTTTCTGCCTCTGATACTTTACATTCGCAATTATGAACAGAATGAAAACACCGGTGCGAAACAGATGAGAACTACCACTCCCGTCAAAATAGCCGACAACAAAACTCCCACCACCCCCGTATTCTTTCCATACAAATTTCAACCACGTCCATGTGGACATTGTCTCCTTGTAAAGTGTTAATACGTACTAATTGTACAAAGGACAGCAGTGAATGGTGGTATTGACCAACCGGTCAAAACTGACCCATGGAAGCAAAACAAATCAAAAATCACAATAGGAGAACCCAACACAGAGTTGAGCGGAAATCCTAATAAGTATTTTGGAGATAAATATGTCACATTGTAACAAGTTCGTGTATTTTAAAATGGGATAACTTATACGTTGCCATTAATACCTAATAAATAAAAATAAACTTTTCATCCAGTTCCAGCCAGTTTATTTTAAGTACTTTGAGTAAAATACATGATACCATAATTTCAGAGTTGTGATGCACAAATTAAAATTAGCTGTAGTTTCAGTTTTGAGAAATGAACATTACTTAATTTAGATGCGTTGATCAACATTATGTAAATGCATTCGTATGTATATGCATGAATTATGCCATCCAGCGATTAATAATTAATTGCATAAGGAAATACGCAAATTATTAAACGTATCAAATTGGCAGTCGTAAGTATTCGAGTATTTGCTAATGAAATTGGGTATGTTTCGCAACATTACTTAGGGACCTTATTAAACCAGGAGGTACATTGCTCATGAGAAATCATGCTTGCTATTGAAGCCGTGTAAGAGGTTTGTGTAGGGAGAAGATCTACGTAATACCAACATGGGGATCAGGATCCGAGATCCTGCAGTTGTCTGTTTGTTGCACCCACCTGTGTTTCTTGTGCTGGGGCTAAAGTTCATGTGATGACATAACAGTCGGAAAACTGAATTATGATCTGCTTATTGAAAAAAAAGTTTGCCACCACAACCACCCGAACGCATGTGAGCTGTATAATCCATCCAACGAAGGTGTTCTAGGGTTGAATAATGGACAAAATGGTCGTTATTAAAGAGGAAATTTGTTTTGAACTCGCCTGTTGTTCCTGCTATCTCGCAATTTACGATTTGTCTTAAGAAGTGAAAGGAGAATTAGAATTCAAGAGTTGTGTTAGTGTAACTTATTGTCCCCGAATAAATTACAGAGAGTCAGAGGAGTGAAAATTGCTTTATCTTAGAAAGTTGAACCTTCAGAGAGTGTTTCTCTTTAAAGTTTACGTGACTTCAAAATTTGAACAAATGGCACCAACAATAAGGTTTTGCTTGTGCCTTCTCCACACCACCCGCCCGCTTTTATATTTTACTATTTTGTTTATTCTGCAGTATTGGAGGAAAGTATTTGTTTATTTCCATTCAGTCAGTAGAGAGGCACACACCAAAGAAGGGAAATTGTACGATTTAGAATTTAGAATTCTGAAAGTACACAAGAAAAACATAAATTTGGTCATGGAACAGATGGAGCTGAAACTTTTAGAGATTTGTTGGTCTATATTTTATATTTATATTTCTTGCTCCACTTTCCTCCTTATTCTCTCTTCTTCTTCTTTGTTTTGTACAAATTTTAACGTAAATTTTAAGATGGTGCATAAATCATGTGGTTTTCTTAATAAATTTTACTTATCGGAGGTAAAGGAGAGAGAGAGAGAGATGGATTTTATGGTGGGACCATTACGAGTATACGCAGTTACACAATACGTCTTTATAAGTACTAAGGTGGGACCATTGTGCCGTTCTTGCTCGTTATCACCACCACGCCGCAGAAGGAAACAAGTTGATGCTGCTGTGAAAACTATGGACAAAGTGAGCACAATATTTCGTCAAGTTGGACTAGTTGGAAAATTCAAAATATTCAAAATTATTATGGCTTTAAACCTTTCCATCAACTTGGGGAAAGTGAGGCTTAAGTTTAGACCAGCTTCTTGTTCTTCTTAAAACATTTCCTCCAAGGAGTTTTCTCCTCCATGTATATTTATGCATGTCTCCCACACCAGCACTGCTGCTGCTGCTGTAAGGGCGACAAGGCCAACAACAACAAGATAGGATCTGTCGGTCGTAAATTGTAAATTTTGAATGGTTGATGGCAGTGGAATAAACTAATTTAAAATATTCGAATATCAACTAAGGCATGAATAACGGAGCAAATTTTCGCTCCGAAACTTTCCCCAATCCCCATTCAAACTTTGTGCATTAAATCAAACCCAAGAAAATGGATGGATTCTGTTTGTCTTAAAGTTGAAATCTTTAAATTTTAATTAATTTGCAACTCTCTTTATTTGTTTGTTCGCTCGGAACATTTGCAGAAGGATACAAAAGAAAAGTTTTACGAGGAGTGGGATGAAATTGTGGTGACGCCAGCAAAAATGTTTCTTGCTCTCTATTTTTCATACCGGAACGACCAGCACCTTTCTCCATCAAAACTATAAAATATGAGAAAACCAACAAACTAATTGGACACGGGCAGTTAGTGGAAGGCCAGGGAACATTTTGGCTTACGCTGCTACTTTGTATTTTATTCCGGAGGAGTAGAGAGCAGCAATTTTCATTAATTCCTTGGAGAACAAACCGTCAACCCCACTTGAGAAAAGTGAAACTGGGTATCGACTCGGCAGATCTTCTCCAAAAGAGCAGTGTATTATAATGGAGAGGAAAGAGCAGTACAGAATGTGTGTGTGTTCGTATGTGAGAATATATACCCATAGGTCTCGTGTATATGGTGGAAGAAGGGGCAGAAGAAGACGACGAGGACGACGACGACGACGAGGATGCATGTGCATGTGAAGCAGTATAAAATAAACACGGAGCCGAATCTCATTATTATTAGTTGGTTGAGGTTGAGTCAGATATTGGGCAGTTGAAGAAAGTCCGGCTGTGAATGTTGTGAAGTATTCGAAAGAAACCAAGAAGGGAGAGCCAATATTTCTTGTTCCGAGTCTTGAGTGACGATCAATATCTCGAATATCTATCCCCAACCAAGCACCGCACCATTGCAATATCTAATATCCGAGTTTTTCTTGAATTTCTAGTAATTTTTCCTCTTCTGCCTCCAATTCCCACTTAGATTCCTCATATTTCCAAACTTACTCTGCTCCTCCACCAATCGAATCCTTGTTTCGATACGTGACACACACTCAGCCGCACCATCCAATCCACAGCCACGCTGCTTTCTCTCTTCCTCATGCAGGACAATTAACGGCGGGTGGTGGTTCCTTCGCATGTGGAATGATTATCCAGAAATGATTTTCCTCTTCCCCTTTAGAGTATTAAAATTCTGAGAAAACGGAAATTCAAATTTTATTCAGGAGTAAATAATCCACACGTGTTTTTTGTTTGCATGAAAAATAAAACATGAGCTTTAAAGTAGGTATACACGAAGCAGCAGCAGCACCCGCAGCAGCCACACACCAGAGAGAAAGTAATGGTAGAGGCGAATGTAAATTGGTGATGTTGAAGCCATATGGACGGAAAAGAGGCTTTCCTCTCGCACAAAAAGGGCATGTTTCGTTTTAAGTTTATGTAAAACCACCTTGCTCTCCCGTCCACACGTCGTACTAAACATTTCTTTCGTGTGTTTTAATGTGGAGTTATGCTGTAAATTGCTGTAAATACATAAATATGTAAATGAAATTATGACCAAACCGTCCTAGAAATTTTAGTTTTAATTGGTAATTTATCCTATTTTTCTTTACTAGAAATAATGCCATAATATTTATAATCTATAATCTGTGTATGCATTTTATTCTCCGTTTTTCAATAAATGTCAGTTGTTACAAATAGGAACCCTCCCTCCATCATATTTGTATATTGAACTGAAAAATGTGGAATTTTAACTAGAAAAGCTGGTCGGAATAGGTATGCATATAGGGTTCGGTCGGAAAGTAAAGAAACATTTGAAAAATGCCTGTAAAATCCGGAAAACTTAATTAATTCCAATGACACTTTTAAGGGTTAAGAACAAGGTCCTTATCGTTCAATTTTTTGCTTCATATGGTCCATAGATCCCCATCCTTCCTATCTGGCGAATTATTTGACTCGCGGTCCCCAAAAGTGCTTTGCCACTCTTTCTCGCTACCACTTTTGAGGTGTATGTCCAAATGTAACGGAATCTTCCCAACTTTTTGGGTGGTTTTGTTCGACGACTATATTGTCTCTTGCATAATGCCCAAAATCTTTCAATTGGTCTTGTCTGAGGGACGTAGGAAGCATATTCCTTTTTTGCAACAAAATCGATTTTTTTCGACCGCAGGTAGTCTAGAACAAGTTTTGAATAATGAAATGCTGCTGTGTCCGGTCAGAAAAGTACATTACGATTATTGATAAAGTGGATCAAGATCTTCTTTACACAATCGTTCATATATCTCCCCGAGGTCATGGTGGCTGTGATCACGAACGGCTTTGAGACGTCCCCCAATGAGTCCAATGCTTGCCCGATTATGTGCTTTGTGGGGAATTTTGACTTCGGCGTGTATTTGAAGGAATCTTTAAACGTTTTCTTATTAGTACATGAGTAGTACTTCCTCCCAGGGACTTCATCTGGATCAGTCGAGCACTTGGTCTCACCATCCATGACCAGAATCAGGGGCATGTTTTGCTTGACGCGTTTTTCAGCAATCTGCCGAGAGTTGGGCTTTGCTCTTTTTTGCTGACTTTGGTTGTGCTTTGGTGCAGGGGTCGCCTTATAGGATTTGACCCCCAACTTCGTAGGTTTAATGTCATGTAAACCTAATTTTCCTATTTTCAATTTGTAGCCCAAATTACAATCTGATATCCCAAGGTCATTTTGGCATTCCTGCTGAACTCTACGCATCACTTTGGGGGTCGCTACACGAGCAGGACGATTTTTTAATTTTTTGAATTCAGTATTCCTCCTCCCCTCATGCATATCTAAAACTCTGTAAATCGTCCCAGTATGAATTTTTTCTCTTTCGAAGTGGCTATTAACCATTATCCGGACGCGCTCGCACACTTTTTCGTAGTAGTGGCAAATTTTTTTTTCGAGTTGCTCTGAATTTTTTGTTCTCATTTTTGAACTAATCGAGATATCGACTTCCGGTTTTCTGATTTGAATAGTCAATCGCATGGACTACAAAACTACCGCGTTCCAACTCAGTGACAATTTTTCTTTCAGACAAATAAATATACTTTTTCAAGTGTTTCTTTACTTTCCGACCGAATCCTAGCTGAAACGTGCATGTAGGTAGACAACCTGCTCAAAGATACATGGATTCGGAGAAGATTAACAAACTGGCAATATCCTCACAATCAGACATTTTTGTCGATCTGGATTGGATCCTTTGGTCGTTTCGCGTTGTCCTGTTCTTCCTCGGACATTTTTATTCGAGAGTCGTGAAGAAGCTAGGAAAATGTCACAACTTGTGGTCGCTCAAGCTTCACGTATGCACATATATCCTCCGGAAGGAAACATATTCAAAATGTGGATGACTTGACAAATGTAAGAGAAAAGTGTTCGATCAGTAGTCGCCATGCAAATATATGAGGTTTGGCTTTTAAAACGTGGGTAGTATATAAGTGCACGCATCATCTGGGTACATTATTACATTCTGATGATGCTCTTGGACGTCTTTTTATAGAGAGACGCAGAGTCCACGGCTCTTGCTTTCTTTCTCTCCCACTGCTGGCATTCATGATCTCCAGCGTAAACAAACCGTATCAAAATTTGAAGCAATAAAGGAAAATGAAGGGACGAGTTCAAAAGTATTTTTGAAAACGAGTATCCATGTCTGATATCAATATCAAATCATTTGCAATTTACATCATTTACATCTTTTTATAACGCTATTAGGCAATGAATTCATCCACGCACCCACGGAAAGCCAGGTCTACACGGAGGTAAACAATATCCATAATAATAAAAGGAAACCTTCAGCGTTAGTTAGTATTTAGTTGGAGGTATCCTGTTCGTCCACGCAACGCAATAGTTAAGATTAGAATGTACTTCTGGGCAACGCCAAGCCACCCCAAAACTTTAATAGCTTCCTGGCATAGGCAAAGTTTGAAATTTAAATATTAGAGGTCGCGCCGTATATTAATAAAATTTTGAGTGAAAACTAAAGCAAGGCCTACTTTCCTCTTGCTCTGGTACAGCAAGGGAAAGTAATAAATAGCATGTCACAGAGTAGCATGACAAATTTAGCTGGGTTTCTGGTGGTAGACGTCGTAGTTTTAAATTACGGCTATAAGCCACCGCTCTAAACTGGAATAATATGTACGTCCGTACATACATACGTACGTCAGGGTGCATCACCCATTCGGAGGGTGGTGCTCGAAAATAGTGGTCACCATGGCTAGTGGCGGATGAAAAGTTGGGCATTTTCCGAGGTTGTTTTGCCGACTAGGCTTTGGTCGTGGCAATTTAAAATAGTCGAGAGTCGACTATTTTCATAGTTGGAGAGTATCGGGTAAAGTTATAATATTTATAATGGGATATTAAGTTACGCGATATTCTAAATATTCTAATACGCCATCCTCTATTTCATGTTCCATTCCATGTCGTGGTGCCATCCCATAATACTCTTTATGCTTTATACGGTGTGTCGTAAAAACACAATTAGGAACTTCCACTATAAATCCTAACTTTCTAACTCTGCTCAAACTTGGGCATGTCATCATCATCATCATATTATTCCTCCTTTCCACCGCCACGGCCAACAGCACCAGCGTCCCATCCCCTTACTTTTACCATTCTTTATGAAAACTCAACAAAATTCATTTCCAAAAGTACCAATTTTAAAATGGTTGGCAATCTACCTCTTCCACTAAAAGTTTGCCCCG
This sequence comes from Folsomia candida, assembly GCF_002217175.1. Taxonomy (NCBI): domain Eukaryota; kingdom Metazoa; phylum Arthropoda; class Collembola; order Entomobryomorpha; family Isotomidae; genus Folsomia; species Folsomia candida. Next base: position 4,083,297 of record NW_019091198.1, read on the forward strand.
GACTTTTAAATTTTTTCCTTCAACACCAAGTGCGAGAGAGAGAGAGAAAATCTGCGCACTTACGGAATTACAATGTTTGGGGATTAATGGTCAATTCATCCGAGTAAATCTCAGCATACATGCATACTAAACTCTTATGCAAAAGCAAATTAAATTTTTTCCCCAGTCTTCGCCCTTCTCGCCCACCACCATCCTGCGAATGTTTATTGTTTTCATGCTGAGTTTTATATAACAATAATGGTGGTGGTGATGGAAAAGGTCTTTTTGATTCTTGCTCGCTCGCTCTCTTATCCTCGGACAAGGCAGAGGTGGCAAGGAACATTTGTAATCGAACGGCTAGTACAACTTGGTTGGATGAAATAAAAGTTTTAATCGCAACTGATGCGCCTCATTTGTGAGCGGAAAGATGTATGCCCATGGTGGAGAATGTGACCATCAGGATGCGAGAATATGGCCAGGATGGCAGCATAGCTAGTAGCCGGACACAGCGGAGAGAAAGAGCAGAATTCGGGGGAATCATTTCTCGGACTCCCCTCGTCTATCCATCCACCCAACCCAGCTCATTTTGATTTTGATGTTGCTTCCTTCGTTGTGATGCATCTCATCAGAAAACTTTCTAATTTCCACATTTTCTCTCAAAATTTATGGCCTTTAGTCCAGTCCAGTCGGCACACTGTCGGATGACTGGCTCTCTCTCCTCTCTCTATCTCGAGCTGGCTCTCTCTCTAACTCGCCATCACATCATCAGCCAACAAGCAGGCAGGGAGAGGAGAGAAGCAGAGCAAGGCCAGCTACACATGTAAGGAGGATATATTCGAATTACGCATTTGCAGTCCAATATTTCTCAACTCAAGTTTCTCCCTTTTTCGTATCACTTCCATCCATCCATGCATCCACTTACTTTCATTCTTCCTTCCACTCCACTCTTCCAGATTTCCCCGATTCCTGCATTTTTCACCGTTTAATTTCCACCCCATTCATTACTCACGTTGCTCCCAGAATACATACGGATCCGTCCGTCCTGGTGCTTGCTTACCTACGACGATACGAGAGTCTGGGTCGTCTTCTCCTTCTCCGCCAGACTACTTTCTGCCATTACAAAACATTCATCGCTCACTATAGTACGCAAATTTATACTCATTGTAATTCCATTTTAAAGCAGAATGAATAATTGGATTATTAATCAGACTCCTTTCCAGCAGTTGCACTTGCACCCGTCCAAATTAATTATATGAGACGTTAAATGTAAAATGAAAACTCGGTGAATTTAAGATAACGTTAATGTTTTATTCCATTTTAACTCAACACGAAACAATTATGATCGTATCTCTGGCTGGCTGTAATTCTCTTTGGGTGCATAGCTGGTGATATTGTGTAAGCGAAAGCATGCTTATCCAGACGGCTGGATATATGGACAAATACGTCATGTGCATAGTTGGTCTATGGATATACTTTCTGGGTCTTTGTATACGTGGCGAGTATGCATGCCGGGGACAGATAAAACATAAAATGAAATGTTTGGCAGGGTTTCGTTATTGAATATGCATGATGGTGATTCATAAATCGACAATTTCATTGTTTTTGTCAACTATCAACTGCATCAGTTTAGGTTTATTTCTTTCGTTCTGTTGTACATAATATTTCGTTGTTGTTTGTTTCTCTGTGAAAGTGGATGGTAATTGTGTAACAGCTTTTGACTGGGAGCAAAAACCAATACCTTCTTTTCCCAACAATCCGAACTACACGACAGGATTTACCAACCTTATTGGCTAACCAAGGGAAGAATGAAAAGAAAACAGGCCGATCCAATCCGGAGGGAATATGAGACTTTACTTGGAGACACTAATTCAATCAAATCATCAAATTCCTTTTTTATTCCGAGAACTCCTGTCATACTTTGTGTCGAACTTTGTTTCCATCTACGTCTTCACTCCGCTCTCCCACTCCTTTCGATTGCGGATTACGCAACAGCGGGGATTAAAATAACAACGATACATTAATTCACTCTTGGTATACCAATCAATTTTTGTATAGGACACTTGACTGTATTTAATTCCGCTGCTTAACTCGATTTCTATCAAGTTTCCTTGATGAACAATTTAAAAGAAAAACATTTATATCCCTAATTTTTTAGTTGCACAGTTTTACACCACATTAGTGCAAGCACGTACGTAAGACGCTATTCGAATGAGCGCATACTTTCTAGCCTTCGCAAGGCTTTTACTTTACTATTTTGTTTGATAATCTTGTTATTTAACTCGCCATGAGGAAAGATTGATGATGGATGTGCACAAGTTGAGCTATTTCTTACTAACCGTAAGATGCATGTATTTTCTTAAAAAAAGCATTTCATTAACAATTTGATGTATTTTTTGCCAATTAAATTTGATATCTGTAAATTGAAAGTATCATGAAAGGTAAAAAAAGCAGTTGCAAAGAACCAGGGGAATGTTGAGATAATACAATTTCAAGTTTTGTAAACTTGCAAAAGTTAAGATTTGTAATAATAGAAATGTCTGTGCACACCCCCGCATTGAGTGACAAGGTTTAGTCGGTGGGTCGAGTTGGATGGGGAGACGTGGATGGAAAGTTAGAAAAATGATGGCGACTTGGTCTCGCTGTATACGAATGTAAACGTATAAGCATGTACATACACACAACATGGCATTGGCTGGGAGGTATAATCGGTAGAAGTTGGAACAAAAGTTGGATTCGGATTTATTTGGGCAAGGAAGTGTGTGTCAAAAGACGGTTGAGTGACATTGTCTACTATGTCCAATCGGCTACCCCCACCGCCATAGCAGTGGCCGTTATTTCCTTTGTTATTACATCCATCCACCCATTCACTCATATCACCAAGACGGAAGAAGAAGATGAACAGTGTGTATTCGCATTATTTTACACTCAATCTCATTCCCACTGCAGGCAAGACGCACAAACTGCATGCCGCAGCTGGCCATGTAAATATTTACATGCAGAATAGCATTTTGGGAAATGTGCAAACCAATTGTTTCCCGTTGAAAGTTGAAATCTCAGCAATCCCGCATGTACGCACTCAAGGTTGAAAAAACAACGTGATTTTTGTCACGCCCTGTGAGAAGAGCCAAGAAGCAGGAGAAGAAAGTCATAGCAGAGTAAATAGGAGGCAACTCTCTTAACTTTCACTAGGCTGTCAACTTCCATTATGTTGTGAAGGCTGTTGGTTAGCGAAGGTGCACTTTGACACTTGTGCTATTTCATACTCTGTTCACTCTCCTTGTTCTTAGTCTCCAACCCATTTTCTCAGCGAGCAGCTAACGGCCAAAACAACCAACACCTTGAAATCTAATTGAATCTTCAATGTTTGAAAGATACACGTGTCACCGTCTTGTTAAAGGCACATATTTCTCAAGTTTTCATACCATGTACATATCCCAAAAGTATATGTTATATTATACATATAAACACATATATCTTCCTACGTGATTACCTAACAACCACGTGATCTCGGAACGTGCAACGCTTTGTACATAAGTATGCACATGTTTTTCTTGGATTTGATTATTTTGATGGTCATCGATACCACGCTGATACAGAGACGAGTAGACGAGTGCTACATGAGGGGAAAAAAGTATTCCATTCTCCAATCATTTCCGGGGTGGGATCAAATTCAGGAAAATTTGGTTACATCTTTTACTTGGTCCAAAGCATAATTAAATTTTGACATTAAGTAAATACATAAAACGACTACATTAATCATGAAAAACTGAGCAGTTTCACGTATCAAAGGAACATTCACTTATCACACAATCTCAAGAGTTATCGCGAACCATTCTTTTGGAACATTCTGCAACAAAGTGTGCATGTGTGAGGGAGAGAGAGAGAGAGCTAGAGAGCAGATAAGATGTTGCCCCTAATGCATTGACGGGCTGGGGTCCGCATTAATTTGACATTGACTTGCAATTCACTCTCAGTTCTCTCACAGCATGGATGAACAGTATTAGGGAAGGAGATTAAAAGAGAGAATTGTACTTGTTTTGGGTGAGCCAGCACGAATAAGGTTGGTAAATGGAGAACCGAATTACTTGTTTGGTCTCTGGGCGATTGTGACGATGTAGATGGTGGGGTTTCATTTGGGGTGTTGTGGGTGGATGGGAAGGGTTGCTGGCTCCGAGTGTTGATTTGGTCCTCGTTTCTTGATTACATGTGAATAATGGACTCTGCATTATGCACATTTCGTCAATGAAATACATGTCACGGCATGAAATCAAATGATAGGTTTCTTCTTACCATGGTCAAATATACGTATCTCTCATATTTTCCTCGCCCTCCTGTGCTCATCGGTCCCCAAAATGATAAGACAATTTCCTATTTTTCATCACTGCCCAAAGTGACAATCCCTTGGATGCCTTCAGGACATTAATTACTTCGACGGACTGTAGGAGTAGTACTCATATGTAAGTAAAACTTGTAATAGAAGGAAAAATATCATGCTAATGGACACTTGGCAATAAATTGACCAACAATGATCGAAAAGTAATAAATTGCATATGTGTACTTGGGATAAACATTATATTCAAAGTTTGTCATTAATAAATATTTTGAAAGTGAGCTACGGAAAACATTCTCAAGTTAACGGCATGTGTTGTTAATTGGATTTTGTGGAGGATGACGAGTGTGTGGAGGAAATCGGAATTTGAGACAAACCACCACCACCCTTGGTTTAAGAGAATAAAAGAGAGAGAGAAAGAGATGAAGAGGTTTTCGGGTGTGAAGGTGGTTGTTTTACTAAGAAGGCGAAGAAGTAGTTTGTGAGAGGGCAGTCTGGCTGGGAGTTGGGTGGACAGGGAGATTGTTGGAGATGGAAAAGTTATAATTTCATTTCATAACGCTGGGTCTGGCTCTTCTATGCCTATCGATATGATTCATGTCATGTATCGCACTAATATGCGGAGTGAAAGATGCCGGTGGAGAAATCGATCAGATTTGCTCCCTTTCCCTCCTCACCGCCATCCATCCAGCCAGCCAACCTCGACTTCTTCTTCTTTATCTGACACAAAGTTAGAAATTTCGGAAAATGTTGGACTTGATTTCACTTGAATCTCTCCCATCCACTCGTGGATTTCGACTGCTTGGAAACAAGAAGCAATGACGATGATGGTCATACTAGAGTGTTTGATGGTGCCGTGTTACTACCACTGCTGGCGATCGAGTTTTCACCATTCTGCCACAACCACCATGCACTTCTCTACATATATACATACACTCAGCCTCTCTCTCTCTGATGATGATAATGCCTACTTCATATGGCCTTGTTAGTCAGTTAGTTGGTTGGTTGTTTGGACTTCTTCTTCTTCTCATTCTTTATTTGAAGTGGACATGAGCGCAGGTCATGCATGAATGACGATGAAGAATGTTGAGAACTAAGTAAAAGCGAGCTAACGACGACGCGTGGGGGGAAAAACGCTTCCTCAGTTTTTAAATTGGAGGACATTTACATCATGAGCCGAATGGAGTCTCTCTCTCTCGCTCTCCAAATCAAACCCATCCAATTTGGAGTTGACAATTTTCTTAGCAGACGGAAACCATTAAGCTGGTAAAGTTGGGCGAAATCTGTACAGGTGAAGAAATGTATCTTCTTTCCGTATCGATTTTGTAGTTTTTGATTTAACTTGCTTGATGAGGAGGATGACCATAGAATTCTCCTCTCACTCTCTACTTTTCTTCACTTACTATTCCCACTTGGCTTACTCATTACTGCTGTGCTGGAGAGCTGCCTGGTGGCGAGTGAGGATTGAGTATTGACCCATTTGAGCCATTTCAACTTATCTCAGTCCAGTCCACTCAACAACTAATCAACTTCTTCTTGAGAATCTGGATCGTAATTCTGCATCCAGGCTGCTTGGACACTCTCAAGAGGGAAAATCAACATCTAAATCAAAGGAAAGTCAAAATAATAAATCTAAATGTCAAACGGCTCCATGGACGACAAAACGACAACACTGAAATGATTTTCTGTCTAGTCCTATAGAGAAAAAAATAAGGACACAATTGGAATCTCGATCGTTTTTACCACTTCTTTAACAATCTTCTTCTCAACTTGTGTGTTTTTTGATAAAAAAAATTGCGCATGTGATAAAATCTAATTGTATTTGAACAAAGACGTACTTTTTCATAGAATACATATGCATGCACCGACGTAATAAAGGGTTGAAAAGAGAAAACATTCCAACCCACTGGTTAAAATTGTCTCTGTGTTCCCTCCTTGAAAACTAATTACAAGAGGCGAACATAGTTCACTCCATTTAAGAGCAACGTATATAATATGCACACCTGTCCCACAGTTTGATGCGTTTATCTCTTGTTTTACCCCTCTTATTCTCCTTGTTGTTCTTGCCTGGACATATATGAGCTCATACAGTTGCCATTAAACTAACAGAAAGTAAACTGTGGAATCCATTAAAAGCAACTTGTAAAAAATCCATATAATTCATACCAAGTTTATACATCACATTCATACGTTTTAGGCCGAGCATTTTATTTTACAACCACTTTATTTTCATTGAGCATACATGTCGTCCTCCCATCCACCACCATGAACCACCAGCAGAATGTGTGGCGTTGGGAGAAAGGTGTGAGCAAATGATGTTTTTGCACTGAAACATGTTTGAAATTTACATTTGGACATTTATTGGTTTATCGGTGGTGGTGGTGGTGTTGGTTTAATGTTGTTTGCATTTCTCCTCTTCAAATTGAACTCGTGCCCATTAATTTATAACTGGATTTCATTTCTTCAACATTCAAACGCGCTTTTTATTTTGCTTTCCAACACTTTCTCCTTTTATTACTACCACCATGCACCTAAACCAGCATAATGCCGGCCAGGCCAAAATACAACGTAAACTGAAACATTATGTGAGATATGAGACTGCCACAGCTTGTCAGGGTTCCTTCACACACGACGCATCAATTTTTCCGACTCGAATGAGCAACAGTTCCACCAATTTTCCCCGGACAAACACAGCGAGTTGCAATTATTGGAAAACACGGCAATTTTTCTGGGGGCGATGAAAAGCATGAGACGACTTTATGTTTATTGTGGAGCATGTGGACGACCCGGATGGCTTATCACTTCAATTTATTTTACCACTTGTCTCTGTGTAATTTCTCTTGTTTGATTTCCTCATCTAGAGCAGGCAAGGAAAAGAAGGAATGGTGCATTTGCACCCAACTTGGAACGAACCGTGTTGTGTGTGTTGACTGCGAGGTTATGATGGCAAAAGAGGTTTTATTTTATGATTTTATGGCGTGCTATTCCATCTTGTGCACTGTCCACTTGGAGAACGTGTCCTCGCACCACAGCCAATTTAGAATTTACAATCTACAATAGAATATAAACGCATGGCTGTAATCTATGAGTTATCGAGGAGAACAAATACACAGGAGAGAGAGAAATGGAAAGCAGCAAATGAGAGCAAACATGTTTTATCCTCGTGTTTTAAATTGCACCATCATCCAACTTTCCACCACCATCAGCAAGCAAGTACATTGCAAGTACTTTACTGTACATAAGCTAAGCCTGCTGCTGCAATGAGGAGTGAGCCATCTCCTTGCTCGCCAACTTTATAAAGAAAGCAAAGTGCTGTCAAATATTCGACGGGACATTATTCAACTCTTAAAGAATATGAGTGATTGGATGGGTGAACAAAGCAACGTGGACTTTACAGTTTTTAGTGGACATTTGGTGGACACTTTCATTTATTATTCAAAGAAAGTTTGCTTCTCAAATTCAATGCCTACTCGTACTGGACTGGACCCACTTGACATTCCCAAGATTTGCAAAGAGTCGTCACACACCGAGTTAGACTGACGTGCATAAGATGGATTTGAAAAATGATTGTGTTCGATTCTTGCGTAATCAAAATTAAAAAATCGATCCCATCCATCTAAGTCGGTCATAAATGGAAATTTGGAACCCGGTCTAAACCTACCTATAGAAAAGGCTGGCTTAAAGTTGTGCCATGGTTTAGAAAATGTAGAGTGCATAAGTTGACTAAGAGATTCATTTCGTTATCCTGGTGTAAGATTTGTCTGTAAATTTGTAGATTTCTGCTCAAAAGAACGATAAGAGAGGAAACGAGAGTGGAAACATTTTTCTTCCGTTTTTCAGACTTTCTCCTCCGTCTCACCAGAATAAGCCGAGAACACGTTGCCGGCACACTTAACACTACTTTTTGCACAGTTGTTGTTGTGTACGAGGGAGGAAAGTGCATGAATGAGTATGTATTAGCAGCCCATATCCCGTCGTCCTTGCCCATTTTCTTCTGGTTTGAGACGACTTTGTGCAGTTGTAATATGCGTGTTACTTTGTTATACGTTTAACTTACTATGAAGCCATTTAGTTTAAGACAGCAATTCACAACTCACTATCATCCCATCAACAATGAGACGGCGTAATGTGATGCAATGCAAGGAAGCAAGTTAAGTGAGCGACTTTAGTCCACATACGAATGTACACACATAAGAGTGGCCAAGTTGTAATAAGAGAAAACAAGATATTACGTTTTCTTGGTCCCGCATTTAAGCTGAATTCTAGATTTGGAGACAAAAGTACGAAAAACGGGGAAAGTTTCAGTTTTTACTCCATTCCCATCAATTCCACTTTGTTCCACTAAATTTAATGGAAGTAGTCTACGGTAACTTCATAACAATGCATAGCAATACGACTGACTACAGTAAAATGGAAGAAAGTTAAGTGAGCGACTTTTTTGAACAAATTAATTCAAGCTAGTAATCTTTTATTAGATTCAAAATTAAGAAAATACGAGAAGTAAAAACAAAAAAGCCAGAAAATTAATATTTGGATGCTTTCAGGACCTGGCTGTGCAAAAAAATTGGGTAGCCGCTGCATTTAAACAATGCAGATAACGTTGGAATTTTTTCCGGAGAACAAAGAATGACAGGGAGTACTCCGAGGAGTCCCCAGAAAATTGCCTGCTTGATCTGCTTCTCGCTGCACAATGAGAGATGAAGCCATTCCATGTGTTGGTTTAGCGGATCGAACTTCATCCCTTTCTTCCAAAACCGGCATTGGATGAAAGAATGAAGCTGTAAAAAAATATTAAGTTTACATTATAGAAATTAACTGAGAAATGATTATCATTACCAGTCGAAGACATTCCTCCATACGAGCCAGACGCCTGGATGGGAACTCTTTTACATCAATGACAATCCCAATACTTCCGGATTTAATTTGACGGCGAACTGCGTGAGACTCATATTTTGCCATTTCCTCTTTATTGTTAACACCTGTGTAGATTGGGATGGTGATGTCATTTCGCTTTTTGACCAGGATCTGTGTACAGATATCTTCAGCGGACGTGTCCGCACCAAATTCGCGAGCATCTGGAGTAATGACTGTGTAAACGTAGTGGTTAGGGTCGAATTTTTTCATCTCTTCTCGAAGTTGTTTAAGTCGTGATTCCACTTCCGTTTGTATGTCGACTTCATCGCTGAGTCGGGGGAGTTTCATTGGTGCATCATCCCCATGTCCTGGCTCTTTTTCCCAATCCATTGCACCATCTTCATCAGTCTCGTGAGTCTCGTCCTCTTCATCATTGACCTTTGTCATATCCACTAGCAACATCTTCGACCAATCCGGATGGACCAAAGCTTCACAGGACATGTCACATCCCTTTTCAAAGCACAATAACTGGACTCCTTTGAGGGCCTTTTGAATGTAAGGACGGATAAATTCATCTGTCAGATGAGCTAGGGCCTTGAGCTCCCTTCTTTTGTTCAAAAATTTGTATTGGGGAATCCCATGAAGTGGCTCATATTCAGCATCGATCAGGCACATCAACTGGAGTGTTAATAAAACATTAAAAAAAACGTTATTAGGTGAGGCGCAGTTTGAAATCGAGTTCTTAACGCCACCCTGCTCTAGCTCAAAATTATTCTATCCACATGAACAGATTGCGTTATGTATTCTTTCAATGCTACCGAAGCATTCTGAGGATGACGGGTAAAATAATCTGAGATATATTAACGCAGACGTTCAACGTTTGCAAATGGCAACCATCCATTTAAAATAAAACCTCTCTTCGACTTTTAATATCGACACGTCGTATTAGTTCTATGCACAAAACAGGCTACGCAATTTGCGGAATATTAGATTAGAAATGAATATGGTTTATGGTACGGACTCTCGTCTTTAAGATATCTATCGGAAATCTTGATTAGTGCGAAACGTTGAAATGATTTTAATTGATGGAATTACTATTTAGTTACATTAAGATTGTAGTTGATTGTTCATGTTTTTACTAGTACACAAATGAAAACAAGCCTCATCTTTTTTGCATCAATTTTGCATCACCGTAAGCTCTGCTTCAGGATGTGTTATAATTTTGTTATGACGGACATATAAAAATAAATAAGTACTTACAATCATGAGAGCTTCTTGCTCTCGCATTTTCGTCTCCTTGTCCAACCAATTACCCAGAAAGTTTTTTCGTTCCAAGCACGCAATCTGCATGCGCAGTTGGGCGGCCCTCCCAAGCGGGGACATATCAGGCCAAGTTCTATGACGGCTGCTAATATCTGGAGATCCTCCAGTGTCAGAACCCCAATATGGATTAAATGATTCAGGGTTGTCCTTAATGAAATCCCCAACGTCCTGGCTGGAGTTGAAGTTAGTTCCTAGGGAGCCGGCCAAGTATACTCCGTATTTGTGATCGTTGGTTTTTTGGACCATGTAGTTCATGTGCCCGAGAACCCACTTGTATAGCCACTCCAATTCTGGACGGAAGTTGGGATCATCTAGGCTCTTGTGATGCTCTTCTCGAATGGCAAATCCATTAGTAAACTTCAACGGGTTCTTACGTTGCATTATTGACAAACTGAAGGAAAATCAGAGGTAGCTAATAATACATGTCCTTGAGGAAATTGAGAATAAAATGCACAAATACCTCATTTCCGAAAGAGGAGGAAAACGAGTATGAAATCTGATTTTGTGGAAATGAATACCATTCGACGTGGTGAATGTCTTCCCACAATCACCGCATTCGAATATTTCATCCTGATTCAGTTCGTAAACTGGCCTGGGAACTCTGTAGAATTAATTAATTAAACTTTAGTCCCAAACGCAGGTCACAAAGAATACCTACTAACCTTGAGTGACGCGACTTAAATTTGTCATCGATACCACATTTCTTAATATGATCATCGAGCTTCTCTTTGTTACATAAGAGGCGGCCACAACTGGGATTGGGGCATTGAAATTTTTTCCTCCCTTCCGTACTTAAACTATTTGAAAGATATTAATTCTGGTGTAATTATGTAGGCCTTAATATAGAATTCTTATTTTTACCTGTCATTTTCTTTCACAACATGGGTTCGTTCGTGATTTGTCCGCTCAATAGAAGTACGAAATACTTGACCACACGAAGCGTCACCACAGGGATAGGTATTTCGTCCCGTCGCCGGATCCGGGATCGGCAGCCTTAATTTTGAATAATTATTTAAAGTTTTTTATGAAATTTATATGGTATATTACTAGATATGCGTATTCGACCTGCGAGTTGGGCAAGTGTTTGGCAATATGTCTCCATTCAGAATTAGGCGCTCTCGAGTTTGTAGGTGCCGATTCAAATGGTAAGGACTCCCAAACGATTTAAAACAAAACTGGCACTCATTTTGATTTATCCTAAAATATAAAATTAAGAAACCATAAAAAAATAGAATACAGCCAGTTGCCAGGAAAATAAAAGGCTTTCTTACCCCACATTTCCAGAACATCCTAGCATTGTTGGTTGAGAAGTTGGGGCTGGTGATTCTTTTCCTCCAAGGGACGATAATTGTTGAGTCTTATCGACAATGGACGGGTCAATCATTGAAGTTGATTCCCCAACTACAGTTGACAATTCGGGTGCAAATCCTTTCACAGTACATTTCAATTTACGGACAGGTCTTCCACTCGACTTGGACTCCTCCCCTGCGGCGGAAGATGAGACTGGGCTTTCGCTCTTGACTCGGCTGATGGAAGATGTAGAGCTTTGGCTGTTGATGCGACTTCCTGATCTGGTCAATGGCTTTCTAGTCTCAACGATTTCGACTTGTGCAGTAGCCTTAGATGTCTCAGCGTTTGATCGCATTCTTCGACGTTTTTTATTATCTGGGGACGGCTGAGGAGCAGGAGAACAAGCTGCGAGATCCTCAATAATGGCTTGGGTCAATTTAGAAGGTGGAAGAGACACAATTTTTGCTTGTTTAGACCGAGATGGTTTGAATTGAAGACTAGTTTGAGAAGAAAATTGGACACCAGTTTCATTGTCTGAAGGTGCTTTGATCACCTTATCATTGCTCGGTTCCATAGCAGAAGCAGCCGCAATGTATCCTCCCAAAAGTGGAAATTCCCCTACTGGAGTTTTCGATCGGGCAGAGATACGTCGAACTCGAGCGGAGGATTTGTTGCTGAGTGCAGACGATTTTGGCAAAATAGTCTCCTCTGTTCTTACGACTCCTCGATAATTGTTTGATTCAGAACGGATGGGCGGGACATCGTTCTCGGTGTGAACCAGGTTTTTAAGGCTTCTGGTCTATTAAAAAGTATAATTACTCTCTTTTATTTTTGTTATGGAGAAAATATGAGACAAATGAGCGAAATATCATCCTCCACCCTTGAGTTGTGCGTTATGCAAATTCTCATCCTGTCTCATCCTGTCCCACCGCGGTGGGACACGATAAGACAGGAATTTACTCCAACCACGATTTCTCTCGATTTTCTCAGCATCGGGTATACGACATTAAGCATTGAGTCTCCAGCTTACAACTCCGCTTGACTTTTTACATTTCCAGTGTTTTATTTTTATTGCAACTTTGTTCCACTAAACAAATTTTTGGAAAAGTATTACAAAGTTTTGAAATAAAAAGACTCGAGTTTTTCACCAGTTGACGACAGCCAGCTCACATTTCGTCGCCAAGGATAGTGCACCCAGGACGAGGGGATGGGACGGCGTGGCTGGGTGGGTCGAGGTGGGATTTGCATTGCGTGGAATTAGTGGACGGTCCACCTTGAGTCGAGATAACTAAAAGTAAAAGTATCTCTAATGTTCTCCGTTTGAATGTCGTCGGCTTGGGAAATTTGTGAGTTGGAAATCGTGCAAGTACATTAGTCCAACTGCCCGACCGAGCAGACTTTAATCTCCCTAAACTCTTTTAAACTCTTAATCTATTTATTTCCCCTCGTTTCAGCCAAATTACACTTTAAATTTATCGTTTGAACCCGGAGTAGAAAGTCTTAAGGAAATTACGCGAAATGTTTTACAGGAGAATTTTAGACTCGGCATGGGTGCGGGTTGGTTCCATTTTTTTGAGGATAGAATCCTTGCTAATGTTCTCCATGTCATCCTCGTTGGTCTGCTCTATTCAATCGCGAACCAGAGTTTTGTTCAGCGTTGACAGTTTTTATCGACTATTTTATTATTGAATCGATTCAACATTCGATTCAACATTCTGAATTCGAATCGTTTCTAATGTTTGCTGGACATTTATAGATTGAAGTCCGAGTTTGGTGGGAAGAGTGACATGAGAAATGGGCAAGTGTTAGTAAATTCAGAACGATTTGCTGAAAAATGCAGCAGGGAACATAAAAAAATGACTTACGTCCTCATATTCATAAGTAGTTTTTTAACTCACTATTCAGCATTTCTTTTTTACAACACGGCTAAAATTCTAAAATCACGAAAATTTCACATGCATTTGGACTCTGGATGTAATTTTCTCCCTGAAAATCACACGATCCATTCCCCTCTGCGCAACCCTGGGAGTCAGACCGGTGAGTTAGATTTGGAATTTGGATTCAAGTTCGGAGGAAACGATCCATCATTTGCTCCGAACGGACTTTACAACGTCAAATTTACTCACTTTCTTGTGACTTGACTTTTTGGCTAATCTATTCATATCTTGTCCTTCGCCCGAGTCCAGCGACTTTCTCCACAACCGAATAGTTGATGGCGCTGGCTAGTCAAATGCCCAGAGTTGACTTCGCAGGACAGCAGCACTTCAACTGTCAACAACAACCCTCACACATTTCTCCGTCCCGTTCGACAAATTCTCTCAATTTTCCCGTACTAAAAAAACAATTATTCCGATCCAGCAGCCAATGCTATACATATTTGCATACCAAATAACGTATTACACGCATATTACATATGTATATACTTACTTTTAGAGACGGACTAATATTATAAGTTTGGATAGAAAAATAAATTAATTCAATTTCTCGCTCAAATCTGTCAGAGTTTTCTTGGTTTCCTCCCCTGGCTGAAATTTACTTGTGTAAGGACAGATTGGGAGCAATGCGAAATTCACATGTATTTACTATTAGTCGATGCGTGAATTCAGTCATGTTGCAGATATTTAATAGATTTCTGGTTACATTGGTTTCGTACATGAATCGGAAATTGTATTTTCACTTTCTTGTTATTGTACGGCCTGTTTTCATGTTTTCGTCATGGGTATAGAAATGCAGAAGTATTTACTTGCAAACTACGTGCAGGACGTGATAAGAAAGTCTTGAAAATAAACATTTACATGCGTGGTAAGTAAGTACGTAAATAGGCATGAAACTGTGTTCATTAGTAAGTAGCGTACATACATATGTAATATGCAATAAATATTTCAATGATTTTAGGCGAAATGATGTTTTATTATGAAAACGGATTATTATTACGGAGGAAAATCCTCAAGTACAAATGTTGATTAAACATTGCATTCAAATTGAATCGTATGGACAGAAACAATATTCCGCAGCGAAATAAATAAGTACCAACTGCTGTTTACAATTGGTAATAAGAGCGATCCACATAATTAAGTGAGCTAAAATTTGGAATTGGATTATTAGATGAACAAACAGCTCTTCTGCTGCACCTCGCCACTTTAAACGACTTAATTGGGCTTGGTAATTGCCTAATTACAATGAAACGCAGAAATACGGAATATTTTTGCATGCAAATCAATCAGAAAACAATGAAATGAAATTGTTTTGTATTCAAATTTATTAATTACTTAATTCTAATTAAAAGTTGGAACAGATTTGTTAATGTGTAGAATGACGATGACATATCATTAGAAGAATCGATACATATGAATTATTTACGGTTTGCTGATAATTAAGTCCTCTCTGGAATTAATCCAACCATGCTCATTAAATATACTCAATGAACAAATGTGGCAAAAATAAAACAAAATTTTTTCACGTATATTGGAAACAAAATATGGAAATTGAAACACCTGCGTCTGCAGGAGCTTGCTTTCTGTACGCCGGGCAAAGTCAGCACCAATACGTTTTATTTTTCTCTCTTTAATCAGTATTAATTCACTGTTGTGAATTTAATTACCTGTTTGCACCGAGCCACCTGCTCTACAATTATGCTGGATAAGGTTGTTGGCTTCCTTTAGCTGCAAATGGTATACGTTTATGTATTTGATCTGCCCAGCTACAACTTATGGTAAGAAAGGGGCTAAATCCTTCTTAAAGAACGAAACATGTACCAAGCAACCAACTGTGTTTTATAATTTTGGAACTCTTTTTAACGGATTTTTTAATGACTGTTATTTATGTCGGAATTTTATTTCCGTAAAATCATGTGCATAATATGTAGATTTGGGTCTTATGCTGAAATTATATACATTGTGTGAGAAAGGGCGCAAGCAAATTTATAATTTACACTATTTAGAACTATATTTTCTCCTATTGCATGAGTCGGATTTTCATCATACAGCATTTCACATTTGCATTTTACACAATGTATATACATATATGTTGATCTGATTTTTAATCTGTGATGTCTCGGTCGGGCAATCATTTATTTTATTAGAGCTTTGTGATTGACCACAAAAATTGAAAAATTCGCATAAACGTCCTACAACCAATGTTTAATATTTATTGTAATGAATTTTTTTATTGACAAGTACACATAGTCAAGGAAATTGCGAATTTAACTTGATTAATTAAACTAAATAATTGACAACATTATATTCACGACAAGTTAATGGAACATTAGAATTTCTTGCATAATAAAGCAAAATGAAGTGACAATCACAGTAATAATCTACATAACGCACAATATGTGAACCCAGAGAGCTTTTTACTCACTTTTCTCCTTGTAAAACTTGGTTGACAATGGAATGTGATTGGGCAAGTTTTTGATTTTCCCATAGATGCACAGTGCCCATTATCCTGTTATTAAGTATTTCAGCTAATGACAAGGACCAGTGTAATTAATTACACATTCATCTCATTCCATTTGCATGGTCTCCCAAGTTTCAACTAATTATGTTATATTGAACAACGCTCTTTGAAGCGGGAGGGAATAATTTCTTGACAGTTTTTACACTTATGCATGCTACTACAGATCACGGGCGAATATTATGCACATCTTGAGAAGTATAGTTAACGTATGACTTAAGTAAAACTAAATGTGTACCGATAGAATTTATTTAGTTTTACAAGTAACAATCTAACATCATTTTCATTACGCTACATTAAAAACTTTAACAATTTCATGGCCACTTATTATGTTTTTACGCTTCTTTCTGTCAACATTAAAGAGTGAGAGGGCAATATTGGCATTCTTAGTTTTGTGTGGTGGCCCCCAGTTTGTAGTTGGAAGGGAGCTAAACACGGAGGAGGAGGAGAAAGCGCACAAGAAATTTTAGGAATCGGACAACAACAGAGTTATAAGGCGGGCGGGCGGACGCTGGCTTGGCGAGCAATTAAAAATGATGAATGTCCTTTTCCTGTCCAACTTCATGGAGAAATTTCTTACCTCTATTATGCTCCTCTAAGGTTGAGGGTAATTTATATTTTTGTGAGATTATATTATTATTGCAGGATAATGGAATGGCGAGTAAGAGGGCAAAAGTAATGTCAATGGACAGGGAGGTCTGGTCACTTATTATTTTATTAAACCGCCGCCCCTACCTTTTCCCACTCGAGTCCACCAAACCACAGATATACATACATACGAGTCGTATCGTGTCGTCGTCGCAGAGCATGCCAGAAACCTTGTACCTTCGTCATTACGACGGAAATTCATAGCAAAACCTCACAGAGCTTCCTTTTAAACGAAGAACGTATCCTATTACCGAGACTATTTTGTATCATGTACCGAGCGGCGACCTTTCATGAGAGAAATACGAAACTTGACATTAGCTATCATTTCTCAGTTTCAGGAAAAGCCACAAATATCTTTAATTGGACAAAAACTATGAAATTTTCTTCCTCCAAGGATGGATGAGAATCTGAAAGCCATTTACACAATTGCTGAAACCATCTTTGCTATTCAGTGTAACGACGTTTCTTACGACGTCTGCATATTAGCCAGTTGAAGACCTCATGCCATTTCACAATTTGCCTATATGCATGCATGGTTCCGTCGGTAGTTGGTCGGTGGGTTGCCTTTGCCTACTTCCCATGTCAATCCAACCACCAAGCGGTACATGACCTGCCTCAAGCCAAAAAACCAACAAACATGATCACTTTCTTTCCTCGCGGAGGACGACGACGAGAAGGGCAGCAAGAAATGGAAATACGAAACTTGGGAGGGAAAGCGGAGGGGAGTTGGCGAGGGAAAGGAGAAGAAGAACACGTTGCTAAGATAACTAAAAACATCCCTCTCGCCCTAAGACTGAGTGATGACTGTTCCATAAATAGGCCTCTCAGCCGCCTTCACGATTCATAACACTGCGTAGGTTTAGTTTAGTAACCTCCGTGTAGCAGAACCATGGTCAAATCTGCAAGGCGATCTAAATTAAATACACACTTTCACCCATCTCGCCATTTTCTAGGTAGGTTTAACTTTAAAGCTCAAATTTATATTACAACGGAACATGAAAACGATAACATCAACACAATGTCAAAACAAATGAAGCGCAGAACAAAACAAGATGAAGAAAGTTGTCTCTCATGAGGTTGCACTGTCTTAAAAAATACTTTTGTGCATTATCCACTCCGCTCAAAAATCGAAATCACTTCACACCACGTTTGCAACCTTGCTTACCTATTCAACCGGTAGAAAACGTGACACGCGTGGATAAGTAACCATCGTCTGTATATCTTTTATATCGGAAACTGTACGTCTAAAAGTACATCATCGCCCACAACCCTCCAAACCACTGTCAGTCACACTCAAGAGTCACTTTGGAGAAGATCAATCAGAAATCCGCTGCAACTTTTTTAATTTATTTATTTTTGCTGAATCATTTATACCGGGTTAAAATCGAAATTTAATTAAATGCATGGTATCAAAATTTTGGCTAAAATTATTCAGAATTCCATCGATTTCATTGCAATGTTCTCAAGTAATGGTCGATATTGCTAAAAGTCTCATGAATGGCTGAAAGGAATGCAATTCGCTTTTTGTGAGCAAATGGATTCAAGATATTTATGTGCTAAAGTGAGACAAAGTTCCTAAATACCACTTGCTGAAGCATTTTATTATATTTTCTAGCGAACTGCACGTTGATTGCCAACTAAACTACTACGACTCTGCGTACGTATAGGAAGAAGGGGGAAGGTTGTGCAATGGCAGGAGTGGATTAGATTGTAGATTTTTGTTTATATAGATAGGAAACATAAAATGTGGGAGGAGAGCTATAATGTACAATCTACAATTCATTTCACTTCGATTTTTATATTTGGTGATTGGACCGTCGATAAGTCCCACACTGCTCATAGATTTATATTTAAGGCCAATTTTGACCCAACTGCTTCACAGCACAATGAGGACAATTTCCTCGCAGCTCCTAGTAAAACATAGAATTGCTATCTTGACCAACATCTAAAAACTGTTTTCGCTTACTTATTTACTACTCCTGTTTACTTTACACAAAGTGCACCGGTTGGGAAGGGCTCTGGCATTTCCTTCGAATAAAGTAAAAATTTACAGAGGAAAGAAATCCGAAATCCACTAATGTGATTGTAACAGGCAATCCTATTTTTATTTTTATTTGATGATTTGATGTGATTAAAGCATTCTAGATTTTAATTTTTTTCCTCTTTTCGATGGGTTTTGAGCACTTAGTCATATACTTTTGCAACCCGGCGTCCTCGCGTCACGGACCGAGTCGTATGAAATTAATCATTAACTGTGCCACAAATATTTTCAAGAGATTGTATTCTGGCATAACTTTTTATCGGATGTAACAAAGTGGATGGATGGAGCCATTTGATAGCATGAGATTTTCATTTTATGCCGTTTTCCACTCTTTTCACCCCAAACAGCTAAATATAATAAAAAAAGTGCTGGATATACAAACACATGAAGAATGTTTATGAAATGAGCTCATGTATGGGAGCCAAGATTTAATACAAGGCGTAAATTTTCACATACATGGCAAAAAAGTACACAAGTAAAAAGTAGTAAAACGTGTGTAAAAAGGAGCCAACGTAAACTATAAAAGGGTGTTTAAGCTCAGAAACGATATGTAGAATCTCAACATTTATTCGCAGCCTAGAAAGTAATAAGTTACAACAGGGAAAAAAGTAGTTTTGTGTGCGAATTTCATAATAATAATCAAATTTGCTTCTTGTACTTCTTAACGAAATCTCCGATAATAACGCTAATGCTGAAGGATAATACTCGCTCTTCTTTCGGGCAATGCTTTCTCTCCAAACGGCACTGTGAAGTACATCTAGCGTTGCAAATTTCAAATTCCGAACGAATTTACTTTCTAAGTCTAAAACTTGGAATTTTAAGCTACTTTAATCTTCGCTAATTTGGAGAAAAATTTAAATTGCTGGAATATTAGTTTATACGTTTCTAACTATAAGAGGTTTTTTTATTTTAACCACTTATGATATGTCAAACAAATTATGAATTAAATAATTTAAAATGTGTCGCTTTTTTTAATATTACAATTTACCTGACTAATTGAGACGCATAAAACCAATATTGTGATTGGAGAATAAACTTTTGTATTTATTATAGTCTACTTTTCTTGTTGCATCGGAGTATCATGTCATGATTTTCCGGGCTTTCTTTCCCATGCTTTCTATACACCTTAATATTTTTTATTTATATAAGATAAAAACCAATAACGTTTTGCTTATCATTTTTAATCATGCATAATACTCACTAATAAACTGTTACTTGCATGCTTTTTCTTGACAATAAGTCATTTTCTAAGGTTCCATGATTTTCAAAGTTTTTCCAAGTCGGGTTTCCACGTTTGAACCAGGTTTGCCATCTACCCGGATTCCGGTGTTACCCAATTTCTCCTCTCCTTCTGAACTGGATGCAGATGGAGCAGGGCGAACTGCCTCAAATATGCGAGCAACACAAACAACGGCCCCATGGCGTTTGTTCTCTCGATAATTTGCAAATACTCTTCACGCTTACTTACCGACGGAGGTTCAACCTAACATCAAGAATTTACGTAGTGTTGTGCAAACTCTGGTGAGTTCCCTGCTAGTTGTTTGTGGAGTTCAAGTTGTAATTCATGAGCATGAGCTCTGTCGCTGGATGAGCATGCATTTTTAATTAATCCGGCCGCTCTCCTTTGGTCCAAGATTTCATTAATATTTCACAACTATTTCCATCCCAGTCTTCTTGGGCTGTACTTTATACATTGCTTAAGATTTTGCTCTTATCCGACGACTACTCTGGCAACGACTACTCAACCAGGAGCTAAAGATGTGTTGGAATGATGAGGCGTAATGAAAAGCTTAATGTTAACTATTGCTCTACATACGTAAGGGAAAAGTAACTCACTGTGATAAAGTTGGTTTTCAGTTTTTGAAATTGAGAAAATACTTAATATGTACCTTTCACACCACAAATAAATATTTTCTAAAAGTTGTACCATTTGCATACACGAAATGAACTAAAATAGCAGAGCATATTTAACCCTTCACTTCCGTGGTATTAATACACGAGGAAAAAAGAACTATCTGCAAAACGGTGTGGCAGGAAAACAGCGAGTTTTTTTATTCAGGTAATTCCCGAGTTGATTTGGATTAAATTTTTCAGCCATTCCAACTGCACGCTTACAATTTAAGTGGTGGTTGGTGGATGTGGCGTTCTTTTTTGTTCACATCCTGCCGTTTCCTCTCGTTCACTCTTCGCAGTTATTACCTTGGCGTCGGACATGATATTCACCATTTTCACCATTTTGAGACAATAAAGTGAGGCAAAGATCTTTCCCCATCTGGTTTGCGATCTATAAAATTTTATTTGATACCTCCGTCATCCACCTCTGTCGCGGTTTTATGGGCACATTGTTAGTCACACAAGTCGCAACTCTCTTGTACTTGGAGGTTGGCTTTAGCTACTTTCTTCAATCCGACGTATTAGGAAAATGGCTGACTGAGGAGAGTGCAGGCACCGAGCTAGGTTTTTGCCGTGCAGTTACTTTTCGTACCAACTGATGAGATGCTTGATACAAATTGTTACTGGAGCTTTCAACTTGGTGAACATTTTGGAGGTGTAGATTTGTATTTTTTAATATTCAATACGAATCTTTTGTTCTCAAGAAACCCGCATTTATTCTGTATTGCTCTTGCGGTTAGAGTTCTTTGATGCGTAGGGAAGGGATAATTTGATACCAATTCGAGCCAAATTATTTTCTTTGATTTGTAAAGACTAGAAAATTAAGGCAGAAGAGGAGACAGAAAGTTCAGTGAAGACAAGACACGACGGGAAAAGTCATGTCAAATGGTGCAAAACAATTCTCTCCTGTTACGACGAATGAATCAAGTTCACTAACAACCAAATTCATTCTATTTTGGTTATTTGAAGAGTGTCTTTGTGATGACACGGGGCTGAATGAAGGTATGTTGTTGTGTGTACATAAGGCTCGTGCATCCTACGCCGCCATGTAAAGAATGCCTATCGGGTTTTACTGTTTGTTTTCATATATATCGTCTCAACGCACCACGAAATGAAGGGAGTTGACAAGATGTGGGATGAAATTGTTGGTTGTGAGTGTTCAAACCCACACAGCCATTCTACTCACACACATATCTACCTGCCCATGAAATGATAGTAACGTTAACGTTAAGTCGTAAAAATTACTGCAGAACCAAAACGCCCGAATTATCCATCCAAGTTTATTACCACTCAGCACATTTGAAAACACAAAAACTGCTTTCACTCCGCATCATGTGTACTCGTATGTGGGAGACCATTCGACATTACATCTCATCCCGCGACGCTAAAGACGCACTTTCCACCAACAAACTGTACTTTTCTCTCATTCAACAAATGAAGCCAACCAGACGCACACCAAGCAAAGGCACAAATTCGCACATACTTACCGGAGAGAGAGAGAGAGAGGTAAAACCTGGGGATTTATGGGTTTCTGGCGTGTTCGTCGATAAAGGGGAAACGGGTTTTCCAAAGACCTAAAATATAGAATGGGTTGACATCTAGATTAAAGAAACCTGGGAAAGGTGTGTATGGCAGGACAAATGAAATGAAATAATCTTTTTGTTGTGTGGGGCTTTATTGTAGTCTGAGTAAATTGAAGGCTTTATTCTGTATGAACTCGGAGGAACTATTTATGAGGAGGAGTTGTAGGAGGGTCTTTATCATTGCTGAGTTATCAATATGTTATTTGGATGGGACTGATGCGTAAAGTTTTGTATTTTATCTAGTTTTATTACGCAAATTCTCAGAAGGCAGGGAGAAGAAATACGCATGATTGAATTACACAATTAGTCAAATTTAGATAGGACTGGGATCCATGGATGGAAAATGGACATTAAAATAGCAATATTTCCTTCAGTTTTCAAAATGCATAGAACAACCCAAAAGCTAATGAGTTAATCTCTATGCCTAAAAGTTGTAGGGAGAAATTCCATTCTGTGGAGAAGGATGGCATGTAAAATAAGTAGCGATCACGATTACGACTGCTCTTTGTTATTTACCGCGGCGATGGTTTAGAAATGGTTTATGTGTAGGCAGATAGGTTGGTAGGTAGGCTGGATGGTTGGTAAAATTGCGAATTGATGAGAGTGGGTGTGGGATGAAATGATAGTTCATGAACAAGTTAATAACCCATCCCATCCCACTAACTTAACTGCTCTTCCACCCCAAATTTCAGTAGTTTGTCATTATGGTACAACTTTTTCAAAAATTAACGAGCCTCGTCCGTCATTCTAAGTTCAACTTTGATATCGCTGTATCATTTATACATGGGCTTACGCCTTGCCGACGTAACTTTCTCCGTTTAGTTTAGGCAGATGAATGGATCTCGCCGAGGAGTTACTTTTGGACATGTTGGTGGTAGGGAGATGAAGCAGGAGGGCGAGCGAGCAGTGGTTGTGGAACAAATCCTTCTAGAATGGAAGTGAAAGTTTGAAACGAGATTTAACTTCATAATGCATGGCTTGAATTTTCACCTTTGCTCCTATAAGTTGCCCCTACGTGTGGGAGACCAGAAGTCGGAGTGATGCAAATCATGTCTCTCCCTCACTC
The DNA here is from genome assembly GCF_002217175.1 of Folsomia candida. Classification (NCBI taxonomy): domain Eukaryota; kingdom Metazoa; phylum Arthropoda; class Collembola; order Entomobryomorpha; family Isotomidae; genus Folsomia; species Folsomia candida. The sequence goes on from NW_019091198.1 coordinate 4,106,756, forward strand.
TCGTCCTTATACGGGAACATGAACCAGAGGTTGTTTGTGGTAAAATATGTTTGAGCTCATTACGCGGAATACTAACAAATTCAGCCAGGGCGTAGTACAGCCAGCTACCTTAATTCTCACTCCTACTCCTGCCTGCTCCTTCCTGCTGAAGTATGAAGAAGAAGACGACGACTAGCTGGCAGGATCTGGTTTTCTTTGACTTGAAAATCACCTGCTCCGAAGAGATGCATGAGAAAAACATGTCCTTTCTGTCATGCTTTTACTATTATACCCCTTTCAAAGACAATTTAATCGCATCGCTTCAGTCTCCAGAGATTTGATGCAACTACTGCTCGCAGTCAATGCTCGGCAAGAAGAACGGCGTCAACTTTGCTTGTTCTCACAGATTGCGGTGTTGCATGGTCTAGTTGTTGAAGAAGAAGAATAAAGAGTCATGCAGAGTGGCGACGATGAAGGACCCGTCGTGGTGGACTGAGGCAGGCAGGCGTTGCTGGTGCCCCCTTGGTTGGAGGACACATCTTGGATGGTAATTAACTATATATCACCCCCTGACATGTTCAATGCCTCCCTTCCTTTTTAATAGTTAATGAGACGGTTCCAAATTCACTCCAAGATTTGTTGCCAAAGTTTATCTCCCATCCGCCACACCACCACCAAGAGCAACTTGGTAAACCTTCGCTCCTTGCTGGGACTGACAATGAGACTGAGTGAGACTTACTTAATGTTTGTTTAAATTTGATAGTTGAATGATACTAAATCTGTATGCATCTGGTTCTGAGCAGGGAAAACATTTGAATTTATAGGGTGGGTGGTGGTGGTGGTGGGTGGGTGGGTGCCTTGTGCTTGCTTTGTTTGGAGACGGAGACAATGGACACGAACCCAGAAGAAGAAGGACTAAAAGATGGGCGGGGAAGAAGAAGGGACGACCAAGATGCGAGCTCGCTTTCTCCAACTTTTTAATTCGTTCCGAGACTCTACAACTACGCGATTCGTATAATACCATCTTCCTCTTCCGTAGTCCAGAGGCCATAACACATAGGCTTCGCATGAGAGACGCTCAAACTTGCTTAAATTTTTCATAGCTTACTCCCCTGCCATAAGGGACTGGCTTTATTGCTCACATAAATTCACAAAACCTCCCAGCTCAAATTTCAAATGTCTCAACTCCGAGCTGGAAAATTACATAATTATTTCGAAAGTAAGATGAAAGCTTAGTCCTAATGTGTTTCTAAATCAGCGTGGGTCTTGATCACGAGCATGTATGCATGCATGTGAAGTGTTTTTAAACCATATTATGCGAACTGTGATGGTGGTAGTGGGTTCGAAACTGGGAAATCAAACATGGGCAAGAAACTCGTCTAAAATAAATCATTATCGGTGGATGGATGGAAACCAAGTAGTTTTCACTCTCGTGATGAGACGAACCGTTTTTAATATCATGAATTTTTATTGCGCTTCTATTAAATATGGTTTGTCAAAATGTTGGTTTGCTCTGCTACCAAATATTTAATGTGATATTTTGCCTCCCAGAGTTATTACTTTAGAGTTAACTAAAAAACGGTTTCTTGTGATCCGTTAATTTGATCCTGATGAGCGACATGTCCCTAATTGGATTTTGATCTCAACCCTCCTCCTCCAGCAGCATCAGCTTATGCCAACTTCACCAAGCAGAGAGACCAAGAGTTGACGAGTATCGGAAAGAGTTTGGCGTGGCCCTGTAGGTATCGGGTTATCAAGGATCCGTCATAAACATTTTACTACAACGATTGCCAAGAAAATTTGTATCGCATCTTTTACATTACGACAACGACGAGACGACGATGAGGAAGAGGAAGAAGTTGTATACGTTAATAGATAGATAGACGGGGAGGAAGGTATGAGTAGTGCTTTTGATTTTATACATTTAATTTACTTTAGAGTCAACTGTTCCAGCTATGCATGCCGGCTGTCTCTCTTTTTGGCTCCGAGTTTTACTACTATTTTGAATTTGCAAGTTTATAAATTTCCTCACTGGAGGGGGGCACTTATTTCGTCACAATTTGACCTCGACTAAAATCACACTGTAGTCATGCATCAAAAATTGTCACGAGCTTCCTCTGACTAAATGTGCAATTATGTATTTTATGCCGTTCCAATCTCAACATGTTTCGTCAATACGAAGTAAACCCTTCCAATTCGACGGTCGTCGTGCCCTCCCCCCAAATTAGAATAGTATTGCGCTCATCTCATTTTGTACATTGTGTAGAAAATATATGGATCGAGAGAAAAACTTAGTTTACTCACCAAACTTACTTTTTATGGCGGTTTTACGACAATAAGTTCTCTCCAGTTTGGCACTAAACTGACTAAACAGTCTAAATGAAATGTAAATTGTGGACTTGAGGACTTCAACCTTGTCCGTTTCAAGTAGTGAACTCAGACATCGTCTTTCTGTTCTGATGATATCAAATTTGCGTGCTGGAATTTTAGGCTGCCAAAAAATAGACTGGAGGCGTCCATCCGTCACAGTAGTGACTTTTTATATGATTGCGATGATACATTTATATATATTTCAGTATTTTCAGTACACAACAACATTTATATAACATGAAACATGTTTGTTTTGTGTGCTGAAAATTAACAGTTGAGATTTGTGAGCAATAAGGCATATTTTTCTGGTGGATATAAATATTTAATAAATATAATTTTTAAAGCAAAGCAGCATCAGCAATCTATATTTATTTCCAAGGACTAAATAGCAGCCGATAATGTGAACTTAATAATGAAATGAAATGAACTTATTCCGAAGGAGTTTTCAAGACATTTATGCATAGTCATTGTCATCAGCAGACGTCGGATATGAATGACCGATAAAACCTCAAAATATGAATGAAAAACGACCGTAAAAATCCCCAAAATATGACCATAAAAATGACTTTATTTTTTAAATTTTTGGCTTAATTTTTTGATATATTTTCTTGTAATGCTCATTTTTTTCAAATAAACAAGTTCTGGGGTGATTTAATGCATTCCCAATGAATTAAATCACCTGAGGCGAAACTGAACGTAAATTTCTGAAAGTTTCTCACAATGAATCATTGTGAGAAAACTGAATTTTTTGTCATTTTCTGTCGATTTGGTTGCCAAATCTTAGAATTTGGCCAAAAATGATAAAATGAACGAAAAAAACCCCGAAATATGATCGGGAATATGAATATGTCCCAAAACCTGAAAATATGACCAATATGAGAAAATATGCTTTGACCTACGTGACCTAACTACTAGTGACCATAAACATTCTCAGAAAGTTTGGTGCCTGTAGGTCAATAAATGGAAAAAGTAATTTTTCATTCATATCCGACGTATGGTCATCAGCATTTTTGCTCATTATTTTTGGTTGCTCATAGTTACCGATTCCAAAAAGTAGTGAAAAGTCCATCCAGCAGCTGCTGGCTCTCATAATTTTTTGACTTCGGCCGACACAGCATCTCGCATTTTTTCTCTCTCTCTTCCTCACTTATCATTCGAATTATCTAACTATTGTAGTAACATCAACTCGTCATGGTTGAAGTGGACAACTCAGCCATGGTTGCAGCCGCAGGGGATGGGAATTTACCCCCACCACCACCAGCACAACAACGGGCAGAACATGGAGAACACCATCACCAGCGGAACCGGCAGGAGACACGGCAAAACCAGAACGATCAACGTCGACAACGTCGTGAAAATCGAGGACCTTCCCATCAACTCATCGAAATGGCTCGGCACTGGGTGCTTGAGGAGGATTCGGCTGACGAAGTTTCGAATGCCGACAATTGTTATTGCGCCCCAAATAGGGTTTGCTGTTTCCCACCGTGCTCTAAATTGGGAAGTACGGTTGAGCTTTTCTCATTTGCGGATGGAGTGGGTTTATTTATTATTTTTTATTCTAAATCTTGAATGACATAGTATGTTACTTACCTGACTTTGATAATTATTAGTTTATCTACACCTGCGTGACGATCTTTGTAGCGTATAACATTTGCGCCTTGGACATAAAGCAGAAGCAGTCTACAATGAAAGGTTTTAATTTAAGTTACCTTAACGATTGGGAGGAATTTATGGAAAATCATGATATATGCAAGACGGGGAGATATTCATAATTGTGAAAGGTTCTAGGGGTAATGACAAGGTTTTCTTAATTTGTGTGGTAGATTCCCTCTGGATGCTATTTGCGGCATACTTCTCCTCGGCTGTGGTGGGGTGGACTTTGTTATTGTGTATCCCTTTTGTAAGTTTACTAAGTGTATAACTAAATCATCGTCATCATCCAGTCATCATTTTTTTTTTTAGATGAAACGATGGCCAGGGATTTTTTATATGGTGTGCAATACCTATGCTTCTGCGTTGCTAATTGGTCACATGGTTTGGCTCAAAGTCGAATGGAACTATATGCACGCGGTTCCATTGGCAATAAGAGTGTATGAAATGTGGCTTGTTTTCTCTTGGGACCGGTACTTGCTACGACGCAGGGCCCGTCTTAATGGTTAGTGTACAAGATACGTTAACGGTTTATCTGAAATAGTTTATCTAATTGTAAAGTACACCTGATAATTAAAATGCACACATGTTCTCTAGCAATGGAAGATGACAATATCCACCGCCTCAATGAATCTGTCACCACTGTTGCTGATCCAGACAGCCAATTAATTGACCTCGTCCATGCAGCCAAAGAACCTGAGCCTCCTCAAAATCACTCTCACCACAATCGTCCTCACCAGCATTTACACTTACCTGCAATGGCCTGAGCTACTACCATGTCACTACCATGGCCAATTCCAAATTTTTAGTGTATCTTTTGCCAGTGTTGTACTGGATGTCTGAAAATCTCTCTTGAATACCTAACCATTTTAAAATTCTAAATTTGAAAAAATTTCAAGCCAATTTGTATTAAATCAAACATATCGCACTGAAAGACACAAATATTTGAAAACAATTTATTCTAAAATTATAAGCATTTTGAAAATCTCAGGTTTTGCCTAGAAAACAATTTCAATTTCCATTCTGTAGATTGTAGAATTCGTAAAAAAAATAATGCTCATGACGCATCATCCATAGTATAGTCTACAATCAAAATAAAGGTTTTCTCCAGGAAAACTTCTCTGGTCCACCGCAGCCTCATAAAGTTGGTGAGATATGTAGAGAGACGTTGGGACGGACTCTGAACAAACTTTTTTTAAAAAAAAAACTCCTCCATCAAAATGCATGAACATTCCTCCGAGTGTTGCTAGTACTACTTGAGTAGTCAAACGTTGTTTGAACACTGAACAGAGACAATCTTGTCAGTGGGTGTGGGAGTATAGTAGCAGAAGTAGCAGGTGATGCTCACAAAGCATGTCGTGGCGTGGCGATGGCTGGCTGGGCGAGGATGAAGTTTTTAGTTTGTGTTCAGTTTGTTCAACACTCGCGAATTCTTGAAATGGTGGGAATTGGGACTTGGATGGAAGTGGCATTCGATTAGAATAAGTTCAAGTGGGCCGTCAACTTGATGATGAGATGTGCATGAATGAACCCACAGAAAGCGGACGACGACGACGACGACGAGAAGAGGACGACCACCTTCACCTTTCACTCCTTCATCATCATCATGTGCTTTCCATCTTTATCCTACGCTACTCTTCCCAGCCATATATTTTCACCTGTCGTCTCCACATTGTTTATGAAGATATATCATCCAATCTCTCTCACTCTGTTTTAACATGCAAAGTATTATGCTGCGTCCATTAGAGTGGAAAACATCCGCGTCCTAGGTGGCTCCGAACATATATAGAAACACACGTTTGAAAGAAAATAAGCTGTGGACGACCCAGGTTGTTGTATTCCTTTAATCCGCTCATAATGAAAACCCACGAGAAACTCGTCTTCACGACATATTTCCATTCTGTAATATGCAGAAGAGCAGCTTATTGGAAACAATCCTTTTGATATATAACAATGGGGTGGGTGGAAATGGTGGATGTAAAATCACAGAAATATAAATCCGACCTGCATTGCATAGCAAGTTGTTGGTGGTTAAGTTACTATTCCAATTCATACAGATATCTAGTTCCATGATGACAAAACCAGGGTCGTCGAGTGGTTGGACGCACTATATTGCTTCCTTGAAGGTTCTATTGCTGTTACTACTGTTGACTGCTGTTGGCGGCGGCGGCGGTGACGACCATACCGGACAATCGACAGTTGGACAATGAAAACTTTTCCGATTGGATATCCACTCGGGACAAAATCATCAGAAACTTTCCTCACCCCACACTCCACCACCATCACCAGACCACTACTTTCATTTCACTTGTGTGAACATCTTTCCCCAAAGATGAGTGAAGAACGTCGTCTTCGGGCAACAGAGCATTATTGCAACCGCCGAGCTGCTGGCTCATAACTACTACCCACAACATTTTCTATGTTCTTGTGTTACAACAAAAACGATTGAAGCTTTCCAACAACTGTACAGAACGGGTTGATAAGATGAACATTATTGGAACGTTAACTTTAACAAGGAATGGTCAAAAACTTTCTTTACTCAATTCAACATGTCTACCAAATCCCTCCGGCACTTCGTGATAGTGGTGGTGAAGGAAATGAGAATATGTTGAACGTAACGGCACTCAAGTTGGAAATTGTTGAAAATTGTTCTTGGAAGAAGCATATCCATTTATTCCGCACGTATTATTCAAAGTTTTAATGGATCAAACCCAAAATATTTGACATGAAACCAAATAAACTCAAAATAAGATGATGAGCTTCAACCAGCAACACACTGCCAAGTTCTATAAAACTCAGGAGAAACAATAACATCAAATGCACCCTCCTTCAGGTTATAGTAGTGACTCTGATTTGGTACGGTTTCGTGGGATTGGCATTTGCAAAACATATTTGACTAGGCGTGGGTTTGTCGAAATGGCAGTGCAGTCAATGGTAAGAAGACTCATAATAAGCGTCTAGTAAAGTAACAAGGACCACCACCAAGGCACCACAAGACGACAACGGCGGCCGTGGACCTACAAAATTCGATCAACCGTTTCCCATATTTTACATTCACGTTGACAGTCTCTGCCCAGCCTTCAGGTTTGCCAACCCATTGACTACATACACTATACGATAATAAAGTACGCCAACGCCAACGCCAACCCAAACTACTAATACTTGTGCCGTGGTGGTGGGGAAAGCCCTCAACAGCAAGTAAACCCTTGCCATTGTAACGTCCTACATACGTACATGGATTGAAGACAGAAAACTTGGAGAGAAAGAGAGACCCTCCCGTGTGTATCCATTTTCTGTCCTGTTAAACTGTTTGCATCAGTTGGAAAGCTCCGAGTTAAATGAAAGTGGAACCTTTTTGTGCTGCGTGAAAAAATCTGTTCACTCGAGCTCCTTACGAAAGCTTGCATAATCTCGAGTAGTGAGAATTTTTTTCAAGAATAAGTTATGACACCGTCGTCGTCCCTTCAGGTTTTGTTCTTTTATTTATAGTATCAGCCGAGCATTTCTCGGTCCAATGTGCAGAAGCAGGTTATGCTATGTACATACACACTCAATATACGGTCGGTTGTATCCAGCATATTATAATTATTGGTTATGGATGGAGCATTGGGTGGGATTATACTTAACAAAACAGCACACTTGATTAGTATTCTACACGGCAAGTTGGCCACAATTCAATGAACAATGTCCAATTTCAAATTTCCAAATATCATTTCAAGTCAAACGTCAGCAATGCTGTACTTCTGGGATGGGAAACAACAACTGTTTGTGATGGAATAGTCTTGAGATTTATCTCCCAAAATTCAACGTACACGAAACTACCAAAGAAAACAAAAGACATGGCATCATTGGAATTCGAGAGTTGACTTTGCCTTATTTTTTTGCTCGGCGTTTTGCTTGACTTTTTTTGATATTATGGATCTTATGGATATTATGGTACAATCATGCACAACTTGGTAGAGTCGTCGAAAAAATGTAATCTTTAAACTGACATGGGTTAACTAAAAGTGCGACTTTCCTTATCATATTTTTTTGCAATGTTAAAAAAGTTACTGTTGTGACTTATTAAATAATCATGACGACATTTCTGATGAAAGATCCCTGCCCAACCAGTCACCAACTTTCACTTTTTGAAGAAATGCTGTTCCACAGGAAATTGCTTGTTTTGGTTCGAGAGAAGAATACTAACTGTGGCAAATGAAGACACGATCTGTCATCCTTGGTGGGAAAATGCCGTTGCTGGCGTTGGCACAAATTTGAAAATCAATCCTTTGACTTCCGTCGTCTGCAATTTGTTGTTTTTGTACAAATTATGTCAAGCAAAGCAACCGTTTCTTTGCTCAAATGCATCCGAATTTGAAATGTTGGCATTCCTTCAAGTTTTAAAGTTTGGTTATCGTCACCAAATTTTTATTGTCATTGCTTCGTAAAGCGTGCACTTGGACGAGGTTGTGACTCGAATTCAGAATTTGAGACGGAACGAGACAACCCACATGACCACATATGTATGTACATACACGGGTATTAATGGTTAAAAGTTGAGCAGCTCTCGTTGCTGATAATGGCTTTATATTAGACGAATATTACCGGACCGTGTTTAAGATTAGCTTTAAATTCACCCTTCCTCTCCGTTCCGCTCCTCCTCCCACTTCCCAGCATTAAGTCCCATAAATACATGTGTACATATTTATGGACACCCAATATCAAACAAAAATGGCACGCTTCAATAAAGATTAACTCATAAATCTTTGGAAATGGGCAACATAAACAAAGAAAACGTAGTAAAAAGAAAATGCTATTTTGATTCTTCTCGTCTTCGCCTCTTTCACCAGGTCCACGTCCACCTAAATAATATGCGTACGAAGAAGGGGTAAAAAAAAGCTTGCAAACTTGTTGTAGCTCATCGTTACACTTATTGTTGTTGTTACTTGATACTTTTACGGCTTTGTATTTTATTCATGGATTTGATTTGTTGTGTGTGTAATCGCCAATTGCTTTAGCTGCTCGTGACTTTTGAACGATAATTCACGCGAAATGTTGTACCAGTGTGGTCACGCTGAACAACTTAAGTATGGGGTGTCCGTCCAGGAGAGATGATAGAGTGTTTCCATACACCAGCAGCTACATAGATCCATCAGCTAGATTGGAATATATATACGTGTTTTATTTATACAGTATACATTACACTCATTTCAAGCTGTAGGTTGTAAACAAAGGAGAAATGTTTTACTCGAAATGGGCAATTCACGCATGATTTAATGATCGTGATTGCCCAATTCCGTTTAATCAAGACGAACTTATGAAAATAAAGGTCAACAAATTCAAACAAATACAGATTTCGAAATTGAGTTATTTCATCATGTTGCTTATATTTAGAAGCAATATACAAATATTGGAGAAAACTGTAATTTTGGACTCCTCAGAAGAGGGCGAAATCCTGTGCGTGGTTGTTTAATAAAAAAGAAATAGAAAATTGTAATTCGATCTCTATCTTTGCATATATTCACCGGACTCCAAGAGTACTTTATGTATATGTCTTGTATGCACATACATACATATTTATCAACATATGCTCTACTTACTTAGATCCTAATCGTTGCAGGAATAACGAAATGTTCCAGCAACAAGAACACATAATCCTCAATTTAATTGTACTAAACGAAGTGAATGATTAAAGCACGGAAGTAATGCATTATTTACGATCAAGTTTCCAATTGTGTAAATTTACTAATTTATTTCATCGTATGAAACCAATTATTAAAAAGTTGATAAAATGGGATTGCATGCACACAACACCGGTTGCAGTGTATGTATGTAGCAGCACCAAATCAGACTTGATGGACGTAAATAGCTCACCATAGGTAAATTAGTGGATATAAATTTGCCACATACCTTGCCTTAAGGAGGAGGAAATCCTGGTCATATCTGCGTGCATACCGATGAAGAGGTAGGTGTGCTATACGTAGTTCAGGTTTGGCTGTTGGAGAAAGTAGCCAGCGAATGATGGAATCACTTTGAAAACAAAGGAACACGGCAACGATTCAATTTAACTCGGATGAAATAACAATATTTCCCTGACGGAGTAGATTTCTTTTCTTTCTTGTTTCTTCTACCCCATTCACTTTTGTTGATTGTTGTAATGGTTGTGAAACTGGGGATAAATTCAAATTGGAAACTCTTCTCCGACTGCCAGCCACGTTCCACGGGCTACACGGCTTTAATAGGAAGTTGGGCGGTTGAGATTGTGGAGGTGATTATACGACTATTGGATTGGACTGTTGGAAGTAGAGACATATATTATTTCGGGTATAGGTTTGGGTGATATGATCAAATGAGATTTTTGCATGAGTGTAAGATATCAAGTCCACTTAGAGCCCCGTATCCAACTTCCGCGAGCTCAACTTCTTTGTTCACTCCCTGACCAGAAACCGGATACTCCTTTGTATTGGATTGGTGTTGTTGTACAGTTCTGCATGTAGCTTTCTCTTCTGGGGAGCTAACATTGGCGTTGAACAGCAGCGTTTACTACGTTTCAAAGGACTTGGGACGCGGAGGCAGGTTTCTTTCATGCTCCTCGTCACCTTATCGTCTAAATTTTAACCGTTTTGAGCCTGGCTTTGACTTGACGCTGGTGGAATGGAATGAAACTCGCATTTCACAGATCTGTAGACTCAGATTAGCTTCACCTTATTTCATACCGCGACGGGCTGGCCTGCGTGTACGTACTACGTACATACCAGTACCTGAGATATTATTATTTTTGTTTTACTTTTAGCCACACGATATTACGAGAAGAGCATAAAGTACAAAATAAACTCCCCCACCAACCACCACCACAAAACCGTCGTCCTCATCTAATCTTCGTGCTGTAAACGTGACGTGACTTTAATGTGGTCCGTCCACCCACTATACGAGTACATCGTACGTACGAAGTACCAGCCTGGCCTCCATGGCTGCATTACATTTCTTATTTCTTTTGGGGTAGTGATGATATTGCTTTTGCTTTTTATATATGTTGCTGAATCGACTCAAGTGTTTTGTCATAAATACAAATTATGTTTTATTATATTCAGTGCGATCCCCTTTCAGAATCGCATCGCATCACAAATTTTCGAACCTTTTAAGCTTTTCGTTTTATGAGATTTCTCACTGAGGATGAGATGAGGAAACTTGCAAAGGCTTTGGGAAGAAGGAGAGGGCGACATTTTTTTGTACATACGAGCCTGGGTTCACTGTTGGAATAGATATTTCTTGGATCCGTTCGTATAACTGATATCGGGAAAGATGCAGCTTATTGGCAAGCATGATGTATGTAATGTAAGCCGGAGAGAGGATCGAGACGAAATACGCACATATCATGATGAATGTTTCGTCCCCCACGTTTGATGGAAGAATGTCACACCGCACACCACAACCGGTCCACCCCATCCGAGTAAATCTTTTGAGACAGAAAAATTGGAGGAGGCGATATTGGCAATCGGAACTCGTGTGAATGAGGAAGTCCGTGCACAAACTAATAATGATTAAATGTCCAGCTTCTCTGTCCCATAGTACTTCCAGCGGTATAGCGCAGTTGCAAATCGCCGTCGTCGCATCCAGTCAAGTGTGTGTCCATTTCTGCTACTATCTCTGCAAACCACAACCCAATTGGGCTCACTCAGGAGGATAGCTTTGGACTGAAGGACTCACAGATTTTGATGCCATTTGGATATGTTGTAAGTGTACGAAAAGTGAAGGGGGGGTTTTAACTCAAAAAGGAATCTCTTGCAAAACTGTTCGCATTAAAAAATTCACCAAAATCCTATTTTGGTCAGATCTTCATAATTTAAAAATTTTCATGACCCTACATAGTTATTTTATCACATTCGATATCAAGTTTATTTTTTAAATTGTTTTCAGGATTTTTGAACATTTTCTGACAAGGGTTATTTCTCTGAAAAAAATTAAAGTTTAAAAAAGTTGAGTTTGATATTGGACATGATATAGCAAGATCAAGAATATGCTAAAATTATGAACATCCGATCAAAGTTTGATTTTTGGTGAAGATTGTAGTAAGCCAACTCAGTCTTTTTCATAGTTTTCGTTACTTTGAGCGATGTGCAAATGGACACATGGAGTAAACTCCTTACAATACGGCATCAAAATCTGTGCGTCTATCAGTCACAAGTTGTCCTCGGAGAAAAAAGCTCCACTTTTTCCACACAATTCGTACGTTTAATCTCTTGGTCTTCTCCATCGAGGAGATGCACTGGAGGAGAAACCACCAACTTCCAAAATCGTGTTTTCGCCACACATTTTTCTCCCTTTCAATTAAATCCATTTCAGTTTGGGCAGCAAGGAGGAAATCCTGACATTCTTCAGTGTCAGCCTAGAGAGATTAGAGCATGTTGTGCTGATCCTCTGATTAGGATTTAACTCATCAATCTGTTGCGTCGTCCATCTCTTAATTCTTCAGTTCAGTGTAAATGGATGGTCCCAATTTCTTTGGGTGACACTAAATTGAGCCAAACTCTACACTTGATACGTACGTACGTACTTTTATTTCACGTCATCCTCCTTCCACGTCTATGAACAAGCCAACACATTGACATTCATGCAATGCATGGTCCCCAAGGAAGTTTACAACGACGGCATGTATCTCTGCGAAATGGAGAAAGTAGAAATCTATCACCGGTCGTACTCTTCACCCGGCTAACTCTCCTCGTCACCAGGAAGAGGGTAAGTAATGGTGCGGCATTACTAACGAGGGCCAAAGTACCAATTTAATCGTCGACCACTTCTTTCTGGCTCACAGTCTGTGAATGAGAGAGAGTTCTCCTCTCCCAGGAGTGAGTGAGACGAACCAAAGAAGGTGGAATATATATAAATTGATATGTGTATAAAGGATTCGGAAATATGTGGACCATGGTCTCGACATGTTGGTCATATTACCAGAGTTATCACACGGAACTCTGGTCCGTAGTTCTATAACTGCTAATGGTACGGCGTGGTGACGTTACACAGTTGGATTACTGTTGGTCGGTTAGTTGCGGGCATGCATTACCAAAATGTTGTCTTGAAGATTTTTTATTTGGCAAATTTTACCAGGGATGAGTTGACCCTATGTCTCCTTAACCCAATGTCTGGGCTTAATTTGTGAAATATAAGCCTCCCTCCCTAATGGTCGTGGTAGTGGATGTTCGCCGTCTCCTGGCTTCCTTTAGCTTCTGAAGTCGTTAAGTCCTCAACGGGACGAGGCGAGAGTGAGAGAGAAATAAAGTCCAACATCCCTCATCCTTCAGAAATATGTGAAGGTTGGGATGAAGACGAAGACACACGTACATGAAGAAGGTTCCCTCCGCTCGAAAACTATTTACGGACTGCTCATGTATCCCTGATCGTCCCTTCGTTTTGCATGCAAATATTTTTTCTTGGAGGGTCAAACTCCTTCAAAAATAAAAACATTTCCGTTTTTACTCGAGACCAAGAATACTCATTGGAACGCTATATGATTTGACCACATGGTCGTTGTTGACTCATCCAGCAACTTAAGAATCCCCGACACCATTCGCACCGAAAATGGAGAAAGACGCGTCAAAGTGTTGAAGAGTGAGGTCGACGGAATGAGATGAAGTAAGTCGTGGATGGGATTGGGACGGATGAGACTGACAGTCATTCAGCTCTCGGCCATTATATGATGTCGGATGTTGGCTGGTGGAGAAAGGAGCAAATGATGGGATGAAATGTGATGAGAATTGTCCGCTCGCTCTCTTCTCTAAGTAAGCACATTCCACACATTAAGTTACGACTACCACTTCTCCTCCCTATACGTGGATAAGTATACGTATTTCTTTTCCCGACCACCTCAGCACGTCATGAAGACAGCGGGGCCTCGGGTTAAGTGTTGACCACCCACCCAACCTGCTTCCTTTTCCTCTCGGAGCAACGGTCGGTTGCATTTGGAGGTGAAGGAATTGCCAGCATTATTATTATTATTATGCATATGGGCGAGATTGAAATATGAGAAATATATATATTTATTGAGCTATGAGACATTAACGGGACACGAAAATTTCACCCGTTTCAGGATCAGATCAATGTTGGTTTCAGTTCAGCAGCAATTTGACGCATTATGTTATTATTGTCAGAGAGAGGGATGGATGGACAGTTTGTAGTTGGTTGGGTTTAGGGAGCTTGAGATGGTTACTCAATACTGTTTTCATGAGTCGCCCTATATGTCTTTTCATGTATATTATCATGCTCAGCCAAGTATGCGTGTGGATGTTTATCCCCAGGAGAGAGTTGGCAAGAAGAACTTGGTTGCCTGGTTGGGTGGCTGGTTGGTTGGTGAAAAGTGTAAGCGTACGTACGAGGCAGAGTAATAGAGAAGGACAGGTCGGTAGATTGATTACGGTTGAGTGGAGTCATATTGAATCACATGGGTCTCGACACCTCTCATGCTTCGCTGTCTATATTTGCATTCATCCTTCAACATTTGCATTCTTTCCCACTTTCACCACCATGTTGGAGACAGAGGCTCCACAAATTCTGTGTTTTCACCCATTTACTTCACTTGACGGTGGAAAACCCTACTAAATTTTTGAGTTAATAGGATTGACATTTTCCAACCGGTACATATTTTTCCTATGGGTTGCGACAAACTTGAATTAGCACTTTGGTTTCACTTTTAACGGCTCATGCAATATTTGAATCAGTTTTCGTTCATTTCTCTCCGACACAGGTTAAATTCATCCCATCAGTTACTTTCAGTGCTATGCTCTCCTGAAGCCTGTAACGTTCGGGTCTCCTGTGTCTGCTGCTGCTGGAACAGGAGCACCATTTCATTTCCCTTCACACGAAGGGAAAACATAACTCGGAAACGATTTACTTTTACACGTGGTGGTGGAATGAAAAGTGTACTGTTTCTACAGATAAGCCATGCAGGCTCCGTCCTGTGTATGCTCAGCCAGTTCAAATTAGAGGTAAAGTGACTATGAGGTGGCGAATTTGCATACAAAGTCGAAACTGAGCCGCCTTAGGTGCTTAGCATGTATAGTAATGAATGAGTGTATAAATTTTGTAGAATTTATTTGTACAAGATAATTCACTGCCTGAGATGCATGGTTGATACAGGAATCTGGATTATCACGCTCGCCGACTTTTCATTTTAAGACTTTAGCAATTCCTTATTTCAAATTTTTCGTAAAACAATATGAAATTCATCGAATTTTGAACGTCATGAAATTCTATGTGTTCATTTCTTGAATCGAGTATGTACACAATAGTTTCAAGCAGTGAAAGTAACTTCAATTGCAAACAAGACCCAAAAACTTTCACCGGTAGCCAAAAAGCCTCAAACTTCAGTAGGCTACTCAAACCTCCGGACGGTTCGTTTACCATGTTGCAATATTTGTTTGTTTTTTCATCCCCTTGCAATAAAACAAATAGCTATTGGCAAAAATATTATAATTCTGAATACACACCGAGTTAAAAAAGGTTAAATTTACCATTATGCACATTTCGCCTTGTTTGTTCATACGTATAAAGCAGTGAAATAAAGCTCATCACTATATCGTGTATGTATTTATGTATGAAGTTGTTTAAGGTCTCGGTCACATCAGCCGTGAATTCGCCACGCAGGTTGAAACCATGCAGTTTACAGGGTAAACTTTGAGCTGGCGAGGTGGATGAAGCGTTGGTCTGAGGTGATGTAAATCTAGAGAGGCCCATGTTTGAGATGGGTTGACGGTTCATTTGACTTCCATTTATTTCCTATTCAGTTCCAAGTTCCAACAATTCACCCAACAACTCGACACGATTGGACCGAGAAAAGCAGCAGCAGCGGTGGTGACGTCGCTGGAAAAGGTGATGACTAGTGTAGCGTGCATAATGGAAATTGGGTGTAGTAGTGTGATGTGATGTTTTGGCTGTTGAGTATGTGTGAACATGTATTCGATGTAATGGAATGAGGTGACAGTGTTTAAGTTTAGTGCTGTTCGATCTACTCTAATTTACCAACGTAACACCACCACCGTTCAGCCAAGCATGACCGTTTTCCATAGAGGAAAAAAAATCCTCTTGCCATCACGAGATATTACGAACGACATCCTGAACCAGCATTATCGAACCGGGGAAGAAGAAAAGTATGGTTAATGTATCGCTGCGCTAATGTATCGGTCGCATCGTCATAATAATTAAGGTACGGGCTACATACATACACGTCCTGTCGACGACTCACTTATTGGAACAGGGTAAACGAGAGTTTGCTGATTGTACATAGGTTGAAGCCTAGAAAGGTATTTCCATTCTTACCCGTTAATTAGCTCAATTTCAATTAAAAGGGAAAACTTTGGTTAAGGTGCTTGCTTACACGTTTGGGCGAATGTATAATTAAAACTTTTAGTTTTTACAGTTAAAGTTGCAAACGCCTTGCTTGCCAATTGGGTCTTATCGAACCTACGAATGTATCATTGCCGAACGATAAGAAGTGTCTTTCACGGGCAGGATCCCAAAACAACCAATTCCCTTCTGGATGAAGGGTTGGTTTGGTTTGGCTGGTTGGTTGTGCTGATGCTGGGTTCAGTTCCAAGACAAAGTTTCTTTCGCGACAGCCAAGTCCAACTGGGAAAGTTGGTTGGTTAGTTAAGTTGGATGTTGTAGTTATTTGACGCTGCTCGGAAATAGCGGAACTGCTCCAATCTCGGAGGTGGAAGTGGTGCGAGTGACAGATGCGTTCGGTGGCAACAGATCGCTCTAATGATCCAACTTGAACGCCGAATTTCCTACACGATCTATCTACATTGACTCTCAATATCTGCCTCCAAATATGTCGGAAAGTCCCTTCCACCACCAGTACGCTCCAATTCATTTCATGCTTTGATACTTTCTTTTGCCTCCTCCCTCTCCTCATCCAGTTTTCCTCTCGGTAATGGTGGCCATGGTGGTAGTGAAAGCAACGCTGCCTGGTTTGTCCATACAGTCGCGCTTTACACTTGACAAACTGAAGGTATGTATGTTCTCAACTGTCTGGATTCAGAAATCGGGGTGACTACTATAACTGTTAATATGTGGTATGAACTCAACTTTGGCGAATAGGATGCTATGCACCTAACATTTTATTATTTTTATGGGTCATATACATTCCTAACTTACATATGTCAACCAGGGTCCCTATATGTACATACGTATGTTTGTAATGTTTTAAGTTTGATGACTAGCACAGATCAATAAAGTCTGAACGAATTCAGCAGATTACTTAGATCCAGGAGATTTTATTATTTAGATTTTAATGAATTTTGCTACTCGAAATGATACACAGCGTATAAAATTCATACGGAAAGTTAGGTTTGCAAATTTAATCTAATTTAAAAATGGCAATTTAAAGGCTAAACCGTTGGCCACCATTACGAGGTTAATTGCACAGTAAAAAGTATGTGATCCTTTTTCTGATGGTCAATAAAGAGTAACATTATGTCACCCATTGTTTTCATCGTTCACTTAATTTAGATACCCAAAAGTCTTATTAGACTAAAATGAGCACTTGTGTACATTCGTCCCTTCTGAACAATGTGACGAAGGCTTCATTTGCATATAACAGGTCTCCATACCTAAATACACATGTAAGAGACTGCGGAGGGAAATAATGATTAAAAAGTGCAGTGTTTAATGCACCACATCATTGACGTGGATCACTGTGAAGAGGAACCCTTGACATGTAATAATCCCATAATCCTATTAAGGCGAATATTAAATCCACATTTTCATTCTAATCTGACACATGCAAAAACTTTCTCTTTCACTTTATCCCCTTCTAAGCTGGCTTGGCCAATCTCCACTTTCTCCTTTGAGCAAACCATAAAAGTAGACTCACTGCCAGGCTCTCTCAACTCAACTTAAAACTTTTTCACTTTTGCTTTTTAAACTTTCTTCTTTTTCATCTGCGAGTAGAACAATTTTCAAAAACATTTCTTCAGTGGGCGGTCAGGGATCTCAGCAGCGAAAAAGCTAGAAAGAGAGAGAGAGAGAGATGAGTTTAGAAGAAAGTGGTGAGATCAACCAACCCACGTACGTAGTTTCAACGAGGGAGTTATGTACTTGCAGTTTTTCCTCTCGTCTAAAGAACATCTCGACTCAAATCTTGGACTAGAATTAATGTATTTAGGTGTGAAGCTACGTTTTCCCCGCTTGACAGACACAAGTCATCGTCAAGGAGGACGGATCCTTCAAGATTGTTATCCTATTGTATCAAGTAAAAGGATCAAGTGAGAGAAAAGATACAAGCAGAGGCGACCATACTTTACTTTCAAAAGTGAGGATTGAATGTCATTTCGCCTTGATGAGAAAACACCGCCGCCAAGAACGGATCTTTTCTCAAAAGTTTACGACTTTGGACTGCAAAGCGGTGTCGAGTGAAGGGCTACTCGGTTTAAATTTTTTTCCATTAAACGAAGAAGAAGAGGAGGGACGTGGATAGTTATTTTTTTCGTCTGAACACCTTGATTCGGTTTTTCCATTGGTATTTATGTAACTCTGCGGCCACGGGTAAGTAAGCGGGGGCCGGTATGCATTTTGGTTGTAATGATATGAGCAACTGTACTGGTCGGACACGGGGAGGGCAGCCAACTGATCAAAATTCTCTGTTAAAATTGTATTCCGGTTTGAAGTGTTAGTGCAGAGTGGAACATAAATAAGTGAGAGGAAATTAAATTTCGACATTTAAGCTCTATCCATAGTCCAAGAAGCCATTGAGCTCGTATCGTTCCCTTGTATCAGCCGTCTTCCCCTCCGTCTAAATGTTCCTCTCACTCCAAACTCTGGCATTAAGGTCACCACCACCACCAGCAGCCAGATAGGGCCAAATTGCTGCTCCTGGTCTGGTGCTGAGGCGAACGCCATGAAATTGCAGTGGGGCACTTGGAACAGCCTGTGGAACTGATATTATTGCTGCAGGAGCATATTCATATTTGAGATTGTATTACTTGCTCCGCTATTTCACATATCTCCGCCATATTGCCCAGTTCAAAATTCAAATTTACTCTGGAGGCAAATTCGGAGCTGTTCATGGACCATGTCCTAGTTCAAAATTATACGGTCGGAAACCCTCTTTTTATCCGAGCAACTACTTCACCTGAACTCCCTTCAGACGGATTTGGCCGAGGCGAGCGCAGCCAAATAAGGAGAAGACATTACCCTCTCAATGACCAATGAGAACAATAAAATGTAATTGGCTTTAAACGACTACCCGCGAGCAACAATTGGCAATTGGTAGTTTATTGGTGGCTTAATAATTTAATTCTGATGGAGCTTTCAAGCAATAGTGATGGCCTTCTGCTTCTCGTGGATGGGGGAGCATAAGGTGGACGATTAAGCACATTTAGTATGAACTTTGTTCTTTGTTGTTCACCACAGTCCGCATGTAGGGATCCCCCAGAGCAGCAGGCAGCAATGGCGACGTTAAGTACGGATTTGGCGTGTTTTGTCATTTATAAATGTGAAATTCCCAAAGCTGGAGATGAGGATGGGACCCTGGAGCATTGCAGAGAGGAAGCTGCTCACTAGAAAGCAAATGGATGAAAGCACATTATTTTTATTTCAATGATTTACACATAACGCTCTGATTGAATGGGACTCCCAACTTGAGGCACCGGAGCTTTTACGGTTCCATTTTAATGCATAAACCATTAAGAGGGAAATAACTTTTTCGTTCCTTCGAATTCACATCCCTTCGCCTATAACCATGAAATTCACACTCATTCATACACCACCGAACTGGAGAAAGTTTTGGTTGCACAAGTGCTAAAAATTTTACATGCGGGGTAGAACAACACCTCTGGTGAGGACATGGAGTATATGTACGTGCACACGTTCAGCTATGTACATAAGTATGCACATAGCTGGGCCAACTTCCAGGGAAAATATCCTTCTCCATGATTTGGTATATTTATTTTAAAAAATATAAAAAAGAGCTGCAACACCACTTATTGTCCTCGGGGCCTACCCAAAGTTAATGCCCAGTCTAGATTTCGGTTTAAAAAGTTAGAGATATGGCGCATAGATAAGTAGCTGAGGTTTTTTATTCCTTCCTACAATGATAACAGTAAGTATGTAGTAGGTCTGCACAGATAAGGGCTGTATCCTCTTTTGCATTATGTTCGATAACTGCTAATGTATGTATATTCCTGTCATTCAACCCTCTGAAAATAGTCATGGGTGAGATAAAAATGTTGCAAAACGAGAATACGTATGTAAGGTTATTATTACCGTAGTTGTGGATGAAGTGAGGTTATCATGCCATGCACTTATTCGTCTGACTGGAAGATTGCATATTTCAGGGGATACATATTTATAATGGAAACTATCTTTAATCAAACATGGATGCATTCAGACCCACACTTAATTTTCCTATATTGCGTTCAGTGATTTAATTAAATGTGACGCAAGCGTTGTAAAGGATGTCTAATAGGGTGTCTGGTTGAGATTATTTTACAAAAAATCATTGGATCTGACCAGAATTGCGACTTACTTCTTCTCGTATGTCTGGCTGGCTGGTGGAGTTGTAGTATTCCCCTAATTGTGAAGATAAGACCCTGCAACATTACTGGCCAAAAAATCTGGCGAATCTTTATATGCACATTTAGAAAGCGATTCCATTTCTCTGCCATGTGGCATTTGACGGCGCAACGGAACCAAACTGTCGCCGTATTTACTTATTTCTCTTGTCGTCCCTACTGAACTCTAAAAATTTCAACAGAAATGATTTCTTTTAATGCAACAAACCCAGACAAAACTTTTAAAAATCATGCAATTTTTCTCGAATTTTGGGAGACACTTTTGTGTTTATGTGAAAACATGTTGTAATATATTCTGGAAGACGTTTTAGCTTTCAGACGGACCCCCACTGTTTTTCGAGAATAGTTGTTTTTATTCAAAAAATGTAAACACAAAATCGTTTCGTGGTCAGTGTTATTACTATTTAAATACCTAGCTGAATGTCTCTGTATTCATAAGTTGCATGTTGTGTAACCTATGTATGACGATGTAATGCCAGAAACGGAGACGATAACGGAGATTTCTTCTCCGCAGCAGCGGAAACGGATGTGCACCTATAAGTGCACTTGTATTTATTGCTGTATTTCACAATTTCGTATGAGAACTGAGAACATTCGGAAAAACGCACATCAACATGATAATGCAAGTACAAGGAGATTGTACATATACTTTCTCCCAGCAAGAAGTAACCGCAAACTGCGCCAGAAAAGTAGAATGTGTTTGATTTTATTTTGTGACTATTTCCGGTTTGAAAGTGAAAGGAGCATTCGTGGAAGTACTCACATATGTGAGAAAATTGTTAATTGTTGTGGATTCTAGAGTCTTATTTTATAAAAGTACATATGGCCATTAGTTGAGTATGGTGTGAGTCGCCTATCTCACTTCAATCAAGTGCATATTCAAGTATATCATACGTAAATTGAGACAATAGAGTCATTAATTTACTTATGCATTAATTTTGATGTTTTATTGGGTTGCAATAATTTTTCAAGAAAATTTTGATAATTAATCCGCAATGCAATGCGATACTAATTTTATGCGAAATAAAGGTTTGTATTCAATTCCCCAAATGTGTTCAAAACTAAAAAATAGTTTATCCCATAATAAAACATGAGCAGAATTACGAATACACGGATTTGCATGCACCATCACAAAGGCATGAAAGGCACCAGTATATGTACATACATATGTATGCGTGTTTTGCAAAAAAGCACAAACTAACCACGTGGAAATGAGCATTGTCCTTGTCCTGAGTTATATTGAGATTGGTTGTTTTTTAATCAGCGTCACTTGTACGTTATTCCTGATTGATGTATTATTACACATCCTAAATTAATTTCCGTTTAGTCCAACTCTTAAATCAACCTCATATGTATGGGTTGATGCGAGAACAAATAAAAATCATTGTCATTCGCATCTCAGACAAATTTCTTGTCGTTCTCTCTCATTCTCCTGGATCTTCTTTCCTTCTTTCTTTGCAACAATGTTCTTCTTGGAATAAATGGGAGTTTGTCTTTGATCTGTGGACAGAGAGAGAGGCTGGGAGAGACCTCCCTTGTACACACACTGCTCATTTCGCCCTTGCTTATTCAATCTAACCGAAATGTTATTTCACGATCTACAAGTGAGTCTTTGTCACGAAACTTGTGATGTTTCCTACTTCCTTAACTGGATAGCACGTAGACCTCGTCTCGTCTTCTACTCCAGCCGCTAACCATCCTCCTCCTCCTCCTCTTCACCCGGCTTCTTTTCCGTCTCTCTTGACTGACAGTCTGTTGGAAAAGCTAAATGACGGAATAAGGTGAAGGCAGGTTACAGATGAATCGAGGAGGAGGTCCCCTCGCGCCGGAGGACATGTGACTAATAAACTTGTCGTCGCATGCATGTCCGTGTGTATTCTTCTTTGATGTCATCCTCATTACTCTTTGGATTTAGGAGAAGAAAGTGCGTTCCTGTGCCGCTAGCTTTGGTGAAAAGTTGTTTTCTACACTCGCTACCAAAACTAATGCCAACTTGTTGCAATTCTTGTGAAGAATACGTGAAAAAATTGAGTAGCAAGAAGCCTGTGAGAAGAAGTTCAACAAGAGGTCTTCCTCCTCTTCAATCTTCAATTCGACTTAAGTTACGTTACGTTAACGATGATGCTTTTCTGGTGAAGTGGTGCGATATGGGATAAGAGTGAGTGGGTGGTGGTGGTCGTCGTCGTAGTTGTCTGCATGCCGAGTTCAGTAAGGTATCAGTGGTGAAAGTGAGGGTTGGTTGGCGAAGGAAATGAGAAGATAGGCAAACACTCTTCTTCTTTTACTCGGCGGCGGTGGTGGAGATATTATGGAGAGAGAGAGAAAGTCGTTAGAATTCAAAGGGAATTCTTCCACAGTCCCCACTTTTGCTTTTACTTTGTACTAAGTTGAGTATTTCTCTCTCAGCGAGACAGAGAGGATACGGAAAGTGAAGTAAAGTGAGGCACAATGTACACACAAAGAAAAGACGTCTGCTGCTGTTGGACCAAGTCTCCATGTTGCTTTGACTTGATAGTCGCAGTCTCGCCAGCCAGCCAGCTAGTTGTGTGCAATGTAAATGCATGGAACGACTTGAGTTGATGGTGATGTTCAGTTCGAATCCATTTCTTGGAGCTGGTTTTGCTACTCCTCGCACTTGAACCAGCTTCACATCATATTCCATTTAAATCTAGTATGGGGGCGTCCATAAGCCACCTGCGACGAGGACGGCGAGCCCAATCTATTTCGCCGAGACATGAGATGAAGCCCGGTTGATGGTTGAGGCTGCTGCACCACTTGAAAATTCCGAAACAATTCGTTTTCAGGGAAAGTTTATGTTTAGCTGGTTATTTGTGTTTTTCATGTAACCAGCCTTTCTTTCAACTGCGAATTTGATGAGGATGAATGCCGACGCTGTGTGTACCTTTGCCGGAATGAACATGTTGATTCAAGTCATTATTATCTGAACATTGTGTGCATTCATCCTTATCCTGTCGCTAATTTGGATTTTTCAGTTAAGTAGAATAACCTAAAGAGACAAATGTTGTCCTATATTTGGACATTTTTTTTTGCTCCAACCCTTAACAATAACGAGCCCCATATAGACACGAGACATGCTTACATTTCCAACTATTATACATTTTGATGGCTCCCTTCATCACGACAACAATGACGCCGACGATTTTCAGTTTTCACAAGTAGTGACAACAACAGAAACCGATTTATGACTTCCTAAAAAATGCATTAAGGCCAAGCCTAAATCATGTCGTACATACATGGAGTGAATGAACTACTTGTTGTGGGACGATGTTGAATGAATTTAAAAATTCTCTAATAAAAGGGACACAAGAAGAAGTAAAGAAGACGCTCCATTTTATCTCCAAGAAAAGATGGAGGAAGGAGAATATGTAAGAGTTACGTCGTCATTGCCGTCACAGTTATTGTCGTGAGTTCCTTGGCTCATATCTCATGGTATTTAGCTTCATGAGCCTCATGCCCGATTGTGATGTGATGTCGGGGAGGATGAAAGAATGAAAGAAGACGCAAGATATAAGACACCAGAAGAAATCAAATGTTATGTTATGCTTTGCTATTTCATTACATTATTCCTCTCTCTCTCTCTCTCTCTCTCTCTCTCTCTATCTCCACCACCATTCTCTGCACTGCAGTCAACCAAACCAAACTCGTAGAGAGATAGCGATGGCCAAGATTGCATTACATTACTTTGCGATACATTGCATTCATTTCCGGATTTTTGGGAAGTTTCACCCAGCACACGAAACATTTTATACATGTTTATATGATCTCCCCCATCCTGCTTGGGGGACATTGACGTTAAAATGTAAAATTTCTAACGGGCGAGTGAAAAAATGCCGTCGAAATTTTGACAAAATTGGTAAAAACAAGTGGATGGAATTTTAAAAAGAAAGGAACGTGCATCTGGTCTGTGAACTACCTCTGGCCGTCCATTTGGCCAACTTTTACTTTACTTTTACGTTTATTGCCATCATTTTTTAAATCATACAGAAGAAATGTTTATTTAAGAAAAATAGTTTTTTCCGCCTCAGTTCACATGATGCCAAAGGGATCCAGAATTCTTGGTACGAGTTCCAACATGAAATAATAGACAGGAATTATAATAAGAAAAAGAAAAGTGTCTCCTCTTAACAACGAAACATAAACTGCTAAGCTCCCTTCCTCGCTAATATTGTCAACCCTTGTACGTAAATACCCCGCAACTGTCTGCCCTGTTTTGTTTTTGGACAGTGAAAACGTGAGATTTTGTCTCCACTTGTTACAATGCAATGTCAAAAGAAATGTGCAATTTGCTCCAACCAAATAGTTTCCTAAGTAGACTTTCACTTATTGTGTGGCCTGAAGAATTGCATTGACTCCTCGCCCGCGTATGCATGGTTTATTCTCATAAAAATTAAACGCAAACTTACCATGATGATAATTGTCGAAATTCAGTTAAACATTTCCACTGTGTAACTTTTATTTCTTTGATTACTACTTTTTCAACAAACCCAATTTCCGTGACAGTTCCATCACGTCAAAACATGCACAGTAAACAGTGGCACGCTAAATTAAACATGAAGACCACCCGAATGTCTCAGTCTCGAATTCTCGATCTCATTTTAAGCCTTTAAGCTCAAATATAAACAGAATTTACTTCCGCCTCTATTTTCTCAAGAATTAGTGGCTCCCTAAGGTTGGGGAGGGTGACGTCCTCTCCTCTCCTGCCTCATTAGCTCATAAACCACACCTACCACGATATGCACTACACAGACACCTCGCAAAATGCTTCAAATCAGAGTCTACACCTAAATATTATGCAAGTGAAAGTGGATAAAATGCACGATTATGAACACAGATTCTTATGCAAAGTCTCAATTATCCGTGTTTGCAAATATGTTTGCACATTTTTCATAATGTTTGAGACTATTATACACGAGTCGACGAGCATACCAGCAAAATTTTCAATCTAAGGACATTAAATATTGCAGAAAAGAAAACATGGTTTCTTTTGTAAAAGATAAGCAAAAAAGAAACGCATTATGTATAGTATGCAATCTCACATCATTATGCATTAGTCAGACACCCTCCTCGCATGCAAGGCCCAACTAAACGATTTGTTTCTCAATTTTTGAACTTTATTACAAAGTTGGGGAAACGCGAAGGCGAAAAGAAAGGCAAACAGTATACATTAAAAAGTGAGGAAGCCGGCATGCATGCTTATATAAAAAAAAAGAAAGCACAGTATGTGGACAACGACGGAATTATCTGCCGGGGTGTGCAGTCAACATGTCCTGATACCCAGGCGAGTTAAAATATTGGGAAATTCTGTCTTAAGCAGCCTACTATTTCTATCGTGAGAATGTTTTCAATTTCAGTCGCAGTCGGGAGAAAGTAAAAGAAATCTGTCAAATTCTCAGTGGAGGAAAACGCGAGAAAAAGTTTGCCTAGGTGTGAGAGCCGCTTGCATTTCAACTGCGCCAATAAATCAGAAGAAGTTGTTTAATTGCTAGTTTATTTATTATACTTATTTTCTAAACTTATGTTGTGTGGCTCGCAGGCAGTGTTGCTCTTCCGCAGCCACAACGCTTTATTGCATAAGCTTAAGCCAATTACCAGGCCACGTTAACCCTCCGCTCGCAGTATGCATTCCCTTTTCTCTGAAAACATGTAGCCACGCTGCACGCACGACTTATATTTGTTTTTAACCGCTATGTACCTCCTAAGAAGCAGGGATACGTATATTTTCTCTTTGATGCATGCTAAAATATCCTGAAAAGTTTTACATAAAAGGAAAAAGTAAAATGTTGGCAAACCTTAATCCACGAAAACTAGTTTCGTTTCTAATATCGAATTTTAAGTGGAGTTGAAATTTTTTTTGCATTTGTTTTTTTTCGTGAACAAAAAAGGAGTGCGGAATGCTATTTGTAAACATGAAAGTTTACCTCCTGAAGAGAATGAAGGAAAGAATTGAGCCCAAGTTTCGGATATCATCTGATCTCACCGTTATATTCTAATATCTTACAATACGATTAAACTTTTGTAAAAAGTTGCAAATTATTAAAAGTAATGAGCGAACTTGAAACAGGAATTTATTCGGTGCGAGGTATACAAACATGGAACTTTCTAAAATTGCGGTTCGCATTAATTAGAATTAGAATGCTGACTGTTGCCCTTTGAGCAGTTACACAATACAGAATAAAACAATCTACGTCAAACGGGGTTAGCATAATATTTTATGTTTGCTCGCGACTAAAGAGCATGAACCAAATTACTTACTTGTTTTTGTACGTAGTTGGACTGTATGTGGGGCTGACGTAGAAGTGGAAAATGGACTGAGTGCGTACCTGCGTGTGGACATTAGCACGTGAATTAATCACTTTTATGTTACAAAGTAAATGCATCAGCTCGGTATTGCAGGGTCAAACAAGTTTAGTGGTCATAATAATCCTCAATGAGAACAAGTCACGGCAGGAGCAGGGCTCAGTTTGCTGGGCGATTAATACATATTTGTTGCTTGCGTGAAAACAAGCCAAGAAAAAATGATGCCGACTTTCTCTTATACGTTCAGGTGCACGAACATGTAAATCACACTCAGCCATTTCACATCATTAGCATATTTTCAACACCCCAACGGAATAAACTGGATTTTTTTCTGCTAGGTTATATCCACTAATTCTGAAATGATCGCATTTATTTTTGGTTTCCACACAAGTATATGTGGACGTAGTGTTTGAGATCGTAAATGCAAATGGGAGTGAGTCCAGTTTCGTGTGGTCGTCTTCTTGATGATGAAATGGGAGGATTGTTCTCATTTAGTTCATTCTCTCGCGGAGGAGAGAAAAGATATGAAAGCCTTAAAACTTGTAGGCACATGCAAACAGTGCGTGAATAGGTTGATTTGAGTCTTCGATATATGTACGATTGTATCACTATTTCTACAAAATTATGTGTACGTAGATTATATCGACTCAACTTTAGCCAAAGTTTCAAGCCATGTTAAAATTAGTAAGTGCCCACTCACATGTAAAACTTATTCCAAATTATTTTAACCGGAAATTCGGACACATGGTTTCTGTGGGGCCTGGCTTGATTATGAGAATGAATTCATCGTGGGAGCTGTGTTTGAGCCTGAAGATAGGTTTATTATGTAAAGAGAGGCAGGTTAGGCGAGAGGAGCTCAGGACACTAAGGAGGGGAGCTTGCGAGGTTGATAATAACAGATCTTGGTGCCCTTTGGATATGTGGTAGGGACCCATGAGTGTACTAAAACCCTGAAGTAGTTTGACTCCATGGCCACATTTGCGCCCGCCACACCCACTCAAAAATGCCCAAAAAACGCTTTCACTCGAGTTTTCACTCACTCAAATCCACGTCAAAAATCCAATTTTACTCGGATTTTGAAATTTCTTTCACCATTATACTCCCAGATAGTTGCTTTCTTCAATCCAATATCAAACTCAATTTTATTGATGATTATTTCGCAAACATAATTTGTTTTGTTGATGACTACAACAATGCTCATTCAGAATTTTAAATTTTAAAAATACTAAAAATTTCGAAAAAATTGAGTTTGATATTGGATTGAAGAAAGCAACTATCTGGGAGTATAATGGTGAAAGAAATTTCAAAATCCGAGTAAAATTGGATTTTTGGCGTGGATTTGAGTGAGTGAAAACTGGGGTGAAAGCGTTTTTTGGACATTTTTGAGTGGGTGTGGCGGGCGCAAATGTGGCCATGGAGTCAAACTACTTCAGGGTTCTAGTACACTCATGGGTCCCTACCACATATCCAAAGGGCACCAATATCTGTTATTATCAACCTCGCAAGCTCCCCTCCTAAGGCTGATGATGGAGTCCTTAGTGACTACTTAGTCCATGCTAATAATCATAAAAGAAGAAAAATCCTGGGATTTGTCCGCTGCACAATGGCCCTTGGATCATTCTGCTCATCAGCACTTTCCCTCCAGTCCCATCCCACAAGACACATTAGTTGCGTCCAGAAGAGAGCGAAAAACACGATGAGATGGGATTCATTCTCTTTTAGTTCTTGCCACGGGAAATTTCCTTTCTCTCTTTCCCACCGTTTTACTGCTGTTAAACTATTTTACATTTATAAGGGTGCCAATACAGGCCTGTTCTCAATGAAACTTTTACTCACAGCAGCAGCCAGCAGCGAGGCGGGGAAAATTTCGTAGTGGACACGGTGGAATAAACAAAACAACTACAACTTGGATGATGATTAACAATGCGGATAGGAGTACAATTTATTGCCGTGAATGCGACGGAAGTGTGATGATTTTTTGTTTTCACGGATATATGTATGTACATACGTCAATGGCGACTCAGAGCGAGGTTCCGTTCTATGTAAACAAGATAGAGTTTGAAGAATCTGAAAATTACACTGTGTCTTGAAAAGAAGAAAAATTGTAATGTGAAACGTAATCTTGTGCTGCTTATGGACTTGGCATGAGCTCAGAATTTATTAAGATACGTGGATTATCGTCCATAAACTCACAATTTATTTGTTCTGGTTGGGCAGCATTACCGTTCCACGCATTAGCGAATTTGTATAGCTGTAATAACAGTAGTTTACTCGTGGAGGGAGGGCATATATCTTCAGCAACTCTACAAATACTGAGCAGAGCCTTATTGCAATATCTCCATTAGTCACATTGTTACGGGGTATAAGAGAGGAAACTAAAACTAAAGTTAATCACTGACATGCGGCATTAACTAATTTAAGCGTAGAAATATCAATCGAAATTTTGTGTCATGTTCAGCACTGCTTCTTTCTCTGTGTGATAATCTGTGAAATCATTAAACTTTCGAGGACCCAACTTTCTCAAATATTCAGTGGTTGAGTACACTCAATTAAAGTTTCCGTTAAGGTTTTGGTTTCAAGTGGAATGGTGCAAGTGGAGTCGGGAAGAGGACGAAGAGAGAGAGAGTGCTCTGGTATATATGTATAACGATATATCTGGCATATATTTGTATGTTTATCCACATTAAAAAACTTGATAAAGACAAAATCAACAACAATGACGGCAAAAGCATCAACCAATGTAGGCAGCTCAAGTGGGTTCACTTTATGTTTTTATCACTTCAAAACTTGACCCCAGTGTGCAACTCCACAAACAATTCTTCCAATTTTCAAAAAATAACCACTAATTTTAAAAAAATCTTTGCGATAATTTTTTCACTTTTTTACGGTTGTCTTCTTGATAATGAATTGCAGATATCATTCGAAATATTGACAAATAAAGTAAAACTTTTCCCCGTTTTCGCCTGAAACTTCCGTGTAATCCAAATTATATATATGAAGTGCATTAGGAGTGGTTAGGAGGACTGGGAGTGAAGTTTGGAAAATGGTCGGTGGTCGGTGGCAATCTTCTGAAAAGTTTCCTGGATAAGTAACAGGAGAGAGATAAATACGGGAGAAGGCATACAAATGAGACGTAAAGAGGTTATAAGTAATAAAAGAGAGAGAAAAGCACTAATTCTTGGCCAAATGGGAGAAGTGTAATTTTTGGGAGTCATTAAAGATTTTCTCCTCCCAAGATATTCATTCCTCTTCGCTCTCTCTGCAAGAATGGAGTACTTATGTACGTACGTCTACGTCATGGTGGGACAGACGAGGAGAGACCGATAACCACCACCGCCATACCAAACAGATATTCATTTCTCCATTCCGTAGTCGTCTTCTTCTTCTTCTTCAAGGCTACCCAAATTCAACAGATCTCTTTCTCCTCCCAGCAAGAAATGTGGTGGAGAAAGTGGATGAGATATAAAAACATCTTATTGTGAGATCTATCCCGTCTTCCTGGGTTAGACCACAGCTCGCTAGACACCACTCTCTAATGTTCGTTTTAAAGATTTTCAGGGGATTTTAATGCCCAAGAAGTCAAAACTCAAAAGTACTTTGAAGCTTAAAATCTTCTTACAATACGAGTAACATTCACACACGATGCGACACAGGCTTGTTTTAATTTCAATTTTATATTCAAAATATTGTTACGAAAATAGTAGCTGAAAGTCGACAGTAAGGATGCAAAAATCTTAAAAATATCGGACATGACTTTCTACCCGTTATTATTTGTTGGTTAGTGAGCAGAACGAAATGATTTCTTCATCCCGCACTGGAAAACATGTTAAAAAGGCAGATCGCCATTAAACTCCAAAACCGCAAAATACGAGTGATTTCAATTCCACCGAGTGAGAGGGAGGAGGCAGCTGGGTGATATGACTCAAAACAGGCCGAGATACTAAAATCCGAACGTGAACAATTCATTTTCCAGACATATCAGCAGAATAAAGGCTGCATGGCGAGCTGTGGAGAATTCAGAAATCGTTTTGTCATTAGCAAGTCGACTCTACTTACTCGGAAACTAAACAACAAGAATTACGTTCAAGGGGCTCGATTCAAACTAACGCAAGAAGAAGGGCAGAAAACCAAACACGTATTTTATTCCCTCCCTTGATCCAACAAAACCAAAGTACATCTCCAGTTCAGCAAACCTGACCAGAAGGCGTAGGTGAAGTGTTCCTTCCATTAATTACTCTGCTATTCTGCTCAAGGGTTTCATCTTCCCTGAAATTTTCGTCTTAATTGAAAATAAACATACGAATTGGTGGGCAAAGGGCAACCAGTCGTGTTCTGTCGTAGCAGCATTTTTTTTCTACTTTAGCCCACTAACTTATTATCTAAATTTATCCCAAATTTATAGCCCGCATCGATTTTTCGCCGTGCAAATCGTGCTGGTCATGCCCACACTAATGGAAACAAATCGAGATGGGGTCATAATGCAGGGGACTAAACACCCAATGAAATGACAATCATAGTTCTGCCTTCTTACTCTCGAGTCCATGCAATTCCTTTAAGTTTCAACTCAACGCTTGGTTTGGCAATGGCCACCTGATACTTTGGAACTTGCCCTAATTTGCAGCAACAAAACCACGACCGGCTTGTCTGACAAAGTTTCTCTTCTCCAAGTTCCAAAGTTGAAATTCCTTTCTTTCACCAGGGTTGCTCAAATTGTTGTGATCATTTTACTGTAATTTGAGCCTCTCACTGTAAACGAAGATGCTGGTGACCATGAATCATGGGAGGTCCCGCAAATGTAACCACAAACAAAACTAACAAACTACTGAACTGTGAAGTAATTCAAATAAAACCAGAACTGTGAAGTTAACTGAATCAATACATATTAATCTACGGTATTAAAATGAAGTTTGCCTCTTAATGCATCGTTCTGTCCTCTGACGTAAACAATATGAGGCCAGACTGGACAAAATATGAGTTAGAGTACTTTCACTCTGTGTAATATTTGCATGAAATTTGCTTTAGTGCTTGACGTGTATATTTGCAGAAAGGATTGTATCAAGCATGGCAAATTGTGAAATAATTTGAGAATTTGCAAATTTTCGTTCCGTCAAAAGCCAGAAAATGCGAATTTATAAGTGCATGTCTACCATTCCACTGTTATTAGCATAAAATATGCTAGTTAAGTACCTTGTGCTTGTTAACAACCCTTGATTTTGTCGTCAACTAATTATACATTTAATTTGCATTAATTTAATAGTTCAGAGAAATTACAAAGAAAATCCGTCATCCTCATTTCTCCGTCATTGTCAGAGGAACAAAGTCAAAATGTGGAGTACGCAGTTGAAAAGTGAAAAGTGCAAGTGTTTCATATATTGGAAGCTATACTGTCACAGGCGTAGGCGATATCCACACATTTCAACGATTTAAAAGTTTGACTTGTTCGTAATTTGGGCAACTGGCAGGATTTGCTACTGTCTCGTCGGCCGTACAGGTTGTGTGCCAATCTCATCAAAAGTTCCAGCGGGGGTCCGTTTCTCCTTCCTTCAATTTTCCGGCTCCACTTTTCATCCCACTTCGACTTTCATTTCATCTGACTCCACAAAATACTGCTCCAATCTCACATTACCACCAATCACTACCACCACCACCTTCCAAGTCAACTTTCACCGGTCGTAGGTACAGGCAGCTCGCAAATAATGTGTCTCTTGCACCTCTGGACATAAGTATTGAGTCGTGATTGGCAAGAAGGTGTTGAGACCAGTTGTGTATTACGTGGATATAATACGCTGGCCAACGCTGAAAGAGCTGAAAGAACAACAACAAGGCCCCGTCATTCAGGGCAGCTCTCACTTTCCGCTGGAGCTAATCGATAATTAAATTAGTAGGCCTGAAGCCTATCCTTTCCGTCAGCTAAAGGTTTCTCAAATTTTATCTGACCTTTGATTTTCCATGCAATGCAAACATGCAAAGCTGGCTCAACGGAGGAGTGAATGTGAACATGAAAGCAGGTTCCTGCCCAAATAGCGAATGATTATATGAGTTTTGTTAAATGGATGGTTCTATTTTTGCACAAACAATCTCCCCAAAAGTAGCGGAGGGTATATACGTCGTCAAGTATGGCAGAGTCTAGAAAATCAGAGTGTTATTAGAGGACGAGAGCGCAATCAGGAACCAGACTCGCGATCAGTCAACCGAGCACATTCTTGTCACGATACTTTTAATCCGTCTGTTTAGTTGGCAAGTTTGGGGTAAAGTGGAGCATAAAACTTGCTCCTTTCACGTTCCGCATAGCTAAAAATTATAGACCTCTGCCTCTTATCCATGCATGATGAAGTATTTACGTGACAAGCGTCAAGTAATCAATGCACATGCAGTCAAATCGAGTGTCACATTTTGAACTGCAGAGGCGGAGGATGATCCGTAAAATTGTAATAATAATAATGATTTCAGGAATCTCGAGCACGTCATCGTCTGACGTTATCATTTTTCAAATGGTGGTATTTTGGCACACTGGCGGACATTTAGATAAACCTGCAAACATTAATTTCAATACAGATGAAGCACACCGAGTTCTGGTGCACTTTCGCAGGTGAGTGAAAGTACGTAAGCGAGATTTCTGTGCCAAAATGCCTCCGCCCAAGTGACAACACTCACATCGGGCTGTAAATTTATCTTCACCATTGACCCACATCCATGTACGGCACCTCCTTCCTTCATCCCACCAGCAGCCCCACGAGCAGCAAAAGTAGATGTACAGTCGTCTTTCATCTTCCTCTCTTGGGGCATATTTTGCTGATTTGTAGCTTGTTTTTTTAAATTGGATTTATGTATAAGCTTTCCTCCTGAATGGTTTGTATAATCCAAATTCTTTGGTCGGCGTGGTTAAATGAGCAGGGCTGAGAATAATTGAGCAATTCGCATCTAGTAAATTACTTACCTCGTTGTTTTCCACGAACCTCATCAATAAATGAATTTGCAGGGTTTTGCAATGTAAAAAATGGCAATATTCAACTCGCCGTTGTACATAAAAACTTAAAGAGCCAACAGTGTAGCTAATATCTCTTTTATTTTGGTTCCTTTTCCAGTAAAATTGTTGTGGAATGTACATATTTTGAACTAACGGTTTGACTTAAGTAATAGATTTTGTATGTATGTATTACAACAACAACACTCGCTAAATGTGTATACGGTTTATCATTTATCTACGACACATTGAATGTTTGCTTGTAAATATAGTAAGTAAATGACTCCAACAACAAAGTGTTCGACGGGGTGTAGTGCTATAATTTTACGAAGATTATATGTGTCCACCAACGCAATGAGTATTTAATTCACGTCAATTTCACGAGTCCACGATTTGGGCATGCTATTCATTCACTTGCTAAAAGTCTTTTGTCTTTCGTTCTCGAATAATAAATAAAATGCAAAATGAACGGAACTCAAAATATGAAAAGAAAAATAAGAGACACAACAGAAGGAAATTATTTTGACCAAAACAAGTATTATTATTATTCACTAGTATGAATATATATATATATAAATAAATATATATCGGTATATTTGGATGCTGAAAAAAATCATAAAATAATAAATTAAAAGTTTAATAGTGAAATAAAATAATAAAAATTACAAATCAAATTTTAATAACGATGTAAATATGTAGTAGCACTTTTAAAACAGCTTTCATTGGTTCAATGTATGTTCAAAGATTATGAATTAATTTTTAAAGTAATTAAAATGTATATGATTTAGAGATGTGTGTGACTTACACGTAATAAATAATTACCCATTAAGGATTAAAAGTTTTGCCCTAATTACGTACTTCTATCTATGCCTGTCTGTATGTAGATATTTCCTTTCGATATAAATATTTGTTTAATTTTTATGAAATGTGATAAAATTAAATTAGTTTTGAATCACCATAAAATTAAAATTAGTAAAGTATTCAAAAATTAATGCGAACAATACAAATTAAGTGAACGATTAAATTAGTAAGTTGTGAATACTGAAATCGAGGATTAAAAATTATCGTTATCACCATTTTAACTTGTTCTGCGAATTAAGATAGTTACAAATTTAGGACTGCTGCGTCATTCAATCCATATTTATGTATGTGCAGTTATCAATTTTAGAAGTAAGTAAATGTATTATTTTTAAGTACATACCTCGGATCTGTCGTCCTGATAAATAACATTTTTTTCTTACTCCATTGCACGTCATCACCGTTGCAGGAATTGTTTGAAGTGGCGTTAAATTAATTATCCCAAGTTAAAAGAAAGTCAAAAACAATTGGGTGTATGCAGCAGGGAACTGATACAAACTTTCAGTTGCCCAATCATTTTTTTGTCGCTGTTTCCCATTTCCTGTTAATTATGCGTCATTGACACAAAAGCCCTTTGGTCGTAAAAACGTTGTTTTCTTTATGCTACGTAATGTAATAGATATTAATATAACTTTTTTGTGGCTAATTTTAGTTCCCCTAAAAATCACACTGAAAATACATACTACCACTTAATACTCTTCATCAGACCAGTAAATAATCATCATGTTTCTGCCATCGCGCAAATAAGTATATGCATTTCAATCATTTCCTTGTGTGTGTTTGTGGGTTCTAAAAACTTTCTACTTTCACTTTATGCATGTATTTAGTAGTCAGTCAGAAACTTCACAAAATTTCCAACAGGATGATGAAATATGCCAGAGGGAAAATAATATGAGCAGTGCAAGAAGGAAATTTATGCTTCTCTTTTCATACCACAGTTTACGTAGAATCAGATTATTTTACCCACCACGAGATACATTATGCAAGCTCATGCAGATGCACACACGGGTAGAAAATTGGCCAATCTGCGCAACGAATTAATCGGTGAAGTAGAGGATTGTGCTAATAATCTAGATATGGATTATGTATGCTTCAATCCATCATCAGCATAGTAGAAAAAAGCACAAAAGCTCAATTAAAACCCACACAAAAACTTGTTAATTTTCACATTTTTTGATTTTAATGCCGTTAATTTTATAAATTACAATTTCAGATTTAGGTAAAAATCATGCTTTCTTTTATTGTAGCCTTAGCTTCATATCCCATCGATAGAGTCTCGTCTGTTTGTATTTGGTGATGGATTGTTTCACTCGGTTTGGAATTAGAAGATGATAAATTTATCATTGGGATAAAGCCTCATTTTTTAGAGAATATTATTCTTCTGTCTGTCATATTTTATTATTTGCCTGCAGATTTCTAACAAGGATTGAGTCCGACGCACTATTAAATCTATTTTAGCAGCAACAATTAGTAGTAAAAGGCCTACTCTGAATGGTGAAATTTAAATTGTTCTTTGAAAACAAGCACAAAGAGAACATGTCAACGATTTGTAGTTGAGTATACAATTATCAGCTAATATGTATGACTCCAATCTAGTCAAGTAAGTAATTCAAATTTACACCAAAAAGCGGCTCCTCAACAACAACAACAACTACAATCAACAAACTTATCGTTTTAATTAGCAAAATAGTAAACTATTATTTACTTCTAGGAAACTACCGCTGCGGAAAAACAGTAGCTTCGAATATCTGGAGAGTTTAGAAAAGGGAAGTTGTTTACGACTCACAAAAGTAAAGCTGGAAGGTAGCAACTCGGGGAATATGCTACGATCTATTAAGAATAATAGTTTGTAAACTCGTCGCCCAGACAAAGAAGAACATTTCTGAGGGAATTATTCGAATATATAACGACCGCAATAAGTAGTATTGCCACACATATACATAAATATAGAGTAGTAGTTCACTAGTAATGATAATATTAATAATGATTAATGAGTATAACCTGTGTGTCAATGTCCAGATCCAGAGGGTTTTTTTGAGACGAGGTAGGTTGAGTAGTACAGATGGATTATTTGTTATATTGAAAATGTGAAAACATGGAAATTAAATCGGAGTTGGTCGGGTGAGAAATAAGTAAAAACCACGCAAAAAATAAGTCAACACATAAACCAAGTTCAACAGATAGCAGTATTTTAATTCAATGACAGTGACGGATTAATTATAATTATAAAATCAAGAAATTAACAATCTGAAATTTCGTATTTAATAAATCAAACCAATATTAATAATTCCAATCAATCAAAGCACAAAGACAAATTTGAAATCAATAGTAACAACAAAGGTTAGATAACACACCAAAGAATCCGGAAAATAAATCCTTCATAAAATTGTTGGGTAATGAGAGATTAAAGCTAAACAGAGAGTGTATTTGTGACTATAATCAACACCAATTAATTAGATACGTAAGTAATTAATTACACCACTTAACAGCAAAAACTAATATGCCAACAATTGCGCACAATGGTTAAACACAGATCTACTCACAATAATGATAGGATAGGAGAGAAAAAGAGAGAGAGAGAGAGAGAGACGCTCACATATTAACAACTTTTTACGGAATCTAATGAGACATTATTTTTCCAGAGTTGTCCACGACCATGTTGTCTGTGTATTAAGTATGTTCTGCTTTTTTTAAACAATGGAGAGTCTGTCGTGTCAGTGTCATCATCCGATTGCATTTTTTTCGTCATATTTAAATACTACCAGAAAAGTGCTTGACTTTCTCAACATTTTTTTGTATGGTTAACTCTTAAACAAGAATTATTATTTTTTGAACCTAGCTAAAAGTGAAGTTATCATAAGTAATTAAATTGATGATATAATAATGTAACGAGACCTGACTCAAGAACTAACTAACTAAAGGGAGACGACATACATATACATTTAGTAACACGTGGCCTCTTCATATCCTTTTGACTTTCACTAACTCACTCTCCCACCTACTTTGTCTGCTTAGTAAAGTATGTATCCATTTGACCAACAACAGCGGCGTAAATATATCAATGTACTTGTATGCAACAACAACAACGCTACGAAGAAGAGACGCACACAGAGTTCAAATGTCCACATATGCATAATTTAAAAGAGAGAAAGAGAGAGAGAGAGAGAGGAACAACAACTTTTTGGAGGAGGAATGGAAATTGCTGAGAAATATTATACCTTGATTATGTAATCACTACTGACTGTGCGGCGTAAGTGTACGTAGATACGTAAGTAAGTGCATTATTACGGAGGAGAGAAAGAGGTGGAGAGAAATTGAAGAGCTCTACTCATTTTTTAATAATATAGCCACGGGGTAGACCAACTTTTGAGAATTCAGCAGCCATCATCATCACCATCTTTCAATTGGAAATATGTTTCCCACACACAGCAACGCAATCCAGTATTGAATATAACTTTTTGTGAAAAGTTTTTTTTTATGCTGTCAAATTTTTTTCTCGTGGATTTATATAATCGTCATTCACCTCTTCAAATAGATCTAAATTTACGATATTCTAAAAGTACTTCTCCTGTAATTTCTTATTTCTTGCAAAAATACAAATGCTAGCTGTTGGCAAAGAGTCTTTGTGAAACTTTTTTAGGAGATATTATTATATTCGTGTCCAGACCTGAACTACATTCATCATCTTCATCGTTACCCATGCACAACAACGGTCCTCGCCTATATTTAACCCCATCGCCCTTGAGTTTTGATTGCTCTTTTGCTATATAATTGCTGATTTTATAGAATCATATGTATGTACATTTCATATAAAATGTATCCCGGGCTGCTAAGTAAGTAGTTGCTTTAGTTGATTTTAATAATTTCCTCCTAATTTAATTAACTGCCTCGAAATGAGGTTGAATTTAAGTAAATAAGAACCCGATTTTTTTCTTATAGATTTTTTAACACCGAGCTGCATATACATATTTATGTAAGTAGTACGATTCTCAACAAGCACAACAATAATTTATACTTTGTATGTACGGCTATATGTAGAGCTGGAATCGGTAATTAGATTTATATTCTCTCTTTTTCAGTCTGTCATTTCAGGAGTCTGTCTGACGGCCGATTGATTACTGATTTTATATTTTTCAACAACTTTTGTCCTATGCCAGTGATTAGAAATTGAAGGTGGCTGTGGTACATTGTAACGGTTGTGGTGTGATGGTGCATGTTGTTGTTTTATGACAAATCATCCCAGTCATCATCATATTTTTGAAGTAATGAGTGAACGAATGTATGTACGAACGAACAAAGAAATGACAATCTCGCATCACTTCCCTGCAGGCATTTCTACACAATTATGTACATAAACAGTGTGTCTCATGTGATGGATAACTCCAATTTTTTGAAAGTATCCCTCTCATATTATTCGTCAACTTCCCCGCAGGAAAATGGAACCAATTTCCCCTCAGAGCAGCAGAGCGATATGTTTTAGTTGCAGTTAGGAGATCATATATCGAGTATCGTGGTTGCCTTTCACTGAATCACTTTGTTTTAAACTAATACTTTCTCTCTCTTGAAATTTAATAACACCGAGTCGTCACATTCTTGGAAAATAAATTGCAGAAAAAGTGGTGAGGTAAAACAGCTCTTTCGAGGAGTTTGTAATGTCCTGAGAGAGAGTTTTCAAAATAAGAGGAGGATTCAGAGAACATGTTTTTTTGGAAATAGAATGTCGCGAACCTGTGCATATACTGACTAGAATTTGCGTAATAGATTCTCATATCCTTCTTACCTGTGGTATCGAGGCTTAACATACATTAATCTGACTTACCTATATCAACGTTTAAAAGTAGTACTCGTACATAAGTATTAGTAGTAGACGTAGTAGTGGTACCTTCTTGGATCTAATTTCAGTTCAGATGATGCTCCTCAGGGTAATTGGTTCCATGCTCCGGATAAGCAACGCGTACGTGTACGTACACAAAGCATGCCTGTCGCATCATCCCGGTTTAGGACAATAATGTTTTGATTTGAAAATCAAAATGATGAAAATGTGACTCTGAGCCTGAGCTGTAAAATGCATATCGTGGTTGTCCAAGTTGTCATGTCATTTTTTAAATCCAGTTTGTGGTATTATTTTTGTTATGGGTGAATATGAAGCAATAAGACGATGACTGCACCCACAAATAAGTAAGACGGATGCAACAACACACGCACGCACAGAGGTTTAGAGGTTAAAAAGACAGACGCAACACTTTTGCTTGGGATGGGGAACAATAAATGAGAGGTGTGCTTGGTTACTACATAGGTAACGTGTTAATATATATAGCTATAGCTTTATTAAACTTAAGTTTGTGACTGTGTTAAGATATCAAGAAGGTAAATATTAATGGTAAACATCAACAATCAATCAACACCAAGACTCAAAGGTATAACACTGAAATACGAATATTACTAAATGACACTGAGAGACTGAGTGTGACTTGTTTCGTTAACTGTGACTGAGAGACTTTGCAACTAAAGCTATAAACACGAACAACTAACACTGCTCAATAACTTTCACGTTTTAGTATCCACTTATTACAATAAAAGTCAAAAATTTTAGCGACTCTTCTTCAATCCTCTCTCCGTCCCAGGTGGGAGAATAACAAGTTTATCTATTTCGTAGGACCAGCAGCAGCAGGAGCTTTGTATAAATTATGGTGTAATTTAATTGCATAATGCTTAATAATTATGCACATGATGTTAAAAGCAGCAAGAACAATATGCATGCCTTTGACGATGTACATACGACCATAAGAGTTATTTTGTCTTAAACTTTGCCCTGTCTGCTTTCCTTCCTCGTCGTCGTCTAAACTATTATTTTTGTGTGTGTAAGGATGAGCGGAGGAGGAGAGAGTTCGCAATTAATAAGGGTTAATCATAATGTACAAGAGAGTGAAGGATGGTGGTGACAACTCTCAGCAATCCCTTGTAAATAGCAGCAGATGATGATGGTCAATTAAGAAACTAGTCAAGAGGGTAACCTAATATGTATGATGACAAATAAACTAGATAACAGGGTGCGTATGTGCACCTCTGTGTGTGTAATAATAATGCAATAATTTAAGATAACCAACTTTAATAACAATTAAGTCAACACTATTATGAAGAAGAAGACTCCATATCCTCATATGGAGATAAACTAACTGACTCACGCGGACGAACCAACTATATTTATCGAAGAACTAATCCAGCAATTATTATTTCAACAAAACTGAAGCATATTAATTAAGTATCAAAGAGAGATGGAGAGTTTCGAATGTTTATCTTTTTTCTTTTCATTATTCCTTCGCTATCTGTCCCCTCGTTTTCTCAGAGAGAGAGAGAAAGTGAGAGGGGTGTGTTTTTTGTATGACGACGTGTCGACGAGGTTGTTTCGTGGTAGTAGATATACTTTTAGTATTTATGAGATGGTGCCAGTAGTTCAATCAATCAATATTCACCCATTTTCACCTCATTTTCATCCCATTTCATAAGAAATTGTCTCTTTCCATATCTCGTAAATCTTATCTAACTATAACCTGTAATAATTAATTCGAAACTACTAAATTGTAATCTGTTTAATGTCCAAAAACTTTAAAACTTTAAATGTTTTCAAAACTTGGAAATCTTAGCAATCTAAGTTGCTAAAACGTCTCAAGTTGTAACTAATAATATGTAATAAGTATGTAATAATTAATTAATTATGAAGTAACACTATAATATGAGTTGTAATTAATTAAGTAGTTTCTTTCTTTGTTTTGTTTAGTTTGTTTGGTGTCGGACTAGAATGATCTCTCTGACTCGAATTATGTTCTTTCCTGTTTGTGACTGAATAAAAACCTCGCAATATAATAACCGACCGACTGACCTCTTTTCAAATGACGGACACACAGTCTCCGCGTGCTAGTTTTTATAATAATGAATTTATGCTAATATGAAGTAATAAGTACTGTAGACATTAAAATATTACGTAAAAATCCCTCTGTCGCTCCTTCAACTCCAGACCAGGACCAGACGAATGAATATCAATCAAGTGATGACGGGGGTGGTTTTGTGGGAGGTTCGGTGGGCGTGGGGCAACGGGCTGAATGAGTAGGAGGAGTTGTAGTAGTGTAGCAGAAGTAACAACTGATAATGAGATGATAACTTTTGGTATTGTTTAGTATGTAGTGGTTGTTGTTTCATTGTTCTTGTTTTTTTCAGTATGTTGTTTTTTGGGAGAAAGTGAATTTACGCAGTTTTGGTCTTATTAGTCTTGAAAGAGACCTGAAGAACGCGGTTTCCAAGGGTGTACCCATTCAAGGATTGGATCGCCACTACTGCCTCGTCATAGTTGGTCATGGTCACGAAACCGAAGCCTTTGCACTTGTTCGTCTGTAAATCTCGAATCACTTTCACGCTCTGAACTGCGCCAAAGGGTCCAAACAACTGCCACAGCACGTTTTCTTCCGTTTCCGGTGCCAAGTTGTAGACAAATATGCACCAGCCCGCACCGTTCATTGCGTTTCCCGGAATGACTGTGTTGGCAAGCAGGTCACCTGCCAGCGGTGAGTACCTGTGGGGTTCAAAAATAAGGTCGAGACTTAAAACAACTTGATTCCCACATGTTTTCTATTGGACATTTAAGCCCTGCCGAGTTCTTGTTTTTTTGTGAGTGAAAAAAGACACACACAGTGTTTATACATATTTTGCACATTTGCAATTTTGCATAATTATTATTAATATTATCCTGAAACACACTTCTACTCACTACCGGTTGCATATGAATCTCATCCGTGCTTATTGTTGTGGGGTCTCTCCAATAATTACATCGTGTTATTATATACCCACCCACACCTGCAGATTGTGGTAAATCCAACCAAAGTCAACACGTACATTTATGCAGATTTGAGACATTTCCGTATATTTCTCCCTTTCAGTTATTCTTTGGCCGCGTCTCTCGACTTAAATTTAAGTAGTCAGCGAAAACATACCATACTAAAAAAAGAAAGCGAGTAATAATAACTGATATGTAACTAATTTTGAAAAAACCATGAGCAAATATTTGAACAGTAGAAAGGGAGAATAATAATAGAAAATAGGAAATGACCAAAATCAATACTTTATCATAAAAAGCCAAGGAAGGGTTGAGTGTTACTCAGGTTTGTACAAACAGGTGGGAAATAAACAGAAAGATTAGATACTGACCTCTGCAACCCTTTGTTTACGGCCATCATACTGGCCTTGCCAGTGCTAAAATCAAACAGAGAGAAAGCGAGGTAAGAACCGAAATTGGAACAATCAATAAGATGATAATAATAATAATAATAACAATAATAATAATAAGTAATAATAATCAGTCAATAAATACATATCCAAGAGCGGAGTCATTATAAAAAGTATTTAATTATGATAATAACAGATGCGTGGAAAATAAGTAAAGGTATCAAATTCATAAATTTGTAGCGCAGGCGATAAGAAGAGTACCCAAGCAGCCAAGCAAACATTTAGGCTTAAATATGTAGCATTGCAGACACGAATAATCAATTTTTTTTACAGAATCTGGCAATATAAAAAAAAATAAGAAAACGATGACAATGCTGTAAAGAATAAGTTGTAAGAATGAGGCAGCAAATAGGAAGGCTAAATGTAGAAAGAAGAGATTAGGACGACGAGCCATTACGATATAAAGGTGACAAAGCA
This sequence comes from Folsomia candida, assembly GCF_002217175.1. Taxonomy (NCBI): domain Eukaryota; kingdom Metazoa; phylum Arthropoda; class Collembola; order Entomobryomorpha; family Isotomidae; genus Folsomia; species Folsomia candida. The sequence goes on from NW_019091198.1 coordinate 4,150,136, forward strand.
ACACTTCTGCGCTATGTGTCACTGATGAGGAAAATCACTAGTGTCAATTACCATGACACAAAAATGACAAAAGGTTGCTGATGCAGCAACCGATGGAGAAAGCACAAAATTTTCTCCTTGGTCACACACACACACACACAGGAAAGAAGGGAAACTACGCTAGTTTATACTCGTCTCGTCACGTCAATATCTCTCAAAGGTCGTCCTGTTTCCTAGTCTATTTCTCCTTTTTTGATTGAGCAAAAGGCTGCAGGCATTTTAGGCTTATATTCCTCCTCAGATTGAGTAAAGTCAGAGTAGAGATGCGAGACAAGGATTATTCTGTACGTATCACGACGACGACGATGTATGTGTGCCGACTAATTAGTTGTGACAACATCGAGTGCATGCAATTTCTTTTGACATTTTCGTCTCAATGTAGACACTTCCTAGACTACAATTAGTCTGTCCCCATATCAAAAGAGATACATGTCTAGGCATACTCACATATCAGATTTCTTAAGGTTGTAGTTAATTGAGAATGTCGCAAGTATATGCTTGTCACCAATTCATCAAATGATTCAAAGCCTTCAAATTCCACGAGTGGTGAGGGACGTGCGAGGGAAGAAAAATGTTTTGCTTTGTTCTTCCCATTATTGATGGATTGGGGGAAAGTGAAGCGTTAAAACAACTACAAATGTTGAGACGAGTTGAAAAATGTGCCTCAATCTGCCAAACATTTCTCTTTTATTTTCTATTTCTGGTGTTTGGAATGCCAAACAGATCGGATCCCTCTGTATTCACGGTGACAAGGAACGAAAATGCTGCATGCAGCATGCATACATATTCATGTACATGACCGTGTCTCGTTCCCCATCAAATAAAATTAACCTAAACTTGGGATTATAAGACACACTTTGGGATTTTACGTAGGCCCAAGATGATGAAGAACAGCATTGAGAAAGAAACCTTCTCGGTGGTGGTGCTGTGCTGAATTGGAGCTGAATGATTAATTTGGAATCCGTGGTGTGACAGATCTATGTATCACGAAAGGACAAGTGGTATACGAGACAGTAAAGGAGGAGACTCTTTTTCGTTCTATGTAAAAGAGGGCATGTTACGAGTAATGCAACTTCGCTGCTGCTCGGATTATCTGTTCATCTCTTGGGGAAATTATGCAAACCCTATTTACTGCAGTCTGGACCAATTATGGGGCCTAATTTGAACTCGAGAAGAAGAGTTGTATCCTCCGAGAAAAGAAACTATCTCACTTTGTTTAATACTGCAATTCTGGTAAATTATTTGTTGAGCTGAGGTTCTGAACTGTGAAATGAATGCCAGAATGAATTTAAATTCCAAATGATCACAATAAAGTTGAGCTTAACTGCCAGATAGATTTAAATCTGCCACATTCATCTGCCATTAAACTAAACTGGTTACCCGAATCAGTCTCCTCCGATATACGCGAAAGAGGTATACGTACATAACTCCCGATAAGTTTTATGTGTAGTCTCTTCGTGTCAGCACTCCATCGTTTTCTGCATTCGCCTCTTTTTTTGTCTGCCAGTCGTATATACACATATGCACATATAGGTATCCGCATAAGCAAAAAGCAACGAAATACATACATACATTCAACTTTGAATACACATTTTTGCAACTTTTTGCCCGAGTGAAGTAATGCAACCACGGTTGGCCACTTTTTGTGCCACTTATTTCAGGACAATTAACCACGTTACCTCACTGGAGATGACTCATTACTGCTTTGTTTTGAGGATAATTGAAGAATAATAAACCGAAGCAGAGGTATGAGAGTGATTTCAGATGGATGGATGGATGGATGGACGGTGCGTCGTTAAAAAATGGTACATAACAACTAATAATTAGTAATAATTGATAATAATATAATAATAAATGCAGAATAAATATAAAAAAGGCGGAGCTATTGTTGCCCCCAACTCAGTCAGTACAGAAAAATCGATACGAACGACTCTTTGCTTGACTCGTTTGGAGAAAGGCTCTTAAAAGATTTGAAGGAAGAAGAGAACGAGAAATTAAATAAGACAGGTAAGACGAGGAGGAGACCAAGCCATGAGAACTCACAGAGAAAGCAGGCGAGATGGATGACGGAGATCTCGAGTGAGTTGAAAGAAAGGAGAGGAAGAAGTAAAAGTAGGACCATGCGGCTGATGGGAGGAAAGTGGTCTACACTCATTACACAAGGGGACTCCTCAAGGTAAAGTTTAATTAAAGGAGGAGAAGAAACTCAAATTCAAAGTCAAAGTAATGAAGGGTGAAAAATTAGAAATTAGAAAAACTCATTACGGCTTTTCCAAGATATTATGTATAACCTCGCTCTCTTCTCGGGGAGGGCTCTCACAAATCACGTCCACTCACCCCGAGTAGTCTCCCCCGCAATCTGAATATCGTATTGTATTGGACTCGAGGAAGGAGAAAGTACAAGTAAGTAAGCAGGGCTTTAATAAGAGTAATAAGGGCGAGAAAGGAGCAAAAGGTTTTTTTTCAGCTCACAAATTAAAAGGAAACAAAAAATGATAACGAGACTCGTACAAATACTGTATGCCTGCCTGCCTGCCTGCCTGGTAGTGGTGGTGGTGGTTGTTGGCTGGTTGGTATTTCTACATATTTTTGTGCTACATACAACCACGATTAAAGAAAAGTGTGGAGGGAAGAGAGGTAAGGGAAAAAAGGATGACGATGAAGATGAGAGTCAAAATTTATAAAAAACGGAAATAATTTTTTTGCACATTATTTTTTTTGGGGGGGATTTTCATATTAAATTGTCGTTGATGGCACCAACTGAGATGAGCTGCAGCAGTAGCTCACCTGGAAAGTGGAGAAAGAGGAATGTACCGCAGTCGGCCTGTGGCGTGGTGAATGGGGCCGCCGAACCGTCGCGCCGCGGCAGCTGCAGCCTGCGGAGCCGCCAAGTACGCTGCCAGTGGGGGAAGCGCCTTTGTATTGTTGCTGGGGTTGTTTGCAAATTTGACCGTCACAGGTTCAGTTGACCCCTTTGGAATGGTTCCGTTCAGCTCCTGGATTGCTCGCTCGGCTTCCACGCGTTGGTCAAACCGGATGAAACCCACCCCTTTCGACAAACCTGGGTCAGAAAAAAATCATTAAGTTGCAACTCTCACTTGGTGGAGGGGAGTATAACATGGCCAATAAGTAGTTGGTCTTACATTATTTATTTTACTATCTTCCATCTTCCATAAATGATAAGATGGACAATTGATCCCCCCAAAGCAAACAAAGTGACACCACCACGGCACCGACCGACAAATGATTGGTACAATATGGGGAGAACAAAAAAATTAATTGGCATGCATTCTTCAAAAAGTTTATTATATAATCATAACACTAATTAATATATGTATGTATAAGAGTTTCAAGTTGTATGCAGAGTTGGGCGCGACGCTTTGCACTCTTTCCCTAATTAGTGCATTGTGCTGCTACATATGTATATGAACGCATAGGCGCTACCTATACGAATATAGGTAGTCATCGCCATTATCATTCTGAAGAATCGTTTGACTTTTGCAAATGAACACGACTGCAGACATGTTATCAGGAAACATCAGCGCATTCCTTTCCAAAGTTCTCACATCTCCCAGAGTTTCATCCACTGCTGCGTGGAACCTCAAGGAGAGAAGAAATGAGGTTGATTAGAATAAGGAAATTAGAATTAAACCCCAAAGTTTCAACTTTCCATGAAGTAACTACTCTTCCGCACCCATGAACTCAGTATGCCAAAGATAACTCTGGATTATTGAACTCCGCCGAAGGAACAGGATGGGTCCCGGCACGCAGAAAAGTTGCACTTTCTCCGCCACTCTGTGAAAATTATGTGACTTTTCATTGTCCATTCCCAAGCCATCTAACACGTCCCTTCCCTCTCCTCTCACCCTCACTGTCTTTCCCATCATCTCGTCGTCCTCCTCTCCTCCTCCCGGTGTGCCATCACTTTGGGTTACGAGAGAAAGCAAGGTGACACGTACTTTCTCCTCTGACACGTATTTATTAATTTATTTCTTTCCGTTCCATACCTTCAGTCGTCGTCCCCCTAATCCGCATGAGACGCTAGCAGCCCAAACCAATTTCAAACTTTGCATGCCTTCCCTACAACATGTCCTCCGGACGAACGCTGCAGACAGACGAGAGAGAGAAAAGAGAGACAAGGAAGAAATTGGGTATGGCCAAAACAAGGACGAAATGAAGGAAGAATCTGATATTTTTCATCTCGTAGATCACTTTCAGCTGGTCGTAAACAGTCAATCAAATCAGCGTTTGCATTTCTAGCTGACTCTTCTGTCTAGTCAGACACTGTAAATAAAAGATGGAAACAGGTGCTGGGTAGGTTGGGCGCTTGGGTGAATCCAATCCAACAAAGCAGAGGAGCAGCCTCATGTCAACTAGCCACCATCCGCCACATACTCAATATTTAGTGGCGAGTATTTGAAAGATTTAAGATTCAAAGGGAACAGACTTCAAAGCGGATTTCATTCAATATTGGAAGCTGAGTGGACATGGCTGCTCTTTCGCATCGACCGACTCATGTTTGACATGGAAGGTGTCCATGTCATCAGAATTTGACATCTTGCTCCACCAGGCAGCTTACCATCACCACCACCTCCACCACGCCACCGTGTGATTGTCTGTCTGTAAATGTCCGTCTCGGATTTCGATTTTGCCGATCTGCACTCCCACCGACAACGGACGTGATCTTCTTCGACACACACACACATACACACACATGGAACTGATCGCTCTGCCCAGAAATGAATCGATATCTTTAGCCGATCTCAACCATTCTTTGCATCAAATATCACAGCTAGCTCTTTTTCTTTCCAGCAGTGGAACATACTTCGTTAGTATGGCCAGTGGACCTTGTAACACTCCAAACTCCTCAAATACGTACGTACGTACGTATTATATGCTCACCACGATTGCTAGATGCTGCCCATTCCTTGGACGGATTTTGATTTTTTTGACCAGACCAGAGTTGTGCGGATTAGAGTCCACTTTCCCATATTCCAACACTATGACGTTCTCCCGAGGAGTCGAGGACACGAAGAACGTCTATCCAGCCAAGTCCTCATTTCCACCCACCCATCAAGCTACCACATCTTCTTGGCAATACTTGGCCTGGATTCTCTTTAGTTGGCGTCACTCTTTTTTTATTTTCTCTCATCTGGTCGTCGATGCAATTTCGCCCAACCGGGGATCTCGACGCTATGAGTGAAGGGATTGTGCAGTTGTTGTGCAATCTCAAAACTGTCTTCGAAAGAAACTACTCAATCAATGCAAATCTCCTTCGCCTTCTGCATTACACAAGGGAAAGTTTGTTGCAATTTTTATTTGCTTTCTCTCTCTCTCTCTTTTTCCCTGCTCCCTCCATTCTGCTCATCTGCTCGCTTTATTTATCTGCAAGAATTTCAGTTAAGCCCTATTTTGTTTCAGGCACGAGGCTGAATTTCCCATCTGATTAGGAGACCTACCTCCTCCCAATTTTCCCAGTAATTTAATCACTTTGCTCTTTTGTAAGGGGAAATAATCACGTAGTAAGTGCTTGCTTGGTGAATGTTTCAGTTGATAGGAATCTCGATTTGGGTCCAGTCCGACCCTCTCTGATATTTGGACAGATGGGGCAGCTACTATTCACTCGAGAGGAAGAATTTGATCGGATCTCCATGTTCTGTACTTGTGCACAGCATGTAACTCCAACAGTCATCATACAGAGAGACTTTCCGTCCGTACATATACGCGTGGTTGTTGATGGTGGTTATTAGACAGAAAAAGTTGAAGTACAGGACGTAAAGAAAATTCCAGAGGTTCCAGTGCTTTCTCCAGCTACCAGCATCACCCACTACGACTAATACTCTGCTGCTGCTGGCCATCGCTATATGGGCATCAGGATCACTCACTCACTTTCAAGTCGGATCCTTGGACGCTGTTTTTCTCCGTGTTTATCTCTTCTTCCTATGCCACCACGAATCCTATCCCTCCTCCTCCTCCTCCCTCCCATGTAACTTTTATAAGTTTTATTACATTCTGAACAACGTGGCCTAGCTTGTACATGCATATACGCGAATGGCAACATCCACGGCTCTCTCTTTCTCTCTCTCCTACTTTTGTTGAGTCCTCCTAAATCACCCACATTTGGCACAATTCCACCTCCGACTCCCCACTCGCTTCTTGAAACCTCTGGGTTTGCTGCCTTACTTCTCCCAACGACTAAACTGTATTTGTATATCTCTTTAAATGAGGCATGTTTCGTCCTCTTGTCCTCTAAAAAAGGTCCGGCGATACTCATTCACACACAACGCACTCTTCCTATCGCCAATAAATTACTCCACCAGCTCGGGTAGAATAATATGAGACGAGACGAATGTGCATGTGTGTTTGTGTAGGTGGTTGTCGTAGGAAGATGGTTTTCCTCTCTCTCTCAGACGGTAGGCTACCTGGTCGGATTTATCGTTCAGTTCTCGAGGGAAACTCTCTAAACAGTTTTCGACACGATCTCTGGTTGCTGCTTTCATTTACGACGACAAGATATCATCTGCCCATGTTATTTATGAATACTTTCTTCGCTATGGTTAACAGCCGTCGGTAGCTGTGTGTTACTCTCCTCCTGGCTCATGTTTGTATACGCTGGCATGAATACACTGCATTTTATTGCGGAACATGGCATTACATTTAGAATTGCATTTTGTTGGTATTAAATGCCACGCCACCCATCCGTTCCGTCTTCCCCGTCGACTTTTTGAGCGTTTCACTCAGAAATCGTTCAGCTACATATATCCACATGCGACGTGTACGAGTACGAGAAATGGAGAAGGGCAGGCAGGCGAAGCAGTCAAAAACCCAAATGTTTGCAATTCCTCTTACATTCGTTTCTGTCGTAGTTACCATTTTCTGTTTGCAATTTTATCCTGATGCATTTTTTACAATCACATGTTTTTGCTATAAAGTTTGATAAATTTTGTAGCTCAATCTCTTTAGATGGAAGGGAGCAACTGCTCCTGTGCTCGCTCGATTGCATGTGCACTTTGACAAAATAAGTAAATTGTTTGCCACTCAATGTGTAAATCTTTCCTTCCTATTCCTTTGAGAAGGAGAGCAATTTCGAGTTTAATTGGTGTACTGCATCCCAATCATAAGCCGTGATTATGTGGTAAGTGTTTGTTACCACAGTTGAAAGGCATCAATTTTATTTACTTTTCGCCAGTCGAATCATTCCTAAAAGCTCAAGTAAACGCTGTGTATCATGAAATTGGTCATAATAACGCACAAACTACTTGCCTATAAAATACACACATACACTGGGCAACTCGGCTGAATAAACAGAGTGCCACCAATTTACGGAGGGTATAAAGAAGGACCACGATGCAGAAACTCTTGACAACATCAGCAGCTATCAGACATAAAATTGTTTCGTGCCTATGCACCGTGTGACATTAGCAGTTTACATTTTCAGCTCGGAAAACATTGCAGTTTCGTTGTTTTTGCAAGTTTCTTCCTTTACGAAGCCGAAGAAGAGGGTGAGAGAAGAGAGAGAGGAAGCACTCCCATGCATAATGCTCACTCGTTTCAAATTGCTATTGAGCAATCCAGCGAAACGCAACTGTCACACAGTCACATTCCGTCATGCTAAAGTTGTCATCTCAACGTTAACTGACGACCGAACGAAAAACTACTAAAGTCATATTGTCCCTGATCTATTCTAGAAGTGATCATCTGCTTACGAACGGCGTCTTATTCGCCTTGTGGAGATATACATACGGCCGTATGCCCAGCAATGATGCCTCCTTCATTACACACGCGTAGCGAAAGAAATAAAACCCAGCAGGGTTATTCTGAACTCTGAACAAATATAAATAGCTAACTAACAGTATTATTATTATGCACTGGGAGCAGCTTTGAATGGTTTTTTGAACTCGTTGTATTTTATAATTGGAACGGGTGAGCATGGGGAATATAGAGTTTCATCCAAAGAAAACACGTTCCAAAATATGAAACAAAACAGTGATTTGTCGGTGTTAAATTTGCTGTGTATTTTTGAAAGTGTTGACACTTTGTATGCTTATGAGGTTTGGCCATATGTAGTTGAGGTGATTTTGATAAGTTGAGGCGCTTACTCGTACCCGTGATGTCATTTTATGCAATGGTTACAAAAATAAAATGAATACAAAAATAAAATGATTACATAAAATGATTGCATAGCATTGCCATAAATTCATAATTTACAGCTTTCACCGGCTAACTGCTTGGAACAGAAAATAAGGAAGAAATAAAAATGAAATTAAAGGATTGTCCACTTTTGCGACGCTTTGTCAGAGACAATCCTGTCTGGATTGATGAAAATGATGGATGTGATGTAGATTTCGAAGACAGCGACGATGAGTAAAAATGGTACGAGGAAGCGCGCTCAACTTATCTTTTTATATGTTTATCTTTACGGGGAAGGATGGTTTATTATATAATGAATAAAACTTAACTGTTACCCGTGATGTTATCGCAAAGAATTCTGGAGGTGATGATGCGTCCAAAGGGGTTGAATAGAGATTCCAATTCTTGCTGAGTCAAATTTTTGGGTAGCCCACTCACATATAAATTTGCTCCTTTTATCGCCTCACTACTCGGTCTCGCGTAGGAAACCTAGAAATTTACAAAAGTTGTAAATTAGTGACAAATTCAGAACATTCCAGGTTTGCTCTCATTATAAATTAATCAACAGAGGACTTTTGAATTTACGAGCAAACAAAGTATCTCCTGGTTCGCACCAGTGATCTCTTTGTCTTTCATCTCTCACAAATTCATCAAACCATTGGACAGCAAATGCTTAGTTGTTACCGCTCATGGTGCTCTGCTATGCGGCTATAATCAAGCGCTTTCAAAGCCGATTGTCTTGTCGTATTATTTTGTCCAAATCACAAATCAAACCACCTCGACAACCTCCCTCTCATCATCAACCAACATTACCTATTTACTACGTAGGGAAAGAACCAGGAAGGCTGCGAAATCTTTGAAATCCACTGTCGTCACATGCTCATAAGGAAGAATGCATATTTAGAATATGTAGAAATAGAATGCGAAGGTGGTTGGTTGGTTGGTTGGTTGGTGTGTAAATTTGTACATCATTTTACACAAAGCACAATATTTCAGAGTGCACGGAAGTGAATTGTGATTTGTGGATAAGAGAGAAGAACAAGAACCAAAAGCCACCACAGAAGAGCAGAAGCAGCAGAAGCAGTATAAAACAGTCAGCCAGTCAACCACGAAGTCGTCAGAGTCAGTCAACAAGACATAGTGAAAAGTAAATCCGAGATCCGAGGGCAAGCAAGACCAAACAAAAGTTGAGCCTTACTCTCTCTTATTATGGGAAAATAAAAGTGGATGGAAAATGGAATAAAAATAAACCTTGTGTATCTATCCTGTACATCCCGCAGTTCGTAGTATCGCCTATTTTGTATGACAATCCAAGAAATTCAGGCAGCAGAGGAGGAGAAGAAGAAGCATTGAAAGAATCCAATGGCTGCTGAGAATTCTCAAGAGTCATCATTCTCAAACAGTCTCTTCGACTCCAACAAATCCTCATTCAAACAACTCCCTTCTTCACTCAATCCCCCAATTTTTGAATTTTCACAATCCCCTTAAATCCTCTCAACTTTCACAATTTTTTGTTTCTCCACTCATCCGAGCTCTTACTTTCCCTCACTTTTCCTCTCCTAGAACAACTTGCTGCTGTTGCCAAGAAACGTGGTCACAACAGCAACAGCTCAAAATATTGAAAGCAATAATTAACCCTTTGCCTATGGACGGCGTATGTAGGTGCCAATCTCCTTATACGCACTCGTAGTATTTAGTTTTGTCGAGAAGGCTTAAAGGCACGAGGGGAAAATAAATCTTTAACGTGTCACCTCCCATCACACCACCCCTTTGCACATACATATCCTCGTTAATCACTGGTCTGCTCCAAACCAGTGGAGAAAGCTCGTGTGAATTTATATAGTCAAAATGTCGACTTTATTCCGTCTGTCATATTTGCACTCTGGCCTCAAGTGTTTTAGCACCGTCAATCTATGAGATTTCCTAAGGTGACAAAGAAGATGGAATAAAAAGTCACTTTTCCCCCAGTCAAGTCCCCCAATTTATTACAAGATCGAGTCCAATAAGATATAAAACGGAATATGCACTACTGCATAAGGCATGGTTTCAATTCCCTACATACATACATTTCTCCTATCTTCTATACTTTACTGTTTTAGTTATTGAACGAAATTGCGGAAGTTGAAGTTTTTTTCGTCTCTTTCGCCTCTCTCGTTTGGCGTCCATAAAAGAAAACAATTTTGTTCAGCCACTCATACAAATCCGGGCAGGAATAAAGCACGTTTAAATTCCAACTGTCGTTTGACAAGCTTAAGCCAGCCAATGTCAAATGAATAACGTCATTGGAAATTTTACTTGTCATTCACACAATTTGTGTGAACATTGCGCCGTTCCACCTTCTCATTCAGCTTGGAATCGTTCAGTTAGACACGCGTCTGACTAAAATAGAAAATGGGAAAAATACGACCCAAAAAGAAGAAGAAGAAGAACAGTCAATACAATACACACGCTACGACCTCACTTGCTCCTCTATGCGAGTACCCCACTCGGCCCGATTTGGTGTACAAAAGTAACTTTCTCTCGTGTTTTCCCCTCCGTCTGTTCGACTGACTGAATGGGTTTTAAGGTGAAAGTACATATGCCCCTGCAATACAGGAAGTTTACTGGAGAATAAATAAATTGATTCCAACTTATCCTTCTTGTGAAGCAAAGTAATGTTGGAAACTCCAGTAAAGTTTTCCGAATGTGTAGTCTAACTGTATCGAGTTAACAAAATTACACCAAATGTTTTCAAAGGAGCAAACACGTTGCGACATTTATGTCGCCTGTGTGACAAATAATAGTAAAGTTGAGATTCAAAAGAATGGGACGCACACATACATACATAAAAGATTTGGCCCCATTGTTTTTCTTAAGGATGAGACAAAATTTGATATTGTATTTACAAGGTGTAAATTGAGTAGAAGAATAAAGCGAGAAATAACTTAATGAAATTTCAAATCACACTTAAAAAAATGAGAAAAACTCGTTAACCGTGATCGAACAGAGATAGAGCCAGATGGCGAAAATTCAATTTCTGCTGCCTCAATACAGAAAGGATTTATTCCTACTTGTCTGAATATGTAAAAGAAATTCAAGGTCCCAAAGAGATCAATTTGAGAAAACTGAGATATCTAGAAAGTCATGGAGGAAAGATTTGCATAAAACAACTCGTTTCATTAATATTAGCTTGAACGTGGATTTGTTGAGAAACCGTGTCCAATATATGTACATACATACATCTCCGTTATAAAGACACACGTGTCGCGGCCTTTCTCTCACGAGAAGACACCCCTTGGCCAAGTTGAAGAGGCAGCCGTGTATTAAGTCTCATCGGGAAATAGACGTCGTTTCGATTGAAGGCGCAATAGTAGAATTTTCACTTGTGGATCTTGACTTATTACGACGCAGCGAGTGGAAGAAGAAGTGGAGACGAAAATAAGAGCTGCTTTCCTTCCAGAGAGCGTGGAGCGTGGAGATGAGAGAGGAAAGTCATGTACCGAAAGGTACGACATTTCCTTCGTCTAATGCATAATTAACATGATGCGAACTACGACTACGACTCTCTCCTTCGGAACAAAGAGAGAAAGAAAAGATGATAAAAAGTCGGCAAGCTGGTCGTATTTATGTCATCCTAGGAAAAGTCTTTCGTCTCTCTGCTCTTTCTTTATTACACAACTTACGTAAAGTGCGCTCACCCAAAAGTCTTTTCGTTTAAAAAAAATAATGCACTCGCTTCTTAAAACTTTTGACCTTTTAATTTCGTCTTTGTCTCACTCTAATTTTTTATATCGTAATAAATTATATTTATTTCGATATATTATTCATAGAGGGGAAAATGTACTTAAGGTTTTAGTGTGGTGATATTGAGTCCGGATAAGGTTTCATCTCTCTCTCTAGGTAGCAAAAAATGGTAAGAGTTGTCTTGTTCAATCGTTAGATCGAGTTCGATATATTTCATGTTTTATTGTACATTTGATTTGATGTTTCTTGTTTTTTCTGTGGTGGTCGTTGGCAGTAGTGCAATGGACGGTCGGTGGTGGTGTGACGGAAGAGTGAAAGGGAGCTACATCCACACTTCCTTCCATTACTTTCCCACCCAGCCAGCCAGCCAGCTACCCACCACCCACCCATCAAGAAAGCAGAAACCCAAGACCCAGGAGCAGAGACTGGCTCAAAAATCGGAAGGGAAAGTCAACCGGCTTCTGAGAGAGAAGCAGTGGTAATGGGATGGATGTTGGAGAGAATATGAAATACATAACTGTCTGCCCTCCTGTCACATATTTATCATGTGGGGTAAGTAATGGTACATTTTATATGCGGCATTATAATATGACCAGCCAGGAGGAGCGGTACGTATGAAAGTCTCCTCTCTCTCCGTGTGTGTGCTGTTTAACTTAACAACAGATTTATCGCAGTGGATCGGATGGCTGAGGAGAGAGGAAGGAGATCATTTCAGTCTCTTCTCTCTCTTTGCTCGTTCATTCTCATTTCCCCCATTATTGCATGCTTCGATTGCACGATGCGTCCGTACTTTGGCTCCTCCACACGCTTTTTATGGGATCAAGCTATACCAGAATGCCTCCGTCTGTTCACAACCGTCTTGGGGTCACGTGATGTCAAATACTTGAAAATATTGTGGTACATAAACGCTTCACGTCAAATCAGCAATTCCAAGTGCACATTACACTCTAATCTTCCCCGTTGTAACTATTGCTTGCGGAGAAATGTTTACCAACACGGTTTACTCTAAGCATTTGTCATCCCTTATCCGAAATCAGTGGCACGACAAATCAGTGAGCTGGAACGTAACAATATTGTTGGACGGCTTTGTCACAGTAAAATTTGGGGAATGCATGGTTCGACACGATGTAATTCTCTACTGCGAGAAATCTTTATTGCAAAAGGTGTTCGAGGAAGTGTAATATTGTGGAAATTTAGTGCGCAAAAAGAAATTCAGAATTGATAAGACTAAAAATATATCCTTCGTACGACGTTCGATAATTCGATTACGAATTATTCGATTCGAAGTATAAAGTATTAATACTACGCCCACGACAGTAACATTTTGCATTAACGAGTGAGAAAAGTTAACTCATTTTGTCAGCAGAGAAGAAGAACTTGCGTTGAACACAATGCGTTGATTTATTCGCATCGAAAAAGGACCAGCATAGAATCCACCATGACTTGAGACGTAGTAGAATAAATAAAGGAATAATGACGGTTGTGGCGTGAATGAGCTGAAGGCAGAATCATTTGTCCCAATGCAAAGCATCTCCCGAGAAAAAAAGAAGCAGTTGACACAACTCAACAAACTAACTCGACAAACCAGCCAGGGGCAATGTGAACAGAACTAGAAAGGCGACGATGACGACCCCCTTTTCATTTTTCCTGTCGGTTTTCCCACCCCACCATTACCAATCCCCCTTTGACAGAAACTTGCTTCGTATAGTTTGGTCGAGTTAAGAGGAGCACAATTTTGCCCCATTCTTGCTCCCTGACTTGGTAAACAATAGCAAATAGGGAATAGAAATCATGTCTTTTTTATCAAGCAAAAAAAATTGATTATTCATGCAATGTTTGCAACTGACAAATCCAAACAAGTTATAACTTTCTCTCCGCACGGAATTCCAATTCTTCGCGTGGCGCAATGCAGACAGAACAATTAAGTTTGGCTGAAAATTCGTAATTTCTCGTTATCTCTGCAACATTAGATAGACAAATTGCGGGCTGTGTTAGGTCTAATTGTCTCGGACTTGTTCAGCAAGTAGGCAATATTCACTTAAAAGGGTCCACCACCAAGAAGGACGCTTATCTCATTTCGGTGTTGTGCCCCATCACTCATTCACTTCCATCTATTATGTAACTCGCTGTACGTATGGCACACACAGAGCTTTGGCACGACATCCTTTATACCAAGGCGGCATGAAGCTATGGTATATTCAGCTATCTAATAAGTGTAGAATATTATTTGCCAGGAGGAAGACGGCGAGCAGTGAGGAAGAAAGAAAACAAAATAAAACTCGTCGTCCAGCCCTCCCGACTCTTTTTCGCGTGTTGTTCCCGTTATGTGAACTTAAGTGAGCGGTTGACAGTGGCAAATTAAACAAACATTCCTTTTTGCTACGCATCTCAAAAACTGCACTCTTTTGTCTGCTCCTACTTGGAGACAATAGTACATGTTCAATGGCGAAGAAGAATGCAATCGGGAGGAGGGTAACTAACTAAATACATGGAGCCCAACTTGTGTGAGGCGAATAACAATACTATGTGTCTCACGTTGCATACATATGCAGCACGGAATGAGCAATTAAGCTTAGTTTCGGTTTTTTAAAGTGTCAACCAGCCAGTAAATCCGTCCATGGTGGGGTAACGGAGGAAGGATGACGATGATATGTGTCAGATAAAGATAAAGAAGAAAGAGTGAGCGAGGTTGATTTGGCTCAGTTTTCACTCGGCTTTTTGAGAGAACAAAAGACGAGGAGGGAATGAGAGAAGACTTATTGTGTCCCATACATCTTCTCATTAGGAGCACAACTTATTTGTACTTGGGTTTGTGAGTTTTCTCACTCACAGCTACAGCTAATTTATTGCTTTGATCCGCCTAAAAACTTTTGCTGGGACGGGACAGACGACTCTGACGAGGACGAATATTTGTTGTGCTTTCTCTGCTCCACAGCCAAATTTTAAATCAATAATGTTCCCAGTTTTTTTTTTACAAAGTTTTCCAGATATTGGAGGCGAACTCGTACATAAGTATGAATAAGAGTGGGCTGTATTTGTTGTGGTGTGCATATAAGTAATAGCAGTTGACATTGTTGACGTGGACAAAGGCAATATGCAATAATTCTTGGCGACTTGAATTCTCCTCCTCCTCCTCCTCCTCGTCACTCAACTTTGGTGATGTATTTATATGTATGTACATATTTACGTACGTATGGTTGCGACTCTGTATGTGCAATAATAATATTCTTTTAATTGCAACCATGACATGGTAATAAATAAATATTATGCGATGCTCTATTTGATGATATGTTGTTCTTCTCGTGGGGAAGAGACTGGGAGAAAGCTGGATGAAAAGGAGCGAGCTAAATAAAATAAATCAATATCAATACCAAGTAACAGCCCACGCCAACGCTAAATAAAAGATGAAAAAATCCTCTCTGAAAAATATAGATTTCCAAAGGAGGCTGTTGCTACTCCCAGTTCTAAATTCTAGTTGGATGAGACATAGCGCTGAATCCAGGATTTATTCGCAGATTCTTCGCTCCAGACTAGGAAGTCATGAATCTTTCAACATTTCAACGTTTTAACATTGATCTGTATCGAAATCGAAGAATCTAATGGGAAACTGAGCGAAAGAAAAAGACGACAACTTCGCTTCGGTCCGTGGTCCGTACATACATGGAATGAGCACCTTCTTAAGAAGAGTGCATGCGAGAGTGGGTATCCATCTCCTCGTCAGTCCTGCGCTACTAACCAGCCGAACACGGCTTGTTCCTTGTATGTTTTTCGCTTTGTGAAAGCTGTGGAAACGCCAACAACAACGCCATCAGCGGTGGTTGGTGCCCCCGCGTAAGAAGGAATGCATTACATTGTATTGTTGTGCGAAATGTTTGTTTGTTGTTAACCTCTTTCTCTCTCTCTTTCTCTCTCTCTTTCTCTCTCTCTTTCTCTCTCTCTTTCTCTCTCTCTCTCTCCGAGACTGGAGGATGAAACAGTTGCACTTAAGTCAGAGATAAGTGAGGGGAGAATAAATGGGATGGATGAAGGGGCAAAAAATGCATCTGCTCCTTCGTCCTCAATTCCGGAATTTATCCAACAACACCATCACCACGACGAGTGCTTTGTAGATCTACTCGCTCGCCTAAAGTAAGAATATTGTATTGTGTCCCGTGCCTCCCAGTTTTCTGGTATGTTGTTGTGAGTGAAGAGAAGAAGACTGGTAAAAAAAGCGGAGAAAATTCTTGCTCCGTCTACACAATCCACCAAATTGTTCACAAACTCGAGCCAAAACACACTTGTTCCGAAAATTCATAATGTTTCCAGTTTTTTTAAGTTTAAGTTGTGTCCTGACTGTATGTATGTAACAATAAATGTGACAGAACTAATGTTTACTCTTATTACGTGTTTCCATTATTTTTATGAATCATTTTCATGAGTCCTTAATGTCACTTTTTGCGTGGGTGATTGGCAACGGTTTTTCCCATCAGTGGTGACTTTAAGTATTTAGATGGAGTGGAATATGTAGTGAAAACGTATAAAAATGCTAATAGGTACATGCATGTCTTAAGCGTATAGAACTTTTAGATGATGATTCATTCCCACAAATGTGCATTATAATCCTTATTAAAAGTTCGTTATTCTATCCAATGAATGCAAACAAGGGCATTAAGCTCTTAATGGGTGCAGTACCAGCACAAATTAGCGAATGACCTTTAACAATTCACACTCTGACAATCCCCAGCTGGGTTAAGTTTGGTTGACTCTCAACTGAGCAATTAAAAGAATATTAATGTCGCTACATGGAAGGAAACGGAATGCAGAATGTCGATTCTGCTTAGCACTCAGGCAGTTTTATGTATGTGAGTAAGTACACGGCATCTATTTCTAAATTTTTATAGGGACCGTTGCTCCTCCAGTCGAGTCGTTGTCAGTGTGGAGGAAAAGTAATGTTTGTCCGTTAATTCATACATGCCTATGGCTCGATCAGATCCATATTCAGTCATTACTACTACTACAATAGTACTTTTACCCGACTTTTCCTACGGCTAATCCCAAGCATGACATCAGCATGTTGGTGCTATTCAAACACATCGCCAATAATCGATAATTTTCCCCTTAAGGTAAATATTCGATGAAAGGGTGGAGAATTTAATGTTATGTAGCAGCTTAACTTAAATATTCACACTTCTTGAGGCCATTTGAAATTTTGTATTTGTGATTAGATACCTGAAACTGACAGGCTATGGTAATGTAGCTTCGGCAGTTTCGTTTGTTTAGCCGACATTAAATAATAACTCTGATGATGGCACTTGCAAGTAGTCAAGAAGCCACTCATTACCAGCCAATGATTTGATTATCCTGGTCTAGACTAACTGCGGAATAAGCGTAGGAAACTAAAATTCCGAAAGTACACGTTTGTACTAAAATGTAAAATTAAGGCTTTACGAGGACAAAAAACTGAGCAACTCGTATACGAGAAAAAAAGATGAAGCAAGAAAAACGAACCTTTATTGTCTTGTTTTGTAGTCGGAGGCCGTTCAGAGTGTTGATGGCTTTTTCAGCATCCTCTGCCCGATGATAATTGACAAATCCGTAGCCCAAACTTTGGCCTGAAACGATAGATGCATCTTGATTACTTCCGGAGTTATCTTAAAACAAAAAAAAATATTGGAGCAAAAGTGAAATAATCAAAACAAAACAATGTAATGAATGCTTTTAGGTTTGTATGTTTAACTTACCAGTGATCTTGTCTCGAATGAGTTTGCACGACTCGACCTCTCCAATTGAGGAGAAGAGGGATCGGATCTCTTCCTGTGTCATGGTTTGGGGCAGGTAGTTGACAATCAGGTTGGTCTTGCTCTCCTCCAGACCATTGTTACTCCCATTGTTGGGAGACCCTGCGGAACCCGACATGTTCATCCCGCAGCTTACATTGACCCCATGGATTGACCCATTTGCCTGAGGCGGTGTTGTCGTCACGTCCATCCCGTTCTGCATACTTTCACCCTCTTGCAGCTTAATTTTTGCTTCTTTTTCTAGTAACTGCTCACGCTCAACAAATTTGGAAATTTGGCGCAGGTCCAAAGTTCCACAACGTACGTAGGACAATCTCGTTTGTTTTCTTAAATATGATCAAGTATCTTTCTCGCTTTGTAGTAGTCTGCAAGGGAAAAAAAAGGGGAAATTAAGATAATAAGTTATTGTCCGCAACATTCAGGGCTCATTATTTTCATAAAATACGTTACATTCTACGTCTCACTCACCTTTCTTAAAGTATCTTCTTATCGTATTCTTCTTCTTCTGCGTACATAAATAAGACTTCTTCAAGTAGAAATCCTCTGGTTGCAAGTCCAGGCACAAGCACTCAAGATTTGGAGAAACCAAGCTGCGAACACCCGTTCAACTCAGGCTCATTTATAACCACGTCCACACTTAAATCTGAAAAGGATAAATACAATACTTCCGTTAATACTTTGGTGCACACAACGTTCATTCATTTTCGGTAGGATATTTCTCGCTTTTTTACAACAAAGAACCATTATGAGTGCAAATTCGGACCATCCATTTCTTAAAATAAAAGTTGATGCACCATTAATCATACCGTGTGCAGCAGTATTTACACGATAAATTTATTGTAAGCAACTTTTTAACAACAATTTGTGTTGTACGAGTGCATGTACACTTTCAAGTCAAGAAACCCAGCAGCAGCAGCAGCTTGTCGTCTTAAACCGTCCATACACATCGACCGACAAGAAGTGGTGGTCATAAACATTTCAACACGGCAATTGCTCGAGAAATGATTTAGTCTGTTCTTCCTATCTCCCGTTGATTACATAATTTAGCACTTTCCGATAGCGGAGAGGAGCCGAGCGTATGAGCGTGGTGATGATGTGACGAAGCCAAGAACAAGAGGGAGGAGGTAAGTAGTCAACTCACAGTCCTAAAATTAAATGTCTCATGAACGCAGGAAGTTGGATTTTCGTTCAAATTTTTAGCAACCAAAAGTGATTGCATCTTCTTACTTTATGAACTCTGCGAGCCTCTCTGCCACCATGAAGGAAGATGAAATGGCAGAATGGGGAAGTGAGGTTATAAGTTGGAGGATGATATTATTAGCATATAATTTATGGCTCTGTGCATTCATTTTAATAGGAAACAGGAGAGAATAAGTAAGTAAGTGGTGGAGTGGCAAAGTGGGGGCTGCTTGCAGAGCCAAGTAAAGAGGCAAATTATGCTGAATGACGACGTTAACGTTGGTGATCCACTACAGATCGCATCCGAGAATCAGCTCTCACAAAAGTTCACCAAGTAGAGAAACAACTTTCGTCGTCTTGAGTCATCAAGGATGCCATATCAAAAAGTGCAGTTTCACTACTCACACTTTCTCTGGATGTGTGTATAGATAAATCGCAACGGTTTGAGCATGTATCTTCCTTCCTCTCTCATTCTCACGATATGATGATATGCATTTCTAGGAGGCCTGAGTTTGAATGATGTACATATTTGTTTAAACCGAATCTGTCTCCCTTCACCATTTCCATCCATTCTAAAGTCATTTAACGCTACACAACCGAATTTCGGATTTCCTGCTGTACCAACGCCATTCCCCTCCTGTTCCACCACTGTCTATCCGGCTGTCTGTCCATGCATGCACCGAATATCTTTATTCATTCGATGTCTAATTTTGCAGATTGGATCGCCTCATCCGACCAATCTGTATCTCTCTCTTTCCAAAAGAGTTTTTCTTAGTCAGTCAGCGTCTCTACACATGTTTAGTCAAATCCCAACTGGATCAGATTTTAGATATTAATAGCTTTTGCTCTGATTTCTTACTTCTAAACTTGGATTTCTAATACTTGATTTATTAGCAAAAGTCGCATTTGTTTCCAATTCCTCCCTCTTCCCATTCCATTCCATAATTATATGCATGCAGATTCCCTCTGACACGCGCACTCATAAATAGCGACTACCACTATCTACTACCCTCGCCATATGTGCATAAATATGGTAAGACAGGTAAAAGCAGGAACAGTTATTAAAAAATAGCACACCTCCCAAATTTTTACTACGCCAATATTTTAAAACAATCCGACAGACGCGGGCTGTTTGTTGTTCCATGCATTAAACTCATCCGTCGCAAGTGCCGACTTAAGTATGTAGGTTGAGAAATTGCAATGAAATGCCACATCGTCTTGAAAAGTAGCCCTTTACTCAGTTTTGCAGGAATGAGGAGAGTAAAATAAAGTAAGCGGATGCGATGTGATGGTGGAATAAAATCTTCCGATGAAATTCCCTAAAGAGCGACTGACTTTTCGCAAAGATTGATGGAATCCAACGCAAAGAGGCTGGAAAACGGGGGCATTCTTCCCTCAAAGTAGCACTACTACTCACTGCTCCTCCTCGTAATGTAATGCACGGCAAGACAGCCAGGGAGAGGAAACAAGTACACGCCTGCTGTCTCGATCTACATCTATTATGCATAGGCTTTCTCCAGATTCACCCTTCGATCGGAAACAAGGAGGTAAAGAGTTAGTTGCTTTTGTTTCGGAGGAGGGATGAGAGGAAAGTGCGACCAGTGTGTGCATACGATTTATGACATGAAACGAAACTGGGCACAATTAAATTTATTAAATGCTGCTGCTCCTTCCCACTAAAGAATTCTGGACGTCAGCTTGGTCAGTTAGGGTAACGACTCGAGATGAACTTTTCATTAAATCTTTGTCCATTAGAGCCCTTTCATGGCCCCACTTTAAAAGGCTGATATTCTAACATTCCAAATGCAAACCTTCGTCTTTACAAATGCTATTTCAAATAATCACACAACATTTTTCCATGAAATCTAAGGTCACTTAAAAATTAGTTCAAGTTTGGCAATAAGTAAGTGATCCTAGTATGTTATACATACTTAGCGTGACCAAATCCTTCATTACTCTTAATATATGCTCTTTATGTGTTGAGGACGAGTTGAAGTCTGAATTATGCACGTAATAAAATAAAAGACGATTCCAGCAGCGTTTGAACGGTTTTTGAAGCGTAGCAAGATTCAGCAAAGTCGAATAAGTAAGTTATCCTAGCGGTGGTGATGGTGAAACTATTGTTCAACTACTAACATTAACGGTTAAATCCTCAATTTCGTTTCATCTCATCTCATTAAATGAAATTTAGAGTTGGAATGGATGATCGTCCAGAAACTTTGAAGATAGTAAAATATGTCTAAAATTGCTCCTCGCATTCACATTGGATTTCTCTCATCCTCACTTTTATCAATGATATTTAGATTGTAAAAAGGAATTTAGAAATCCTGCCCCAAAATGCCCAAAAGACCCGTTTCTTTCGCTTTGTGCCTCTGGCAGCCATCCCCACTGCTGAATTGTCATTATTATACATACAAGGGCTCTTGTTCCTGGTTCCTGCTCAGCCACCGAAATGGGGAAGAGAATGCCCATGAGATATAGACAACGAGCCATTCTGCGGGTACTGGGCTTCTACTCCCCGCTACGGGAGCTCATGGTCTTATCCATGATGATTATTTTAATTCCGCTTCAGTCCCAATTGTGTTGTAAAGGAGGAGCAGGGCAGTAAAATGCAGTGAAAAAGTGAATCACGTATGTGCACACTGTGATGAGTCCAAACCAGGACGAGCTACGGAGCAGCTATCTTATTCAGTAGAGCTATAATTGGTTGATTGGTACGACATGGTTGTGAACTTTTTCGAGAGGAAAGAGCAAGAACAATATGGGGACAACGTTGACCTAAAACCAGGACGAAAGCAAGATCCACTCTTAATGAAACGCACTTTATTACTTACTTGTAGTCTATGGTAGAGTATTACAGTCTTTGGAAAATCACAGTGTTGCAACAGCAAAACATGAGCGTAAATGTCTCAAAGAGGTATTTCTTCGTAATTTGTAGTAATTTCAGAAGTCTGACTAGATTTCATAACCAAATGCTTCCAAAAAAGAAAGGAATGAGTACGAAATGCAGGACTAGATTTATATTCTCCTCAACTCAAAGGAACTCAGCTGAAACGTGAACAGAAAAATTGTAAACTGGATAAACTGAGCAAACTGATCAAAATGAATGTAAACTTGAAATTGAGGAGAACTCGGGAATGTGACGACCAAGAGTAACGAAACACCAAACTAAACTGAAGCCTTTTATCAGGGCTTTAACATCATTTCCACCCTCCAGTCCGGGATCCGGGCTCGATCCATTCCAATATTTACCAATTATTTCATACAACCAAAAACCCACCACTGCTCCTGGCACTGGTGACGACGACCCTTGAGAGGGACTACACAGCCCTTGCTATACGATGTGTATAGTGGGAACAATGCGTATGTACATGGATCAAAACCACTCCGACCAACCCGAGTAGCCCTCCTACTCATTATGTTCTCAGAGCACAATGTGCAGTCGTTGTGGCTGTTCATGAATTCAGAAAGGAATTAAGTATGCCAACCTTATGAGTGAAAGTTATCATAAGAACTGCAATGTGAACATTTGCAGATAGTTTGCATATTTGCCAAAATTGCGACAAAAGTGTATACGTCACAGCTAACTTAAGTTCCTTCGAAATTGCAAAACGCACAAAATCCATGTACACCCCAAGCCCCGATATAAACCAACAACGGACAAATGCCTCCTCGTGGAAATAAGGCGACCGGGTAGTAGGAAGGACTTTGGGGTTCATGACATAACGAGAAGAGCCGCTGCCAATGCCCTCGCTCTCTCTCTCTTCCCATATTAATAATCCTGAATTCAAGGCATGCCCTTTAGAAGAGCAAGTACGAGAGTATAAGTGAGTTCATGTGTTATAAATTTATGTAGGGACGGATGAAAAATGGAAAATATCTGGCCATTGTCTACTTCATTTTTGATTGGGAATGTGTGAGCTACCCCATTTAAGTATGTACCATTTGCGACCAGATGGAAGAACACAAGGCGCAAACATAGTCATCCTTATTGCCCTACCCATGTCACCCACCTTCCACACTTTTCTCAATTCTTCACCGTCGAAAGAAATCTGCAATCTTCAATCACAAACTTTCCAAATTGTAGGACAAATTGTGAGACGTTGTAACAACTTTGTCTACCCACCCGCATCCTTGTTTTATGTTTTCACTCAACTCGAGAACTTTTGGACGTGGACAAATAAGTGGTGAATCGCGTCCTACAGAAGGAATTGTTTCGTCTACTTCGTGATGAGAATTTAAATGCAGGGAGAGGCGGCCAACATGCAGAGTGCTTCGTTACGATAGGACGACGACTACTTTTTCTCCGCTGGGCTCAGTCGCATTTCATTATTATTTTGGTGTACTGCGTGGAATTGAAAGTCATTGTGATGATAAGGGACATGGTTTCGAGGAACTGTGTGTAACTTAACGAGTTCGAGTAACAATCAAGAGACAAAATATACGGAAATATATGTGAATCGATGCTAAAAGTACCTATTGCAACTCCTTTTCTGTAGTTTTGGCCATTTAAATAATGAAATTGTTTAGTAACAAATACCCCCACGTAGTGTGGACACTGCGACTCGTACTCGAAACAAATGACGCATCAGAATTAAAACTTGATTTGTATCTCGGTCTAAATCTCATAATTCCTTATTTTTTATTCTCTGTCCGATAAAAGCGAAAGATTAAAGTGCAGTCGTGCCAGACAAGCAGACGGGCCTTTTTTAAAGGGGTCTCCTGCCTCCCAGCTTCCGTTCATTCAACCCAAACAGTCTCCAACCCTTCCTTCTTTCTCTCTCCTTGGGGAGACTCGTGCAGTAGTGGTGCTAAATCCGAGGGATAATAATAAAGGGTAAAATTCGAGTCTCCCATTAGCTCCGGTCCAGCTTAATTTTAAAACGGTGCGTCTACCTACGTACGTACGTACGGATAGCCATACATAATGCAGCGTGGAGAAAAAGCGAGCACGAATCGAGGTGATGGAGAAAGAAAGTGTTCATCACGAGTGGAATAGTGATGTAATAGATGATGTTGCAGAGGGAACATTATTAAGCTTCGCCTCGGTTTATTAGGAAACCCTTCACCCTTCAATTACCATCCAGCTACGTACACACATGATTTCATAGATTTGCTCCCTACACATTTTTTTACTCGCTTACTCCCGATTTCTCCACGCATCCATCCACCTTTTTGTTTCTCGATATGAGTGCGAGTATTAAACATCCAGTTGCAATACATCTGCTGCTTCTGCTGCTGGCGACTAGTTTATTGAAGACAAGACGATGTTGTATTACTTGGAAACTGCTTCACGCCGTTTCTCGTTTCATATTCTGTAGCTGTGCAACAAAATGTGTGGATCATGTGCAAAAAACTGGAGCATGAAGTCGACTGAGAAACTGCACCACCGAGAAAGAACGCATCATCATAGAAATATCTATCTATTCGTTGGATGGCTGGCAACGGGCAACCTTTGGGCAAGGAACAGCTGATGGAAACGACAGATGTGATGTAGGATGGATAACCATCCAACTCTGCTCTCTCTCCTTCTACACGTGCCTTCCTTTTCTAAACGGTTCAAACCTTTTAAACCTTTAACCATAACATCAGCACCAGAGCAGCAGAGTAACGTGGCTCACTAAAAACTCACCGTTACGTAAGCAAGCATGCTCCTGCTCTGAGCACAGCTTAACTAAACTGCATATCGCATAAAAGTGTAAACCATTATCTTCAACAAACTCTTATGGACTCATCTAACCGTGCACAAGATTCGACTCGTGTTCTCTCCAAAAGATGAAATGAATGCATATCGTCTGCATTCAAAGCTTGGGGAGATGATCGATATAAATATAAATATTCGCATCCTTCACCAACAACCGACATGATATGATGCAGGAGAGGAAAGTTTATGGTTCTTTGAGAGAATTCGGGTTTAGTTCTTCATTTGGTACCAAACCACACACCGCACCGGCAAGCAAGTAAGCAACGCCGTGTTTCACCCGACTCGCCAAATATCTCTCTCTTGCCATCACCATTCCCCCATCTTCAACTTCGGATACATAAACTTGAGCCTAAATATATCTGAACTGGTGGTGAATAGACATCAAACCATATCGGAGACGTGTTTAATAACCAATGCGCCCTCCTGTTTCTCAAATGCAACATTTTGAGACAAATAATAATCTCTAGAATTTCATGCGAGATCGTTTAAAATCCGATTAAATCATAAAAAGACTTGATCCTTCAAGTGTATGTACACATCGTCATCAAAGAAGTATAAAATTGCTGAAAGGTTGTCCTTAAAATTTACATATTTCCTCGCCCGCTTACCAACTTTAGTAAGATCCGAAAACCTTTGTGTATGTAGGGTTTGTATAGTCACTGAAAACTTCACTCTTCTTATCTCTGTTTTGTTTTGCTCACTTAAGATATCAAATTTCAAAGGTAAACTTGGAAGCTTATGAGCACAATTGGCAAAGACAATTGGCAGCTAAACAGAGTTCTTGGTTGGTTGGTTGAGTTGACAGTCAGTCAGTCAGAACTTGAGACTCGTTCACTGATTAGAATTTACTCAACCAGTCACTACTACCAAAAGACTGGATTTTGGTGGAGAGAAAGAGAAGAGCTTGTTTTGTTCTAGGGAATATTTTGAACAGTAAATTTCTCGAAAATTAATTCACCTGTTCAAACCACACATAGAATCAACTGGTAGGGTAATTCAAGAGCCTGTGAGTTGTTGTCAGAGTGTATGTATTTATATTTAGTTACAGCAAAGTAAACTAGTAGAGTTATGGATGGATTGGGGCGAGTTGACACTTGTTAACACTTGAACAACGGCTTGTTCACCTTAAAAACTGTCCGTCCGGCGGAGGAGAAAACTTTGTAGAAATTTTCCGGAACACTTTTAAAAAGTAGTTTAAAAAATGTATCACTTGCACTCTAGTCGTGTAATGTAATCTCCTACGGCGATGTTGGCTCCAGTTTCTCTCATAAACTATGAACGGGATGCGAATAAGTAATTACAGTGAGGAAAATTGTAGTAGCAGTAGTAGTAGCAAAGAGGTACAACGAATTTTGTTTCGCTTTTTTTTGTCAGTCTGTAAATGCCATGTGCCTTATTATTCTGTTGTTGAGGTTGTTTCTTATATAAAATTAGCAAATAACAATTCCCTTCATGTCAAACAACCAGCGCGTGCTGAGAGGATGATGTTGAGAAAACGCCGGCTTTCTTCTGCTTCTTCTCTACTTTCTTTCTTTACAGCTCCTCTGTTTCAAAACTTTGGCATTTCTCGTATCAACAATGAATGTGGTTATGGAACACGCAGTCAGAGCTGTTTTTTTGTCACTCTCTCGTATTTTAAAATTTTCCTTGCTTTTTGTGAAAATGGAAATATGAAATTTCTTCCGTCCAAATCTCTCTTTTTTGTATGCAAACTCGTCTGACTCTTTTGCCAAGAAGTTGAGATTTTCTGTATTTTTCTCAAGAGAGACTGGAATAGTTGGCGTGTGTTTATGTGTGTGTGTGTGGGAGTGGATATTATTGGTTGGTCTGGGTGGACTACAACGGAATGAATGAAGGAGGACAGAAGAGGAAGAGTGAATAAGTAGACGAGACTTAATCGGATGTGACCGATGGAACAGAAGTCACAACTCACAAGTACAAAGTACAAGTGCAAACTATAGAATTATAGTAAGAGGAGACTAAGAAAAAAGTGATAATTTCGCTCCACGGTCACCAGTCAGCACCACGGACTTCCCACTACTGAGCCCAGCTCCTCCGGTCCACCCGCTAATCTTCGCCCGACGCTGCACACGCTCACTCCGCCGCCACCGCCGCCGCTTCCTCCTTAAGACACAGACTCTCATGCCATGCTTACGTCCATCCATGCACCATGCCGAGCTGCTACCCGGGCATCACACCGACCCTCACCGACTCCAAAAACCTCCTTCAAGATTTCCCTTCTCACTCACAATTCGCAACTGAAACAAGGAGCATCATCCCCACACCAGCAGAACGCTGGCGATACCAGGAGTTTCTCTCTCCTTGGTGGTGGGTGGGCGGTCGAGTGACTTTTGGCGTTTACATACCTGACCCTTTGGGCCTTCAGCCGCCTTTCGAGGGGGGTGAAAGTGGGATAATTTGCACATTTTTTTTCAGACGGTCTGAATTGTAAATTTGCGAGACTATAAATCCCCCAGTTTGGCGAGTCTAAACTTTTGCAAAAATTTGTATGAAAAATCTATTGAATTCATACGAGATAAAGGAGAGAAAAGGAGAGAGATCAGATAGGCATGGATACATTTCCGGGTTTCTAGTTATCACACCTTTCAGCAATAATAATGAGAGTAGGAGAAGCGAGTACAATGCCAACTACATGGTTCTGATTATACCTTTTCTGTAGCAAACCGTGACGAAAAGAAAGTCATGAAAGGTGAGGATATGACTTTTTTCTCATCCGAGAGTTGTAACTTGTTCACAAGAAATCCTGTCTGTATTCATTCCAGTCAACGTGTAATAAGGGAGCGAGGGATCGCATCCCATTTGCTTAATTCGGAATATAGACAGGTAATAATGATAGGACGAAGAGTGCTGCGAGGTTGAATGAAGGCCAGAAAAACGGATTCGAATTTATTCCACACAAAGTTCGGCTCAAACCCTGCTCCCGATGTTCCTTGCTCATAACAAGCAATGCTATTCTTTAGAACTCTTTAGCATAATTCCATCATATTTAGCTACCGTTTCTCTCTAAGGAGCTTTCCCACAAAGGCTGAAGAGAAGGAGGAGGGAGAAGACGGAGAGAAAATAAGATAGCTACGCGGGACCACAAGACATTTCATCATTGGGCTCATTTCCCAGCCAAACTTTCTCTCCTACAGACTTGGCTCTTCTCATGCCAAGCAGATTTTCCCAGTCGTTGCATGGCCCACTGAGATTGGAGACTAAAATTTGAATGGGAATCACAGCCAAGTCAAGCTTAGGCAGAGACTCTGCGAGAAAACCAACGGGTATAGAACACTTATTAAGGAATTATTGAGCCTGCTGCATACATAACTCTACCCTTTCCGTGTTATGGCGAAACCTAACAAAATTTGGGACATGGTAGAGAGAGTCAAAAGTGAAAGTGAGAAGTATGGTCGTGATCACAATAATGTCATGTTGATGTTCTTCTTGTCCGAGTGAAAAGAAAGTCAACCAGAGATCTTGGCATCTTTAAATAAAATATTATCATACAATGCGACAAATGTTATCTGTTTTCCCCATCCTTTACAGAGTTCGACTTGAACCTTATCAATTTCATTCAATCATTCGCTCCAGACATCAAAGGCGCAGAATGTACAGATTAAATTCCCCGTTTGGCCCAAGTACAATAAGGACTGAGAAGAAGAAGGAGGTGAGGGCGACGAGAAGGGGAAACGCTGCTGCTGCTGCTGTTGCTTTGGAGGTTTTGCTCGTGGTAGCGGAAATGTCCATGTCTTTGTCGATAACAGACCAATGCAATATATATTCCGGCCGTTCCGTCGTCCCATCATAAGACAAGAACAGTCCATAAATCATGTAATTAAACACCAAGCTTGTGGTTTTCAGTCGGAGAAAATAAACGGATTGGAGATACAGCCTTCACAATTAGTCAGCCTGCTCCCATGCTACGTTCCTTACCTACGCATACATATATTATGATTTGTATCATCTGCGCGACCCCAACACTTGTGTACGTATTTACATTTTACCTTATAATAAATCATATATTTTTATACGTTGGACTTATTTACGCTTAACAAATTTGCGACGTGTTGTTCCGTATCCATACATATTTCAAAATACGGGAGCATTATTTGTCTTTACTGACAAACGACGGAGACAAAATCATTAAACAGTCGATGAATCATCCTCCTCCAGCAGCAGGAACTTATTAATCTGGTCTGTTCTTTCTCTCGCTTCTCCAGCAGAGCAAAATAATAATGGGCTAGTTTGTTATTATTTCGGTGAGTGGTGTATCGGAGTAGTCACACAGTGGGGACTGGTATATGAGGAAAGTGCAATGCAGCTGGAAGAGTGTAGAAGTGGTGGTGATGGAAGATTGGTTCTTTATTCCACTCCATCAATCATCATTCCATTTCAAATTTTCAATACCCACTTTGCCAAAAAATTCATCTCCTTCATCAACACTCTTCGTCACGGAGGCAGCCAAACCATGGCGTGCTCAACCGAGGCGTCATGCCCTGCTAGCGACCAACTTGCCTTTGTTTCTCCTCTTCATTCCACATTCCGAGGAGCCACCAATCTATCATCCGACTAATGCATCCCTCTCTCTCTCGCTGCTCATCAGCAGTGAACTTTAATTGTCTGAGTGTGCGTTTCTAGATTTGATGTTGTTTTTAATAATGACGCCTTTAATGCTGGATTTGCAATGCATTCTCCTCAGTCTTTTTGTACCGTAGATGCATGTGCATGTGCCTGCATGCCATCTCATCATGCGAATCACACCATTTCACATAACCAGAGCTATGAGCAGGGTAGTGTAATGTAAATGTCCTTTGTAATGTCAACACATTGCATAACAAGGTGGGAAACACATACTCATTTGAATATATGTGTTGCATGGATGTACATATGCAAAGGGGGGAGATGAGTTTTTGTGTAGAGAGTGAGCCGGAGAAGATAAGCCACTGTCATGCCAAGCCAAGAAGACCAAGAGATGTGTTCAGCACAAATATTTGTTCGTTGTTGGAAGAAATGTGTCTTCTGATGTTGCTTGTGTCATCGGAATGCAATAAGAATTTAGAAGATGGGCCAAAATTGGCACACGCGCTGACACTTTCCTTCTTTCTAAAGTGGATTGAACACTTTGTATTTAAACGCTGATGGTGGTTTCTCGTTAATATTAGTCGCTAAAATGTGTACCACACCGGTAATAAATAAATCCTGGGTTTTTTAATTGTGTCAACTTGTACAGATTGAAGATTGCATAAATTCCTGAGACAAATATGGGGAGAGAGAAATTGCATACACTTGCCCCCAACCAGTTTATTCTTGTTTGCACCTCTAATTTTATCTTGTCTACGGATTTTTAAACATATTGGCTTCTTTAGTGTATTTATTAGCACAATGCTCTCATAAATATGTGAATATGCCATGTCTAAGGATCTGTAGCCATGAAATTGCTCACTCGTTTAATGCTGCATTATCTTGCAGCATTAATATACACATGTACGCACGTAAGAATGGGGTGGTAATATTCAAGAGGGAAAATATAACTGTTATTGTGTGGAAACATGCGGCCGTCGAAGAAAGAAAGAAAGGATATGAAGACAGGTGTGAAATGTCTCGATTTGAGCAAAGAGGAAGATACTCACTCGCTATTTTCCAGTCTCTGATTATACGACCAATTTCCTCCCATCAAAAACAGTGTGAATTCGATTTCTCAATTCGTGACTTTTAATTTCCTCCCCTCACATCACTATCAGACATCACCAACAGACCAATACCTAATTATTCTTCCCATCGGAAAATACACACGATTCACAATAGTATCATCTCTCACATTTTATGGGCAGAGTACTTCGAAAAATGACCCGAATCTACCCAGCTCAGCAACAAAAAGAGTGAGGTTTTTCGTTCAGGAGAGGACATCAAGGGATTGGAATTTACTTTTAAAATATTCATATTTCGCAGGATTTGATTTTAAATTGGAGCCCGCACTCGGTTTTTCGAACGAAATCAAATGTCAAAAAGTGAAGCCCGTGTAAAAGTGGTTTTGCGGCCGTGTTGATGTGAGGGTGGGTGGTTGGGTTGGGGAGAAAGAATCATTTTGAGATGAAGGAAAGTTGTTGCCTTGTCTAAATAGCGTAATATTGCTGACAATGCGATGGTGTGAAGTGTAACCCCCCGATTTGGTTGAAATTTTGAAATTAAGTGGTCCATGTCAATACAACCAACGTTTCTTGAGGCAGTTTGTGCGATGGTCAGAATTTGGCAAAATATTTGAGGTCAAAGTTGAAAAACGGGCGGTTTTTACCAGGCGGAGGAAGCAAACTCAACTTCCATTCTCTTCCCGTGCCAAAAATTACACATTTTTCAACTTTACCCTCAAATATTTTGCCAAATTCTGACCATCGCACAAACCGCCTGAAGAAACGTTGGTTGTATTGACATGGACCACTTATTTTCAAAATTTCAACCAAATCGGAGGGTTACACTTTACACCATCGCATTGTGAGTCTTGAGAAGTGATATCATCCATCTCGCCGGCACAAGACGAAGAAAGAAATTGAAGGAGGATGTTCGTTCCTTCCTTGGTTCGTAGTGATGATGGTGGTTTTGGTTGATGGTGGAGAGAGTCCATTAGGTAAATTACTTTTTTAATCTCGCTACAACTCAAAACAGTCGTGCAGACCCCGAGAGTGAGAACAAATCAACCATCAATCTATCACCACACACACCACAGACAAGTGAGTCACAGGGAATAGTGCGGAACCAATGTGCACACAAACTTTCGCAAAAAATAAAAAATTCTTCCCCTTTTTTTAATATGTAAGAGAACATTTATCATTTAGTTTAGAGTTTTAAGATTTTACTATCCCCACATTTTGGAAAAAATATTTTGTGTCACACACATTTGATAATTACAATCTTTGTATATAATTGAATATGAGCTCTATTAATTGTATTGAATGTTTATAAAGAGATGTAAAAATTAGGAAATAATTTTCTATGCTGAAAGTATTAATTTGTTTATGCACGATATTTGTAGCAAACCATTCACTTTTACTTGTTCAACTCGACACAAAGGAGCATCCTTTCAATTTACTGATTCTCATGTTCCCAATTTCCATCCAATTCCAGGTAACCTTCCCCTTTTCACTCAAAAAGAAATCAATTGTTGGGAATAGGATGGCATATCCATAGCGGCGTTTAACCAGCGAATCCTTTGATCCAGTCTGATCCTCCATTTATTATTTGACTTTGTTTCGTCCTCGTGGACGAAATTTGTGTCAAATATTAATTCTATGGCATTGGTGAAACGGGTAAAAATCTACTTTCTCTGGTATCGCATGCAATACCGGTTGTAAAGAAAGATAAGATTGAATGGGTAAAGAAAGTCCGGATCCGGATGTGATAGAATGACTCCTTTCCCGTCGACGTTGGTACAAGTGCAATGTTACTTCCGCTGTGCCATACATTAAATAGTCAAGTGATAAATAGTAATACCTTTGTAGCAGCAGAGTGAATATATCGGTAGTTTTAGCCTCCTTCCGGGAATCTCCACCACAACGTGGAGATGAACATAGTCGTGCAATGAAATGAAATCCATACGATATAGAAATGCGGAGAGGAGGAGAGAGT
Source organism: Folsomia candida (assembly GCF_002217175.1). Lineage (NCBI taxonomy): Eukaryota > Metazoa > Arthropoda > Collembola > Entomobryomorpha > Isotomidae > Folsomia > Folsomia candida. The sequence continues at coordinate 4,182,311 of NW_019091198.1, forward strand.
ACTCGTATTCCTTGGAGGAATGGCAATACAAGATGCACGCGCCTTCATTGTTTGCGGATTCAATGATGATCTCCAATATGAAGGCATGACTCAGCAAGTTGTGTAAGCAGACTTGTGTAAATTTTGAAGTGTTTCAAGGACCACCATCGACCTGACACTGACCTCCACTCAGTTATCCTGTATTGTCTTTCGATTCCCCATCTCCTGCTCTTTTGTGTTATCATGTTGGTGTGGTCGCTCTTTATCCTGACCACGTAACCTCCACTCAATTCGGAATTGAATGGCCCGGGATCTTCCGAGATTGGAGATTGAAGAAGAAGAAGAAGAGCGACTTGGAATGGAATTTCCGCACTCGAGGAAATGAACCGACAATAAGCCCCTCATCTCATCATCCCATCTCATCAAATCAGGCTGAGCCCACTCTATTCTATCCCATATTCTATCCTTTACTCGTCTCTTTCTCTCCCTGTCGCCCTGCACCAACAACGAAACCAAACAACGTCTTGGCTGGGGAAGAAGAAATTCCTCTTCTTATTTGTGATTGGGAAAGTGATCAAATCCAGATCTTCTGTAGCGTGCTGGCATCAATGTAATGCGACCGGGTTGGTTTGTTGGTGGTGTGCAAATCTCTTTGCACGCTTTCCCACTGTCACCTCTCCCATTCCGTTAAGCAAAACTTTCCCTCATCCTGATGAATGTGTGTGGAGTGGAATAATGCGATACTCCTGCAACCAATTTTTTCCTCCTCTCGATCCACAACCCCATTTTAAGATCTCGACCTTGCGGTACTTTTCAATAAATAAGAGTCTGGAATGGAATCAGGGAGATTGACAGAAAAAGTGGTGGTCGTGAATGCATCGCTATCAACCCTTTGGGAAAGGAAGGAGGAAACAGCGAGCGGTTTCCACATCATCGTTTCCAATTTAAAAAATAAAATCAGTACAAAGGCTTTTGCTGCGGTTGGTTTTTTTGAAGTGTAATTTCTACTCCTTGGTATAAACAATCTTTAGTCTTTTTTTCCTGCTAAGATTTAATACAAGTATCGCTTCCCCCACGTAAACATCAATATTTATAACAGAATACATTGAGATGATTATAGGCTGCAGCTTGTTTATAAATATCTATACCCCATGTTTTGCGCAGAGATAAATCCAAGGAGAAAAATTGTATATTGAAATTTCAATTTAATTTAGCTGAGGTTGCCGTCTGAAATTGAACTCTTACCTTTCTAAATTATTTTCGAATCCAATAAAAAAGTTGAGTTTACTCAAACGTGGTGGGTGGAGAAGGTGCACTAACTTACACGATGCTATTTTGAGAAAACACTGCGTACGTACGACGTACATCGTGCTCTTTGGTGAGTGCATACCTTTCGGATTAAATAACTGCTGCTGGGCTTTACGGTGGCGTCATATGCAAAATTGTAATATTACACTGTGATGTGATGGGAATATTCAATATGGAAATTCCCGGAAGCGTCTTTGATGTCTGATTCCTTCCTTCGTCAGGTTTGTTGGATTGGAATTCCTCAAAGCACTATGCATCAGACCCACAACGTCAACCTTTATTATTGCTCTAACAAAACTCACTCACTACTTTTGTGTGTAGCCTACTTTTACTATAATTCAACACTTCGTTTTAAAAGAGCTGCAGCAAAGTTTACGTTTTCCTTAATACCAAATTTAATATGTCCTTCTTAACATCTGATTGAGGAAGCACTAAGTAATGCACAAGAAGATTTCCAACCAACTCGGGCATCGCATCGCATCTGTGTAGTGAGCGTCCTTAATCAAATTAGGAGAGTTTCACCAGCCTCGTGTCCTGAGAAAATGATTGCCGAGATGCGAGACGACACACAAGTGCTCGAGCGACGGAGATATTTTTTTTACTTTCTCTCAACATGCAGCTGCTCCCTCGGCCAAAATAGGATACACAAACCGAGTTAGCTTGACCTGGTGAACCGGCAGCCATGCCCCTTTTAAAAAAGTTTTGTCGTGTTGTCCTTCTCGTTAATACTTTTGGAAGTGTTATCATCTTGCCGTATAAGGAAGTATACCGACCTGTGTGGACGGATGTAGCTGGACGTTTTTCTTAACCTAAATACTAAGTGTCTATCTAACTATGGGACCAATCAGCTCCGCAGTTAGCGCCGCAGTCAGCAGAAATATTTAGGAAGGACATCAAAGTTCATCAAGTATATGAATATGAAGTTGATAGTAAAAGGATCGATTTTATTTTAAAAGCTCCCGTCGAGCTGCTTCTGCTCATGAAATCGATGATTTAACTACTCAACTATTAATGGTTTTGTACCGCATGCTCGAAGCTATTGTTGCTACTGCACTCGTGTTTCTACTACTTTTTGTACATACGCCACACACACTCATACATATCACCACCAGCTAAATACGTACATATGTATGGATGACAAACTGCAAGGGCGAGCTTGTTGTTTACGTGTCTCGAATCGATAAGCGCTGGACTATCTCAGGATATGGTGGAAACTTGATACATTCGAGGCAGAAATTAGCAAGGAACTAAAAATATTTCATATTTTCTGCCTTGTTTTACTAAATGTTAACAACCATGTATGTGTCAATGCACCGAACGTAGGTTTTCCTAATGCGTATATTAGAAGAGTATGACACTGGATATAACTTACTTATGTTCATGGAGCAGAGTGAACCAATTTATTTTTTATGCTTTTAATCGACATTCGAATCACAAGTAGGCAGGCACCCACCCTTCCAGTCGGTAAGAGCAGCATTTACCCAATCGAAATTTTTTCTACTTCAACGATGTCACCTGGCTGGATGTGTAATAAATTAGGTGCATGCGCGCACCATATGCGATTAAGTTTCTGGGTATCTATTTTTTAATTGCATTCCCATGTAGTACCCAAGTGCATTTGTGAAGCGAGGAGTCAGATGCGTACAAAAAAATAAGAAAACTGGTAGTGCAATTGCATGGTATTGCATACGTAGAATGGCTCCGGTATTCATCCAAGTGCATGAACCGAACTGAAAGGCCCCGGCAGCAGTCACCCATTATTAGCTCGCCTGCCTGCCCGTCGTTGTCGATTAATAGCGAGCTTTTTGGTGATTTTTGTTTGTCTGCAGTCAGTGGACTAAATCATCACAAATATAATCACTTAATGCAGTTGGTGACTACTACAACATTTCGGTAATACCGGAGTGAGTAATCATTTCACCTCTGAATCAGTATGTAATTATGTATTTGGAAATTCCCCATAACTATATTTATCCTGCTCGTGTGCATTAAAGCCTCCCAAAAATAACTTAATATCATTTTTTAAATGTCTAAATCGAGTAGATATTTACTTGAGAAATTTTAAATCATATTATTCCTCAAACAATCTCGTGCAACGTTAACTATTAAAAATTTAAGGTATTCAACAGCGATTCCTGCCCAGTGATGGCTATCATCATGCCCTGCACATATGTACACATCGATTAAGTGTGTATGACTTTATCGCTTAGAAGGGTCTATTTCGTGAACAGTCACTCGTCAGCATATCAGAGTGTCGTGCCATTGAAATGTCGATGAACTTGCATGCCTTGCAACTAACTAACGCTTGCAGACTCGTCCCTTCGAAGTGAGGGGAGCACGAATGCCATGCAATTTTTCATAATGGGAGCCGTACCTTTGATTCAGGATGGGAAGGTATTCAGTAAAATTGCTTCGCATGCACGCAACCAGGGTCATGCCGACGGGATTCAACAAAGATTAAAAATTAAAATTCCGTTGGACTCGCAGCAGCAGCAGCAGGCCAGACCAAATGCCAGCCCTAAAAACCGAAAGGTGGATGGATGGTCGGAGAGAAAGAACTATAAAAAGATTTGATTGTGATGCATGCGAAATGTAAATCCGGTTTGGATGCAGCTGCCACTCGTCCTTTCATCTGTTTTGAAAATCGGACTGTTATAAAAATGTGTGTGTATCATATCTTTCAAATCTTTGTTGATAAAATCAACGCATGATTACACAAAGCCATTATTTTTCCACTCCTGCAATATCTGATTGCATGGTTGAAGCATATATTTAACTATGCAGTTTTGCTACTCGTAATGACTGAAGAATTTTGTTGACCATATTTTTCAAGATATAACACCAACAAAGCATTTAACTCTTCCACGCCACCGTTTCTTTCATCCTTTAGTTTGAAATAGTTGTAGTTTAAAATTGAATCCTTGTTGACTTTGACGGATGAGTTTAATTTTGTACGAAGGAATGAAAATGGAACTGAATTTCAATTTGTAGGGACTTTTAGAACATGGAACTTGACTCGACTCGCTGTGCTACCTGTCAGTGATTGCGAACATGATTTGATTGAGTTATCCAATGGCTACAAAGCGCAGTGGGAGGAGGAGGAGGAGGATTGAATGGTCAGTCATGATGATTGAACTGTGAGCTTCAAAATTTAATTGAATCCGACTGAATGGAGGCATAAAAGTGAAAAGTGTGGCCTGCTCTCGGACTGCAATGGACTTTCCGTGTTTTCAACATTTACAATTTTGAGCCGAGATTGATCATTCACATTGTGACTCTCAAGTAAATACATAAGTACAACGAAATCCTATATAATGCTCATCTGGGCGCTAATCCGTCTAAAAGCAATTCAAAGTTGTTTGGCAGGTTTATAACGATTTCTGATGTACTTGGATAATGGTCATTTAACTGCGCAGTATCAAATTTTAACCTCCAACTGGGTAATTTGATGATGGAAATGGCAATTTCGCCATGGGGGAAACTTTGTAGGCTTAGTTTCTAACGTTACTTTCAGTATTAATGGTTTTAATGCATATTTAAAAACAACATTTTAATAAGTCCACCCAAGTTTTGGCAACTCTCCATAATTAAAACCAATTAAATTTTAAATCTACCCGTCAAGTTGAAATTACGTCAAAACCTGACATAGTAAATTGATGCAAGTTGCCAAACTTTTAAAGAGCAGAGCGAACAAAATTTGCTAGACGGTGGAATTGACACCCTGAAAATACTCAACCCGAACATGACACCCTTTCATATTTACGCACCAAGTACATAGTTAGCATAGCCTTAAAAGTACGGATTGATACTGCATAACTGATTTGTTTGCGATCTGCTCTAGGATACAGAAGTAACATGCAGTTTGTTACGCGTTTGTTTATGGAAAGGTCTGTCTGTTTCTTATGCTCGTATTGCTTTGATGAAGCAGAGGGAGCAGAGGAAGGAAGTGAAATCTCTCAAAATCTGGAGTCAGGAAGTGCAAACAAACTCAATCAAGCCTAACCTCAAGTCTACATACAGGCGAATGCTTGTCTCGTCTTGCAATCCTGCCCAACTTTCACATCCCGTCACTGCACAGCTCCTCGCTCTCCGTTCGTATAATCAACACAAGTTTGGACGAAAATTGTTCAAATATTATGTACTTGGTAGTAAAAGTAGTAAAACAACAACTTTTCGCTCTTGTATTTTCACGAGGACGACGACCAAGTAAATCGAGGGCTGTTACATGTATCTACTTGGATTGACTAGGTCGGGCCATGTAATATTCACTCGTAGTAAGGATGCAGGGCAGGTGAGATAAAGCATAACACAAAGCGGCAGGGATATACATACGTGCAGAATAATCCTCGCTATTAACATCCTCGGAAGTAGTTTCGAAGTAACAAAGTAGTTTACGAGCTCATAAACGAACTGATTAGCTCTACATTTATTCGATAAAAGTGGCACATTTTTAACCTTTATCAAATCAAAATTGAGACCCCATCAAGTAGGAATTTACTACTTTCCCCCCGAAATAGGAACAGTAGAGAAGTCGACTCATATTTTATATTGCTTTTGCTTTATATCCCATCCGCCTGGTAAAAGAGGAAGAAAGTGTTGAGAAGAATGAATGTCTGAAGAGAAGCCAAGTCAACCAGGGCAAGATGCTCTCATGCAGGTTCGATCCCGTATAACAAACATCATAATATATACGAACTTACGTACGTAAATGCATATCAGTCTCTCTCTCTCTCTCTCAACTGCAAAGAAATGTATGCACCATAAAATTCACTTATGAAAGAAATAAATGAAGAGGAGAAGAGAGGGGCGCATAAAATAAAAATTGTGTAGAGTATAAGACAACATTTTCTGCATTATCTCACAGCCTGTGGTACCCGTTGCTTTATGTGCTCTTCCAGTAATGAAAAAGCAGAGTGGATTTATTTCCTGTGAAATTGAAAATGTGTGGTTTATGGGCCAACTGCCAACTGGAGGCGAAGATGTTATGTCTGACAACTGGTAATTGCACCTCACTTATTTTGACACTCTTCATTGTTCCATCACTTTTCTCCACTCCGCGGGATTACATGGCTCCTCTGCTGGATTGCGAACGTGTGCTCTCCACGCGCATTTTCACCAAGTTTACGGCACATATGCACATATGCCGTCATATTAATCATCTCATGGTGGAAAATCAAAGTACTCGTTCAGATCCAATTCGTACTTAAGCCTATTTTGGAATGGGCACTTGAACTTGTCAAGGATTTTAAAGTCAAATACTTAATATTTAAAGTGATACATGGTGGAATCCTGTGTTGACTCGGAAATAGAATAGTTTGCGCACTTATGAGAACCAAGTGTTTCCGTTTCCGTTCAACTCCCACGCTCTCGTTTTCGATTCTCCATTAAACGATTTCAAGAACGATGAGTGAACAGGAGCAGGATAAACATAATGAGACAAAGAGTAAAAGAGTCGGAGGAACAAACGAAATTTGACCAAAATTTGACCCGAATTCCGGATTATTCATCCTATTTAAACAGCAATACGTTTTGTGCAAGACAAGCTTACTTTGTTGTAATCTCAGCAACCTCATCCAATTACCAAGAGTGAATACCAACCCACCCCACCAGGAGAGATCCACACGATTGCAACCAATTACGCCAACCCCACACGATTGCCAAAAATCTCAACCCCACTGGATTACTGCTACCTATAATCTCGCACGATTGGAAAGCAACCTCGCTCAACCATACCGAATAATTGACAATCAATTCTAATTTGTCCAACCTTAAGCCTCCAGTCGTTTGATTATATTATGTAAAAGTACCTTCGTTGACCTGCGATTTTTTTCTCGTTATTTTTTGTTCTTAACGGAGATCCCAAGTTTAATTTACTACGTTGCTTAACTAAATAAGAGACATTGTCTGTGATAAGACGAGATTTGTTGACCAAAGAATCACCAGTAAGTTGGGACAAGATATCATGTTGACTATTTAAGAACAAATCTATTAATTGACTTTTGTCTTGTTTAATGGGAGATGGAACATGAAGAGGAGAATGAACAAGTCACTATACTGAATATGTTCAATTATTACGTAAATATGCTCCATATATTGTTGCATTAATACATCATCACAACGTACAAAGCATAATGCGACCTAATTAACGATCCAACTTATGACTATCATTTGTTTAATAAGGTTTTATGAACTTATTTTCCTGGCATTTCGCTATAATTGAAATAAGAAGCTGGGGGCGAGCGTTTTTAAAATTTGGTTGCAGAACGTTCATCTTTTCTGGTAGTTCTACGTACGTCTGTATATTTGGGAGAGAGAGTGAGTGCATACTTGGCTGGCCTCGGTTGGAGCAGGGTATTAAACAAGGAACCCATTAAGGATGAAAATGCAGAGGCTTCAGTAGGATTTGGCTAAATCCCTGTGCAATGTATCTTCTTTCGAGATTCGACAAGGACAACTGGAAGGAGGGAGCAGTCGTGGGATGCGATGGAGGAGCAGCAGATTCTGATTTTTTCAACATTTATCCCCATTTCCACTGATGGCGGCGTTGGCAGTGGAGTGAAATTATTTTCATTTTCTCCATGAACTCTTTTTATGTACATTGTGCCCTAAGTGTCGCATTACTTTACTATTTTTGGCAGTAATGTTCTTATCATCATCATCATCACCATCTCGTTAAAACACTGGCTTTCAAAATTGAAATGAACACTCTCAAGTAGTAATGTTTGCTTTGAAAGAGATTATAATTTGGCACGAAATGAAGTCAAAAATTGTCAATTTGATTCCTTTGATAAAATGTGAGGATAACGGAAAGCTGAAAACCAACACCAATGTACCACCAGCAGTGGAAGGATCCGAGCTATTAATTAATGAAATGTGTGGTCTGAGCTCCCTAATTACTAATCACTCTTTCCTTTTATTCCCAACCAACCAGCCAGGATCGTAGTCACTCGCCCGACTAAAAGTTTGTATCCGCCTCCCTCGTGACATCCGACTCGGTGTTTTCTTTAATTACTAAACTAATGCGAGTGAAATTAACTAATGCCAACTCAGCAGTTGACATGTTCGACCCAATATTCAAACACTGCCGTTCGCTTGGTAAGCAAAAGTTGGTGAGATTCTCGTGAAAAATATTATTCCCAATTTATCCCCTTCGAGTGTTTAGTGAGCAGATCGCATTGAAATTCACAATACAACGTGCTAGCATTTGGATATGTTTAAACAAAAATTGGCATCTCTGCACCAACCGAAGTAAATATTTTCCCTCAAACGCGACATTTTTCTTCCCACTTTCTCCTTCCCTCAGAAGAAGAAAAAAACTAGAGGACTCAGTTTTGGTCTCCAGCTTGCCAATTTATCCGTATTTCAAATTTCATCCGAGTGCGTCATCCCAGTTTTTCTGTGCCATTAATTCCCCTCGTTAGTGGCTGCTCGTGTGAATCCAGTTATTTAATAAAGTTGGCAAGAAAACAACCACCAGGGATGAATTAATGAATAAATGAACTTCCTCCTCTGCCAACCATCCACTCTCCCCACCCTTTCTCTCTCCTTTCACTCTCTCTCTCTCCACAAACACACACACAACAAACAATGTTCCTTTGTCGCCTGCATTCACAAACGAAGAGATGATAATATGGGCAGACAACATGATGCCAGATATGCATCCATCCATCCACCTGCGTACAGGTTGCTCCTATGCTTTACTATTGTTCAAACAATGCAAGATTATGGAGGATGGATGAATGTATCCTCTTAATAATAAATCGACATTGTTAGTAGCTTTCCCCTCTCAAATTTGGAAATTTACCAGATCAAAATTTAAATGCATGGGGGCTTTATAAATGGATCCATCCTCCAGCAGTAGTAACAGAGTAAACTGAAATATTGCAATCCTATTATTGTTATTATTATTATTTGGAGGAAGAGAAGAAGAAAGCTACTATCAGTTGGCCGTATTTAGTCTTGTTATTTGTCCCCACATTTTTTTTCCTAATAATGTTTTGATTAAATACCTACCCCAATCAACTCCCTCTCCCTCTCTGCCTTCCCCATAAGTAATGTCGTTATCTCTGCTCTTGGCCAATGGAGGAGAAAATACGGCTCTTGCAGAGAAAGTGATGACGACGCGAGGCAGTTGAGTTGATGAGATGATTCTGCTGCTGCTGCTGACATTTCCTCACGTACAAACACACACAAGTCTAACCTACCTTGAGCCTTTAGTCTGAATTTGCTCAATAGCATTTGTCATAGGGTTTACTCATTACAAACAAACCTCACTCGAAAATAACCTTCTTCCGATATATGTGCACGCAACACATGCACAGTTTCCTTTAGAGATAGCAAATAGATTCCCCTCGTCCTTTGGATCTGAAGGTTAGTTGGTCTCGTGGTTGGTTGGGTTGGTCTAGTGTGACGAGAAGGGAAATTTGGAGGAAATGTAATAAAATGAAGACCTGCTTCTCATTAGCTCCACTAGTCCAAAATGTTCATCATCTCGTAGGACATACGTATATACGTACTGTAAAAGGGAAGCTTTTTGTCTCTCTGTGTAGCAAGTTTTCTATCATTTCATCCACTTGGTACTGATACTATTTATTACTCAATGTATCACTTTTTGGATTCAGTTACCGGGTTCAAGTGGCTGCAAACTAAACTATTACGACATCGCTTTTAATTAGCGGTGACTGTCTGCAGTGTTGACGTTGAAGAAGCGTCCTAAACGCTCCAAAGTTTAAATTGCGTAAGGCCATACAACAACAACAAAGTGGAAAAGTAGTTCAATAAGTTGTTGAAAAGTTTTAGAAATGCTTTTAGCTCAAGCTTTATTCTTACTGAAGAATCACGAAATAACTGCTTGGTTTTTTTTTACTTCCTATAGTTGTGGAAACTATGCAGGTATGTATGCAAACTGTGAGTTAGCCAACCAAAATTCAACCGCTATACTACGCACACCGCCTTGTTTTTAATTTTTCATTTCATGAATTTATATAAGTACGACTAACCAAACTCGCTTTCTCGATTTTCACTTCCACTCGGACGAATTTATTCAAGCTTCAAACACTTTATTGTTACGTTCCGCTGGAAGGATAAATTTTTAATCTGCTTTGTCGAACCATGTTTATACTCGACATGGATTACGTGGAGAGAAAGTAGGTATGTGGATATGCGTATAAAATATGTGTTCATTGTGGATGTGGTGGATTATGTTGCCAAAATCAGGTGTATGTACTTATGTCTAATAATAACATGCTATCAGGATTACATCTGTTGCCCCCTTTCTTGTTTACTCTTCCAATTCAGCCTACAATTTAATAAATGTTTTCCGAATTCTGGGAAACTATATTATTTCCTTTCAATCCATCCAAAATACTGTTGATCTCAATCCATGCATGTCCAACTTGAGTGACGGTGGATATTTACAAAGACGTGTTTCAAACATTGACAGACAAAAAGAACTCTTGAATTTGAGTCGATCTACCTTCTCTTTGAAACTTCCATCAGAACTTCAATTCCGCCCTTCTTCCCCGATCGTTGTCGAATCTCCTCTGTTAAAAATTCAAGACTTGGGCTGGAATAAACAAAGGAACACGTCAGAAATAGGGACGGAGGAGGAAACAAAATAAAGTGTTTTGAAGTTTGAGTCAATGTGTGGAACAGGCAAGTGAAGCGTCACGAACAACCAAAGTCTCTTTTTATTTCGCGGAGTGCATCTTTTTCCATTTGGACAGAGTTACATATTCCTTTTCCACCAGATATGAAGGAAGAAGAAGGGACCAGCAGCCTTGGGTTGGCATCAGCCAACCTCTTATTCCTCACTGGGGCTCTCTTTCCCTCCGTTTTTGGATTACTTACATCATCTTGGAAACCATCTTCGTTTTCTGCTTCAAGAAACGGTTCACAAATTCCAGTTTCGGTTAGTTGTTTGTCATAAACAAATAGTAAATATATCCGTATCCCCTAAATTCGCCCCATATAACATATTTACAAAATACCCCACTTGTACATGAATACAGGTAAATACATGAATACGCTTCAGACATAATTGCCTCTAATTCTAGACCAATATTTGATTGTCAGAGAGGAGAAAGCTTTTACAAATTGTGTCACTGACCACTGTCATTGTCAGGGAATGAAAACATGTAAATGCAATAACAATTATTACTGCATACACTAAAGTTTACTCACTTGTCAGGAGTGGTTGTCTCGTAGGATGGAGGCCTAGTACACCGGCCGGAGGACCGACTTTTCCCATCCTTTCTCCTACACGTATACGTACGTACTTGCCGTACATAAAAAGCTACTTGGCTCAAACGAAGCCTGGTGGAAGGGAAGAAGAAGAATGGAAAGCAACTCTGCCATCGGTGGTGTGGGGATGGTTCGAGGAAATCGATCCGCCTCCAACAGCTCCTTTCCCACAAAACTATACACATACTGCTTGAATTTGGTGCACCACAGCAGCAGCACGACCACTTTTCTCCTATGGAATACATACCTCTAGCCCATCTGCGAGTCGTATTTATGCAACGCGAAAATTAAATATAGCGAGTAATCACATTAAAGTGTAAGAAATGCTTGGGTGCGCTAAAATGAGAAAAGTAAACTTGGTGATTAAATCTGCGTGGGAGTCTGTATCACTCGAGATTTCTCAAGTCATTCCCATTACATTATTGTGGAAGCAGCAACTGTTGGACAGAATTCGATTCAAGTTTTGGCCAGTGAGTATAATTGGAACGTGTAGGCTGAGTGGTCACCACCGCTCGGTGAGCTTGGGCCGACATGTAATTCTAAGTGAAGCGTGGGAAGCCAGATAGATATGTATGTATGAGCTCCACCTTACATACAGATACATCCATACATATGTACATACAAGGATGGGAAGCCGGTATATACATAGAACTGGGCAACACCATGGATGACTGAAGAAGCTACGCTTATATAGATGGCTACTTACATAAGCAAGTTTCTCGTCGGTCGTACGACCGGCAACTTAAAAAGCATGAGGATTGTCTCCCCATAGAGTTTTGTTTCCCCTTCCAGTTAGAGAGATTGGTATTTCATGGGGCAACACTCCTGACACGACACTACCACCATTTCGTCATCATTATCACCCACTGACTACTCATTCCGACAACATTCTTGACCACACATGCCTTTCCTTCCTTATTAAATTGTAGATTATCCCGAGACATTATTTTCTCTCTGGCCTCTCTTTCCCGACTCGTTTCTGAAGGAGCCACCTCCTGCCAATTATGTTAAGCCCTCAATAAATAAGTGACCACAAATATCTGAGACTGATCCCGAGTCTGGAGATAAATTAGGTTTCAAACCACCATGAGTAAGCATGTTTTGTGGTCAGGATCGAAGTAGTGGAGATGCTGTATTTACTGGTGGTGGTGGGTTTGCTGCTTCGCTTTCTCTTTAGCAGAGGAGGCGGAAGGAATGAACGGATTGACCGTATAAAGTACCACCATCGCTTTCAAATTCATACAGCCCAATGGTAAGCTCTTTAGGATTTGCTTTCTTTGCTTTAGGAGGATTTGGTCGGAGGGAGAATTGGAGCGGATGACTATTTATTGAGTGGGTAAAATGCCAATGCCAATTTCCAATGCCAGAACACCACCACCACCACTGCCACGTACGTACCTACCACCATACCATCATCCATGGTAATGCTGCACTAGACCATTCGAGAAAGTAGTAGTAGTAGTAGCAGCACTGCGAGAAAGTTCACATACAGAGAGTTATGCTTTTAGATTGAGAGAGAATAGTGGGATTTGGGCTGGTTGGTGGTGGTGGTGGAGCTGTGAATGAGTAAGGCAAACTCTGTATGCATGCATACATTTTATATAGTCGCATGACAAAGTAGGAGTCGAATGTATGGTGGTATATACGTCGTGGTGGTGGAGGAGAAGGTTAAAGTGAAGCGTTAACCCTTAATCCCAATACTTTCTACGAAACTCTCGGCTACTTCCAAATTTTCCTCAAGCACATAACTGCTATTTTCAAGTTTGGGATGTGTAATCATTGCATCAGATGATATAATGAGTGCTGGATATGAGTGGATGTGAAGAGAGAGAGGGAGAAAGCGTACTTTGTAATATGGAAAGTCAGCCTGGGGAATATTTTGTTTTTCCATATCGATTACAGGCCGAAAAGAATTTTATGTGGTGAATCGGTTTACTAAAAAATGAAAACTTGCCTTATTTCTTGCACAAAAACTGTTTAAGATTATAGTTCATGACATGTGTGCTGCTTTCATGACGTGTACAGTATAGATAATAATAAAAGTATTATGTACCGCTTTCACTTATGAATGCTTTGGTATAATTACATATTTAATGCACGTGGACCTGCTTAATTTGCTGGTTCTTTAAAATAGTGCAGAAATTAATACAAATTTGAACAGCTTACCTCTGAAGAGCGGGTAGATGTTACTTATTAGCCATATAAAAAAGCTGTCTTCAAACTCCCAGGTTGATATCAAAGTTCCAAAAATAGTTCAAGCTTATTATTCTCTCTTATTTTTCTGATTTGTATTTTTCGTCTTACAAAGTAGTAGCAGTATTTATGTATAGTTTCGTTATATATTTCATACACAAAAAACTCCAAAGTTTGTGCTTGATAAGAAACAAGATCCGTGGAGTTAAATTTAACTAAAACGACGAGGCTTTCTTGCCTGTGGTAAATCAACGCAGTTTGAAATTTGAAATTTAAATTGCGAATTTCAACGGTATAATTTAATCGTGTGTCTGTAAATTGCAACTTTACAGCGCGTGACTTTAATTTATCCTTTTGCAGAGAATGCCCAAGGGCCAAGGGCCTTAATAATTTTGTATATTTTTTTATTAACTGTGACGACTGTACCTTCGTTCGGTCAACGTTAAAAACGTTGTATAACAGAAGTGAAAGAGGAATTAATTGAATTGAAATAAGGATAAAAATATAGAAGAGCAACTTAATACGAAATTAGTGAATACCGAGCGACAACGACCCTCTACAAACGGATAAGAGAACACAACTAAAGTCGGGAAACAAAGCCTGAACTATAGTGCTGTCGATGGACTCAATCTGTCCTGCTGCTGCTGAATTCGGGGGAAAGTTGAATATTCCCAGGGCATCAAGCACACATTTTGCTCGAAAGTCTGGCCTATCTAACCACTACAATTTCGGTTTTCAGCCATCGCTTCTTTTTACGAGCTTTTTTACCTCACGCGACCAAATTCTAGACGGAGAAAGTAATGCGGACTTTTACATTTTCATGGAAAATAGGCCTCTGCTTAAAAAACAGTGCATTATTTTTGATCGAGTCTCATCTTCACATTGCATTTGGATAGCCTCTCACTACAAAATATTAATTTTCTACCGCATTTTCCTCAATACCGGCAAACCGTTCCACGACGGGGACTACTTGACAGTGCTAATTTTACCCCTGTGCAGTCAGTAAATTGTTACTTGTGTGTATTTGTGGGGGAAAAATGCAATTTTTGTTTCCACCGAGGTTAACCTAACTTTCTCCGGGTCTAGCTGAGGATGCGGAGGAGTGACGGGAAAAGCAGCCGTGAGCCGGTTTTCTCCGACTTGCGTGGAAATTCAGCTCGGAGGAGCCGGATACTGGAGAGAGAAAATGGGAGCGGAAAGTTCAAATTCCTTCGTCGCTCTTGGACCATGCTTTCTCCAGGGAGCAAATTAATGTGGGACGGTGGTGGTGTTTCTGCTGAGCACGCTATGCCGCCGCACGCTAGTATAAATATAGTAAAACCGGGGTTGTGCATGGATTTGAATACACCTGGAATTTGTTTCTTCTTTTCTGCCGCATTAAAATAAACAATACTTTCTCCAATCAAGGTTTTATGAGTGCCATTCCGTTTCCTGACAGACACATAACATTTGTAGTTTTTCAAAATTTTATTGACACAGAGAGAGAGAGAAGCAGGTAACATCTGGAGGACTAACTCGGTTTTATAGCTCATTCATTTTTGGCCTCTATGTTCAGCCGGAGTATCTCTACATAATATTTCTTCATTTGAGAGTGCACATATTTAGTCGCAGTAGCCGTAATGGAGAGAGGAGAGAAAAGTAAGCTGGTGTAGCGGTCGGTGGTGGTGGTGGTGGTGTGGAATTCTGGAAAATCGATACGCTTATCAAGCAGTACATCATTTCATATGATTACCTTCCCTTTCTCTTTTCTGTTGGGAAAACAAAGTCAAAAGTGCACTGCTGCTACTAATGCTAATATCTATCCAATCTGGGCTTTCTCTCTCCTTCGTCAGCCTGCATGTGTATGTATGAAGCAGGGAAATGTGTTCTGCTGCTCCTTTGATGTCTCATCTCGTGATACGTTTTCTTCTCTCCTCTTCGTCTTCTTCTTCTTCTTCTTCTTCCTTCTTTCTATGTGCATACGCTTAAAAGTTGAAAGGTGAACTTAATCCGGCTGCACGTACTTTTCCTCTCTCTTTCTCTCTCCTCTGTCACTAAACCTTCCTCCACTTACAAATTCTGCCTTTGTGTGTGCTCACATATCATCATCATCATCAATACGGAGGGAGCAAGGTACATGCATCTTGGGTTGAATCTACATCTTGGAAAATATATCATGCGTATGTATGTACTTTCTTCAAAGGATGGCTTAGCATTTATTAAAAAAACTTGTTAAATTAAGGGCAGCAAGGATGGAGAAGAAAGCCGTCTAATTGCATGAAAAAAACGCCAACATTCCACACCAGCTCTTCGAGACGAATTTATATTAAAAACGTTCGAATAAGTCCTTTGCGTATGATGGATAACGAATTTTTCTCTCGTCGATCCTGCTGCCTGAAGAAGTGAGGCTGGAAAGGAAGCACAATGCCAATACGAGAAATATTTTTATGCACGACAAATGGATTCCCTTGCCGGACAAAGGAAATTAATCGACTTGGAATTTGTGTGGAAAGAGAAAATCGACCAAACAGTGACAACTTTTCAGAATGGTAAAGTTGGTGACGACTAAAATCATAAATATTGTTGATTATTCTTTTTTATCCAGTTTCTTATCTGCCCATTTTTACATGGTGAATAAGTTGAGACTGGAAATATGTATGTATGCATAAAGTAGAAATATGTCTGAATAGATGACAGACTCGATTAGATTTTGTCCTATCTCGTTAATTTATTTACCAAAAGTCAAGGAAGGAATGTCGAATAATCACATTACGTACGTACACGTTTGTCAGTGGATATATTCATCAAGTTCTTTTAGCGAATTGGGCCTCGGAAAAAAACTTTCACACCACTCAAACCATTATTAATGTTCCCAGTTAGTAATAATTGTGATAAGTTTTTTCCTCGACTTCAATACATTAATCAATCATCATTACGTAGGAGTTTTTATAGGGCCGAGAAAGAAAGTGGTAGCATAACACACACAGTTTAGAGATTGGGTAACCTTTCATGCTATTATTTTTAAGATCAAAAGTAGAATAAAATGTAATTTTCTTTGCAACAGCCTTTATCACATTTCAGGTCTGAGAGAACGAGAATTGCTGCCTTCTGCGACGCTTTGATGAATATGCAGACGTATTGGCAGTGCTAAATTTATGCATTAGTGTGTCCAAAGGTGGAAATTAATCCAGATAATGCCAAACACGCAATTCTGATGTGATGCAATTATTACTGCTGCATGAAACCTGGGTTCGTGGATAATTTTGCATGGACAAGGACACGAAGAATGCCCAACCGTACTTCTCCCGCTCCCGTTGAGAAACTCAATCTATATTGATTAAATTAAACTTGTAATTTGATCCTTTGTAATCTTTCCCATTCTTGAAAGTCACATTTTGTGTTTCGGGTCGAGTTGGGGTTAAAGCTCATTAGGCCAACATAAATAAATCGGATCGGGTTTCTTAAGCTTATTTAGGTAGAGATCTTGTTAATAATGCCCACAGGTTTTTCTTTATGTAGGGCTGGACCTACAATTATACTACTTACACAAAGTTAGTTAACTAAGCTAATTGTAAAGTATTTGCTGTGTTAATTTATTTGTAAAGTTGTGTATTCTAACGGTAAATTAAACCAGAAACAATTAACGAAATATTTTAATAAAGAGCAGAGTCTGGATATATCATTAAATTAAATCAATTATTTAAGATGAAAGTAAATTAAGCTTTAATTACTGATTTTAAATTCTGGAACTACAAATTATTCATTTTATGCTGTCGAAACCTGACGCGTAATTACATAGATAGCATTATTTGCACTCTATGACCATCTTTAATCCAATTCAACCTGCCTCCAAATAACTTAGTTATTGTCTAACTTTAAAAATTCATAGTCCAGTCTCCCCATGACTGCATTATTCAGTGTCAACGAGAAAAGGTCGGCCAGACAAATTTCTATCCCACTGCGCCATGAAAACCACGAACCTCCACATAATCCATGTCATCTCCACAATTTCTCCCCTTTCGCAATTTTCCGTCCGGCCAGATAATTTCGCACGCGGTGTAGAAGCATCTCTCAAGCTTATTATTAAGGTGAGTGTGACATATTCGTCAGGCTGCAATCAAAACCTCTGTCGGATGTCAACGGGGGTGAAGACATTCAACAGTGTTCCGTCCACACGTGAATGAGAAAGGTCCCCTGTCGCGCTGCTCATCCAGTTGCTGCTTCTCTCCTACCGTTGCGGTGGGCAGGTGGCTGGCTGTGCAAAAACAGTAGTTGAAACTGGTGGAGGACAACCCATCATCAAACTGTCCTCCTCAAATCAAGCAAAATTTGCGCAACTAAGTTTCGAGATGAATCCGCTTCAAAGAGAATGTGTGCTTGTCTGGGGCTTGTACCTACATGTTGTATTTCTCGAATCCACGAGGAGGAGATTGGTTGGCTGAGGAAAACCTATTTCCCATAAAATATGACATTTATTAAAAATCCATAAGCTTGCGAAGCTTGCAGCGTTGAGACGTAAGGTCTAATCCAATTTCTAATAAATAGCAATTTGGATTTGTTTGTGAGAAAAGACACCTGATGCCATGCCATATCTGATGGTCTCGGTTATTGAGGTCATTTCTAACGGAGGAAATTTGTATCGTTTTTTATTTCCTACACAGAAGTCATTTCACTGTCTTGTCTTGTCTCGCATAAAAAATTGCTACCGATTCTTTTTCGAGTCATGACATGCATCATACACAAGGAATGAGGCGTACATGTTCAGTGTCATGCGTTCAAAAACCACGTGGTGCGATTGCGATTTGTTTCTTAAATAGTTTTGTTGTTTGAGGAAGGAAAATAAATGGCTTATGTGAGCGAATAATACATTATTTGGGACCTTATGCACATCAAATCGTGACCAAATTTAGTTTCACAAATGTGTGTGTAATATTGACGATAGGGATGAAAACAGTGGTGTCAATGATGACGACGATATTATGGATGGGGTTCACTAACAGCCGTTTGGAGGAATTGTAAGCCATACATATCCGTCCACACTATCGCCAAGAAATTGCGAATAAACTGTGGGGTGTAATTTCTTAAGGATGGAAAGACCCACCATCACCAACTACCTTTCGCCTGACGAGGATAGCATGCACGGCATGAACACACCCGAGGGACGATCGACTATTAAATGAATCCATCATCTTTTGACTTGACTTTCACTCCCTTATGACCACATATGTAGGTAGGTAGGTACGCCAAGGCATGTAAAAAGATGTTGATAGGAAGATAAATTATAATGTGAGCCATTAACCAGCAACCGACCGACGGGGTTAGGCGGCTGATTTTATCGGTGTCTCCCACATATATAGCATCACCATCATAACTCTATCTCGCACTTTCTCCCAGCGCGTTACACATTTGTTTCCTAGCTTCTTCTACTTCGCATTATGCAAAACTTCACGAGGCAAAATTTCGGATAAACTTTGTCTCCCTTCATCACCTGGTTTCTGTTTTCTTCCAACGTTCGCATTCGCCACGTGCTGATAACTGCTGGTGGTCAGCAAAGTCTAAAAAAATATGACTTTTTTATATGAAATTCCTCGTGTTCCCGTTGTGAATAAAAATAGTTTTAAAGTTTTTCTTCCTATATATAAACGCGATAAAAGTGTTTGTGAGATTGTGACAATTCTTCAAAGAGAACTAAGTTGAGGAAAGCCTTTAAAGTCGTATATTTCTATAAAATAATCTCATGGGGGTTGGTTCACATACGCGTACGAACGACCACCACGATTGAGGACGCAAGGAGAAAGTGAAGGACGGCTGACTTACACTTCTCTCTTTTGAGGTGGTAAGCGGTTGGTTGGTGTGGGTTGTTGAGTGACAAATCAACTGGTGCCTTATGGTAACTCGATTTGTAAGGGAAGAAGCCCTACAAGTCTTTGAGAGGTGAGACTCAAAGTGTGCTGCATAATGGTAAAACCACTCAAAAGGCTCAAAATCGCTTTCACCTCAAACGCAACAAACCCTGCCTATTTCTGTAATGTAGTTTCCTGCTCCGACGCCCACAAGGCCTCTCTCTGTTTGTGTAAACAAAGTTGAAAAGTGAAGAATTTAATAACGATTCGAAGGATAAGAACTCCTATTGATTTTGCTCCAGTGAATATTTAAAGAGGAAAGTGAGATGTTTATAAAGATCTGAGATTAACATATATTTATTTATGGGAAAAATAAAATATGTAGCTAGACTGGACCAGCCATATCTACATGCGTGCGTAGCTACACATGTGATGAACAGTCTGTCAGTGAAGAAACTCTAGATTTGTTCAGACTGTAAATAATAATAAAAATAGTGGAACGCACGTGTTGAAATGTCGCTATTTGAATTTGCAAGTATGTAAATAAGCAGAAAATAAATACGTGAATATTCCGTGTATCGCAAAATAAATATTTAGTATTATACGTTAGTTCGTGAAAACCTTAGTGTCACATTTTCATATCCGATATGAGGGATTCTTACAGAACTGTCCCCTCATATTCCAGATGCCCCTCTTGTATGGAAAACCTGTCAATATCCACCAAACGAATTGCCCACCTCGAATTTCACTTGGTACAAAAAGGCAAACTATTACTGACACCAACAATTTGACAGATCATCGCAGCCACATGTTTCGCTTGTCAGTAAGGAAAACATAACTTCCAACCACTTTCACTCCTTCAGTGTGGTTGACGGTGTGTCTAGCGTATTGCTCAATTTTGTGTGCGGCGTGTGTGTGGCGTCTCAATTTTGTCGTTGTTTCTCAACCACCTCAAGATTGACAACTCCAATTGATGTCTTTTCAACTTTTATTCGTGCTTGAATATTGGATATGACATTTTCTCCTACCCACACACAAAAACCCCGATTCACAAGGACAAGTGGGTTCCTAAAAGAATTTACAATCCCAGCCCAACTCAATTAATTGGAGACAACTGCTACTTACTGACGATTGGTGTTTGTCCGTGATTTAACGTAAATAATACTGACAGATTGAAATCTTGTGTGTGGCATGATTTGATTCATTTGGTGAGTCTTTCACTAGTCATTCTTCTTTAGAAAGAAGCTATTTTTTGTTTACTCGAGATTGATTTGTGCTAGTAAAACTAGAATCAAAGGCACCCCGATGACATTGGCAAACAAGGAATGAAATTCAATTACACAATATTTCCTTTGACAAATTTTGTTTTCACGGAACTTGGACAAGTTAATTTAAGTTTGGCTTATATTTTTTGACGATAGAGAAACTGCGACCAGGATCACTAATCTGATACAATGCCTTTTTTATGGGTTACAGTGTGTCTGATAAATTGTTCCCTGTGATGGTCGATTGTGATTTTGACACCACCGGGTCGCTGAATCTTATGCAATGTCAGGTAAGATAATATTGAAGTAATAGATCTCTGCTTACCTTCTACTAAATGACGCATCAACTGTAGACGATCTACATATTTGTGCATGTTTAGAGCTTTTAAACAGTAACTGGATTAAAGAGAAGAGTCAAGTGCCTAATGCCTATTTATCTTGGCAAGGTTTGTCATCATCCATACTGAAATGTCACAGCTGTGTGACTGACTTTGCATTTATGGCAGAATCAGAACTTGACAGGGCATCTCAAGTTTTGAGATGCAATTGATCTTGACTCGGATCTATCTCCAATCAGAGTTAATAAGGATGAAGGCTTGTAAAAGAGGGGAAACTGGCTGGATCTGCTTGCTTTATGCATCAGGCAGTCGGGAGAGAAAAAGCAACTCAACAGATAGCTCCCTTCCGGCGACATCTCATTCATTCTGAGATAATTACATGAGCGAGTGACAGCACGAGATACTGCTCCTGCTACTCCTGCATTTCCGTGTTTTGTAATTTCCATTTATTTTGTCCTCTTATCCGCCCATGATCTCGCTGGATGAGATAAGACAGTTGGCAATTTGGATATGGGGGAAGTGTCTGTCTCACTAACTCATTTCGCTCATGTTGCAAGTATTGTAGCTTCAAGCTACTGTTACCTTCCAAGTAACGCAACTCGCGTATCTAAAGTCGTGGCATGATGGCAGGGTGGATCATCCAGCGCTGGGAATAATATTAGCACGGTTTAGTACAAAATTTTAAATCTGATCCTATACACGCCACATTTGGCATGCTAGTTCATATATATTTATCGGGTATTCTAATCGCATGGAATTTATTGCATATCGGCAGAACAGAACGGGTCCAAATTTGTTCGGAAGCTTTCCCATCAATCCAAACAACCCAATCTGCCACAATAAAAAAAGCTATACTTTATGCGATGAACGAGGTCAATCCAAAGTATATAGTTTAATAATCGCGAATCTCACTGTACCCTTATGTCAAATTTTTGCATGTCTATGATGAAATTTCACACTAAACCCCGTGGAATTTAGATGCTCCATCATGCAACGACTTGTGCGGGAAGTGAGTTACTTGTAACAAACAGGTACACACACATAACCTCTTCCTCATCCGAGATTTTAGTATTTAACGGGTTGTAATACTCTCTTTTTGTGAGAGCGGTTGACTGATGAGTCGCCCATTGTTTCCTGATTCAGCTCCTAGTTTATTAGCAGGAGAGACGAATATGTGGTTTGTTTTGATGTGCGATGGCGTTCCTGTTGTGAGCCGTGCTAAATTTCTCCCACAAGAGCAGCAGCAGAATAGACGAGGGTTGTACAAATTGCTAATCAGAGTTACACATCGCATGGACGCGAACATGTAGGCTCAGCCCTTCCGAAAAGCCTAGGCAAGGTGTATACGTGGAAAGATGAGTAGTTAAGTTTTTATTAAACAACAACCGTTTTGATGAAGGTATGACATCAGGAGTCGTGAAGAGCACGTAATAAAGCCTGTGGTCAAAGAGAAAGTCGGACTGGGTGCGTGTGGTGCTTACTTGGTTGCAGCATCTGGCGAGAGTTCACACAACAGAACGACCGCATTGTCTCTGTTTGCATTCTTTCAGTCCCTCATACGAGGTATGCTAACAAAGCAGTTTGAACAAAAGGCAGACACGAGATCAGCCTAAAACAACTTTCATCCACATCAGAGAGAAATTGTCGGGTATGGAACGTATGCACATATGTGTGTACATATGGCTGAGTAATGGTAGGAATTTAGGAGAAAGCAAGCCCACCACCACGACCAAAACCGAAATATTATATAGCTCCATTCTCATTCCACAACTTTAAAATGGCCCCTGCTTCTGGCCTGGATGGAGGACGACAGGAGCAGCAGCAGGGAAGAGGGCGATGGAATGAGGGAAGCGAGAGAATTTCACATATCAAACAATTCATGTTGATAATGCCATTCAAAGGATTTCATCTCCGCAATTCTCATCCAACTCTCGTGGTAAACTATTTTGATATCTCGCGTATCATCTGCTTTTAGCTGGCATCACCAAAACCGTGTATTCATGGACTGTTCAACCCCCACGAGTGAACTTTGATGTTTAAATTTCACAGGAAATCCATTGTTGATTGAAGCAGAGCAGGCAATGAAATTTCGGTGTGTCATGTCATTTCAAAATTGTGTAGAGCACCGCAATTGTTCATCACTCCTTGTGCCATTAAATCCTGCGAGATATCCGACTCCCAAGTATTCCTAGGTGTTAGCGGAACGCTGTTATTGTTTGCAAAAGCTTTCATAAAAAGCCGAAGTTCGAATAATCGACTTAAAATATTAACACACATATCTGTGCAAATGTTTGAATTGTGTTTGGAACATTTACGCCAACTGTGTGTACAAAGTTTGAAAATTTTGTAAAAATTTACAAAATTGATAGATATCCTAGATGAACATGAAATAAAATATAGTAATCTAGATTTTTCCGGAGATTTTTTTAAAGGTTATGAACTTATTAACTACACACCGCTGCAAGTGTTATTTTCACCATTGTATATTAATGAATTCTGAAATTATGGGATATGCTTTGGGTTCTTGGTAATACGGAAATAGTGAAAATTTCTTCATGCTTATATTTACTGAAAGCATTCAAATGCCTGGATAAAAAAAATATAAATTGCTCCTTATACTAAATTCGTGATTTAGTTGACGAACTACATCCTGTTGTTTAATTTAGTTTGAAATTCTGTTGGTTATGAAATTGTATTTTTTATGGAAAATTTTACTATGCATGTAAAACTGTTTGTAAAAACTCAATTTAGCTCACACGTGAGCAGAATTTAATTGTGATCCGTCATAATCAAAGTCTTGAAAAGACCACAATTTTCCCCCTCCATGGATAAATCATATGATGCATTATTTCTTTAATTCTAGAAATGTCAAGACAGCAGCAGAAAAAACACCTGAGGGGGCATGTAGATTGATGGATGGCTTTAGTTTTAACAATTCTACAAACAACGGAGGCAAAGTCTACGCAATTTATCCACTCTGAATATGTATGAATATATCGTCGCTTTATGTTGACCAAACCTCGAGAGCGCTCTCCAAACAAACTTATTTGGTATTAGGTACGTGTGTTACACCCCGACACACAGGATTACGATTTAATCTAAAATTTTGAAAATTATTAGAAAAGAAAGTTATCAAACGAACTGGGCGCACGAGTCCATAATTAATATGCACGCTTGGGTGGGCGATAAAGATCTAAGACGACGTAAACTCCAAATATTAATACCACACTACATGCGTCCTTCTTTGTTTACGCATTTATATGCAAGGTGATTCTTGATTTTGATGAATGAGAGGTAAGGGGAAAAATAGGCCGAGATTATGGAGACTTTTGAGATTAATTCAGCTCGCACATAAATATTTTGTATTTACAGCTTGTGGGGTAGATCCTCGTTGGTCGAGTAAATACAATTATTTTACACGGAGAAATACAAACAACCAACAGTGCGTCAAAGTGGGAGCAAGCGAATCAAAATATCAATCACGAAATGGAGGGGAATTAATAACCAAGTAAAATAAAATTAGTTCCACTCCAAAAACAATACTTTAAGCCAGGGTCCAGACCGACAGGTCTCTGCTTTCTCCAATTTAACACTACAGGTCGATGGTCTTACCTGTATGATATCTTATGGGACGAGACACAGTTTTTCGCCCCGAAAATTTTCGGGACGGGACGACCCCGTTCCGATCAATCCGTCTCGAACTTGAATACTTTTCTCAAAATTCACTCACGTTATTGCCAAGGCTAACAATACTTTATATAAACCTTTCACATGCAGTAATCCGACTTCAATTTTCTTCTCAATATAGTCGTAGCTTGCACTTTAACCTTATCCAGGTATCGACATCATTAAATTTTGCAGGTATGTGACACGATAGCTGTTTGTTGATTTCTCCAACCGCTTCGAAATAAAAAGATAACAAAAATTAAATAAAAAAACTTCGGAATATTCCGTCCCGACCAATTATCGGGATGGGACAGCGAAATCCCATCCGAAATCCCAACCGTCCCGTCCCGTCCCGTGGAAAATCCTACTTACCTTCTAGTTCTCCATGTTATTACACATATTTTGTGTCACAAGCAGTTAACAGGGTTCCAAACTAATCCATCCATGATCCAGGCCCTTTTTGTTTCCATGCTTTGATTTTGCTAAATTGTGACCAGTTCGTTGTTTATGTCTTCCTAATACCTAGTTGAGTTCCTGTGTGGTGAGTAATCCTCGCCGAGCTTTATTTCCAGACTATGTTTTGAGATTAAATTCCGTCGAGCACATATTTACTCAGTAACAGGAGAAGTAGTGGAAGCGAATGGTGGACAAGCTTAGCTTATCTAATAAGCGTACCAGTCCCTGAGAAGAATTCGTTTGGCGAGTACGATACAATTTATGTGCAAACCCATGCAATTAGGGTACATATGATCAAGGCGGATTTTACAATATCAAGATTTTTTTATCTGGCCCATCGAGAATCTTATATAACATGTCTTACACAATCTTTGAAAGTGATTTCACCCTTGGAATGAATTTTGCATAATGAAAAAAGCGTTACATCACAACGCATTGTAAGTATATGCACCGTATTGTAGTACAATATGTATTAAGTATGGTTACGTCGTAACTGTGCAATCTTCTCCTTCGAGACATCGTCCTGTGTGCATATTAGTTTTTTCCTTTTGCACTACCAGAAAATGAATTTGAAACTCAAAATTGAGCGGAAGAAATTAATTAGTGCAATAACAATAAAAATTCAAATTGGAGCATGACATAAGTATCTATGTGATGCTACCCTATAAGACTGCGAAGATCAAATTAGTTCAGACGAGGAGAGCCTAGCATATAAAACATGAAGTACTTCCCCACTTCATTTTTATGTCATTGCACGCTAAAGCCTGACGAAGTCTGAAACGCACAAGTCTGATGATGATGATGATGAAACGTGTTTTTACCAAGTTCAGTTTACAACATCGTAATATTTCCAATCTCTATGATTTCTACTCCGAATCAGATTCTCGGACCTTCATTAAATCCCACTTCATGCTTAAATCCTCGTAACAGTGAATGAATTTGCAATGGAGAGTGAAAGCAGGATGGCAGGTTAAGGCCTTCTGGATCTACAAAACTTTGAATGTTTCCGTTTTATGTGTCTACTTCTGAACATTTATTTCCTCTTGTCGAACGGGAATGAGACAAGGAGAGTGGACATGATTCTCTCTCCGCCGTGTTCTTCGTGCTAAAAAATATATAACGTCGCCTCAATAACCACCTCCTTGCCGTAATTCGTAATGTCGTCGTCGTCGTACGTATTTTGGTTGGTGCTACCCGATACTCAATCCGACATCAAATTCCGTCCGGAAAAACACACCATTGCCTTCAGCTTTAATAAAAAGTTTGTTGTTATTTGTGAACTCGGACGGACAACAGCTCTCATTACTGTTTGACACAAAATGAATGATGGTTCTGACCAAATATTACTTCACATAAAACTCACGCTCCCAATAATTGGGTTCACTTTCATTGGGAGGTGAAGACAAGGAAAGCACTAAATTCCAATGAGCAGTGAGGGGGATCAGTTACGTGTGTGTGTGTTTGTGTGTGTGTGTGAGTGTGTGCGGTTGATGGGGCTAGATAAAAATTTGTAATGTAAAATAATGTCAAGTTCGGAATAGTAAAAAGTTCATGGGCACGTCGGTCGGTGGTTCGTCATCACGAGAGGACATAAGCTAAAAGGGGGAGAGATTGCGAGTGAGTGAGAGGAAAACGAATGGATGGATGAACTACGACGTGGTGGCGGTGAAAGTGGATGAGTTTAATGACACTTGAAATTAATGGGAAACAAGACGAGAGTTTTTTATGGATTCCTTCCACTCAGCACCTCAGTCGAAATGATGATCTTTGACGGAGTAGCAGAAGTACTGGTGGTCATCTTCTTCTTCTTCTTCTTCACGTACGTGTGTCTCGGTAATAAATTGACTCTCATCTTCATCTCTGCTCGCAAAAAGATTCACTTTCGGAATAACTAAGAACCTGCTCTCAAAGAAAGCTTATTGTCGGTAAGTGTCCATTGCCGATAAGCACTTGATTTTGGCAGTTCTTGAGATGATGCGCGGGATGATGATTTCTCTCGCTGCAACTCTCGATTTGTGACATAATCTCGTAACTCTGATATTTTCTGAAGTGAGTGAAGATTACTCGTTACTAGGACTGGTAGATGAAGATGTAAAATATATGGATGTATAACACAAGTAGTTGGAATACCATACCAGTTTTTATAGGATGGATATTCCGTATCATTATATGAACTGTTACATACTTGACTGAATTGTTATAAACTATGTAGAGGAGTATGGAAATTGCGTAATAAATCGTTTATGTATACGTTCATATTTATTTGCAGAGTTACGTCATATGTTCAATCAGTATAGCATTAAATACTTTTTCTTGCCAATAAATTAAAAGTAGTGACTATTTTTACTAATTAAGACACCATCTCGTTAAGAATGAAGTAGAAGAAGTCTTTTTAAATGGTACAAAAATCAAGCAAATTCTTTTTATTGCCCAGTCTTGAAATAAATTTTGTCAACGTCACCTATAATTCCACACTAATGCGTGTCCAACTCAGCTTGGAGATAGATTCATCGTCAAGGTTAGTGGAAGGGGGAGACTTGCGCCAATATTTTATCGCCCGAGTTCACTAAACAGTTTCGAGTTGAATTTAATGACCCAAAGTGTCTTTAATAAATATATGGAGAAGGAAGGAAGGAAAGACGACGAGGAAGGAAGCAAATATCCACCACGCTCATTTAAAGCCATGCCAGACAAGGGACAACACTTTCCCTTTCTTTCACCGACTCTGTCCGTTGAATTGTCCTGTTTTCTTCCTCTCTCTCTCCGTCCCATCCATTCCTTCCGCCTGCTGTTGGAATGTTGTTCGGCTTGAGAAGGAGGAACAAAATACGGATTTGAACTCAAAGTCTGGAGCTCCTTCTCGTAATTTTCGTCGTCATCGTTCAAGCTAAGTATCTGGCTGGACTTTACTTAATTCCATGCATCTTAAGTCGTTGAAAGAGTAAAGAACGATTCAGATTAACGTTCGCTGTCTCCAAATAAAGATCTTGTTGCAATAGTTACGCTTCAAATAAGCGAACTTATTGGGTGTATATCATGGTATGTATGTATTTAGTGCTAGGCATGCCAACTTTATCTCCGCCTACGAATTCCCCGTCTGGATAAGTACACTATTTATTTCTTAGCAGAATTTAGACCGCAAAGATTACACATCTTTTAATATGTTTGACTCTTCTGCTCCTCTAAATTAGCACATTATCATTAAGTTGTTTGATTGAATTGTGTAATGGAGCCAGAGATCAGGGAAGAAATATGAAGCAAACTTTTTCTCTTGCTTGTATGATTTGTGTGATTTATGAGCATGTTTCAGAGCCGCGTTTAAAATCCGAATTTAGAAGGAAAGTTTGGAGAAGAGAGACGACGAACGACTAAAGAGAAATATCTTTATGGTCCATTCTTGTGGCAAATGAATCTTCAAAATGAGACAAAGGCACTTTACTCGGAGAAAGGGAGATAGCAGTCAAATAAGAAATTGCCACTGTCTACATGGTGCCCATTTCCAGCTGCCTAATGGCAACTGGGAGAGGAGATCAGTGACATTTTTTAATGGAATAAGAGCAATCACAAAGCAATGAATGCTGACAAAACCCAACTGGACGATGCGATGGAATTGTAATAGCAATTTGAAAATTATGATGAGATAAAATCGAAATTACAGCTTTGTAAGAGGACAATTTCACATTTTTTGAGGGGAAAGATATGTTGTCTGTTAGAGCAGCTCGGACGATAACTTTGGAACAGGTAGTTCCGGAGAAAGCCCACTTTTTAGGGAGAAGGCTTATTGCTTCGCATGGTTGTATCGTATGGTTTTGGAGTCGGGATCTGCCACCACGACCAATACTTTAGAAAATGGTTACTACTGTTACGTTAGTGCTTCTCGTTTCTTGCCTCATCTGCTTTCACCACCCATGAGAGGAAATCAGAGACATTGTAACTTGAAGTTGGAAAACGTGTTCGTCTTCCACCATTGTGATGTGGCCTGGCTGGTTGGCTGGTTGCAGTGGCCGCGGAAGGCGTGGGGACATCTGGGGACATTAACATTGTAGGATAGGGGATGGAGGGGTTCATATAACATGGGCAAATCATGAGAACATCGAATAACCGTGGGGACATTGTCCATCTGTCCCCTCAAGCTTCTGCAGCCCTGGTTGGTTGTAGTGGCACTAGCGGTGGTGACGATATACGAAATTGTGAATGATTTCAATGGTACGAGGAATGAAGAAGAAAACAGACCAAGAAGGAGAAACGAGGAAAAGGACCAAGAAAAGCAGTCGGAGCAGCAGCGTGTGGGATCCAGCATCATGAACTAATATCCATCATGCTCGATAGCATAGCTTCACTTGGCCCTGCTGATATCCGAGTTAAGTGAACGGGTGGAGATAATGCGCCATTTGAATGCACTGCGGATGATAATGGGAGAGGGGACTTCGACACAGGAGACGACGACGGTGGAGCGTAGAGTTCCACTCAAGATTTAACGACAACGACACGGGAATTCAAATTCGAAATCACTCCTTCCACTCCTCCTCCTCCTCATTCCTGTATTCCTCGTTGAGGATTGACGAGGCCGAGCAGCTTATTTCTTCCAGGATTCCCTAGGTTTGATACGCAACTCACTTTTTCAACGTGGGTGAAATGCTACGCAGAGAAACAAATCAAAATTAAAAATTTACAATGGGAACGAAACGTCATCACCATTTTTGGGATAAAAATGAGATTCGTAGAATTTCAGTTGAACCCAAGAAAGTGATGACATGG
The DNA here is from genome assembly GCF_002217175.1 of Folsomia candida. Taxonomy (NCBI): domain Eukaryota; kingdom Metazoa; phylum Arthropoda; class Collembola; order Entomobryomorpha; family Isotomidae; genus Folsomia; species Folsomia candida. The sequence continues at coordinate 4,212,338 of NW_019091198.1, forward strand.
CATTGATGGCAATCTCAATATGCTCAAAGTCGTTAAGGACTGAGTGGCTTTTGCGTACAGTATGTTTTGCACATCACATCTGCATATATGCATGTGAAGAGCTATCTCATTTATACCAATGCTAAATTAATTCGTAATGTGTGCTCATTCGAAATCAGTAGGACGCAACCCCAGTGACTGGCACCGAGGATATCAGAATAACCTTTATTGTATAACATTTGCCTTTTCTAATCGTACCAAATACAGGATTTCACCAATTCATCATGCAGCATTTAAGAGGATGACTTACTATTTATGTTCATAATGTCTTATGCAGTGCAGAAATAAATATCAGCGCACCTATCCATTTTGCAAACGAGCGCATTGTGGGTTTCAGTGTTCACAAGCATTTCATTCTCACTCAGGGGAAAGAAGTGGTGAACATTATTTACTCTGACCATGTAACCTGGTGGTTACCTGGATACCTTTCTTTGTGCCTTGCTCACCTGTCTGTGCAGACTTTGATTAAACAAGTCAAACCCTCCTCGTTGAGTTTTCTTTCTTTCTTGGTGGGCTTGAGTGTTCGATACTTGAGGTACTTTCACTCACTGCTGCGAACGAAATGCGAGGAAAATTTCCATCCAAACAGTATCACTTTCTCCGAGGCTGGGAGCTGATGACTTTTCAGTGGATGGTCCTACTCGACACTTTTGTTTGTAGCCTCATCTGAAGACCCATGTACTACATCACACTTTCACCTCAATTCTTCATATGTGAAGTAACTCGAGTGAATGTATGGTCGCAGGCAAACAATAAAAATCAATGCAGTTAGTTTTGTACTAATACCAATACTGAGCTGAGGCTTTGTACAATAGTCAGTCTTCACTTGGCAGGCTCAGTTTTCACGCTTCCTCTCCAGTGATTCACACAACTTGGAATTCTATCTCTCATCTAAAAGCCAGACAAGTGTTGATTTAAAAAATGCAAGTTTGAAATTCTGCACAACATTGTTAAATAAATAGCGCAATAAACGTATTTATAGATGAGGAGGGGCATAAAGTCAGTGAGTGGAAGGCGCTCTCTCTCCCCCATTCCTTATTCTCTAAGAGATTCGAGAGAATTTATGTTCCAGCGAGAAGCATAGTTACGTCATAACGCGATAAGTACGCTGGGCAGTCGTCCAACAATTGAACAAAGAGACAAAGAAATATCTTCCATTCTTTTGCCAGATATTAAAATTTCTTGTATTTTGGCCACCTTCAACAACAACTCGCAGCTCCTTCGACGACCCTGTTCCAAAAAAAATCTTTTATCGTAAAATGGCAGCTTGTGATTGTTTGGTCTGCAGAGTTTGAAACCATCGTTTAAAGTCTGACGACGGCGACGACGACGGCGAGGCTTGACGTTGTTGTAATACGCATTTGGACGACATATGGACTAATAATAAAATGGCTGCGGAAGTTTTGAGTTGACAAGCAGCAAAGTTGTATAAAAAAACGGCGGCCAGCGTTGGTTGAGTAACTAGTGCAACGGAAAGTGGGTCAAGAGACGGGCAAAATAATAATAATTTATAAAGGAGAGCATCATGGAGATGGAACCATGGGATCCGTTGGATCACCCAGCTCGCATTGAAGTCCGACGACAAGGTGTGTTTGTTATGAATTCTGAAGCATATCAAAGAATATCATGTATCATCCGACAAGTATTTATTTATTTATTTGTGTCCCCAATTCCTTGATCTGTGGTAGGATGAAGACTAACGTCATATTTTTGCCTAACTATGATAAGCTTCTTAGCTAATCATTAGTCTCCCTCCCAACCTAATTTACGACGCGAAAGAATATTATAAATGTTATGGTATTATGCTTCCCGCAAGTTGGGGATGAACTTGGAAAGCATGAAAACCATCCGTCAATTGGATTCCTTTTTGCAATTTGAATAATGAACTGATATTGATGAGGGAGCTCAAGTTTCACATTAATTTTGAGTCTTGTTAGAGCTTAACGCTTTACCCCCAGAGGAGAGAATTCAGTACAGAATTTCTTGAGATAGATACTTTGAGTGAGAGCGGAATTACATGCTCAAGGTAGGCCATTAAAGAGGAAGAAGACCCAAGGGCCGTCATATCGGCGGTGTGGACGATGCCTGCCTGGCTCCCCCACACCATTTAATCTTCTAAATATGCTTCATCTTATTCAAAATTCAACAGCTTCTCACAATTTCTCGCATCAAGAGCAGCAAATCCTCTGGCTCTCGTCTTCTCGCCCGTTTTCACTTCCTACCCTCTCATTCCACACCATAAGCAACACCTGAACCTGAGAATCATCATTCAAAAAATTCACATGTACGTACGCAGCAGAGACACACATGCTGCTCAAGTCCCCCTGCTCTCCATTTGGGTAATAAGCACATCACATTGTCCTGAATTTATATTCATGTATTATGACTGGATATTCCCGTGGTGTTGCTGGAATAATGAGACGCGGGTTGCTCTTCCTTCTTGGTCAATCGATGGAAGGGCTAAATAAATATATCTGAAAGTCAAAATTTTGTAATTGGGCTGAAAACACGTCCGCTGAAAAAAGTTTGGAAAAAGAATTTGAAATAGTGTGAACATAGATAAGCCCTTTTTGAGTGGGTAGGTAGGCAGATAAGAGCGTAGGAGGAGGTGGAGGAGGCTTGGATATAAAAATAGTACGCTGGATGAGTGCGTCGTGCAAAGCGATTTGAAGCCGCTCCCTAAACAACTCTAGAATTTTCCACTCTGTTGCCTCCACCAAGCAAATTCCATTTTAACTCCTTCTTCTGCCCTCTTGTTGTTGTGTGCTGGTCTCCTCAATCGACATGGAGAGGAGGAGGAGGGAAGAGATAGAACCATTCATTGAGGCGAGATTGATGAGATTACAGCAGCCAGAATCCACCAAAGCGGAAAGGGATTAGTGAAAACTACAACCTTCAATCTACCTGCCGACAAAGTGTCCTTCGCGCCACACATTTCACGCTCGCTCGCAGCCCTCCGCACGACGACGACACTTCCGCTTACTTTCCCAGCCAACTAACCAACTTTCTCCAGATCGTATCTGGGTACGTAGCAGAGCTCTCTCGAGCAGCAGGAGTAGTAGTTTATCGGTAAAGTTCATATTTCCAGAGTGTGGAATGAGTCCTCATTAATTGCATTTGAATCACAAAATAAGTCGATTATGGAAGAGGTACAAAGTTGCTGATTTCCCACTTGATTTGAACAATTGCGAATTGAGCAACACATAATATACATACGCACTCGAGCTGTGTCGTGAGAGAGCAGCTTTAGACGCTCGACACGCCACTCTGGAAAGAAAATAATATTATTTGCATGTGTAGAAGTAGACTTGGCTCGGTTACTTCCTCCTGCACCGGAGATGATTGTCTTCTTTCTCGGCAATTCCAAAATTTTAAAACTCTTTGGTCTCTTCTACAATTTTAAATCTTGTTACTTGGCCAGTCGCAAGACATTTGCTCGAGAAGAGAAGTACAAAAGTGGATGGAGACGACGACGACGAAATGAAACAAGGAAGCACATCCTTCTTTCTCCTAGGCCTTGGGAACTTTTGAAACGGATAGTCCAGTCCAAATGGATGTCTCGTGTTTCAAATTTTAATCCGACTAACTGATGCACCAGTACCGAATCATCCGTTCCCTTGTTTCCTCTTCTTTTGTTTCCTCTGTTAATGTTCTCTTTTCTCCCGTGTCTCCTCGCCGACTGTGTTATGCAATTTCATCAACCTGCATGGACTGCCCCTCAAGATTAGATGATCATGATGGTTCAGACCAGACCACACTGTTCTACCAGTTCTCAAATCATGATCAACTGGCGGAATTCATTTGAGGCCGGATGGGTTGGTGGTAATTGCCGAGCAGCACGTGCACATTGTTTCCAACTTTGTCTTTTGAAGAAAGGCTCGTAGTGCTTTCTTCTTCCTCTTCCTCCTCCGTTCTATATTGAGTGAGGTTCCAGTTAATTCTCGAGTATCGTGGAAAAGCACACGACTCCCGGAATTGGCGAAATGAGTGGGAAGACGACGACATATACTTATAAGTATGTTGCCCATATAGGCATAGATTGGTTCGGATGTTGTTGCATTTGTCTCTTTCGAGGACAAGTATTTCTGACAAAAAGCGTGAATTGCCATTGACATGAATTGCTTTCGAAATTTGTTGAAAACGTTCATGTTCAATTTGAATTTTGTAGAGAGTTTGGAGATAAAAACAATTTAAAATGTGTTACAGCTAAGCACGCGGAAAGTGCATGATGTTCAGAGGAAGGAGGATATATTAAAATGTTTGAGTTTCTTTCATATGGGGAAAGTTATTCGATAAAGTGTTGAGTGTTGGTGCTAGTTGGGTTTGTACCGTGGATGGAAGGACGACGATGAGATGAGGATGCATTAAACAGCTCTCTGCATTTTCATGTTGAGTGGGTGGCGAAGGATCCTCCAGTCGTAGTGAAATGTTAAATATTGCCGAAAGTGAGTAGGAATTTATTAGTATCCTGGGTGTCGTTGATTCCACCAGCACAAAACCACTACCAAGTCACCTCCAATTTTGTTCCGCTTCTTCATTTGCAGCAGCTCATTTTTGAACTTGTCGTTCTCCAAGGAATTGGAATCTTTTCTGAAGCGGAACGAGTTTATTTTATACGCGATACCATTTCAGCATCAGCATTAACAGGCCGACTTTCTCCGTCCGTGAGACTCACATCGCGAAGAAATGAGACGCACAGAAAGGAAATGGTTAATGTGTCTCGTACAATGTATTCCAAACCAATCTTTGCATTACTTTATCGTCTCCAATTCTGTGTCATGCTGAAATAATTGGACAAACGCCATGAATGAGTCGTAGAATTAATTTTCGTATCTAGAACAAAAGAATTAATCGAGCTGATTTCATTCCCTTGATTTCTCTCTTCATAAATAATGAGCCATATACTCGTTGTTTTATTTTCTTCATTCGCCAACCCACACCACTATCATGTGCAACATCACGTCGACATAATGGTGGTGGTGCAATTTGGCGAAACCTTGTGCTGGGGTTTGTCTGTAAAATAACAAAATCTGCGTAAGAGTCTGATCAGAGCACTCGAACTATGAGCATAAAAAGGCCATCTCTCACTCAAACCCTTCACTATCACTTATTCAAAATGGGAAAATACTCATCCAATAAAATTATAAAAAGTATGCTTAATCGGAATTGGAACAGAAATACTAACGAAAATCAAAGAACCCCGAAAAGATAAAAAGCGTTGAACTCAAGTGACTTTTCAGGAAATACAGAAACTATACTATTTAAATTTATAATACATATTGTGATGTAAAAGCCTATAAAATTTCGTCACACCGATCACACAGTTGTTGACTAATGAGTTTCGTATTAATAGAAGCCTATGTAGCTCATTTCATTGTTTCATCCTCAAACTTAAGCCTGTTGTGAGTGATGTATTTCAAGTTCTGGAAGTTGTGATATTAATTTCTTCGAATTCTGGCTTCATCCCATCAACAAGAATGGGTACAGTGTCGTTCATATAATTTTGTCATGTATACGAGTATTCATATCTCTGCAGCATCAAATTAAGCAGTGTTGTCGTATTTGCTAAGAAGACCATAATGTTTAATCGCAACATTTTATGTACTCTAATTCGCTACTTGCCAATTATGTAGTCATTGTTTATTCATAAACACAGAGTTTAGCAAGACAAACTTATTGCACAGTATACTGCACAAAGTTTATGAAAGCCCCAGAATACAACTAACTATTGCACTTGACTGGTGTAGATATACATACTTGGCTTCGGCCGACCTTTGGTCTTTATTTCCACCCAGAAATGTACATGTCTTTCCTGGTATACATGCGGAATTGAATTTGTATAAATTCAAAAGCACATTACCCCCAGCGAGCAAGAGAGAGAGAGAAGGAAGACAATGGGCAATAGTTCAATGGAGAATTTAGTAGGCGAATTTGGACGGTGGTGGTGGAGTTGGCAGTGCCAAGCAAAGAGATGAATTACGAGCGTGCCCAAATGGGCTGGAGAAAGTCTTGATAAATCATTCGCCGCCAGAGGAAACCAAAATGAATTTGAACGCTATTGACAACAACGCTTATGGACGTTGAACCACTTTCTCCTCCAGTTTATAAATCACGGGATCAGTTCGCTGAGCGAGAAACAGTGCTTGAGGGTCTGCTTCAAATTCACGCAAAACGGGTTTTAACACTTCCCCATTGTAATTCCTTCCTTATAGCTCAATCATCCTGATGCTGCAATGATTAACTCCGAGTTCACCGAATTCTTTCTCACCCGCTTCTTCTTTAAGGGCTCAAGAAACACACTATTTCCAACATGGGCACATTCTCATTCGATACTTTGTCACTTATTGAAAACTAAATTTGATAAAGTGTGCTTGGCTTAATTGCAGAGAGTGACGACAGTGATGCAGAAGGAGGGCTTGGCAACGTGACAAGGGTAGTCTTAAGGCCACCGGGTCACAGTGGGAAGGCAAAACGGGGTCATCTCTGCTTCGACGCTTCGTACGAAGGGGGTAAGTGCAAATGAGTGATGATTCTGATACAAATATTTGCATGCAAGCAGTTTATTCCATATTTTCAAGTATTTTTTGAGTGTAAGAGTCTTCAGTTCTGTATGTTTAAACCGCAGTTTGCTAAATAGAAGAGAAAGTTGGGCAAGAGGTATGAACTATCATTTGGAGTGTGCCAGAAGTGCAATGTCTTACACGCCAAGCTGCCACTGGACAAGTTGACTTAGCGAAATTCAACATTTCCAAACTTGAGAGGAACTCAGAAATACAAATCACAATTTTTAGTGACTTTCTGAATCAGAGTAACTTAACTTGAATGAGAGTTTTAAAGAGTTTCCGGTGTTTCTCTCCATCCCATTTCTTTCGGGTATTAAATAATAAAACAGCGTGGACTGCATTCATAAGCAAGAAGCTTAACGTTGCATTCGATTGAAATGTTCAACTTTGTTAACGTGTACATATGCAACATACGTATTTCGATGAAAGTAGCGCACATTTCCACTTCTTCATGACGGTTATTTTGTACTATTAAACTGTAAAACTAATTGTCTAAATGTGCAAACTTTGGGCTGTTTAAATTATTCATTTATTTAAAGCAGTGTATGTGTGTGTAGACCAAATATGAATGTGTGCAAAAATTATTAGAGACTCGTAGTCTACAAATACTAACAACTACGTAAATTGATGTGATTTACAAAGGCCTTGGTAGTTAATCCTAGCTATAATTTCACATAAAATAATTCTGCTAAACTTTGGAAATTACTCTATATCGCAATGGCTTAATGTCATGCATTTTATATAAACCGTTAGCTCCTATACCATTATTTACACTGCTACAAGAATGCACTATAAATTTACTCGAGCGACAGTTTTGCTAATATAATATTTAAAAGCACACGAGCATATGTATGCAAATACCCGGATATTCGTTAGACAAAACACCCAACAAATTTTTCAGGAATATCCAAATATTTAGTTTTGCACCGGCTTTAGTAAAATAAAGAATATTTCATCGTTTATCTGTAAGATTTTCAATGTACCTACCTCTAATTTAAAAAACAATGAAAACGAATGCACGTGATTTAAAAATATTCCACTGCTGAGAATTATATATGTGGGCACACACTCAGAAACATTGCTGTCATATTTTGGCAGATAAGGCGTAAAATATTGTATATGGTATTCCATACATAAAGTCCTACGACCACCGTCAACCACTTAGTACTCAATTGTGAAAAATGTTTGGTGTTCACTGTTCTGCTGCCTGCGTCAGTTGAGAGCAGACACGTATATTAGACAGATGAAATGAATTTCTTCATACATCCCAAAATAAACGAGCAGAATTTTCCCCAAATTCTCAAAGACAGGAGCCCAGCAGGATTCCAACTTCTATTATTTCATCAGCCCAAGATGGACAAAAACTCAAGAACTCATCTCAATACAAGACCTCCTCCGTCCGTGGAGAGATCCAGCCACCAGGGTTCACTTTCCCCTCGCTTTTACGCAACACGGACAGAAAAATGATTACATGACGAGGCGGAAGGCGGAAGAAAGTTTAGTCAGTCTTTTTCCTCCCCACGATATATTCACGTGTGGAGGTGTTTCGAACCGAATTTTTCTAATGACACGATGCGAATAGCACGACGCACCCTGCAGGATTGGGAGGTTTGTGCTAAGCTAAAGTGGTGGACGGCGACGACGACGACGACGACGACGACAGACGAAGAGAGTTGTGCTTGATTCTTTTTGTGGAGAACAAGGGTATTTATGTACTCTGCTATTTACTGCTTTCTCCTTCATTTCGTTGCATTGGTTAAGGCACAAGTCTGATTTCCTTCGGTCTGGCTCTGACATCCCATTGTCATCCTTCATTCTTCATTGTTCACTTGCTTGTCTAAAATACTCCAATTCTCCAATGGAGAAAAACCAAGCCAAGAAAACACCCTCCGTCGTCTCTCTCTCTCCCCTTTTGTCTCTTCAACTTCAGTCTTGCCTCGTGATATGCTCAGCCTATGTTTGTACGTAGGCAGAAATTTTAAGCCATGTTATATTCAATTATAGGCACGCTGTTCTTGTATCCAACTTGCCAAAGTTGCAGGCACGACGAGCTATAGTTTTATCCCAATTTCGTGATTAGGTTGTTATCACGTACAAACTTTTACGTAGATTTGCGCCACGAGAAAGTAGACAGGGTTGGACTTTCGGTCTGATTGTGGAGGGATCAAATCAACCAGTAGATGATTTAGTGGCAAGAACTCAGAGCGAGACAGTTGAACCACAATGATAAGCTTGTTACTTAATTATCTATAAATTAACCAATCTGATAATGGAGTATTGATGTAACGGATGGATCAGGCTGTACTGGTTTAGGTTCTGTCTCACTTTATCATGCTTTCTTATGTAGCTATGCAATAAAATTCATGTGCTAAATGGAGCAATGATAAAAGTCTAAGATTTCGCTAAAAAATGGCATTTTAAATTGCGCATACCGCTATTAGCAATAAATTCGTGCATCTGAACGAGCGAGTTCTGCGTACCCCAAGTTGGCCGTGACACAGCGTGTCCTCTACTGAAATGATATTAGTTTGGAGGAAAATCCCACTAATTTGAAAACATGCAGTTTCAGCTAATTAATGCCAACATTGCCACCCATTCATTCTCTTTCGGCCTCTCCTTGCGGTTCGTACAAACTTTATATTAGCGAAGGAAGATTCGGATTTTGGGTATCTGACTTTGGATAGATTTGCATTAGTCGGTGGGAATCCCAATCTGCCACGATTACACTGTTTCCCTCATCCATCCGCTTTTAGTACAATTCAAGGAGACATTGCATGGAATAGGTTACCTACTGAATTAAAGGAAACACAAAACTTCAAACTTTTTAAAACAAATCTTAAAACCTTGTTCTTAAATTATGATTATGAATTTATCTCTACTTTATTATCCTAAAATATATGTACATATAATTTTAATTCTGCTCTTTATGACTAAGTCACAATTATAAATTATATTATTATCACTCGAATTCTTATACATGTGACAAACATTTGTGTAAAACTTTTTTGTGTTAGCCGTCAAGCGTAACAAGATTTTTGTAAATCAAGCTTGATGTGAATAAATCAAATCAAATCAAAAAACATTTTTGGTCGACCGACAAATTAGAAATTGTTTCATACATCAGCAATAATGGCCAGTCGTTTAAAACGGGACACATTTTGAGCTTAGAGTGACTTGAACAAATGTTAATTTTCCATGTGACTGAGCCCCTTTTGCGAGATGAGGAAATTTATGAACTACATGAACTCTGGCAGTTCGTTGGCATTGGTGCGACATAATTGGCTCCAGATGGTATAATTCATATCATGATGAATGCTAAACGTACATAATTGTTTAAAATTCCAGGAAATCTGGGACGTGTGGATTTTATCTCCGAGTACGAGTACGATCTATTCATTCGACCAGACACTTGCAATCCTCGATACCGACTATGGTTCAACTTTGTCGTGGACAACGTCCGAGCTGACCAGGTATACGAAATAAATATTAACCTGAGACGACACCAGGTTGACGTTAATACGAACATTTTGAAACTCTTTGTTTGCTTGTCAAATTAATGCCTAATCATTAAAGTACACACACACGTCAGCGAAATCATGAGCTAAATAAGGCTGAACAGGAGCATCTCTCTTGTTACTTTGTAGAAACCGAAGGCTTTGAAAGATTGACATGTGGCTTCAATGCCGAGGATTAATTCGTTAAACCTGCACGATTAAAGCTAATCCTACACGATTGAGAAAATATAATCCATGGCCTCCAAATAATTAACACGAATTGTTTAGAAGGAGTCGTCTCCAATCCCGCATTTCTCACGACTGTTGCTACGACGTTTGACAATAACTCATCCGACAACTTACAGACTTAAAAAGTCGCCGAAATATGGAATGGCCCAGGATTAGAGTTCTTGAATTTAAGCAAGAGTAATGAAAACATTGGGACTCCGACTGCATGTACAGTTGCCTCAGAAGAGGAGATTTATGCTCGAAATGACAAAATATTTGAAGGGATTGAGAGTGAGATTTAGAAAAAAAGGGCTAAGCGAGAAGGTTATCATTCCGTGTAGATTTCCACTTGAATGGGTCTCGGACAGTGAGAAATGTCCCAATTTTCTCTCCCAGCCTAACCTATCCTTCGCGACCGGATGGTCATATCTCACTACACTGCTTTTCTGGCATAGAGAAAGAAAGTGAGACTTATCATCGACTCCACTGCCGCTGCTCACACTCTCGGTGATGACCTCTTGGAAGACTCTTCTTGCACTTGATAAGTAAAAAGTTTCTCCAAATTTGGGACGTGGACGAGCACCGAGGAGAGTGAGACTTATTAGCCATCATGAGGTTAATCAGAGAATTTTGTGTTAAGAAACCCTGTTCAACACTCGACCAACATCATCATATCGTGTCACACATCACTTGTTTTTTCCCAGTCCTCAACTTTTCGTGGTGTGGGATTTGATTCGAGATAGAATAAAAGTTGAGTCCCTCACATCGCATGTCATAAAGCCATAGCTTAACCTTCCTCAGATCCCATCTACTCACCTTGATGACATACCTCGTCTTATCTTTTGCCCGAATCATTATGTAGCGCACACTCCGACTCATATGCACAAGGAGGCGGAGGATAATGTTGTTTGCGGTCAACTAGATTTATTGGCAAGGAGCGTTGCACTGAATAAAGTGCCGTTTTACGATCTATGCCACGAGATGCGGTGGTGAAAGCAAATTCCTGTGCATGGAAATAACTAGACTTCATTTATTTTGTTAATGTCGACCTAAAAATATGAGTGTTATGCATATCTAATTTTTTTAAAACTATTCCTCGTCAACAATAAGGTTTAAGTATTCACACAGCGTAAGACTGCAACTATGTAGCTACTCATTGGGTATATTCACTCGGAAAGTCTAAAAACAACTCGCAACTCATTATTCAAGGGAAATAGTGAAATTAAACTAAAAACATGACAAGTAAATTTCTACCAAATAAATCAAGGAAAACTTTTGTCTTTTAATTCCGTCGTGATATTTCAGTTTGCATCACTATAATGATCTTTCAGGTAAGAAAGGTTAAAAAGTTGATAACAATTATAACACTGGTTGACATAGCACAGTTTGGAGTAGCAAATTCAGACACATCAAATTTTGATGTACACATATGAAAAAATATATAGGGGAAGAATTATACATTTATTGTGTTAGACGTACATGGATTTTTAAGATAAAAATGTGCTTATATAATAATGACATTATTTTGTTGTCTTAACCCTGTTGATTTATTTCCTTAATTTCAAGTGCGAAAAGCCCTTGGACGGTGATGTAAAGATCTTTTTGTTTTATACGTCCACAGAGAGTGATCTTCAATCTGGTGAACCTTTGCAAAATCAAGACGTTGTTTCGAGATGGGATGACTCCGCTGGTGAAGACCTCTAGTCGTCCCAAATGGTAATAAATAACACCAAGTGATATCTCCTGTAGTCTAATGGGCTCTTCCTCCGCTGTCATCTACACAGAGCACGTATTCAAGCAGAATGTCAATGTGCATTATCTACCAGATAAGCGCAAACGAAGTCCGGAATGACGAATGGTGGAGAGAAAGTGGTGATGATAAAGTGAAAATGACGCCAGAGACAAGTCCAAGTGTGGGCTCAATGCAAATGCAGGAAGGAAACGCATATTTTCCTCTTTTTTATTTATAATATCCTCCATTTTCTTCTGGAAAAATGAGGATTTAAAAAAATGGATGACGTCTAAAAATAAAAATTTCTTACTTATTATTTATTGTTCGCTTTAAAATCTGGGAAGATATTTTCTAGAACTATGGATTACGTAAAAACCGTCTCAATGTCAAATTGATTGAACGGGACAGCTATGACCTTTGAAGATGAACGTGATTGGCTTTCCCAAAGACATTTTTATGTAAGCCTTATCATCCCTCTCATCGAATTTTAATGGCAATGTGACCAAATATTTTGTTTCGTGGAATCCTTTATCCAGACCAATTTTCTAGAGCTGGTCGTTATTGTGGAAAATCCCATTATTTCGTTGACGTTGGCAGAGCAATTTTGTATATAAGATATTAATTTGCTAATAGTTTTACTCGAAAACAAGAATGCAATATACGTGCCTGGCGAAGGGTCTTATTTAACATTGTCTTTTGTGGAATACGTTACCGACCCGACCGGTTAATAAGTCAGACAGATGAGACATTTCTCTTCGGCAGAGCCTATTTGGTAAATCATGCTGTAAATTAATTCTGACAGTGCCAACCGCCAGCAGAGCTCCATGTGGAAGACAAACAAGATAAGACAATTAGCGAACAAGTGGACGACAGGTTACAGTCAGCTAGAACATTACTTGGTCAGTTAATTCGCTCTGTCTGCACAACAGTCAGTCAGTAGTGGTTGCCCACTTACTGTGTGGATAAGTATCTTACTCTTGTACTTATCTTCCTAGAAATAAGATATTCGTCTCTTGCTCAAATTAATTTTGACGCACTAGTTTCTCAGATAGTTTCTCGGTAGAATGGTCGAATACTTGTTCTGAGAACTGTTTTTTTCCTGTTTGCACAAAGTGGTCAGAGGGAAGGAATCACTGCTGAACTTGAAGTAGCAAACTATTTTTTTAATTTTTCCTAGTGGGAAAGTTTCTTTCCGTATAATCTGATTTGGCTGGATACATGAAGTGATATCTTTGGTGAAAGTAAACTACTGGTGATTCTTGGGCCAAGTCATTGTCAGTGTGGTAATAGTAGTCAGTCACAGGAATCCATCTCCCCTTGTCTGGCATCATCACGGGTCTTGTTAGAATATTGTTTCTGCCTGCGAGACGGCACGGTCTGAAACAATGCCTTGTTTTATATGCTGGACATGAAATTCAGTCCTACTGTCCGTCTTATTTACCAACATGTCTCTCTCAGAGTAAGAAGCAGAAAATTAGGGAGTACCTCCCAACAGGCGAACTTCCACCATCTTCCTCCTCTCCTCTGCTTCCCATCCTTGTACAGAGGTTGGTTAGAGTGAGAATTCTTGTATTGTAGTTATAGAGCGGTTTTAGTTCGGTGGTGTCGGAAGTGAGTGAAAGTTGGAGAAAGTTGTGCTGGGGTTGGAGAAATTCTTTTTTGTTTGGACTCTAATGAGAAATAAATTGGAAGAGGCGTTTTCCGCGCACAAAAAGTTTGTTCTGTACTTGGACACTTATTTGGACCATTAGACCAAACAATATACCGAGACCGGGAGCAGCAGTGGTGGCCTCGACCAACCACCACTGCTGTACGACTGCATTGTTCATATTATCCTCTCTCCCCCCATACACAACACAACAACAATGAGATTAAATTGGATGAGATATGAAATTTCTTTATTTGTTTGCAAAATAATGCTTAAATCATCTCGCAATCTTTACCAAATGCCAAAATTCTTATGCATTCAGTTTTTTCTCATTTAAAGTTTTTTTTCATACATAGAGAAAAGGAAGATGTGCCCCACTTTGAACAAGAAGTTAGAGTTTTGAACAAGATTACGATAAAGTGTGTTGAACTTGAAGACTTTTCCGGAAATATATTCTTTCGTTTTCATGAAGTGTTCTCGTTTCCAGCGTTCCATGTACCATTTCAATTTCAAGCAAAGCTTTAAAGTGTTGGGCCATCAAGTTAAATTGTCTTTAGAAAGCGAAATTACAACTAAATTCAGAGCTGTTCCATAATAATAAGGCAAAAGCGGCAATGACGATGCGGCCACTTATTTGAGAGCGTCGCAGAAGCCAAAACCCGTAGGTATGTGTTTACAGAGGTATGTAGCACCAGAGTGGTTTGTGTACTTGTACTTTATGTTTATGTTAGTGGGAGTTTAGAATCTGAAATTCGAATGCGAATGTGGATTATAAATTTTACGCGCGGTGTAAATAACTTCAAGAATGTGGCAACACACACTGCTTTTCAGGAATTGCAATTTGTAATCTGGGATGGTGAAGCATTAACGTGTGGAATAGGCGACTACATAAAATAAGCAAGAAAAGGCAGACTTAAAGGACTTACGGTACACTGAAAATTTGTGGCAATTACATTCTCATTGTCACACTCGTAGTTATACTTTCACTAACACTAAATTTGTGGTGGGGGAACTTCAACCACAAATTTTCAGCTCGTGAGGAAGAGAAACTTGGTTGGTCGGGAGAAAACGAAGTCTGGCTGTCTCGTAATTAATGAGGAGAAGAAAGTTGTTCTAAAACAAACAAGTCTTCTTGCTGCTGCTGCTTGGCTTTTGAATTCCACAGCAAAAATCTTGGAGAAAGTAGAAAAAACAGCGAATTATGTCTGTCTTCTTTGTGGCAAATTTATGGGGAAATAAGGTCACTCCCGTCACCCTGTAACTATGCACATAATGGTTCCATATCTACCACATCATGAATGTAAGATACCTCCCAATCTTAAATATTTAAATTGTAAGGAGAGCGAAGAAGAGATGGAGCGAAATTTTAATTTGTCATGAAGAGTTCAACAGATTTCTTTTCGTGGTTAAAACTTTTCCCAGAGATAAACTGTTATCCAAAGTTGGCATAAATAAGGGTTTCTATTAATCTTATCGTCTAGAGTAACATCAACATGTCACATGTCATGTTGGAGGAGTACAAAGCCAAATGTGGAAGCAACTAATCATTTGCCTTCCGCTCAAGTCGGATCTTATATGATGAACGCAAAGTATGCTCGTCGCTGCTCACTCAGAGTCGGTCGTCGGTCGTCGCTTCCTTATTTCGCTCCTTGCATGAAATGCCACTGATTTGTTGAATGTTGCGGATAAGGTTTGTTGCGGAGGAGTTGAGGCAGCAGTAGGGGCATAAAGGGAGTAATTAATCTTTGTGAGTGACAGAAGTTGTTTTGCTTTAGCGATGTGTTTGGGCTCCAGATTTCTCTCTCTCTCTCTGTCCTCTCCTCTCAGGGGATGGACCCTCAGGCTTGATCCCAAACCTAGAGAAATATCCACTTTTGACTCTTGATATGATATCCCATTTCACGGTTCAAGTCAGACACAAGGAGTCGGGATGCAAAAAAAAATATCCATTACCATTCGCCATTTAGTCAGTGAAATTCAAAACAGCTCTCCCACTTTATTTTTTGTTCAAATATTCAAAGTAATCAGAAGTCATGCAGTCAGTCAGTCAGGCTTTCCTCCAGTTTTTGCTATTGTTGTCTATTCCGTGGGTGGGTGCGAGTCGTGTATGGGAACTTATTGTGTATGTATGTATGCATGCATGCATGTGTGATGTGGGGGCTGTGTGCCTTCTCTCCGGGATACGAATGATTGATTTGAACTAACAATTTTTCATGTCTATTTTAAATTTAAATTTGACATGCTTTAAAATATGGCTTGAATTTTAATGGAAAGTTATTTATTTATTCGTGCCCTGAAACAACGCAGAATTTCTCCAATTTGTTGTCTTAAATAACATTTTTATTTTACTTTAGGTGCGATAGTAAAAGATCCTCCTCACCGGCGTTGTCTTTTCGAGTTTTCAGAGAAATTGGAATATATTCACACATCCGACTCGCTCACTTATTCCCATCCAACTTCATGTGTGCACGATTCCTGTATCGCATTTCCAATCTCGCTACTTTGCCTGGGTTCTTGCGCCTTTTGTTTATTTTACTTGGATCTTTGATATTTGGAGATAGGAGGAAACAAGAAAGTGATACAATGCAGAGTGGTTCAACTTTCTCTCCAATTTGGATGTGCATAAGTTGTTAAATGAAATGCAACAGCAGCAGCAGCAGCAACAGAGGCGTCTGACTGGGAGACGGAATGGTAGAGTTGATTTGAAATGTCAGAAGAAGCGGAAGAGCTAGAGATTTATGTTTGCTAAGCAATGAACAGAATAAAATCCCGACTCAAATTGTCTCCTAAAAATCCAACAAACTTGAACCCAAGTCTGAAATGTGGGGGAAGGGTGGTGGAAAGCAAACATTATGCCGTTACGAGTCGGGACATTCAACAAAGATGATGTTGCTCAGCTAAGAGAGAGAAGAAGGGTCAGAGAAATGCTTTCACCGCTGTCTCCAATTCAACACCCGACCGCCAGCCAGACCAAATTGGGTAATAATCTTGACAGAATTTGCGGACAGAAGGAGGAATAGTTTGCGTGTGAAGAAAAGATTTCAAAACACACACAATTCATGGGATATTCCACACATTCTCATCAATGCAGATATTTCGAATGCGAATCTTTGATTTGTTGTTTAAGACTATGAGCAGCATAAATATGGCGAGTCGTTTGCCTCTTTTCTGAGTTTTGCTTTCTGCAATGCGGAGGAGGAACGCAGCTCTCGCCCATGTTGCACATATTTATCGTATTTTATACTCGAGGAGTCAGATAAATATTTCTTGTTTTCTATGTATGAGGAAAATTTATAAATTTCATATTCCCATCTGAACTTTTCTAAATATGTCGTAACTTTATCGGCAATGCGATATAAGTTGGGATGACTTTTCACACCCGAAAGAATACAGAAACTCGATATAAAAATATAAAATAAAAATATTTATGCGTGAGTCTGAACCATAGCTTAATTTACTAATAACAATCAAACAAATGTCTTATGAATTTCCGACTCATTTTTCTCATTGTTGTTGTCCTAAAGTCCTTTCTGACTTACATTCATGTTCTTTTGTTTGACAGCGGTGAGGGGTGATTTTGGCTGATGTGAGATGACAGCTGGAGAAATCGTACAGCATTCTCGGTGCTTTCTTAAGAACGAATCTTTATTCACAGGCAGCGACTTCCAGGCAAGTACGTGTACTACCACAAGTCCCCAGAGCATCGGAACCACTACATTTTGTCATTTGCTTTCGCCTTTGACCGGGAAGAGGACGTGTACCAATTCGCTTTCAGTTTCCCGTACTCGTACTCTCGCTGCCAGGCCCACCTCGAACTCCTGGAACAGTTTCCTCATTTCAAGAGAGAGACCATTGGGGCCTCTCTAGTAAGTCACACGTTCTCCACCAATTTTACCACCATCTTATTTCCTTGGCAAAATTGTGAAAACGTCACTCTCAATGCAACCCATGTTCATAAACGAATACACCGTATTGTCAAAACTGGATATGACTGTTTTGGGTAAAAATTTGAACCCAAATTCAGTTCTAGGTAAGTAAGCATTGGGTGCAGAGTGGGGAGGGAGAAAGCCAACTATTTTGAGTACGGAGATCCTTCCTCTTTCTTACTAATCATCGCCACGACGATTACTTGACACCTTTTCTCCCTCAAAGGAGGAGGAAGTCAGATGAAAGACGAAGGCGGAAGGAGGAGGAAGGTGTATTATGTGTTTGATTTATTTGCCACATCATCAAATGTGCCAACTGCCTCAATAAAAATTAGTCATTAACATATCCACGGTTCATTTAGTTTCCTCCATTCCATTCCAAGTTCATTTATTCTTTATTTAGTCACTCGGCTTGAAGAGAAAATTGGCAGGCAGTCAAAAGTCCAATCCAAACTTCAATTTAATTCCAAATTTCCAAGTGGTTTTTATGGAACTGGCAGAAAGAGAGAGAGAGAGATTGAGGTGGTGAACACTTCTCTGGGTGCGTAATGCATAATGGGGGATATTCGGAGCTAAGAGAGTTTTTCTTTATGTATGTGCTTCTGGAGGAAGGGCTGCTAATGACAGAGAGGAGAAGCACTTTCGCACACAAGCCTTGTGCTGCGGTGGGCAGACTGACTGGTCCATAACAGGAGAAAGCGGAGAAGAAAATGATGTTCTCACGAAAACTTTCATCGCCAAGTCAATTACAAGTTTCATTCATTCTAATCAGGAGTTGTTACGCGAGTCTAAAAGGCTGGTGAATTTTGACAGCTGTCATTTTATTGTTAGCACAAGTATACAACAAATCGGCAAGATGAGTAATGAAGAAGTTTCATTTAAAAATCAAACATGGTAGCAGTTCATTAAATACAATACAATTAGGAGGTTCAAGAATTTGATAATTCTCTCATGACCCCAGAAATAAACAATTGGAAGGGACGATGATAGTTAATGAGATAGCAGTATGTAGTAATAATAATAATGGTGATTGAGGTTGTTGAAGGGAACAACAGACTTAAGCTGGAGGGCACTTTGGTCTAATTTTCATCTCAGCCATCTTGATAGCGGGGGCAGTGTATCCGCTAAGAAGTTTGCTGTAGCGCCAGGTCATGCCATCAACATCGGTCGCCTTGTCCTTCAGCTCGGCGTTGAGGTTCACCTGGAAGAGATATTTGACAGTTTAGAAAATAGTGCTCACACTTTTATGTTATATAATTCCAATTGGGAACTTACATAAGCACACCAACCCTTTGAGGCCTTGTTGACAAACCACCATCCACTCTTTGTCTCGGTTGCGCATTTGTCGGCAGTGTCCCTGTCCGGAGTGTTGAAGACGAGGCCATCATGCTTCTTTTCGAATATGTCGCCTAGCAGTTTCAGAGATGAGAAATTGGTGGGCAATAGATTCACGAAGGGATAAAATAAAGACGTTTTTGCACATACCAGCTTGTCCCGTGGTGAATCCTGTCAAGTGGAGTCTGTAGTTGTCAGATTCTGGTCCAAGAGTGAAGTTGCTGTAGGTGGCAGATTTTACCGTGTCGTCAAAATAGGTGAGGGTAACATACAGTTCGTTAGTACACCTCGCACCCATCGCTACGATAGCGTCGTTGCCTGGAAAATTTGATTTTAATAAGGATTTTACAAAATATTGCACAAACCTATTAATTTATTGTGGCTTCACAAAAATTAATTACTCACCTAACCAGTAGTCATTCAAAACGTTTCCAAACCCAACTTTGTACTCTCTCCAGTTTTTGTTGAATTTTTCGGCACTTGACCGAGTAATAGTTCCATAGCCTCGTCGTTGGAATACGGTCCAGCCTCCTCCAGCCGTGTCCATGTCGCACCACACCTGCTTCGGTCCGTCGAGTACTTTTCCGGTGGGCCAAATGGTGTACATTCCTGTCTTGGTGTCCGCACCCTTCGTGGCTTTAGCCTTGTGTTCAGCACAGCTCTCTAAATAACATTCAAAGAAAATGTGACCCTAAAATTATTGCTATTACAGAACAGAATGCATACCGATATATGAGACGCCTTCAGTGCCTCCGATCGGGGTCAGCTTTGCCTTCAGGACGACATCTCGAATTACCGTGACTAGAGCGTTGTAAACCGTTACCGCATTCTCAATGGTTTTCTCATCTGCCAAACTTGCTGCGCTTCCAGATCTGTCAAATAAAACTATGTTCACTCACAAATTTCAAAACCTTCAAATAAAATTTAAATTTATAATTCATTTTTTTTATGTCCGGGTAACCAGGCAGTTTTAAAATTGCAATCAAATCTAAATGTTTCTCAGACTTGTTCATTTTCTCATTGAGTAAAGTACCGAACAACGTCAGCATACCGCACGGGGAGGATATGTGGACTTGTTCCACTTCCAGTGCTACCCAAACTGCTAGAGCTCCCAGTTCGCGTCGGCTGTTTTGGAACTTGACCAATGCTGGCGAGCGTCCCTTGAATGGTGAGCAGCCCCAATAAGACCGTCTTCACGGTGAAGCCTAACATTTTGAAGAAATATTCGCAACAAAAGCTTGCAACTTTCTTTGGCAGAATAAATTAGAAAACTGGTCTTGCTCTGGAGCCAGCGTTTCATTTTATAGTTGCACATGAGCTTAAATTAGTTATGAAGTGCTAATTAAAAATTTTATTAGTCAGAGTCTGCCATAGATTGGCATGTTTTTCACTGCACGTGCAACATCCGTTCTGTGCAAAATTCGCGTATCTCAAAAGAGTAGGAGAGGATTATGCAATGTGAGATGATACGCCTGTTTTTCTGCAAGAACAAAAACATCTCAATCCTTTTGTTTTATATAATACACGATATTTCCAGTGGTCTAGTCATTTTTATCATTTATGTAACTTGGACCAATTAGAGTCCAAAAGTGGACCATTTAACGGAAGTTATGAAACAGTAGCAGACTCGTCCAGTGACATACTCTGATTAGCAGTGCACTCGTTTATTAATAATGATTGTTTGTTATTGAGAAGTTGTTTTTCCTAAGTGGTTTACATAAGGGTTAAAAAGATTCCAGCGAGTGAGTGTCAACTAATAAACCACATTAATAATTATAGCAGGATGCGATTATCATTGACATTGGTTTTCTGCTGTGGTTTAGGGGCCGTCTAAAATTCAAGCATTATTACCGTCTAGCAACAAGATAAGGAGGATCATCTAGCTTACATAACGTTGCAAATGACCTCATTACAATTCAGAAGATTAGGTCATTACAATGTCATTTGGAAAAAAATTATCATCTGTTGATATTTCACAAAAAATGAGAATAGATCACACATTTTACGCTGCTGGGTATCATGGCAGCATCAATATTGGTGAAAAAAGACATGAAAATGCTTCTGAAAAATAAAACTTGAGTAAGATTACTACTCCTCTGCCAACCTACAAGAGTTGGTGGTGGCTGGTTAAACGATAAAAAACGTTGACGGCCGGAGATGCCGGTGAGCTTTATTCATCCTGTCTGATCCCTTCCTTCCTGCTGCAGATGTAATAAAAGTGGGAGCAGCAGCTCCTTTCAAAGAAAAGGACAAAAGGTGGGTTAAAGATGTAACATCTAGATTCAAGATCAACATTGTCTTCGTCCTCACAGGAGCGCACATTGGTGATCTTCCGGAACAACTCCTTTCCCAAAACCACCACATACCATGTGACCAAACAACGCCCAACTTACCAACGCCAAGAATACACGAGTAAAAAGAGCTTGCAAGACGATAAATACTATAAAAATGGTACAGTTCCACACTTGGCATTAATATGTTTTTAGGGGGCGAGGAAAGCATAAAGATTTCAGACCAAGCAACGCACACTACTTGATGAATGTCTCCCCCACAACTTTTTTTTTCTTTGAGAATGGGGAACACCTGTAAAATCTCTGATGCAATCCATCACTCCGTAACTACTTACTACCGGTGCTTCAGCCTTCCGGCTCTTTTCATTTCTTTTCTCCCTACACATTCCTCTACACAAACAGACAACCTCCACCCTTCTTATTTCGCCCTCTCTCTCTCTTTCCCTCTGAGATGTGAAACACCTAATTCAACCTGATATGAAACTCAATGACACGAGCTGGACAACTGATTACCTTCCTCATCCTCATCCTCCGTATTTTTTCAGAGGGGTCTCAACCAGCGAGAACTACTTACGTATCTACTTGGATAGAAGCCTCTTCCAAACGTATGTGAATGCCCGAGTGGAGACGGATTATTCGAAATATTTTGAGTATTGTGACGATAAGTAAGACGAAGCAACTGTTTACGAGTAAACTTCTCTGGGCAACCAACAACTAGATTTTCCGAGAGAAATCTACTACGGATGATGGAAGTTGCAGGATGAATCTCTAAAAAGGTCCCGTGGTGTAGCGAGCCAGCAGCGTGGGCTAACTCCCCTTGGACACTGGGGATTTAACTTTCTCCAACCTCACCAACGGATACAGATAGCCAAGGGAAAGTTTAATGTGGAATGGAACTTACTTTTACTAGTCGTACGCGAAAAGTAGGAGGAAATAAGCGTGTGAACATTAAGTAGCTGGTGGAATTTCTTCGTTCATCGTTCCTATTGCTGCTACCACTGTTCCTGGTGGCGGTAGTAGTGGTGGGCTCCTTGTCCATTTCAAGTTTCTACATAAGACGAGCAGTGGTAGCGAATTCTTTTCATCCTGCTCCTCCTTCTCATCTCATTTCCTTCAAAAGGATGTTAACTTTAGTGCAAGAAAGGATAAACTACTTGAAGAAGAAGATTCTCAAGGAGACGAATTGATACAACTAAATACTTACTATTTTGGACATGGAAAGAACATGAGGATGATTAATCCAGAGTTGTTTGCATTTCACCTTAAATTGAAATTACCTCGTCAATATATGTATCTTGTAACTTTAAAAGGTCGACTAATACAAGTTCCACTCCATCCATTAGCTGAGGTAATCATCTAAAAACCTTTAATTAGTTAGTCTTCATCAATAGAACGAAGACTTGAAAAACCTTGCTCAATTCGAGCTACTTTTCGGATTTAAACTTTCAAAAGCCAAGCCTGAGAAACGTTTCTTTTATAGAAAAAAGTAAATTAAAATATGTAGCAAACGTCTAAATGCGATCCTCCTTCTGTTCAAAAGGTTTGAAATCTTTCCACGAAAATAATAATGAGTGAGATTTCGACTGGATCCACTCTGCATCAATGTGAGTGAACTAACGACAAGCAGGGTTAATTTATCGTTTTCAAATTCCAATCTCTCTTCCTCAGTAGGAAAAGTGGTGCATATTGACTTCTTTTTCTTATCCAGCAGCACGGCAGTTCCAGTTTGGTTTTGGAGTGAAAACCCTTTTACTCATGTAACACGGGAGCAAGTAGGGTTTCAAGTTAGCGAGGAGAGTGGAGCGGAGAGGAGAATGTCTGGAATATTTTTTTTTCAAGAACTCTTATTTCGCCTCCATCTCACATTTCACGAATCCAAAAACATCTGCTGCTCCTTTCTCCGATTAAAGTGCTTCGATCTAAAAGTAAAGTAAGGGGGACTTATTGGCGTAATAATAATAATATCTCTTTCTCTCTCTGTGCTCCTCGGAATGCATCCTCCATTTCATGCCTCGACTAAAACAAATGTTGTATCAAGGTATGAAATGCAGAAGGAGGAATGGCTGTCAGTTTTTAAGCAGGGAAACACAGTTTTGTAGTTCAGAGACGAGTATTGTATTATTTAAGATTTGGAGATCTGTGTGGTTGAAGGCATTCATAATAATTGTGTCGGAATTTCCATTTTGTTGTCGGTATTCTATTCGTATAACATACTTTTTACTGGGTTGATTTTAATGTAAATTTTGTAATTCATTCAATTCTTTTCATCTTCTTTTATCGTATCTTGAGATATTTCTGACTATGGCTAGCACAATCGTAATTAATTATACTCTCATAAATCTCAATGTGCGAAGTGATTTTTGTATGTTTAGATTATAATTAATTAAGAATTTCATTTATATACGAGTTCAGCTCGAGTTAATAACAGTGCTCAGAAAGTCTCATTCTGAATTGGTAAAGTGCTTCCCATCCCATTATTGAAGGTTTCATTCTATCTCTGAACCTCTGACCTATCACAAAGTTGTAGGAAGGCGGGGAAGCAGTTAAAGCCAGGACTAGTAAATTGTGCATTGTTGGTAATTCTGAAATGAGATCTTTCATTTCATTTAATGATTTAATGCCATTTCCTTCCGTCCTTGTCTCTCTGTCTCTGGAAAGGAATTCCAAGAAGCGCTTTCTCCGACGACTCGTACATACTCCTTCTTCCTCCTCCACATTCACAACCGTTCAGAAAGAAAGGCGAGTTGAGCACTCGCCAGCCAGCCATAATCAAGACATCAAGGCCGATCTGCTGCTTCGTCTGCTAACTGAACGATCCAAATGTTAAGAAGCTCACTGAGAACGAAATACACCATGATGCACTCTTATTACTCGGTCCAATTCAATCCGAATTTTCTCCACTTGTGCTCATAGCCGTGTAATTTAAATCCAATTTGGATTCCTTACACAACGTTTTACTGGGAGGCAATTTCAAAACGTTTTGTCTAATTAGGCCTGCTTTCCCTTGATGAACTTTCTCTCTCTCTCTCTGCCGACTACTACTCTGGGAAGATTAATTTTCAACACTTCATCAATCGCCGACTCTTCAAATTCTGTTGGATGTAGACAGACGAGTAGGAAAAACTTGCACTGCATGCAAACTTTATTAAAATCTTAGCAATGCCCAGATAATGTGCGAACTTGGACTATTATTCCACAAATGGGTTTTCTCCGTCCTGAAATATACAAACCTATACATACGGATATTTGTCGACTTGCTGCATTAATATTGTCGAGCGAAGCAAACCTGACAGCAATTTGTGCACTTGTTCGACTAAAGTAAAGTATTGGGGAAAGCTAGAGCAGCACTCTTTCCTATGTCTCGTCTCGTACATGTTCTTTTTGGAGTTGGAGGAATGTCGCTTAAATTTTTGAATGTGGTGGAAAGCAATAAATGAAAGCCACAAACAAAGTTTAGCGTCGCCTGGTTCAACTATTTATTTGTTTTTGCTGTTATCTTAGTTAAGCTACTGGTTTAGTTTGTCTGGGAACAACAATTGTAGAAAATTTCATCGGTTGAAATTGCTCTATTTTTGCTCATATCTTAACAGTACCCGGTCTGCTATAGGAAAAGGAAGGACATTCTGTGCCACATTTTTCTGTACAGTCAGTCACATTTTGTTTCTATATTACATCGTTACGCAAGAATGCCACTTGTTCAAATTAATGACTATCCAAAGAAGGCAAAAAATTGGGAAATGGATTTTGCTCCAGTAGATGTGATGCTATGAACTTTCTAGTTTGTATTTTCTGGAAAAGCACTTGAACCGGAAAAGAAGAATAATATTAAATACTCTTTTTTTGTTTCATTATGTTACATAACATGATATTATTTCTTGTGCTGGAGTTTTTGTTGGTATTAATGAATTCGTTCCAGTTGGCTTTTCTGTACTTGAGAATGTCCTATACACCACGCATTTGGTCTGTCTGGAGACAAAAATTTAGGAATTTCTTGCCCAAAACTTGAGGACATGAAGTTTGCTGGTGACATTTGGGCAGTTTATTAATAATGTGTCCTTCCTTTATTTTCTTCAGGTTCGATCAAGTGCATGAAAATGCTCATGATTGCAAATAAATTGCCTCATCTAATCTCAGAATTCTATGAAGCCTATCTCCGATTCCGATGCGCCTAGTTTTTGTTATTCTGTCGAAATATTCGTTTCTAGTTTTTAATGAATAAGACGAAGAGAAGAAGACGTAGGAAAAGGGTGCCGTAGTAGACGTCCAATGTTTGCATGACATTTTCCACCGCCGCTGATTTCACACATTTCTTTCTCCTCCCCACTCTTCTTCTGTCTGCCGTTGAGCGCTGAATGTTGTGAAAGCTGGGGTGTCATAAATTTTGGGATTTTGGCAAACGAAGTTTCCCAAGTGCTGAATCCCTTGTTGACTTTTGTTCGCATTCTCCTATTGCCCGCATTCAACGGGGAACCAGCAATGTTGCCTCAAACAAACCACACACACAGCAGACTTCCCCCTTGGCACCATACTATCCACCCACCCCATTTGGACTATATCGCGTTCTGCAATAATTGCGTTCCTCTCCACTTCGTCCTAATGTCGCAACGACCATTCACTTCCGCGAATATCGTCTACAATGTGATATCTAATGTTGAATGTAATTGCGAAGGAATGTTTGCTCTGCTGGTTGGATCTCGGCTCCTTTTTCTGGACGAGAAGTTCCTTTCAGATCTTCAAAATTTTGAACCCGTCCCAATCCTGAGACAATGTAGCTCCTCCGGTTTCCATTGAGGTCCCATTTTAGTCCAGATTATTTATGGACATTCTCCATTTCATCTTCTTCTTGCGATCCTCTGTGTATGTAACTTCCAGCCACCCAACCATCGCATTTCCTTTGATAGCACATTGCGTCACTTTAGCAATTCCTCCGCAAATGGATGCACGTTTAAGAAGGCACGTACAATTATCGTCTAAAGGCTCGCTGCTGATTTAGAATCACCTAAAATCACTTTACTCTGGCAACATGGGCTCTACGTACGTAAGTCCGTATAGTCGTGGTATGTGGGGCGGAATAAATAATAGGGACGCACAAGATGTGTAGATTTTGTAATATGAATTTGAGTATCATTCCCATCAGAAAAAATATGATATCGATGATCAATGGCTATTGAAAAACGGTTGGTGTCTCCCGAGACCAGGCAGCAGGCAGGACGAGGGCTAAAATAATATGAAAAATGGCCCCAGTCTGACTTGACCAGTGGTGCGGTGTCATGTTCCGCTATGCAATATGTCCGTTTACTTCTTCTTCTCTGGTGGCGATATCAGTTCATTTCAATACTTTCTCCATCCGCTACAATCCGCTTTGTCATAAATTCGCTACATAGTCATCGTCGGAGTTTTGGACTCCTTATCTCATCCACATTCACCTTCTCCTCTCTCCCTCACACATTTTCACTCCTGAATGCAAATGGTATAAAACTTAAGGCGAGTATAGGTAGCCGTTGAAATATATAATATTAAAAAATCAGGGCACTTACACTTCTCCCAAATTTTTTGGCGCATTTCTCCAGCAAAGTTTCCACTGCGGGACATTCTTTCACTTACTTTCCGACTTTGAGCCCAGCCCAATCTGATTATTTATTGCAAGTGACAAAGAAGAAGAAGAAGAAAGTCAAGTTGAAAATGGGGCGTTTTCGAGCTCTGCATTATATTATATGGTGCTGGTGGCAGTAAGAGGAGCAGCAGCGGAGGAGGACGTATACCCCAGCACCATACAGTTGGATTACGTATTGTTTCTCATCCTCTGAGGAAAGCAAAGAAAAATATCCCCATTCCCACTTTCTCTAAAGAATTCAAAGGGAGTGGGAATGAGGGAAAACAGCCTACTCAATTGATTGTTTTATTCCTATTTCTGCCTCTTGTGCCATTCCTACATTTTTGGGGGTGAATTCAATCCTCCTCTCTGTCGACCGTCCTGGTTTCATCTTCTCGCCATAATATTCAAACTTGTTCCCATCTTGGCGAGAACAAGGAGAAGAAGAAGAAGAAGCAGCTTTCTCTCACTCTGTGTCTCTTTCCGTGTGGTGGGTGAAGGATATGTTGGAATTCGTAAGGAGACGACCGACGAGAGAGGCTAAAATATGTTAGTGAGGAAAAATACAAAGGAAGGGGAGATAACAATATTTCATTTTCTCCACCTATGACTTTTGATCCTGTGAGAGAATGTTGGTGGAGGACATAAAGAGCGTCAAATATCTGAGGAGAAAAAGTGGCTTCTTAACCTGATGCATAATAAGAGAAGAAGATGAAGAAGAAGAAGACGGAGGGAGAAAGTGTATGCGGTTGGTTGGGGAGCGTGTGGTATTCATGCTACGAAATTCACTCTCCGTGATACTTTACTTACTTAACTTTTGTCACTCTCCTCCTCGTTCGCTTAAACATACAAGTCGTCGGCGGGATGAGGGTGTGTAGAACAAAAAACCACCCATGACAACCTCCTCCTTTGTGTTTGGGAGGTGAGATAAAAACTTTACAACGGCAAAATCTCTCCCTGGTGAAAGCATCCGTCAATATGAGAGATTATTAAACTAGTTGATAGTACGAGAGAGAAATATCAAGTGAAAGTAGGGATGATGATTCAATATGTTGTCAAGTTAGGCAAGCACTTAGCTGGAAAAATTGTGATATTTTCAGCAAAATCGAAAACTGGACATCATCACGATAACTAACCTGCCACCGAGTGGACTTGTGGGGGGAAAACGACCAAAAATGGTGGTCATCCTGGCCCGAATCAATCCAGGAGAGACGCCCACGTCCTACATTGCTCAGGGTGGGTGGACCCTAATCTAATCATGTCTAAATTCCACTAACCTTTCAACTCAAAATTTAGGCTTAATGGACTTCATGGTCAGCAGCCACCCACTCGCAGGGGCACTCCGGGACCACACAATCATAAAAATTGTGCCAATGATTAATCCTGACGGGTCATATTTGGGAAATTATCGGTAACCTTGCGAAAATAAAATCAATGGCGAGTGCAAGAACTCAATATTGCGGTAATTCTTGCAGGACTTCGCTGATGGGTTATGATCTCAATCGACATTGGAATCAAGTCTCTCCTTGGTCACATCCCACGCTTCATACGATAAAAAACGTTCTGATCGACTTGGATGCAAGCAAGGTGAAATTTTCCACATTTCTCGAAAATATTTGCATCGACGAGCGAAGATCAATGGATATTAATTTATTTTTTTAATATCACAGACCATCGACCTCGACATGGTAATTGACCTTCACGCCCACGCCAGTCTCATGGGCTGTTTCATTTATGGCAATGCCTATGACGATGTTTACAGGTAGGAATTTAGTGCATAAATATGTACATAAGTTATACACTCAATTACGATTTAATACTCGAACGACAAAATATTAGGGAAAAAATCATACAAAAATCTTGTTCGTCACTAGATACGAATATGAATGATCAGTGGACCCTGAATTATAAAGCGCATCAGTAAAAAAAAAATACGCAACTAAAATCAAAATAAAGTTTTCCTTCAGTTCAGTTCAGACAATTCCATCTGATGGGTTTTCGCATCACTTGCATTTCGATAGTAAAAATCAGTAAAAATCACTCTTGTACTGCAATCATTTTTTAGTTTGAATATCAATCTTGATGGAACTTCGATTAAATCGACAAGAAAATATATTTGAGTAGAACAAAGATTTAAAATGTTTGCAAAGGACTCGAATGGAGAGAATAATTCAACAACAGCATTATTTTACAGAGTGCAAGAAGACAGAGTTCGAGGGCAGAGGAGAGATGTACCCAGCTCGAAATCCTTTCAGTTCAATTTTATATATTTTCCAACTCGAGGCGACTCCAGCTTTATTGTGTCGGTGTTCGCATCGTTGAATAAAAGCTTGCTTCACAAAGTCGGACCCCATGTCCATCACCATCACTTGTGAATTGGTTGGAGAAAGCATTGAAGCGGAAGAAAAAGAAAGCCAGAGTTGCATGAGATCAGTTCAGAGTTCACTCAGGAGCTTACACTCTCAGGCTTCCCAACTATTTTCCCAGATTCTGGTTTGTTTTTTACAATTTGGAATACAGTGGTAGGGTTGGGGCCGAGATTGAGGGAGCAGGACCAGCGTTTTGATCTTCCATCAACCATTGGCGTTGGTGGACGTTCAAACTGGTCCCCAATTACTGAGGTGGGTGGCGACGGAACAATTTCAATTTTGTTGAATACTTTCCACTTGTCGGGTTTCTCCCGAGATGCGGGTGCGGGTCTCGAGCTGGTTGACTGACACAATAAATGTACATCGCATTTCAATAGCTTTGTTGGACTTTTAGACAGTGCTGTGCCAAGAGAGTTGAATTTAGATGGTTTGGTTTGGTTGGCAATTTTCTGCGTGGTCGAATCAGTGAATTGGCTCCTTCCTTTCATAGTCCACTCCATTACAACACACCGCAATATCCAGCTCACTTTCGCCGACTCTCTCCAATGCTGAGGGTGCTGGTGCTGGTGGTGGTGGTGGATGGGTAGATGGAGAGTTGGTTGGTTGGATTCGAGAGAAAGCAGTGAAAAACGCATCCGTATTTGTATATGTGTCGTGTCATTCAAGTCAAGTCAAGTGAGGAGCTCGCTTCTCCAGGGGAGATTCATAAATCAAACGTAGAGTTACTGATAGAAAATGGAATTGCATATTTAAACTTTCATGCTTTCTCCGTGTCTTTACAATGAATAATGGTCAACACGGGAGAGTGGGTTTTGTGGCTGACACTCGGTAAATGCAGTGATGGCAGCAAATGGTCGTGTCTCTCTCATTCAAAAGGCGCCTACAGCAGGAGCATGACAGTCTCGTGACTGTGAGGAAGTCATTATTTGTGGGTGTGGCATTTGACAGTGTGGTTTCTTCGTCTTCCTTCTTCTCCAAGTAATAATATAATGAGGAGATGGAGATGTAAAGAAATTATTTGCTCCGTGTACCTGTTGCTGCTTGCTTTCACTAATCCCACCACCGTCTATTCTATCGAGATGCTACTTACCAACTCCTCGTCAGGTCTCATTGCACTGCTAATCGGAGTGCGTGATGATATTCATCTCTGGAATATACACACATCCATGGCACAGTCTCCCATTGGGCCTTTGAATTTTTAAGCATATTTATGTATACACTAGCGTATAGCCCGGCCAAGGCCGGATTCTAGAGTTCCAGTGGGGGGTGTGCCCAAAGCGAAAAATCCGTCATACTATATTTTAAATAATTCCCAGTGGAGACTTTGTCATACTACATACATACATCAGACTGAGGGTTTGCCCAAGTCATACTGCATTTTAATTAACCTGGTCACAGTAAAATTTGATTCCCCCCTGTGGGAGTAGTTGAATAGCTAATTACTTAAATTCCCGTCGCGTGGGAGTAACTGCATAGCTAACTATTTAAATTCCCACGCTTCACGCTCCCGTTAAGTTCCATAAACCCCGTTAACTTCTACAATTAACGCCAAGCTATTGACGGATTCGGATTCAGCGTCAAAAATACATTCGAATTGATATGCGACATCACGAATAAGCCAGATTTGGACACCACGGTCACGGCGAGGTCACGGGGGCCTCGCAGGTCAAAACCATTGACGGCGTTGGATTCAGCGTCAAAAATACATTCGAATTGACATGCCACTCGCTGTGGGTAGAGTTTCTCAAACTAAAATAATTAATTAATAGTGTTTATCACGATCACTTATCATGATAACCACTATTGATGAGTGATGTATGTATGTGGGGTGTACATGTTCATGTATTCATTTATTCATGCAGTGCAGTGCAGTGCATGCAGTGGTTGCTCCGCTTCCTTCTTTGTCTACTGTATGGGGCAATTTGCATTGCGAAGACGGACCCAGGGACCCAGGGATCATACTAACACTTT
Organism: Folsomia candida; assembly: GCF_002217175.1. NCBI lineage: Eukaryota > Metazoa > Arthropoda > Collembola > Entomobryomorpha > Isotomidae > Folsomia > Folsomia candida. Next base: position 4,243,527 of record NW_019091198.1, read on the forward strand.
ATTAGAGTAGATGTGTTGGACACTTAAAAAGTTTACATCCATGCATCCTATAAATTTCAAGAGTTTTTTCTCTTGTTGTTGTACAAGTGTGTGGTTGCTTTACCAGGAATTGGATTACGTATAGTTGGCGAGTAAGAAAAAAGTAAATGGTTTTTATTGCCTTGTCTGGCTACTTGAAAATCAAAATCTCAAAATCTGCCCTTGGGATCCATTCACTCGGTTTATTCTAGACGAGTCTGCCCGCTTGTTTCATGCAATGTAAAGCGTTTCTCGGCTTGATGTCTTGAATCCCCAATACACCAGTCAATCCGATCTTTCTCTATCCCACAAAATCCAAACAAATTCGGGGATCCAATCCTTAAGCGAAACATGCGTTGCAAATAAGCACCTCCACCATTTCATCTCGAGAGGAGGATGGACTCTCTTCCAAAACTACTCGACTTCAACGAAGCAAAGTTTCGTATTTTTCTCTGCCTGGCACTCCTTCAAAGACACGTCCAAATTAGAAAGCGGCTTTTATTACAGGGGCGAGATTCAGTATTTACGGCAAAATGCAAAGTGTTGTTTCACAAGAGGGTTGGCAATATCAGTGATGAGTTTGCTGAGGTGAGGCAACTTTTACCCTATTACGAGAACCTGCCAGCCCTCGCTATGAGGAAATGCTTCAGGAGAATTGTGATGATGATGAGCAGCGCTTTCTCCACTCATTTATTTATGCGTTCTTCGTTGTTTTGCGGTGGAGGAGGATGCTGGATACCACCGTTTTGAAGCTGGTTGTACATATGCAAGTGTGTACACATAAGACGATGAACATGGTTTGGGTTTAAATTGCCCAGTGACGTTGAGTCATGTGGGGATTTATTAAATCTACTAATTGGCCGAATTCAGTGGGGATTGACTCCACTTGTCAAATCCAGCCAAATCATGTTGTTGTGCATTTGCTTTGTGTGAAATTCAAATACTTATCTTCCTTTGTTTCGGTCGGAATGTAGTTTGCATTTATTACTTCTTTCTCCTCCGCCTCTCTTCCCATCCACCTCGTCCCCTTCGGAGGCATCATCCACCATGCACACCACACCACCAACTTTGTGTGTATACTTGATTCTCCTAATACAAACTAGCAACCCTTCATTCATTCTGCTTCTTGGTGGTCGTTGCATAATTCATTATCTTTTTACTGTTGTCTGAGTATGAATGCATGTATGCGTTGTGAAGGGTGGCCTGGCTCAAGAGCCAGACCAGCGGAATGAATGAATAAATTAATGGTAGAATCGGTTATCAAGAGTATCTCCACGAACTTCAAGTTATAAAATCACGTCAAATCAACTGCGACATTCGGGTTGGTACCGTCGCCCATGATTTGTTCTCTTCCAACATGATACAAGTTGTAAATACCCGAGTTGTTGCCTTTCTGTTGACGATGGTGCTCGTACTTAAGGTACCATCGCGTATCTTTGGTTTGCGGTGTTTTCCAGAGTAAAATTAAACATCCTCGCCTATGATGTATGTGTGTAGGTAGGTAGGTAGACACGTAGAGGCACGGATATGTCCAGTAATACCGCGTGGGAGCATTTGTGCGATATAAATTAACCTGGATTTATTGGGCTTTAGATCAAAATCAATTTTATGTCAAATTGTTAAAATTAGGATCACTATTCTGATCTGTGCGGGTTGACTAGTTTTCATTAACTTTAAATATTTAAACTCAATATTCTTATTTTTGTCCTTGTAATAATTAAACGGCAATAGTTACACATAATGTCGTCGTATTTTGATAAATGACTTATCTTTATTTGAATTTGTGTAGATTTGAAAGGCACATTTTATTCCCGAAACTGCTCGCCCATAACGCGGAAGACTACAATCCTTCACACACAATGTACAACAGGGATCCAAACAAGGCTGGAACTGCGAGACGGTAATATCGCTTCTTTTCAATGCACTTATATAAATTAACAAAAAAAAATAATGCATCAAACCTTACACATTCAAAAATAGTGTCTAGCCATGTACAAAAATCGGAATAAGAAATCCCAAGGCGGCATCAGAATAGTAGTTACTTAGCAAATACATATGTAGAACTTCTCATAAATTTAATATCCAAGTGGAACTCGAGGAAGCTAATTTATATGCGTCTTGTAACGTATCCTAACTCAATTCCTCTTCACACTTTCTCTGCATCGCCATTTTCCCCACAAATCTCACACCGCAACTGTGCACACACACGTGAAAAACTCTTTTCATACGAATCGAATTATGTCTAGAGTTCAACAGAACATAATTTCATTTATGTGGAACAGATATGCATGCAAAGATTTGCGAGGACAGCGTAAATTACTGACGGAGCGAATAGAAGCAAATATTTTGCACGTGTTTTTTACGACGTCAATTTCGCCCTTGTCATACGTATTAAAATTTTCGGTGTAAATTTAACCAATGGAAAAGTATCTTCATCATCATCAAGGTTGTATCAACTGTAGTGAAAATAAGGATTAAACCAGCAAGGAAAGCTCTCTCTCTCTCGGTGATCCTTTTTCAAGGACAGTATCGGATTACGTGCGGTTGGGTGTAACAAAAGAATCTGGTGGGTTGTAATCGCACGTTCTTCCTTGTTGCGTCTCTTTCTCGCGGAATTTCATCCTCGTGGTGGCTGGCGAACTCAATTAGTTCAAAGTCAGAAACTTTTATGACAAATGTCAAGGGTTAGCTTTGCAATTACTGTGTTAGTTACGACGACTTGTAAGTGAACCTTCATGCAGGCGTGATAGGAATTTTGACTAAAAAATAAGAAGGAACCCAAGTTTTATTCGTCAGAAATTGCAATAAGAAAAAGAAGCTAAATAAGATTACCCTCGGCTACCAAATGCTACACGAATGCTCATGTGTAGAAGACGGGCTGTGCTTTTAGTGAATTGTGCTATACCCGTATAATTCCGTATATCTAGGTGCCATTAGAGGTGCCATTTAATTGCAGTGGGCTTTTTTATGTAACAACCGGACATACTGTGTAATTATTTCAAACTGTTCCTTGTTTCAGGCATTTGTGCGAAATACTCCGAAATACTGTGAACGTCTACACCATGGAGGTTTCATACTTTGGCTACACACAAGCTTTGTCCAACGCAATCATAACTTATAATGAAGATGGATGTAAGCGTTTTTTCTTTCAAAATGGACTTGCAAAAGTATTTTCTTTACGCAGATTTTTTTTCCTACAGATTTAAGACTTGGCCGGAACTTGGCAAGAACTTTCTTTGAGTACTATAAAGCCACTGGGATCATTCCACAGACAGTGTTATCCGCCACAGCAGCAACAGCACCGGGGGATGACAACAACGACCGAGGAGGAGGGCACAAGAACAGCATGCGAGGAGGAAAAAGCCGACCAAGAGCAAGATCTAGGACGAAGGGGAAATCCCGGGATAAATCTCACACCAGGTCGCCATCTAATCCTAAAGACGGAATTGCAGGAGCCATCCCAGCTAACACTAATGTTAATGACAACGACAATGAGGACGACGAAGGGGAGAACGAGATGGACAAGACGGTGGTAAAACTGCCCCAATTAACGAAAGAAATTGCACGACATTCGGACTCTTCGGATATCGACAGTTCCGACGAGGAGCAGGTGAAAGTCAGGGCGACGAAAAATGGGACTATTTTCCAGCAACAATACATCAGACGGAGGTCGTCCACGGCTAATCCCCTCCTCCAAACAACCAGGTCTCGTACGGATACTAATGGAGACAATGTCACTAATGTGTCCAATAATCATAATGGAAAAGGCCATACTGGGAAAAGTCACCAACCCACGGGGCGACCAGTTCAACTTCTCAACCTCTCCGAGACTTCTCCCCAACGGGGTCCGCTCTCCTTTACGTCTCAACCTAATGAAGTTGAAGTGAAGAAGGCTGCTTATCAAACTTTCGACTTCAGCATTTTAAAAGAGCACCGTCATCACGGGCATGTATCCAGGGAACTGCCTGGCCATAACGGTGCATCTGCTGTATCCACCACCACCACCACGAGGCATAAAGTGCGACGTTTCACGCACAAGCGTCCCGATGAGACGGAAAACACAAGAAAAATCGGCGGAGGTGGAATAATTGGGAGAAGAAAGGGACGGGTGCGAGAAAGTCGTCGTCGGGAAGTGCAATCCGAGACGGAAACAGAGTCCCCTTGTTTGACAATAATTGATTTCAACATGTTAATCCGTAAAGCGTTGGAGGGCCGGGGAAGTTATGGTGGTGGGAAAGGGAGGGATGGCGGATGGCGGGGTTGGTCATCTGGTCATCGGTTGCGAGACCGAAGGGAGATCAGTGGTCATGCCACGGACGGCGGTGGTGGTGGACCTTCGATCATGTTATCAGGGAGACGAAGGAACAATGTGAGACGACGAAGAGCGATCCTGCTTCGAGGAACGGTAACAGATTGCTCCCCATGGGAGGAGGATGACGAGGACGCTGCTGCTGCTGTTGGCACGTTATCATCCGACTCCAGTGATGATGATGTCCTCTCCCCTCACGCTGCCTCATCCTTGAAGGGAAACCTCACAAGACGCGACTTTAATTTGAATAAGAAGGGAAACAGAAGACGAGTGGGGAGGCGGAAGAGATCTCCGGCAACTCCAACCCTTTCTCCATCTCCAATATTTCTTCCGCAATAATTCTTGTTCTCCCTCCTACTGTCGTCGCTTCGTCTGCTATTAACACTTTGCATTCTACACAGAAGAAAGTGAGCCAAGTGGGTATGAATCTGAATTTTAGGCAGGGTCCCAATTTTTTCTCCTGCCTCCTCCACTTTACCAAAACTTGTAATAAAAACCATGAGTCATTTCTTTTCCAAAATGGAATTGTTCAACAAGAAGAATTCTCTCTCTCTCTCTTTGTGTGTACTTATCGTTAGAACGAGTCAGGGGTCAAATGAATTTAATTTCAGCAAAAGCGTGAACAAGTCTGTTACCGAACCTCTTTCTTGCCAAGTACAAGTTTTGATAAATTATGGTGCTTTCTTGTGGAAAGAACGGAACACAACGACGGCGAGGAGCGAGAGGTCCCACTGATACACACCACGCTTGAAGATGCACACAATGTCCTACATTTTCACACATATTTGCATTTTGCATAAGAAAAAGAACCACAATTTATAGATGTTCAATTCAAGTGACAGCACTGATATTCCAAATATGCAGCAGCAAATCGCTGCAAAAAAGAAGCAAAAATAAAATCATCTAAAAATAAAATCTGCAAAGTGTTAGAATGGGCAAACGAAGTGTATTGTGTTTAACTCCGTTTAAAGAAAATAAAATAGTGCACTTTTCCATCCTATTTTATTTTAGACAAGTTTTTCTTCAAATTAATAAACCTCCCACACACATATGTAAATACATACACACATGTTGTTCCATACCGATGGTCCCTCCCACGCATTGTATTTTTGCTCACTATGTATGCTCTTCATCTTCATCTTCATTCATTGTTCGGTTAGCAAAGTGTTTTTGCCAATTCAATTTACAAAATCATAAAAGGAGTAAAAGCAAAGTAAACTCTTTACGTAAGTCCTCACTCGCCTTCTAAGTATTCTTCCTTGGGAGAAGGAAAGCTAAAAAGTTTTCCCCATCACAGGTGAATCACGTCCCAATGTATGTCATATTAGCGGAGAAGACGAAAGGTCGCACACAAAGTTGGAGCTGAGAAGGTCCACCAGTACGTAGCCTGACATGTTCAATCTCAATCCGATTAGGACAACAATAAGTCGGAGCGAATGTCATGTACTTACTCGCAGCAACCCGGACGGGGAGGACGTACAGTGGTTTTCAGGGGTCAATCACATTACAATCCAGACAAAGAATATGTATGTATCTTCGTGTGATTGGGGTGGTGAGCACACGTTTTTCTGTAATCCCTGGAAAAGAGCTTACTTTCAGTACATGCATACACACCGTGTTAACTACCATTATCATTTTATCAGTATATGGATCCCGATATACGTACGGAGACTGTGTCGCACAACCAGCAGTTAATTTCCCAGTTAAAATTCTAGCCCCGACGAAAATAACTTTAAATCCATCAGACAGAGATATCGAAGGCCTGTAATTAACGAATTCAATTAACGTTCATCTTCTTTGTTCCACCTTTTCATTAGGGCATCGCGTGATGCATGATATTTCTTGAACAAGATCAAAATACGAATCAAATTCGGTATGTTTTCTTGCATTCTTCTTGCGAAGGAGGAATATAATACGTTTGGCGTGTTAAGGCTGCTCCTCCAGCCAGGATCGTAATTAAATGGCGCAGACCGAAGAATGCAAAGTATACGAGCACCGCAACCCAAAGAAAGAACTAAATATGTAGAACCTCACACGCACAGCCGTTGAGACAGAAGGGGAGAGAAAGTGAGAGTCTTGGCTTTCTCTCAAAATGATTTATATTCTCAAATTTCTTCAGCTCGATTGGCGCACTGACCAAAAAGGCAAGATCAATCTTCATTTTTGTTTCATACTGTATTTGGACATAAATTAAGAGTTTGGAATTTTCCATTCTTCCAAGATGAGTTTTTCGAGTGCTTTGCTCAACAAGCAAGAAATTAACAGCGGGATAAAAACATGATGATCATTATTATCGTGAATTAGGTTCCATACTTTCACTCCACGAAATTGGTTTTCCATTCACATCACGACAGACACGAATCGTACTCCACACTGCAGCACTCCACGCCATACGCCGTTCTGCTAACTCCAAGTCCGTATTATTAAGCTCCGACGACGTATATGCGTGTCTACGTACCTAGAAATATAGCAGCGAGAAAGACTCCTTCATTCATTGTGGATCAAGGCATGCTTAAATATCCGAGTTCATTGCAGTCTTTTCGGTAGAATGAAGTTTTGGATCTCGGCTCATCATATTCTGCCACGATATAAATCCACGAGTTTTTTCACAGAAGTAAATGAAGCTCTGGCCCTGATTTTCGTCAGTTCTAGGCGATGCACTGATGAACAGAATAAGACGTTCTCCCAATCCTCTAAAACTGGGAAGCTTGTTCCGCATACATAGGCACATAAGTACATGGGATAGGTATCCATCCATCTTTCCTGCTTTTTACTCAATCCAGGATAAAGATTTCAAGATTTTCAGACGACTTTCTCGATTTCAAATTTGGACGGACAAAGGAGTAGAATAGTAAGATTATGCAAATTTACTTCCTAAAGGTTTTGGACGTGAAAGTATTCCCTTCTTCTAATAATATACCCGTATTATGTACGTAAGTACGGAGGGGATAAACCATCTGGACGGCCATAGACCGTAGAAAATGCTACTCTCTGATCTGACATTTCTTTTTTAGAGGAGGGTCAAAGCCGATAATCTAGATCAGAGACAACATGCATGGACGGCGACAGTTGTGAATTCGATTTCTTGAGATGAATGCCACGCCATCGTAGCATGTACAGTGCGTGGCGTGCCGTCGTCCAAGTTCTGACAAGACTATCAACACGGACGGAATACCGACCACGTTTCTGCGTAGGTACGTCCGTCTTGAACCCTTGAACCCTTGAGCAAGTTTCACAGTAAACTCTTCTTCTTAAGTCACACATTCTTTTCAAACTCAAGCGGTTTAAGCTCACCTATGAGTCAAGAAGTAAAAGTCGACAAAAAAGTGTGAAAATATGCCAAGGAAGGGTGTTAACGGAACGATATTTAAACAGTTAAGTTACATAAATACACATTTTCTTCATTTGACAGAGAGTGATGACTTGGATAAGTTTAGATAACTTTATATTCGGTTATTGTGGAATCCCCCAATGTGAATTTGGACAAGCCCTCAAATAGCGTCAGGGCACTTCACATAACGACCGGACACACTGTACATAAGATTCGTCATCATTAAATGCTGAAAACTAACTGGCAAAATAAGTATGTATGTAAGATGCGACACGTCTCATAATAATTTTACGACCCTCACAAACATATGTAACTGCATTGCATAGGGGATCAAATAGCACGAGACATGTTTGCCAGCTACAAAACAAGGACAAAATTACCTATTCAGCGATTTGACCCCACACAAACCGTATTTTCATTCCAGAGTGAAACGACTTGCACTTCCTCCCGCCCTAGATACACACGGACTGTCGATAATTTATTATTATTTATTACAAGCAATATCCGAGTAGCGTAGTGACGCAGGAATTGACGAGTCCAAGTAGTGTCACGTAATTTTATGTGCTATTGGTTTTTACGACACTTTGAATAAAGTCGTGGAACGGGGGCATTTGCTTTAATAAAATTGAATGGCGGACTCTTTACATGTCATACTAAACTGGTAACTAGTTGAAATAAATCTCAAAACACAGGCAACAGTTCCATGTCGTACGTATCGCTCCTGCTACCGTCGTTCCAAAGTGAAATGAAGGAGGAAATAAGGAGTTAAAATGTTTAAAGCGAATTGCACAGAGCAATTTCACGCCCTTGCGACCCTCTCTCCCGTGGAAACAAATGGGAATGGTGTTTCCGAACTTAAATTTTCACGGCCCCACTCCAAGGAATTCTTTCCTCCCGATATTCGCATAATGTTTCCATTTATGGACAAACCTCAGCCCATGTGTCTTCATAAGGATGACCACCCAATGGGTCTCTTGTCACACTAAAAGGCTGCATTCAGTATTCTAATCTAAAATGACTTTTGCATTCCACCGTAAATCACCAAGCTCATGTGTTGGCCTTCCTCCTCCCTCCCCGGTCTCAACGCTTTCCATTAAACCATTTTCAAAATAGTGACAAAGCTCTCGTTCCCGATACAAGTTGTCACCTTCGTACGTACCAGAAATCCCGTATCCCGTAGCAGAAATACTATACACGTATATACCTTATATCAGCATTACTCCGTACGTAGGCGTAGTTATGCTGCTTTAGCTTCTCCCGTTCCCTCCAACGACAATTTACTGGAGGAAAAAAGATAATATCGTAAATATCCCAAAATCGCATTTCAAGAAATAAAACTCAGCGACTGGTTGGTTTTCATACAACGAAGAGAAACTGTTTCGTAGGTTTAAAAAATAGAATTGCCTTCTGATTTCCAGCATCGATATCATCTGCACGTTTTCGCTCTACCTTTACAGCCAGTTACCTTTCTACATTTACAACTCGACACTGGTGGAGTTGTACGTGGGAGAAAGTGGTGTCTAACATGGCATGGCATGACTTAGCCGATGCTTGCTTTGTATATCTGTTACATGCAGAGCTTTCCTCGCTCCTCGTCCGTCCACACGGTCCAGTTTTCTACTGCTTGATGGAAGGAAAGCCAGTTGGCTTCTTGTCCCAGGGGCCTATCCTATCATGGAGCTGATCACGTTCAGACTTTCTAATCCCCTTATCCAGACAAATGAAGGGCCCTTGTAACATCAATCATCCGTACGACTGATCCTTCGATAGCCAGCTCCTCTCTCTCTCTCTTCTCATTCCAAAAGCAACTGCATACTCGCAAAAAAAAACTTTTACCTGTAGCCACCATATGTTTCGTGTCTTGTTGTGTTTACCAACTTATTGTGAGATGAGAGGCTTTTTATTTATTTTTTTCTACCTTGTTGACGAAATGAAATGCCAACTACTTCTGTTTTGTCGTGGAGGGTTGTCAAAATATAATCAAGGAGAAAGTGGAACGTGATCCCTCCCTTACAAGCCGTAGGAGCTCATTCACTTGTGGCTGGCTGGCTGGCTGGCTGCTATGACTGGTGGGTGAGGCAAGTCTGTATGGTAAACTGAAGGAAAGTTGCTATCTTTAGCTTAATCTTTTGTTCCTCTGATACAACTTTCCTCAATTTCCTCTCTCGTAGTGCTAACCTTTTCAGAAATTCAAGTCGTTAACTCCAGAACTGCGAAGAGTGAAAGTGCAATGTAGAGTCTAAAGTTGAGAGTGGATTCGTGTACAGGTCCTCCTTTCCCTCCATCCTGCCATGCAGACCCACACCAACCAAGTCGGACATCCTTCCAGACTACGAAAATGGAAGACCGCAGAAAGTCGGCGAGAGAAGTGTGTACATGTTATCGTGAAGGAATTTATTCAGAATGAAGCAGTAACTTAACTTATCGCTTGAAAAGCTGCATAGAATTCATCCTCGAGTCCACTTATTCATGGTGTTAAGTACTACTTTTTTTGGTGTCGCACAAACATTGAAAGCCACTAGTACGGCGTCAGAAGAATAAGAAGTCGGTCGGTCGGTCGGTGCTAGGGGAGAAAAATTAAGTCCGCCGCATTACTTTACTGCTGTTGGAGATTCGTCGAACTGAATTCTTTAACGATCAGCTTCAACGGCTCGTAAATTTATATTATGAATTATGTACGTCGACTAAATATATGTTGGGTGGGAGGAGTATGGCAGGACTATGGGAAATGTAGGCCACTAAAATGTATGTACGGATGCTGCGTGAAGTACTATTATTTTGTATCTAAAAGCTTCTATGTATGTAACTTGATTCAACACGAAAGCCTTGCTCATTGTTGGTTCAAACCATTACAGACACAACTTGGACCGGATCGCACACTTCAAATTAGTTTATCACGTAGTTTTACGAAATTAAACTCGTGAAATGAAACATTTTGCCACTCTAAATAAAATCTGACGTCACTACACAGAGCACCAGTAATTTGAAGCAATGGGTTAGAGTGTATTATTTATTCGACTTTTTGTTGGAGTGTTGACACATATAAATGTCAAGCTCGTCGCAGGAAACAGGCCATCATCATCACCGTATAAAATGATTAGGTTCTCCCTCAACTCCAAAGTTGAGGAAGCATTGACTCTGACTGACTCTGATGTCCTTTCAATCAACGCTTCCGAACTATAGAAGCCTGTAAATCATTCCTAATAACCACTCACTCACAACCTCACATCATTCAATAAGTGTGACAATGTGACGGATGCTGCAAAGTTAAATGATTACATGGAATAATGGGGTCCATTTTATCATGATCCTCCTCGAATCTTTGACAATAAATCAACCATAAATCTTCTCATTTTTTACTTTATTAACTGGCGTGACCTCATTTGTGACCCGATATAGTTGGTCTGTGAAATCAGAATTATTATATAAGTACACAGAAAGTAGAGGGGACCAAGCTAAACCACGGAGGAGATGAGGATGCCGTATCGAAATCAAATGCAAATAACCTCCCATCCTCCTCCTCCATTATACAATGATAAGTAATAACAATTTAATTTGCATCTTGAGCACCGCTCGGGTGATAGTACTGAGTTGGTTCAGAACATTAAATCCATCTAGACAAGTAGTAGTAGTGCCATTGGCGAAGGTAATTAATTTTGCTTAGAAAAGGCGTGCTGGCAGGGAAAGATAAGGACGGCACTGATGGCAGATTAATTTTAGAATCGCCCACGTATTTATTTATCAGATTGATGATTCTCAGCACAAATATTTAAGAAGATGTAACTCGGTGCAGCATGATGACGATGAGAATGAGTTGAGCCAAATACACATAGTGGCCACTGCTCATTGTTATAGAGTCTGAAATTACTCACGTACTGTTGCATAGTGGCCTCAGAGACTATTTATGTAATATGTAGCACGGAACGTTGACCGTCCCCAGCACCATGACCTAACATGGCAGCATAAAGGATAATGTGTACTCCTTGTACAATTTATGTACTCAGTAGTTCGGAGCTTTTCCGTTGCATAGCTTTTTTATTCCACGCCATAGCGTCAGTCACACCATCAGACACCGCGTTACACACTATGATTACTAAAGAGGAGGTGTTACGAGGTTTTCAATCCCAGATTTTTGTGGTGTTTTGGAATTTTGATGCATCTTGCGAAAATAGTAAGCTTTCCCAGTGCATGGTTAGCCTGTGCCTGCCACACCCACTCAAAGGATTGAAAAACACGAACGCTTTATGCTTTTCCCGAGCAATAGTTAGCCAAATTTAAGTTTGGTGAAAGTAATAACTTTCACCAAACTTAAATTTAGCCTGGATTTTGAAAATTCTTGCAATTTATTATAGCTCTGATAGTTCTTCCATGATATTGAAATCATCCCACTATTCCGATTTTTTCGAAATTTTTATAAAGTTTTTAGAAAATTTACGTCTTCTGAACAAATTAAAATCCTTGGATTGATGTTGAGAAGTGACAAATAAACAAAATGAACTATGAACTCAAAGTGCAGCAATTTCAAAAATTCAAGCAAAATTAAATTTCTGGTGAAAGTTGAAATAAGCAAAAGGTCACTTTTTCGTGGTTTTTAATTTTCTGAGGGGGTGTGGCAGACTCAATAGGTCTCTGAGGGAGGGTATTAATATTCGCATGTAATGCATCAAAATAAATGCCAAAATGCCGTAAAAGTCCTGCATTGCAAACCTTGTGACGCCTCCCTCGTGAGTACACAACCATACGCCTACTCTCATGAATGCAGTGAATGAAGAATTTGTACCCATCACCACAATCACTCTTCATTATTAGACATGAAACGGAACGCTGTTGGCTTTCTCCTGTTGTTGACGTGAAATTTATTTCAGTGACAGTCACGGTTTGCTGCAATTGCTGAATGTAAAAGTGAAAATTCCTCGAAATTTAAATTCCACCTCACAATCGCCTTCAACATCGAAATTTGAGTTTACTTCAAAGAATGAGCGAGTGAAAGGCAGCAGCAAAAGGGTTTGAAATGAACATGAACAACGACCGACGATGCAGGAAGAATAGAATTTATCGGCGTTAGAAATATTTAATTCAGCGCACTGCAATATATCCGACTTTTGACTTGATCATTACAAACTCCAGGTTGTTGGCTGGCTAACTATTGCTCGGGAAAAGCATAAAATCAAAAGCTGCTCTCTCTCTCTCACGAGGGAGACGACACATGCATATCTATTTATATGGAAACAGGTCATAAAGTATCCAGGATTTGGCACAGGTTAGGCACATTTTCTCCTCTCCCACTATTCAGAAACCTGCTAAGCCTACTTATTGTTAGTTGTTGCAGATTTTGGTAAATCAGTTCGGGGAGTACAGACTCTATTTTTCCTCCAGATGGTTGTATAAGCCGGAGAGGACCTAGAGGCGAGCTAGTAGACGAAATGAATGTTGAATGCTGAGCGTTCAAAATCTTGAAAGTCCTGAAAATTGTGAAAGGGAACGAGTTGAAAGTAGTTGGAGAGAGAGAAAGGCGAAATTCTGACCAGAATATTGATGCCCTCCGTCTTGAGAATCATTTGAGGCTTGACGAGAAACGCTCGGCTGATATTTGGTACTTGGTGAATGATTGATTTCTCTGCCACCACTGCACGAAGAAAGAGAGGATCCAGCCATGAGCCACCACGTTAACTTTCTCTCCTCCACGACGACGACGACGACGAGGAGGAGGACGACCAAGACTAGGCTGGTGCTGATGCCGCTCAAGCTGAAGCATCTATTTCCACTCGGGCTATACGACAACATGGGAATGAATGAGAATAAAAAATCAAATGAATCTTACATGCTCTATTCTTCTTCTTCTTCTTCTGGTCCATATCCCGGTGGCTGGTGGATATCCTCCTCTCTTTCTACAATCTAAAATCGAGAATCTACACCAGCTCAATCTCATTCTTGTCCCTGGAGAAACTTCAGCTTCAATTCTAAATCTCACAAACGACTCCTACTTTCTCTCCTCCTCACTTCCTCACTCCACCGCCATTAGGGATAAGAGGCTGTCTATTTATGCATTTTTTTCTAATGGGTGCATGAAAAGCTGTCCGTGCCCTTAATTGTCATTGGGCTCATCACCCACTCGTCTATTTTCTATCAATAACCCCGCATTATCTTTCCCTCCCACTAATACTCGAGATACCCATGACATTTCATTCTTCCGCCCGTTCAGGCAACAACTGCTGATTTCCTCCCGTGGATAATGGTGCCATATTATCATAACTCTGCTCACTCGGCAAAGCAGCATAATAGAATATCATCACTTATCAAATTCACAATCCAGCTCAGGCAACTTTGGGCATTATAAATCTTTTAATAAATACTTAGAAGGGCCCATTATACGTCTGAGGTAGGAAATCCTATGTACATAAATACATCATAATCGTCAACTATTATATCTTCCCCTATTAAACCATCCCCGATAGGGACACGCATTGGTATATTTTTTGAGAATCATAATTTTGTCGTCTTCTCACTTTCTTTATTCCACTCGGCAGCTATAAACATGTTCCTTCCTCTCACTCGAGATGAAAGGAGGAATAAGTGTGGTCGTCTTTTCGACGACTAAACTAAAACCTCGTTTGACATCCCGATCAAGAAGATCAAGAAGGAAGAAGGAGAGCGAGGAAGGTTGGCCGTTAGTATTCCCTGTTTAGTCCAATTTGTAGTTTGCAGTACAAATAAATAGCGTGGAGAAGGAGGAATGGAAGGTGGAGAACGAGAAGAGACGTAGAATTACAGCAGCAGGAGGAGCAGGAAGGCAGGCTGAGTAGTGAAAGTCCTGCTGCCACTTTCTTTCTCTGGTGGGCTCAATCGCTTAGTATGGTGAGCACGACGGGTTCGGCGCTCGCATCAGCGTCCTTAGGCTAACAAAAACAGTCCATGAATTACAATGAACTTATTGTTCTCCTCTCTCACATCACAACTATCATTTTATCCACCAATCATTCCTTTCCTCCAAATTCCCTTGTCTTTCCAATTTGTTCCACACACTGTACACGTTCTTCTTTCACCCTTCAAAGGCAAGTGAAATTGGAACGTATGAGACGAGTCAAGTCAGCATTTTCCGCTTCCATCTTTCCAATGTCCAATAATCATTCAGTTGTTCTCAGCCCCACTACGACCACTCTTTTGTACAATAGATTGAAAACTCCATGTCCGAATAATAGGACAGGACACAACAGCGAGGCAAAGAAAAATAAAAATAAGTACGTACGGCGAACCCATCGTCGTGGTGGCAAATTTGTCCGTGCAAAAGCAACCTAGAAATTTATATTTTTCCCCTGCCCTTTACAAAAGTTTTCTCAGCAGTGTGTACGTAACTTCCTGCCCCTTGTATTACGAAAGTATATGTGTATATGTATCTTGTGCATATACACACGGAGTTCATGTAACGCATATATTTATAATGTACCCTTCACTATAACCACCATGTAGTTTTGCCTAACTTTTCAAATAATTCATTCAATGTAGTTGTTTGTAAATAAGTTGTATTGCAAAGGAATCTACATATATTGATTTATGCATATCACTAACCTATTGACTATTGCGAAACAAATCCGGCAACTCGGCAATAATCTGCCCCAATAAACTTGATTTTCAATTTTATTTTAAAATATTTGTCATACAAAATTTAGTATTTACTTAAAAGGTTAACAAAAGTATTTACTCGTCAAATGAGCTTATTTGTTGCCTTAAAGTGAATAAGCCTGTCCCAACGCCAGCCGGCTTCCCAACCACCAGTCTTGCGGATGGACTCGATAGATCGTCATATTTCCCTGAAATGTAAAGATTAGACAATTTAAATGTACAATTCCTCATTCTTCATGTACAGAGGGGTGGGACAGAAGAAGGAGCCACTTTGCCTAAATTTATTCCGGCCTTATTATTCGTTTGTGAAGTTTGGTAATTGGTTCAGTGTGAAGCCCTTTAGTTTATCTAACGAGCCTCAGTCGCTTTTTCCAACCAGTCATGACCTTTGACACAATTTTCAGAGTGATTCTGCACCACTCGTCCTGAACACTTTTCCAAAGTGCATCAAAACGCACGCGTTTTCCTTTCAAGAAGGCTCTGTTTTAAGTACTCGAATCCAAAAAAAAACATCGGATTGATATCAGAGGAACTAACGAGAGTTTCTATAGTAGGAATAATTGTTATACCCAAACTTTTTTTAAAATCCTTCGTGTAGGCTGATATTTTGTGAGAAATAAGTTGGGATGAGAGCATGATCTCGGGATTTCCTACGAGTCACTTGCTGTAGGTCATTGTGAATGACTCTAGAAATGTTCTCCTACTAACGTTTAACATTTTCGCCATGCAACTTTTAGTTGGTGGATTTACCGTTTTGGCGAAAAATTGATTTTCCGGATAAACTTTTTGGTTCAAGCGGATCTTGGGTATCCTTTCCGTGGGGGTGGAGCTCTAACCGCTTTTTCCCTTCGCTTGATTCCAACGTTTTTAAGTACATTAGAAACGTACTTTCGATCGACGATAAATCCATTTGCAGCAAATTTTCTAACAATCGCTCTCTGGCTCAGTATGTCTTTGGAAAACACTTTTATGCGTGCCTCGCACTCTGGGGGGTGCTGCAGGGGCATTTTTAACCGTAGGGAAAATCTGAATAGTGCTAAATTTTCGTTAACTATCTGGGTATGACATATGCAAATTTTGAAAATGCCGCGACTGTGCATCACACGCCACCCCTAAAATTCAAGTGGCTCCTTCTTCTGTCCCACCCCTGTAGTCCATTAATTAATGGAGTGCGATATAAATACGCATGTTCACACACAGGATTAAAGATGCTATAGTTCAGCAGTACTAGAGAAGTAATGAAGTGAGGAAACAAGAGATTTAGATTTAGACGGATTCGTACCTGTCAAAGCAGCATCACGAAGAAAGGTCACCACAGTCTCGAAGCTCATTTGTTGCAGAGGACTGGCACTGGACTCGATGCCAATCCGATTAAAAGGCCGATAAGTCCCAGAGAATGTCATGTAGTCAGCAATCAGCGTAAGATGTCTGGGATCAATCACAATCCCGTAGGCTCTGAACACATCTGTCATTTCCTTCACGAGGACTCGGGACGCTGCCTCAATTCCGTAATGTTGTGCCATTGTGTGGATATTATTGCAATGCAGCCGACTGAGATCCAGCACGTCGCGATGTTCTGCCATCGCAAGGATATTGATACCCTCCGTCTTGAGAATCATTTGTGGCTTGACGAGAAATGCTCTCGTAATGTTTGGCACTTGGTGAATGATTGCTTTTTCTGCAACGGATCTCAATATTGAACTCATATTAATTTTCTCAAGTTCTAAGGGCAATCTAATTGACACGGTACACCACTCTTCCAGTATCCTATCAAGGTCATAATCTGTGATAATTTCGTGAGAAGAGGTAACATAACTAATGCGAGCTTCATAACTGTCCTCGGACACTCGGAACGAAACACTCCCAATGTCCGCTTGTTCTTCTTCCTCTAAATCTTTGTCCGCATTTTCACTATCGGCAGATTTCGGCGTTTCTTCTTCTTGGTCTTCATCGTCAATAATTATTTCTTCATCTTCAGGTGCATCATACTCTTTTTCTGCATGTCGAGCCCGGCGGGCTTGTTGTGTCGCATCAGCGTCTTCGGGTTCCTCTTCTTCATCTGAACTTTCATGTCCTTCGCCCATCCCTTTACGTTCTTGCTCGTCGTAAATATTTCTTTGGGGTTCTTCTTCGTCTTCGTCCAGGCCTTCACCGTGTCCTTGACCTTCTTTAACTGTTTCTATTCCGGTGTCCTTCTTTTGCTTTGAAACTTTACGCAAGGCAGGAATTAGATGTTGGGAAAGGAATTTTCTTTCAAAATAACTTAATATGTTTCTGGGTTTTACACAAAATTTCCCAGCGAATTCTGATTTTTCAAGGAACACAAATTTCAGTGTGTAAAATCTTGACTGCGTGTGGGTGTCAATTTGTTCGGACACCTCGATATACTGCAACACTTGGGCGAGATTCACGCTGGTTAGTAGAAGACGTAGTTTTTCGGCTTGCTTTTCAGATACCCCTTCTTTGAACGGGATGTCCATACTTGGTGTTCTGATATTGGCCGAAGCGACCATTAATATTTCTCGTAACCGAGGAATTCCTAAAGTGACGTTCATTTCGCCTCTTCCAGCAAAGTGAAATGTGTTGAGTGTCATTTGGGTTGATGGTTCTCCAATTGACTAAACAACACCAGATAGCACATGTAATATGAATAAAATTATAATACAATCATGCTTATTTAATATTAATTTACCTGAGCAGCTAAAACACCAACAGCATCTCCTGGAGCACTCAAAGCTCTCATGGCCTTGTAGTAAACGGCGTTTTTAAACTTTTTTGAATTAACACTAGAGTTTTTGCAGTGACGCCCCAGCATTTGTTCCAAGTTTTCAGAAATCACTCCAAAATTTGATTCTGGTTTTAAATAGCTCAATAAAGGATCCGGTCGAACATCAGCTTTTAAACTGAATAAAATAAACCATATGTTGAAATATTGTGTAAACATTTTGATAATTGTATGAATTCTATATAATGTCGTCTTTCTTACTGGGAAATACGTTTGGGCTGGCTCATGTTGTTCCACATTGAACATAATTTCTCTGTTCTAAGTGAACGTCCAGTCGCTGGGTTAAAACCATACAAATGCTTGACGGATCCAGCATTCTTGGCAGCAAAATTTAAAAATCCACTAGTACGATGTTTAAAATCTTTGTCACACATGGCAGCAATCTAGAATGATGCGCATAGTTGATTTAGTAAAATCAGTAGTAACAAAGATTCACACTACCTGAGTAAAATATTGAAAACATGTGTATGTACCTCTGCTTTTCTAACGGAAATCATTTTTCTATCACCCAGTTTCTTAATCCTTTTAAAAAATTTGTCATCTTCAAGGCTTTTCACAGTTTCTTCAAGAAACGATAGCTGTTTTTCTTTTAAATATTGAGACTTGCAGACATCCAAACCATCTTCACCATAAATGAACTGTAAAAAATTCAATAACTCTTCTGAAGCACATTTAGGCAATTATATACTTGGATTACAAAAATTAAATTTGTTAGATACCTGAATAACACTTCCATCGCTGTCTCTCACAGTTCCATCATATTGAGTAACTACTCCTTCTAATAGTTTGACTAAGCAACGTTGCAAATAACCACTTCTGCTAGTCTTAACAGCAGTATCAATCAGACCCTACAAACCAATGAAACATAATATTTGTCATACGTATACTAATAGTAAGACAAGTTTTGAAACTGTAAGGACATTAATAATGCTGACCTCTCTACCAGCCATACAATGGAAAAAGAACTCTTGTGGTCTGATTCCAGTCAAGAATCGTCCAGCAATGAAACCACCCGCTCGAGGGGAAACATCATAAGTTTTGAAACTGGGTAAAGATTTCCCAGAAATGGTCAACGGTGGTCGCTTCCCTTCCAACTCAATTTGACCTAAGGCACAGGACATTTGCATGGTGTTCACGGTCGATCCCTTTGCTCCGGATTGCACCAGCAGTTGCAAGTTATTTTCAGGGAAAATTGTGACCAATCCATATGGCAAGACCGCTCTATTAATGAAAAAGATTAATATTCTTGCTCACAGCATGATATAAAATGTATTTTTTGTACTCACTTGTTAATCTGGTTGGTATACTGATCCAGCGACTTTTTGTAACACAAATCGACAAAAGCTCGGCTCTTGTTATCTCTGGAGCGATGCACTTGTTCTAATTTTTCGTTAACAATATCGTCAGAAGTATCTGAAAGTACATTTACACCCGCCGCAGCAGCCTGAGGTCCAACCTTGCTAGCTTCAACCATAAAATGACGACGCACTTCATCTGCCTGAGGTGTAACAAGGACATCCTTAACTCCTAGAGTGAATCCTTCCCATTGAAGAAAATTAGTCATCAGTCTTGAGAACGCTGTAAGTAATGCTCCTGCTGCTTGGCTTCCGTACAGCTTGAAAGATAACACAAAACTTGTATAAATATCAACATGCATGTTTTATTAGTTTAGATGCTAACAGGTTATCTTACCTCATAAAATGCATGAATTAGACCATATGGAGTCGCCCCCAAGTGCACCTTATCAAGAACTCCAGATAGCAGCTCGCCTTCTCTAAATATCACAGCAGATTCTGATAGGTTGTCGCCTTGTATGTTTCCACCATATTTCCACCTCCTTTCTACCTGCTTTCTCCATTCCTGTACAAATCGATAAATTAAAATAGCTCACATTGTTTGACGAAATTACATGAAATATTAAATTTGTGTGAAGGATTTCTTACATTTGCTTTAATTTTTGCACTAGAATTAAATGATAAAAGCGCTTTTCCTTCGGGAACTAAGTTTTTGATTATTGTAGAAATCACTTGTTTTCCAGACCAAAGCGTCACCGGTTTCAGAATAGTAGGAGGCTCAGTCTCAATATATCTTGAATTGCTGCCCAATGCAAAGTTTACTAGTTGAAAGTAATCCCTTTGATGGAAAAATCTTCCTCTGATTGTTAGTCTGACTCCAGCAACAACATGATCTTGAATTAAACCACTGAGAGGTGTACCATCCTTTGGGACAAGAAAATGGCTGCATACATTGACTGTAAGAAAAATTGTATTACTTTTAAAATCCTGCATTATATTTTTTTAAAGCAAAAGTTAGTTTTTCGCCAAATTAATGCTTTCAATTATAGTTACCTAAATTAGCAGCCTCACTTCTGGCCACGTGAGTTTGTGGAAAGTGAGCGTTCATTTCATCTCCGTCAAAATCGGCATTGTAATGTTTGCAATTGGCATAATGTAGTCGAAAAACTTTTTCGCCATAAAGTACACGAGCCCTAAAGTTAAATTATTAAAAACAAATTATTAAAATCGTTGCATATCGTCTTCACTTAATTAAGCATCAAACCATCATTTGTCACTTGGGTGATTACAGCATACCTGTGTGCCATGATTGAAGGCCTATGCAGAGAGGGTTGACGATTTAATAGTAAATAGTCTCCATTCAACAAGTGACGGTTAACAGTTTTAAATCCCTTGAATTCACCACCAGATATTTTGTCTGTGGCCAAGAGACGGTTGGCTATACCTCGTCTTTGAATTTCATTAGTTGCACTTAACAAAGAGACTTGTCCAAGTTCATTTTCTACTGAAATAGCACTAAATGAAAATAGAATAAAAATTACGACATGCATCTTCCAACCACGTACAAGAAATATATTTACGTCAAGCTTGTGCAAATAAATTACCCAGGGTGAACGTTGGGACCATTTATGATGAGTTTTCTCAAATGCTGCACATTCCATGTGGTGACAGGCGTAGGGAAAGTCAATACTTTGGCAAACACATCAGGAATTCCAATCTCTTCAATGTGAAGAATGGGATCAGGCGTTATCACTGTTCGAGCCGCAAAGTTTACTCGCTTTCCCATCATGTGCATTCGGAAAAGTCCTTCCTTCTTTTCAATAATTTGTTTCAAACCAAGCATTTGAGCTGCTGAAGCAGCAGATATTTTGCTTTTCTCTCTATCCATAATGTGGTCAACGTCAGTTTGAAGATCTTTCCAAATAGTCTCAAGCTTAGCATTTAGACTCTCTCCAGCTATTCCTTTCAACGCTTTCTGAAATTGAATTTCTTAAATATTATATGCAATCAATCTTGACAACATCATTCATGCATCATTCAAGTCATTCCAGAGAATGCGCTTACTCACCAATGCATCAGCAGATAAGGCTTCTAGCCCATTTTTCATCGCAATACTTGTGTAACTCAACATTGTACAGGACGTTACCACATGTCTCAATGCCAAATTTTGAGGATGTTCAACCATCATATTATTAAGCATTTTGGCCTGCAATGAAGAAAGTAGAATAGTTACAACTTCATTTTCGCATTAAGATTAGCAAATATACTGACAGCTCTATTCTTTGGAGGGGGGACTGCCACCACTTCAACGAAAAACAAATCAGTCGGGAATGTGGTTGGTGTTGTCTGAAGAACAGGAAATAGTTCCTTCAAGAAATCTGGGTCATTCATCCACAACATTCTCATGTGATCCCTGTATAGCGATAAACAAAATATTAAAGAAACGTAAACACATAAATATGCATATTATGGACAAATAATACACATTTTATTATAAATTGTGTCGTTGTTACTAACTTTGCTTCTGAAGGGGTTAAATATTTTTGAGTGCCTGTAGACTCAATATCCACTCCAATTGTTCCAATTAAGCTATCAATGAATTCTTGTTCATCGTCACGATTTGGCTTACTCTCCTTTCCGGCAACCAATGTGTAGACGATTTGAGAGTTGAAAAGCATCATCTTTTTGCAAGTCAATCCACAATTGGGACATTTATGGTTCATCTTTGCGTGAGACATGAGCCGCTTTGTCACAACACGCTTTACATTTTCAATATTTTTTGAAGAGGCCACAACAGTATCCAAATTCGAGAGATTTTTATCTACAAAAGATATATATACAAATTTAAAACTTGTTGTTAATGTGGCTAATTTAGTAAAATCTGACTACACTACATTTTAACAAAACGCTTTCTACGTAGGCCTCAAACTTTAGTCTTGCCACTTCAATTTCTGCCTTGCTGGTATACTTGGATTTCTTCTTTGTTTCTCCATCATTCACAAGAATGTCCCCTATGACAGATTCGGCATCCTGAGCTTCTTTCATATACCCAAAGCTTAAGAGTTTCAATTGCGCAAGGCACATGTACTTCAGTACACCTACAAAAATGTGATAAAAATTAGCAGAGAATCTTATATATAGTACAATTAACATCGCAAATATCACACCTGGAATAGTAACGTTGTGACAACCCAGGCAGGACATTCTAAAAATACTGAGCAGCGTTTTGGAAAAGAGCGGATTAATAACTGGCAGTGGCAACTCGATCTTTCCAAAGTGTCCTGGACAAAATAGCATCGTTTGCTGACAGGTTGTGCACATTCCTCCGATGTCGTACGGCCCTACAAAATAAAATAATGCTCAAATGCGTATAATTAGAACAAGGACATTGATAGGATACTTCAATGGTACGACTCTAAAGAATCACTTACCCATTCCAGGGTCGTACAACCCCCCAGGTAGCGGGTGGCCCAAGGCATTAAAGCCCAACGGAGTGATGACATTGACGACGGCAAGTTTTCGAATCTCCTCTGCCGAGTACAGGCTGAAAGTTAACCCATCCGCACGAGTATGAAGGGGGCCTTGGTGGGTAAACACTTTCTTAAGCATGTTGTCACCTTTTCTAATTCACTGTTCAACAATCAATAATATATCAAGTAAATTCAATGAATAAATTGTAAAATCACAGCAATATAAACATACCTATCGTCTAAAATTTAGACGATGAATTTAGACTCTAAATTCAGGAACACGAATTCAGGAATAACACTCACGTCAACTTTTTATCATCACAATCAAATAAAATTTAATAGACTAACTGACCAAAATACAAATTTAAATCAAAATAACATCATCCTTAAATTTTAATATGAAATCGATCTATCGAGCAAAGCACGGCACACGTTTCTTGAAAATGTGAAAAGCCGACCACAATTCACGTGGAACTCAAAACTCGCACTCTTGCTTCCTCAATGACTTTGCTTACACGCATTATGAATAATCAAGTCGAGAAAAAGTTTTCTTTTTGTATGCAAAAACTAAACAAGTTTCAATTATGAAAAAAATGACTTTTTGCATGATACATCTCTCCTGCACAATGAATCAAATAAATGTGATAGACAAAACCATTAGTTAATTTCAAATTATTATGTATTTATTTTTCTTGTCCTATATGAAAACTCTTTTCTTATAATTTTTCAATGACAAGGTTGCTGTGAATCATAAATAAGGATTTCATATTTACATCATCACGTCAAGACTTAAAAACGGTGCCCGTCTATGTTAGTTTATACAATGATGGGTAAACATTTTCATGAGCATCTTGTCACCTTTCCTAATTCCCTGTACTGGGATTACGTATCGAGTGGAAAATAATGTAATATTGGTAAAGAAATCTTAATTTCCTATTATCGTCATTTAAAAAATTAAGTATGTTACAAAACGGTTATTGCTGGTGATTCTAATTAAATAACAAATGTACTTTGGTCATATTTCATGTCACTGTCATCAGCACAAGTCAAATGGAACAATATATTAATATAGTATGCTAACATTCAAGTCTGACCACACAGACGAGGATATCATATTATTACAATATGTTTACCTCTTATATATTAAACGGAATCGTTGAGTAAAGTTGTAGAAAATGAATCAAATCCTAAAAAGGGGAGGGGAAGACAAATTCAGTTAGACAAATCAATATATATGATTATATACATGCAAAATAATATATGAGAAGAATAAAAATGTTGGTTTTTGGTTCAATTACAGTGCGAGGCCTTGAATGTGAGATTGGAAAACGCGGAATAGCTGGGACAAATTGGGATCATTAGGGTCAATGGATGCAATTTGCATATCCTCCATGCTGTTGTGAACTTGAATCTGTTCCATCGTGGCGTCATCCACTTCAATGATCTGAATCTGCTGGCTGTCTACTGGGACAAGTTCGCTGGGATCGATGGAAGATGTGTTAACTGGAGCTTCTCCAAGGAGTTCATATTCCTGACCTTCAGCGAGGGTAAATTCTTGCCCATTTACGTTTTGAATGACGAAGCTGCCATCAGGGAGTTGAACATACTCATTCAACTCGGAGGGTTCAAACTTTTCAACCATCATTGGCATTCCGTATTGAAGATCGGATCCCATCTTGATAATAAATAATAATTATATTGGTAATTATTATTATATATTCATATTTTAAAAAATTGGTAATCGACTCATTGATTATAAAACTCACATTGTGTCCATCAACGACATTAGCAACATAACAGAGTTGTCCATCTTCTGTAATAAACTGTTGGATGGGGTAAGAGTCGGAAGTGATGGTTGATGAAGGTGGAGGGTATCGTCCCCGTCCAGATCCCCGGCGGTTTTTCCTGCTCCGAGATTTCGACAAGGGCATTGGGGGTGGAGGCATTGTTGATGCGATATAAAGTCGCTGATGTAGTTCAAAGTTGAGATGAATTCCAAGCTTCTCATCAAACACCATGTTCTCTCTGGGATACTGAGAGGGTGGGATTGGACCCCTGCCAGAAAAGTCGTTCAGTAACGAATAAAGGGCTTTTCCAAATGTGCTCTTTACTTGTTTCATCGCAGGCCTATAAATAATAAAATAATTATATTTAGTAATTCTCAATGCATCTCGGAATTATCATGTATGATTACAATAGACAAATGTTATCGTCTTTACCTTGTCTTTTTCCTAGTATCATTTTGCAAACAACGACGAATCTGGTTCCGTACTTTGATACATGCGTTGCAGGAATTGCCCATGAATGCTTTAGTGACAATGACTGTACACTCCTTTGCATACCACAGTTTTCCACGTTGCTTGATTGGCAAATTCCCTTGAATCAAAATTGGATTTTTTGGATCATAGGTTCTCAACCCTTGGCACACTTTCTTCGTAATTAAGGCGTGTATAAGTTTATCAGAGTCATGAGTTGTTTGAAGCTTTTTGCTGTTATTAATATAATCAAACTGAGAAGTCATGTCAACATTGTCAATCAAAACTTGATACGTCCGGTCGTCAAAGATCTGTAAAAACAACAATTTAACATCTAAATGATTAACACGCTTTGATTGGTTTATTAACTGCAAAACATACAACTAATAATTTAATCTCTTTGAAAATACCTTTACACATCGCTTAATTCTAAGCTCTCCCTCCACCGTTTTGTCCATTTCCATAACTAGTGACGCTCTCTGATTTTTCGAAGGGTCTTGCTGAGGATCATAAACCATCCAGCGATCCGTCAAGACACACTTATCTCGAACCATGTTTGTATAATCTTCCAATTTTGCAGTTCTTTGCATTTCCTTCTCCACACCCCCTTCGTCGTCATCGTCATCACTAGATACACTGCTAACCCTAGGCAGGTTTTCCTTGAATTCCACCCGTTTCTTCGGTCCGGGTTGGACCTTTCCACTCCCGGTCGTCTTCATATTCGACTTCCTCCCAGGAACCGACTGCACTGCTGACTTTCTCACTTTCCTCCCCGACATGATAAACAGAACAACAAATTCCGCACCTCGCTGAAGAATTTACAACTCCTCTTCTCTCTTCTACCACTAATCAAAAAGAAACAATTTTTCGTCACAATTAGTAAGAAATTAATACAAAATAGTGCGAATAACGTTCACTCGCACATACCAAAAGGGCGGTGAAGAGTTCAAGACCAAATTTTAATGATTAGCTCATTCGAATTTAACTAATTAATAATTAATTTAGGAGAATTTCCCCTCCTCTCGTGTCCTAATTGTGAATTGTGGAAGTGTGAATGAGTGAGAGTGGGAGAGGAGAGAATACGACGCGGCGAGTAGTGGCGAAAGAGTGGTGGCTTAACCGCCTTCATTTGACTGGACTGATTCAAGGGCCGTTCATCACAAACATAGTTAAATTTGGAATGAAATTTTGTATAATTAAAAATACATTTTGAATAATTTCACGTGTGGAGAAAATCAAAATGATAAAAATTCTATCAAATTTTATGAAATTCCAAATTAGCACGGGTTCAATTCTGATTAGCCCTTGGCTGCAGGGACTCTTCTATGGCGTTCGGCTCAAAATTGCCCTGGTAGAAAGTTCCTACTAGAAACCTGAACGCCTCACAAGAAAACGTATTGAATGAGTGAATGAGTGAGTGAGGAATGAATGAAATCCATGAAAATAATTGGAAAAGTTAAAAATTATGATTAATTCGCTAACAGAGAATTTGAACTTTATTATTGAGTATATCATATAAATCTTATTACTTTTTTAATTGTTTAAGCATAACGATTTTTATGGCACTAAAGTAATTCTCTACATAAGCAATACCATATCGTCATCATAGTAAAATTAATTGACCAAAATTAAGTTTTTCGTATCACAATCGGCATAAAATTATTGATAAAATAAATAAAACTGAGATGTACAACAGAGAAGTTCTTTATGTATAGGGTTAAAATCTTAAAACGAGTTGGGTAAATTATAATTATCAAGGAACTTAGCTGCATTTGATTACATGCACAACAGTATATTCGAGCAAAATGACAAACATCTCAAGAGATAAAAGTGATATATAACTAATAAAATGATTCTTCGTTATCTTTGGTAACACTTAATGAAACACACTTCACGAAAACAATGAAGACAAAATCGATTAGATACACAAGGAAGTTTTTGGTAGTTAGATATCGAGTAAGACGTATGTAAGCAAGAACTTCTGCACGACGACGGTATTAGTGGCACCCGAATTTTTAAAGATATGTCAAAAGGCACTCGGTAATAAGTTAACCAGTATTGTCAATCAATTTGTTATATATAACGTAGTTATTAAATACTATTTCTTAAGACGGCAATGGTCCGAAATCCAAAGCAGATTTGCGATGACTTGTGTAGTCGTAAGACTGTTAACAACGACAATGTTTCAAACACTTCTATCTGGCTGCATGTATTGGCTGCATTTTTGTTCTCTTCGCTGCTGTCTTTGTACGATAAATTAAAAGAAAGTCAGATAGATAATGCAATAGGATAAGCTGCTCATAGCTCTTCAAAGAAAGCAACTCTTGACTTAGTTGATCCAGATTTGATCTAAAAGTACAAAATATTTCGTAATTAATAATAAAGTAAGTCAGTAATGAGAGAATGTTAATTGAATTGATAAATCTCTTACTTTTCGTAGAGTCGAGTACTTATTTTCTCCAGAGAGAACTTGTTCCTGATGAATCATATCGTATGGAGTTTGCTTTTCTTCTAATTTCAGCCCCTCGATTTCTTTCTTGAGATCGCGAAGTTGTTCTTGAAGATGTTTGCTTTTCTCAAGGTATTCTACTCGTTCTTTTTCAATTTCTAAAGTAAGAGGGTCCAAATCCATACCACTTGATAGGGGTATGTCACCCAACAGGTCTTTCAAACTTATTTCCGGGCTCACATCTAAACTCATAACTGTTTTCTCTGGTATCATTCCCAGGGGAATTTGATGCATATTGTTGGTAATTGACATCATCTGAAAACGGAATAAGCATTATTATGCACTGCAATAATAACTTAAAAAATAGTTGCATATGTTAAAGTCCTTACAGAAATTGGTTGATATTCAACTGCTGGTTGTGATAAAAACTGTAACAATTTTTCCTTTGCTTCCTTTTCGGCTAGTCTAGCTTTAAGTAGCTCGGTTTTCAATCGATCAGCTTCCATACTTCGCTTATCAGACTCTTGCATCATCCGAGATACTAACTGCTCCGTGTCTCTCATTTTTTGTTCCATGAGTACTTTCTCTTCTTCCGTCTAAATCATTGTCATTTTAAATTTTTAACCATTAAGGACTAAAAAATAACTATGCGTGGGAATTTACCTTTATTGCCGTTTGTCGGATTCTTTCTGCTTCAAGTTCAGCTTCAGATGCCTTCTGGTTCAATATATTGGCTTCCTCCTCAGCCACACGAGATTTTTCAGCCAAGTGGTCGGCCGCTTCTTCAGACCTTAACTAAAATGCAAATTAAACTATCAGTCCTTTTTACTTATATATCCATGCATATGTGCATACGTATATACTAAATACGCTGCTAGGGATCACACGCAGCAGCATTACTACGCCATTACGGTTCATTCAACTCAATAATTGCATAACCCAGCTGTAACAAATATCTTACCAAAGCTTCCTTAGCAAGCCGGATTTCTTCCTGAAATTCTAACAGTTTTTGCTCTAAAATAGACTTGTCCCTCTCTGCTGCTTCTCGTAGTTGTTTTTCTCTGGCCAATTTACTCCTTTCAATTTGTCGCCTATACAAAACAATACATTAGCCATGACAGTTTTGACATGACATTATATGTCATGTCGATTGACAAACGTGACATTTGCTATTTCATTGTTGATTGATACTATAACAATAGGCACGATATGGCAACCAACAGTTCTTAAGCTTACCTAAGTTTTTCTTCCTTGGCTTGCGTTTTCATCTGCTGTAAATCCATTGGATCAGGTCGTCTTCGTCGCATGAACAAGTCGTGATTTCCGATACACAGTTCCAAGATTAACTTGTTCATTCGGAGCTTTTGAGAGAAGAATACAAAGTTTGGAGCTGACTTGTCCACGGGTTTGATTGTAAATTTTTTATCATCAAAACTAATATTACGGATCTCAGACCAAGGGAAACTGATTTTCGGGGTTAACTTGTTGTCTTTTTCATAAATATTGAGTCCCAAAGCTGTAACACCTAGCCAAAGCTCGCTATCCTTTTTATTCTGAAATTTATAATATAATAATAATTCAACATTTGATAACAATTCCAAGAAATAAGTAGTGTCGAAATAAGTAATCACCGAATATATATGCAACATTTACATTTTATACAGCACTAAGAACAAGAACTCACACTGATAGGGAAATAGTTAACACCGTACATATCCAGATCTTGAGTTATCTTTAAGTATTCCATTTCAGCCTCGTCCCTTGACATTCCACGATGGTCAGCATACCATATTTTAATTCGTTCTTCCCACATTTCCGGTGTCATTTGGTATTGATCTATTACTCTTTGAGGAAGTAAATCCTCGGAAGCCAACATTTCTGGGGCATACGTTTGCTCATCATAGTCCCCGTACTTTAATTAAGAAATTAATGAGGTCATGCATTTAAATAATATGTAACTGAATAGTTTTAACTTGTTATTACCTTAGCCTCTACGGCATATGAAGCGAGTAAAACTGAGGCTTCCGGCGGACAATAAATATCCATATTAAGAATGGCTTGCTTAACTTGCAAAAAGAACAAGTGTTGCGTAATGTCCTGTACTAATTCTTCCGCAACATCTTCTGGGTAAAACTTTGCAAGAAACGTGAATAAAATAAGATCATCTTTTGGCAGGTGTTGATCTCGGACTAAACGTATACAATGAGTAAATTTAAACAACTAATTGTATTATGTATTGACTTAATACACAAGAAAGTGTACACAAATTCATCAAACCTTTCTTATCCATTTTTAGCCATGAGATATTTCCTCTATTGTCCTCATATTGCAAACCAAAGTACCACGTTTCTCTTAGCCCAATTGTTCGACAAATAAGATCAAACAGATCGCGTCCCGTTGCTTTCCACTAAATAAAACATTACTTTTACATAAAATCTATTGAGAATAATGATTTAGTATTTGTTTCTTGATATACCTGAAGGTCAAATTCCAACTCTGCATCCATGGTCATTACCCTCACGTGGAAAGACTTGGAAGCATACTTTTTGTTGAACATTTTAAATTGAAGTAATTTTCTCCTCCTCTTTAACTGATAAGTAAATCGGATATCTCATCAACCTAAATAGAAAACGTTCAATTTTAAGTTTAACTGATCACACTTACATAAACGTTCAACTAATTCAACTAACCTTTAATTTATAAGTAACGATTTCTTGTATTAATAACAATGCAATCTGCGGTCAAGTCAAATCCACTTTATTAACGATGATATTCTTCATGATGATGAGCGTCTATGTTAATCATGTTAATTAGAGCCTCTAATTTAGAGGGTATTTAAAACCGTCACTCGTCAGCCAACGTTCAAGTCATCGGCATGTTGACACTGCGAAAAATTATATAGTCACAATTTGATAGTAGAAACTTTGCCAAATCAAAATACACACTATGAATTCGTTAATTCAAAATCAAGTTTGTTGGTTTTACTGCAACAAGTTGTCGTAAATGGGTAATATTATTTATGACTGAGATTGAGAGTAGATCTAAAGAATATATAATATTATGATAACGACTACAAACGGTTAAAAGTATTTAATTCTTCTAGCACTAAAAAGGAAAACTAATTAAAATTTAAAATCAACATTTAAAACTGTGAACACAAAAGAGGAAGAAGAGCGAGTTGAGTAGTGGAGCGAAATTCCACAGTAGTGAAGTCATGTCCAAATTTTTTATGCAAAACTGTCTCAAAATGTTTTTTTAAAAGAAATATGCTGGATATGTCAATTTGCGACTATTTCATGTACGTCCTGAAAAAAACATGAGAATTATTTATATTGATCCAGTTTTTCGCATATAAATAAATGGAGACAGAAGAGAGAACGAGTCCTTGGTGGTCTGATTCATTGGCATGCATGGAACAATTGAAGCTAAATAAATGCAATTTATCTAAGCAATTTGAAAAATTGTTTACGGTTTTGACTAAGAATCGAGGGGTACCTAATGGCCATGGCATGGACAGAACAAACAGAGAGAGAAAACAAGGTCTTTTTATAATACAAGGTCATGCAATTATCACTCATGAATATCTTAATTTTACATTTTACTCCGTTTGTATTTTTTTATTTCATTCAGTCCGGTTGTGGGGACTTTGATCTAAAACAATGAATATTTCATCTATTTTTAAAATAACAAGCAATTATATAAGTACAGACATCGAGAGATAATTTTATGCGATACAATTTCTGATCTACTACACATCACAATTATTTGTAAATATATGAGATTTATATTCTTCCTTTTATGCTTACTGGTCTAATTATGTGTAACACTAAGTATCACATTACATTGATAAACACAAACATGTATAAATAAGTCATGTGAATTTAATACGAATAGTTGCCAGTTGTGAGTGATTGATTAGGTACATGTGCTTCTCCGATTGATTAGCTAGCCAGCATCCATAGTATTTTGATTGTTTTTTCATCACTGGAATTGACGAAATGGCAGGGAATGTGTTTGGTATTCCTGAGGACAATCCACCTCGACAAGTGTGCAGGGTTCTCCTGCATCTCCAGCTTGACCTTTAGCTTGACCCTCTTCACACTGGTAATAGTGACATCCCACCTTCTCATCATATGGGGGGCTTAATACATCGAGAAAAGCGGCATACTCCTTGCCTCCCTCCCCACTCTCGAATTCCACGGCGTGGACGTTGTTCAATCCAGGAGTGAGGACTTGAGGGTAAGATAACCTGGAGAGGACAGCATCCTGTGTCTTCAGAGCAGCTTGCCTCCCATCTTCGCCGGTAGGACCCACTTTCGTGTAGGAGGACACTCTAACCTGACCATGGAGGACTTTAATGAGGCCAGTCATATTTGGATGGTCGTGGATTGGGAGTCGAAGTCCGGATGGAATCACGATTATCACGACGGTCAGCACAGGATTGTACACTACTTCGATGAATGTTATCAACTTCCTCTGAGCCACCTTGGACGTGTAGAGGCGATGCAAGCAGACCGTGTCGGCACTAATTGAGTGCATCATGTCCGTTAATGACTTTATTTCGGGAGATATGCTATTTGTGTCTTGTGGAGGGAATTGATTGTTTGGTGGGGTTAGATTCTTGCTCTGCGTTCGAAATACTTGATAAGCTTGTGTCACCAAACTTTTAAGAGCTGAGGAACCCATCCTGCTCATGTTCTAAAAGTAGAAAGTAAATAACAATATAATTTGTAAGGCGAATTAATTTACAATTGTTTGTTTCTTTATAAAATTGATACCTTGTTTCTGTTTCAACTTGTAACTTACAAGTTGTAAGTTATGTGCTGATACTGCTGATGCTGATAACTCCGGAGTCTCTAAAATTCTAGTTTCCTCCTTTACTTTTTCAAATTTTTTGTTGTTTTACGTAATATAAATAAAATTCAAAGCGTGTAACGTTACTAGGAACATTTAACCTTAAATCAAGTTGCTTTTGCACTGTTGATGCTATAATGGCGTGTATATGTTACGTTTAAGTTGCTTAAATTGGTATTGATCTAAAAAAAACTATTACATTTATATTTTATTTTGCTCATGTGCGAAGTCTGCTTGAGCAAATTTACAGCCAAAACTCAGAGCAAGAAAGAGTTGAGACGAGCGATGCCACTAAAGTCCATGCATTTCCAGAAAGCTTTCTCTCCTTCCCAAAACTTTTGTATTTCCGGACTTCTTGGAAGGATTTTACCTAATTTTAAGTTGAATGTCGAAGCACTTAATTGCTGGCAGACTTTTGTTGACCAAATTCTTCATTTTTATTCAATTTAATAAATAACATGCGTGCACGTATACACAAGTTCCGTGTATGTAAGATAAGAAACAGGGTGGTAAAAAATCTGGCTGGTGCGATGGCTGTGTTGAAAGTACTTGAGGTTTTACCCAGGGCGGAATGAATGTGTAAAATATTCTGAAATTGAGGACATCCTGTACACGACGGAATGAAATGCCCTCAATCACGGCCCCCTTCCTGCAACAGTAGACGAAAGCAATCTTGTCCGGGAAGGCAATTCATGGACAATTTTACAAAACATTGCCCTTGTTTTGAATTTGGGCCATGTCATAATGCCAAGTCAAGCAAGATTCCCTCCCCTGTGTCAATAATATGCACGTTGTTGTTGTTGTTGTTCCTTCAAAAACATACGTACAGAATTCGTAGACATATGTCTCGTATCACAACGAAACAGTATCTTCTCCGTACTTTGTGTTTCGAGAATTAGTGGACTTGTATATTTCTCCATGTCTGACCAATGTCCGCGGTTCGAGAACAACAGCAAGTGGAACAAAAAATTGATTCAGTGGTTGTACCGCATTTTACTTTTCTTGAGAATGCAATGCATGATGATGATGATCGTAATATTCCATTAGTCTGGTCTCTGACGAAGAAAGAAAACATGTGAAAGGCACCATGTTGAGAAAATAAAACAATCAAGAAATTTTTTATGCGGAATATATCATATTTTATGTATGAAACATTGGCTGCTGCTTCTTATACATCAATATGTCGCATCATTATAAGAATGCTATTATTCTTCATAACTCGGATTCGGATGTTATGGAAAAACTGGAATTGTTTTTTTTTCAAGTGGATAGATTTCAATTGAAATTCAATGTTGAACGATTGCAAATAAATATTGAGCTCCAAAGGATAATGCAGCAAAACGGCGGATTCATATATTCCTCACGTATGTACATATATTTATTTAACTTTCTCTTGAAAAACATATTTCAAAAAATAATTGAATCTGAAATTTAAATCTCTAAATCATTTTACAGTTTGATGTATCAGCATTGTAAGCATGTTTCACTTCACCGAGAACAATTGCTTTTATACACGTTTTTATGAATTAATTTGTTATAAAGTTTGGACGATGCAATAACCCGAAAGCCACGGAGGAATATGGTAATTTCAAGTGGTACATGTTTTTTTGTTTGAAAGGATTTCCTTTCTCCCCTGTTATTGAATTGTGTACTTCTCAAATGCAAACAGCTCTTTATCTGATCCAACTATTTCTGAATGATACATGAACTTCAGCAGTGGATGAACAACAGTTAGCTTACACTTTTAACAAAGCTCAACAAAGTTTGTGTTGGGAAGGCCACGTTTCTTCAGTCGTATCTAAATCATGAAGACAGCTTTGAATCATATCACAATAGTTGGACCAGTTTGGGAGGTAAATGGTTTATGGATTGCAAATAAATTGGAAAGCTGCCAATCGAAAGACACGGCAGGGTCGACGAGCAGGAGAAATATATTTCCTCGTTTTTACGATACAAAAATTCCTTTTTGCTTCGCGTTTAATGTTTAAAGGGCAAAAAAGGGAGATTTGACCTACTTCAACGTGAATGCTCGGCACATAGCCGTAGTCTCGAGGACTCATCCATGCTCGTCCACCCCACGTTCAGTTCGTTCCTCGTGCAATCCACCATAGTCCATAACGGACTCGTGCGTCCACTTCCATCAAAATTTTAGATGTCGTTGAATCCTGAATCGGTATTAGTTGCACCGGATGCAAACCATTCACGTCAGGTCTTTGAATGAATCATCTGACCAACGAATGGCTCAGATGCTTTAAATGTACACTCTTCTGGCTGAAATCTGGGAGCCTGTACTGTGATTAAAATTGTTGAAAGCATTCTACCGTGGATTTTAGGGTGTCGGCCATCAAGTGAAGATAGGTAGTGCTTTTTTTTTAAAGAGAAAAAGCTTATCCTGAGCCAGACCCACTTTTTGCGAGAATAGTCTCAATTTCCTCTTCACAGATAACTAATATATTTGGCATTTAAGATATGAATTGTGACTTCAACTGTAGAGTGAATCTTGCATTAGTGTACAAGTCTAGTGTGTAAATGCTGGAGCTTCCATTTTATGAAACACCTGCTATTTATCGAAGAATGCATTAGAAACGTTGGTTTAAAAACAATTTGAACCCAACCTTTCCCAATTCTTTTGGTTTAAAGCTTCAAGTGAACTTCAAGACGACGCCGCCTGCTTTCTCCGGCGGAACAAAAGAACAAAAGTGACACAAATCTTAAAAATAAAAAGGAAGTTCGGCAAAAGCCGATCCGAGAATTTATCGGAGTTGGATTTTCTGAAGGAAATAATTTTACAGCAGCACTGCGCTGCAATTGCAAGCGAAGGCATAGTGAGTGACAAATGTTCCAATAATCGAAATGATGTGGGATTGGATGCACCTCTCACACTTTACGACTTTTCATCCCAGCTTCCTCTTCCTCCTCCTCGGGTGTCCACGCGTTTTACGAAGATGTTGAAAATTGCATTGGTGGACAATGGTGATGATGATATGGTGGAAGTGCTGCCCTTCCAACCTTATCAGTTTTGGTTTCCCAAGCTCATAAATTCGTATCAAAGAGATTTTAAGAATTTTGCTTCAGCCTTAAACGACTACCAATCATCTTTAGTCTCTCGTTAGGTTAGCCTTTCTTTGCCAAAGAGCAACAAGGAATTCTAAGCAAGAATTGGATTACTTTCTCTTCCATTCCACTTATGGAGGGCACTATTGACCAATCTTGATCATCGGGAATTGAATGGTCATTCTCACATGTCAAGCCAAGGTCTTTGTTATAAGAATGTGTTTATATGTAGCTGCCAGCGTTGGTGAGGCGGTTGCTTTCCTTCTATAAACCCACTAAAGTTAAGCACTTGTGACTTATGCGATAAATAATCAAGCAACAAACCATGCATATTATTCCCAGTCGTTCTCCAGAGAAATGTGCGACAGTTCATATCCACGAGTTATTTTATCATTTTTTATCTACCTATATGCACGTGTATCTGAATAATTCTGACAGAAATTTAAAAACGTAATATCAAATTGTGGAAAACAAGTTAAATTATTAATGCACTTTTCCATACATGGAATTCTTGTTAAGCTCATAAATATTTAAAATACATTTAGAAACAACGGCGGAAGTGGTGCTGTGGATGGTTTTTTCTTCCTCCAAATGTCACGGTCGAAAAAATGGGACAAAATCGAGCCATGGAATGAATGCATTTCATAGCCTTGGATGACAACCAAGCAATACTGCACTTACTTTTTCTTCCCAGAAGTAAATTGCCTTGGGTGGGGGTTGGTCTGGTTGTCAACCAAGCACCCGTGCCGGGTTGTCTCCTGGATGACAAAGCCAGAGACTTCGACCTACTTTCCCTAATTAGGCGGTCATGGGTGACACCGGATACTTGACATGTTCATAAGTCAAGAATGGGGTCCGATTTGTTCTATGTATAGAAGCCGCTCTTTGTCTGGATTGCACAGTCTCAATCGCAATATATAACGTCCTGAAGCTCCTTGTTCGCCCTCTTAATTTCGCTCTTCTTACCTTGTCCCTTTCTGATTAGTCGGGTGTATGATGTAGTAGCGCAGAACTACATAAGTGGCCAAGTTTGCTGGTACATGTGTGTAATATTAGTACATGCACATAAATGGTTACGTGGAATTGGTGTAATCGTAGATTCACTAAATTGCACAAGAAAGCGTATGGCGGACGGAGTATGATTAAGAGAAGTGCGGAGAACTGCTAACCACGAACTCACGGTCAACTGAAAGCCAAGGCTGCGTGGCAGGCAACTTTCACCGCTTTACACATTGTGCGGCGAAGGGCAGGAATCTCGGCAGCTTGCGCTTTCTCTTCTTCAAGATCCTTCTGCTTTCAATATTTTATTGCATTTCTTCTTCTTCCAAGTTCATCTCTCGCTTTTCAAGTTTGTTTGTTGTTGAGCGAGGAATGGCGAATGACTGATCAAAAACCGGGTCGTTTTTTCATCTTTGCATAAAAGGAATTCGTCTTTAGGTATTTCTAATCCTAAGTTCGACGGCTGTTATTATTACGCTACTTTGAGCAGAGTGCTCAATAATGGATTACGAATACTATGATATGTGTGATTTATGTGCATATGTACATATGGGGAAATTGAGTAACATGTTGGTTAGGATTTCTCTTGGTGAGGCAATGTGAGATTTTATATTCACTATTCAATAAGTTTACTATATGCTAAATACGAGGCAAACAGCTAATAAATTTTACCTCTGTATTGACACAGTACAAGGAAAACAACGTAATTTGGACGTGATAAAACTACTGTGTGAGGAAGTTGAAGGATTTTGAGAAAATACCACATTTGTACATTTGTATAAATTATGCCTACATTTCCCTCCCATTGCAACTATATGATTAAAATACTGGTAGGAGCAGGACTGATGGATGGATGATTAGTAGCTTTATCATACAAAGAGTACAGTTCCTGCAGACTCCATAATTAGTGCTAATTGTTGGGTAAGCCCTACAAGTACATACATAAACCAATAATATGTACACGAGTTTTCGTCAAATAAAGGCAGCACCCATTTGTTCTAACGTCATTACGTCTACTTATATAAACTTCCCACTCGATTTGACGCAAATTGAACTAAGCAGCAGAAGAAATGAAGACATTACGCCACTCCATTGTCAGTTTTCCACGTGCAAGAGTAGAATACATGTAGAAAAAGATAAACTCATCATAAGCAGCGCACTTTTCAAAGAAAGACTATCCAATGTTTAATTATAATCCTTACAATCAATCCGTGATATAATGGACCCATGGCTCTGAAAGTGCCAGGCGACAACGCAATTATATAAAAGCATATCCGTCTCTTATCTAACCTTGATCAACAAATACATATGACAATAGAACTTCATCAAGTTTGCTCAACGGTTACATATTTAAAACAGAAGCGCATCTGTTGGCTGAATCGAAATCCGTGTAAATCTCAAAAGTGAGGAAGTACTATCCTTGAAACGGTTCAGCCAAATTACATTACATTTTCTCCATGCAATACTCTCGAGATTACCCCGGTGCTTTTTATCATCGAACCTTGCATGAAAAAGTAAGGTCTGTTGTCGTCGTCCTTTTTTTACTCAACTTTCTCTTTCGCTTTCACCTATGCACGAGTTACTCATCTACCGTATCCATCACTTCTTTATAATCTTTGTCATTTTTCTCCTCCTACGCAGATCATGCCAGTTTGTGGAAAAGGCTACAAAAATCGGCGTAGTATCGTCCGTGCACATGCGAGGAGTTAGGACAAAGAAATGTTAATGAATGTATTGATAATGAGGACATAATTAATTACATAATTTGTTAACTGTGCTATTCAAATGTATTGCGTACTTTAATTTGTGTGTCAAAATACGTACGTACGTGTTTACTTTGTTTTTGCCAAGATCAGGGTGTGTTTACGATGCACCAATTTTCCTGCATAACTACTCAGATTCAATGAATAAATTAGTTCACAGAAGACCGTCTGAAACCTAAGAAGGTCAAACTCATCAAACTAGAATAATCCAGTTTTAATCAGAATACGATAACGTCACAAGTAGTTTAAGACATGAATCAAGAGATTGATAAGGACTTGGTGGTTTACGTCAACGTTCATATTAACCACTTTGTATCGATACATAAGTTAAAGAGTTTAATATTGGATAGCGATGGTAATCCTATTAGTTGTATAACCGCTGCTGCATAAGAGAATGACGATGACGAATGCATCATATTTTTTACTGTCTTGACCAACATCAAGCCTCTGGATGTAACAGATATAAAATGTTTTGAAATCCGACTACCTCTAAATTTATTTCTTGGAATAAAATTGTTGTCAATGCAAGCTCAATGTACGAGAAAACTGGCACGTAGGCAATAACTATGGTATGACATCCTGCAAGTGTACACCATAACCTAACAGCCTATGCATGTAAGTATTATATATTTATATACTTTTATGTATTTTGGACACCATTTGCGTTTTTCCAGTTCAGCATTCAATGAGGGCGAAATCCACGAGGAGCAGGGTGATAAGGTAATTGATGATATGTTGAGCCATCGATACATCTTGTCGTCTGTATCAACGTCCTCACTCAAAATCTTTACCCGTGAGTCAAGTCAGTCATTCCGCCAATGTCACCAAAGTGGAGGCAGAAAGTCGGATTTGGGTTTTTGAAAGAAGAAAGTGAAACCTATCATAAATGATGAATGAAGCTTGTTCTTCCTGGCGGCGAGTGAATCGTTGGCCCACGCAATCCGAACGTTGGAAACGCCAGATCATATTCTCTGAGCGATGGGGGTTTAAAACTTGCCTGCAAATTCTTAACGAAAAGTTCCTACATCGCCAACTAGAAAGTTGCAATGGCCTTGTCCTTGTAAAAAATGGGAAGCATAATATATGCAATTTGTAGTTTGAGATGTGATGTACGATAAGTTATCTATTCCAATTTTCTCCACCAATGTTAGGTTATAGGGCGCTACACACTCGCCAATTGAGGAAAGTAAGTGTTGAGCTGCGACGCGATTTGACTGAGCACAAGAAAATGAAACATTTCATTTTTCATAAAAAAATGGTTGGAAATTTTCTTGCTTAGGTATGT
Organism: Folsomia candida; assembly: GCF_002217175.1. Lineage (NCBI taxonomy): Eukaryota > Metazoa > Arthropoda > Collembola > Entomobryomorpha > Isotomidae > Folsomia > Folsomia candida. Next base: position 4,283,014 of record NW_019091198.1, read on the forward strand.
TTTAAAATGTATTTGTTGTTACCCTTCAATCTGAGGAATCAAGACGATCAGTCCGAAAGTCACGGATTTTCCTTGTTGTCTCAATTTCTCTAAATATTCGCTAAATTGAGAAGCACAATGACAGCACATTTCAGTCACTATTTTTCTGAAAGTAAGGTATTACGCATCACTTGCATTTCTACTTATGGCTAAAATCTCGTAAAAGGTTGTCACATTTCTGCTTGACAAGGAAAATGCACATATCGTGTTTCTTGGTCACTTCTCCACACCTTGTATCCCATCACGTAACGCGGCCGTGAATTCGTAGATAACAACTTTCACCAGCTATCATCCAACTACAGCATGCACTAAGCGCAGCCTTTTCCTTTCTTGTAATTTTCGTGAGGCGTGGGAGGTTTTTTGTAACCTGAAAAGAAAGTCTTTGCGCTGTTACGCCGCGAGGTAAATGTGAGCAACAAAAGCGAGGTGAGAGAGCGAGACAGCAGTGGCGAGCGAGCCGAGGCTATGTTTTATGTGGTTGAGGGGAATATGATACCGAGAATGAGGAGAAAGTGTGTAGGCTGAATCCTCATTTCTTCAACTCCGATTATTAATGGTCACTTCACCGGAATACGGCATTAATCTTCCCATCCTATCTTTCACGGAATGTCAGCATGCATGAAATCATCCTCATATTTTCTGTATTATGTCGCCCCGCTCCTCTTTTTACTTACGGTGTTGTGAGTTGGAAAAGAAAGGCATTGGACAATTAACCTTGATTTTTTGTGAAGGGTTAATTTAGTAGGGGTTTAGAGTTCGTAGAATAGACTTGCTGCTAAGATATTGGTCCAAGCAAGGGACATTAGTGTAAATAGTTAATTGGTGACAATAAATTGGACCTGCGTTGATAGAAATTGTGATCTCTTGTTCAAACATGATTTACACTATTTTTCAGAGGAAAGTAGAAGCCACATCATTTCATTTTAGACGACGACCACACCCATCCAAACCAAAATAAGCTCAAGTGAAAATAGTTATTCAAAAGTATCACATGCGGGGTTTGGTCAAGATGACGCATGTGAAACAAGTAAATCAGAGAAGAAGCATCTGTCCAGCAATATCACAATGGGGGTTTCCTCCGATGATTTACTTACCGTGGTGATGATGATATTTGAATATGTACATAATGTGTCATCATCCTTAGATAAAAATCTGACAGGAAAACAAATGGGGAATTTGTGTAGGCTCCTCGGGTTAATGCACTACAAAGCTATAAAACTATCGTCTTCCGTCGATACTCAATATCTTATGCAGTCGTTATATTTGTATGCATCCCGTATTCCCCTTGTTGGATGACATTTGAGCAAAAGTTGTTGGTTTTATGCTGCAAGTGCAGATTTTGTTCATGACTTCAAGAGAATAAAGAAACAAAAGTTTATTTGCTCACGTAATACGCCACACAGAGAAAAGGAGACTTTATTATTTCTACTTACACACAACCTTACAAATACATATGAGTTACGGACTAAGCATCTAAAAAGTTTATGTAACGCTAGATAAACAACGTGGACGACGACAACGAAGTTCAAGATGAGAGTACACTCTGAAACACAAGGGAAAGCGAGAGGCTTCACAATTAACGAGGGAAATGGAGCTTTCACCAACTCCAGCCTATTATAGAATGGAGCTAAGTGTTCATATAGAATTTCCGTATGGACACTCAACTCTGGGGACATTATCTCTGAATTATGTAAACGTAGACGGGACAGGAGGGTTGCTTGGGTCGTTTGACCAGCCACTTTCTCCGAGATAAAGACTTGTCATTGTTGACTTTTGTCTTTGTCTTACTTTCCCTCATGTAAGGGAGCAGAAATGTACTTGAATCACAAACACATTGCGTAGAGGTTCAGATTATTCGTTTGAAGGACGCTTAGATTAAGTTTTTTTTGGGTGAATGTGGAAATTAGTAATTACCGTAAATTTAAGAGGACATCGCGACAGGGGGCAAAACTGAAGGACGTTTTATTTACTACACTTTTGCGACAAATTATCAGAGTGGAACATATAATAATGTAGGACTAGATTGTAACCACAGATTAGTTTTTTTTTCCTTGCTATTTAACCTCACAAACACTGATAGTCTTAAATAGAGACATCTACTTACATATGTACTTTTGCATGCGATGTATAACTATGTTTGTAGCTCATTCCTGTGCCACTCTGTAAATTTAAATTGTCACAAAATATTTTTTGCAATATAAACATTTTATCAAAGAAATTCGATTCAGTCATTCATTTCGGATTAGGTACTTTTACAGTTCATATAATACTTAATATCAATACAGATTTTAATAGCTGATTAAATATACACTACACAAACGGAGGCAGGGAGTGAGTGATAAAGATCCAGGTCTGTGATTACGTCGGATTTTATTTACAAATCCAAAGATTCACATCAAAGAAAATCAAGCATGTTGAAGAAACTTTAAACAAAAACTGTCTGAAAATTTGAATTCTGATAATAATTCTTTAGTTATTACTAAAAAGTCACCTTTAAAGAAATTAATCCATAGCAAATATTGATTTAATCAAAGCCTAAGAAAAATTAATGTCAGGTTGAGTCACCATAAAATGCTAATGTAGACCTGAATCTTTACGATTCACTCGCTTTATCGTGTTTGACGATTTGCCACAAATATTTTACACGTTAATTTGGATATAAATCTAAGACATTGATCACATCGATATTTCATGATAGCTAAATATATATAGATATTTACGACAAGTCTAATTTAATCCACATAATAAACGCATGATTGATTCAGCACCAGTTTTGGTCGGAGAGTCATAAATCACTACTCTAACTTATGACAGATATTACATATGCAAATATTTTAAATATATATATTTATATGTTTAAGTTGGTTGCAATACAGGTGGGGGTTTAATTGCTTATCTTTTAGTACCTACATATGCACGATTGCATACACTACTTGCCTTACATTTACCACTAATATGTATAATCTGTAATCTATTGGTTCCATCCAAAGTTAGGATTCCAAACATCTACTCATTATATATTTTTAGTAATTACATTAATTGAATTACAAACCAATTGTGCACAGACATAACTATACACATCTATGCGTGCTAAAATGTGATATTAAATATCGTGTATCAACCTTGAAAACAATGCAAAAAATAATTGTACAAATGTAAATAAACAAATTGCAATATCAAAATGGTAATCGTAAATTTGTATCCTTCCATTAATCTGCAAAATTGCTCTTGTACTCGAAAACCACGGAATTACCTGACATCGAGCTTTGTGAATGTGCTCGATGTAGCCTCACCTCACTTTCTTACACCCCGGTCACGTTGTACAGGGAAGTTTGGTTCCTCTGCATAAGTGATGATTTGGTCATGTTCGGGTGACAGGGTGGATGTGGATTACAGCATTTGGGGAGCAGGTAAAGAAAAGCTCTTCTGAACTTGACGTTCAACGCTGCATAAATTATCGGGTTGAGGGCCGAGTTTGACGACCCCAACCACTGGGCGATTGGAATGGCTGTGGAAAAAAAGTGGTCCTCCCAGGCAGAGAGAGCACTGCCCAGCTTGATGCGTGCAAAGATGGAGTAGAGAGGTAGCCAGCTCAGGAGAAAGACGAGAACCACGACGACCAACATCTTGAGCACCCCGATCTTCGCCTTGTGATGAATTTTCTGAAGAGTGGCGACAGAGTCGGTGGGGACGTTGCGATAAATCACTCTCAACCAGATAAGAAGGTAACAGAAGGATATCACAATTAGGGGCAGGACGTAGCAGAGGAGCATGTTCCCGATGAGGAAGTAAAGGTCCCCGTCCATCCCGGCTGGCCACTTTTCCAAGCAAAACTGATTCTGAGGGTGGGTCGAGTCGGGAGTCTCGAGGTCAAAATAGAGTGCCCACGGAAGGGCGAGCGTACAAGATACAACCCAGATCAGGAAAATGATGACACGTGCTTTGCGACGGGTAAAACCACCTCCCAGCGGAAACCAAATGGCGGAACATCTATAAATTACAAGGCAAGTTTGTCATACGTACATACATACATCGAATTATGCATGACAAGTAATGTAGTTCGGTTAACTGTAAATATTGCCTGATAATATTTTTAATTAGTTTGATATGAATTTTAATTTAAGCTGATAACTTTAATACTTGGATTTGGATTAATAACTTTTAACTTGGGACTAGCAAGGTCATCCTCATTACTTTTGGACTTAAGTCTGAGAGTTCAAGAAAATCTTACGCAAGGGAAGATTTATAATGGCAGAAAGATGAATTTGTAAAGCACTCAAACGGCACGTCTTGCTTTCCAGCAATATTATTCCTTATTTAAAAACTACGTGATATGAAGTATAAATCTCGAAATGTGATTAAACACTTCTTTTGAGTGCAGTGCATGCATGCCTAGTTTATAGCAATGTGCAGTCTTAATGAAGTGAGTCCAATACATAATTATAAGAAATATGAATTTCAAATAAAGTTAAAACTACAGTGTTGTAATATTGGCAAAATAAAACTAGCTGTATGGCTTGAAAGTAAAAACCAAAGTGGCAAATAAGCTACATACATAAGATTTCATGTCAGCCGGCCTTGATGAAAAGTAAAAATTAATCTCCCAAACGTAGAAAAGTTGTGTGGCATAAAAAATAAAAGAGTTTGCTTTTTATATTAAGGACATAACAACTTTGACATCGCAGCAGCAGGAAAGTGAGTATTTTTTAATACGACTCACGTACCATTCTAATTAACAGAGATGTTACTGGCATTTCTCATAATGAAACGACGAATGTGTAAGTTGACAAGTGTCGAAAAGCTTTTTATCCATGAAGAATTGCAGTCAGTAAAACCAACTTCTTAAAATAACATATTTACGAGTAGCCAGCCAACCCTGAGTTTGATAATAAGAACGAAATATGCGATGTTATCATTCAACTCGAAAATCATAAAAAATGCTGAATGATTTTTTTCCCGAGCTGCCTTCTGCTATCTAAATTCTCAGAAAGTCATGGTCACTTTTTTCCAATAAAAGTTGTGTATTAAGTGCAAGGACATTCTCCAGAGTCAGAGTATTGCTGGAATTATACAAGTCCAGCTATCAACTTAAAACTTTTCATGTAAATCAACTTTCTCTCTTTGTATGTGCAAATAACAAACAAAACTCGAGGGCCTATTGAAAACTCAGCACTTTTGAAAAATACTTTTCTCGTCGTGTTGCCAGAAATGAAAGTAAATTGGAATATGTTTATAATGCACCAAAGAAATAATCTGCATGCTCAGAGATTGCAGTAGGCCCGTCCACTTGGGCTGGTCCTCGGTCAATAATGAGACGACCACCCACCCCACACCCACACCCAGACCCAGTACATACATATGTATCATAGGGAATTATGCTCATAAGACGAGGGGAAGATAAGAAGGAGGAGACAAAAGTATCATTTCCTGGGTTTCTTACTTGACAAGTTTTATTATTAATCTCATTTTCCCCAGCCCTCCTCCTTATGTTGGAAATAAAACATTGCAATGACTGCAGCCAGTTGTAAATACAACACACGAGTCCATATGCACACAAATGGTTAAAACAAGGAATGAGGAAGGACTGGATGAGCCCCACTATTTTGGTTAAGGAAGACAAGGCCGCCGGTGAAAGCAGCAGCGAAAGAAGGGAATATTTCTCTGTCAGTCTCCGGAAACATTAATGACCTAGTCCAAGGATCACTTGACTAAGCCAACAATAACGATGAGCTATGACCTTCTCCAAAATAAAGACTACTTTGCTTTGCCTCTCACGCTGATGCTCCAAATATGTAAGCACAACAAGCAAGATGCCTCTTTCATCCACCCACCACTAGCTCAAGTGTGTTCGGTTCACTTACAGCAAAATCTAAATCACAAGGATTTATGAAAAGGCTCGTCTTCATTACTTACTTCCATGTTACTTAATTTACACAGTCAAAGAATAATAAACTGGGGCTTAGAGCATGATTGTGAGCTAGATAAATGCAGTGTTCACTTTAAATCTGTATAATTAGTAGATGAAATAGTACAACATGAGTCTGCAGCATTTACTTTAAACAAGCTACTAGGACACGAAATGAGATATATTGGTAAGTATGCCGTTGGATAAAGAAGGGTTGTTACATAGGCATGCATGCAAGTCAAATTGATTAAAGTGAACGCAACCCTTGCTCATTCCTCACATATAACATTAAGCCCGTTCAAATCCTTTAATTTACTAATATCGACTTTCTCCCAGTCATTGCACATAAATTATAAGGAGAATAAGAGACATTTAGTGAAGTGGGTGGTGTGATTAAGACGAAGAGAGAGGAATGCGAATGATAATTTCTCTTAAAAGTCGCAATTCCTGCGGTATTTATTATTAGCCTTGACGCAAATGAGTGGTGTAATGCGTCAGGAGAAGGAATTTCAGGCATCAACTTCATAACTCTTTACAACTTACCTGTCCAAAGAGACGGCGACGAGAGAGTAGACTGATGCGCAGACCGAGACGCCCTGGACATAAGGGACAGTTTTGCACATCCACCAGCCAAGGACCCAAGCTGTAATGCAGAAAATGAGGGGTAATAACTTGGCATTAGTATTACTCTTATTACGCACGCACGTTTTTAATCCATTAACAACTTCTAATTTTCTCACCAAAGTTCAAAGATTAAACTTCTTATCTGCGAGTTGAAAAGTTTTTGAGGTTACATGACAGAGATTAGATTGTCATATTACACAATTCAATTCTTATCTAGTTATCTAACGTTAAACGTTAACGTCGTCTTATAATCATCGTTAAATAATAAAGTTGCTTTCCAAAATGGGATAAATTTTACTTCATATATCCGACAGACAACTTTTACATAGAAATGGAAAAGACTTCTAGGAAATAGGTTCACAAAGTTCACAAGACTTTCACCCACCAATTTCAAAGTCGCCCACGAATTCGGCAAACTACAATTTGCAAAATAAAAATATGCAAATCTGGGTCAGCCCAGGTCGCCAAATATGAGTTTTACTCAGAACACGCATACGTAGGCTATGCGACTTATGGAATAAACTTTTACTTCCGCAGTACATATGTATGCATATTTAGTAAGCCGCAAGTTGGCATCAGATTTAGAAGTTACTGAAGCAATTGATAAATGGAGTTATCATCGATATCTACATTGCAAAGTTGTTAAACCATTCCCAACAGCGTATGAAATAATGTTGCAGATGTACCTTTCTTTTCCTTTCTACATACCTAATCATCTTTAATGGTGCAGGAAAAGGCAAGCTTAGTCCCAACAGAAGAGGTTGTAGTCGTGATTTCCATAACACTTTAATTCTCAAGGGAATGTTGTATTCAACTCTATGAATTCATTTCTCAAGGCCCCTGGAAGGAATCTCGAATCGTATGCTAATTCTCGAGTATTTCTTATACCAAACTATCCGCCGACGCTTTTCCGACCATTCCTGTGGAATAACTCATTTTATATTTATACCAGAGTTTTCCCATTTCTTGGAAGTTCATGCATATTTTTTTATCAGTTTGGCGATTATCTAGTAAATATTTGACTTTGTATCACGTATCATTTCTACCAAGATGATCACATAGGAATAACATTTAAAACCAAAATCTTGGCAATCGAATAAAGTATCTTCTAAAATTAAAGTCTTCGATTTTCTCCAGTTTTCATAATCCTTCCACTACACGCCCATGATAAACGATGGGTGCAACGAGGAAAAAAGAAAGTAGATAACCAGGGCACTACGAGAAAACTGTATTTTTGGCACAGGGTAGTAGAAAACGAGGCGAGCAGTGTGCTGACAGGATTTTCCACTCTTATAAAAGGTACAAAAACCTTGGGAGTTTTTCTTGTGCCGGGGAAAGCAACAATTGCTCCTTAATGATGCAACGATGAAAAAGTGACACCGATAAGCCCAACTTTCACCAAGTTAACAAACTAATATGCATACAATAACAATAAATTCAGGAAGAAAAATGCCAAACATTACAAAAGCTCAAATTGTTCAAAAGTTTTCCCCGTCTCGTGTGAAATGTCCGTAGGTGAAAGTGTGCTTGTTGGACTACTTGCCCCACTTTCTGAGTTCTTGGAAACGTAAAGGCCAAGGAAGCAGCCCAACGATGAAGGCTCAACCAAAGAAAAGTAGACCATTCGTGAATTTACTATAAAATTTTTCAAAATTCCCCGTTTTTCCTTATTCAATTACAACTGACTTTCATAACTAACAATTAACAAAGCCAGCAAGTGAATAATAAAAGTCACGAGAACGTATATTGCACAATCCAAAATGTTTTTCTGATCATGGAATTCTTAAACCACTTATGAGCAGGAATGTTCTCTTGGACTCGGGCCAAATTTGCATGTAATGCGGGGCTCGGATGTGTAACATGTAGTAAAAACATGTACGCAAGAGCACAATCAACTATTGAGGAGCACAATCAGCCATGTAGGAATATGTTCATGCCACAAGGAGGGTTCGGAGGTTTTGTGAAAATTGTAAACTGCACATAAAATAATACTTTCTCTCGAAACCTTGTCACGGAAATTTGGCTATAACAAATTGATGCGTACATAAATGATGCTCTCCTTTAAGCCTCGAAGCAGCCCACTTGCTGTATCTCTTGTATTAAAAATTGAAACTCGGGAACTCAGATCCCATCATCACAAGAATAATGTGTAGAACGGGATTGAATACGATTAACTGAATGCATTCCACTTCTCACTCACTCCACTTTTCTCCCCTTCTTCACGAGTGGATGGATGAGTAGATGGATAGATGTTCATCATGCATGGTTTTGCATGAAGATATCAAGTATTGAGTGAGGTATTGAGCGAGTATTTGGTAAAAACTTTGATAAATTGCCATTATTTTGACGTTTATCAACTTTGTTTGTCCCACTTTGTATTTCCAGCGAGGGGAGGAATCCAACATTCCAGCAGTTGCAGCAGCCTCGCTTTGAATTCTATATACAACGCTCTCTGACGCTATATCTCCATTCCAGCCAGCCTACGGAGGGAGGAGAGAAAGGGATGATGATATGATGATCGTGGCAGATGATGAACCGATAATGTTGCTGGGTTGGATAACCGCCGCCGTGCAGATACAACGTAGGCCGGTGACCTATTTAATTTATATTGTGCCCCTGTTGTACCCTCAATTGCTGATACGACGAGCAGAAGCTCACTGTTCACTCAATATGCAACGCGAGATCGTAAAATATCGTGGTGCATTAAAGCGTCTTTCTTATTGGGATGAGACGATGCTTTTCACAAACATATACACATGACCACAAAACATAAATGTACCAGGAAATATGTATTTTAAATATGTCAGTCACATATTAAACTACTTTCAATTTGATTTTTTTGCATGAATTTAAAACGGATTACGCAATACGAATTGAGCTCTATCTTAATTTTGCTTGACCATAAAGTGTGTCATGAACAGATCGCCACAAAAGATGGGAAGATCTCTGTTGGGTCTTTGATGAGACAAAAGCGTTTGGTAAGCAAGCAGGTATCAATTTATCAATTTCCCCGATATTCCCTGCCCAGCATGAGAATCAACAGAATCAAAGCAAAGGGAATAGCAGAGGTTTTGATAGATAGCAACCGTGTAGTTTAGTCGTGGCAGCTAGCGCGATGGGATAAATTGACCGTGCAGAATTCCAGACACAGCTAGAGTGGCTTGATAAATGAGTGATGTTGCGTCTCTCCGTTACGTCAAAGAATTTTGAGAAGGAGCAGAATAGATTGAGGTCAGTATCAACTCCAGAAAATCCTATTTCCTCATTTATTGGGGCTAAAGATCGACAGCTCAACAACGAGTTTTGCCTCCTCCCTTCATGTTCAGCCAGATTCATATGCACATACATCGACCCTGGATAATGACAATTGTCATAGTTTAAACTATGCAAAATAAAATGTTTAACCTAGTTGTAGCTTCTTTAGTTCTAAATCACAAACAATTTCATATTTTAAACGACCCAAAACATGGGTTGAATAATTTATGTGACAATTTCGTTTTAATGTCGTCTTGTAAAATGTTGTGAACGTCGTTATTCACGCTCGTTTTGAGTCGGGTTTTTAATTGTTAAGATTCCTTTGATTGACTTGTAGAGTATTTGAGTTGCTCTTAAGATTAAAAACCTCATAACTATCAGGCTGTTCGGTAGCGTATACAATTCTGTGTACATACCTCGCCAAAATAAACATTAAATGAGGATGCAAATGTCAAGTACCAACATTAATATCGGATTTTAGTACTACTTTGTCTCAAAGTTAATGTGTTTGCAGAATATTAACTCTGAATTTGGGTGAAAGCGAATGTCGGAGGACAAGGAAAATGCTTTTCCAGGGATGAGAGCCCATGTCAATTCTGATAATTCTATTCAATTGTGACTCAAATTAAAGATAATTTTCTTGCAACAAACCGCACTGCGTATGTATTTACGAGTATAACATTTAGTATCATGATCGTATCTTCCAAGCCGCCAGTTTTCTGCCTGATTGCTTCGACAGGAATGTACATAGTCAACCATGCATGAATACGATAAACTTTTGCAAAGTGACAGAGACGAAATTTAGGGATATCTAGTGGTGCTTAAGACGTGGCTTCATACGCATATGAAATACTTGTTGTATCCCCACACGGAGGATTTTCAGGAGCCAGGTTATTTCGGATCTTTGTCATTCTTTCATCATTTCCCCATTACGATGGCTCTAGTGAAGTTTCCTAAACGACGATGGACTCATTTCGACTGCGTAATTGCTACGAGTGAAGGAAAATATTTCCTTTTCCGAACTAGGAAGTAGCAGCCGAGCAAAGGCCATGCATTTTTGTGAGTTCAACACTCATTTTGAATCTCATTGTCACAAAATGACTTCCAGGTTTGATTAAAAGAATGGGAGTTCAAACCCCCCCGAACTAATGTGTTCATTATTGTGTGTAGATACATATGTATGCCTGGCAGATACGCATATCCATGAAAACTACTTCCCTTCACCAACTAATGACTAAAATGTCGAGAAACTATACACGCCTGAACGGGTATGATTTTGATTAGCTTTTCCTCTGCTACCTGTCATCGTAGCTCTGAGTCAGGTTTTGTGTGGGGATGAAGCTCTGCCATGTGAAGTAGTAACTGCTCGCTCTTTGTTCAACTATTACAGCTTTGCGACTTTAATTTCGGCTCTGGCGAAGCGACGAAATCGAATCATAAAAAGTGAGGCGGAAGGAAAACTCTGTCAATTAATCATTCGTTTCTCTGCCACTAATCTTCCGCTGTAAACTTTCACAATAGTTGCTACAGCACACGCACTTATACAACGTAAAAACTCTGCCATTTCCTCTCGTTGTGAACTGAAATGTCCATTGAAAAAAATGCGGTTGAAACCAAAGTTTACATGGAAAGCTACGTATCTACGTATCTACGTATCTACGTATCTAGGTACGTGGCGACAGTTTCATCCATTGAGGCCCAAACTTGGGATATTTTTTTTTCTTTGAATAATATCCAAGTCATCATCTCCAGATCGAATTTAGAGCTAATTAAGTTATGAAATATGTCCCCATGCACAAACCAGTCAGACAGAGAGACCCTTCGCACAGTACTAATGCTACTTAACTTTGGCTAATGTACTTTTTGCTGCAACAATGAAGTTAATGATACTGATGACAAAGATCAAGAATTCTGAATCTTAAGTTGCAAAGTGAAAGTTTCGCGTGGGCGAAAATATTTAACTTTGATGTAAATTACGCATCATTTACAAATATACTTAAGCCGCACCCTGAAATAAATCCAAGTAATATGGGAAGCTACAAACTCTTTGGTAGATACTAAATGTGTGGATGTTCTGAAAATGTGCAAAGTTTTTGAGATTGATGTGAATAGTTTCAACTTTGAAATCTGAAGGTTAGTTGTTTTTGTTTTGCTGGTAATTAGAATTAGATTGGACTTTAAACTGCAAAATGAAGAAGAAATTTGAGAAAGGGGAAAGCCAGATCTCTGTCAAAATTGCAGACATTATGCAGATTTATAAAATGTTTATACATACACGTGCCGAAAATTACACAGCTAAAATGCAGTTCACTCTGCTTACAATTTCTGATTTCTACATTTAACTTTCTGCTGTGACTTAAAATTCTTCGAAAACACACATTTTCATATTACGGGAATTGAGCGATTCAGACAATACCAAAATATACTTGAACAATTCTATTTCCTTCGAGTATATTGCATGACTGACATGAAATGAAGAGTAAAGTGATATCCTGCGCAAGCTGAAATTTCTTAACAAGCTCGAGCTTATGGCACAGATTCCTTGATTCTCTAAAAAAAGCTCGTGGCTTCCAATAAATCTCGCGTTGTTTTGTTTTGACTGCGGAATTATCCATAACACAACAAGCACAGAGAGAGGGATGGATTTGTGGTCGTAGTAATGAAATATTTGTGAGCCAACGCACTTCGTGTTGGGTCTGTAACATTGAGTTTTTGACAGAATGCCAGAGAAAAGTCCAGTTAATGAAGCTCTCAACTGAGAAATAAAAATTCTTCACTCTAAGGAGACGTTACACAATTTCGGCTAAATCTCACATGGCGGTCTCAAGATTTCAGGGGTTATCAATCTTGTTTTTGTACATGGAACACATTTATTACGTAACGGCCAGTAGTGCGAGGACTTGAAATTGCGCTAACTTGCTTTAAATATTTTATTGTTACGCTGACTTTTATTGTTAATGTTAACTCTTCATTTTTTCTAAATCACTGTTAATGGCTCCTAAATTGGAGTGAGTGATGAGAAGAATTCCGTTAATCACTCGGAGCCTAATTTTCAGCGAAACACTTGAATTGTTGTATTCCTTTCACTTTCAATGTAAACAGAGAGAGATTTCTACATACTTCTTAACCTACTAAATATTTCTGGCAGTGAGATGTTTTCTTAAGGCGTGTGTAACATGTCTCACAGGAACCCACTGGGATATTTCTAACTGCTCTGTGAAAAAAAATTACAAAGGGGTTGCTCCCGCTGCTGCTGGCTAGACAGAAATAGTAATCGGTTTATATTCAGTGATGGCAATGCAGAATAAGCATATTTTAAGTGGTGTGAGTGTGAGTTCAATAATTTGGGCAATAATCAGCATTTTTATTCTCACTCTATTTTCTGCCTCTTCAGATCAGCTCGTGTCCTTTAGCGACTGGTTTTTGCCCTAGTATTTCTTGCAATAAGATGCGATAAGTATGCATACGTATGTATATCCTGGTGAGTGATATGTGCTGCTAAGAAAATGTGTCTGCACTTTGTCCTATGTAGGTTTTTCCTAGTTGCAGGATATCTGGGTTCTGTGGGTTGGAAAGATTGTCAATAATAAATTACGATCGTCAAGAAATTTAGTGTTACGTGAGGAAATCAGTGAAAACAGGAAATAAGGTCAAAGCAAATGCATATCAAAATTAAACACATTTTTAAAATCGTATACGTAGTATTTTGGAAAACCGTCAACCGAGCATTGTCGGATTGCATAGGAAAATCCAACTTTTATTAAAACCCGTTTATACAATTGAAAATAATTGTATTATGATTTGCACGAATCATTGTTGTGGTGTTTTAATCATGAATATTAGTTCCGACGAGGTAACCCCTAGTAGATGCCCCCCTTTTCATTTTCTACTTCACCTAAGAATTTAAGTTTCTGGAAGGAACTTGAAAAGAAAAGTGTGCTTCTAAAAAGTCTCAAATTCCCATCGTGCGTATTTTGCATAATTCCTGACCGCTTTTTGGCAAACCTGATGCATTAGTACGAATGACAAGGAATGCGGAACATGAAACTAAACAAACTTGAAGAAATTTTGTTAGTATTCGCTTGCACTCATAGCCACATAGCTTAGCAAGTGCATACATACAGCAATTCGCCAGATTTTCATATACGCATGTACATATCTCATACCAATCCCAGTATTTCAAGTAGTTCATTCGTTCGACTCAGACTTATTATGACGAAAAGCTTTCTTCCTCCTCTTTTTATTAGGAATTTGATGCAGTATTGAGACAGAAAGAGTCAGATTCGAATTCACTCTTTATCACACGGTCCCCAGGGTTCACTTACTTTCTACTTGGCCAGACTAGCTTAACACGCCCCAGGACATTGCCCATTATAACGCTGTGTCCTATTCGTCTCCTACACAGCCGAATATCCCTCCATCCACCTCCAGCAAGGACAGTCTCGAAAAATGAGAAAGAAGGAAAAGTGGTCTGTTGGCGACGAAATCTAAATCCTGCAAGATTGGAGAATGATGAGGAGTTACACTCAGCAGCAGCTATGTACTTACGACAAGTCTCTCAAATCCACTTTTCAAACACTGTACGAGCAGAAGGCTGAGGTTGACCTAGAAATCGCTTTATGATAACCACGATAACGAGATGAGCAATTCCTTGATGCCTTCCTAATAATCGTGATATACTTGAGGAAGTCTATATACGGATGAAATCTTAACCAACTACATTTTGCATAGCGTCACGTACATGCATAAAATTGCGTTTTTTATAGCTTTGGTTTGGTTGGTTGGTGAAATCAAGACTTTTTTCAAGAATAAAAGGGATGCAAACTCATTTAGATAGGAGACCAATATATTATTTTGGTTATATAATCACATCGTACTTATGGAGTTGTACTCGAGGACTTTTGACATTTGCGGATGAAAGGATATTGGAGTTGAGTAAACCACATGATGTTCGAAAATTACGTAGATTGTGGTTTCATGATGTACGTGTTAAATAGTAATATTGCCCTACAAATTAAATCCTGGAGTAGAAATTTTGCATCTTCAAATGTCTAATAACCATGTTGCATAAGACGGAAATGACGTAAGTAGCTATATGCTTAAATGAACTACATAAATGACTAAATAGTTGAATCGACTTGTAGAATGCCCAGGTATTTAGGATGACGCAGTAATTATACGTACATAATATGCATCAAAAGAGCGCTGGGAGGAGATGAGTAAATGCAGGGTTTTCTCGTACCAGTGCAACTTCACAGAACGTATCAACTTGCCTCATCCATCTTTACGTTGCTCTTTTCGCCACCATGAGATATTCTACGTTGCAATTTTCAATGCCAGACTAGCTCAGGATGCATATTGAATGACGTAGAACAAATACGTGTCAAAATTTTGATCAATTATTTTAAAACTTTGGGTATGTCAGATGGTTTTAGAGCTAAAATTTTGAACTTATTGTATCAAATTAAATTGGCAATAAGAGCTATTCAAAAGGGAGGATTTTACATTTAGAAACTGTCTGAATCACTTCACCCCAAACATAAGTCGATTATCTCAAGTAAATCAAATGGAAGTTCTGAAAATTGAATTAGCAAAGTTTGCCCAGATTGCCAACTTGAATTAGTGGTCCATCACCAACCTTTTCTTGTGCTAGTAATAAATGCGTTTTGACGGATAGAGTGTCTTTGGTAATTTGAGCACTTACGGACAAGGATGTTCGAGAGGAGAGTAGGTGGGAGGCAGAAGAGGATGACAAGAAGGTCAGCCACCTGTTTTTAGTTCAGAAATATAAAACCATCCCAAAGTTCCCATATTCCAAAAGCATAAAAAATTGAACGAATATGACTTACAGCCAAGTTGAGAATGAATAGATTCGTGACCGTTCTCATTCGGGGAGACTTGAGTACCACCCCGACCACCAGGCTGTTTCCTACCACCCCAATAGCGCAGATCAGCATGTAGGCTCCGATGAGGACAAAGGTCACAGGTCGAGAGTGACGATATATTTCCTCCCCGTCTTCGCCCCATAGTGGTTCCACCCCTACATCGGATCTGGTAAGGTTTCCGTCCTCGCAGTCAATATCCCCATTGAAAGATGTCCCCTTGAAGGTGAAAGTGCAATTCATCTTGATAGTTTATTTTGTGCTTTGTTCAAGTAAAAATCTTCTTTGCTGTCAAACTACTGTTCTACATAATTTGGAAATCAGTACGTTAAAATATTGCTATTCTACTCCGAACGAGATTTAATTATGTACAAAGTTCTATTTCACTGAACACTATTTTTTCAATGTCAATCAGCACTTGCATGTCTCATGAATCTGCTCACTGACCATTCACGACCACGATCTGTTTAGTGCAAAATTTGAGAATGCAAAATGTAATTAAACCTGATCAACTTTCACATTTCAACTTGACGAGATACGGATGTTTACTTGTACTTGTTGTGATTTTTGTTCTAGAATTTTGAAGTGACGAATGGATTCGCTATGCCTGATTTGTACGTGACTGATGTGGTGTTCAATTGTTGCTCTGAATGTTTCAAACCCCGAAGTCTCAACTGGACTGAGCAACTGATGGAAGGTTGAGACAATTTTATCTGAAAATCACTTCTCCTCAGCAGCATTTGCAACCAACCAGGCTACCCGAATCCCGAAAGTTGAGCAAAGCAAGAGAAACGCCACCGCATCTACTTCTTGGTCATCGGAAGTAAAAGCCAAAACTCGGTTTTCTCCCATGAAAAGAATGTTGACAGTTAGTCGTCTGAATCTCAACCAATATGCAAGCTACTGATGCTGCTGGAAAACTCGTCTGCGTAATAAAAGCTCTTAAACTCCATTTAACAATTAAGCAACTGTCAAGAATAGAAGAAAGCATTTCGGCAAGGTACACGTGCATATTTACATTATTCATGTGGGTGTATTACGCACGTAGATCTTTTATGTGAAGAACAAAGTCATGCAAGATGTATGTACGAACAGAGTGTTTTGTGACGAATGGAATGGTTTATGAAAATTATTTATCCCTCCCGAAGGAGGGCATATACTAAAATTAGAACGATATTGTTAAGACAATTATGAAGGGAACAAAGAAGTCAATAAATAAATAAATAATTGTTACTCAACTCGTTTATATGAATACAGCTTATTTAATTTGCATTATGCTTTTATCCATTTCTTGACTGTTGTACATATTTCGGATGGAAGCTAGCGATGAAGGTAGCAGAAAGTAAGGTAGCACTTAACGCTCCTTCAACGACGATACACATAAGTTAATCGTAATGATTTAAGGCAAGGCAACTTTCTATATTAACATCTTCGAAAAAACTTGTTGTTTTCTGATAGTTCTTTCTGATTGTTTCTTTGTAAACAAGCATTTTCTTGTTTTTCTAAACCATGTGACAAACTTTTGCTTAAAACTTGTCTAAATAAGTTTCCTTGCGCTACGTGTTCGAAGGAAATACGTGACTACGGAAATAACTCGCCACGCTTTAATTAGGAAACTTTAATATTGAATTAAATTTTATAAAAATAAAATCACTTCTCCAATATGAAGTTCTTCACCTGCCCGTTGTATGATTTAGTCAACAAATAAATTAACCTTTTATCGCCTCGTTTATATTAAAGGTCACTTGAATATTAAGTATTATTACTCAAATGCCCTTCATTCAAAATGATCGAAAACAACATATTTCTCGTCACTTTTTGAAATAAACCAGGCTCATGGCAGAATTTTCTTTTCATCTTTCTGTAATAATAAATGGAAGATTGTTTATAGAAGTGGAGACGGAAAGGAGGTATGATGATGATCACGTATGTAAAGTATGAACGAGGAGAAGGATTATGCTTTTATACGAAGCAATTGTCTACTGAACTTGTCAACCGAGTCTGCCGAAATCTAAACCAAGCAACCTTTTTGCCAAACCTGGGGCGAAGTTCAGTCAGTTTACTATCTGAGAAACTACAATTATCGTTCTATAAAATAAAACGATCTCTTCTCCTTTATCACGGCAGTACTTAGTTTCCTATTTTCCACTTCATCACAATATAAAATGCTTAACCATGAACTCCTCCCAAGATATGATCAATACAGCTGTGGTTGACTGATTTCTTGCACAACCAAACCCAATTTTAGCCCCGCTTTTACGTGAAGGATACAGATCAAAAGGATATTCATTAGACGCGATGGCCAAGATAGTTTCAAACTGTCGAGCTTCGTCTCGTCAAAGTGCTTCTGTTCGTTGCTGCCTGTCTTTTTATAGCAGATTTCTCTCGGGAGGACAAGGGCTATCTCTGGAGTTAGGTTCACTAAACTCCGGAAACAAGTTATGGGTCAGATGTTATTGGAATAGTTGAAATTGTTGATGTTATTCGTCCATTTAAATTCAAATGTGCTTTAATGTTTTGCACTTACTAGAGGACGATGAATACGTACGATGCCTCGCGGTATCATTTTTCCCTTGCACTCATCTCTCCTCCTCCACTTCATGTCATGGAACTCTTGGATGAGAGATACCATCATACCAAGAAAATCATACCAGAGGAAGAGAAAGGAAGCTGGTACGTTGCATTGTAAAAGTCGGGTGAATGCAAGTATGTAGAAAAGATACGTACTTTCTTTCATGTGTCAGAATTTCACGTTTCTTCTTGCAACTTACCAAATAAAATGAGAAGAAGGCTGAAAAGCAGGAGATAAAACACGGTCCAGAATTCTTGTTAAGTTGGTGACTCAACATCGATGAACGGACGGACTGTTGTAGCTCTTGCTTAAAAGTCAATATACAGAAGAGCGAATGCAATGATGGGGTTGATGCCCCTCTAAATGTCAATGTTAGTGTTACTGTTAGTGAGGGGTTGGATTTACGCTCAAACGCTTTTAAGGATTCGGGGATGACCAGGGGAACGTTTGAGATACCGGAATGGAAGTACCCTCCATGCATGTATGCTGATGAGATTCTGAGATTTTCAGAATAACGTGCACTTTTCTCCATAGTTCGAACCCATTGCCTTGCCCAACTTTCAAAATACTTGACATATAGACGGTTCATCTTATTTATGGGTTAGGTAATAGGTAAGTAAAGTGGAGTGAGTGAGTGAGTACTTTTAGTTACCAAGGAGCTTTACTGACCACGAACAACGAGATTATAAGAAACACAAAGATTTGTTTCGACTGATGAACATTTATTTTTAGCCGGTCTAGAAATATGTCGGACGTAAGGACTTAAGCGTGGCTTGTACGTAGCCAGGAAACAAGTTTATCTTTTACTCTTTGAAATTGTGTTTACTTAACATGTTGCAATCGTGGGAAGGAATCCCACTTGTTTTTTCGTAGCTAAATATTTTTCTATTTTTACATGTAACTATTATTGGTATGAACGTTGTATCTTCCAATTTTCATAAACTTTTCCGATCAGGTTGGTATCCAATTTGTACTAATTTCTTACGTTCAATACTTACATCGTCTTACCCTTCTTAATGGATTACATATTTCTGTACTGCTTCTTCAAGTGATACTTCATGACTATGACCTTCAGTCGAATTAATATACCGCCCACCATAATTCCCTCCGGGAAGATATGTATATGCACCTCAACGTCGTAGGAGTTAATTTAGAAAGCATTGGCAAATCTAAGATTTTGTTTGACAGGTACATTAACTACGCAATTTTCGTGTCCCGGTCAAATCGCTGCATTGTTAAAAGTATAAAAAACTACATCCTTGTATCAAATTGAAAATTATACGTACTGCTTTTCTCAATATTCCAGAACAAATTTGAGATTTTATTCCATCCTGTTCAGTGACTACGTGGAATTACTTAGCTCTTGTCTAGACTTTGGCCCCGGAAGGAAAGCTAATCGCAAGGGCTAATTTCAGCAGCGAGGACAAAGCATAAGCTGCCATTTTATATGTTCCAACATCCATTAGGTAGTTTCCAGAGAAATGGCTACAAGTTACCTTAATTGACTCGTATCCTTGGTCCCACAGCTCCAAGAATGTAATGTAAGTTAAGAGCAAAGTGCATCGATACGGGGAAAGGTTGAGGCTGAATTGTTACCTTGATGATATCAAATGTTTAAATAATAAAGCAAGTAAATTGTTCTATCTTTGCCACCTGTTCCGTTGATAAATCACTATCATCATATGCATATATGCAAATATAAATTCTTGGTATTGAGCTAATTATAGAACGAATAAGTAGTTTTAGTAGCATTAAAATGAACCTGCTCTACAGCATGAAATATGAGAAGGTATGTAAACTACCACGTTTCACTTGCATACATATTTACCCAGATCTCTCCATTACAACCTGTTGTAGTATGTACTTCAGTCAATATGTGCTCTTTAGATCTTCCTTACAAGAGTGAGAAGACTGCTAATTTATGACAAAAAAACTAGCACATCTGAAAAGTACATGCACGATTCTGAGAATAGCAACATTATCTTCGTGGAAGTCTGAGAATTAACACACAAAAGAAATTTAAACTGCTTAAACATTTATTTCAATGTCAAACCAATATTGTGTACACAATACAGACATGTTTTTAACTTTACAACACGCAAGTTTAATGCACTCCTACACAAAAGGAGCAATTTACACGGACATAAAAAAAATGTTGTGTCAGGTTCCAGGAACGCTCATTGAATTCTGTAGAAAAAAAATAGTTGTATCCCGAACTCATTCATGCAATAGATGTACTTAAGTAAGTGGAGGATATGTAATAAGTAAAAATAATTCTCAATTAACTAAAAGTTACGTGTCCAGTGTACTCACAGCGCTGGAAGATTGCACAATTTAGCTTTTCTTTGTTGAGGTTTTCCTTTGACATGGCATTTATAGAATTGGTTGGGTAAGCACAACGCGTCACGCTGACCAGACACCAAGTGTCGTTCATTTGAATTTCCACGACACGCAGAATTCTGAGAAAACCAGTACCAAAGCAAATTTGTCATCAGTAATTGGCAAGGCGAACTAATACCAAAAACAACTGAAGATGTGACCTGTCAGCCTGTGACAAGCTAGCACAAAATGAATAACATTGCACGGTAGGGTTTTCTCACTAAATATTTTGCACATATGTATGCTAGTGCATACTTATGTCCAAAATTGGCAGTTTCATGTTAAGACTTTATACTTATTTGCAATACAATTTCACCTCAGACCGCATCACAACACGCAGAAGTACAACATTGACCAATTTTATGTCAATTTTGTTAATTCTGGACAGAGTGAAACTGGTTATGTGTATTTACTACAGATAAATTACGTATGTATGTACATACGTACTGTTATTGAACATCGTCACTGCACGAAATAAGTATTTTTTACCCCGCACTTACCCATAACAAAATACTTGTTATTGTGCAATACCAGCTTCGTATGTATGTATGACAAATTATTTTTGATGGTTGGTTGTGGTATATATATCCTTGCGGTTCGGACTTACCAAATGAATTAGTTGCGTCTCACCATTAGTGCAGTAAAGAATTCCTCCTCCTATAACGGCTGAGCAAGTAATTAAGTGAAGCAGGAAAAGGCCAATCGTCGTCGTCGGTCTTTTCGGTAAGTTTCTTTCACCCAAACGGAATCTTCTTTCCCTTTTGTCGCAGCATTCGTCGTAAGGCAGATCTAAATCATTATGGTTCTCAAGGCTTAAAGTATTATGGAATTAATAATATGATAGAAATCACGACGATGTGTGTGGGACTGGGGTAGGATTATTTTACCTCCATGTAACTAGTTGCTTCTTCCACTCTGACTTTGTCGTAACTTTTATCCTTTATCCTCTTCTGGCTTAATTATGATCTCTTATTCACCAACAAGAACGAGAGAGTAGCACGAGAGAGTAGCGAGTAAAGGTCGGGCCTCACGTACGAAAAAGAAAATTACTTTCTTTTTCGCAGACGGGAAAGATATATATTTTTTCTTCGATGCCTTTCGAAATTAGTGCATCGTCATCTCATCTTTATTTCTGCGGCTGGTCGTCGTACGACAACTAAGTTGGTGGAAGTTTGATTTTACAGGTCGTAAAAAATGTGGAAAGTCAACGGTCCGAGATTGGATCCGCGGTGTCTGCCTTGCTTTTTGGTCGTGACCCTGACAATGTCATCCATACTGATTGGAGTGGTGAAGAGCTCTCCGGAGATAAAATTGGTCAGCGTGGAGCCCAAGGAATTTGCGCCAGATACCCAAATCGAAGATCAAGAGCTGTATCTGCTAACCAATGTTACTCGGCTGGAGATGCACTGCAAGGCACATTTCCCAGTTCAGTGGGATTTTGCAGGAGATACGGTATGTTTCTTTTTTTAAATATGACACTAGCTGATTATTATTAATTCGTTGTTACTTATGGAAAATGGGGGAAATGCGTGAAATGGTTCATTATTTGAGCCAGAATTTGTTCTGGATAATGAACAGAAAAATGCCCAATTTAAACAATTTCACTCAACCGATGCAGTCATCCAGTGCACGATTTCTCATTTGTCTGAAACACATTCTGAATTTAATTGGAATGAAACTGTATTCTGAGACTTTGTTGTTTGTGAGCAATACAAATTGTACACTGTGGTAAACAATAGTAATAAGGCAACAATACGATGGTTGAGTTGGGACATAAATAATGACGTGTTTATAGATGGATGTATGGATGCATAGTTATTTTGATGGCAGAGGAAAAATATCGATATGAAATTAATCAAGTGTGAGAGTTAACCAGTTGAAAACAAATGTTAAATATGAAGCATTCTCACATTTAGTTAGTTATTCACTTCCTATAATTACGCTTATAAATTGATTATTGCCTGTAATTATATAATGTTTAAATAATGAGGCGCGTGTCCACCCACACGTCCCCCCTGAATAGCATAATTATGTAGAGGGTTTTATGAAATAGAAAACAGGTGCAGTCGTAAGTACACCATATCCTGTATGTAAGTCAAAAGAGAAAGCGTGTCCTTATCGAGGTATAGAAATGTGAAATTTGCAGTCGTATTCAAGGGGTTATAAGGAACAGGAGGAGAAAGAGGTGCAAAATAAATAAAAAGAACCCATTATAAAGCCTTTGAATAGTTTCGGCCTCAGTTTTCTCGTTAGTCTGGCATTACATCTTGTGAATCAAATTTAGCCTGTGAACTGTGATCCTCTTTGGTATGGATGTTTGTACACGTAATTTATAAAGGCCAATCATTATATGAATCTGTAATATTTACATTTATGATTTGCAAATTATTAAATTTCGCATCATTAAAATTGTTGACGTGCATGCCACGTGGCAGTTTCTGTATCATGTAAACTTAAATCTCTCTAAAAGCGAATCGTGCCCTTCAATTTGTGCATTGATGTATGTATGTGTATCCCTTTGCTGTGTGTCCTCTGATTTGTCATCATGTCAGCTCGTGCATTTAATGAGCTCAAATATGAATGATGAAAGAAGTAAAGAAAGCTGATGTTTTTCAGAGATGCGTCTCATGCTTATTTATGCTAACCTTTCCTTGTGGGCTGTTTTTCCAGTCTCCAATGCAACTGCATGTTCGAGCTTTACGTAAAACTGGACCGAAACTGAGCGATCCCACGTTCTTAGCAGAGTTGGTTATCTTCCGAGTTTCTTCCTCCATCACGGGAACCTACTATTGTCGCAGTATCCAAAATCCCAACAAGTTTGATAAAGTGCATATTTTTGCTCAAGGTAAGAATCACTTATCCATATCTGATGTTTTTTTTGCAAAACAGGACGTGCAAGGACGTGTAACCCTCAAAAATGTTAGACTTCTTTTTGAATTGTGCAATATTATGTATCATCGGGCTTTCCTAACCTCTGTATCCACTTTTGAATATGGTTAAATGAGGGTAATCTTGAATGGATGAACTTTCGGATTAGTTGAAATAAGATGTGGTCACTATGTATCAAGCATACCCAGGGAAAGGCATTTATGTACATAATCAATAGATCATCTTGATGAAGTCCCGTTGCTTAAACACGGGCAATGAGGAAACCCGAAAATTCTTAATGATGATCATCACTTAATGCGATTAGAGTTATTACGAGTTACTCACAACCGATGTGTCACGATGTGTTAAGCATGACCCACGTATGTGTAGTCTTCAACATTCGCTGAACCTTAGGTAAATACGGAGCTGATTTTGCCATGAATCAAAGTCACTCGAATGAAGAGCATACTGTCATGTCGTTATATACGCGTATAAATTTATGAGATAGGGAATAGGAAGACTTAATAACATTTCAAGGTTAGGAAAATCTAATATTTCTAAGGGGATAACCTCCACGTGTGCCCATACTTTAGCGTCTCCTGATTGCAAACCATCCATTTGATAAAACTCCGTCTCTTCCAGAGAAAGGATATCGCGGTCAAGATCCAGTTCTAATTAAGTACGGACAAACCATAGATCTGATCTTGAATAGTGAAAAACCAAACGTGATCATCCCATGTTCTACGTGGGACCCTAAAACCAAGATTGCTCTATTTAAAAAATCTACCAGTTCGGTAAGTGACGCCACTCTCGCTTTCTTTATAATTGCATACCTAACAAACTTTAATTTACAGTGATCGAATAGCATATGCATAACTTGGACCAAATATTATCCAATTGTATGATTGAATTATGCATGCATTCATTTCTTTTTATTTTTATGAATAATTCTCTAAAATCGTGAAGAAGTGAATATTTGTATTACATCTTCAGAAGATGATCTTCTTCGAATTTTTTTGTTTCATGTTTAGTTTTATCATTTAATTTGAGTCTGGTGAACCTCGGTTCACGTATTTCATGTAACACTAATCATGTAATTCTTTGGTAGCCGAATCCAACTGTTCTTGTCACTTTTCCAGCCATACAAATGTAGTAGATGGAATTATGTAACAGTATCTCTACAATAGTTTCGTAAGGATATTTAAAGGATAGGTAATTGCA
The DNA here is from genome assembly GCF_002217175.1 of Folsomia candida. NCBI lineage: Eukaryota > Metazoa > Arthropoda > Collembola > Entomobryomorpha > Isotomidae > Folsomia > Folsomia candida. Next base: position 4,307,759 of record NW_019091198.1, read on the forward strand.
CTTGACTCTTTTTCCATAAATACATACGTTATACTACAATGGTCGTATAACCCTCCAGCACAAGCATTTATTTAAATATAATTTACATCGTTAAACTTTTGTAGCAAGTGAAAATAGGAAACTAATAATAGAAAAAATGTTAGATAACTTCTTTCATAATATTTCATTTTAATCTTTAAATAAGTACGTTCATTTTTGACGTGCACTCATTTAAATAAGTGAATTGCATGTTAGACATGTAAGAGTGTTATTCAATTTGCTGCTTCCTTTCTACTTTTTTTAGAAGTCATACTAGTAATTTTTGCAAAAAGTGATTATCGCCGTGTTTTTTTTCAGCGAAAGTTCGAGCCACTAGAACCCAAGGATTCGTACACATACGATCCGAAAGTTGGATTCCACCTGAACTTGACACAGCTTGAAGAATCTTCGGGTCAGTACATGTGCAGTCCATCCATTGACAGAACCTTCGACCGTGTTTATGTGAATCTCCGGAAACCAGGTTGGGGTTATTTTATGTTGTCTTTTTTATGCCGTAAGTACGCCGCTCTTACCGTTTTACGACAATTGGCAGTTGCAGTTTCGAGGCAAGTCCAACAAGTCAAAGTTTGATAATTTGTTGGCTCAGCATTTCCACGATTGTGTGAACAGGGTTTCCATACTTGGCTTTCAACATTACGACTTGAACAACTAGTCCACTTTCATCCATGGCATTGTACTCGCTTGGAGTAGAGAGAGACAAAGAGAGACACACATTAATAGCTTACCATCCTAAAATGAAATTTCTCTCTCCTTGCAAAGTACCAACCTACGTCCGTACATATGCACTACTCAGTCAGTATATTGTTGGTTTTATCGTATTAATTTGCTTGGATCGTGGGTGGGACGAATGCAGTGGTGACATTTTGACGAGCAAGGGAAGCAACCCTGTGTGCGGAAAGTTTTGGTAAAATCTGCTGCAAACTTATTTCTCGTCCAAAACGAAATGGAATCGATAAGAATGTGATGATACATACTGATGTAGATGACATGATTACAAGATGATGATATAATGGCAGGATGGCAATGACAATCAGCCCTAACCGTCCAACTTTTTCGGAATCTTGGACAGCAAACCCGTCCAAGCAACGTGCCGCAATTGTATAGTTCCATCCACCCCCATCCTAGGCAAAACGATATGTACGTACAGGCATGGGACCGCTGCAGGTTGTTTGCATTGAAAGAACAGAACAAAGAATTTCGCAAACTTTACGCCTCTGGATACAAATGTACAAATGAGAAAATGCACACGTATAACTGAATGACAGAAAGAGAGAGAAATTCTTAATCGAAACTAAACTGCACTAACGTTATAACTTGCAATTATCTTAAAATAATGTGTCAGTATGCAACCGAACATTGTGTAAGGCAGAAAACATTCGTTGGCTGGCACTAGTCATGAGTGGCAAAATCTACTCAAGAGGTACTTGATAACAGAGCACTTTTGAAGTATGTACCAATTTCCCAAGTTCAACCTAACTTATTAATTCAAATAAGTTTACTTTTCTTCTGCGAAAATTAATTTCAAGAAAGAAAACATATTTACGTAGTTTGACATTGGGCAAGAGTTGTGTATAAAAAGTAAAGCAAATCCTCACGGGAAACATGCACGTGTGAGTAATATTGTGAGATCTGAGCACATTTTGTAATTTTTTTGCTAAACAAATAATACATCCAGCAAGGGGCTTTAACACGTGTATGTATGTTGATCAAAATTCCATCCGACCTTTTCTGACACTTAAAAAAATAATAATTTAATAACCATCTCGTCGCTGAAATGGTATGGTAGCTGAAATATTTCGTAAACAGTTGACGTACAAATGTTCGAGTGGGCAAATGATATGTATGATGCAAGTGGTGACCTTCTATTCAAATTTTAAAGAAACCTCTCATATGGCAGAATTTTAATTAATTACGATGTCGAGCTACATGATGATATTAACATATGAGAAGGAACGACAGAGCTCCGTCGTTCCTTCTTAGCGTTGTTGTGCAACCTTGTCTACAATCATAATTGAGACCCGTGTTCTTATGTTTTCCTTTTCACTCGCAAGTATTTTAATCAACATTTTTATTCCAGAATTTAAAGTCACTCCGGATGAAAAGATGGTGGAGATTATTCAAGGTGACAAATTGAACTTGCGATGCGAAGGAGTTGAGGAGGTTTCTATTCTCGTAAATGGCGAGGAAGTGAACGATGCTCGAGTTACGTCGAAAAAAGAGTACATTCCGGAAGCAGAGTTCCCTTACGTGGCCACTCTCGTTTTCTCCCATCTCGATCCTGCCGACGGAAGTGAAATCGAATGTGTTCGCAGTTCTGGCTCAACTGCGCGACCTATCCATACGTGGAAATATCGCGTTGTGGGTAAGTAACGAACGGGAGTGGGAATCGGGTCACTCTATGTAACCTTCAATCACTTAGACAGAAATCCTGTCAAAATAAGTAATTGGTTTATACTTACACTTGTGGTAACGAAAGACGGACAATTATTGGGTGAAATCGTTACTACCTGCAAAGTGTTTACTATCAATTAAACACCCTGCTGGTCGGTATATTTATGCTTTTAAACAACGCTCGGAAATTTACTGACACGTCAAGCAGGCTTTTCCACCTAAGTGAGAAATGCTTCAACAGATGAGTGACTTTAATGTTGATTTCGGCATACTTAACATGACTGCGGGAGAAATTAGCTTGATTGGAAATTTTATGGTTTCTACTTTACAGGAGAGTTTGATGAAAAACGTCGAGGTATAAATAAGTACCACTCACGACGAACCAAGTTGGACTGGTTTGCTTGCTGGGCGAGAACGAGCCAATCTCCCGACCTCAGTTTTGTCCAGTGCACCAACCCCATGGAGTGTCAAATCAGGGGACACTGTCTTCAAAATGTAATTTTATTTTAGTTTTAAATATTCCTTCCCTTTAAGGAGTTGAGGCCCTGTCCTTCGCCAAGTTCAGCCAGACAGTGTGCTAATCTGAGGTGAAATTTGCAATTTTGATTTTGTTCAATTCATAGAACGAAAGCCCTCAAGCAACATTACATCCTAACAAAAGATTAACCTTGAACAAAAATATCTCATGATACAGCATTTGTTTCTCCACATGTACATGTACCTACATGCACATACGATTGTTTGCTCTGAGTACCCACATGTATGAGGAAGCACGGCTGATATCCCGTATTCCTGGAATGATCCGCTACACATTATCGAGTTTTCTAAATTTCTAACTTTATTTGCAGAGCAACAAATGTGATCCAGCCTTGGTTCAACTCTGTTCTGGTGGATGTGCTCACTCCACCATTGAAAATCAAACGGGAATCCTTCAGTGTAAGGGGGACGGCGTGTTCCAACAAATCCGACAATTTCTTGGCACTTCAGGAACTTATGGTGAGCATTGAGCAGTCAGTCTCGTTTGTCATGTGTCCTCATGTTATTTATATATGCGCCATCATGACCAACGCTGAGCCATTATTGTATTCTCAATATGTTGTCAAATAATTTTCATAAGCTTTTTAAAATTCTGAGCATAATCCGAGTGTCATGTGTAAGCTGTCAAATTCTCGGTCCAATATATTTTCCAATATAAACATGCTCCTCCATTCCAAGTTGGAGTTTCCAACTACTTGCCTCCACGTAGAGGAGACACTCGTTTTTCCTTCGAACAGCAAAACCACACACCATTTTTTGAATAATTTCTTGATCTTGAGCTGACAATGTATCCATATGCGGATATTGCAAGGATGCAGTTAAAATTGACGATGGAGATGTAATAATTTCACTAAAACTACTAGCTTTTGTGCTTTTGTGCTATATTTTGGGTTTTAATCGTCTTCATTTATTACTCTGTTTCAGAGTTGGAATATAGTTTTTTCTCTTTTTTCGGAGAAAGTTTTAGCATCGAGCACTTCGCTTCTCAATGTTTCTTTATTCTTGTGTTAATACATAGTCAGAGCTGGGATAATCCTGATTAAGGATTATGGATTTTAATCCCGGATTATGGATTATTAATCCATAATCCCTAATTCAGCAATGAGAGTTTTTTGTAGTTTAATCCCAATCCATAATCCTGATTTTTCTGGAATTAGAATTAATCCGGGAATAATCCCATTAGATGTCATTAATCCGTAATCGTGATTACGGATTACTAATCCTGGTTAATCCCAATCATGATTACTAATCATGATTATTAATCCAGATTAATTCTAATCATGATTAGTAATAATGATGAGGTATTCATGATTAATTCTCAGTCTGGATTACTCACAAGGGACACTCATGACCTGTCGTTTGAGTCCAGGGTGGCCCCTATGTTTTTTAGAATCTGCTAGGACCCCAGATGAAGGATTCATTCATATTTCCGTGTAAAACTCATATTTGGCGTCATGCCGTTGCGCCAAATTCGCCAAATTTGAATGTTTTTATTTTTGAAACCGCCAGAACTTTTGAAATCCTGGACGGATTTTAAAAACTTTTGGCAAAAATCATGACAAGGAGTTAAACTTTCGTATTCCATGAAATTTTTTCCAAAATTATCGCTTTTAACTTTTCGAAAAATTTCGTAATTTTCTTAGAAATGGGGGTTCGTCGAAAAAATGCTAAAAATATCTCAAAAATTAGAAATTTTTTATTTTTATTTTTTTCTCAAAAATTTTGACTTTTGTGGTCATTTTAAGCATAAAATTTTGAAAATCCGACATAAACTACAAAAGTTATGAGGGTTTGAAATTGGTCGAAAATGCAAATTTCTAAGTTTGGCGCCACGCCATGGCGCCAAATATGAGTTTTACACGGAAATATGAATGAATCCTTCATCTGGGGTCCTAGTAGATTCAAAATAACATAGTGGGTACCCTGGACTCAAACGACAGGTCATGAGTGTCCCTTGTCAGTCCAATTCCCATAGTTCCATTTCATACCACTTTGCAGCTTGAAATCTCAAGTTCTCACAAGTTTGTCCTGTCAGCTACTATTTAAAGAGTTAAGATGTTCTCGCTGCCTTGTGCTACATATATCAATTGAAACTGGCGTTTTAAATATTTTATGTGGAACCACATAGTTGAAATTTGTTACACTAGATATACCTGTAGGTAGTGTAAAATCATTAATCACCAAATTAATCCGGATTATTAATCCATAATCCTGAAATTTCTAGAATTTATGGATTAATCCGGATTAATCCTGACATGAATTAATCTGACGAAAATAATTTAATCACAATCCACATTATTTTGTGGTTAATCCATAATCCTTAATCCACCCTCAAAAACCAATAATCACCCAGCTCTGTACATAGTAGAAAAGAGCATGTATGTACGTATGGCAAAGAAATGACATATAGCGACTTTGTGGAATGTGGAAGGCCCCTCTCAAATTTTATGTTCGGTTCATGTTCATAACTATAAAATCGGGTGACTACAGACGTATATTGCAATTTTGCTTGGTTATTATACGCTCAAGCTCAATGGTATGGTCTTGAACTTGCCTTGACAGAATACAGTGGTGTGTGAATGTGCAACTTTTTTACGCTTGTCAAACTTTCCCATTTCCCGAGTTGATTGTTCACCTTGTGAAAGTTGCTGGTTCATTTTTAGTGTACAACAGCATGATTGAAGCACCCAAGGAGGAGAAACTGTCGCTGAGTGGGAAGCATGTATTCAAGTCTGGCTCCGCTGGGGAATTTACATGCACCGGATCCACCTTCCTTTATGCGGGGGGATTCCGTTGGGGGATCAAGGCAAAAGGACGGCCTGTCAAAGTATTAGAGCCGAGTAAGTCATCTCACTATATATTTCCTTAAGCCCTTTCTACACTTTTCAAAAGTAAAAAGTCATATTATACCACTTTAGGATTCCCCGAATCTTTACTTTGTAAATTTGCATTGTTAAATCGAAGTTATAGATTTGCAGATATCGTTATGAAAATTTAGCTAATTTGTTGTGCTGTAGTCCTACTAATTGCTGCACAAATTGTCTATGTCATTCCAATAATTAGCACTTCTCCACTCTAAAATGCAAGAGAAAACCAACTGCTAATATTGGTCTAGAATTTTGGCAGTAATGACGGCAAGGAATATATTGTAACGTACAAATAAACCAATTTAGCCAAATCATAAAGGAATATGATCATTAAAGCTATGGCACTTGTCAGGGAAGCATTGTGAAGTGCATACGAGCTTTAATTACATGTCTGTCTCTCGTATTTACCAACACTGTTTCATGTCCAGAGTTCATAGACATGGAAATATTTACACTATTTTCAATGGACAAGTGTTTTTGACCTCATGCAGTTTATAGTGCACCGCAGTGCAACTCACACGTCTGAAACAACTCGCCGTATTATTAAGTACAATGATGCCATTACGTAATGAAACTTATTAAAATTCATTACCACTTACATACGCAGAATTCAATCAGCATCATTCATTGATGTTGGCGAAGAATGGGGCCTAATGTATGCTTTAATGACTCAAATTGTTGCGTTTATCAGGCTCGGAAGAAGTGGTGGACTTTGAGGAGACATTCCTCCCAACGGGTCATGTTGTGGCGAAAGCGGTTCTTCGTCTGGAGTCGCCAAAGTTGGTTCAACTCAACTGTTTCGCCCCATTTTGGAACACGACAGATTGGGACTCTCGAATTCACGCTCTCTACGTTCAGGGCTAATCTCAGGCTAATCCTCAGTCAATAAATACTTTCTGCTTACATCGATGTCAATCACCCCGAAAAACATTGATCTTCTGTCTGGTTGTTGGCTGCAGGGTTACCTAATCCTCTAACGTTCTGTTTTTTAATCGTCGTGTGATTTTTACTTTAATTTTGCTCTAGGAAAACCCAGTATTTTCCATTTCTTACATCATTTGTAATAATTAGATTAAAGTTAATCAGTATTTACATTTAAAATTTTGCCTCTATTGTTGTTGCACTATTACAATTGCATAAATGCTAAAATTTATAAATAAATCTGATCACTGCATTTTATCTTTTGTTGAGATCCTTGATTTATTTTATGGATAGCCGAAAGTAATACTTTACGTCATCAAAATCGTCCACTTCTTTACACAACAGCCACTAACCAAAAATTATGTAAGTTTAGTTAAGGAGTTTCGGAAGCCACAACTTTTGCCATAAATACGGATTATTTTTCCCTGTTCCCCAATTTTAGGGAATCTTGTCGACTAAAATGTAAATTTGGAAAGAAATTTTATCGTAATTGTGTCAATGCCGCATTCCAGCCGAGACGGAAGTTGACTCCAAAAACAACCGAGGAGCACGATCACTGGGTCCAGTTCAATGCAATGTGGTTGTGTTTTATTGTTATTTTTGCGGCTTATGAGTAAATTTGTTGGAATTATATAATTAAACATTCCGGTGCAAACTAGCTCAGAACAAATATCTTACTCAACAAAATTAGTCTTTAAAGTAGTTTGTTTTTCTTGTATATTATTCAACAACATCTCAAAGTGACTAATTTCGATTCGATTCTATATTGAAACATTTCTACATTTTATGTCTGACAGCTCAGACACAAACGTACAATAAAATATATAACATTTCGTGTTATTGAATGAAAATGAATTTCTCATTTGCTAATAAATTCCTATTTTTCCTAATATTACTATTGCTTTACATAACCAGAAGCACTCATTCACAAACTGAATTCCCCAGAGTGACGATTGGAAAGTGGGTTTTATTAAATGAAAGTGACACCTCAAATTTTTCCGTGGCTCTCGAACCCGCACGACGAGGCAGTGGATCCAGACACATTTTACAGTTGTCTAATCGCATTAGGAACGTGTCTTTGAACTGCGAGTCCAACTACCCGGTTCAATGGAAGTACACGGGTTTCACGGTAAGCGAAACATGATTATGTGAACAGCATGTGCGTATTTATGTCCATATATGTAGCTGTTATATGGCCGGAACTCTGTAAAAGTTGAGATGCATGAATTTCAGTCTCCACTCCAAGTGAACCTAACGAACTACAGAAAGAACACTGAAAATGGAACAATCTTCCTCGCTCAATTGTTCATATATCGTGTCAGTTCACAACTCACGGGACAATGGTCGTGCCAACTATTGAGGGATAATCGGATTCAAAACGTTGTTTATATATTTGCAGAGGGTGAATTATTTAAATGCTTTTGTGTCACAGAATACATTTATTCCAAAATAGAAGTACCATTTCATACTGATTCTCACGCAGAATACGGCTACCGTGGAGAAGATCCGTTCTTCCTAGAATATGGCAGAGACAAGGATATTTTTGTCAAAGCTGATCAAACAGAAGTAATTATTCCTTGTCTCTCTTACAAGAGACGAATTCAAGCAAAGTTGGCAAAACGAGTCTCCCAAAATGGAAAGGTAGTAATAACGCCATGAATGATACGAGTTAATTAAGAACACACTTGTTCAATTTATGTTCATTAATGTACAACAACTTCAAAGGAAACGTATCAAGAGCTGGACAAATCTCTTGTTGAATATGATCCGACAGAGGGTTTCCGACTTCAATTGGCAAGAATTACGAGTCCTTGGGGCAAATATATTTGTTACACGACCCTCGAAAAAACATTTGATCGAGTGACAGTATTTCTCAAGGAAAAATTTGGTAGTCTTCTAGATTTCTATTCAATTATATTTATAAATAGACGACTATATTACACCGCTTTTACAATTCATAAGATGTGGAATTCTCCCCGTCTATTAACGACTTGGAAATTCTGAACGGCGAAGGTGTGACTGCATCTTGTCGTAGCCATGATCCACGCTTACAAGTGGAGTTTGGTTCCCTTCTGACCAATCCAGGCGTGAAAGTGATAAACTCTCCAAATGGAAATCATGCCGAAATGAGCTTATCCAATGTCACTTATTATGACGAGGGAACCATTACATGTCACGCAATCAATCGAGAGAGCGGGGAAATTGTTGTGTCACACAAGTGGACGTATGAAGTCATTAGTAAGTAAGATGTTGCATAAAAACGAGGGTTGCTTGCTGTAACGAGGAACATATGTAATGGCTCAATCAATTTATTAGGTGAAAAGGACAAAAAAAGACGCGGGTGGAACTATTACTGGTCACGTCGTCTCTTGGAACACACGCATGTTTGTTGGGCAAAGTCATCTAATGTTCCTTCAATATCGTTTGTGGCGTGTACCAACCATATGGAGTGTCAAGTCAGGGGGGCATGTTTCAGCTTGGTTCGTGATTTTTGCATAATTTATAATTTTCCTTATGAGTATCGCCTTGTAAAGAATGTCTGATGTACTAAATTGTAATAAATTCCTGATAATTCATACAGTTCTTTTAAATTTTTATGCCGAGCAGGGGAGTCGATGCGACGCCTTGGAAGCGTCACTATGCTCCGGTGGTTGTCTCAAGTTACCTAATCGGGGCACCCCAGGTCGTTTGATGTGCAGAGGTGACGGAATAAAAGATGCCGAGCTGTCACTATACATCGGAGTGTCTGGAAAAATCCGTAGGTTTTTTAAATTGATGGACTTCGAATTGGGATAGATTTTCAAATTTATTTCAATATTGTGTTTTGTATTATATGATATGATTTATTACCAGATAATAAAACGGAGGAACTCGACAACGACAAATTGATCGCTTCCTCGAACTCTGGGAACGAGACGTTTGCTGGGACAACGGTGGATTTGTCCTGTAGCGGAACGAGTTTCAAGTTCTCTCGTGGATTTTACTGGACGGTCCGACTTGCATCTGGGGATTTGTTACAACTTGACAGCGGTATTAATAAAAAAAACCTATGTGTTACTATTCCTTAGTCTTGTCTTACTTGTGTATGTAGAACGGATGACGATGCAATTTATGGTTACAGATATCCCGACAGTTGGGGCTGCAAATTTGATGGATTATTCAGAAGTATTTGATCCGAGGAATGGAATTATCTCACTTTTCTCAAAAATTAAAATTCTCACGACGGAAATTATTGAAATTTCATGTATCGCACCGCATTGGGATTCGTTTAACACGACGACATTCCCATTAAAGTTACTTGTAAAATGTGAGAATATATTTTTTCTATTTATAATCTAGACCAATTTTGATGAATTGATACTTACATCGTCCATTTTATTTGTAGCCCCAAAAAGTCCATCATTTTCTCAAAAAGAGTCTGAAATAGATTTGAACCTTGGACAAACAAACTACAGGTTATCATGTGAATCAGTGGGGTTGCCTCTTCCAAAAATTCAGTGGATGAAGGATGGCAAAAATGTGAGATTCACATACTCTATCTGGACAAGAATGAGATGTATTACAGTGATTTTTTTGCATGCACAGCTTCCCAGAACTGTTGTTGTTGAAAATGATGGGGATACTTTACTGTTTGAGGAAGTTGCATATGCTCATCAAGGAAATTACTTGTGCCAAGCGACCAATCCTGGTGGGAGTGTCACCAAACAATTCACGATTTCAGTTGCGGGTAAACGACAATTAAAATTATTCCATGGTTGAGCCTTAGCTATTATCCTTTGATTTGATAGATTCAAAGACATCCATAATTTGGGGTGTAACCATTCCCAGTTTAATTTTCATTCTAATTCTCATCATTGTTTTGGCTTTGTTCTGGAGACGTATTCAACGACAAAAGGTGAAATTGAAGAGGGTTAACTACTCATTATTGGTTTTAATAACCCTATTTACATACAATGCCAGGCTATGCTGCGGAATTTGACTGATGCAGAAATTGAAGAATTTTTGTATGGTAATCCGGATGCCATTGATCGGACTGAAGACACCAACAAACAAGGGCACCTTTTAGCTTACAATAGAGATTACGAATTTCCCAAGGATTTCCTCGAGATCAGTCAGTTCTGTTATTATGCGGACTTTTCATATTTAATTTTGAGCTAAAAATCACGATTTTATGGCCTTAGAAATGGAAGAAAAACTTGGGTCTGGGGCTTATGGTCTGGTACTTAAAGGGATTGCGCGAGGTCTGTTTGCAGGGGACGAGGAAACTGTGGTCGCCATCAAGACCTTGCAGCCAAATTCAGACATCACAAACTTCAAGGCCCTGCTAATAGAGCTGAAAATAATGAGCTTTATTGGGAGAAATCCCTACATTGTCAATTTGTTGGGAGCTTGTACCACCGACATTCGCAAACGTAATTACTCCTCGCAATTCTGTTACATATGTATCGTCCCTGACAAAATGTGGGTATTAACCTCAATTTTACCAAATATTACTCCCTCCTGCAGGCGAGGTGTATATCATTGTGGAGTTTTGTGAGAATGGAAGCTTGGAAAAGTTTCTCAAGAGTCACAGAAGCGACTTTGCCAGCTTTCACGGTACCAATTTACGATACAGTGCAGAACCACAAAGGTGAAATCCACACAGACAATATATGCAGAATATGTACATAATAATAATAAGCTACATATGCGCGTAATCAAATTTTGTCTAACAGCCCTGTTAATATAGGAGCACAGTGTTCTATGAAAATCAACCCGGTGCTAGACCCATGAAAATTGGCATCGATACTCTTTTGAAGTTTTCACGTGAAATCGCATGTGGGATGGAATATTTGGCTAGCAGGAAGGTTAATTACGCTGCGGTTAATCATACTATCATGGGCTGTTCATTTCATTACACATGTAAATTTTACAGGTCATTCACGGCGATCTTGCTGCTAGAAATGTCCTACTGACGGATCAGCTTTATGCAAAGATCGGAGATTTCGGACTATCACGTCAACTCTATGAATATGCAAATTATGTGAAAAAACAACAAGTATGTGACCATTTTATTGTCATGTTTTCGTATGCAATATTTCACGTTTCATTTTTTGCATGATGCAGGCTCCACTTCCTTGGTTTGTGGTTTTTTACTTATAATTTTACTTGCGACTATCGCCTTGTGAGGAACAATTGTCTAATTTATGATTATCAATTTGTACTAATTAAGGCGTTGGATGGCAATTGAAAGTTTATGTGATATGGAATTCTCTCATAAATCGGATGTCTGGGCTTTCGGCATAACTTTGTTTGAGGTATTTAGTTTGGGCGAAATCCCATATCCTGGGACTAATTGGACAGAAGATTTTGTGAGGAAGTTGAGACAAGGAAATCGACCCCCGAAACCGGATCTAGCTGATGATGCAATGTAAAAAAAAATTAGAAATTCACCAAAAAACGACTTAGATTTTTAAGAAAGTGCAATGATTTTTAGATACAACATGTTAATCGAGTGCTGGAGGTATGTTCCTGCAGATCGACCCACTTTTACTGAGCTAAAAGTATTCTTCGGAAATATTTTGAATCAAATGGGACTTCCGATTATGGTAAAAAATTATGTAATTACTTAAGCTGCCCAAACGAATACCAATTTTCATAATGGATTTTTCCCAGGAACCACCACCCCCTCCTAGTCGTGAAAAGTTTAATTTGGCAATCACCAATCAGAATTATGGAATTGAAAGGCAAAAGGGTGCTGAGAATGAGAAAGCTACAGTGTAAATTTAAACGGTTGAGAAATTTTGTATAGCAATCAATTTAATTGAATGAATCAAATCAATAAATACATCAATTTCATTTTATAAATCTACAATGTCATAGTTTTAAAAATTGTAAGCATGCGTACTCATAGAAATACGAGCTAAATCGAAACTAGTACTTTTGCACGTAGTCAGAGGAGGGACTGGAAGCAGCATAGTTTCCGCTGGGGGAGGAGGCCTGGTAACCAGCATCATTCTGAGAAGTTGCGTATTGATTCGCGCTGTCAGCGATGGCACGGCCATGCATCCCACCGTGATGACCTTCTCCTCCATGTCCTCCTTCAGCTCGGCCCTTGAAAAGTGAGTGATGCTGGCTTTGGAACTGGTTGGTGTTGGCTCCAGAGCTGAATATCTGAAAGTATATAAATATGAGCAATATATATGTATCATGAATATCAGGACCAAGGTAGTTATAAGACAGTTATGGTGAGAAGTACACTAGGTGCAAGGTGACGAATTTTTTTAGGAATTTGGGAATCTCAGATTTGTTAGTGGATCAATGGGACGCATTGTTAGGTCACTGGAAACTGTTAAAATATGGATTTGTAGGTTAATTTTCGACAAAACATATTTCTTCATGGTTTTTATGGCGTATTGCATAATATTTACACGACACATAAAATTAAAATAAATTTTTGGATATTAAGCATTTGCTTAATGAAAAATACATTTTGTCGAAAATTAAACCCAAATCCGAAATCAATATTTTTACCATTTCCAGTCTCCTAACCATTCGTCGCAACCACTAAAAACATTGAGATTCCCAAACTCCAAAAAAAATCGAAACAAATTGCTACCTCACAGCATCTGGTATACTTCTCTTCATAACCACAATAACTATATCGCCTTGATCAGTGCTTATTTCAAACTATTTTCTAGGCACATAAATTAACTTACATTGGCGGCCAGATTATTATTGTTAGCACTGCAAGATAAATAACAATAAAATTACAATTCTGAAATAGCATGTTCGCAAAGGCTTATGATCTACATACATGTTATCAAAGGCACCATTGGCTCCTCCTACTTGATTACCGACCAAGAGTAAGTCGATTAGCTCTTTTTCTATTTGTTTCGCTCGGAACTCTTTTAGCTGTTGTTGGTGTTGGTTCTGAAATGTGTTCGTTTTATGGCCAAAAAGCTGCAACAAATAAGAATCGTTATGATGAAGTCACATAATCTGAAAGTAAAGGTGCATTTCAGATTCTTACATTTAATCCAAGGTTGTTGTTGTTAAATCTGAAGTAAAATCAAATCAAATTATGAAGTAAAAGTAGTCGTGAATAAGATTCAAAAAATTTGTTATATATTACAGGTTCTGGCCATTGAAATTGGCCAAACCGAACTGGCTGTGTGCAACAAGGAGAGCAAGTAGTTGTTCAAATTCGTCACGCTTCTTGCTTTCTTGTCCATTATGCTTATTCCCTCCCTGAAAAAATAATTACAATAAATTCATATCTAAAAATGTTAGAACACATTAAGCTACACCAGTATAAAAATTTCGTATAATTTGCTTACAAAATGATTAGAAACAAGTTTGAGCAGGTTAGCAAAGTCGTCGTCATTATTCCCTCTCCCGTTCTGGGCTTGCACGGTATTGGTGTCAGTGCTAAGCACCTAAAATATTGTAAAAAATAGAATTACCACACTTATACTAATTAGTTAGCAATAATGCCTTGATTTATTTCCGCACCGTTAAATCGAGGTTATTGTTGTTCCCCCTGAAAATTCACAATCAATAATTACGTTTTTTTTCGATTACGAGTATGTAAATATATGACATTAAATTTGTTTTGAACTCTACCCGTTTTCACCAGCCACGTTAACTATTCCGGCTTGAAATTTCTTCACAAATGCATCCACCAATTCAGCTCTTGCGTTCGCTTGAGCGACAGTCGTGTCGTCGCTTAAAAGCTACAAGGACATTGATTCATGCATCTCTGGAGAACAACCAATATTAATCAGATACTCACCGTTCCTTGCAAATTATTTTTGTTGCCTCTAAGAAAACAAATACAAAATAATTAAACCACATTTTTAAAAAGTAGCAATTACTTTGTGGCACACGTACGAATCGTCGACAATAACGTCGACGACACCAACTTGATTTCCCTCGGCAACTACGTCAATTTCTTCGATCTTTGCCCTTCCCAAGACCTTTAGTAAATCCTACAAACAAGTGGAAAACATGAGAGGAAATTAAGACCTTGGTGACATAGTCACAAAATGTGATAAAAACAATACTACATGTACCTTCAATGGTAAACCCTACATGTGAGTTGAAATCATAAGAAACATTAGTAAATAGTCACAATGAAGTAGTTTAAAGCAAAGCGACACTTACCTTAGTTAAGCCGTCTAGAGGGGAGCTGCAAGAAATCCAAATCAGTTAGATCATTAAACAAAAATGTGTCATTTAAAAATACATGTGGAATGATCCCATTAATTACCCGGACCTTCCAGAGTACGATGCGCCAACTGCGGGTGTGTACGACGCATCCGCAGTGGGCGTGTATTTTACATCGACAGTGGGTGTGTACGATGTATCAACAGTGGGTGTGTACGATGTATCGACGGTGGGTGTGTATGCTGCGGTGGGTGTGTACGATGCATCAGCAGTTGGTGTGTATGGAGCTGGGGCGACGTACTAGAAGCAATAATTATTTTAATTAAATTTTTAATAGAAATATATTTTTAATTTGTATGATATTATCAAAAATACTGTACTCTTACCCCAGATGTGGCAGGATAAGAAACATCAACATTGGCGTTGCGACCATAAACGGGAGCCTGGTATTCACTTTCACTTTTATCCGCGGATGGGTACGCACTCTACACAATTGAATAAAATATATGATTTACCCATTTCTTTAGTCAGTCAGTTAGGGTCTCATGTAAACTTAATAATTCTGTCATTTCTTACCTGAAGCTTGCTGTGCAAACAGTCCGCACTGAAATAAGAAGGAGAAAGTAGGGTGAAGAAATAAATCAAGAAATTCGTTTTCTTTCAAGTCTTACATAGATCTGTAGGCATCGGCTGCAGAAGAGAGCTTGGTCACGTATTGAGACTTGGAGTTGGAGGCAGCAGGATAAGCGGCAGGGGCCTCGTACTCTTCAGAATACGTTGAGGTGGTGACGGGGCTCAGATAAGGCAAAGAGCTTATCTGGGCGTAAGAGGAGGAATACGTGGGGGCAACAGCAGAGGTGGTGGTGGTGATGTAGGGACTGCTGCTCGAGTACGAGGTGTAAGGTTGTGGGACGTACGTGGCTTTTTGTTGAGGAGCGTACGAAGTGTAGGAATTAGCGAAATAGTCGTTCAGGTTGGGGTAGGTCGACGCGGAAGGTTGTGGGGCATAATACTGCTGAGTGTATGCATCCGAAGCTGGGGACGCGTAGGATTGACCACTCTCCGAATACGATGGATAAAGGTCCGTTTGCTGTAAAAATTTTAAATTTAATGTGTGAAAGCCAAATGTTGGTCTAATTTTGCAACACAAATGTGAATTCTATGAGGATGAAACTACTTTTCACTACAATTTTATCAATATTTCTATTTACTAAAAAATTAATGAGCGACATAAAATTTTAAGATGAAAAAAAAATCGAAAAAGGAAATTAAAAAGTTTTTGTAGGAAAGTTAAGTCTAAATTTGAGTTCAACTTGGTCTCGAAATTTTGTGAAAATATTTGAATAGATAATTTATGAGACTAATATTAACTGAATTGTTGTTCTTACCCGGGCATTTCTCGGACCAGGATTCGGACTCGGGAAGGCTCTAAGTACTTGAGGGCTACGACGGAGTATGGCAGCTTGGGACAGCAACGACGACCAAAGGGTCACACTCACAATTAAACACCACTTCATCTCCACCACCCACCTTACACTCGCAGAAAAATGAAAAAAGAATACGAAAGAATGAACGAATGACAAAAATCTCTGCCGAACTCGCTGCGTCAAAACTTAATTATACTTTGTAGTTCAAAAGTAAACTGAGATCTCGGTGGCAGATATCTGCACTTTTATTAAGCTTCCTTGATTATACAATAATGTTGATAAGAACTAAAAACTAAACATCCTCCCATCAGGCGCACCCGGTAGTCCTCTTACAGTACAAAAATTGAAGCTATGTATTTGATATCCATTAAAAAAGTATATGAATAGGCATATTTGATTATGAACATTTTACTCAAGCCCCTTGGAATTTGTGTCATGTTTAAAAATGGTAGTAGCAAGTTAGCTAAAACAAAGAAAACATTTTGTCTGTGTTATGGCGTTGACTTTTATTATGGGCAGCGAATGACAGTAAATGAATGAAAATAAGAATATTTTTGATTGAAAGCTACTTAATCACCATTATATAAGTTAGTTCAAATTTCATAAATTCATTGACGCATCAAATTCAATTGGTCAGGAGATGTGGATATTTATCAGGGAGTAGGACATCAGTTAAAATAAAATGCGACATCTCAGCAATTAAACTAGTTCATCAAAGCAAAGCTACATATTTACATGTATCCAAAGATGCATGCACATAAAAAGGAGTCGTTCATCTTCCGTTAAAGAGAACTATTTGAGACATTCAACTTGCATAAGGAACTTAATGAGGTCACGTAATTGGCATTTTTGTAACATGACACATTGTTTATTACTTGGCAATATTTCTGGAAATGGTACACCGCAATGTCACATATAAGTTTTTGTTATAAAATTTTACACAAATTGTGTGACTCTACATATGTAAGATGTCAAACATTTTCCATGAAAACCATAATCCACAAATCACATCAAGTTACAATGGTCTGGAATATACTACAAATATGACAGAACTAAATGAATTACAATTATTAGACAAATTTTGACTATCGTAATCTCAAAATCAGGCTCAAGAATCATGTGCATAAAGAATGATTTACATGCTCCACTTGGAATTTCTGAGTATTAACGAATTGGGGAATTAGGCAAATGAGTTTCTTATTGAATTGTCTGAAATATTTGAACCTTCAGTTCCTAGGAGTTTGACTTATTTGACGTATACGAGGGAAAAGTTGTTGAATGTGACCAATTTAAGAGTAATTTAATCTTTAAACTAAAAAAGTTTTAACCAGTCAAAAACTCATTATATTTATAACGCCAATACGTTCCAAGTTTTAAGAGGCAGGGAAAACATTAAATATCGCCCACTAACATATTGTAGTGAACAGATAATTTAAATCAGGCAGGTTATTAGCAACATATCATACATATTATTGCACGAATTTAATTTTCGGAAACCAATTTCCTTGCTAGTTTGCACAAGGACTTATTTACTTTTAGCCATGAGGTTGTGCAGTTTTCTAAGAAGTGTGCAAATCTTTACAATTCCCATCATATTAATCACAGTGACTAGGTTTGTTAACGGGGTATGTATGTATATATAACTTATCTAATTAATCAGTTTAATTATGGCTATCACATTTTAAAAAAGATCCTGCTTTGTAGTCATCACAAGAAATTTCAAAATTAATTCCAGAGTCCCACGTTGGATCAATATGAAACCAGGTCGAAACAGTCGAATTTTTATGAAACGCAAACCCAACATGTTCGACCCCCTGTTGTGTCGTTTTCCCTTCCGATAATTGACCCTATTTTGTCCACGGAAGAAGAATATGGATGGGAACGACGACAAGGTCGAGATTCTGCCAGCATCAAAAGCGACGGCCAGACGGTGAAAGATTTCCCTTCAACGGATGGGGCGACTTACTCTGCGGTTTCCTCCGATAACTCGGGGATCAGTTCGACCTACTCCGATCTGAATAATGACCCCTCGTCTTCTTCCGCTGATGGCCAATGTGTTACCACGTCTTCTTCAGAGAATGAATGTTCCACGACTATTGGTAACGATAACTTGTTAGATAGCATCTCTTCTTCTGGGAGTACTTCCTCCTCAGGAGATTATTTCGCTAAGGACGATGATTACGAGGAAAAGCTAGGTGACTATTGTATGTCGACATGCCAAACTCCATGTTATTTTAGGTGAGAGAAAGCTACAGTTAATGCATTTAGCAGTTTATGTCATAATTTTTAATTTCTGCAAATCCTAAAGGTATGGCAAGTACCAGCCTCGTACACCTCCTCAAAGGCATTTTCAACCGAAAAAGGGGTACCACCCTCGACCTGCACCTCGCCATTATCCAAGACCACTTCAACACATCTACCACGTTAGTTTTTAGTCAATTTGCATAAAGCAAAGTTTTTTTTACAAAAAGATGTGCATTATTAATTGCATTATGATTATCACGCAGATGGGCAAAAAGACACACCTCTACATTTCTCCTCCTGTATACGACCACAAACGTCATCAGTCCAAGCTGCATAAAACGCCCAGCAAACATTTCTACAAGAAAAATCCCCCAAAATATAATTTCTCCCATAAAAATATGAAAGGACGTCATTAGCTTGTTGTTAATCTCCATTCGCAAAACTATGTATATACATATCTAAGTGCATGCTCGAATTAAATGTTTAGAGATATTTATAAGAGAGATATTAAAATTATTCAGTTTAATATTGTTCGTTTGGAAATAGATAATTTTAAATTGGGTCTGATTAGTAAAATTGTGATTTAATGAAAACAAATAAATTCATGAAAAACTTGAAACAATTTTACATTTACATTCTCAAGCACTTTTTACTGCTCACTTTACAGGCAGCAGCATAGAGCAAGTCCTGGCGGAGATCGAATGGTTTGGTTTTGTTATCACTTGCTCAGTTGCCCTAACCCGACAATTGTTTAATTGTTTAATTCTGTCAATCCTGTCAAGAAATTGTTAGCCAGATTTACTTGCAGATTTACTTACAGCCCGTCAGAAATTGACCTTCCTCTTGCTATGACGTATATTTGAATATCTAATTCTTCTTGAGGTGGAGATTTTGTTAAGAATTTTTAAAGTTTTGCTAAATCTTGAAAATTTAATTTATTATATGCGGTTTATTTAGTAAAATTGGGGGAGGGTCATCTAACTGGGATACCGATTGAAAAAAATGTCGCAGCATTCTGCTTTGGCTTCGTTAACAGCACAATACACTGATTCAGAAGACGAAGAAGAGATTGAGGGAGGAGAATCTCAATCCTCAACAGTACAAATTATAAGTAAGTAGTAGTAATTGGAAAAATTGACGTGTATGAAATTATCAAGATCACACTGTTTATTTTTTAGAAAAAGTTAACCCAGCTAGCTCACCCCGGACTGAACTACTGTCGCTTTCTGGAGAATCTCAAAAACTTGTGGAAACTACAAAACCGATTATTTCGAAGCCATCTACAAAGGGTGGTTTGGTCTCATATCAAGATGATTTTATTGACGATGACTTGGACTGCATAAATCCACCCGAGCCTAATTCTGAAGGTGTAGAAGGCGACAGCGACGCGAAAACTGCTGGAAGTGAAATCGATAAAACAACAGAAGCTGACAAACCATTAAACAACGGGGATACGTCATCATCTATAGAAGTTGTGGATTTAGAAGGTGGTGAACCCCCGGTCAAGAAATCATTAATACCCCCAGAGCCGCCAGGCAAATGTACACCAGAGTTACAAGAAAAGTTTGCAAAAATGTTGGAGAAAAAAGTCAAGGGTGGTTTGGACATGAATTTGGCAATTCAAAGGAATAAGAACTTTAGAAACCCAAGCATTTACGAGAAACTAATTAAATATTGTGATATTGATGAATTGGGATCTAACTATCCATCGGTAAGTTAACTATATAATTAGATTATGAATCCAACAACTATTTTGTTTGTTCATACATAATTGCATAATCATCATAACTGTTTAGAACGTATTCGATCCTCATGAATGGCACGAGTCTTCTTACTACGATGAGTTGGCGAAAGCCCAGAAAGAATTGATGGAGAAGAGAGAACGAGAAAGGAAGGAACGGACGAAAGTTGAATTTGTTTCTGGTATAGTGAAAAAACCGGCTCCTTATGGTAAATATCCATATTTTCAGTTGGAAAACAACATTTTTAACGTAATATTCATCTTCATGAGACTGATTTGTATTCAATATTGTTCCGTTACGTTTTGCAGAAGCGGAGCCAAAAAGAAAGTCGAAATGGGACCAGCGAGGAGTGATGCCCCCTCTCCTCCTACCCACAATAACATACTCCCAACCTAACGTGGTCCTCCCCCCATTTACAACCACAGCTTCTGGAACTAAAAGCACAGTTATCAATGCTTTTGGGAATATCAATCGGAAACAAAAATGATCAACATTAAGTTTAGATATTATTTTTCGTTCGCTCATTGTTAGATTTTTTTGCGTAACCTTCAAAATGCTGACTTTCTGTCCATGTACGCTATTTTATTTTATACATGTACTGCCATTCTTTATTTTAGAATAAAAGTGAGCTACAACCTTTTAAAACTCTTCGTAACAACCACATATGTAAGTACAATCTCACATCAAGGGTTTCTCTTTGCTGTGCATACAACAAGAAACCAGTTTCAATCCAGTTTGTCCCCATCTTCTTGAAACATTTTCGTTTTCTTGCCCAATATTTCTTCCCCTACCAGCTTTCTCCGCTGTCCATCTGATGGCGTGGCTAGGAGTTCACAACTTCCGGTGGAAGTGAAAGCAACAGTCATTTTAGCGAGTTCTGCATTTAAGTGTCAGAAACATCGAGAAGAAAAACTTCTGGATAAACATTTCCATTTTTGGTACAACATTAAAAATAAAATACTTGAACGACATGTTGACTAGATGAGAGTTGGAACAGGAGGGGAGCAGTATTATTGAGAATGAATTTATACATTTTTTGCTACTGCTCTCTCCCTCTTTCTCTGTTCAGCTCTCGAGAGAAAGCAAGTTTACAATAGGCGTGGGCGTACAAAGATAGAAACAAAGCATCAACAAAATAGTGATCATTCTCACCCGACACCACGATCCTCCTTCTTCAAAGGAATCTCTGTGTGCATACAATGTCGTGGAGAGATTCTCTTGTACATATTAATGGTGATCATACATAAGGACATACACAGAGAAACATAAATTAAATACATGGCGTTACCAAAAAGTACTTGACATATGATGATGAACTTGAGCATTATGGGACTGAACAGCCAGTCCAACTTTTGTACTTTCACCCACACACGAAGCAAGAGTTGTAACTTTGTGCTTTCAAAGAACTCAAGTTGTCATTTTTAGTGGTCCTGTGCTATCTCTCTGCATGCATGCAAAGATGTATGTACATTAAGTGAACAAGACTGTGCTGCTGTTGTACACTTTGGAAAAACTACGGGTGGGTGGGTGGGTGGTACAGGCTGGCAACTACTCCTAGACGACGACAAGCCATCACTCGCTGTTGTCAAGTACATGTTTCCTTGAAATAGTAAATCGGAAACGAGTTCAAGACGAAGTTGAGTGATGTACCAAGTCGGGAACAGGCAGATCGAATAAACCTGCAGCAGCACAAGCAGCAGCAGAAACTCTGTACTTTATTCGTGTTAAAAGTCATGTCGTATAGTACACGGGGAAAGTCATGAACAAGGAGAAAGTGTTTCATATTTCATTCGAGATGATTGTTGGAACGGAAATAACATGACATGTTTGCATTCAATATTTAGTGCTTGGAGTCAAACTCGAACCCGGAAACTGGACATTGCTGTTTTATATTTTTAATTTCATCGCCGACAGCCGGACAGAGCTCATTACCATAAAGGAGAGAATGCTACATGTATTTACACTAAACATGCGCAACCCTTTTGTACGAATAAAGCATACTCGCATTATAAATAGCAATGACATTCAAGCCTGGAAATATCAAAAGCATTTAGTCATTGGTAAAATATGTACTAATAGAATGGTATTTATTTACTTTTGTAATTTTCTTCTACACACGCGGGTTCAAAAGTTTGACATTTGCCAATTTGGATGTTTTCTAAATTTGTTCACAATGAAGATGACAAGACTCTTAGGATTAGTCAAAAGCTATTCATCGTAAAACTCTTCTTCCCCCAAGGTTTGTAATGGATGGGTTTTGGTGTATGATGTTGGACGTACTTATTTGAAGGGAAAAAAATACGCTGTTCATTCAACGACTCCGAAACGGAACAAATTGCTTCAGACTTTTGAGTGCGGAAGATAAAATAATGGCGACAAAAGGAGGAAGTGTTGAAAATTATCTACTTGATGGCTGCGACATGTTTGTTACACAAGAACATGGACGAGACATCAACCTACCCACCCACCCACCTCGTTTCCTCACTTCTGTGAACAATTGTTGAAGAAAGTGGAGAGATGTGAGGCTTGTCACAAAATTGATGTCAACCTATTTTAAACCTATTCTTGTTGTGTCCTCATTTTAACAGATGCCATAATATGAGCAAACAAACCCTCTGAACTTGTAAAGTGGCACGCATAGTCAAACCAGAAATAAAATCGACATTTACAATTTATAATATGTTGATATTCATGTAACACTAGTGGGTGCAGATTACTGCAGATACATTACTGGGTGTAAGTCTAACACGCAGTGGGTGTACGATAAGTAAGGGTATCTAGGTAAATAGGTGTTCCGCTACATTTTTTCGATCCCTAGTCCAATAACTTGACACAAAATCATACAAAACCTATAGTAAACATGTTAAGTAATCCAATTTCAATTCATGATTACAGTGTAAACACAAAAATACAGAGTGATGGCTGACAATGTTGCGAATTATGTTATTTCCAGTTTTCCACTCACCTGCCAAACTTATTTGGCTGCTTATTTTTAGGTTTCGTCCCTTAACTTACTTATTATGTAACTCACAAATGGATTCATATTTATCCTGATCCACTACGAATAAGACATTGCAGCGTCACAGTTTATATTTGATCTTCTCAGAAAGACAAATGTTGTGTGAACATTACGCATTATTCCAAACACATAGTTTGACAGTAAGCTATTTTTGTGTCACATTGGCACATAAATTGTCTAAGAGCTTATAGATTAGCCCACGCATGCACACCTCTCCCAATCTCTAGACGTATATTCACAGCCAAAACAAATTTAATAACAAAAAATCGTAACTTAAGTCGAGTGTGGGGAAGCCATTTTTGACATATTTATTTTGCTCAATACGACGACACTTGTTGTTTTCATCAGGAGAATAAATTACACAAATTAGAAATACATTTAAAGGTACTAGATTTATCTAAATACAACCGTTGGATTGAACATATTATTGTAACATTTAATGGCTTCAAAATATGTTGTTTTGCATCCCGAAGTCTATATTTATTGGGTATTGGGTATATAAATGTGTACATATGTGCCTTTTGGGTGACCAAGTTTCTTCTCTAAATATTCTATGAAACCATCGAAAATTACTGAAGACCTGCTGTGTCAATTTACATGTTATTGGATGGAATGATACGTGTAATGATTGCAATTCCAGATTTTTTTAGACCTGTGAATCGTTCTTGTATTGATACGCATTGTTTCTCCTATATAATTGGATGAATAACTGTATAAGATTCTTGTGAAAGTCACATTATTCCTACCCTTTTTCCCCATTTAGTTGCAAATTATTTGCTCAATTTTCAATTATAATAACATTTACCATGGCAGTGAGAATTTATTTATTCCGTTTAATACTGCAGTAATCTGAACCTGCATTGCAACCAGATACATATTTCCATCTGTTGCACGTGTCAAATTCACAGCGTTACATGTTACACTACATACGCGGAAAGTCGTCATTGTCAAGTCCGTTCCGTATTACCTAGCGCAGTGAAGGTCACGATATTCATGGTGAGAAAAAAAATGTCGTGAAATTTCACCTGAATTATAAACCTGATTAACAAATCTTAATATGATCCTGATTGCGAAAACGCCAAACAACCTTGAAGCACGTTTCCAACTCTTTTGAAAATGACCCCTTGCCATTTGATACTTGAACTCCTGTGCTTATCACGTTAAATGCCAAGGGCACATTTGAAATTTGACGATACTCTTTATGCCACCAGAAACCTCCGAATTTAATGGATTTCCTTTCTCCAACAGTGCACAATTTGCAATTCGAACATTGATGCAACCCAGTTCCTTCTTTATGATGAAGCGCGTGGGCTGTTTGTCATATCCCAATTAAAAGTCGTAATCTGAGCAAACTGTCTCATCAAATCTAATGGGAGTAATTAAACAGCATGTTTAAGAGATTTACAAACCCCAAAGAAATACGAGCTTTCTCAATTCCCCTTGACTTGGCCAATTCATTCCTGAATTATGTACGTGTGTGCAGTATTTATGTACACGTATTTCTTGGCAGGAAATAAAATGCATTCAGAGGCAAGCATACGAGAACGAGGAGAATAAAGTACTCGTCGTAAAGTCGTTTAATAATCACTTCGGGATTGGGCGTAATGTCCAACCCCGAATGACGGAAGGGAAAGCTAAAAGCATAATATTCCATTTGTGGGTATTTGCTCATGATCACGGAGAATTGGGTCGCGAAATTGTACCACCATGCGGATCTTTCCTGGATAAATCTCAGATTTTTATGAGATTGGTTTTATTTCGTTGATATCCAAAAATATGGGAACTGTACAAACTTTTACACTTATGCAATGTGAGAATTTAAGCCTATTTTCTGAAATTTACCTATTTGTAATGTTTAATTTGACATCTTTGTACATATTTCCCCACGAAATATGGAAAAATTGAATAAGTTGTAACGTTGTTAAACCGTTTTAACTGAAAAATGTTCAAAATCGATTTAAAGGAGATATTACAAATTTAAGACTGCTTATCATTGCAATAAAATTAGCCAAAATCTGAGACTTACACTAGGAAGAGTTTCATTGTTAGAGGAGAAACGCATATAAACATGTGCACACTCGCCACGCTCAAATCAGGGAAAGTTGGACTAATGCTCACGGTTTAACTAAAAGCTCGGAATGACTGATTTCACTTTTTGGAAAGGGAAAGGCCAATTTGACTTTGTAATTTTATGATTTTTCTATTTTGGTCCCAATGGCCTGTGCAAATTAATCTGACGAGACTGGATGCGAGAGAACTTTTGATTTAAAACTTGGGGTGGCCAAATTTCAATCCAAGACGGAGATGTTTTCGAGGCAATAAGCGTTCTTCTATTAGTGATGACGGTATACGGGCGAGATGCATTTACCGGTGTGGTGGTAAATTCGTGGGCCATTAGGGATCTTTGGCTATTAGAGTCCGGTCATAAACTTTTTTGGTGCAGGATCTGTACAAAAATAGATGGAGGACTGGATAGCGGAACAATCACGTTTGCGGAAAACCCAATGGTAAACTCCCCGATCTATGAATTGTTCTTTTGGAAGGGAAATGAGAAATAAATATAGAATCCACTAGAACATCAAACTCGAATCAGATTGAGAGTTAAGGATTTCTCGTCCCACACAAAGTGTCGAAAATACCTAAAAATAATCCTATAAATCATTGCTGTATAAAACTGACCCAAAGGTGGGAATTTTAGTTACGGGGTGTGGGAGTGGTCGAAAAGGAGGGTTTTGTCAATTTTTCAAAAAGTCTCATATTCCCCAAAAATACGTCGGTTTTTCATTTTTCGTTCGATTTCCATTTTATGAAGTTTAAGGTGGCATAGCATGCGGGGTTGTAAGTTTGAATAGTTGTGTCTCAACTTTCCCTTCTTCCACATATTTAAATGGCGATTTTGAAACCTGTTCATCGCCGTGTGGTTTTTACAATATGAGATTTTAATGTACCTTAAAATTGGTAATTTTTAAGTTTACAAAGCCAGGAGGATATAATTTTGATTTGTTCCTTCAATGAGAAAATAAATTTAAATGGATGAAAAATAATAAGTAAAAATTAAATATTTTCTCATGAAGAAAAAATCAAAATTATACCAAAATTATAAATTATCTGAATATATGTAAGAAGGGAAAGTTGAGACAATTCACAAACTCCCCATGTAGTGGGGCCTTAGTGTTTACTATCACAAGTTCTATGAAACCAATTTCTCTAATATTTGCTCGATTGAATTATTGATGAATAAATGGTAAAATTTAACTGAAATTCATGAACCATTTTTGAGAAGTTCTATCAAATGTCCTGCCCATTCTTTTGTCCAAATACAAATTTGGGGTAGTGTATCACGGCGCATCTGGGGAGTAGGCACGTAACAAATTCGTTAGTTCTTTTCTTGGAATCAATTCACCCTTTCTGATATTGGTATTCCGTCGCAGTGCTAAATGTAACGCTTTCGTTGTCCCAGTGATCGGATGGCGGATTCAAAATAGCTGGAAATGTTTTTGTTCTCTATACTATAATTAGTTAGTTGTTGTGAAACATCAGGATATATCCAGTGGAGACCTGACTATATTTGATGGTTAATCTCGAATATTATTGAAATTTACTATATGTTAAGGGTGCCTATTTATACATAATATATCGACTTTTACCACTCCGACATCATAGATCACATAGTAAATTGATTTCGCTTTATTTCCATACTTTTCAATTTTCGCATTTTTCTGTAGAACTTTCCCTTTTCCGCTGTAGGGTTCGCTAAAAATGCATAGAACAGACTTCAATAACCCATTGTTTACTTGTTTTCATGTTTGGTTGTTGATCTATCATAGTTTAGGGTTTCCCAGGGTACATAACAATAATCTAATGCAAATGCTGCACCAATTTTATGGCATTATTCAAATTGTGTGAACTCATTTATTATTTATATACATGTATATTATTATGGGCTAAAATGCTAGTAAGCGAATACTTCGTCTGTCGGCAGGATAACGCAAGATCGCGGCATCATACATATGACCCCAGGGGGAGGATCCTATCAACTTTTGGGGTCAATTGACCACCCCCCCCTCGAGGTCAGGGGCGTGGTCACCTAATTTATTGGGAAATTACTTGTTTTACCTTGTTGCTACAGTTCGTTTGTAACGGTGTATTTATGGCTATGTCTTATTTTCGATGAATAAAAGTGGCGATCAAAACAGAAAAAAACTGGTAATACGGAGAACACTGGACTTTTCAGTGCCAAGAAAGTATAATAAGTGTGTGACGCCGTACGGAAAACGGGACAGGCAATAGGCATACATTCAGTAGATCACCTCGAGCAACCATTCATGAAGAGGGTTCATGTATACGATGCAAAATGTCAAGAATGCTATTGAATTGATTGAACTCGTCCATATGGCAGTGGTTTGCTCGCCGTGGATGTCATCTTCAGGATGCCAGTCCTCGTTTAGGCTCCCGGTCCATGGAAGTAGTGGGCGTTTGGTGGGTTTGATTCTTCTCGTTTTGTTAGATGCTGACATCAAGAAAAAAGACGCAGTTTTCCAGCTTCCTTTTGTGACTTTTTATCGTTTGATTGACAGTTACATGTCGAAGTTGGAGTTAAAAGGTTTCACAATTCACAAACGCTGTGTCATATGTTTAGATAACTAGAAATATTTCTGAAATGTGCGTTGTTGCATATGTCGTGGGAAGGGCGACTTAAAAACTATACCCAACATCAAGACTACTGCTTGTACGTGCTACATACATTGTATCTCCTTCCTTCTAAACGGCAGATGTCATTTAGTCAAACTAAAAAAAAAACATGAGTCAAAAAAAGATGATTTCGACCCTCGTAAATGAACCAGTCTTCTTGAAAATTACTTTATTTTTATATAGAACTTATTAAATAAAGCAGTGAGACGATATTTCTCTGGTCGTCTTTAAAGCCAGACAAAATTTGAAATATTCCACCATTCGCTCAATCCTTGGTAATAAAATCCTTGTCGAAAATGACGAAAATCTGTTGTCCTCTCACTCCTGTAAAAAAATTGCTAAAACTTGTACAATAATTCTATTGTTATCACATCTGGTAAATTCGCCATCCTAGATTCCTATGACAACTGCAGGTGAACGAAATCGCTACTTATCTTCTAATATGATTGAAAGGACTCGATTCCATCTATGGCGCAACTTGGCCGGACGTAATTTTTGGAATTTTCTTTCATGGATTCTTAATATACTGTTGGAGAAAGTCAATTAAGGCTACGGCTTCTTTAGCTCAACACTTGTGAAGTGAAGCTGATGCTGGGAAGAAGTCAAACAAACCAAACATTTGGCATTTCTCCATGAGATTTCATGAGTGGGTGAAACTTTCTGCACCATTTCGCTGCAGACAAGTTCCTTTCTGTCGTAATAATATGAACATAATGGACTAATATGACTCGCCCAATTGCAACAGTTGCAGAGTAATAACTCAATTAAACTCATTCCAGGAGACAAAATGCTTTCTCTCTGTTGTGCTTTCTACTTTCTGCAAATATGTTTTCTATAAAGACTGAATTGGGTTGATTGAAATATTTGTGCTTAATTTGGTTGAAGAATAGGGTTTGATCTTTCACCTAAAAAAGAGTATGTTTACTTACATACGGGGAGAAGGACGAAGACTATTTTGCATCATTTTGCAAATTTGCAAACTTCTTCAATAGAAAGTGATGATGATGCAAGTTGGTTAAATATAAGTTAAAGCCAAAACGTCAACATGTGTTTTCCACTGAATCTTAGATTGTGAATCTAAAACGCATTGAAAGCAGCCGAGTTAAATTATTGACGAGGGTTTGCGATGTGGTGGTAATGTAATGAATTCATGAGATAATTACTTCAGCCTCCTCAATTATGACTTTGCATTGCTAACGGTGATTATTCAAATTTCACTCGAATATTTATGCCAAGTCCTTTTACCCATATACTTACTCGTCCAAGTAATCTTTCAGCTTTGTAAAAAAACACGCATGTTATTTCCTCTCGAGAACTTTTTTCATGACTAAATTGTAAACTATAATACGATACTTGGGAGTGATTTTCCACAACAAATCGTGCGTCTCTACATAAAAGTGTGCACTTTTTCCAAGTTTTCGCTCCTCGGTTGACACTTTCGTTTAAGCTGGTCAATTTAACTGTTGCCCAAAGTTGGCGAAAGTTTGTGTTTATCTTCTCAATTCCACGCCACGCCATGAGAATGTTGGTCTATATGCTCGTGTCGATATAGAAAATACATAAATTAGGGTGATGGTGGCGGTCTAAGTGAAGAAAGACGTTCTTCCTCTCTGGCGTCCGGACTGGTGCAGAAGATTTGTATGAGAAGGATGAGCTTGCATCTCATTCACAAATTTGTCATCACGTACCGCGTCACTCATTTCTCTTGGTTTATCTCAACCAAACAGCTTGCTTCTTCCATTTCTTTCGCACAAAAAGCCGAAAAAGGACCATCAAACTGATTATGTGCCAAGTTATGAAACGTAATAAAAAATAAAGCATGCCACATTCACTGAAATGTCGTCAGCAATCAATCCGTTTGGCGTGATGGTCAGTCATCACCAGCTTGTCTTCGATAAGGGGCATTTCAACCTACATATCTATTCTCACGACATAAGCTACCTATTTCACCAGTACCTATTTCAGGTCAATCTTTCCTAAAATTGGGAATATTTCCCTGTTAACTCTTGAAAATCGGCTTCAAAAGTTGCAAAGTTTGCTTTGAAAATGCTTGAATCGTGTCAAGTGAAGGAATTTGAATTGTCAAATGTCTAGCCCTCGTTCCCATCTTGACATGTTTGTTAAATTTGGAGCAAACGGTTGTCCTCTTTGATCCGTATTTGAATTGAGTGAAGATGCTTTTTTCCTTTATAATGGATTGGATTTAGGATCTGCGTCAAGTTCCGAGCAGCCGGGTTGGATTTGACATACGGAATGCTGGTTGGTATAAGATATTTGAATTTGATTCGAGTGATGGAGGAGAATCGTTCAAGATTTTCGAGTTCACTTTCACTTACAGAGACCATCTTACAGTCGGTCGGATACACATTTCTTCCTTGAACTTCAAAGCAAATATTGATGAGTGGATTGCAACCGAGAAGAAGTATGTAGTAACAGTACATACAATAGTTTGATAGTCATTGTACCTTCAATTCGACGGCTGCTGTCATGTCATGGCCACTTTGCTAGTCAAGCATTATGGGGAAAAGTGTTTAAAGTGGTTGTTCATTAAACCCCTTTGCAAATCTAGTATTGCTTCTTGATCAGTCAGTTGTGTGTTACCAGCAGCATAATTTGATGCCAAGTGTCAAGTTCACTTGTCATTGTTGCTATTATTATCACCTGAATTTCTCCTCTGTGGCTGAGGAGTCAAGGTTCTCTCAACAATGATGACGTGCATGGAATCATTTATCTACCTATTTCTCATTACAGCCTCACATTGCCCCAAACTTGAGCCTCCTACGTTTAGTACGTAGGTACTTTTCACCCTGTGACTTTATTGCACAATTACTGCTCAGAATATATATAAGTCGTTTGTCCTTCTGAATCTAAATGGCGAATCTCATCAATTGTGTGCCTCCACGCGCGACCTCGACTGGTTAATATTTGTCAAACGCATAAAGCGGTTTTTATTACGCAGTATGGAATAAAATTCCCCATTTGCAAATACAATTTTCAACGTGATAAAATAATTATTGATGAGACTAATTCATCACTTTTACTACTTTTAAATCTCGCTGGAAAGTTTAATTGGCTATTTCTTGACTTTTATTATTATTATTATTGCCCATCATGTCATGATGAGAAAACGAGAGCCAATTAAAACTTTAAGTCGCGTTTGAAGTACAACTTTCACTCTGTGACTTTCAATTATTTTAGATTTAAGGTACCCTAAAATGTAGAAGTTATGGGATATATTTAATATATTGCAGCATCTCAATTATGCATGCCACCCTTTCTCCTCATTTGATGACTAACAACTTCATTTTAACGAGGTTCATGATGAAGATAATAATAGTCAAATTTTTATTTGAACTTGGAATACTTGATGGTGGACATAAAACGAGCATTCTTTATTGTGGTGCAATCAGGATGATAAGTAGATAAAACTTTAACGAAAGCGGGTGATGCTTATTGCAAATTCACTTCACAGCCGACTTGTTTGCATGACAGGAACAAATATTCGAATTTCATTCAAAGGAATCCAGTCCAGGGTCGTCGCTGGAATTTGCAAAAGTTTTTTTCATTCGCTTCATATAGTTTTACTCGATTTCAAAATTTTCAAGCTCTCCAAGATGTTGCATCATTTGGATAATATGTACAAGTACACACAATAGCGTTTTATGGAAATTCAACTAATTTAAATTATTACAAGCTCGGCAATCAGTTTGATGTATGTTCGTTATCACTTTTTATTTATTTATTTTGCATATGAATACAATTCTAGGGGCTGTTGAAATATTGCAGATATGACATGAGGGCATTATTGTGGAAAAAGTGCAGCGTCTATGAATGGTCCATTGCGTGGGAGGTTGGATATCTGCGGGTCCTGCTCTGAATCTGGTGCCACGGTTTAAAGTTTTGGGTGGAATTATGGAAGGAGGTGACAATGGATAAATTTACTGCATTTTCTTCCCGGATTTTTAAGTTGTGTTTCTCCAACGCTGCCAGCACTGCAAGTGATGATAAGTGTAGCGCTTGGAGTGAAAAATATACGTATTCCTGCTACATTCAGGTTCCTTTTCCCTCCCTTTGTGTGCGGCGAAAGAGAGAAGTGTCGTTGTCGGCGAATTCACTTCTTCTTGTAGTTTCCAGTTCTGTCACTTTCTCAAATGCAGGGAGCCATTGTATTAAATGTGGGTTGGAAAGTTGTCTATGAGATTTTCTGTACCTTCCAAATCTTCCAAGGGATTGGACCAGATTGGGAATAAATCTTTGTTTTTATGTGCTCAAATCCAGGAATAAATCTCACTGAATGCGATTCAAAATAATTATCCAGCCTTGAAATTCGAATGGCTTTAACGTAATAAAATGTCTTATTTGGTTCTAAAATTAGGCTGCAAAAAGGTAATTTGAGATCAAAATTCCGGGTTATTGAAAATCAGGGAGCCTTTGGCAAAGGAAGAAGTGAATACTTTAGCATCATCACGATTGCCCGGTAGCTAGGTTAGCCTTCCTCCTTGCCAAAAGTGAATGAGAGAGAGAGAGAACTGGAATTTATTAATAAATTAAAATATTAAATTGAGACTTTGTCCCATTCTGGAAAGTAATATATTTGACAGAATGGGACTCCTACTGGTGTCTGGCATTTAACACCTTCTCCAAATTAGTAAGCGGTATAAAATCTTACCTCAATGAATAAGGTTAAGACCTGTCGGGTCATGTTTTACTCAATGGCATACAAAATACAGATGCATACATTAATTAAGTTAAGAAGCGATATCCTGATAAGCGATATTAACTGTGCACGTCAATCACCCCAATAAAGGAATCATTATAACACTTTCTCTCCCCAGCTTATTTATTAAAATGCAGCTCTTACATAAATCGTCGCCCGTTGAAGGTAACCTTCACAAGTGTGAAGTGAAATAATATGAAAACGCTCTTGAATAAATTGTCCGAGATAAATCCGAGTTGCATTCAATTAAATATATTGAAATTACATTGATTCATGCGCCTCACACAAGAGGCAACCTAATGCAGCACAAATTATCATAAGTAAATAAAATCCCATCATACATCCTTTCACACTCCTCTCCTTTCATTTTCAATGGCAAGTACACATCCAGGACCAAAAGAAGAAGAAGAAGACGCCGTCGTGCTTTCCATCGCATCATCACACCCGTATTTATAAGGCGAAGACGGAGATAAATCTGGCGAAAGCGGACGACGACCACGACGAGGAATGATACAGTCCTTGAAGGAATACGGATGGAGGGTATCGAGGGGCGGATGGAGATGGATAGATAGAAAGTGTGGGTGGATGAGATTTTTTATTCTCATTCTCACTCGCTCACTATGTGTGGTAGTAGTCTCCGCATTGTTGATTTTTGTCCTTAAATGGGAGCGTCTCTCTCTCCAATAGAATGATTCCAGACTTGGTTGAAGCACCTTGAAATCACTCAGAAAAGAATTGCCGTTCCCAATTCAATTCCACGCCACCACCAACGCCACGGCTATTCCTTGCTTATGCAGTGGGCTTTTTAAAAAGAGGAGGTTCACACACATGGACTGTGAAAATTTGATATCGAGTCTGCTGGTCGGCGGAGTGAGAATGAAAACATGTTCGTAATGACGTATGCTTTCATTGATTGATGTTTGGGACAGGTTTGTGTGGTGTTGGAAATAGTTTGAAGGATGTCTGCCAGCGTGTGAAACCTCAACTTCTAAAACACGGTTTGCTTTTGTGTAATTATACTTTGTGTGCTTTGGCAAGATTTATGGATGCTAAATTGATTTTAAGAATGGAGCCAATTGAATGAGAAAGTCTGCTTCAGTTGAATTCTTTATAAGATGCAAAAGGCTAAAAGTGACGAGGTTGGTTCAACACGGAGGCTGAATGCAGTATTGTACACCAACCAGCTAAACAACCGATCAGAGAATTGCCTTCGAATTGAATGAAATTGAGTCCATTTGCTACTGTGGTATTCCAGTCGTGTCATTAGACGAGAACAAAAAGCATCTCAACCATAGCGTCGCACTGGAAGTCAGCAAACGGAACCATTCACCAATATTGCAGACTCGGCAGGCAGGCAGTCAGTGGACTTTCTCTTTTCCTCTGCCTCAAGCCAGCTTCCCTCATTGCTTGCATTGTTTGCCCTGTTTGGATGTATGTGTGGGGCTGCTCGGCTCTACTGCTGCTTCTGCTGCTTGAGCACGTAAAAGTGAGTCAAAGAATAAGATGACGTCTTCCCAAGAACACTTTGTAATATTCAACGCATTTTCGAGACCAAAGGTAAATGGGACATGTTATCGCAACATTGAGGTTTGCTGGGTTGTGGAAAGAGAGGCGTTCCACCGGTAGGAGGGGCAAATAAATATAAGTTACAAAATACTGCGACAAACCCTTGTACGGAGAGAGGCATTCTTCATCAAAGAGCCCTTGGTGAGGTTTCTGTGGCGGAAAAAGGTTCTCGTCCAGGAACGAGGCATACTGAGAAGGATAGAAAGTAAATGTCCCCCTTTTGATGCAGGAAAAGTCGTGAAATCAGAAATATGTGTTCCCACCACCCGCATCATCGGCGGAGAGACCAGTTCAGTCGGTCCTCGTTCGGCTGAGAATCAAGAATGGGCCTGCGAAGATGAATGGAACGAAAGGATCCCGGGCTTGGCATTGTCGTCGTCGTCGTCCTCGTCGTCGTCGTCGTCGTTTCTTTCACAGGGTCCACGCTACTTGGGTGGGTATAGTATGAGAGCGAGTGCGATGAGGTAGGTGGGCAAATTTCTCTGCTCCACTAGCACCGCTACCCTTATTCCTTGGCTTCCTTACATAATGGGTATATCCCATTCAGAAAGAAAGTGAATGGTGGTGGTGTTTGGTGGTGGCGTTGCAATGGCGTTTACAGCACCAGTGATGAAAATCCACCCACGCAGCTGGTTTTTTGGCAACAGACCAACTCTTCAGTTTCCGTCCGCCAGTTTTATCATCTGTCACCCTCAGCTGCTGACACCATTGGCTCCCTTCACAACCAGTCCCTAGCTATATCCACTACTATCCACTTTGCAGATGGGATTAGGCCTGGGACTTGTTTTGTTCCTCAAGCATGATGAGGAGGAAAAGACGTTCGCTTTAAACGTGGCCTAATTGGCTGCGGCTTCCTATGATTATGGTCTGGGTCCGAGACGGATGAATGAACGGGTTTCTGAGAAGAGAGCTCTCCGAGATCTTATTATTTCGGGATAATGGTCATTCGTCGCACTCACCACGACAACACTCGCACTAAGGACTTTGTCACCACCGTCTTAATTCCATTTTCAGTACAGCCTAATGTATAATTTCGAATGGGGTTACTTTCACTGGATACTTTCTCTCTTTTAAGTTCTCGGAATAATTTACTCTGCTCAGTAGAATGAACTCCAAAAAGTGGAAATCAATAAAAATCCAGAATTAACCGACGATAAAAAGAAAACTCCTCTTCTCCACCTGCAACCTCTTGATTGGAAAAAGTCATTGGAAGCGCTTTAACTTCAGCAGAAGTTTCATTTCTTATTCGACAAAGTTTTGAGATAATAAAGTCAATTCAACTTGCATCATGTTGCAATCATAATATTCATATTCAAAGTGTGGATTTGCCATAACTCATGTGCCACTTGCTGCTGTTGAGCACAAGGCACGAAAATGGAAATGAGCATAAATTTCATCATGTGCTTTCTTCTCCTCGCTGTGTATCGCTCCTCAAACTTTCTTTTAAAAAACTTTAAATGTGTTCCGGTCTAATTTTACCTTCCATTCATTCAACGAATGTCAATCAACAATAATGTATTTGTTTCTTTACTTAACTTTCATACCATATTTCCATCTACTTAATTTTCTTTTGCAATTCCTAGACTTTCAATTTTTTTTTCTTTTTTAACTTATTAGTTCATTAAGATGTACGTACGTATAGAAGTAAGTTATTTATTATTTATTGCATTTCATGAGTCTCATTTTGTTCACAAATTGTGATGATAAATGGGAGATCACTTCTGGGAAATTTTGTGAGCTTGCTCTAAAATCTGATTCCACGATCGGAAGAGAAAGTTGTCGTTTAGTAGTGTAGCTCAATTTCTTCTGGGTGATATTGAGACAAGATTTCCTTCCTGGTATTCAACGAAGTGAAGAATTTCTTTACATTAATAAAGTAACGAGAACCCCCAATTACGTTTAAAAATGTCATTTCAACAAGTTGTGTCTTATTGCTACATATGCATCACAAACGAACAAAACATTCAATTTCATTTGTCACTTTATTCCAGAACTAGTTTAACAAATCCTACGAAATAAAATTGCCATTATTTACGGTGCCGTAGTTTCACTTTCAACGAATTCTGAAAACTTTGCTTTATTTTTGGTCTTGTCACGACATAAGAACATGTTCCTTCGAGCATGGTCTTATGTCGTGATAATGCAAAAATTCGAGAAAACATATTCAACTGAGTGACAAGAATCAAATATTTATTACATTTTCTCCTCGCTTAAGAAAAGTTGGTAGCAACCCTTGCACTTTGTTTTGATGGGATATGTTAAACTCTCGTTTAAAAAGTTTTTTCCTCAACGAAATTGACTTTACCCATCATGGTGACCCTGAATCCAATTAATTTGGTGCACACGATACCCATTTACTTTCTATTCTTAGGTGCAGAAGATTGCTTAAAGAAGTAACTGAGCCCGTGTTGCACATCACATCATCAAGTTTGAAATCAAATTATTACCATGTGCTCTAAATTCGAACTAAAACCATGGCTCAACCTATCCCGTCGTCAACCCTGTTTAAGCATGACGACGTGTTTGAATAGAAGAGAACCAACAGGTTCAAAGCGAATTCAATCTTTCATTCCAGATAAAGACCGCACTACCCAAGCCACACCACCAATTGGTATGTTTCCCAGTCCCCTGGGCATACTGAAGGACTCTTCACTTCAAAACTTTGGAGAGATTGGACAAATATTTGGACTCTTTGGAATCCTCAATCTCAAACAGCGCAATGATGCTGATGATGCTGATGGTGCGAACAAATACATTCGATGCATGCAATCCACCTTGTTTTAATAACCCTGGTTTTACTCCATTTAAATTTGCCATCTCATTTGCTCATTATTAATTTTCCTTACTAGGCCGAATATTTTATCATGAGCTATTTTTGTCCCAATAGTAAGAATTCTATTTCAGTGTGAATCTAGACAAGGATCTAGACGTGTAAATATTATGTCAAAAGTTATACTCTTCCGTATTCTTCGAGAAACTTGGTTGTTCCAAAGAATTTACTACCGACTTGGGCTAGTGAGGCGGATTTTCTTCAGGTTATGGGCATACAGCCTGCGAAGGATGAGGAAGAGGAGGGAAAATTTAATTAAAGCAAGCAAATTCCTCCGTCATCAAGACCACCGGAGAATGAGTGTACAGGGCCACGGTCATAAAACTTGTTCGTGTGTGGTGGTGGTGAAAGCTGCTGGCTCCCATGTTCCAAGTTTAGCTCAGGAGCAGAGGGTAGCCCGGCAGAGAAGGTAGAAACAGAAATAATGTACGGTTTGTGACTGTTCAATTTTGGGAGAAAGTCAACCAATGCAATTTCACTGGGGAACGCAATTCATCTCATTCGGTGCATAAATCACGTTGCTCATTGCGGCTTGTCGTTGGCAGGTTTATCATTGTGAAGTCAAGTCGTACCACAATGACCAACTTTGTGAGTCATTCTCCAAGAAATAATTGAAACTTGGATGGAAATACCCTCGCCACAATACAGCCTGCCTCTCCTCTTCCAAGAACTGCGTCCAAAGGTGATGATTCCCCTTCAGTTTCAAGTTGAACTAACAGGATTTAGCTTAATATTGCAGTATTACCAGTATTACACCCATATGCTGTACGATTATCGTGTGTATTCTCTTAGTGGGATGATAATTATTGCAGAACGTTTATGCAAATTGGGCTAAATTATGAGTCGTAATGACAAACCCAAATTGTAATGACGCCTTCATTTGTTCATTATAGACCTCTCGTAGGTCGCGTTGGTGCAGACTGACGAGAAATGGGTGGAACTACTTATTTTGAATTTCTTATCTATACTATTGTATTACGTAAGCGGTATGTTGCTTAAAAATTTTGGTCTGCACGGTTTTACTGAACATTTCGCCTCTGATGAAAATGAGAACAATTCAGTTGAAGGATTCACATGTCGATATATATTTTTATTCGTGCTGCACTCATCTAATTTTGAAATTAATCCTGAGAGCTGGTAAGTAGAAAGTTTGTCGTTGGTTACAAAAAAAACTGAAAAGTTTAAACTAAAGCTAAACACAATACCCGATATTATTTATAACAACGTTAAGCATAAAGTAATTCAGATTCCTGCGAAATATGGTTTTATGCCTTTCATTCGTACAAAATATGTGCATCAAATAGTTAACTTTATATAAACCCATAAGCTTACTTTAAAGATTAAAATAGCACTGTTTCTGATATGACAACTCCATCGTTTAAAAATATCTTCCGTGCATACAAATTGGAAGATGAATGTGAAAGTTAGGTGGACGGCTTTTGCTGTCAAAGCGAAACGCAAACAATGAATTCCGAATTTTCGTACTCCTACATCACACACCATGTTTCCAATCAGGTCCAAATTATTTTTCCACAAAGTTCAATCTATTTTTGGAAACATTATCAAGCAAACCCGTTTATTTTACATATTCTTCTCATACATATTTAGGAATGCATACATATTTAGGAATGCAAAATTGCATTTATTTCTCATTCCTCTCTCCCTTTCTCTACCTCCTTGATAAAGTTTTTGGTTTTGGGAGAGAAACTCGAGTGGAAATTCTGTCGCTCAAGTTGTTGACTGTAACTTTGTCTCGTCTCAACTCAAATTTGTCTCGTCTCAACGCAAAATTTTCACCCGCATCGCCACCAGTATGCCGATGACAAGTTTGCTTTCCCAGCCTATACATAATTAAAGGACGGGGGATAAAGGCAAGTAGAAAAATGAGTGGTGTCACTTTTGTGCTGGATAAATGACCTACAAAGTTGCTTAGTTCCTCCATTTCCTTCAGATAAAGTGACTTTGGAATGCTATTTGCACACGCGAAAAATTCCTCTAATTACAAAAAACAAGCCAAGCTCGGAATTAATTATCAAGTGAAAGTTGAACCTGCATAAGTAAAGTGTGCGAAAAATGTGATTATAAATAGGCATAGACTGCATTAAAACGCGCGACATGCATCTAATTTCACTTTGTCAATGGTAAAGTGAGATTCAATTAAAAACTTGAGTAACTTTAGATGAGTGGCACAGGATAAAGTAACCTTAAAACATTTGCCCGAATTTCGGTGTATGTAAAAATCCCCTGTTTAGAAAACATAGCTGTAAACGTTCAACCTTGAGACTTTTCAGCAGCGGTTTGGAATTAAACTGACTGTTTAAACAATGAAAAAAGAATATAATGGAATGCAAGTTACCGTTAAACTCGATATGTGCGACGGATAAAACATAAAACCAGAACCAATTATGAATCACTTTAGATCCGTGTCGATGGAGTGACGCGTGAGCGAGCGGATTGTGAATTTCGGGTTCTTTTTCGCCGACCTACATACATCGAGACGGGCAACGTTGTTCGAAAAGAGAAAGCAGCTTTTAAATGGGAATATACATTGCTGCGACTACTGCGACATGGAGAGGACGCTATTGGGCCATAGTCTGGAGAAAGAAGGATCATTTCTTTCTGGAATACGGCAGAAACAAAATACCCGACGTAGTGGAAAGTACATACGTATCTATGCACAAACGTACAATGGAATTTGAGGACATAAATTAACCAGAGAGCAGAAATCGACTCTGTAGAAACCTCAAAGTCAACAAACACACTTTCTGTTCTGTTGTTCGATTCTCCGGTTCAAATTCCAAATTAAGTGATAGATAACAAGTCGTATTGGACAAAAAGATTGCCTGCTGCTGCTCCCACTGCTCTCCGTGTTATGTGATGAATGAGAATTGAGCAATGAGCGACGACAATAAGTAATGGCGACAAGAAACCTTCACGGTCTTGCGAAATCTTGTTTTCTCATCCCATTATTGTTCGTTCATCCACCATCTACGTACGTACCTAGTTAGTTGTGGGTCAGTGTGATACTAGAGAAGCAAGCAAGCAAGCATGTCATCACCTTTCTAATACAGAAGGGAAATTCCTTTATGTGGACAAGTTCACTTATGTACTCGGAGAGATTATTGGTTTCACACTTTCACGCCAAAAGTCCATCTTACAATCAATTCTGTTTTTGTCTTCTTTTCTAAACCTCCTAAATTTGCTTTTACTTAACCCCAGACCACACCAGAGGAAACTTTATAACCTAAAAATTTTCTTTGACTTTGCGCAATCTGAGAAGCCAACTTGTTCAAGAGATAACAGACTAGTAGATCTGAGTAGCTGTGCTGTCTTTGTTTATTTTGTTGGATTATCTCGGGTGACAGGTCCTGAAACTTTCTTCCCCACCTGGAAACAAATATTATTACAACACACAATGCGCCTTGTTGACTCTACAAAAGCCCAACCACACTCCAAGTAAGCCTTAACCATGGTAAACCTGACTTTCTCCCCTTTTATACGACCACTGTTTCTACACCATGGATTCCTGTGCACTGCATGACAAAATCCATCTCATCTTATTCTCATCCTCCACTATCTATTCATATTTTGTCGTCAAAATCAAGCACTTTTTTGCACGTGCAATCTACCCCATTCTATTGTATTCTCATTCAAGGTCTGCATATGTATGTACCACACCCGCACGTACTCGCACGTACATTTGTACATATCTATGTGCAATATGTAGGAGGAGGAGGAGGATAAAAATATATTCTGAAGGTTATGCAAAGGAAGAACGTTTTTCATTCCGCTTGTTGCATCATCTCTCTCGGTGTGGAGGGTCTGCTGAGGCCGAGACGCAGGGTGGGCCTAAAGTGACGCGTCCTAAAGTGACTCATATTGGAACCAAGGGTCCAGGCTAAGGCTACCCACCACGGAGTAAACAGAGAGGTTCTAATAATGGTGGGGGAGGAGGGGCGATCGATAGAGTCCACTCTTGTGAGACGGAAGGCTGGTGAGAGAGAGAGAGCGTATTGCGTGGGTGGACTGGACGGGATTGGACTCCGTTGGCAACCACCCCGAACTCTAACACCTCCGATACATCTCTCTCTCTCACTCTCACTTGCTCCCCGACTCGCACCGCACTCACTGCACCACATCGTCTGCACTCCACTGCACAAGGCACAGGCCACTGAGATAGGAGACCTTTAGCAACATTCTGACACGAGAACCAAGCCAAAAACGGGCCCAGAGAGAGAGGCAGGAAGCGAGGAAAGGCAAGGTGAGATTTTAAATTTCTTCACGCACCAGGCAGACGCTGCTCCTCTCGGGTGGGAGAAAGTTGAGACATTTTGAGCAAGATTGTGAGAAAGCAGGCAGGCAGGCAGGCAGGCAGAGAGAGAGAGTGGAGCACAAGGGAGAGAGAGATCGTCATTAGCTGTGCACCAAATCTTGTCTTGCTTCTTGTCACAGTAGATTATGGGGTCGTCGTGGTAAGAGGGAAGCAGGCGATTGGGATTAGCCACCAACCACCACTTAGGATTAGCACTCAACTCTACCAACAATCTCGGCATATCTTTGGGGTAGGAGAGACACGATAACACAACACCTCCAACACTTGCGAGTATATAAGGCACACCCGCTCCTCAACTCGGCTCAGTATCTCAACAACAACACCATTGATCACCTCCTCCAAAGTAACTTGTGACTTTTTTTGAAAATTGTCAAGTCCCCTGCAAACAAGATCAGTGCTCATTTCACACCCTCTCGAAACACACAAGTTTCATCAATCGGACACCTGCCCTGGGCATGGGCTGCAAAAGTTTTTCCTGAGAATTATTGGGTTCGAGACAAC
This sequence comes from Folsomia candida, assembly GCF_002217175.1. Lineage (NCBI taxonomy): Eukaryota > Metazoa > Arthropoda > Collembola > Entomobryomorpha > Isotomidae > Folsomia > Folsomia candida. The sequence continues at coordinate 4,349,733 of NW_019091198.1, forward strand.
TGGAATCTGGACAACTTGAGATTTTTGGTAGGCAATATTTCGTATACCACGTAAATCACAGAGCAGGAGAGAGAGAGCAACCTTTCACTTTTTTTGTGCCAAACATCACTTCAAAGTAAAAAATATTTTTTCCAGGTCAGCACAACCAGGTCATCCGACAGCCTGCTACCAATTTATCTACAACGTTTCATCTACAATCCTTTATTTCCCAGCCCCGTTTCATCAAACCCCTATTGAATATCAAGCTGCTGATTATTAACCGATTTTGCCCCGCACTATTAATTCTATTAAAACCGACCTCTCAACAAGTTGGAACATTGAATGGATTCTTGCCAAGGGGAAAGTTTTGACCTGATGCCAAAAAGAGCCGAAGGCAATTAAGGTAAGAGTTTCATATTTTATCGCATGAAATTGCCAAGTGTCGATAGTTTTGCATTCCAAGACCATAAATTTCACGTCTCATTTGCTTTTCTGTATCATTCGCATTTCGCTACAATTCAAGCTTGTCTAATAATTAGCTGCATAAGAATCACTGAAATTAAGAATTTTTCCAATTCACAAAACAATACTTGAATTCAGAAGAAATTTACAGGGAAATGCCTGGTTTGTGGGTAATTCTAGACTCGTACATCTAATGGATACCTACTTATTCTTGCTTATGCCACACTTATGCCTTGCTTTTTACGTGAATTTGTCCCTATTCCGTAACGATTGTTGGACTAGATACATGTGTGCCTGCATAACTCTCATCAGTAAAAGGTGAACCTGGCATTACATAGCTAACTAACACTCCTTGTCCCATGTGTCCGAAGGAACATGAAGAATGATGAAAAGTGGGGCGAATGACACATAGTCTGGTTGAAATAGAAATCTATCTCAGTCCACGTTTTTACAATGTGAGTCAGTGAAAGCGAAATTAATCATGGATAGAGCACTATACAAACCGTCTTTGTTTTCGCTTCAATGAAATGGAAATGAGCCAGGCTTGTAATATTTTGTATTCTTTCGCTCTATTGATGTGGCCATGCCTTTCGCTGGTTGGTTATGATACGTTCTACAGAATTCTGGGAGTCATTAACTGCAAGGCATCAACTGAAAAATGAGCAGAGTTCGAAAGAAGTTTAATTTCCGGACTATTGCATACATAATACGACTAATGCTAACACTGAATGAGTTCCCAGTAACACAAATCTCATGAAACAGACCAAAAGTATCTACGCACCAAAAATTGCATGCATATTGTTAAATTCCTCACTGACCCCACGTTCATCCATCTCGAGTCTCTTCTTTCTCCGTGAAAACAAACTTGAGTAATTTGACGTGTTGTAGGCGTGGGGCTGTGAATCATCGCACTGGGACGCGGTATGTGAGTCATTTATTATTACGTAACGAGATATGACACCTAATTACTGTCTGGTCTGGTGTCATGTCATACCATTCCCAACAAGAAACAAATCCCTTTAATACAATACTTCATGAAACAATCCGCTTTAAACGTTACGTGTGTAACAAATCCAATTCTCAAGCGTCTTATGACCCCAAAGCCCTGTGTGGCGAAAGGGTGGCTTAAAAGCATATGTTTAGCATAGCACACAAATCCATATTAACATCAACTTGACAACAAGTCAGTCAATATTTGCCACACACAAGCCATGATTCAACCTTCCTCCAAATTTCAAGAGCAACATGTATTGGTTTGGTTAAATTGTAGAATTCCAATCGCAAATGTGCACACACGGCGGAACAAAACTTGGACTGCGTGTGGGAAGAGAGACACAAAGTCAAAATCCAAGTAGAACCCACATGGAATTAAATAGCTGTGGTGGTTTGAAAACATACTTCCTGGTGGAATATGGTTGAGTGATGGCAAGCACAAATATTGATGACAGTTAATTCAATCTTGGTTCATACACCAGCATAGAATCACTCGTAAGTTGATTAAGTTTCACATCATCAGTCCCAGGTGGGCGACAGGGGCAATCTAAGTCGGGAGAGAATCCAATTTCTTTTGCGACTCACTAACAAAATTAAATGATGATAAATTGTGTGTATAATAATAAAGATTCGTGGAAAGCTAGAGAGGAAAATTTCATCTCCATCATTTCACTTTCCCAATAATAATTGAATAACAATAATATCAACCTAAAATGAAATGGAGTTCTAAGCGACAAACTTTGGACAGTCTGTCGTAATTGAGTACCGACGGAAAAGTAGTTCAACTACGGAAATGGCTGCTAAACTAACTTCGTTGCAATCGAAGCTTATTTTAAATGATTACGCGAAATGTAATAAATTAGCATAGAATTCGCATACCTACTGGAATTTTTTAAGCTATTCAATACTGAGAGAGAATTTTCCAGAGTTACACATTTGGATTATTAGATGGCTTTGATTTGAATATATTGTCATTCGATGCTTTGTGTATCAAATTGAATTTCTCTTCTTGGTATTTGAAAGCTGTATGAAAACAATTGATATGTCGAGATAAAATGTACAACAAAATTGCACTGTCACGTCGCGAAATACATGTTCCTAACTGTTACAAAGTTTAAAACTGGAGTGAGGCAAAACGATTACTCAACAAGTTAGTTGTACATGGCTGGAAACTGTAACGTAGGGAAAAAGGAAGCAATTTCGAAACTATATCAAGGAGAGAGAGTGGAAACTTTAATTTCAAAACTTTTGGGTGAGCAATTCTCCAAGAGTCAAAATTGTCAGCTGCATACGTACACATACAATTTCTGTGTTATAATAAAGGCGGAAGGAATTTTGAGAAGCAATTTATTGTCACATTTGTTCGCCTCAGAGTTTTCATTAATTTAATAAGTGTAAAATGAAATGAAACTGGTTCGACGAATCAACAATTTTCCCATTTCCTGGAATTTTACACTCGGGACTGATTATGTAGGTGTATAAATTTAGTGAATATAATGCAACGTCGCAAGCACACATCATATCTTATACGGCTTTTGCACCGCCAGTGTCTCAAAATAAATGTACACGAACAGAACATCAATCACGCCAACGTTTTCGTCGTGAACATCTTTCTCTATTGATTCTGATATGAATGCAAAATTAAGTTCCACTTTGATATAGTTCAGATTGCGAGAATTGTGTAATGTGACTACTGAAGCCTTAGCTTCATGCTTGGTGTGAGCGGGTGTAAGGTTAATTTGTGCTTTTCATCAGTGTTATTTGACTAATTTAATCCAAACTAATTACCATTTGACTAATTTAGACGTGGAATGTAATTAAACCTGCTTATTCATACGTTTTATTCATTATTTTCTAATTGTTTTTCTTCGAATTCTTCCATTGCCCCATTTGCACCTATAATTGAGCATTTGTCTGATAATTCACAGTAAATCCTAAGCCGAGCTTACATAAGCATTGATATTCTTTAACCTGAGTGTAACGTAATCTCAAAATTGCTACATGGAGTCATTTATCAACATAATTTTACCTTCTGAAACTTTGAAGTATTAAAAAAGCCAGTTTTACTTGATTATTCGCCATACTTGAGATAGTCTCAACTTGCCTCACTCACATTACGACCCAACTCCAATAGTCTGCTGCATTGCATATCCATCAATCGCCACGACGAGTAACAGACTTTCACTTATCCAATCATGAAGCTCAGAAATGTGGGCAGATAATCTATATCCTTTCTCGAGGTAATCCTTTATCATTATCTCCCCCATTATGCCCACACAAAGCAACTTTCACCATTAATGCTGAACTTAACACAAGGGAAAAAATCTCAGACTACAAAGCTACATAATTACGCGAATTGTTAGGATTCGTTGCTTAATCAGGAACATTATTATTACTTCTTTGTTAGTCGAGGAGAGCAAAATTAGGACAAGTCATGTCAACATGCTCATTTAAAATCCGCACTTAACAAGCTAGGGGGTGGACATTCATGGTGCATGTTAAAGTAGGAGGAGTGAAACCTTGGTTGTTTGGGCAGTGGAAGTAAATGAGCTCTCACTAATTCACTCACGAGTTAATTCATTTAATTTCCCGAAAAGCTGCCGTTTGCTTGGACTGCAGGCCCTGCTTGCGCTCGCATTTCACTGTTTACTCAGGATGCCTCATTCGCCTGCAATTTTGGAAAATCAGCAAACAAACAACTCTGTAAAATGTGTAACCTTCCCCCCTCGCATCTATTTTCGCCTTACATTTCCCAAGGCTCGTCATTATGCAAATGTTGGCATGTTACACTCTTCTTACGCTGGCACAATTAATACCAACGGAAGGAGTCGTGAGTACATACGTGAGTATTATTTTAACAAGTGGTGACTGAGTTGTATTTGAACAGTGAGATTTATAAATAAAACGCGACCATGATGTCATCAGGGAGCGAGCCTGCACTATTATTGATAAGGAAATATCCGTGAGCGAGGACTCGCTCTGAGAGTGGGATGAAAGTTCGTAGGGAGAAAGAAATAGCACTGTTGCCCTGTCTGTCTGCAGGCAATTTGGAGAAGTGGAGTAATTTTATCTCCGTTATATTGATCCATTAATGTTGTTTGTGATCACTCGTGATTTGGTGCTAAATATATTGCACCTCCATCCGTGAATGATTTACTCTTATCAATTATCAATATGTGGTGCGGTCCGTCGTAATAGTTGCAAAGTAATCATTCATCCTGTTCCCTGCCACCCCCTCTTCACTTTCGCCCACTACTACTCGGCGGCGACTGATGGATATTTTTATTGTCTGGGTGCAATGTTTTGTTTTTGCAAAATACACCCCCACCAAATTAATTGGATAATTATCCGCATAGAAAATGGGGGCGGGCGTATGTAGGCCAAACAATAAGATGTGGAACCCGTTGCAGGCTCTAATAGAGCTTGGTTGGTATTATTTCGAGCATTTTCTCCGAAAACCTCAATCAGAGGAGAGGCTAACTCCATGGAAGCAGAAGTAATGCAAAACGAGGAGATCGTGCTAAGGATTGCACCACTATTAAACTTAAATGGACTTGGTGTCCTATAGCTTGGTATCGATTCCCACACAGACACACGTGCAGAGTTTGGACCATTTTGGTTCCAGGGTTTGTACTACTTGATAGATTTTTGACACAAAGAGATGAAAAGTCTCTCTTCTGTCCTCCTAGTTTTGCTGGTATGTGGTAAAAGTAAAAGTTGAGGGAGTAAGCAAGATGTAATACCAGTGTTTATAAGCGTACAGTGTTATTATGTGCTTTGTGGGCAGATATTATTCTACCCAGCACCAACCCACCCACACTAATAATCAGTTATACTTGTTATGAGGCTTCCAACTTATTACAGCGTTTCCATTGTACTTTCTCCGGAGCGAGAGAAAGAGAGAGAGAGAAAGTTCACATGATGATTTCGACGAGGAGAGAGATGTCTATAGACATCAAGTGAAAGCAAATACTACGCGAATTATTACTAGTTTATGTATTATTGCTATTCATTCCAATTCCGCTGACTCACACAAAGGTAGGATTTTTCCCCAATTTCCCAAACACCTGAGCCCACATGTTGCTCAGAATGCAAAACGTCGTCCTCCGTAAACATTCCCTTCAATTGAGAGAGAACATACAAATTACTAGTGGAAGTTGAGAATTCTAGAAAAACATAAAACGTAATTTCACATGAAATGGAAAATATATTTTCACCGTGATTTAGTTCGGAAATGACAATCTCGAGCATCTTTGCATAATTTGCAATACTTACTCATTGTGGAAGAGAGAGACGTAGAGAAAATAAGACAAAAATGTGTCCGCTTTTTATTTATTGTTTCATTTCAGTTGTCTGGCTGATGCTACTGCTTGCTTACTCGGAATGATTTATTTCTCTATTACATATGAAAACCGAATCAAGTTTGCGAATCTTGTAAAACGATCTGCACCATATACATGCTCCCCACGAGGGGAAACGAGAGATACGCCGCATACTTATTACATATACTGCATACAGAAAATATTTATATGATAATGTCAGAGTGCAAATATATGTGGAATATGTATCACCATGTTGGTTTTCTTACTTTGCAGATATTTGGAAACCCAAGCAATCTTCAATCGCCAACGAAGCAACCAAAACCAATTTTTTCCAGCCACATCACACTTCTCCCCAAATCGACGCTTTTCCCCTTCCATATCCTGAACGGACGGATGACGTTGGAACCTTGATGAGTTTTGTTGGAGGCAACTAATTCATATCTTACACCAACAACCAGGCATATCTAATTCACCATTATCAACCCAACCAAGTACACATAATCTAACATACATATACCAACCAACTTAACCCTTCTCATCAAAAGAGTAGAATTCCACCGTCGTCTTCCAAACCAAAGAAATCACATGTCTGCGTAAGGTATATAAAAAATGTACTCATCTTCGACAATAAATGTTAATTCATGGGCACATTTTCGAAATTATTCGCGAGTCACAAAATTGGAATCCAGACAATAATATGAACGCCAAAAGTTTTGCGATTTTACAGTTGAAAAATTAAATTATCATTATTGAGGACAATATGAAATTTGCGAAAGGTCGTACTTAAAAAAATTAAACACAATTCAGGATCAATTTGGACAATACAAAAAAATCGAATATATCTACAAACAAATTATAATCTTTATAAACAATAGCTTCAAGTAATTCCCGAACCAGAATCTGATTAAGATTAACGAATCTCTTAGTGACATAAAAAAAGTGAATTAAGATGGCAACGAGAATATCCAGTCCAAACTGGCTTCTAGCACTGAGCCTTTATCTAGTAGCCCTATTTTTGAACCGTGTCATACTCCTGGGTGGAGCTGGCCGTGTCACATCCAACTCTGTCCTGTCGCCCTATTCTCCGTCAAACGGCCCTCAGGATGCTCTCCTCCAAAGAAGACTTCTGATGGGGCGTGAAGTAATACCTCCCATGAGTCCCAACAACAACGCCATCCCAGGTGAGCCTTCCTGCGATGAACTCCGTGCAATGTGGCGTTACTACAAGCGACAATCTCGAGCCGAGTACACCAATGAAATTCCACGATTTGGGTCAAATATGTTTTGGGACATTCTGCCACCTCCCCAGTCACCCCGCATTTCCAGCTTTGTCCCCATCAAAGGTCGAAACAAGGCTCGTCTAAAGCTGAAGAATGCCGCAAAGTCCCCTGCATACGGAAGAATGGTGTACAAGCAAGAGCGAGAACGTCAAAGAAATAAGCAGCAACAACCACCCAGCCCCATGGAACAAGTTTCTCAGCTGATGGGTAAAGGAACAGAGGGGAAAGAGCGTGGTGGGCCCATCCCAGACGCCATAATCCACCTCAGCCCTCCAATTACCCCAGTCCCCACGACCCCCACCAGTTTCCAGCAAATCAAGGAGGTTTTCCGTGAAGAGAGAATACGGGACAAGGCAGCTCCTGTTCAGGAATCCGCCGCCCCACAGCCGCCACAGCAGAACATGGAGAATGGCAAGACTTTTGGACGCATAATCCTCGGACCTCCACGCGGCATGGATGGACGAGTGGCAAACAAGCCGAGAGAATTCATGACTCCATTTGAGAAAATTCGATTTGGTCATGCAGATGACTTGTTGGAAGACGGATCAAAGCCCAACATGAACTTGATGGCGAAAAGGAGAACTCTTCCGCTTCACCACTCCTCCATGTACAACCGACAGGCAAGATTTGGGTCAGTCATGGTGGAGGACGAAGGAGACTCCTCTGGCGCTTGGATTGACGGTGGACTCGAGCAAATGAATAGGTTTGAGGTGGGAGGAGGAGGAGGCGGCGGCGGCGGCGGTGGGAGCGTGACCGATGCGAACTTTGGAATGGATGGCGGCAGCTGGGGATCATTTCCCCTGAGGTCTGATGAGGGCTTGCTGAATGACTATTCTGGAGGAATGCTTGTGGAAATGCAGCAGCATCCGCAACAATTCCAAAACCTCAAGACTCTATACTCTCGGCCCATTCCCGAATTGCCTCCACAGGTACGTTTTCATTTTTTCATTCTTCTCAAACAAATTCCAGCATAAAACGGTGTACTAAATGCATTACATCACCGTTGAGAGTACATATGCATAAACATACACGTAAGTAAAATGTGTACACTGAGCGAGAATTGCAGCCATATCTGCCAAAATAGTATGACTTTCCCCACAATGTTTGTCTGCACATACCACTTCTTGCACACTGTGAAACCATTTCATCTCACTCACTCATACATATGCTCTTGAGACGCTTGACCTTTCATGGGATGGGAGATTTTAAGATTTCCAGTGATTCATAACCTTGTTTACAAATGTTGTGGGTTGAGGATTGTAAGGAAAGTTATGCCTCCTTTACGTCACTATGTAATCGCATTTTAGCATTTGTTGGGCTTTCGGAAGCTCGTCACAAGAGCTTGACTTTGCTTTGGTATACAATGGGTTTAGCGAAGATGGACATTACTTATCATGGAGAGTAGTCGTCGTTTTCTTCTTCCGAGGAACAGCTCCTCTGACTTTGCTCTGAACAAATGTTGGTCACACAATGAACCGTGATGGTTGCGATGGGGTGACAAATGTGCAAAGACAAATGTGCAAACGACAAATGTGCAAATACATTTGTGCAAACGATAAATGTGCAACCGATAGATGTGCAGGAATTTTTCCAACAAATAGTGCAATATATCTTGATATAATTTACACTTCAAATCAAATTACATCTTATCAAAAAACTAAGAATTCTGAAACATTAATTTTGTGGTGAAGCTTATGAAGCTGGAGATCTTATAATGCAGATTTTATACTTATTAAATATTACTAATCATCATTATAACGGGGTTGACCCCTGTCAATTTTATAATAAAATTCCCGTGCCGAATCACTGTAATGCTAAATTTAGCTAGTGACAATTAAACTTTAGTTAGGGACACCCCGCGGGGACAGAATTTAAAATAACAGCAAATAAGTAAATCCCGAATTATTTCATTGAAATTTAGAATTTTTATATGTACATAATTCCAGCCTATACGATAGACTAAAATTCACGAATTCACGAAGATGTATGTACCAGGAAATTTATGCACCATAAAAATATAATTTAGTAAAATATTAAGTTAACAATAAATTAATACTGCTCAATATAAGATCTACAGCTTCAACAGACATCATACGGGATGCCACCACAAAATTAATGTTTCAAATTTTAGTTTTTGAGGAGATGTAATTTGATTTTATGTTTAAATTATATCAAGATATATTGCACCATTTGTTGGAAAAATTCCTGCATATTTATCGGTTGCACATTTATCGTTTGCACATTTATCGGGCTGCACATTTGTCAGGTTGCACATTTATCGTTTGCACATTTGTCGTTTGCACATTTGTCTTTGCACATTGGTCGGGCCACCATGAACCGTTAACCAAGTGAGAGTGGAAACAGTGGTGGAAACGCTGTGGTCGGCCCACTAAAAATAGACGAGTAAAAGTAGAATGGACCACTTATTGTAAGAGAAGCAATTTAACATTTACGTGACAGTGACAAAACCTCAAAAGTGGTTCTTTGTTGAGGGAAGAAATGTGCGGAGACTGATTGGCAAAGTGGCAGGAGAAATGGGATGGGACCTTCTGCCGGACTTTTAGGAAGTAAAGGTCGACTCTTGTCCCAGTCGTCGTAGCTGCTGGAAACTGTCAACCCCACCTAATTCAATGTAATGGATTATTGATGATACAATCGGGTTGGTGTGAGAAACTGGCTGGACACATGGTCCCTTTCTTCATTGTTCCCACTTTCACTGCACCGCTTTTACAAAAAAAAGTTGTCGCTTTTTCTTACAGATAATTACTTTTGTGCACGACAAATTGTGTCCGCCCACAAAAACCATTGTACTTAAAATCACTGGGTTTCACATTCCCCCTGAAACCAATCACATGGAAATAAATAAATATTATGGGTTCATTGTTTTTGTGGTATTGATTTAGATTTACTGAAATTAGGACATTGGTCAACCTTGCGTACGATAGAAAGGATACAGGAGATACATAACTACAAACAAAATCACTTTATCGAAATTGCTAGCTCTTTTTGGTTTTAGGTCAACGAGTTGAGTGGTTGGTGGCTCCCTAATCTGAGCTCACTTGTTGCTGATAAGTAGCACAGTTGGAGGCGTACGGCATAAAAATTAAGATAAAAGGAAAGCCCTCCACTTTATGTCGGGGATCGCATGGTGTGCAAAGTAATAATACAGTTCAAGGGAGATTGGCTTCTGGTGAGGGCAGAAAATCTCTCCACGACTTGATATCAATTACATATCATTTACTGCATACCCATTTTGGGTTGGTGTTTGGAATTTCATTTCGCTCTTACTTTTTCTCTCCGCAAACGGGTAAATTGCCAAAACGATAATGTTTATTTTGGAATTTGATGATCAAATCTCCAAATAGTGTGAAGAAAAGATGCACGAAAATGTCTTAGTTTTTCTATTTTATGCTCTCATACGCAGCGAGTCAGTACATGAACGGGTGTTACGGAGTTAATCTAATTCGCCTATGTGTGCATATAAGCCGTACCGAGAAATATGTACGACATGACACCTTCTTCACTCGTGGCGACGTGAAAGTTTTTTTATGAATCCACATTCTACGTATTTACGACTCGTACGACGATCAGGAAAATTTCATATGCCGAGATAAGCGAGGAGCAAGTTAGGATAGTGCTCGGATAGAATAAATAACGATGTTTTTTGTGCCTAAAAATCGTAAACTATAGCGATTTGGGAGTTTTTGTGAGAAAGTGAATTGGAGGAGGCGAACGAGTTAATCTCCTTTCTCTCTCGAGAGAATAATGTGGCAACGGCAAATAGTGGCAGCATCCGAGAGAGAGAGAGAAAAGAGGAAGGAAGACGAAGAAAGAGGGGAAAACTCGCTGCTGCTGTCAGATTGACCAAGTGACTTGGTTTTTGTTTGAATGGCGCTGTATGTAGCTCCAAAATAATTTATGACTGCGTAGGTGGACGGAAATTGAGTTAATCTACTGAATAAATTCATATAAAACACCTGAAGCTCGCTCGCTACTACAAGTCGCTAGCATAATCCGGTCCTGGTTCCATTTCCGCTTTCAGTCACTACAGCTATCTGATCCAATCTATTACTACATTACTCTATAGCTCAGTCAGCAAGGGTGCATCCACCCACCTCAGATCAATCCATTTTCCGAGAATAATGAGAATTTCCCATTATTCCGTCTGTGCCCCCTTTATCCGTCCGTACGACACACGCGGAGGGGATGAGGTCTCTAACCATCGCGTCGCTACGACTGGAACTTATTTCACATATGTACCTCCTTTTCCATAATACGTTCCATTGTCACTGGTTAATTTTTGTGACCGCAAACTCCCAAACTAAACATGAACGTCGGCTTTCCGTCTTTCGTTCAAGTTGAGTACATAAAAGTAAAGTCAATCCTTACGTAATATTTAACCAGACTCGATCCTTAGCCAACCAACTTTGCAGCTAGATATGGAGTTGATGGATGAAAAAATCCTTTCTCTCCGTGAAAAGATGTATTGACCGATGGGCAAGGAAAGCAAGTCTAGAAACCTTCTTACTTTTATCATCTCGTCTGTTCCCCACGGTTCCGAGAAGAAATAAATCTAGTCTGGACAATGCAAAGTCTTTTCAATCCCTTGACATATATTAGAACAGTTTACTTATTGGGAAGATTCTTTTATTATCATCTCGGAAATTTTGCTTTTGAATATGATCCACCCACGTTTCCCGTCTCACAAATCAGCGTGTCCCGATATGTTAATATCCGAACTTTCATAGCTTCATGTTTTATGAATGTCTACGAAATATTGTGCATAAAGTAAGTCAAACAGCTCTTTTAACTGTCTTGCCGCCGTTACGTATGTAGGCCAAAACCTGAAAGAAATCTGAATCACCCATTGTCAACTTTCTCCCAAGAAGAAAGTGGACTAATGTTGTTATTGAAACCGTAGTAAAGATGTCTAAAAAGTTGGTTGCTTTTTGTCTGCATCACCTAAAAAATAAAAGTGGAATGTTTCGACTGATTGCAGCCAGCCTGGCGAATTACGTTGGTCTATGCATCCACGCATTAGGCAAAGCAGGACGTCAGTAGCAAATCATTTCCGCTCCTACATAAATCTATTCTAATTTTATTCCTGCTCCACGTGGATGAAGGTGGAGCCATGTTATTCGCCCTATGAATTTATCTTGGCGTTTTAGACATTACTTATATCGCGTTCAAAAACGAAGATGTGTAATCCATAGTAAAAATGATATGTGGGTAGCTTCACTTTCACCAGCAGAATTCAGGTAGCGAGATGAATTACGAAACTCTAAGCCATCCCGAGACATTTGTAAAATGCTGTGGAATAATATCCCCGCATGGCTTGGAAGAGAAAGCGATTTGTCAAGCGGTGGGTGCTTATAAAGAACAAGTGCCTAAACCAGTGCCATTCAATTCAGTGTGTATTTCTCCATGTGAAATGTACGTAATGCGAACTATAGCTGTGTATACATACGTGGTGATCTTGGTCATAGATTTCGACTCAATCAAGGAACAGACCACAGTATAGTCGTCATTTATATATTTTTACTCCATCGCCTAGTCATCGTCATGGTCAAGTAAAGTTTTCGAGGGATGCTGGGTCTATAAGCATCTCATGTCTCGTGTGTTTGTGTGTGTGGCATTTGTTGCGCTCCCAATTTGTTATATATTTCGGGAAGTGAAAGGATTGTTGACTTTTGGAAAAGCTCGGATGTGGTGAAAGTCACTGGCTAGTCGATCCCACAATCCAACAGTACTTGGAAAAGATCCACTCTTTCCCATTCTTCAGACGTCAGTTGTAAATGGCACACACTTGACTGATTTTGCCTTTTTTGGTTGATTTTAGTCTATTCTTGAATTCTCCTGTTGACATTATTGCCAGAGCGTTATTTGGATTGTACATCCATGCAGGATTCATCAAGCCACAAGTAAAAATAGATCACAAGCCGGCGAGCCTGAGATTACCACAATAATTTCTACAACAACTAATAATAATAATAATGATAATACACACTGTTTTTGACAATTGTTACGTTCATTGCGTTGCATGATGGCAGGTGTGATGGTTGAACTTGATGGTTGCGTGGGTTTGAGATCGGCTCCTATAATTTCACATCATGAGACAAGAGACGGGGATGATGACATCGTAAAACAGAATGGGTTTCGCTCTGGCAGTTGGTAAATATTTCCTATAGAACGAGCCTGCTTTCACCATTCATTCACAAAATGCGACTTGGTTTGGCGACGACCGACATGTCCAATAACTCTGTTCAATCTTTGTCAAACCGGCGGCGGTTGCTAGCTGGAAAGGATGGAATTTGGTGCTTTCACCGCACAATGGATATTTGTCATTATGACTCTGTTGTTTATCAAGAGCTCTGATTGTGGGGGAAGCCTTTGTGTTATTGAATGTAGCATATGTTCCATTCGGTGATAATCTATATCCATATCTATCCATCTACTCGATCCCACTCTGTCTCCGGGTGGGTGGATGCTGCTCTAAAATGCACAAAATCATATCACAATTCTGGACATATGTATGTATGAAATTTACTTTTGCGACTTGTAATTCCTCACACTATTTTTTATAGATGGAAAGTCCCACCTGCCCAGAAGTGGAGGGTCAAGCGTGTCAAGTAAACTCGGACTGTTCCTGCGTTGGCTTTGGACTTTATCGATGTTACGTCAACGTGTGTCAAACGCTATCGTTTGCTCCTGCAGGTAAATTTAAATTCTAACAAGAAGAGAGACTAAATGCTTCCACAACATCGCTCTTGATCCTCTCTCCTCCATTTGCTTGCTTACATTCAAGAATATCGAATCTCCTCGCCCAATACAAACAAGTAAATTTTCATTCATGGTTTCACAGACGGGGAATATTTACCCGAATAGATATCAAAATATAAGAAACGTAAAATCCTTTGATCCACCTACTTATTTATTCAAGGAGTTTTGCGAGTCTCAAGATTGTGGTTTAGTTTCGGAATACGTATCGCATCCTGCATCTGGAAAAGGCATCAAAGAAATCCGTTGGACTGCGTATGTATGTACGTATGTGCTCCGATTTCAGCTTGACACAGCATCCGTGCAATATTTCTTGATCGAAATGGGACTTTCCTATTTGTATACATATTATCTCTAAATAGTTGAAAATCAAGGAAAAGACACAGTTTCGAGGTAGACAACTGTCACTTACAGACAGTCGAGATGGATGGTCTACACCTGACTTATTAGGCTGTACAAAAGGAATATAAATACATTGGTATACGACGTATATTTAGTTATGTTTACACACAATTAAACTTTGCTCTTTCCTTGTTTCGTTTAATTTCTCCAAACTACATTCAAGATATCAAGAAAACAAAAGGCGTTTGGAAATTCGAATACAAAAGATTAATTGAAAGATACCATTGTTGGATTTTGACAAAAACAAAAAGGAGTGCGCCAAGTGAAAGCGCGCTTTCTGCTCAAGTTTTATTGTGCCAACACCCACCCACCCATTCATTCAATAGTACATATTTGTTATTAGTAGGCAGCTACTTTGGAGAATTACCTCATTATGTACTTGCACAATACAAACATACATCCATAGGAACGCTGCATTATAATTATTCCCTCCGAGCTAGTTAGATGGATGGATGGTTGTTTGGGTGGTTGGCAGACTGGTGATCAGACTGAAATGATGATATGGACGTCTTAAAATCCTTTCATCCTTTGCAAACACACCACAGTGATTCCAAGCACCAAATGAGATGTGGTAGTCCGCACAAAGTATTTGAACAAATTTGGCTTCAATCAGATCAAGCTCTCTCTTCTTCTAAGCAAATACGAGTTCTAATATTTTTTGGGTGACTTTGTGCCCTTGTTTGTTGTGCATGAAATAAATATATAGTATATTTCCGAGTATGAAGCTTTCATCTTTGCCTTGTTTATATTTATTTACGCTCAAGTGAGATCTATACAACTGTAAATACAACTTTTGTCAACTAACCATAAGTATAAAAAGCTACGAGGATAATTCCACTAGAGGCAACTAAGGAGGGGAGCTTGCGAGGTTGATAATAACAGATCTTGATGCCCTTTGGATATGTGGTAGGGTCCCATGAGTGTACTAAAACCCTGAAGTGGTTTGACTCCATGGCCACATTTGCGCCCGCCACACCCACTCAAAAATGCTCAAAAAACGCTTTCACTCCAGTTTTCACTCACTCAAATCCACGCCAAAAATCCAATTTTACTCGGATTTTGAAATTTCTTTCACCATTATACTCCCAGATAGTTGCTTTCTTCAATCCAATGTCAAACTCAATTTTGCTGATGATTATTTCGCAGACATAATTTGCGTTGTTGATTACTACAACAATGCTCATTCAGAATTTTAAATTTTAAAAATACTAAAAATTTCGAAAAAATTGAGTTTGATACTGGATGGAAGAAAGCAACTATCTGGGAGTATAATGGCGAAAGAAATTTCAAAATCCGAGTAAAATTGGATTTTTGGCGTGGATTTGAGTGAGTGAAAACTGGAGTGAAAGCGTTTTTTGAGCATTTTTGAGTGGGTGTGGCGGGCGCAAATGTGGCCATGGAGTCAAACCACTTCAGGGTTTTAGTACACTCATGGGACCCTACCACATATCCAAAGGGCATCGAGATCTGTTATTATCAACCTCGCAAGCTCCCCTCCTAAGCCTGACAACATCAGCACTATTCTCGTATAGAAACTAACGACATTTCCTTCCAATTTCGTTTTTAATTCCACTTCCCCGTCGTCATCATCATCATCATCAATAAAACTCGGCAAACCTAGCGAATCACGCATTTGCTTGATGCCGCCTATTTATTTTTGCTCAGAAATCCCTCATTGTTTAAAGATTAATTCTTTCCCTCCATCCGTTGATATGAATGGCTCAGGTTTATCGTAAAAGTTGGAGAATTTATGGAGCACACTGATTATTTTAATATGATTAGAGCAACTGTTCATGAATAAGCAGGCGCATTTTGGATACTTTTACAAACTCGGTTGGAAAACGAGGGGATTTTTCGACTCGGCATGTTTTTGCGTGGGTGTTCTTAATTGCATTTCTTCATAAGGATCTACATGGTCTGAATGTAAGGAGGAGGAAGGGATAAGGGCAGGCAGGCAGCCAGTCTCATCCATATCACCACTTTCACCTGACCCTGACTGCTGCTCCTGCTATGTAGGCCTCCTCCAAGACTGTTCTACAAACTAAAGCCAAGCCGTACGAGTGCACTCTTCTTCAAACTTGGCCACTTGGAAATGAGTTGCCTCGCCGCATTGTAAATTGTACTTTAATTGAAACTCTGACTAGATTTAGAACGATGGAGGGTTACGTATGTATGTAGAAGCACAATCGTACGTTCCTTCGTACGGGCTGGCTAACAACAGAGCTTGAAATTAAATTTCACTCCCCCGCTCACACACACAGACATACCAAAAAGACCTCTTTCTTGAAGCGTTCCTGCTTATGTGGGCATTTCCTCAAAAAAGATCCATCCAAA
Organism: Folsomia candida; assembly: GCF_002217175.1. Classification (NCBI taxonomy): domain Eukaryota; kingdom Metazoa; phylum Arthropoda; class Collembola; order Entomobryomorpha; family Isotomidae; genus Folsomia; species Folsomia candida. The sequence continues at coordinate 4,366,282 of NW_019091198.1, forward strand.
CATCCACCCAATATCATCTCGGCCCGAGTTGAAGGTAAACTAAAGTGGTGGGCTGGGTGCTCCTCGGGATAATTTGTTCGGTGAAAGCTAATTTATTTTTCAAGCACTTGCTCTTCCTGTGCACATTCCTTTCACCCTCAAACAAAAAAGTCACGCAGGAAGTGGATGATGAATAAAAGTTAAGCGCTGGCTGGCTCTTCCCCAGAATCTCATCCGCCAAACGGGGAAAAAATGTGCACTTAGCAAATAACAAAATCCAGACATGACAATGAGATCTGCTCACTTGTTTGCATGTCAACTGGAATTGCTACTTGCTAATTTTACTCGGTATCAGTTCAGGTTTCAATGCGCACATGTAGGAATTTTTTTCAAATGGAACTTTACTTTAGTTGATTTTGTTGCCCAACTTCAAAGAAAAAAGTCTAACTTATCAACAAAATAATTTCGTTTGTTGTTCAATTCATGTGACAAATATGTGTTATTGCGTCGAAATATTTAAAAATAAATAATCAAGCTAAGATTTTTTTACTTTCTGCATGAGCTCAGCCATTTTATCAGATTTTAATTGCGCAAGTTTGAAGATGTGCTTTCTAGGATTTATTGAAATGAAAAAATAAAAATAAAGTAAAAAACTATACACATCCTCCTCATTAAAGACTAACAATACAAGGCAAGAAGGCGTATGAAGAAATACATAAATTGCATAATTCGGCAGTTCAATTTTTTTATACTCTTCCTTCCCATTCTCCAGACTTTATATTCATATTGAATGCTCCATCCTAAAAAGTTATGTTTGTGCAGTTCTTCATATAATATTGGATCGCGGATTGCTTAAGATAAGATATATGCAAACAGTGGAACTGTGTAACTAGGAGGGGATGCGGGGCCTTGTTTATTTTGCGATTTTCGGGATTTTTTTTCAAGTCGTCCTTAATTATGCAGCTAACGAGAAACTCCAACGTGTCACGAATGATTAAACAAAGCTTAGGATTTCGACTCCCCCTCAGAAAAAGTATAACGACGAGGGTGATACCTAGAATACAATTTCCAAATAATCAAATCAAGTTAGAATATCTCGACTGGCTGAGCTTTCATTAGTCCCATTTCGTTAGTGAAAGTTGCAATCCGGAATAAAGAAATCTTTTTTAATTTGCAAAATTTATTACGAAACTTGACAGTATTATTGCGATACAATTTTTTATACAAAGATTCAGAGTTGAAACTTTGTATTTTTTCGCAATACTAACATTTGAATTTGAATGACTTTTATGCATTGCAAAAATTACGTACTAAATCTAGAAACTTCTATTTCTAAGCACATCATTAAATCTGTGCTACCAACGTCTTCCTTGTGTCAAATTACTATTATCTAAACTCAACGCCTCTCCGATAAATGCAGCGATGCGGAAAGTGAGCATAACACGCGAATTTTTTACGCCAAGTGATAAATACAATATGTAATTGGGCAAAGCCTAAAAATAGGAAAGATTTCGATATGCAAAATCTTGGCATTTTTAACACCATTAAAACGACACAAGAATAAAAGAAGACCAACTTTGAACGGGGATGGTGATCATTATCATCATTTGATTTAAAATATTCACGTACATATGTCGTTCGTTTCCTTGCTTTGAACTTTGCGAAATTGGAGTACAATGTGAAATCATTAAAACTATGAGTGGGCACATGAATACGGTTAAAAATTCCGTCTCTTCGCCCTCAAAACCATACATCAGTGAGTGAGAGTTGTCGGTATAAAGGCTCTTTCACCATCAAAGAAAGGAGTCCTCTGGATGCGTGCAGAATATCCAATGGTGGATTTTGAAAGGGAGAAGATATGTTTGGTGGGAGGTGATGGTGTTGGTGGTGATGTAGGAAACTTGACTTGAAATTCCTCACATGACGAAGCATTATTATTAGATTTCCTGCCACCACCACTCCCATGATGGCAGGAGCAAGGCATTGCATTGTTATTATACCACGAGATAAAGCTAAGTTGCACTTGACACTCTTTGTCAGGCTCGCAACCCAATTTGATTCTGTGCTATTTTCATGTTCCCTATTGTCAGATGAACATATATACACGACCCGTGTTGCTTGCTGGCTGTGTGGGAAAGGAATGTGTGAAAATGTTTGCAAGTGGTTGAGATTATTGACAAAAATCCCTGTCGTCCGCAAGGCATCGTGATCATGAGAGGAATTGAAGGGTTGGGTGGAGGAGGGAAGGGGTTTCAGCACACGAGAGGTAGAAATAAGTACGTGACGGAAGTGAAGGAATCCAGGAAGGAGAATAATGTTGGATTCAAACTTACTCCAAGAAGATGAAGTGAAAAACTGGGTGCCCAGATGCAGAATGAGAACACCTCTGCTGATGAAACCAAGGGAAAGTAAACGTGGTCTAGTGAGCCAACATTCTCCTTTCTCCGCTCTCTGGCCTGGATGGCTCTGCCCTTAAACCGCTCCTCCAGATAAGCCGCCATCCGAGTATGATGGGAGGTTTTAGCTTATGGAGCAGATCAACCGTTAACCATCCAACACTACCGTAGTTTGTGGATAGAAAGAAGAAGAAGAAGAAGGCGCGTTGTGGTGGTTCAGGCTTTACGAGTCTCCTTAGAACCAATGTTGACTTTATATGAAATGATATCTCTCCACCACCGGGTTAAATTTAGACTCGGGAAAGTTGTCTTATTACATTGCATTATGTCCAATCGTTGGTGGTGGTGGTGGGGTTGTTGGAGCTAGAATGTGTTTCCGATGACGTCATGCTGATGTAGCCCAAACTTTCTTCACACAACCAGAATCCAAGTTCTGAATGAAGGAATGAATCAATGAGTGAGTCCCTTAGAGAGAGGACACGTATCTTGACACCATAGCGGGTGCGACAAAGTTCTCAAATGCGTATAGGCTCACCCGATGTAGTCCTGGCTTCGATTAGCATGTGACATCATGTGCCCAACGTCACCCACGACTAACCTTTACTTCATTTTTCCTACACAATCAGTAGAGTTGGATTGGATTTCCAGAACACAATGATTAGTTAGGGAGATTAAGAAAGATGAGATTTTAAACGAATATTCAACCTTTTGGGGCATATCACTTTCTCCAACTGCTGAACTGAACCACAACATTGCTTACTTTGGCTCAACTTTCAGCGCTTTCTCAACTCATGAATTGACAGTCGGGTGAATGATGATGAGTTTTTGAGAGATTCCTCTCGTAGGGGTGGGTGGAGTAATGGGCAATGTGTGTGGTGACAGTGTGCAATAGGGGTGAACGCTTGGAAAAATCTTCACAGAAAGTTGTAATCTTTGCGGTAGATTTCCCCCTTTTCGCCTGCACGGCTTTCGCTCGATTTGTGGATAATGATATTGAACGCCGCTGCGAGAATCGAAACTCAAACAGAAACTGTGCTTAACTTGAATTGAGTTCACTTCACTCGTGGTTGGCTTATTTAATTTTTCACCACGAGGAACAACCAGCGTCATCCTTAATCAAAACCTAAATGTGTCAGTTGACGAACCTATTTACGTCATCTTGATATCAGTTGTATGTACTTGGTTGGATGATGCAAGTGTGAAAAAAAAATCGAGAATGTCATGACCGAACCAATGACTCGTTAATAACGGATTTTTATTCGACTTGAGATGAATAATTTTATTGCGCGTGGGTTGACCTTATTTGGATTAATAACATCACATTTTAATTATTATACCATTGTGCCACGGATCAAGATGAGTTTTATTCTCCATGATTATTATCTCCAGTCCGCCGTATATTACTGATTCAGTTCGTGTAGCTATCTAGTTCAAATTACAAAATTATTCCGTTCTCGGCCTTGGTTTGTCCTCCAAGGAGAAAGATTCACAATCAGGCTCTGCGGTAGTTGTAGACACAGGTTTATCCTGCAGGCCAGATTTATATTGCTTCCTAAGACTTTATCAATCCAGTCACATTCTTCTAGAGAGATCTCCTTATTCTTCTTCTTATTGCACAATAAGCAGAGCGACTGAAATTGCGACAGCACGAACATATTGGAGAAATTCGATCTTATTAATGCCTCACGGGCACAATGGTTGAGCTGAATCTATAGAACGGTACGTATTGTTCGAATCGAATCTTGTTTAATTCAGGCAAACAGATTTTCATTGACAGCATTTCGGAACACATTCATGCCCACCACCCACTAATCCCACCATCCATTAAACATTTTACCTACGTCGCCACACACAACCAACTTCGCAGCAATGGCCAATAAATGTGTAATTTGGACCCCAAACTGCATTAATATCCCGGATTTATCCCGGATTTTGAACGTCTTTAAAGAAATTTATGAACACGTAATATAAATTATGAAATGAAAACGAGGTAAATCTAATCGTCGTGAAAACTGCTTATTCTCACAACCCGTCCCACTAAGTTAACAATCGAAATCAGTGCGTAGTCACGTATGCTTTTTGACTTTCACTTTGTCAATGTCCCACGTTGGGAAAAATCTCTGCCAAAAATCTCCAAAAGTATCACATTCCTGTTGAATTAGGATTACCTGAACAAATATTGTAGCAAGGTTTTTGATAAAAATTAACTTACGCAAGTTTCTCTTTTTTATATATATTTTAGCCGAAAACCCTGTGGAAGAGATTGAAGATGACGCGTCCTCAATGTGGCACACGGGTCCCGTGCACAGCAGCAAATTGGGGTTATGGGATGGAACTTCTCAGAAAGCGGAAGCAAATGTTGACATGAATTCAGGATTTGATAATCTGGTAATGAAGAAGGCATCCGAGAATAATAATAACATCGTCGCGGGGAGCAGCAGCAGCATTGTCCCCTCTGCCAACAACTCGGATGACAAAAATGAAGCCAAGAAAAATTGATCCGCATTCTTCGCATTGGGTGTTTTTACACAATGAGATTGTCAACGTTGTCATCATCATCACAATAAAAAAATGCAGGCTCAAGTTGCAAATTGTTGTAAATAGGCGAGTTTGTCCACTTATTATGTTAAAACTATCCGTTTTATAGGGAATTGGAAGATCCTGCAGGTCACACTGTAAGTAGTTATCTCGGCGCCCTCAAACCATATCAGCAAATAAATAATTTGTCACCCGACTTATGTACATCTCATTCACAAAATTTTAAAAGTAACAAAAAAAATAGTTGTTAATCTCTTGTTAATTAATTGAGTATGAAAAACTGAGATATCGAAACTTATCATCATCATTATCATCATCATCACTGTTCACGTACATTACATTCTAGTACTGTTTCTTTGTAGAAGTACATACATAACATGGAAATTTGCAAAAAATAACGACTCTCCAGTTCATTTTCTTTTTAAGATGGCTTCCTTATTTAAACGTCATTACCGATATAATGGACGCTAACCCAGAACAAATATTTAGTTGCAAATTAGGACTAAGATTCAAAATTTTTTCCATCTTTTTATTAAAAATATACAGAACTGGAAAGTAACATTCGACAATACTCCATTTCCTAATCAAATTTTACGCCATTGTTTGCGCAAAAAAAATCTGGAACATTTAGATGAACGCCATCGGCAGAAATAGGGTAACAATTAGTTAAATGATCAGAGTGTACACAGAAAAGAAAAAACGTTAAATTATTATAATCTAAATTACTTGATGGTTCTTATTACGGGCAAGATTTAGTGCTATCTTGTAACATAGTAAACTAATTCCGATTGATAAGCAAAACAAAGTATTTACTACTAAACTACAGTATGTGTCTGCCTTTCTAAGACAATAAAACTTTCTCTGGAAATGAGAATTTTCGAGTAATGTACATGCTATAGAGGAGAGAAAGGACGTGGTCACGTGGTTCGTTCTGGTCACAACTTACTCAAAACTATTCAACACATAACATGTGATGATGATAGTCTTGTGCTTGTGTTTGTAACAAGTTGAAAAATAATGTACTCCTCACATTACTATTTTCAATCGTAATATAACTACTACTTAACTAGTGCTATATGTAAAATATGTTGTATTATATGCATAAAAAGTGTACATATTATAATACTAAATACTTTATCTACTTATGTAAATGCCCGTTCCATAAGCGACGAGCTGTATCTGCTTCTGTAGACAATACTTTGGAAAAAATTCCGACGTTTGAAGAAAACTCCCGGATACTTCTGACCATTGTTCATGAGCCAATATGCATGCAAGATAAGTTGTAGTTGGAAAGGTAAACAGCATTATTGTAATTTTGAATTTTATGTAGCAGTCATAAAGTAGAAATGTTATACTGTTATTAATACATGTGTAAATACATATGTGTATTTACTTAGTTGACGAGGTTGACGAAGGTGATGATGAAAATTTTTGAAATTTTTGAGCAGGAGTGATATTACTTCAATTGGGACTGTTAAAGTTGACTCCAGATTGTGATTTGATAATGTACATAAACTATCTAGATGGTTAAACATATAGCTATATAATCCTAAGTATATAATCCGGAAGTCCGGTATAGACAAGTAAAAATATGTGTGGTGACTAAAAATATCTATATATCTATTTCACTGTGAGGTGTAAAGAATAATAATTAAGTAAATGATAGATGTATTGCAGATCCAAAACTATGTAATATCATAAAATTTTAAAATTTATCGCCACCTCTGGAAAATTTCCCAACCAGTTGTCCAGTTGCATGGAATGGAAACTCCGACTAATATTTACATTCTTATATAGCATAACTTTTGACTGAGATTTAGTAACTATGATAAGTAGTTCGTTACATTATTGAGGCAATTCACGTAGTCCTTGGGAAACACGGTAAAATCCGTAAACTTACAATTGCTAACAAAAATTTACGAAAATTTCCAGAGAAAATCAGCTTGCATTGCAAACCTTTGCAAGCTTAGCCAGATGAAGGGCGTCTTTTTATTTTGTAAACCTCACGGATTTTGCAATGTTACCAAGGACTGGATGAATTTCTGAATTGCATTTTAAATTTTCACAGTATTAGAACCTTTATCAAGTGTGAAATTGATTGAAAGCTTTACATATTATGTAAAATCAAAAAAAAATATTGTTGTACATTAATGGTTAATTATAATATTTCCTTTGCGTACCTAATAAAAACAAGTAATGGTGCTTTTAGTATTGTGTATATTCGAGAATAAATGTGATGAACTATCCGATTAGAATTTTAATGTTGTTACATAATTAATTAATTAATTAATTAATTAAGTTGTTGGTGCTCCGTCAAGTGGGAGCATTGATTCAAGTTTAATGGAGTCTTACGTAGTGATATTCATGTACATGAATTGTACAAAGGAATTACCATTGGTTTTAAAATTGTCCTGCATTGGGGTTTATCAATTACTGTTATTTATGTGTTTGTTAGTTATCTTGATTGTACGTAGTTTCACCACATAAGTTTCCGGTCTGAATGAATCACAATTACTCATGGGTAAAGTATTATGTAACTAAAGCATGAATGAATTCACATATCTTGTACATCGTAATTACAAAGTATAAAGCTCCTTAATAAAGTTAAGAGATCCACTATTTGGGAGTGCTGTTTCATTTTCATATTTCATCTAAATATGCACACATGTCTGCAAAAGAACATGCCATAAACAATAAGTACCAAAGTTTCCACGGATGTGGTGAAAATCTTGAATTACCTTCAGGGTTTGGACCTCTGTAAACTTTAACAAGACAATGTCCACGTACGTAGCAGTGTTGCATTTCGAGTTAATTTTTGCATTGGACTGGACAAGTATGCATAAAAGGCCCACATGACTTGATGGGAAAATTTTTCCTTTTTAGATACAGATAGTTGAATACTTGTTTCCCGTCTTTCGTGTAGAAATTTACATGTATTTTTCTCATCAGAGTTCTGAACCAAGAAAAGTGCCTGGTCCAAGGCACCACAAAACATGACATGACAAAATTTCAGAATTTTTTTTACTTTAAAAATTAGATATCGATATCAAGAATTCGAATTTCCAAAATTTTACGTGTTCGAGAGCTATCATGTCATCAAGGACGGACAAAAATGTAATGCAAGTCAAACAAGACCAACTTTTTACTTAACCAAAATTTGAAGCGTATGCTAAAAAATTTTGAAATCCAGCACAAATTTTCATATAATTTTTTCTTTTTATTATATAATTTAACACTAAATAAACATTTTAATTATGGACAAAGACCAAACCTTCAAGAATATATAATTGATGTTTTATTTGTATTTCCTCCGCTTTCATTGGTTTTCCCTTCAATTTGCATTATTCTCTCCAATACATATATTATCGTAACAAATTACGTTATACAGCATGTCATATCACTTGAATTTCGTCTTGCTGGCATATTTATTCTTCAACCGATAACACGTAATCCTATAAAGGTGATGATCCGATCGACGGATGTCATGTATTTTATATAGTTAACCAAAAACGTTTGTCATTTAGTGCAAAATTGTAAAATAATCATTTCACTACTTATCCTCAACGAAAAATCAAAGCAAGCGTATGTATTTATAAGAATAGAATGCCAAAGGTGGTGTGGATCGTTGTCATACAAGTAAAATGTCGTCCACGTGTATAGAGGACATTATACACGTTTATAATATTATATAAGGTTACATAAATAATTAGGTAATAAAATTTGACATTTTTCAAAAATTATTAAGCAGGGTGGCAATTAAAGGTCAATAAGTGCGTACATAACTGCATTCTAGACGACCAAACCGTACATACATGTGCACGTATGCTTCATTGTATCATTTTTAATTGCTACATGCATAACTATATTATAACAATATGTAAATTTATATACTATCGTCTAATTGGGTGGCATTGTTTCATATTTTAGGTAAATTGTAGACAGTTTTAGGTACAAAATTAACTTGCACATGTGATACTTTATTTAATTCGTCGATAAATTTGCATCCATATATCGAATTATGTGTCGCGAGTAGGGTAACATGCACAGAATCTCTCTAACGGATTCAGGAGATCATGCAATTATTTTTTTTGGTTGGAGTTTGAGAATTGTTCATCGTTGTCTGAGGCGAAGAACTAGCTGGCAAGGTGGTTTTGCTGGTGGATGGATTGGTCGGGACAGAATTAGTTGATCCTGCCACTTGAGCGGATTTATAGTTGGAGGTGGAGGCCAGGACGGGGGGCAGATTGGGGGCAGTAGAGGCGTGGGCGGCTGTAGGAGGTCCAGGACCCATCTCATTTTGCCTATTTTGGGGGGACGACACTTCAGACGAAGATGCTTTGGACTGGAGGGATGTAGACTTCCGCAACTGACTGCTCTCTCGGAACAGCCGAGTGAGTTTCCATTTGGACTTGTTTCTTCGATTTACACTCTCTTGTTCTGTCTCTGCTGTTGAACAATTCAAGTTCTGGACTACAAAATCAATATCTTCTGGTTCGGTGTCTTCTACAAAAAAAAATATTTCAGGAAAAATTGTGAATTATGTACCAAATCAAATAGACATACTAATAATACGATAAGTTTTGTCTATGTATTTACGTACTTGTAAACTCTTCAACTGGATTTTCAATCACATCATAATCAATCCAAGTGAGTCCCATGTCCACTTTTTCAGCCAAATCTTGCCAATTTCTCCGATTTCTTTGAACGCCATCTAAAAGTGGTCTTAACCAGGGGAACGTTTCAGATAACACCTGAGAGACAAATAAATAACAGGCCAATGACCAAAAAGTTTTCGTATCATTCACCAAATGAATTACATTTTTAGCATAAAGAAACTTACACCATACAACGGAGTGCATATCACATCAATAAAACTCAACTGCATTTTTGGCAGTTCGTCTTTTTTCTCTCGATCCATCATGGCCTAGAGTTGAAAAGGGAAATAGAAAGTCAGAACTGTTTAGAAAAATAACTTTCTTGTTGTAGGACTAGTAGATTTTGATGTCCAACGCTACCTGTGGTTGAGTATTGAGTTGTTCTTTCTCCAAATCACCTTGATCGAAAAACTCGTCCGCAACCAGCTTGGCAATTTTGTGCTGGATTTCCCATGGCTTTGATATAGCAGCCACGTCACAAGCTGTCAATTACAGATCATTTATTATTATCAATGCATTGATTATATTATTTATAATATTCAATTTATACATAGCACAATAAATTATTATTTATTTTTTAATTTGTACGTATTAACATGTATATACAACATACCTGTCATCATCATTCCTCCCAGCACTGAAAAAGGCAACGTTCAAGTAATTAGCAACTCAAGTAATGGTAATTAGCAAATAAACTTTGTAAATTTAAGTACAAAATAATTACAAGGCATATGCACCCGAAATACGGCATGAACACAGGAATAATACCCTCGACAAATATTGTTCTATGCAAGGAAATCGTGCTTATACTTGCAGATCAGCAGAGAAAATTGTCAGTTAAAAATTATACGGTACACACAGAAAAAAAACTTCTTTCCTTCTCGCTATCAACCCCAGAAGAGACTTTTCCTCTTTCTTTGGCCTTGCAGCATAAAGTATCAATTATGAAGAAACAGGATACAGTGTTTTGCCACGTTTACACAAAACATTTTTGTCCCACGATGCGTCCTCAAAGCAGAATGTTTGCGCTTTGATGTATTTTGTGGAAATGACTCAAGAACAAAGATCCCAATTAGACTCACACACGTCTGACTGAATAAACCAAGTGTGACGATAAGAGGACACGAAGTTATCATCTCACATGAGGAAACTCTTCCTTGTTGTTGGAAAAGTGGGTGAGGCATTTCTCAAAATTCGTACCTCACGGCTACACCTTTCTCGTACTCGATGAACAAACTTTACAGTATTCAAAACCTTTGGGATTCCCCTGGAGCGGAAAAGAGTGACAGGTTGGATAATAATCGCAAAACGACGTTCTCTTTGAACATTGATTGTTTCTGTTTGGATTTATTCAAGGGAAAGAGTAGTGGACGACATTTTGCTCGCTATCATAAAGGAAACTTTTGATCTTCAAGTTGTCGACGGTCAAAAAGTTTAAAAGCAGTTTATGCATTCTAAGGGTGACATGGGTTATGTCATCATATTTATATTTGATACTGACTGTTATATAATCTGCAGACTGTGTTTATTATTTATTCCATTGTGTAATGCACGCGTCCATGAATTTGACGTGTGTATGTATTTCAAACAATGCATATACGAATATAGTTACAGGCTTTGGGCTATTTTTAGTTTTATATAGGAGTACAACTTACAATCTTTCTTGTCATCTCCTTGCCACGAAATTTCTCCATCTTCAACCAACTCGATGAATCTGTCCTTCTTGCGAAAGTACATTGCTAAATCTGTTGAAAGGATGGACTTTTCCACGATTTTCATAACTTTCCTATAATGGTCTGCGGACAAGTCCTAAAATTACGAGAGACATTTTTAAAAAAGTGGATCGTTTTTGTCATGCAAATTTCATGTGAATAATTACTTGAAATATGTTGTTGCCTTCGGAGGATAAAATCATAACACATTGGTCGAAATGATGGTGCTCCATCGTGGACGTGGAGTAAAGCACTGCGAGTGGAGATGCAGTCAACTGTTGGAATGCGTTGTTTGTCCCTCTGATAAATTTGAATATTTTAATGTATAAAATAGTACAAATAGGAGATATATTTATACTTTACCTATGGTCCAAATCGTGACACAAACAAGCGACAACGAGTCCCAAAATCTGTATACAAAGTAATAAGTATCCTGCAGTGAAATGGTTTTAAGGAAAGTATATAAAGTCTCACATCCAGATCATCTAGGAATTGCCCCATCCTTCCGGTTGTTAGTACAGTAAACATTGTCTGCGCCTGCAGAAAGAAGAACGCTGAATTACAACTCTGAAAAATACTGACATTATGCACTGCGGAATTGCTTTACAGAAACTTTTTTTGCTTCAAAGTGTTACATAAGTTAACAAATTGCTACGCATATAAAAATAAATATATTTTGGTAATCCTTGTCATCTAAGCATGTTAATTTATTTACGCAATGTATACACTTTTTTGTCCGTTGGACTAGATAAAATCTGCTAGAATTATTGTAACTTGGACGCATTGCATGTCTGAAAATACCCATAAAGCAACCGAAGAGAATAAATACAGAAGAAAGTCTTACGACGTTGAAAGCATGTCGCCAGTTGTGGTACTTGACTGGACGATAATTTTTCTTTACACTGAGAACCCAACGACACAAAACCTGGAATTGGAGGAAACAAATAGTGCGTGAACAAGACTCAGCGAGTTCATAAAAGTCGGAGAAATTGCTCTTCCAACAACAACACTTTCGCCTTACCGGGTAAGGAATGTGGAACTGTGAAACTAATTTCAACTCGAGGAACATCCGAATCGTGGCCTTGCAGGTATCACTGTCCGTCATGGGGAAGTCATTAAAGGTGTAACTGCACGAGTTGAACAACAATGTCGTCACATACTAACCTCAGAACACAGTTTGGTCACCAACTTTCTCTTTGTGTGAGAGAAATCTTCACAACCGTGACCCGTACGTAATTACATAAATTAACTTTGTACCTGTACAAGTTGTAGTACTCGGAGGAGGGAATGTCGTCACGGCGAAGTCTTTCCGTGTCATCATGAGATGCGGTCGCGTGATATGATAAGCACTCCAGAGCAACGCTTTGCTTAGCCATTAGCTTGCCTGTAAAGAGGAGGAAAAATTTGCTATATTTCCATGCATCACTTCACCCCTGGCAAGTATGCATGCATTTATATTTTAGTTGTTGAATAGCTGGCAATAACTTATACTTTATTATTCGGTTTCCGAACTGAACAATGAGAAAACTTGTAAGATTTTAAATTTACTGGATAAAAAATAAACTGTAAAAAGTATTTCTTTTAAGCAAACAATTAAAAACATGCTTATACAAGTTTTGTGATTTGAGACTATTGTGCAAATTTGGACACGCGATGGAACTTGCAAAGTGAGAAAAAACTACTCACATGCGCTCTCGTACAACTGTGTATTATGAATTCCGAGACCACAGAATATAGCAAAGGCCTCGAAAGTGTTGGCGTCAGTGTCCGTGAAAGGCTGGTTGTTTGCCTATGAAAGAACAAGACAGAAATTATTACACGTACATGTGTAGTTTCATATGTATGGCTAAAGTTTGTATTTATTGGTATGGCATGCATAGTATTCTAGGATTTGCAGTTCAGCCCCGTCGGGTAATCCAGGCTCTCATGAGAAGTTGCCAGGTTTTCTTGCCATCTAATTCAGACTCTCAATTAACAATGAATACTTCCAACTTATTTGGAATATTCTTGACAACAAAAGAAATTATTCAAGACAATTCAGAAATGTATGTCAGATATCGAGATACATTAGATTGAGGGGAAAAACGACGCTACCACGTACACCACCCACCCCGCGTCGTAAAGGTGAGCTGTCCATCAAATGTCAAGTCGTACTAAAAAAGAATTATTATGAAAACCAGGACAGACAGACAGGAACCGGAGCGAAAGAGAATTGTATCCAACTAAATTTCACAATTTTTCCGAGACGACAGTCGAAACCAACATTTTTCTATGAATCTTCAACTAGATAAATAATTTCAACCTTGACGGAGGCCCGTTCGTGCTGTCATTTGGAATGTAAACTTATTGCAGGGAAATAATATAAAGATAAGTAATATTCTGTGCAAGTCTCATTCTCTTCTTATGCAAAAATATTTAACACCAAAGTAAATTACACTCCTTTCACTTCGGGGAGCATAATGTGCTACTGTAGTTTGCGATATGATTACATTTTCATTTGAATAAATAAAGTTTGGTATGGCTTGTGGCGCAAGTAAGATATTCAGAAGAACATCAAAATTTATTTTGTAGCTAACAAATAGTGGAACATCGCTAACCAATACTACAAAATAAATGTCGGGATATTCATGATCGGAAGAAGAAACAGAAAATAGAGTTTTTCCTAAATTGGCAAAGTAAACAAACTACTACAACCATTTCCGATTGTCCAACTTGCTATGTTACTAAAAATGATTGAGAGATATGACGAAATTGCATCCTTCTTGGCATGATATGAAAAAGATTCACATCTCTCGGGGCTTGTCTAACCACATTTTGATACCGTTTTTTTACTATTATGTGGATTGGATCTAGGCCAGCACTATATTTGGAGGAAGCAAGAAGACCACTCAAATATGCATATGCCCACATGGTCAGTTTTATGTATACATACGACCAGAGTTCAGCAGGGTCTGCTGAATGCTTCAAGATATGAGTAGGAAGATAATGTTATTACGGAAGAGATCTTGTAGAGAGATACATTTTACATTATGTGTTGCTCAATAGGATCTTCTTGTCTTGTCAGTTTTGAGATCTCTTCATACATTATTGACTAGCTTTGATTTTTTCGTAGATCTCGTGCAAAAATGGATTGGAAATTAATACTGCATTAGATTCCAGGTGGTCACAAATGAAAATAAATGGCCAACTCTTCAACTAACTTAATTTACAAGTAAAATTAGAATACTTTCACTAATGGGTTTTAATAAATTAGAACTACATGGAAATTATGACGCAAGTTTACTAAAGCAGGATTTACTTACTTTATTTATAAGCTGTGCCACACCGATAACTTGGCGTTGTCCATTGTAAATTGGCATACACAATATACTTTTGGGCAAAGAGTTGTAGAACGAGCTCTCAGCCATGGGGAGAAGCTCTTTGGAATGGTCCAGAGAATCCGAGTACCAGGTTATGGCGTCTCCAATGTTGAGGATCTGATTTAAATTAGCATTTCATTACATCACCACTGCATTGCACATTGATATCGGAAATTTGCATATGTAATTACCTCACTGTTTGTTGCGACGTATTTAGCTATTTGTGTAAGAGGAGAGGTCTGCATTTCCGCAGCGGTCGGTCGTCGTATTTCGTCCGCATGATTATCTCCAGTCAACTCGAATACCAGCTCAAAGTGAAGCCCCTGAAGTGAAACAATCTCGTTTTGTTTTAAGGTTTTAAAATATTTATTTCCATGCGAATAATACATTTGTACAAGTTACTGAAACTTTTACATCATCATTTCTCACCTTTTCCTTCAAAACGTCCCTCATTGTTACAGTCTTGCTCTGGAAAAATGGATCATTTTTAACATGAATGTAATCGCAATGAAGATTTGTGATCAGTTTGAGTAGAAGAATACAAATCGCTGTTAGTTCGTATGTGATTGATTAAGATGTGTGTTGGGCCTCCAAAACAATGGGTTTTTATTCTGCATGATTTTATTTTGGAACAAGGATCAAGCATGCTGACGCACCACGTATTCATTACTTATTGAACATAATACTGTATGTTTTCGATATAGCCGACATTTAAGAATTTCAGGTGGAAGCGTTTTGTAGAATTGAATACTCAAGTAACTGGAAACCACCATCTCGCATCAACTCAATTGTGCCGTTCCACTCGTGAAAAAAAGAAAGTGCGTTGTGCGCGAAGCCTGCCTTGAGCCTCTATTTATGATAAATCCTCTGTCTTGTTGATAACCGAGGAAGGAAGGAACTAGGAAAGACCGAGTTTATCAAAGATTAAACGCGATTCCAAACATTCCTGAAGACTTAAAAATGCTCATCCTCCTTCCTCGATACTGCATTCTGGAGCTGTTTCCCCTCAATGCATGATTTAAAAAGCTGCCTGGATGGATATCAGTTTTCTCTCTCAGAAAATGGGGATGGTCTAACAGCGACGAAACATCATTTGATTTGCTTGAATTTTTTGTCAAAAGTTTGAGTCTGGGTACGACTTTATTTGAATATTTGAATAATTGAAACCTTGGAAGGCATGTTTAGCTTCGAGTTGTCGAGTTTATTGGCAGGAATCTCTTTCCGCACTTGGGTTTAGACTTGAATAACTTGGGCAGCAAAGTAGTAGTGACATGACAGCGTGCAGAAGTTGGGAGTGAGACTGGGTACAGGCCATCATCGTCATGGCCAAGTAGAACTTCCATCCATAAAATCTATAAAATGCAAATCAAATCGCATCGCGTTCTAATTTGGACTGCGAGATGGACCGTAAAGCTCGTCGTTATTGAATTTAAAGCCAAAATTCCAACATTTAATCTATTGACCGTACTACCTAACACGTCCCGCAAGAAATGATGGCCAGCTGCATAGCTGCAGGCAGTGGTGGGAATATTTTATTATTCACCTGAGCAATTTTGCTGAAAATATATATTTATATGCTACATTTATTCCGATCTGGTTTGCATTTAATGGCAGATAGAATGAATTCATGTCTATTCTAAGTTATCCTTATGCGCTTCACAGTGAGAAGAGTCGTCATTGGTTTGTCAGCGAACTCGCATTTTTTTCGGTTGTGAGTAGTAAAATTTTTTTTTTTTTTTTTGCACCAAAATTGTCATTTTAAAAAGTTTTTTTTCAATATTTTAAATTCAGTAATTCAATTTAATTGAGATGACGAATTAATTTTTTAAATAAATTTCAATAAAGAACATCACGTTTTTTTACATTAAATTTTTATTATGTCCCAATTGCCCTCAAACAGGCCTAAAAACTATGAAAACCTCACTCAAAGTGACACTTCAGTGAAAGCCAACAGTCAGAAACGTATTTTGTCATGGGTGAAGCCAACGAATTGTTGTGTCAGCAATAAAGTCGAGTAAAATAAGTAAAACACGCTTCAAGAAAAAATACTGGCGAGCAGGCCCATTTCTGTACTAACTGATATTTATCACACGACCAGTGCCAACTGCTTTACTCGTAAAGCCCGACTTGTTGTAGAAAATGAAGAAATAGTTATTCATTTAATGTCTAAATTGCTTCCAAAAGGCGAACGTGAAGTGACTCAAGTACTTCAACAGTCTGCTGCGAAGGAGAAGAACAAGTCTCTCGAGACGCTGGCATTCACAAAGAAATGGCTTAAATGATATTCCATATCCTGTCGGGAATAAATATCTCCGTGTGCAGGAGAATCTGCTTGTTTGAGTGCAACTCTGAATGCTTCTCTGCATTCAGAAAAGTCACTCAAAATTGTCTGAAACCATTATTATTGTAATAATCATCAATTTACATAAGTTCCTTCCTATGCAGTTCTCCCAAACATTCAGTACACATAAATATGTATTAATCAAACAGTAATTATGGTCATTTCCTAATCTTTACGAAGCCTTTTCACTAAATATTTTGATATGCGAGTAGTAGCGCCCGAAATAATTGTGTGGAAAGCATCAGTGCCTGAGCATCCCTTGCTGGGAATATGTATCTGGTAGTTAGTTATCCTTCCACGTTGTTTGGCTGGGTGGGTACTTTGGCCGTGCAAGTTTGTTTCCAGTGATTGTACGCCATAAAATGAAACACAAAGGGCAAGGGAAGTAAAGGAAGAAGAGCTAGTGCAGGAAATCGATAAATGTTGTAATGTTCCAGCAAGAACAGAACAGAGGTTTCCAGCTTTCTCCCATTTTCGTCGGAACAACCAACAACTCTGAAAAGTCTTCGTCACTCCAAGGAAGAAAAATGGGCTTAAATTTAACTTGAAAATCCGACCTCGCCTCTGCCTTCTTGCCTATTAATGTACGAGGCCTGCATTCCAACCAAATAAAGCTCACTCTGCTCCTGGTACATAAACTAAATCACTCGAAATTGCAACAATGCACACAAGGCGGATGAAACTATGAATGAGTGAGTTAAATCCGTTTGTACCCTTTACAACAACGGTGAAGTGTGGTCTTTGTGGGGTGATCAGACTACTAATGCATATAGCGAGCCACACCAGCAACTAAGGTTGTACATATATTAAAGGCTAATTTCCTAAGATAATAGCAATTTTTGGAATGTAAAATTCTGTTAATTACATCAAAATAATTCTATATTTTGCCATTTCATCGTCAATTACTTTCGGAGGAAACGCAAAATTACAAGAAAAAGTAGTCACACAGTTGTACTATTTTTTAGGTGTGAAACCCTCGGTAGCCGCATATCAGTAGCTGGTTCTGAAATAATGCGGTTGTTACTACCCAAGATCCTACATTGATATGGTGGAGACCATTTGGATCCAATAGATAAAAAGACTAGGGAACTAAACCAGTCTGTAAAGGACAAAAGTAACCTAATAAACGCCTTCATCGGTGGGAAACATTAGGTTCTAACCGTTAAATGATATTAGATCATATTGAAAGTAATCGATAATGACAACCCTACACACTAAATATGCACTAATAATTATTTGAAATTTCAATTTCTTCATGGCGCCAAAATTTAAAGCAAGTAGGCAATCCCAACCCTGTAAAAGAATTTTGTGTACGACGACTGAAACAGAACTCACCACCGAGCATCTGCCAACGAGTGCTTTTAGCGTAAGTATTCCAGTGGCTACTTGGTCCATTGATTTGTTAAAAGAAGCCACAACCGGAATCGACACCATGAACGGAACAAGTTTTTTCCCTCAGTGAGAAGTGTACACGGTGGCTGCGGGAGAAAGTCAGGGAGAAAGAAATGGAGAAAATGAATCTTTTGGGAGTCGGGCACTGATACGCGCGTTCATGTTCGTTCTGCCAGTTCTCCAAGTCTCGAACAACTCACAGTTTTATAGATTTCCTTTCTTTCCTCTCTGATCGGACATATTGCATGAACATTGGCACGAAGAAGAAGAAGACGAAGAACAAGCAGTCCAGCCAGTCTCGGCAGCCAGCCCTTTTCCTCCTCAACACATGTGTACCTACGTACAACTCAAGCCTACCACTAGTATTCATGCTTCCACTTGGAATAAAGTGCTCACAATTCGTGGTCTACAATGGTACAAAACTAAGGAGCTTCTTACGTTGGTGGAATTTTTATCTCATAATTTTTTAGACCGGTAACGGTCCCATTGTTGAAGGAAGCCTCATATTTACTGTAATCATCAGAGAAAAGACTTGACGACGATGCGATCGCGGTAAATAATATGAAAATGTCCTTCTTTATCCATATATGTAAGTATCCGTATATGTGTACAGGTTTGAGTACATGGTTCTGTGCGAAGAAGAAAAAATGGCCAAAAGACGCATTAACTTATATAATATCGCGATGGAACGAATATTCTTGAAATTTAAGGATTTCTCGTGGATTTAATTTTATAAGCTAAACTAGAGATATTCATATTTATTTCTGACTTCATACGTGAATATGCATGAGTACAAGTTTCAATAAGCGTATATCACAATCAGACCCTTTAGATAATGAATGTCTTCCCCATACGGCATACTTTCTCCCTGAATCGTGCATTCAATCTCCCAATTTTATTTTATTCTAACACTTGAATGGCTTGGATGCAATCCGCCTGCCTTACGAAAGGAGGAGGCCATGTGGTTGGTGAGCAAGATGGAAAGCAGACAACGATATATGCAATGTCGATCGAATAATTTGGCTTGATGCTGCAGCTTAAATGAAACACGGCTGCTGCTTGCCGGCCTAAAAGACTTTCTTCACATCAACATCCTCAATATCGTAGAAATAGACATTCGAAAGACCAGAACTGTCCATGAATCAAATGGGCGAACGTCACATTTAGGAAGTTGTAAAGTTAAATGATTCATTTCTTTCGACTTTGTAAAAAAAATCAGGCGGCTAAGCCACCCAATAATCGAATCGAAATACGGATCCACCCACCTCTCGATGATGTTGATCTGAAATGTGTACCCTTTCACTTTTACAATAGCCCTGATCATAAAAGTGTGTGAAAGAATTCCATCAGTCCAGGTTGTGGGGAACGAATCGCATTAAGAATGTGGTGGGGTTGGAAAATGTATCCAAAAGCCCGAGTAGTAGGCAGCGGAGGACAAACAACACCGAGTGAAATGATGGAAACCTTATCCGTTCTTGTCACGAAAGGATATTTCCAAAAAGGATTCAAAAGGAGATAGTTTAACAATGCACAAATAAGTGGGACAAGTAAACCACCTTAAGCAAGTAAGCACTCCACCACTCTTGCTATTTACGTTTATGTATGTACACATACGTACGTACGTACTTCAGACTTTGTGCTGCTTTCACTCGTACATAGAACACCGCACCATCATCATGTCATCGTCAGGCTGTATAGGATTCCCTTAAACTCGAACCTCACTTTTCATTTCCAAAGCTATTCTTGTCATGTAATATATTCTTCTTACATTCTACTTATACCGCTAACTTGTAAGATGTTCTTGATACGCACATATCATATTATTATGAGCCATATAAGTTACTTTGCCAAATATAACGCAGAAATCCCATCTACTTAAACCCCCTCTGAAACATGAGTCTTGATAACATTTGCGTAATTTGCTTCTGCCGAGTAGAAAACAACGGGGAATAAAAATAGATCATAAATTACCTGCCAAATTAAGGAAATCATAGTTTGTTCCTAATTGCGGAAACGTCATTGTCAACTTTTTTTTAGCGAGAGTTCTGTGTTTTTCACTAGTCGGGCAGTGGGATGCTACTTATGCTAATGATGCTATCTGGGTAATGTGACACTTGATGTTATCAATTTTTGTATTTGTTATTCTTATCTAACCCGCAATATTCACTTATAAACCATAAATGATAATGTGGCCTAGTTATGCTCTCCAGTACCAGCGCAATTACCTGTCCCGTATTATATTTAAATTTAATGATGACGGAGGATACAAATTTTAGACAAAAATGGATTCAATTCGGTGAAGCAGAGCATGAATAATAAATGACCAAGAAAACATATGACAAGTTCCCACCGCACACAAAACAACGGGCTGCCTGAAAGTAAGGAGGAGGCGAAGGAGGAGGAAGCACTAGAGAAGAAGAAGAAGAAGAAGAGAGACGAAGGCACATCATTAAAAATTCATATGTAATTTAGTACCCCTGAGAAATATGAAACAAGAATGGAATCAAGAGACGGATGGATGACAAATAGAGCGAATTCAGTCACCAGTCGAGAGAGAAAGCAAAATAATAGTCTGCCAGGCATCAACAACCTGATCAGAAAGAAAACCAATTTCTTCAAACTTTGAAGCCGGTTGACATCAGCTAAGAAAACCAACTAAGGTTTCATGTTCACTATTCAAGAACATGTAGATGTAACTATTTGGCCTTTCCGAATTTGCTTTCTCTCCTTCCATTGTTTTCCAAAGACAAGAAGAAAAAAAGTTTCGAGTTAGTTGGATATCATTATTATGCTGCTCAAGAATATGTCTCGATAAGATAAAGTTGAATTATAATGGTAACTCGAAGAAAGGGTTCATTCCGCCGAGATTTGAAAAAGAAACCAATTTATTTACAATCCTGGTGGAAAAAATATAAAATTATTATCTTTTCTGAGATAGAGGTACTTTTTTCTGAGGTACAATTTACAAGGAGAAAGTTGCCAAAGTTTTAAGAACAAACTTACCGACAGCTACAGACCACAAAAAATAGAATAATGCAAGGTTTTTAATAGGCAATCAGGAAGAGGGACTATAAGGGTAATTTGATCTTTTACATAGTCGTAATTTAGACCGTGTCGCAGTTTCATTTATTCGACATTTTATTGAGGTTTATTAAAATATAGCAACAGTTCAGCCGTATTTATTACCCCATTTTACAACTGTTCATTATTATTTCCCTGCGTTACGATGATAACTTCAATAATACAGAAATGGCCCATGTTTAGGAGATAAATAATAATGTCGGCCGCATTTAATGGGACCAGCACGACAGCCATGTTATTGCAGTGACTGTTTTATTCCAAATTCTCGTAATAACCATTCTTGATAAAACGCATGCGATCGTTACTATTCTCAACTGTATTTTTCTTAGGGGAGGAAAACTCACTATACCAACGAATATTGGATCAAAACAGTGTAAAGAGGAAACTTAAATAGTAAATCTGTATCAAATTTTGCATCTAAATGGACCAACTCTATATTTAATCTGCACAGTTTCCAGATTCCAAATACGGATAGGACCAAAAAGCTTAATTTGTGCTCAATAAATTAAACTTGCTTTCCCCTCTTGAGCACGACACACCTAAGAATCATTTAAACCCTGTTTGTGGGTTATAAATTCCAATGTCACGAAAGTTAATTGAAATCCCAAGAAAGTCTTATCAGGTTGCATACACATTCATCTCATTCCCCGTGGGTGATTTTCAAATTTAATTCACGACCACCTGGACGGACAAAGAGATGAAGTGATAATATCAAACGGGCCAATGCACCTCAAAGTCATAAGGAACCATTCGTAGTCATCATCATTTCAAACTAAATTAAGAATTTGCCTACAATTGCCAAAAGTAAGTATTGCACGAAGCAAAATTATAAGTTTAAGACGGTATAGTCCACTCACTAATACACTTTGCTTATCTATGCATTGACAGCTACTTTGTATGTAATTATACTCAATTCACCTTCCTTCTCGGCAAAATTGTGACAATCTCGTCACCACGTGATATTCCATTACAACTGAGAAAATACAGAGCGTGAATCAAGATACAAAACTCACTTTTATTTTTGATATAACATTTGTTAGAAAGACCTGGGATTATTGGAATTAGCATGTGTTGTACCCAGATAGTCAAGGAACAGTTCGCAAAACAACTTTTAGTTCTGTGCATCAACATGCCCCCACTCCCCCCCACGGAGTGCGAGGTAGCCGTATTAGAGTTTTCCAAAGATAAATTGTACCATAAAAAATTGTTAAGAAACTGGCGACAACTGAATTCAAGTGCCAGTCAAAGCCATGTTTCCAGTGTATTAAATGGCACTGCCATGAAGAGGCAGGGATCATTGGCTAGGGTTCCACCTCCACCAAAGTGGCGTCCAAGATCAGCCAGAATCGAGGATGAGTTGTACTATATTGCAAATTCTAGCAATAAGGAAAATCCGTGAGCCCAGAAAAGTACGCAAAATGTTGGGGCTGAGTCAGGCAATAGTTTTTAGGATCATTCAATTTGACCTAAATATATTAGCGCGGAGGAGGACCTTGTGTACGCCCCCAAGCCGTCTTACATCAAGTTTTTCGAAGCAACTTCGCGATAACTGTTTGAAAACTTATTTTCCCGAAATAAATTTTTAACTGCAATTACTCTTGACGAGTCGAATGACATTATTCAGATAGATTATTTTGGTTTTTATTACTTGAAGCAGAGATTTTAAAGCGGACGGCTTGGGCGCTAAGTGGGTTTTGGAAAACTTTTCAAAACGAGTGGAACAAAATCACTCCAAAAAAGTGTTAAACATGATACTAGCGTACAAAAAGCGATTGCACCTCGTTAGACAAACTAATGGGCTACACATTGAAGCAATTTACAAAATTCACAAACGAGGAATAAAGCTGTAGAAAAATAAATAAAAGTGAGTTTTGTATCTTGATTCACTCTCTGTAGCACACTCACCTCTCTCCTGGACAAAGGTTTCCTTTCCCCCGGGGCAGACGGCATCATTAGAATTCTCTCAATATGACTCTGCAATACACAATTTGGAGCGATGCTCAACCAGGTGATACTCGTTACGTTGGAAGGCTAATAGGCAAGAACAAGGAAATGAGGAAGGAGAGAGAGAGCAATGTCAATTCATTCCAAAACTAGTCTAAAGGGTAATTGTAATTGAGTTTGAAGTTGGTGGAAGAAAGGAACGTACGGCTTCCATCAAAGGAACGTCTCGCAGATAGACCAAGCATCGCTCGCATTTCAGCAGTCCTTGAGCTTCTTTCATAATCTTGGTAACAAGACGTTCCAAGTTTGTTTGTTCTTCAAATATGCTTCTAGCCAGGTTCAGTAGGAGCTGAAAAGGTAAACAAATACACATTAAAAATTCATTTCTTGGTCAAGTTATGTTAAATAACTGCTTTAGTTCAAATAATCTGTGGGTCAATTTGTACGATTAGACTATAAAATCAAGCGATAATTCAAGATTTGCCGGTTTGGAGTCCACTCAATCAGAGTGTTAATAAGTATGTACTTAGGAAATCCTTAAATGGTTTCTCGATCCCCATATCTCATCAATAGATATAGGGATTATACCTGAGCAACTAGATAGCCACTGTCATACGGTGTAAGTAAGAGGATATGCAATAGATCTGATGGATGATCTGAGCATTGGGCTCCTCCAACAAGAGGAGCCCTCCTCCCAAAATACATACATACATACCGTCTTGCATACGTTCCATTAACCTTTAAATCCATCTGCGTTACACCAGTATAATGTCATTTTGAGATTTTAATGGTATAGGTGTTAAACAGACATAGAACTTTGTGGATGAAAGTTTGTACATGGCGACTGCTTAAAGATCCAAGCATTTTTAGTGGCTCTTAGCACAATGAAAATCCTATTTCTTTCTCCGTGGTTTCCCATCAGTTACAGACAGTAACCGCAAAAAGACGGCAACATCTGGTGTGAAAGATGTGAGGAAATTTAATTACATACAACTAATTATTTATCATGTACAACACAGAATGAATGAGACAAGTGCTGGCGAGAAGGATATCCGTGCTGGAGTAAAGTGCGTGGTAAATTGTGGAGACCAAAAGTGTAAGTGGTGACTTTCTGTGGCAGGGTAACTTAAGTCAATTTGAGTTATTTTCCCAGAACGAGGTTAATTCGCACGAGAAAGCTGAATGTGAATGATGACCGCAAAAGCGAATGGTAAAAATTTCTGGGCGACATAGATGACACGATGAAGAATTAAATTATACGAAAGGTACGGTAAAAAATAGGAATCGAATTTAGTCTCATGAACACTAGCAGTAAGAAGATTTAGTTTCTTTGGATTTTAGCGTTTAATTGATGAAGTAATCCAAGGATAAGTCGTAAAGCATTGTCTGCCAATAATGAAGAAAAGTGTGACATCCCCTACTTCTCTACCAGAGTTTAGTGTAATTGCAAATGTTATCTAACACTTACGTAATGCTCAATAAATTTATAATCCCCACGACCGCCTTATGCCCCAAGGATGTAAGATCCACTTGTGTAATAACTACGAAAATCATGAGGCTGGTATTGGTTTTACAAAGTACATAAAGCAGAAAACTGCACGAACCTACGTATGTATTTACACACATATGTTTTGTACGCAAATATGAAAAACCAGGTATGCCCTGTTTACTATGTGGTTCACAATTTCCAAATACAAATAGCAAATATTCAGCGACAAATGTCACGTCCTCCATTCAACGATGATCTCCTACATGCATTGGAAAGATTCATCAGTCAACAGAAATATGAATTCCTAGGAGGCTGAGTGACATTAAAATTACAATTTTTAAGCCATTGTCATTCCGCTCGGTGAAAAGAACCAACAATAAGAAAATACTCTAGCGAAAGGAATCTCATTTGGTATTTGGCATTCGTGATATCCTGATTTTTTTCCAATCTCGTTCTTCCTCGGATTCCCAGTTTGCTGGCGTCACCCACAACCGCCGTGTGAGTGTGTGTTACGCAACCATATTCCTCAGATATCCAATGGTTGTTTAAATAAGTGACAAATGAAACTATGGAATGAGTCTCTTGTGGTGGTCAGTGGACGAAATGCGCACAAAGTGGAGTGACTGGGTGCATTTTTGCTCTATCCTGCGACCCAGAGGAGGCAGGGAGTGGAATATGTAAGCTAGGCAAGGTTGTAGGGTGAATGTGGCAGTCGGAAATATGGGATATTGTGTGTGTATATCTGTACTTGGGTGGGGAGACGAGTGGGATTCAACAAAAGAGAAAGTCGAAAAGACAATGTTTCAACGAACGGAGTTGCATGGTTCTCTCACGCCTTTTCCTTGAACTGGAGCCGCAAACGAGCAAGAGGATAAAAGTCATGATGAGAATCTTAAATGAACCTCTCACTACTTGGCTGCTGCGTCTCCGTCCTCCACCACCACCACTTTCTCCACTTTCTCCTCACCCTGCAGTTGGAACAGGCCAAGGGACCCTCACAACGTTTGTCGTTCCCGTCATCAATGGCTTTGTCATAAAAAATACATTTTCGAAGAATAATTTCCTAAAGGGTTGAAATGACAGGAATTTTTGAGAATGCTTTCACTTTCCAGAAAGCAATTGGGAATGTTTAAACAGAATAAAATATGTATTTAATTTTATGTTAATTCGTTATCACATTAACAATTTTTCTGTCTAATTCTTCGCTTGTTATCTGCACGAATTGCTGGCACAATTAGAGTTAATGGACAAAAAGACCAGTGGTATGATGCACCCCAACGAACCAAGTATTACGATTACCCACAAGTTTATGGAAAAGTGCTCTTATAATATTGCATCTTTTCAGCTGCACATTTCCTCAAGCACTCGGCGGCTGTGGCGCATTTCTTCATTTCCCATGCGAAACACTAGACCACCCAATAAACCCGAAATACAGACAACAATACCTCCAAAAATCCTAGTCCAATAAATTAATATATGAGCAAACAAGAGGACAACGTGTATTTGTTCGTTCGCGTGTCCGCAGCTGCGATTCCGTAAGCCTGGATTTTTTCCCTTTCTTTTCGTCGTCTTTATCCTGATTCTTCCGCAGAAGCTCTTCTTCTAGTTCTGCTAGTGCACTCCTTTTTCATATTACACTCATTTTTCTTCCATTTCTCCATGTGTTATTTTTACGGCTTACCATGAAAATATTCCCAGGCCAGAGTTCTACCACTACTCGGCTGAGAAGGTATGATTCTTGCTCGGAATCATTTTAATTTCAGTCTGCAGTCTGAAATTCGTGCAGTTCACGAAATCTTTAGCGAAGGCAAACAGACGTAAATAGACTCGCTTGTTGTAGAGAGGGCCAAATAATATATTATTTTAAGGATGCCATGTTTGCTGTCTTACTAACTTGGACCAAGGGAACAAACGGGCGACTCTGCCACCACAGGAAGTAGATGTATCTTGTTTCGTTTTTTTTACCAGGTCAGCCATGGACTATTTATGAAACTATAATGTCTAGCCAGCCTGATATATCGTCTTGTCTTGATCGTGCTTTCTTTAGATTGGGACAATAAACACTAGAAACTCTGTGATAAAATCGGATCTGTAATCGTACGCCAAGGACAAAATTCCATACTATGTACATACATTTGCATTTTACGCACATGTTTCCAGTAACAAAAGAATTTCATATGACTTTTCCGACTAAAGAAAATGCTATCAAAAATCGCCCAATTTGAAGAAAAGCAAAACCATGACTTTGGACATATACTAATGATGCTTCTTGTATCAACAAGCGCAAAAGTTGCTGAGCTGGCCTCTAAACCTTATGATCAAAGTGATTTTTTAATATTAGACTTTTTCAACGTGTCAGTTCTGGGAAGATTTTTGAAGATCCTCATATTTTAGTGCTAAATTGAGAACGTCTCATCTCATTATTGCAACATCAAACTCTCAAAAATCTGTGTCTCTGTGAATTATTGGGTTCCAGGAACTTCGTGCGAATAAGATTATGAGGCTCAAAAGTTTCCCAGGACTGCGCTTGATGCTCAATTACGGATAAGCGTAGCACTGACAATGGAAGGATGATAGCATGACGTCATTATTTTTCCAGGAAGAAAAAATAAGCCGAGGAGAAAGGTGTCGTATGTCGCATGAAGTTATATTATATTTTTTCTCAGCCTCCAATTCGATCTCGCTCAGTCATGAAGGTTACTCGGCACGACACCCAACCAGCCACAGACGTGAAAAAACGGGACCAATCTATCCTAACTAATTATATCAACACAAATAAATAACCAACGTTGTTAAGCCCAGTCGAGTTGTACATTTTTCCAAGTATCAATAATAGTTTTGAAAAATATTCATTGAAACAAATCAAAATTTCCCGAATGCATATGAAAATGCTAAAAATATATGAAAAGTTTCCAGGAATAAATTCAATTCGTCAAGAAAGTCAAGTGTAGAAACGCAAAGATGGATAAGCCATTTCATTTCTCATCAGTTGCCAGCACAAATTCTTGAAAAATTCAAAGACATGATTTGGATTTTAGTATAAGAATGAGAAAATTGACCTTTACAACCACGCAGACTATTTCTACCGCATAGCGTGGCGAAAGTAATGGGAATTGATTTTTCGCATACCTGATTTCTCCTGTATTCCGCTACAGAGGTGTCAAACAGTTGAGCATTTTGAATCCCAATTCCGCAAAAGGTCAGATAGCGTTGTAGCACCTAAATCAGAAAAAAATTGTAGGTTTTAAAAAACCTTCATCTCGAAGAAATAAGGGTGAGAAACAAATACAAATATTTGCATAGGCAGGCGCTGACTCAATTCGAGGATGAATCACAAGAGGTTATTTGCTCATTAAGTATTCATTCCGTGTAACACAATGCCACTAAAGTGAGGGCTTTTATACTTTTATTACGTCCTTTGTCCATCTTGGATTTAACGACATAATTTCTTAAATTATTTAGTAACGATATCACGCACGAGTCGAGATGAACTACGATGCGATTTAGCGATAGCGAGAGAACTAAGGAGTTCCTAAGTGAGCTTTTACCATACTATTTGTAAGCTAACGATGTTTGTATGTACGAGTATGTACCCGTCGTAATATTCAGTTTGGATGAAAGCCGGGCTAAATATATTATATATTATTATCATAAAAACACATCAGTCCGAAACCTCGTATTTTCACGAGGCTGGCTGTCTTCCTCCTTGAGGAAATTCTTGCTAAACGAAAATCCTGAGTGAAAAAGTGAGATTCGTGAAGAGTTAAACCGCTCGTCCGTAGTGACTGGAATTCCCCCACAAAGAGATTAAATTATGCATAAATCATGAGAACCTAAATTGAAAATTGTAAAGAGCACCTTCCACTTACTCACCCCACTACAAAGTCACCGCTGCAGATTACGCGATCAAGGAAAAAAGAGAGAAATAGATCAACAGGACCTCATGGCTAAAACATTCCTCAACTTCTCCTCACCGATTTATATTTGAGGAAGAGATGGGGTTTTGTACATTGCTCTCCATGTGCAAAACTGCACCGCAAAAATTCTACTATGATTCAATGGTTATGCATGCGCTAAAAGTTCAGTTATATAAAGTTACTGAATTTAAGTTGTAATAGTAACCTTAGACATTGCAAACGAGAGGAATAATTTGGCGACAAAATATTTTGCTAATAAAAATAACAACATTCGAAGTGGAGTCGTAAGAAATATGGAGCACTTTTGACCATCAAAGTTTATCCACATTTTTTTTCTTTCTACCAGCACTTTGCCGTGACCTACATATTTGGACATTTACTTATTAGCCCTTGTGCCTGGGAAGAAAAATTGCTACACTTTCTCGACATTGTTATCATCACTGTAGATAAGATCTGATTGGAACAATTTACTTGCCTCGATATCATGTTCAGTAAAATGATGATCCTCTCCCGACTTCCTGTTGATTAGTTGAGCCACTCCAATCACATCGCCTTCATTGTTACAAACAGGTACGCCCAAAACGCTGTGGACGGGTAATCCAGAGCTTTCACCCATTTCCTCCATGTCTTTGATGAATCTAGTATCCTAGGAAAACAAGAGAAGCATTATGGTTACGTTTTTTAATTGAACCATTGAACCATGAACGACCCACTCGAAATATAATGAAACAGTTGTTTCCAATGTGTGTCTTGCCAACGTCTCGAGAAATTCTTGGAAGTTTGATGTGAAATAAATTAGTTCCCTTTGTTTGCCTTCTCTGGACAAATAGAATTTTGCAAATAAAGAGAGAAACAAGAAGCGTGGAAACAATAAAGTTCAAACAGGTTCAAATATTTCAGACTTTAAGTTGAAAGCCATCAACGTCTCAGTCCAACCGAGGAGAGCCAGACAAGATTGACAACTTGATTTATATATTTGAAGTTTGTAAATATGTAGGTAAACACACTTTTGGAGAGGAAAGTGTATAAGGTTGTCCTGTCTTAGCAGATTAGGTCGCTGAGCTCTGTACACACTTCGTCGTAGACACACACACTTCATTAGCCAATGGCTTAGAATGGGTGTTCTGGAAACGTATTAAAGCCCTGTCCTCGACGTAAATACGGCATTTTCCTCTCTCCACGAGCAGAAATTCCGCATTTTTTCCTCTGCGTAGAGCAGGTGTCTAACGACGACTATAGATGAGTGAGTCGTAGACTTGATGAGTTTCATGAAAGAAATAAATGAACTTACTTCCTGAATATCCTTGATGTTGATAATCTCCTTGGTTTGAGCAACATGACCAACAATTCCGACTCCAAAAGCGATCCTGGTCTCCTTGGCTCTGGCTTTCTTGAGGCATTCCTCCACATCTGGAACCACAAAGGAAAGTAATATGAGGCAGGTAAATAAATGAGTAATTACTTACTCCTCACTCACCACTTTGCTTTATATCAATCTACGCAGAACCAAACTTTGTTACTTTCACTCACACTCGAAGCAACAGTTCTTCCTCGTATTTGGTACATAAAGGGCATTTCTTATTTATATATAAACACGAATTTACGTCATGCCTGTCTGTTAACGTGAAACACGTCAGAAATCCAAACTAGATCAAAGAATATCACGTTTAACTCATTACAAGTGTTGTAATCATCGAAAGTCTTGTCATGCGTGTTATGTGATCACGTCGCACCTACAAATTAAATTTCTGGTGAAGTAGCGATAATAATCCGGACCTGTATTTACCCTTTCCAGGCAAATTGTTCCAATATTGAATCGCACTGATCTGCGATTCAATACTCGAATTTCATGACGCCTTTTATTATCTCGCAACTTTGTACCAAGAAATTAAATCCAATAAATGTCTTCCTTATAATCTGAAGTAGTCTGGTTAATGAGAGAGATGAGTGAGATGCGAAAATAGGCTCTAATGTAACTGTGTCTGTATTAATTCAATTATGAAGCAAATACATTTTACTAAGAATATTAGTATAATGACGACGCTTATTTTGAACTCTAATGATACTGCGATATTTATAAAAATCAAAGGCATCAACAAAATATTCTGCATTGGGACAAAGTTGCAAAGTCTGAATAATTGATAATTAATAGGCATAAATATATTGAAAGAAAAGTTATTAATGGATTTGCATTAGTTCGTTACTTTCTTTATTTGATAAGTTGTTATGTTTTTTTCGACCCATTGAGCTCTAATTGATGCGTGGGCTTATACCCATCTTATTCATATGATTATAGGAATCAAATTAATAATATGAAACTATTAATGTTGTGAAACTTGTTGTGTACGATTTCTTTTTTCCAGAATTTTCATAATTGGTTCCTTGAGTTATATTTGCGTAATTGATTTTGATTATGGCACGTGATTAATCAAAGTAACTTTCTACGTTTTAAGAACCTGTCAAAGAGTTTGCATATTAAAATATCACTCTTGGAGGTACTCTATTCTTCGTGATATTCAATCTGCATTATAGAATTTGGGATATTTCGAGAAAGATACTAATTCTTCGTATGTACTTATCTCATGTATAAGTCTTGCATATTTTTAATAATAAGGATCGGTGCAAAATTATACGCAGCTCTTAATTTCTAGAGTTTACGAGTCAAGTGCTGAGCGTGGGTGATCATAAAGCGGCACAAAACGCGTCTTATTCTTGACTTATTTTTAATATTGTCCCTCTTTCTTCCTCCTTATTAATAACGAGCTCCTTTCAAAGAACTAAAAGTGAAAAGAGCTCCCAACTTACCGTCACTTTCTGTAGTAATGTCTAGCAACTTGGTGACCAAGTAGCGCTGTTCAGAAGGTCCCCTCGCCAAGTAGAGATTGCATCGTTCAGCATGAGTGAGAAATCCGACATTGACGAGGATCTTATGACAGAGCACATCAATGTCCAGTTCGTTGGAGATGTCTTTGACCAATTCGATAAATAATGCATTTTCATCAAGAGATTCGAAACGAGAAGTGAGAGGTTCTGCCGCATTTGAGAGGAACCTCCTCTCTCCCCCACCGCCCGACGTCCGACTCTTCGGACAAGTGGAGGACAACCAGGATTGGAATCGATCCGATGTGATGGAATTCCTTTTCGATCTGGAGCGTGAACGTTGGATAAGGGAAGCCTCCTCGGGATCCTCAGCCTCATTGCCTACCGATGACGGTGGTGCTGGTGGCGGGGTTGAGTTGATGTTCTTGTAGCTGCTCTTGTTGTTGTTATTGTTCGAAGTGGTATTTTTTATTTGTTCCGGCTCCGCCGAGGTGCAACAGCTCAACACCTCCTTCACCGTCTCAGGACTCGCTTTCTCCTGTAACCACCGTTGAATGAATTCCGGATGAGACTCCAAGTATTCTTCCAACTCGGGCTGAATAGGGATTGAATTCACCTCCATTTCTTAACTTAAAGTATAAATACTGCTCGTAATTGTCCTTTGTCGCTTACACTTTCACTCCTTCAAGTTCATCTGGGTATGTAATTTCTATGAATTAAGGATTTATTAGAATTGGGTCCACTGAACTGAGTCAATAAGAGTTTTCCCTTCGTTGGAGTCGGTTATAAAATTAGAGGAGAATTGTAAAGGTGATGCACACATAATTGTTCACCAGTTCTTAATTCATTGTCCTCCATCTTCCGAGGACATGCTGCTGCGTGGGTTTAACTTTGAAGAAGCGACAAAGACTGTGGATTTAATTTACAAGTGAACCGTGTCAAGGGAGCGAAGGGGAGTGAGTGAGGTTAACGAATCGTTAACCCGAGTACGGCTTGGTCTTCTGGTTTTGGGTATGGATTATAATTCTGATTCTCGTGTCTTTTCACGCCTGGGAAACCACATCCTCCTTCAGGAGTGACAAGGACATTTAGAAAGGTCCCTAGGAATTTCACAATTTCCAAGCAATTGGCGCACAAAGGGAGAAAGTGGCAGTTGCCGATGGAGTTTGAGGGAAAGTTGACGCAACCAGTCCTCTCAAGCAGTGAGACTCGCAGGAGAGATTCCATCATCATCATATTGTCTCGTCTCAACAACTTTTTTCTCTTAATTTGTCACATTTCCTACGCAACACCAGCAGCACAGAGACCCGCATAAATCATGCCCCACAATACGTCGCCTCCCAGAATCAGAGTTTCTTCTTCCGAGAGAAATTCTCAATTATAATAAGTCAACCGAAATCTGGAATTCTATTGTCTACAGAATTATTTCACTCTCACGGTTTCATATACATACAAATCCACAGAAGCTGCAGCAGCAGCAGGAGGAGCAGTTCTTCTGACGGTGCTGGTGGTGAGTTGACCCGGTTTAGGAAAGATGAATTGCTGATAATCCATTTCCACTCCTCGCCTGGTGTTGATACGAGGACAGAGTTGCTTCCAGTAATAATAAACGAGGTAGAAGAGAGAGAGGGAGTTGATTTGATCTATGTTGGCGGAGTAATGAGTAGTCCATCCTGATGATGAACGAGCAGTTCAAGTCGACTTTCACTCACAGTTCAACTGCTGCGTCGAGATGAGACGATGATGACGACGATGTTGATGATGAGGGAGAGTAAAGTGCTGTGGGCTACTCATGTCTGAAATCAAAGAGAAATTTGCAGTTTTAATAGCAGCATGAAATTCCTATGTACATTGGTGAACTGTATAATTTGTGTAGCGTGGGGGTACGCAGTCCTTATAATAGAACGGACTCATCTCTGGAGACAGAAAGAAAACTTGTGCTTAGATTAGGTGAAAGTTGCACGTGAAAATTGCAACATTGTTTGTATGTCGTACAAAGTATTGTTGTTTTGTTGTTGTCTAAGCCGCCTAAACGTGTCAAACTTAAGTTGTGTAACTTTACTGGATAAGTGGTTAAATCCTAACACCCGCCCACACCACACCACGCGCCTTGATGCTCCTGCTAAGTTTAATCATCTAAATAAGGTTGAAAAACGATTTAATTGTCAGAACATAAAATATATCCAGCACAACATCGTAAAGTTTTGCGAGGATGGATTAGATTTATTTATAGGTGATTCCTTCGAGACTACTTAACTTGTTTCTTCCCAAACTTCTACCAAAACCTGTCATAAAATTGCCAATTCCATTTGTAGAAGCTTCACTGCAAACATTTCGTATCATTTATGGCAGAAAAGCTTACACTCTTGTTTATCGCTTGGTAAGGTGATGGAGATGAATCTGGCACATGAAACTGATCTCGTATCCTATGTATTTATTCAGTTGTCCGGTCTAGCAATTGTTTACAAATGTAAATTTTCCCAAGTATTTATAGAGAATGAATCTGTCTATAGTTTTATAGGTGTTCTCAGCACTTGAAATGTCTAAAAATCCAATGCCTACGGTAGTCTAGTCTTCTGAGCACATCCGTCTTCAGTTTTTTGCCCGTTTGTTCGATTTTTTTTTTCATGGAAGTTTTTTTTAGGTTTGAAATTTTATATTCACCTTTTCTACCTGGCAGAATCCTAGGTAAATTTGCATATAATATTTTGTGTTTTCCGTTGCACGAGCCAACATTTAGACAAGCTTGACATTAACTTTTTACATCCGTTTCTATTGCGTATGCAAATACGTAGTCGTCAATACTGTAGCAGTAATGCAAAATAGCAGCAACAACGCGAGTTGATTTTAATTCAATTAATTAATTTACTCAAGTTTAATGATTTTCGAAATTTAACGGTGTACGTGCCCGTATGTATGTACATATTTCGAGTAAACCCATAAATTGTCACCATTCATTTAATTCAAACGAATCTGTGCTTGTTTTGTCGACGTATTTATTTTGCAGGTAGTAAAACACAAATAAAATTAAGCAAATTCACTTAATCTGATTATTTTAATTAAGCGATAGTGCTGCGAAGATAACGATGCAATATGCACGTAGAACTTGACAGGATTATCTGAAAGTTTACTTAACAGAAAATTTCATCTCGAACGCGTTTAAAAATAAATTTGCATGCTGACGATACATTTTAACTCTTGCTGAACAAATGTCTTGTTTATTCTCCTTGTGAATGGCATTAAGTTACGCAATCTTTGTAATTCCTCTCTTGTAAATCCATCTCAATCTGAATTTAAGTAGGTGGTGGTTCAACTTGAAGGACGGCGACGATGGATGGATGAGAATCGGGAAGGACCTTACTTACCCTTGTAATTTCCTTTGTGATTGAATGTATAGATCCAAACAGGCTTCAGAATATATAACAGGATAGAAATTGAAGAATGAAACCACAGTGGCGTAAATTTAGATTTAATTAAATTCTGAAATCAGTGTTCTGGTGGGGTAATCCCAAACTTAGTGAGAATTCTCAATTTCCTTAAGCTTAACGTTCTGTCGGATTCGTATCTTGGAGTTCGACTGATTGTTTTGAAGTGCAATGATTGCAAATACTTTACTAAATTTCCTAAACTATTGGATGAATGGAGAAGAAGGTGAGAACTCTTGAGTACGGGGAGAATTCTATCGTAACTGATAAGCCAAAATTTTATCGCTGCTTCAGCGAACCTACTTTAAATCAGATTAGAGGAATGTGGAGGGACGAAATGGGTTCCAATTAACCAAAGTGATATTTGAAACCGTTGTTATTCCTCCTTTCCAAACATAATTTCATTTAAGACTGGTTTTAATAGTATAAATATTTATACGGGATCGAGGTTAATTAGATATTATAAGTTGTATAACGTTTGCCAGGTAAAATGACTGAGTAGCAAAATATGAGCCAATTTAGTTATTGATCTAATACATAATGAAATTAAAAGTTGGTTTCTTTATGTTGACTTCTTATCAATACTTATGTCTGTCTGTGGACTGTCTGTTTCAGTTGCAGTTTTAATGATGTCGAACATACTGCGACCGACGAGTAATCATGAAAAGACGGTATGTAATTTTAAGCGGATTTATAAATTATTTATGTATTCTCGTTGGGATAAATGTCCAGGCTTTTCAAGACGAAAAATAACCAACTAGAAAATAATAATCTGCTTTGGCGAAACGACTTTCAACAAGTGTTCTTACGAATAATTTGTTTACCAACATGGACGTAAGTTCTTCTGAAAAGTTTGACAGGCAATGAAGTAATCTGATAACTTTTACATTTCAAACCTCGTCATCAACATCAAAGGACACGGGGGAAGGATTTGAGCGGGACGTAGTTGCGTATACTGAAAATTTATGTGCAGCGATCCACCACTTTGGGTGGACATATTTGTTAAATAGCTTCACAAGTATGGGTTCATGTTCTGAAAAACTTGTCCTTGCGTCCCTACCTCAGAAATATTTAATGGAAAAGTTTACCTAAACCGAGTGGTGACTTTTATTTTAGAATTTCAATGAGTTTTTACCTATCTTTTATTTGACCCTCACGTGAAGAAAATCAGTAAGAATTTTAAAGTCCCACCTCGCCCCTCAGTGGAGCAAACATTACCCCCAAAGGGTGTGGTTATTCGAAATTCGTATTGATTTTCTTCGCCTGATATCAAATATGCAAAAACATTAGATAAAAAGTCATTTGGACACCTGGAAATAAAAGTCACCACTCGTTTAAGGTCAACTTCTAGTTGGACACTTATTAGCTATTTTTTCGAAATGTCAGCTAGATTAGTATACTATTTTTGTCATTTTCCCCCAAAGGCGTAGAACTGCTAAACTGCTGAGCATCGGGAAAAAATGATGAATATATTTCTTATAGAAAAATACGTTCCGCTCAAATCCATCCTGCGGTCCACGGTGTGTCGTGAGAAATGTGGATATCTTTTTTGAGAGAGATGGTCTCGGAACGAATTTTCTGCCTCGTATGATGCATATCTACTCCTCAGTCCCCCAACTTGACTTACTTATCCTTAGCTACAGTATATATATTATGCCTCCATTGAATGAGGTTGGCCTGAATTTGACATCAAAGAAGTTGTCCCTCTGAACCGCCAAGTTTTAGGAGACAAAAACAGTCATAAAAGTTTAATACTGACCCTCTTCACATGTATTTTGGATGAGGTGGCTCATCAACTACACAAACCTGTGAGATTGGTTTAGTGGGCCTCCGCTTAATTCTGTAAATGTGGAACGTCTATCCTTTACCCACCACCAACCAGTACAATTCTCATTTGCAAATATTAGACTTTAGTCTCCGGTCGAGTGAAGAAATTTGATAACAACAGACAAACAAACAGCGGAGAGAAATCTAGTGGAAATGTAAAACGGCATTCTCTTCTTCGTTTGATTTCAAAGGAATGACATGAATCTGATAAGCTTGATTTCGTTCCAACTGGACAAAATCAGTGGGTGCCGCATAGTTCCTAAAACTAAACTAAAACTAAACTTTCCCTTCCTCGATAACATTAGATAGGAAAAAGGAAAGTTTGGTACTTGCTCGCTCGATCCACTTGCGCTGTTTCATTTCGCTTCACTATGTCATTTCAATAGCTTCAGCAGAAGAGATAGCTTTCCAACTCGTACGTATGCCCTCATCTGTGCTGGCTCATATACTGGCTGGCTGGCTGGTGGTCATCCAAAAAGAGAGGGAGGAAATCGGATGATGGGAGTAAACACATTTTATATCTCACTTTCACTCAGTCAGACTACGTGCATATACGAACGTACAGGAATCGACGCGTACTTGCGAAATACTTAAATTGGGGCCAAATGCATACAAGAAATTACAACGTTGGAGCACAAGGACAAAGCCAAAACCATATATTTTCCGACACAACTTATCAATTAGCCCGACAACAGGAAAAGTTAGGGTATAAATATTTAACCGAGTCGAATCTCCGCGTGCACTCTACAGACAAAGTTTTTTTACAGTAGTTGTGAAAATAAGTAAAAATCCGAGGGGTTTCTCAATTAATTAGCAAGTTTACTTCTCCGATTCAGACAATAGTACGGATGACAAAAGTATTAGAGGATGGTGAAATGACCTCCCAGGAACAATGAATCTAGACACGATTTGTGAAGTGGGATCCTTAATGTATTTATATCCCCTCTCTGAGGAACTACTTACCTATATCTTACGGGATATAATTTATCTTATATCTTAGAGTATCAACCGAATGACCCAATCTTGGCTGATTGGTCTGGTGTGAGGAGTTGGGGACAAGAAATCGATAATTCAAGATTGAGACGTGAGATAAAAGATGATGAGAAAATAATTGTCATCTCCATCACTCTTCTTGTATATCCATGCTTTGCGTGTCCTTTCACTCAATTTAATGCCAACCTTCCCAGACTCCATCCAATCATGGTTTTCGAATCATTAAATTACTCTCCCCACTCTGAGACAACAAGCATCACTTTAATTAGTTGAGTGAGCAGCTTCCTCACCTCCCGGTTCAGTTGACAGTTTGTCAGCAAACGTGGCCATATACATTTTCATTTTGTTGATTTTTGCAAAGCTCGCAATAACATGTGCTTTATTGAGATGTTAAAGAAAAGATAACCCAATAAAGGGTTATCTTAGGTAAGTATGACCTTTCCTACGGTTACTTTTAGCAGTGTGTGGTAGCAGTTCGACTAAAAACTTTAAAGCTAGTTTACCCCATTTACAGCACATAAAAATGAAAGTCCTGTATAAACCGTGGAATGAGATGGGAAGAAAGCATTTATTCATCAAGAGGTTCCTCTGTGACTGCCTCAGCTCAGCCTCAACAACCACGGTTGCCATTCTCTAATAATGTGCGAGCAAGGTTCAACCATTTAGGATGTTGTTTGGCTGGATAAAGTTTAATGATCAACAGTCGTCGTAGTGGTCGTAGTGTGCTCCTCATTACGCTGTCCTCATTTTCCTAAAATTACGCCTGATAAAAGCATGGTGGACATTTTCACGTTTCAGGGAAAGTTGTGTGGGATGTGTCCAATTAATTAAGCCAGCACCTTCATACCACCACCAGCTCTGAAAGATATTGCATATTGTAGATGTACCTCCTCGCCCCAGGTTTCTCGTTTAAAATAAGCTGGTGCAAATGATTGGTGAGCCTCACAAAAGTCGCCGTGTATGCTTTAGCGCTGGCTAATTGCACCGCTAGCATGTCCAAAACCTTCAGAGTTAAAACGCACTCGTTACTTCAATTACTTGGAGTAACGTCGTAGAAAAAAATGAGTACGTGGTAGCACGACGGTTAGTGGAGAGAAAAGGTAAAAAATTATCTAGTTGAAAAATGGCTGGTTAAACGTCACCCACGTAACGAAAATCGAATAAAAACTTTTTAGTTCTTAATACACTTTATCCAAATCATATGAAAATATGGGTCTACTGGGCGGGAGAAAGTTATACAATCGTGATAGGATTGGGTATACACTTTTCGTTATAGAAAGTACACCACATCCTCCCACATTTGGTCCTGGTGGTTGGCAGACCAACCGAATTCTTATTCCAATTCAGTCAGATTCAGACAAAAAACCTGAGCTGATATCTCCAAGTCTAACTTGTGGCGGCTGCTAGTCGCCTACAGTTTCCTTCCCGTGAATTATTGCTCCAGGAGTCAACCTATAGCTTGGGAGGCTTCTTTATTGGCGGAGTAATAAGAGGAGACATCGGACCAAGCTGAAGTCGTTTTGCAGATAACTCTAAAGACTTTCTGGCCTCAAGAAAGTAGACATGATGATACAAGAGTAGAAACCAAGTTAGCAAACACTCACACGGATGATGAGATAGAATCAAGTCGATGGTTTATTCCCACGGGTATTTAAATTTCAAAACTTCAACCTGCTCTGGGGGTAAAAGGAGGCAGATTTTTTATAGATTTTTATGGCATCCTCCTTCTTTCCAGGGACAAGCTTCACGTATATTTATCAGTTGTACAGGAGGATTTGAGGGCAGAAAAATAAAATATACAGAAAGCCAAGTTTAGCATTAAAACTCTGCCATATAAATATAGGTGCATCATGCAATTATCATGAAACAGGCTTTCATTAAACCCGTATGTACATAACAATAGACAAGCGATTCCATCCCAACCCACATATACTTTAGACGAATGTATCGTTAAATCCTTGGAACAGAATGGTTAAGCATTACAGAGGAGAAGCCTTCCATCCAACCAGTAAGTAGCCAATTAAACCTTAAACACAGTATTTACTAAGTATTTACTTTTTTATATATTTGCATAATGCAGACTTTGGAGAGCAAATTCCTTGGTGGTGTGGAAACTTGGTGGAGTTTATTATTCCGTTCAATCGATTTTTCGCTTAGTGGTATTGGCTTCGAAGAGAGAAAGCTCCGATGAAGATTCTTGACTTGAAACTTGACTTACTCTCAATTTCCTTGAGAGGTTGAATGATTTCTCCCTACTGTGTGTCCCTACATATGTGCATGGATAGATGTACCTACGTATTTATGTACATCTACTTTCACCAGCAGCAAGATATTGTGAACTGCAACTTGCGACATGCTCAAACCCATCGAAGACTCAACATGATTTATATTAGTCTCAACTGAATTAATCACTATTGCTCATCTCTGGGCGGTCTCTGTGATATTTATGAGGTTTTAGAACCGCCATTGAAGTTGACCAAGCAACCTCATTCGAAAAAACGACTCATTCAATCATGCTTTTCGACCAACTATGCGTCAGTAAGTGTCCAAAATAGAAATTGAGTTGGCCAGGTGGAATATAATCTCGCAATAATATTCAGGGTCCATGGGCGAGCAATATACGGAATACTTTTGATGAATCTATTTACCCATCTATCCGTCCTAAACGTATGTATCGTTACACGGTTATGTTGTGAGGGTTTTTGAACAAACC
This sequence comes from Folsomia candida, assembly GCF_002217175.1. Lineage (NCBI taxonomy): Eukaryota > Metazoa > Arthropoda > Collembola > Entomobryomorpha > Isotomidae > Folsomia > Folsomia candida. The sequence goes on from NW_019091198.1 coordinate 4,406,863, forward strand.
TGAACCCATCTCATCTCAACGGTGTGATATACACGTCAATCTGGCCTTTAGAAAATTTTCTGCTTTCTCAAAAATAATTACGCAATACCCGAAGAAGTAGTTTTGATATAAATAACTTTGAATCTTATAAATTTAACGTTCTTAAAGTGGCCTTTTCGTCTGTCTGTAAGCAATGGATAAAATATTCATGGCAATTTTAGGATAATGATATCCCCCAGGAAATCGTTTCCATCTTTTCTCAACCCTTCCCACACATTATTTTTCCATTTGATTTCGTTTTACTAAAAATTGAAACACTTTCTGCAACTTAAACGGAATTGTTGGAGGAACTCTGACAAAAGACTCTGTTCCGAATAGCTCAATGGACAATTGTACTGACAGATGCACAATTTTTGGTACATAACTCTGCTGAGAAATATATTTTTTTGCGGATAAAAATAAAATAGCTCAACAATTCAAAAACGGTGAAAGAATGATGTGATTACTATTTACCTTCCTCGTACCTGCTAACCCATAAATGTTGTGCCATAAACTCACCCAATCTGCATCATGCCTCTGTACTAAAACAAGTATTGTGTTCCAGTTATGTAGCTCTGGATGAAATTGGGATTTGCATGCATCTGCTATAAAATAGTAACATATAGCGATGGGAAGCCAAGTCTGTGACCGTTTTATGGGCATGTAAGCATTTAATTGCTCCGGCGCCCAGAGTGGAGTACGAAGCACTACTCCTGGCTGGCTGGCTGGCTCAATGTCCATTCTTCTTACAGCACAATGTATAAAGAGCAATTCGATGACCTTATTACTACTTCATCTCCCAATAACGTATTTAATTTCCCATTTAATACCAAATTAAAGCTGGAATCACAGATGTTCTGTTGGAAAGAAGCTGCTGCTACGAAGGTGGTTAGCAACTTAATCTGAGCACTCACTCAATAATTCCTCGCACACAGTATTATTTCCCTCGGCTCGATGAGTGATGTGAAACTTGTACAAGAACGTCGAGGTGATTATCGTAAGTGAAAAGTTGAGTTAAATTGTTTTATATGCTAAATTTTTTAAGGGCATTTATTTCTGGATTCTCAAGAAGTACAGAAATTACATGATTTCCCCTTCCTACGAATTTCTTGAAAATTTCCAAGCTAACATGTGTAACTAATTAAGTAGAGAGTTGCAAACAATTAAATTTTCTGTGCGAATAAAGAATAGTGAAAGTCGGCTTCAACTTTCTCCGACCTATTTACCAACGAGGAGAAAAGACTCAGCGGCCAAGCCGACTTAATCTTCTTTTATACTTTCCTACCAAACTTCATTACATGTTTCCATATTTGCATAATTGCTTCCCTCTCCGATGTGCTTTAACTAATCCGTTTCCGCATTTACATTTAACCCTGCCGTACATATAGGCTTTCTCGACAAACTAACCTTTTAACTTAGTTTTAGACCATTTAAATGTATACGCTCCAACTCTGATACACGTTTTAATTACACGACTGCTTCAATTTTACGACTGGATGGCTCCGGCCCCGAAATTGGAATGAAATATTCTTTCCGTCGAATTTGCGGGTAATGTGTGAAGAGAAGAAAAAGAAATGGACAGTAATAAATTGCGCCGTCATTCGCAAGGTCGATCAGAATGAATGGGGAGCAATGTAGTTATTGAATTAATATTGATTAAAAGGAGGAAACCCTGTACAATAACACATCGCATAAGTAATTTTCAAAATACAATGGGAGAGTAATTTAGTCCGAGCGCTCAGCCGTTGCTGTGCATACATACACACCTTTCAGGATTAGGGCGGATGAAATATTAGTAATGTAATTTGCAATGGGCACCGTATTGTTGAATTGTATGGATTGTGTAATGAAATGTGCGGCGCGGTTGGTGCATGGTTTCCTTCAAAATTGGAATTGTTCCTCACTTAAAACAAGTATAACTTTAACTCGCACATGAGAAGAGGAAGGAGCGTTGAGAGTAATCGAACGGGCTTATTTTGCTAAGCTATGACTTGTCGAAAGCCATTGAAAGCGAGGAGAAATTACCTAATGCATGGCGACAAACAAGGATATGAATAAGTGAATGGAGTGAATTTATTTTTCAGGCAGTAATGTGAGCAACACCACTCGACAGACAAAGGGTCGTGCACACAAAGCCTCCATTTGACTGATATTTTAAATCAAAGTGTTTAGCGTAAGCGGATCTAAGTTGTAAGGCGATAAACTTTTAATCATTTTGTGCTTCTGGTGCTGATAAAATCAAATGTATTTGGATTTAGCTGAGCATCGAACCAATGAGCTAAAGTTGGAGTAACAAAGCATAAAAGTTACTCAGAAATTTCGGTTGTTTACATTATTTGTGGAGCCGTGAATTAGCAAGTTTTTGAATGCAAAATTTGAGCAACAAAGCGGATGCCGCAAATATATATGAACTATGAACAAACAAGTCTTTGTTTGAAGTTTGGGGAGGATGTGGCTCCCCGATTTGTATGTCAGCTCAATAAATAGTACACATTTCCACTTTGACTGATGTGCATCTCTCAAGATATGTTTTCTCTAATCCACCAAGCCACAGTTCATGAATGCATAGATCATAGCTAAATACATACATACATGCAGGTGATATATTTCTGTACTTATTCAGCTGGTTAAAGAATTTATACATGTGTAAAAGGCACTAAATATGCATGTAACCAAACAACAACTAAATTTACACCGGGATTGAATGATTTACTCGAGGAGGCAGCTTGTTTAAGAAGTGTTGTGCGAAAAGCAAAGTTAACAGAAGGAAGTTGTCTGTCAGCAGCAGTAGCAGAGATGTGTTATGTATGACGGCGGAAGTTACCTTGGGGCCGTTCAAGTAACAGATGAAAAAGCCTACGTACTCTGCATATGCCGACTTACTTATTTACTTATTCCAGAGATAAATAGTGCCAACTTGGAAAATTTCACGTGTTTTGTTACTCACACACTATATCACTCGAGTGAATATAGATATGTTGAAAAACTTTAGATGAATGACGAGTCTGATTTGTGGAGTTATATAAACTAGCATCCAAATTTACAATTTCGCACAAGAGCTGAATTAGTATTCGTATGACTGCACATCGTATGCAAATATGTGATGCAATGAATACATGCATACTTTGGGGTAAAATTAGATAATTTTAGAATCACTATTAGTTTTTTTACCTGTCTACAGGCAGTTTATGCTTTGTCGTCAATTTTACAGAGAGCAACAGACTGTTTCGTAATGATGAGCGAAAGTCCGTCATAAAAACTCCATGCCAACAATTTAGCCGAGTCCTACACTATTTCCACATTGATTACGAATTTATTTGCACCAAATTGAATCCACCCAGCGAGTAATAACTCGTTAAGCTCACATTCAACAGCATCTGCGTAACACTTCTCGTTGCAGATCGTCAATCAATTTTGGACTCTGGATGATTGCTGACGGTTGACGACGATGATGGTGGTGTTGGGATGTGAAATGATCAGGCAACACTCCAGAGACGGAAATTTGAGACAGTTGCCAAGGACCCTCTGGTGGAAAATTACGACTGAGACTTCAAATCTCATCATGCAAAGTGCCGCGTCACTACTTGTGTAAAACTTTCTATTACATCAAGCCTTCGGGACTGCGAGAATATACGTGTTTAGTGGCGTGGTTTGCTATAATGAACTTGTAATTGATATTATTATGTGTAATACATGGATGTACGCGTTTAATGGATTACAGGTGATCAGATTGCGTAATATATGTTCATAGAAATTTTCACTAACCAATTACCGTTTTTTTGTCTGTGACGCAAGGAAGGTTTCCGATTTTGTCTGTGCTTTTGTCATTCTACGTGAAGCACAAATAAGTTGGTGCTATGTACAAGGAGATAGGAGCGCATACATTTTGAGCTACGAAGAGGCCATACAATTAAAATATGAGACAATAGCCTTGACTCAACAGTTCAGGCCTTTCCATCAAAATGAATTTCTACATTAACATGTACAAGTTTCGAAATTGGAAAGCTGATTCACTAATTTTAGTAATAATTTTAATTTCGCTTTTCGAAACTTTATGAAGCTTTTGACAAGTATGACAGTATGGAAATTATTCTTGTTAGTTTATACCGAAATCTGCTGGTTAACTTCCTCTCTGATAAGCGTAGGTTAGTTGTTTATGCAAACTTCACAGTCGGAATGAATTGAATCCGATTTTCCCTGTTCAAGCTTTCCACTCTTGTCCTTCAGCTTGTTCAAATTAAAATTTGCAACTACGTACGTACATCTCCTTCACGACCACCTAAGCCGAACCTACACCAGGAGCGACACATCCCGTCAACTCTGCATCAACGAGATGGACAAACAAAGTGAGAGAATAAATTTGAAAGCATGAATCCAAAGATGATGTATCCAACCAAGTATATAATTCAGAATGTTGTTTTGGTTTGTTTGTGTCCCACTGCAGCATAATTTACTTCCGTTTCACAAACTTGGTCACCACAATGAATCAAATTATAATGCATCAACTAAGTTTGACTTAAATACTAAAGGAGATACGATGTACGTGCACTGTCTTTGTTTTGGATGAGGGCTTAGTTTAATTTCCCTGGGAGACTTGATTCTCTAGCCAAGAACTTGGTTCAGACTTTGACGTGGATGGCTGGATTTTGGCGTTTTCTTGGCTTATACATATATCTCGTGATCCATGTAATTTAACCGGATTGAAAATCCTTGAAATTTTGAGGTTTTTAAAAATTTCTTTCAGAAACCAACTGAACCAAACTTTTTTCATTTTGATAACCTGAGAAAGATGGAAGGAATTGGCAGGAGTAAGTAGAAAGGGGAAAAGGGAACGGCTTCCACGACGGCCTTTTTTCAAGACGACCTCTCAACAGTGTTGGCTGGCTGTTGACTGTGATTTATTGCGGCTGTTGTCAAGTGGCCCTCAGATTTCAATTTCAGATGGACTCTTACGGGTCTTGACTTGTCTGTGGATACGAAAACTATTCACTGCTGCTGCAATATCAAAGCGACGTTACATATATTACTTATATGAGAATTGCATACTTTTATGTTTGTGAAAGAGCAAATTTCAAAACGGTTTAACTTGGAGCCTCTGCATTGAACATATTAATCTCCATGCACTCAAAATTTTGGAACTAGCGATTACACACTCTATTCAACAGCGGTTTTTGGAGGACATTGCATATTGTGTATGTTTTGCCTATTGTACTTAAATGGGAAATAAAAATAAGTATGAGAAATTGTGAATCTTTTAAAAATGTGAAATATGAAATTATTTCCAAATGATACAAGTCTCAAGTTACTGTGGAAGCCTCCATTAAGCAAAAGCAATAAAGTCACAATTGGCAATATACATATAAACATAATGGGTTTGAATTATGATCACTTGTTTGCCTATCACAACCCAGCGAGGTATATATAACCGTGCATAATGTACTTGCTGACGTAGATTTGGCGAGAAATGGATCTTATCAGTATTGTTGGTGTTTCAAGGCCGACAGATCCGTTTCAAGATGGTGAAATTGGTACTTATTGATTCTTTCAGTGCGTTGTTGAATTGCGACATGACTAGACAAATACCGATATCCGACACTAACGTACTTAATACGCGATAATTTTAATTATCTTCGTCCGCTCCTTTATAACCATTCATTGTGTAAGCTTGCGACGAAGATAACGAAAATCATGACGGTACCAAATTACGTAACAGCCCTAAAAACCAAATAACTCTAGAACCTCAATTGCCAAATTGGTGCCAGTTTTGGTAACATGAGAACTCTTATACTGCTGGAAACACGTCAAAGTAAATGCGAATATTTGAGCAACATTAGTTTGTTGGGTGTATATGTATTTAGCAATGCAACATGATCCTCCTCAGCACTTTGGACATTATGCAACACCACTTTAAAATATTTCACTTGATTCGAAATCATTCAATCATTTTAGAGCATCAAAGCATGTGCAATTTGAAAAATCCGTCCAGCAACCTACCCAAGCCACAAACACTTTTCTACATACAAACAGCCCAAATTTTTTAGCTAATCTGCGCTAAAGGAACATTTGCTGTCAGCCTGGGAGCGAAATTTATGAGGCAAAACTACTTCTATAAATTGTGCCGAATACTTGTGTATAATACTGAATACTGAATTATGTATAATGTCAAAGTTGAAGTATTTAATGTTTCAAAACAAATTACAAGCTTGCCACATACCAAAATGAACAATGAGCCAATAAGTGTATAAGTATTTATGGGTGGATGGTTCTAAAAAACCTTGGACGGAAATTTTGATATTAACATTTGTCAAGGAATTTCCTTGCCCTCTTTGTCGCTGATATTGGTGCAGGCGGTCAGATTGCAGAGAAAGCACGAGGCAGATTTGTTGTTGTCCAGAATTCCATTGATCTCGTTTCGGATTTCTCCGACAAGGAGGTAGAGAAGCATAAGTAAATCGCATTATTACATATTTCCGCTCCAGCCACTTACACTTTTACGCTATTTCGCCCACTTACTGTTCAAGAATTTCAGAGCAAACACACAACAGCAATTCCACGGATTGGCTCTGGCATTAGTCTTGCTTCGTGTATTTATATGCTAACGCACCCACATTCCTTGCAATTACGGTATCAATAAAGATGTGTCATACTTATTAAATAACGTGTCATAAATAAATACATGGCAATCAATTTGACGTAGAAAGTGTGGGCATTACATGAATATTTAATCCTTAAAGAATCTGTTGCTCTCAATACGATGTTTACCGACAAAAATATGCACGTCTGCAAAAAATTGATACAACTGTTGTTCGTCCCTGGATGATAATCACCTTATTTTTGTGTCTCGTATTTGCCTATTTGTTTGGGTCGTTAGACAAATAACACATATTTGATACCTTTAGAAACGTATGAGAGAGAGGAGCAGGAGACTCCGCAGACAAAAGGAAGCAGAGTTTGATTGCATCACTGTGCAGCCACCGTTCCTGGCATGGACTTAGTTGTTGCATGAGTTTGTTTATGCATGTGTTGTTGCATGTGTGTGTGACTTGAGCCACAACATGCAGCTGCAGCCAGCACAAGGCAATTTAGAATTGGACTAAATTTGAGGAGTTTCTCTACGATCCGAGAAACTAGATTGCATGGCCTTGGTCGAGTTGCCTCGGTGTATAGTTGGCATCCCAAGAGAAATTTTATGCCAACTGGATACGTGGGCATTGTGCTTTCCCCGCTATCGCAACAAATAAATGTAATTCGCTCTCTCTTTCCCTCGTATAAATAAATAACATGTAGATGATTAAGAGTGTTGATTCAGGAAAAGAATACAGTTCCACTTCCCCATCACGCTCCATTCTTTTCCCTTCTGTTTTAAACGTCACGTATGAGGTTACGTATTAAATGTTTCATTGTGTGCTTTGAAAATCATGTCGCGTTTCTTGGCATATAAAATAATTCAAAAGTACTCCAAAATTGGACAAGCAATTTCCTACTTTGACAAAGAAGAAGGACGTTTTTTTAAACTGAGACAATATGAATGAACACGAAGATTGTAGAGGTTCCACAAATTGGAATGATTTGAGACCTCGGTATGTATTTACTCTGGGAGAAGGAACTATTTACTTGGAAGTGTGAGGGCTGAGCCGTTCTGTGTGCTTTTCCCACACGACATATGCATGTAGAGTGAAAGGATGATGGTCTTTTTCCTTTCGGCAGGGGTATGGGATTAAGGGCAACAAAGTCGCATTACGGTCTAATAATAATGGGAGATCTTGAATAAGCGGTGGAGGAAAAGGACTAAACTTCAGAGAAGAGAGAGAGATGCAACAAAAGATGAAAGACAGATGTGTGCTGCTTGGGAATAAAGTAAAGTTGCAGACGCGTGGTTTTGGTCTGAAGGCAAGCAATTCACAACTGAAGCTAATTTTTGAGCCGCCACCACCACCACCACTACCACCACTTCTTTCACTTGGTTCACTTCATTCGTCCTTCTCCACTTTTCCATCCACTCCGCTTTTCCGAGGAAGACATGCAATTCAATTACTTTAGTTGACGCTGGTACAATTTGAGAAATGACAATTCACACACCCACATCATCCCCCTTGAAATATGTGAACCTTGGTGATAAAGCAGGAAAAAAGCTTTTTTCTAACAAGGAAAAACAGTTAACTTTTGTCATTCGTTTCTAATTGGGTGGAGCTGGACGGGACACCTGTTATTTCGCGATATGTTTGATGAAAGAAATACGACAAACAAAAAATTGAGGAAATAAGTGGCAGAATTGTGTGTACTTTTACTAGATACTAATTCCGTGGTCTATTTGTAACTTCTTTTGAAAACCACTGGCCTATGACAGTGTAGTAGCAAAAAAAGTACTAAACTTGAAGAAAATGGACATTTTTTGTAATTCTCTTCGTAACGACACTTGATTTTTTTACTTCTTGTTTAGGAAAATGAAACCCCAAGAGGAGCAAACCAACCGACCGGTCCGAGAGATATCTTATTGTGTGGCATTTGACATTTACTGAGAGAAAGAGATAGTGTTACTCCTATTCAATTGCTACTTCCTTTGGAGGAGGAGGAGGCGCACTAAAATTGTCAGTTGGTGATTCTCACTCCAGTTCACACATCCAAAAGGAAGCAACCACTTTCTAGAAATTTGTATACACTATACTCGTCTTACAATTTCCAATTTTCTCAATTAGCCAATGCCTCCGTCTTCTCGACAGCTCTACTCTTCTCGTATTCATTTGCCCGTCATTCTAACCGCCCATTACGAGAGAAAAGTTCTCAAGTAAACTTGCTCTCCAAGTGAAAACTTTAAGCACAAATAAAAAAAGCGATTTTAGTCGCTAACAATCTCTTCCATCCAATTCCGTGTTCTTCTAACCTACGAGTAAATGAATGAAATTGAATGAATGGACGAAGAGTAAAAAAAATATATAGTTTTACTCGAAAAAAAGCAAGCTCAAAATTAGAAAGGATGGGCTCACATCCAAAATTTTTTTTTGGTTGTTGTTACAGTTCCATTTCAAGCTCATAATTGTGAAGGGAGGGAGATCGTAGATATCCTGATGGATCGATAGTCGATTACTACTTTTGCCGAGAGAGGAAGAGAGATAGTTAGTTAATTAGTTTCCAGCCGTATTTACGTCAACTCCTCATCCAGTCCAGTGGTCACAAAAAGAAGTGAGGTTTTTTTCTGCTCGGAATTTTTCTATTTCTACAAAGTGGGAAACTTATGAATATTTAATCACAGAAAGGCTTAAACTACAGCTTACTTAATGCATACATGAATTTGTGGAGAAGAATCGTATCTCATTTCAGCAAAAAAAATATCAAGGGCATCCTTCTCTTTGATTAATTTAAATTAAGTTTCTTGTCTTACCCAGTCCGTAATCTATTCGAAACTTGAACAAAAAGTAAAGTGGTTTAACTGATTAAACAGCTAAGTGTGTTATGCAACCGTTTCGAATGGGGAATGAATGCATAAAGTAAACGATTCCATTCCGAGATTCTATCGAGCTGCTGCTGCCTTCTCGCCTTCTTCTTGATACAAGTCAGTGTATAGGAGATTGGGCAAATCTTCTCGGCCACCGTGGTCAGATGAGGTGATAAGTGTACTTGATAAATAATTTAAAATCTCTCGCCCTCCTCGATTGAATTACTCTTCTCTCTGAACGAATTACCAAATGAAAGGTAAACGTGATACTGCATCCAACATTTACAGAATGGTGGTGGTGGTGAAGTCGGTTCAGTCCTTCACAATTCATTACTGGACTCTCTTCATCATTAACTTTTAGTTTAGCACATCTAAAATTTAGTGAGCCGACCCAAATGTGACCTAAACTTGATTCCTCGAAGGAGGAAGCTGGATGCATATAGAGACGTATGCATACACATTTATTACTGGAGGACGATGGGTGCTGGAGTGTAAGATAAGAGAGAAAAGAGGAGAAAGAGCAATTTGCCCCGACTTCAAATCCAATCCAATTTCCGCTTATTTGATTACTTAAATTATTTACTAAGAGCTTTCTCTATTTTACTTCAGGCCCTATTTGCATCTTGCTTCTCACCCGGTGATACTTTTCCCTTCCATCTTTCACCTTCCATCATCTCACTCATCGGCACAGAAAAACCCTACACGAGTCGTGTCGTGGTAGCAATTTCTTCTTGTCGACGAGGTGATGGCCAATTACGGGAAAAGTTTCCGGTTCAACTATTGGTTCGAAATTGAATTATCAAAAAATACTTTCACATTTCCTTCGAGGAATCGACATTGGCGACATTTCTTCTGAGAACCCTCTGCCAGCGATGCAAAGTGAAAGCTCATTTTGATAATTAATTCGATTCCTTGGAAGTTTCTTTAACTTGTTTGATAAATTGTTGGTTAAACTAATAGTGAGATTCATCGTTATTCAGAGCAATTCTTTAAAGTTGACTTTTAAATTGGTTGCGAAATAGATTTTTTTGCTACGTGTCATAATGTTTAAACTTTCATGGCATCACACATGCATCAAAGTTTTCGGAAGATTGAATGTTGTCGAAGGTATGAAGAACTTTGAGTGAAAGGGCAGAATGTGAATTGGACTACTCGCTTCTTCTCCGATGGTGATATGGCTTTGCTTTGTGTGATTGCAGTAGCTTTTTTACATGCCAAGACCTCTGTGTGCAGTGAACGTAGGTTGATAATGGAAATTGGATTTGCCTCAATTCTTGACTGGCTTGGCATACATATGGATCAATTATTCGTACTTAAACAGATGAACCACCATTCAACACATGCAGCAGAGTGGAGGAGAGACTATGCAAATGTCAAGTTGAGGAGATGCCTTATAAATATGACTTTAATATTGTATCTTGCTGGTTGAAAAGTGTTGTAAATGTATAGTTGGATGCGAAATGGAAAAATTGGCAGTTGCACAAAACTCAAAATGTGAACGTAAAAGGTATTTTTGCGAATGCCTTTTTTTCGCCATACCATGCCAAATTTTGCACTGCCACATGTCGGTGCATTGAAAGCTTCATCACCTACTTACATACATGCATGGTTACATCAGCAAAGTAATATAAACTAGAGTAGAGACCGCGTGAGTGGAAAAAAGATGCAGCCGACCGAACTACTACGGATATTAGTTACTCGTCCTCATAATTACGTGGACAGTAATTATGTGCTCACAGTGTTTTAACGAGTGTGTGCATGTGTGTGTGAGATCATTTGTTCAACATACGCCAGATTTGATTACCATAATTGATCCAATCCACTAAGCAAATAAAGTACCTAGCTCAATCCCTATTGGAGTATGGTGTTAATGGCTTTCTTACTTGTCGGGATTCCGTCGTCAGTACGAACGAGCGACTAAATTATGTCGCAACTAACATTTCTGTTCTAACATGGGTCCACATAATACTTCAATTTTACCCTTTTATTCGGATTCGTGAGGAAATGAGTTGAGAAAACGGGTTGACCAAAGTTTTTGGATTCATGCATACAACATATAAATTACATGGCGTGTTGAAGTTTAAGTATCCGTGTGGTTTACTTATTTATTCATATTTCCTGTATGAACGGCACATTTAAAAAAGTTGGGCTTTAAAGTTTGAAATGATTGCACCGTTTAATGCCTGGTACTGGATGGTTAATAACATTTAATGAGAAGTTAATTGTTCCAATACATTACAGAATTCGATAGATACATACATAAATAGGGGCAAGTTGTGCCTAAGAAAAAATTGGGTATTATTATATACATATTTCACAATTTATTGGCAGTTTTGTACTGTACAATTGGCGTGACAAAAAAAGATGGTTGTGCAAGCGGCTTTAAAATCATAGAGGAAGGGTCAATTAATTGGCCATGGGGTTTGTGACCGTTAATCATAATGCCCACATATATTTATATGCGATGTTAAGTCCACATGTAAAATTAAATTAGGTCAGAGCCAGGAAGTCGATAAATTAAAAGGATAAACTAGAAGCTTATCTTGGTCAACTTGAAATGGAGCCAAGTTGAAATCATTATGTTGAAAATAATTGACAATCAAACAAATGCTAAATCACATCGATATCTACTTTTCCCTATCTGTAAATGAAAGATTGGTACTTTCTTCATGCTTATCGCATGCGAATATCGTATGAATTATGGTCATATTTATTTTCATATTGTTTCATAGTTCCAAACTGGGGGAAGTTTTATCACTCGGAAAAGCTCAAAGTTGATAAATGCTCGCTTCCTCAAATGGGTGAATAAACCATTCAACCATTAGTCGTGTTGCTTGTCTCATGTTGAGGATGGATGGTTCGTGGCACAATGAGACACATTCCAGCGACAGAGATGTATCTTTGCCCATCTTCAATTTAAATTAGTCTCTGCCACCAAACTCGTACTTCTTGAAGAGACAGAAGACCAACACCCAAAGTAAGCAAGACGAAGACAACTAACTAATCTAATCACAGATGTTTTATTAAGATTGACGCAACAGTGTAACACCAAACCAAGACAGGAATAAGGATGATTAGGTTTCCTTCTAAACTAAACCTTTCCCTCCATCCATCCAGTCCAAAATTTACCTACAATTTGAAATGAATCAACCAAACTAACTAAGGACATCCAAATCCGACAACCTACGGATTTCTGCTGACGACACTCTCACTCTCGCTCTCTCGTTCGTACCACTGCCAACAAACTTTTATGACATTTAGCACAGAGATTTGCATTTCATTAGCGTCCACACAGGAATGAATGTACATTGATGAATTCATCCTCCATAAAACTGACTGTGCTGCAATGCCACGGATGGTGGGCGGGCAGGCGGACGATGGGGAAAAGCTAAATGGATCAAACTCTATATTATCGACAGAGAGAATCAGAAGCTACTACTTGATGTGAACTTGTGTCGAACTGGACATTAGATTGGAAAGTTAAATCATCGTTTCAGTTTCAAGTCACGTATTTATCCCTTCACTTCAACTCTAGTTGAACTCTCAAACTGAACTGGAAGCAGCAGTGGATGACTTTTTTCATCCCACACATACGAAGATTTTTCAAAAATGCACCGCACGCCGTGTCATTCTACTCAGCAGTAAAGTCAACTCTGCTATAAAGTCCCTTAAGTTTCAGTTCAGTTGACATCAATCAATGTATAAGCCAACTTTTGCCAAAAGAATTTCTAACGCTCGATAACCTTGCTTGCAATCCAAGGCTGATGATGTGATGAGAATTTGATGCTTAGGTGCACTATGTGTACGCACAAGTTTTCTATGTATGAAATGAATTCAAGTCTGTAAATTACATTTCCTTGTGCAAAGATACAAGAGAGGAAAAGTTGTAAATAACGAAATGTCATTACAGCCTCTATTAATCCCAGAATTGAGGAAAATGTGTGCAACGTGTGTCAAAATACGGTAAATACTTACATGGCCAGCACGTTGACTTGTTTGGGGAATGTTGAACAGCGGATGTGTTGGAGGAAAGGAAGGCAGCAGCAGCTTGGTCGTCGTCTCAACTTCTGTTTGCAAATCACCATCGGCACAACGAGCAATATCCCCTCTACAGAAATTCACTTTTCTCAATAACACGTGTTTTCCTCTCTCGTTACAAATAGTTTGCAGAAATGTTTGTTTGAAAATTTGCCACTACAAAAAAAACCTTCACCACCACCAAGAAAGAAAGTAGAATTTCTGACAGAGTATTCTCTCCCCAGGAATTTAGGGAAATATCAAAATCTGAAAAGTTTGTCAAGTAGTAGAGCAGTACGACGACGACGAGTAATAATCTGTGCCTGCTAAAACCTCCAGCACAACAGAGAGTTTTACGAGGAAATGAGCGAGTATAAAAATGTGGAGAGTCTCCTTTCCCCCAAATTCTGGCTCAGGTGGAGTGCAGCGAGTGAGTAGTCTGGTGGATGTTGGGAAATGTTTTTGCTCAGCTTCTTCTGGGTGCAGTAGACGGATGAGCTATGAGAATGGAAATGAAAGTGGTGGCTGTGCCGGAGCGAGCTTATATAGATATGAGACGAGACGAGAGGAGAAAGTGCCCGGATTGCGTGGTGAGTGAGTGAGTAGCAGTCGTGGTAGTGCAAGTTTTAGTAGTGGGACGACGACGACGGGAGGATGTATGTAGTCGTGCTGGTTGAGGAAGCAAGTACCACAGCAGCAGCAGCAGAAGAAAGTGCTCTCTCTCCTCAGCCAACATCTGACCAAACTAAACCAGAGCTGCTGCCTGCAACCATACGTGCGACGAGATTCAGCAGCCGTGGTGGAGATGCGGCAGAAAGTGTGTATGGGTTGGAGGAGGAGGAGGAGTAGGAGTGGTCTATAAATTGGAACAAAGGCCTTAATCCCAAACTCTCTATTCCAAATGTCCAGGGGTCCTCCTTCTCCTGGTGAGAGAGAGAGAACAAGTTAGTTATTATGCAATATGGATGGGACACATACGTGTGTATACTTAATCAATTCCAGCTCTTAAATTTAATGTCGAGTTTAAGAAACAAGTTCAATTCTACATCAACAATCTCGCGCCTATTCTTTTCATTATCTTTTATTACTTCTTCTTCTGAGAGGGAAAGATATGGAAATGGGAGGTGGAGAAAGCGAAAGGAGAAAATGTAGCAAAATATTTGAGAGAGCCAAACGTACGTGTTATATTAGCCTTGTGGAGGAGAAAGTTGTTGGAGTGGGGACTGCAAAGTGTTAGTTGGTATACATACGAGTTGGCTCTGGTGGTAAAGCAACTTGAACTCTATGGACGGATGTATATATGAAATGGAATGTAGATCACAATGAACCAAGAAGATGAACCAAAAACCAGAGCACACAATGCAATCCAGCCGCCAGCAGGGTGTTCACAATCCGTGGCATCTGCTCTCTCTTCATCCCAAGCAAGACGAAGGAGAAGGAGGAGGAGGACGACGCGTGATAAGAGTTCTATTCGCAAAAACTAAATACATTGTTTTCCTATTAACACGGAATGCATATTGAAAAAAAGTAATGCAGTTTGAAAGTGAAGCTGACAAAAAATTCATGGATGGTCTATTGCATGAAATGGCACGCCGGCAACATGAAGTTGTATCGCTGCATTCACCACTTTTACTCCAGCACTAGTACCATATTATGTCTTGCATTCCCTCTTTAGAAGCATTTTTATATGTGCGCATGGAATAAGTGTACTGTAGCTTCTGCTCGTTCAGAAGAACTTGTTCAATTCTTCCGGTTTTACTTTCATCTCCAAATGGAACAAGTTTTAATGCTACGTTTAAAAAATGTAATTTCTTCTTTGGTCACAAAGTTGACCCGCATCTCACTCCAATGCATCCTCACTTTGCTCACTCACTTGGCTCTTTTTTTCCTAGCGAGAAAAGAATCTCGCAACTTTCCCCTCCGCCACTCGACCACCCACCCACCCACCACCACTTATTTGTAAGATGAAATGAAATGAAATTGTGAAGGGTTACTTGACGCTTTGGTGGTGGTGGTGATAACCGCAAAAGAAAATAGGAAAGATAAGTCGGGGACAGAAGTTCGCCTCGGGAGGACAACGTGGGTTGTGAAATGCGAGGACAGGTTGGGAGTGAAAGGTGTCCGAAGCAGTTATTGTGGTTTTCTCACCCTCACTCACTCACTCACTTTAATGCTCAAGTAAAACTATCAAAGTTTAAGCTGAACTCTTACTTAGCGCAAATTAAGATATACGTATGTACGAACATGTGTATATAATATTGCACTGCGTCACACACTAAGCGAGCGAACAATGGGGCAAGATTTTCATTGTGTCATAAGTACAAGCACTCTCAATCCGTTGACAGGCTGAATCATGAAGCAAAGCAAGTAATTCATTATGGTTGGTGCCAAAATGGCGAAATAAATTTATTTGTGCAAACCAAAACACTTTGTAGATTTGCATTGAATGGTGATTCTGAATAATGAATCCGATTCGGGGGATGATGGTTTGTCTAATTAAAGAGTCCTTAGCTTACCCAAGGTCTGCGTCACTCATTTATGAAAGTTGAGTGTAACAAGTACTATTAAGTATATCGACGATTTAATCGGGTGGAACCTTCTGGAAAAATACTTGGAAAGATGTCCCCAAGTAAATGTCCCTGGTTGATTCAAATGCATTAAGCGATTGGCATTTGCCACATGACATATTTCTCAAGTAGCCTTTGCGTTGGAGGAGGCATTCATTTGCAGATAAACTCTCGACTTGAAAGGAAATATATTATTGTTGCTTGTTTAATTTGGACTTGACCGATTGACATGTACGGGTTGGCCCAACTCATTAAGGCAAATTGGTCGTGTGCACAATGAGCTTTCTCTAATTTTACCTGCTTTCTCTAATTGTGCGATGTTCAACAACTACAAATATGGGCTTACGGAGGGTATGCATATTTACATAGGGAAAGATAATGTCAAAATAATTCCTTCTTTTGCAATTATCAATTCATAAATAGGTTTAAATACAACAATTTTACCTTGCAGTATTTTTAGACATTACGTAATAATCCAATTCTTATAAAACTTGTTGGATATGTTCAAGAAAAATTAGATCCTTACTCTCGATCGAATCTATGTATGTAGCTACATATGTATCCATGTAGTGCATGTAAAAGGATAATGCTGCTTACACACGTCCATTGTGTGCCTGCTTCACACAATACAATCTAAATTAGTGTAATAAATTGGTTGTATTGTCGAACACCTTGCATTTTTCTCTGCTGCTACATTCCTCTTGGAAAAGTAACACAATAAAGAATACATAAATGCATGCTAACTGCAAGATAGCACGATTCAGGGCGGAGAATAAAAACTATTACTCATAACATCAGGAAACACCCTCTAATTTAAATTATCTCATCAAACAGCTTTTGAAATCTGCACCATCCTGTCAAAGAATAACACTGAAGAAGAAATAATGGGTCAGGTAACCCTCCCAGAAAGGAAGAAATAAGTTGTCTTATCTAGTCCATCTCCCAAAGAGATAATTGTTCAGATTGCATTACACCCACCAGCATCAAATAATTCTATTCATCCATTCAGCAATATCCATTCAATTCGTTTTCTATGTACTTTTCCTGTCGAGTTTCAAATATTGGCAATAATGGACGTCAACCACGCAATAGATAAATGCGATGCTATAACATTTTTGGAGTTGCGCTATGGCTCTTCTGACGACAATCGCGTTATCGTCGCATCGCCGCATCGCTAGCTGTACACAGGAACTTGAAACGTTTTGATTGGGCGAACATCATGGTTAATCAACTTAATTGATACAACTTAATTTTGCGGAATTCAGATTTCAAGTGAATCAATCAACATAAAATCAAGGCCTGGTGCAGAATGCCTCTACAGAATACCTCAGTGACAGCACTTGTTATGCGAGTTCAGGGGAAAAGTCAATTGGTTCTCTTCATGTTTCGTTTCATGCGGTGGTTCGATTGGAGTTGAACATTAGACAGATTTTGCGAATATTGTCCTCTGCTGAAGGAGGAGGAGTATCCAAATAAATGTTCATGCATAACAATGCTTACCCGATATCATGCTATGCATGGTTTGCTGAATAAATAATTTTAATCAATTATGAGACTCGTTGAAAAAGTTTTTTGCAATAATCATTTGAAGCATAAGTTTGATTGCTGGTTTGCCACAAAGGAATATTCAGGTAGCATTCGAGTGAAATGAAAATTACTTTTTTTGTCATTTCCAAGTCAAAGAAGGAAGTTGGCAGATTTATAGAATAACGAGGAAGTTGAAAATAGAATGATCCACAATAATGTATATACACTACGGGACAAAAAGGAATAGATTGGATGCATGAACTGATTGTTTCTTCGAAATCTCCGAAACTGCGTGGCCGAATCGATTAATTTTTTTTGCACATTATGCAGCATTTAATCCTCTAAAATTTCTGCATTTATCACAGATTTGAAACTAAGATGAATAACAAGAATTACATATTTCCGTCGTATGTATGAAACCGCTTGGACAAAATTGAGTAGATTTTTCAGTTTTTGATTTATTATTTAAAATAAAAAAATCAATTTCAAATATTTCGACATTTAATATCTAGTAGGGCCTCCTTTGGCTTCAAGCACGGCAGTGCATCGTCTGTTCATGGAGTCTACAAGATGTCCAGTGACTTCCGGAGATGTAGCATTCCACGCCTCGATTATCCGCTTTTGGAGTTCCGTTTTGTTGGGAATCGGCGTCTTTCGGATCTCTCTTTCAATGTGATCCCATAAGTGTTCAATTGGGTTGAGATCAGGACTCTGAGGGGGCCAATCCAATACAGTCATCTTGTTTTTTTTGAAGAACGCCCACGTCGATTTCGCAGTATGCTTAGGATCGTTATCTTGCTGGAAGATGTATCGTCGTCCTAAGGCAAGTTTTGCTGCCGAACTTTTGACATTCCCATTCAATATATCCTGGTAAATATGCTGGTTCATTGTAGTTTCAACAAACTCCATATTCCCCGGACCTGCAGAGCTGAAACAACCCCACACCATGACGCTGCCGCCCCCGTGCTTTACGGTTGGGTTTAAATTCTTCATTTTCAGGGCTTCATTTGTCTTCCTCCATACTCTAATCCTACCATCAGACCCAAAGACATTAAATTTGCTCTCGTCGGACCACAAAACTTTGTTCCAGAACGATTGATCCTTGTGGATGTGTTCCTTTGCGAAGTCCATCCGCTTCTTGATGTTCCTCTTGGAAATGAAGGGCTTCTTCTTTGCCCGAAAGTTTTTCAATCCATCTTCATTTAATATTCTCCGGATGGTTTTAGGACTTGCCTTCTTGCCAAGATCAATTTCAGCGGAATTTGCAATATCCACCGCGCTGGCTCTAGGATTCACCTTAACGGTTTTGAGAATTGAGCGCTTCTCTCGGGTGTTGAAAATTGATTTTCGTCCTCGTCCAGGTGTATTGCAAATTGTTTTGGTTTTTCTGTAGCGGTCAATGATCCTCCAAACAGTTTTATAATTGAGTTTGAAAAAATCTGATATTTCCTTGGGAGTTTTGGACCCATTTTCATCTCCCTCCCATGCTTGGATAATGAGCGCCCTTTGCTGGATTGTGGTCTCGGTCCTGACCTTCGACATCCTAATTAATTGATGAATATTATGTAAATGACTTATCCAGACATGAAAATGTCGATTTTGAAACAAAAACATCTTACCTGGTCAAGTCCTGCTGGAATGTTTTAAAAATCTACTCAATTCTGTCCGTCTGAAATTTTACTTTTTTTAATTATGCGCATAATCAAAGCGCAGGTTTTAGACCCTTCGTATTTAAGTTGGCTGTTTAAGTAGCCTATTAAATTGTGCATAACATGCAAAAAGAATTAATCGATTCGGTCACGCAGTTTCGGAGATTTCGAAGACACAATCAGTTCATGCATCCAATCTATTCATTTTTGTCCCGTAGTGTATTGTTATTAACATGACATTATTATTTGACTGCTTTGTCCCTTATGAACAATAGTTATGATCCAAATTGTATTTAAAAGTAATTGAATTGCGAGTACCTACACATTTTGGAATTGAAAATTGAATAAAGTTTAATAATTTTCTAATTTAATTAGTTGATTGTTGCCGCAGCATGTGTCAAAAAACAAATTTTAAGGTACTTCCTGTTTCCTTAATTGTATTCGTATGGTAGCATTTTATCCATTAAATTGCCGAGGTCTCAGATCTTGTTTTTCAATTTCCTATCTCCAATCTCGTTAACTCTGAAAATTGAGAGAAAAATACTAAAAATCAAAAATAACTTGTTGACTATTACTTCTGAAACCTTAGATTTTTGATGGATATTTTATACACGCGCTACATTCTTCTTCGTCTTACACATAATTTAACATTTACTTCCTGTAATTGAATCAACCAATACGTAGGCCATGGAGAAAGTATTGGTTTGTGTTATTTAGACGAGAAGCGCCACGGATATGCCAAGTGCAGATTATCATGAGATGCCAACGAGATTCATATGCTCTTGATTGGTGTGATAAATATTTCGTAAAATGAGATGTTCCGCAATGACGGTGGACTGTCAAACAAAATAAACCGAAGGTAAATGTATGCATGCAGTTGGCACATTTGAATCACTGCAAATAGCACAATTATTACACAAAACACAATTAAATTTCCAAACGACAGCAGCAAAAATGATAAATTGTAATGCTTCATCAAAGAATATGGGCTATTTGGCCAACATTCTCCCAATTTCATTTCAGTCTTGACTGACATTTAGCCGTCAAAGCTATTCAGCCGAGCTGATAATTTTGAATTGCACACAAGTACGTCAGTTGGCGCCTATTGGCCTTAATCATACCAGCCAAAAACCGGGTAGTGATTTAATGACTACAGCCCCGTAAAATGGATTCGGCTGGGGATTAGATCATTTAGAATTCAGATGAATGGAAGCGACGGAATTGGAGCTCAAGTAAAAGACCAGCAGCACCAGCATCAACAGAAAAGAAGAAGAAGAAGCAGCCAACCAGCCAGAAACCATGAGATGAAGACAAAAAGAAAACAAAAAACAAAGGATTTGTACAGAGAAAACAAATCCCCCTCCGCCTTTGTTCTAACCTTTCCTCTCGTCTCATTCTTCTCTTTACACTCCTTTCAAAATCCAATGGTAATCAATCAATCCTTGAGTCCTCTCGTCTCAAGTGTCGCCGTCATTAAGGGTGAGTGAAGCACTCTAGCGCTATCAAATGTCACTCAGAAATGGCATTCTGATGTTCTTTCCTCGAGAGAGGCACCTACTACCCACACGTGACTGCTAATTACTCACAATCAGTTAAAACAACGTCTTGAAAATAAAATAAGGAATTCAAATCGGAAGTACTTTCTCGAACCACGTCTGATTTTTTTTGCTTCAAGTTTTCCGCGAATCCCATTATTTTTGCTCGCTTCCCTCTGAAAATACTAATTGTAAGTCGGTGAAGAGATTAGCGTCTTTGGTTCTGGTCAGATTTATGTATGTATGAATTTATATGTTTCGGGGGAATCCTCTTTTGTATGGATAACCTACTTGTCTAAGCCACCACAACCGTATCACATTTGTTGCAAAGTATAAATTATTCAACAGATAATTTAATCTATAGTCAATAGCCGGTAAGGCACTTTCCTTTGCTGCGTATTTTGGCATGCATTCTCTGACATCGTATGTTTTCGTCTGGGCACAAGATTTTCAATTTCTATTCAGAGGAAGTATAAGCATGGTTTTCGGAGTCAACGCTGACGCATAAGCTTCAAACTGCATAAGCACTGTTGCTTCATTTCGATCCTTACTCGTCGTCGCTTTTCATTGGGAAATGTCCTAGCTGGATGTTTTTTCTGAAATGATTTCATTACTGAAATTCCTAACATTCCTAAAATTCCTGAAATTCCTGAAATTCCTGAAATTCCTGAAATTCTTGAAATTCTTTAAATTCTTGAAATTCCTGAAATTCCTGAAATTCCTGAAATTCCTGAAATTCCTGAAATTCTTGAAATTCTTGAAATTCTTGAAATTCCTGAAATTCCTGAAATTCTTGAAATTCCTGAAATTCCTGAAATTCTTGAAATTCCTGAAATTCCTGAAATTCCTGAAATTCCTGAAATTCTTGAAATTCCTGAAATTCCTGAAATTCTTGAAATTCTTGAAATTCTTGAAATTCCTGAAATTCCTGAAATTCTTGAAATTCCTGAAATTCCTGAAATTCCTGAAATTCCTAAAATTCCTGAAATTCTTGAAATTCCTGAAATTCCTGAAATTCTTGAAATTCCTGAAATTCCTGAAATTCCTGAAATTCTTGAAATTCCTGAAATTCCTGAAATTCCTGAAATTCTTGAAATTCTTGAAATTCTTGAAATTCTTGAAATTCTTGAAATTCTGTTTCTAAAAATAATCGAGATCGGTTTCCGGGATCCTTTCCAGGGGGAGGATCCTATTAACTTTTGGGATTAATCGGACCACTCCCCCTGGAACTTGTGGGTGTGGTCGGGGGAAAAGTAGATTTTTACTTTCGAAACTTGATTGGATCCTCCCCCTGTGGTCAGATATATGATCCCGCAAACGATCTCGATGATCTCCATCCGTTCAATATTATAACTTATAACATATATAACATTAAATTGTGCAGCCAAAAATAGACCAGCCAATCCCCGACTTTCCATGGTTTGGAAGGAGGCTCTTCCACAAATATGTATGATTCTCACTGTGGACATGACTTGACTTTTCAACTCTAATATTTATGGTTACTCAAGTGTTGACCTTACTTTTCAGTGTGCCAATTTGTGTCAATGTGTTAGACCACTATTTTCGTCATAGATGTGGCAAATAGTAGGTTGGCAAAATACAGAGTGAAAATTGGCAAATTGCAGAACACTTGACTTGACTTAGGATACACGTCGGATATGAGATCATAAAAAAATAGTTGTGTTTAGTTAAACAGGTTTCAGCCATACCTCGAAGGTTTCCGATAATCCTCTTTCTACTTTTTTAGAATTTTTTTGACGAATTTCTAGCAAATTCCTGTTACCCTTGTATACATTTTCTGATTAAATTCAATGACATAACTGAGGATCTACTCTCTCACGGTTTAACATGGTGTGTATGTAGCAGAGGAAAATGTGAGACGCGCAAGGAGGATGAGATTATGTGTCCCATTGATCCATTACGTCATTTGCCAACTTACCTTAAAGTCACCCAACCTCCATTTGTCAAATAAGTGTATAGATGTAGGTTCATTTTGAAAGTAGAAAATTATACCCTAGTTTCCGAACACTTATAAATTTGAAACGATTTAACCGACTTTTTGCTACAAGTTGTTCGAAACGGCTCGTATAAAAATATTGTTTATACCATGACTTTGATTAACTTAGTTACTTTCACTGTTTACGGGATGTTTTATGTCATACGACAGCTCATGATATTCAATGACGCACATCAATATGCTACACATTCGAGAGAAAATTTAAGACTTGGGTATACATATGTACAGCAGTGCAGTAAGCCTACAAAGATTATTTTGTTGTTACCACGTATTAACCGTCTTCGGTTGTTTAAGTTCCGTTGGCGAGACAACTACGATAAGTATTTTTACGTACTTATACAAGTTAAGTTCAGTTCAGACAATACTTTTTCCCAGGGCTTGGTGACTTTCACAGATTTAAAATTGATATTATCTTGCAACATGTTTTCACCAATTAGCTAATGCATTCTCATTTGTGAAAACTATTGGGAAACACGTAATAATTAAAAAAAAGTGTTACCATTGAGAGGGAACCACATCTTTGCAACTTTCTGACGAAGATGATGACGATGATGAAGACACTGCTTTGGGTTGGAGGAACTCAGACACAACTGAAATATTCATGCTCAAGATCACTCTCTCACGAGTTAGCAGTTTTGCTGAACAATCGTTTAAAGTTTGAATATGAACATGCCCTCTGTTCAGGTCGACTTGGAGTTGATATTTTTACAATAACAAATGTTGGCACAGAGAGGATTGATGGCTTCTGGAACTGAACTACGTAAGAAAGTCTGTAGCTTCCGCAAAGAGTGGAATGGAAGGTATTTAAGTTATAAAATTGACGTGCAAAGAATCGCTTTGTCTCTGCAAAATATGTATGCAAACCTTGATTGGCATTAATCTTTGAGTCGAGGAAATGTGCATGAGTTAAGAGAACAATGAGTTAATTTCATGACAATTCAATGGTTTTGATTTATTTATCTTGAGTGCCATTTTCAATAAGTCCTATAAATTAATCAACGAATCACGTTTGCTATATGTACTTAAGTTATGCATATATGTATCCTAGTTATGTAGTATAATTTGCATAAAAACATGACGTGGAGTGAAACAAGAGAGTAGACTTAACAAATGACCAATAAGGGTACATCTGGCACCATTTGAGTTTAAAGAGAATAAAACACCCAAAAAATGCAAACACTTAGTTAATTATTATTATATAAAGTTAAATAGTTAACATTTTCCACTATCGATTGACATATCTCTTTCCCACTATAAATAGTTATTAATCTCAGGATTTTAATTTAGTAGAGTATTTTCAATAATCTTGTTTTTGTGCATCTCGTCATGCACAAATCCTATATGTCCTATTATTCAATGTACCTTTGATCCACCCTCTGAAAAACCGGCTTCGGTTTCATAGTGAACCAAACACTAAATACATACAGTAGACGAAACCACGTACTCGACAGTACACTTAATTTAGCTTAAACCATACCTGATGGAATATGAATATGAATACGTACAAGCACACGTGTGGTGTGTCTACAGAACATCCAAAGTTTAATCCAAAGTGAAAGCATGACGAAGAAAGATGTGAACTGGTTGTGATACGTTCTCTCTCAAATGAAGCACTCCGTTAGCAGCACGGTGGTGTGAAATAGCTTCTTCGTAACCTGAGTTCTAACCACATTTGCTGGTTGGGAACGTACATCTCTGCAGGGATGTCATCCTCCGCTGTAGAATCTGCGTCTCTGTCGGGGGAAGACGTTACGGAATCTGTTGAATAACAATAATTTATTTCATATGCACTTTTTTTCACGTCGCACACAGAGTACGACTTTGATTCAAATTTAAAAATCGCTCGAGTGAATCCTAATGAGGAATGAGAAATTTCAAGTGTGACGCAAAAAAAAACTTTCTCCTGGTCAGGATGGATCGAATGGTGATGGATTCTAATGAGGACGAAGAAGGAATGCATTCACCTGAAGAGGTTGGTGCAACTCGTCGATTTTGCCTCGAGGGTTTCTTCCCCACTCCGAGAACATCTCCAGGATTTCGAAGAAGCAAGTAGGCCACCCCTTCGCACGTCTTGAGGACCTCCAAATGCAGGATGGCTTTTCGGGCCTCCTTCTCCAACTCGGTCTCCGTCCTTATCCACTCTCGAAATGCGGTAAAGTCTCTCAGCAGTTGAACAGCACCCCATTCGCTGCAAGTGGATATGTCAGAAGGTTAAGTCTTCATTATAAATACATTCGAGCTGCATGTAGTGAAGCATTGCATTTGAATTAGTCAGCAGAGTAGATATTTTTATGAACTGCATCATGAAAAGTGAAGTCTCAAGATTTTGACATGTCGCATGTTTAACGTGTCATTTTGTAGCATGGCTGCTGAACTGAGGAGTTGACACTAAACTTTCCCCTGCGATTGTTCCGAAAAGAATGCGTAAACGCTTTTCTGAGGAGATTGAGGAGAGGAGGACGAACAAAGAGCACTTATGGAATGGGAAGAAAAGATAATCTGAAGAGTGAGAGCCCTGGGCCTTTTCCATTACCCATGTTCAATTTGTCTTTGTGCTCATATATTGGATATTGGTAAGACGTCCCCTATAAACTTCGATTCGCATTTCTCGGAGAGATATCTGCTCTTGTGTGGCAGCCAAGGCAGACAGGTTTTAGTTTAGAAATTCGTAATATCAATATTTTTACATCATCTATGCTTACTTAAGGAAATCTAATTTAGGAGAAGTCGCCTGTCTCCACTTTATAGCTTATCGTTCACGTCTCCTTTCTCTCGCTCTGCAGAGGGCAAGCAGGCTCAGGGAGGAGAAACGCTTTATCTAATTTATTGAAGCAACCTCTCTCTCTCTCACTCTCTCTCTCTCATGTGCCATGTGGATATCTCTCCATGTGGATCCAGTTTACAAGGTCGACCATGTGTAGGCGAAGAAAGAAATGAGAATTTGAACTCGATTAAAAAATATTCAATATTCCAAGTATGGCTGGTAAAAATTGAATTATTTTCAACTTTCAGTTCCTACATATATTGTAAAAAAGCAATGAAATTAAATATCAAAACAACGTCAATCCAGAACAACTGCGTCTTTCCAGTATTTCGCAATCTCAAATAAATTCTTCTCGATGGGATAGGAAAACAGAGAGAAAAAAAGACTCGGGATACAGAATCGAAGTATAGAGAAGGAAATTTGAGTGGGTAAAACTCACCTAAATTTCAGTTTCTTATGGAGAATGTACTGCAACCAGGCATCACATGCGGCATGAACGATTTGCTTTCCCATCGCTTCTTGCACCGGGCCTGGAATTAGCTCGACTGAGGCTGTGGTCACAGGCTCAACTACACGGCCTGTAAATATTCAAGTGATAATAATGAAAAATCGGGAAAACACTGTACTAAATATCGGTATCTTGTGGTTGCAACATAATTCATTTTTATTAGTTAATTGCATCGTATAATTGCTCGGTTTAATCATTTGTAAATGCTTAATAGGCTAACGATAAGTATTAGAAATATCGCAGGTCAACAAAGTCATTACAGAATTCTGAGAAGAAGAATCTTCCCTGCTTTGAAAATATTACTTACGAACGAACACAACCATCACTTCACAATAAGACTGCAAATAAATTGGGCCATTATTTAGGAAACGCTAGTTTTAAGAGATTTCACTCTTACGACTTTAATTAATAATATCCTCGTTTAAGATGCAAAAGGGTCAAGCGGATTTGTTGGCCGTTACATTTCCTATACCTTCCACATGGACAGAAACTCTGGTTGGCCCTTTTGCACCTTCAACTACGGTATCCCACCTCAAATGAATTATTTTAAAGAAACCCATGATATGCATTATATTTAAGAAAGGTTTATCAGAGCGCTATACTTGCGCCTCAGTAGTTAGCATTTTATGGCACTCTTGCTGAAAGGTTTTCTCTCTTCATTGCTCCCCTATTTATTAGCAAGCTCAGATTACAACCGTCAAAATGGGTCATGTGGGGAAAATAAATGAAATGAGAAACTAACGAAAAAACTGTATCTTGAAGCCAAATTGTAAAAAATTGTAGTTGGAATAATCAAAATTAAAACGTACCAATGAATATACTGACATAATTCGAGGGTTTGTCCGGACCATGTCCAGTTCCGAAGCCGCTACTTTTCCAGTGACTCGCAGGGGGCATGTATGATTGCAGAGTGGCCAAACTTAGCGTCCTGCACACAGGTCCAACGGTTTGCAGTAGTTCGTCAGGCATGGTCTAAAGTAGTAAATGAATATATGTACAAGGAAAATCTTGCTTCTGGATATGGTACAGCAACGGATTTTTTTCAGCCTCAAGTGGAAATATCTTACTTGGACCATGAGTATAGCAACTCTTAAATCATCAGCACAAGCCTTCCTATGTTTGGCACTTAGGCGAATTGAAATGTCTTCGTGATTTAGCAAAAAGTCTCGAGTGATTAACAGCGACTATAAAATTTCACACCCAACCACCATTCATGAAAACATTTTTATAAGTAATTAAGGCTGGAAATTGATCGAGCAGCTAATAATTAATCTGACATATTTTTTTTTACTTCTCTGGACTTGATGAGCTTAACCAAAAGAGCTGGTTCCCTCTGAGAAATGGCCAAAAATTGTGGAATAGCCCATCCGTTCAACCAGACTTTTGACCTTTTGACCACCCACGCTTTAAAGTAGACCAAGGAAGCTTCAAGTCTGAAGAAAATCTGAGCCTCATTCCCCAAAGGTTCCTCTTCATTGGCAGGAGCAGAAAATCGGCCAGTGTTGTATCCGCTTCCAGAGTCAATCATACTTACACAACTGGTTATGATTTGACCGAATTTTGATCCAATCTCTGTGGCCCATTGGGAAGGTTCGGGTTTGCTGACGAGAGAAATGTGTTCGGGACGTTTAACTTGATACATTTCTTGGAAAGCTTCTCGCATTTTTTCATCCCAGTTGGCAAGGAGGGAGAAGGAGTGCAGGGCTCCAGAGACGGAGTCAAATGCTGACAACATTGGTGAGAGATTACTCTCTGAAAGGCAAGAAGACAAGAATAGTTGAGAAATTCTGACATTTATCATACATCGTATTTTTATCACCCAGCCAAACAAACCGAAACCTCCAAACAACTTTACGGTCCAATGAAGGAGAGAGAATGAGAGAGTGATATTAAATATACTCACGTCAAATGGAATGTTGGTGACGCAACGAGTGAGTGACAGACAGGGAACCGCAAACAAACTCGAAAATGTATTAAGTAAAAGGAAATTGTTGTTTCTTGTTTAACAACAAATTGAATATGATGACAATTAAATATGCTAAATTATGCGGAGGTGGATCTTCAACTACACAAATGCCTATACACACATGCTGCAGAATATGATCATTCATTCATGCATCCATATTTACATTTACCTTGCAAATGTTGCCCAAGGGAAAGCGCATTGCGTAACGTGGAAAATGCTTCTAATGGCTGAAGAACCATGGGCAAGTTGTAAAATGTGCCCCAGAGCAGTAAATCTTCAGCATGCTCGCCAGCAAGTGTCCAGAGCACTTGATGAAAATAAGAGTACATTTTAGTCCTTGTGCTTCTACAAAGACGTTGCTCCCCATTTTCCGTCTTCTTGACGGCTGCATGCCCCAGGAGAGAAGGGCAGTGCGAAAAGGCCTTCCCCAAAGGACGCAGGCCCGAGTCCTCCTCAGAGTAACATGACTCAAACTTGCCTGGAGTCAACATTTCGGACGGATTTGTGAAGAAAGTTGACAACATGGTTTTATAGAATGCATGTGCAGCAAAGGTTGACCTTTTCTCTGCCAAAATCTGCAACAGCCGCATCCCATTCAAGGGTTTCATTGAGAGTTTAAGGAGAGGAGAGTCATTTCGATTGGCAGCATTGATTTGAACTAAAACTTGGATGGAGGTTATGGCTGATTTTTTGTTGCTGGGTGCATTTGTGGTTCCAGCCTCCATGTCGACCAGTGATGACGTGTTGGAGGCTGCTTCCGTCGACTCAGACGTGGTTGCTATTGACCAAGACGATTCTAACACCGAGTTATACACTTCAGTTAATTGGAAGACATTTTGAACCAGCTTGGCCACTTTCCCCTCTTCGGTGACACACCAGGATGACGGAGAGGCGAGAAGGTTGAGAGCCACGGTGATGAGTTGTTGGATCCCGTGCATGATAGAAAGTCTGTCGTGTGTCACCTGCAACTTGGCATGCTTCACCTGCGAAACGAATCAAATGAGACATGTCATTCGTATTAATGCGACACACCAAGTACGTCTACTTTCTAGAAAGCATGCTGGATGGAAATGAAAATATCTTTCAATGTATTTGCAGACCAATGTGTCTGCACATAGTAGAAACTAAATTAAGTATAGGCCTGGATAGCCCAGAGGAAGAGAGAGAAGGATAAAGATGAGACTTAATACTACCAACCTTTGCAAAAAGCGTTAATTTGCACTGAGTTTTGAAGACGGAAAGGGTTCCGAACTGTTTCTCAATATCCGAAAAACTATCAGAAATGCATTTAAGTCCATCGATAAACATTTGAAGTGGGACCCATCCATCAATTCTGACCATGTCCTCATTTCCCCCGCGTTCACCTGAACCACCACCACTGCTAATTACTGCACCAGCTAAAGGCCCCGTGGTGCTGGCCGCATTGGAGTGTCTTTTTTCCCTCAAGTTACTCTCAAAGTGATTCTCCTGCGCACGGAGTTCTTGGCGGAAGTGGGTCAACGCAGAACGAATCTGTCCCAGAAATTGGACAGCTTCTTCGTGGACGTTCCACAACTGTCGCAGCAGTTGAATGCATTCCGTGTTAACTCCGGACTCATATGGTATCCCAGTCAGGGAGGCTAAACCTTGTCTGCTTGGTTTTTCTCCTCCTGGTTTCTTGTTCTTGCCCGTACTGGGAACTGGAGACAGCTTCGTGCGTTCAGATCCAGTCGTCGTGGTGAGTGGGTCAGAAGTTGGGGCAAAATTGGATGGTCTGCTGCTACTCGATCCAGTCTCACCATGTCGAGCACTACCAGTCGCATCCGAGGAGGTCTTGTTCTTTCCACTTACAGATGCTCCTGGTTCTTGAGTGGTGACATGTTGTTCGGTCCCGTCTTCATCTCCTTCTCTGCCATTTGAAGAAGAACTCTGATGAGATTTGATGCCGGAAGACCTGGGAACTGATTTGGAATTGTGGATGGTCGATGAATGCTCAGCAGCATCATTGTTTACCGGAGGACCTACTGCATCCTTTTGTGGTCCCTTTCTGACCTTACCAGACTTTGGTCTGGTAGAGTTTGTCGTCCCATTTCCGTTCTTGGGAGCACGAATGGCGGAGGAGGTTGAGGAATGTGGACGGGTCTGCTGAGCTTTTTGGTGAGAATGCTGATGGTGAGATGATGCAGTAGGAATTTGCTTATTAGCAGTTGATGTTTCCATATATGCAGCTGGTGTGGTGGGGCTGGGCGTCGAGGACTCGGAATTCCCGTCAGTTTCCTTATGTACAAGACCATTTTGTCCATCTTTCTCCCCGGTGCTTTCACTCATTGCCTTGCTGCACAACCCAGCTCCCTTGAAGATCTCATCCTCCTCCTCCTCATGAAACTTGAGGTTTTTAATTCTTGTCCTTGTAATAACTGTCACATAATTGTATCAGCTATGTAGCACTCTTGTCAGTTATATATATATATATAAATGTCCTTCTGTTATCGTACAAGTATTGCACACTTACTGGTTATCCAGCAATTGGTCACGTTAGAGTTGTGTGACAATTAGTTTTTATCTCATGTTTCAGCGGTTTGCTGCTGCCCATTATTTTTATGTGTTGTTATGTACTAACCATCGTAGTCGTAGTCGTAGAAAGTGAAAAGATACGCATTATAATCCTTGCACGATTTTGTCTGGCACCTTGCTCGATATATTTTCAACCATTAAGACGAGAAATTCTGAGAAAACGGAGTTACTACTGCATACGTGGATACATATGATTCCTGCTAATATGAAGCGTCCAATTTTGGTCTCTCTTGTCTTCAGTTTCCAATCAAATCTGATACACTCGGCCTGAGTAGATGAAAAAAAACAAGGAAAAGTAACTCAATTCAGTCACAGATTCGCTTTCCCGACTGCTGTCTGCATCTTTATATTTTTTATTCTTTGACAATCTCCTCGATGTAGCTTTCTGATCTGACAAACGAAAATAATCCGATCACTTTCCTCTTTCACTAACAATTTGTAGCAGCAGCAGCAGCAGCCTCAAGAACCAAACACTCGCTCATTGTATTTTATTTCATTCAGAACACTGCAAACAAAATAAACCAGATCAATTTTCGATGCCTGCTTTCTTTGTCATTATAGAATGTCAAAATCAGATTCGAGCTCATGTCGAGTCAACGTCAAATTGGAAATGTCAAGTTGACAATATAAACTTGACAATTTTTTCCCCTTTCATCGCCCAGTTTATAAACAAATATAAAGTTGGATGTGATTTTATTTAGATTAAATTTGACTGCATAAGCAAAACAATTTCTCATGCTGCGATTAACTCTGTACGTACGCAACAAAGGTCCGCAACCTATTTGCGTAGTCTCAAATTGTTTTTTGCTCTCTTAATATTTAGTTGAAATGCGATTTCCTGCCTTTTATTTTCACACTTTCACCTTATTTCGGTTTCACCACCTATGGAATAACAACAACTATTGACTCTTGGTTGTCCAACCGGACTTAAATCCATGTGGGTTTTCCCTTCCTCGTACTCGCCGTGCTGACTGCTGAATAGCCTTTCTCTAAACAAACTATCTGGCAGAAGGTGTACGTATGCATGTACATACACTTTCCCCATGTCGAACTCAATCCTAATAAAACAAGCACCTACTACTCGCCAACCCACAACCCAAGCCAGGTGAGTTGTCCGTGCTTATAATCCGGTTTTGAGCAGCTAGGTTCTCCCAGACAACGTGTGGCACTACAATCAAGGATAAGTCCTACGTTTTGTTTTGATAGCACAACTCTTGGTGGTCGGAGATGCACACACAATCGTTTAAACCATTCTACATACAAACATTGCATATTCATAGTTTTGAAGAAAGGAACATTAATTACGCGACCTCTGGCTTGCCCAACTAACGGATGGACAATACCTCGGATTAGAAAATGCTTACGCTATACCCATGTAAATAGTTATATGTAAATATGCATGGCGAAAGGAAGCAGGTAAAAAACAATGTTTTCTATCTGCATGGGAGAAAGTTACCACGACCACCGCACCACACAAATCATTTTCATGTACTACCACAGCAGTAGACCCATGTCTGTATCAGAACCAAACGATCAAGCAAAATCCAATCCAATTATCCACATAAAGAATAACGGAGAGAGAAAGCGAGGTGGTAGTGGCTGGTCGTAACGTTTGTAAGCCCAAGTCGTCGTCGCCAACACAGAAACTAATAGTTGGTTGGGTGGGATGGGACGGGTTTGAGATAATCCTAATTCAGGTATAACTAGAAAACCACCCTGTAAAATCGAACTTCCTCTTTTCTCCATTGCTAGCTCAACCTAATAATACGCCAGACATGACAGACGCTACTGGCCATTAATTTCCCCTATGTACGTACGACCTAAAAGTGTGTATGTAGCAGTCGTCCGACATGTGTCAGACCAAATGCACACTGGATGGACACAAGAACACATATTCACACAAAGTACCCGTTCCATCTACATATATCTACTCTGCTAAAAAACTACTGTTCCACCAGGACTAATAAGTCTCACTTTTCATACATGAGAATGATGATGAATGGGAGAAGAAAAGTGCACCGTGTTCTTTCCACAAGTCTGAAACGGGACTGGATATTGCGAAAAGTGGAACCATGAATAAAAAAAATAGTTTCATTCAGAACCTTACTTTCGGATTTCGTAGCGTCTACCTCTTAGCGTTACATAAATACATGATGGTTTTTAAAATGTATTTATTTCTTAAAGCTAAAAATTCACGAAAAGCTATCGGGATTATGCAACTATGACGCATGAGAGTTGCACCAATCTGAGCATTTGTATGGGACTAACGACATTTTGAAAAAGAGGCTCTGTCGTCGTGGCTGTTAGTGGTGGGGAGGACTCAATCGGAGGTATGGCATGGCAGAATGTGGATGAAGGCAAACAACAATTGCGAGGAGAGAAGAAGATGCTACGACGACGACGACAACGAGTGATTGACTCCACACGCC
Organism: Folsomia candida; assembly: GCF_002217175.1. NCBI lineage: Eukaryota > Metazoa > Arthropoda > Collembola > Entomobryomorpha > Isotomidae > Folsomia > Folsomia candida. Next base: position 4,439,846 of record NW_019091198.1, read on the forward strand.
TGTCGTTCCCCGTCTTCCTGTGGTCTTCCCTTTGCCCAGGGCGTTGAGCTTCCGTTCCCCCGTCATCCTCCGTGGCAGAGGAGTTTGATAGATCAATGAATTGTCCATGTTTTGTTTGCCTTCCTCGCTTCATTTGCTCAAGCCAGAGCACTGTCGAGGCAACTACATGTACGAATACGTCGTGTATATGACGAACTTGTAGCCATTGTAGAGACACAGCATTTCGCAACATTTCCCGTTTTCTAGAGGACCGTGTTTGTGCGAGTCCTGAAATTACGGTGTGAGTACCCATCCATACTCTCTCATGCATATATTACTTATGGATATGTTAAGCCAACATGTCATCATGGAATTTTAAATTATATCTCAAACGATGAGTGTCTTGTTAGATCCCATTTGCATTCCATAATGTTGAAAACGATAGGATGATGATGATCACCTTCCATTTGTTATTCTTTCTTCGGCAAAACATGCTTCGAGACACTGGGTGATTTATTGTCTCGTTTGTACCTACCTTGCAAAGTTAGGAGGTTATTAATAAGGCGACTAGGCTATTTGTTACACACTTGATATGCGCACATGGTGAATATGTTAGTAGTGCGATCTAATTCATTTATTCGTCAAAAAGGTGTAGCATTCTATGGATATGAAACTTTAATTAAGGTGGTTTCGGATTTACGGAATTGATCAAAGTCACTCAAGACGATAAATCACAACCTCATGAATTTATTTGATTGATCAAGGTTGATCATTTCTTAGAACGCAGTCTGCTCATAATTTGTTATTCTTCCATGAATAGAGTCCGGTGGGATATTTATTCATTCAAACAAATACTTGAACGGCATAATTGTATTGTTCTATCCATCCTTCTACACTCTATGAACCGCTGTGGGAATATAGAGGTCAAGTGTTCAATCTGAATTGAAAATACAAGGGAAATAAATAAACGAGAAAATAAGTCACTGTTGGTAAATCAACCTCGCTATTTCGTCCATAATTTAAAGGATGAATCGGGTATCTTGACGTTGTTTTTTGTCTGTTGATGTGATAATGATGATGATGATGATGATGTGAATATGAAGTGTTCAAAGTTTTTTTGACAATTTTCGGCATGATCTCACATTGATACCAACCAAACAACTGGAAGCTAATAATGCTGTATTTCCAACATCTCGGCATGCATGCGGTGCAAATAGTCCATTGTTAAAGAGTGCATTAGGATTTGCAGTTTCATGGCTATTTATGTGTGGTGCCCATGCGTAAAATCCATTGTCATAGATCTACTTGAAGAGCAACAACTGCCTTAAAGTAGAAGAAGCGTTTTAATGTTTTTGCTTCTTCAGTTCAATGATACCGTTGAGACGAAATGCAGGCTTTAAGACCAAACAGTAGTAGTAGTACAAGTAGTTGCAGTACAGTAGTTGGACCGATCCACAGTGATAAAAGATCTTACTATTTCAAAAACTTAAGTTTTCGTCGGTACTATGATTAAAAAATGAAGAAGTCCTTCCCAGGCATTTTTAGATCCGCTTACATAAACTGCTGGTACTATAAAAATCAAAAAATTCTACAGATTAAAAACACATATTTATAATTACATTGATTTTGAAGAATTGTCAACCTTTTCATTTCAGGTACATTCCAATCCTCCTTTTCTTACTGGGGCTCAAGATTTGTCTACTTTTCTTCCTAGTCACATCAATTCATCCTGACGATGCTTTCCAAAAGTCCGTAAAATTAGGACAACATATTCGTACGAATAGCACCACTTTTTCCCAAGAGGAGAGCGCTTTGAAGTTGAATGGAAAAAAAGTTGGCAGGCGCAAAAAAGCTACTTCACACAAGTCCACGACTGCAATTCCTCGAGAATTGCTTGAAGAATGGGACACATTGGCTCATTTAGAAAATGCCAAAATAAAACCGACGCACACAAATCGGTACAAAAAGCAGTATTACCATTTCAGAAATGAGCATGATCTTTAACAACTAATAGTTAAATTTCCTTCAGAACCAAAGCAGATAGCATTTGGCTCGTTTTAAATCGAGTTCCACGCTGTGGTGGAGGCACATTGGTAAAATTGTTGGAAGAGTTGGCACAAAGGAATGGATTTTCTCACCAACCCCACGAGTACCGAACTCCGTGGCCCAGGTACTTGGACGCATGTATTTAATATTGAGGGAGAGCGAGAGAGAGAGGAACGTGAATTTGCATGCAAAGTTGACTAAATTATGTTATGCAACAAGAAACTTAAAACATATTTTCGGTTCCGTTTCAACAGATTCTTGTTGGAGCAAGAGCAGGAAAGTTTAGTCACTTGGTTTGAATATCAACATCTCCCCAAAAGTTACGATCGTCATTTCTTCTTTGTCAACTTCACTAGGTATCAAAAGTACGTAAAGAGCCTTCGAGAAAGTTGGGTAGATCGGGTTATGAAATAACTTAGTTATCACTCCTGGTAATTTTGATCATAAAAGTATGTACAATCAAACAGATTCACAAAGGAGAATCCAATTTACATCAATATTGTCCGTGATCCTGTAATGCGAATCCAGTCCGAATTTATGGCTCGGAGAGCTGATAAAGAAATAGCAAAGGCAGAGATTATGCGAAGAAATGAAGAATCTCCAAAGTCTGGTTAGTGATTTTATTAGTTATATATTCTATTTTTTAGAGTTATGTCATCAACCCAGCCGACGAGCCTATATTTTTCCATTATATTTTAAGGACTAGCCTGGAAGAAGATGAGATTCGAGGATTGTGTCGTGCAAGAGGAGGAGGAATGTCAGTTTGGGAATGGAACACCGGATTTCACTCTTTCAATCCCGTTCTTTTGTGGACAACATAACTCTTGCGTGTGAGTCAGATTAATTTTCATTCGATGGTTCATATTTTACGTAACATACACAGATACATACACATGCATGCGTAGATGAATCCTGAAATATATACATAACCCAACGTAACCCCGGAACATGTATACATTCAACATGCATGTATTTTCAAGCCTAAAACATTTAGTTGTTCAGATTATTCGAAACTTTAGTACTTCATTGTTCCCATTTTTCTCAGTCAGCAATAAAATATAAAATATTACATATTACATATAAGATTAATATTATCAATGAATAATATGTAACGCTTAGGCTAGATTCGTAGTATGCACTCCTGCTAGAGTGAAAAAATGAAACTTTTCGATAATTCTGGACACAATAACAGTGTTACACATTCCGTCCAATTCGAATGCGTATGTATTGCGGATGATGACAATGTGAGATTTTATGCCAATAAAAAACAGAGCAATCAATGACAAATGGGGAGCACAAATGGCTAAGTTCAACATCGAGAGGTACTATTCTGTCGTCGGTGTGCTGGAAAGAATGGATCAAACTTTGGCCGTGCTGGAAAATTACGTCCCCAAGTTCTTTTCGGGTGTGACACAAATCTACAATCAACTGGGTATGTTATGTTACACTAAATATACTCCTACACCTTCCTCTACCAGAGTTTCTAACAAGTCCATGTAAATGGGTGGATTGGTATAATTGGTACAATATGTGCTCAGTTATATCATCATTTGTAAACCAAATTTAACGCAATTAAGTGTCCAGTGAATGAAACGACACCAAATAGGTGACTTTGATAATGAACGCAGTGACGCCGCTGACGCTTTTGCATACACTTTTTGTTTCAATAGTTGGAAATGGTATTTGATAGCATGATATGCATTGCAGATGAACACGAGAAAGGGTATTTTACCCGAAAACCTAATGGAAATGATCGCCCCGTGTCCGAAAAAGTGCGACAAATTTTGCAGAGGAAACTTCACGCAGAGATGGACGTGTACCGCTTCGCTCTCCAGCGGCTTTCACTCCAGTTTGCCCACCTTTCTGTTCTCTAATAATGCTTTAGAAGTGATTTGTGTATATTGTATGTGGTATTGATGCGACACAGTTTTTGGTGCATACAAAGTATGTCCGTATGTAATGCATTATGAAAGTTGTACAATAAAAGACAAGAATTGACATCAACCCATTATTTTTATGCTTGGTAGTGCTTTTTTATTACGTTTCCACTTAAAATTATTAGTAAGAAACACTGATCTATATCGCATAAAGTACATAAGTACTTACTGGTACACCTACTATTTTAAGTAATGTAGGTTTCTTGACTATTCTTTGCAATTTCTTAAGTCAAAAATTGAAAACACTGTTCTATTTCTGCTAAGTTTTAGTAACGTATACACTGCATATTTATACATCTGCAGAAAAGCAGAGATAAGGAGTGGTAACAAATATGTACCACCACAAATTTATGTGACAAGTCAATAGCGGCTACTAATTCTACACATATGTAATTACTTACATACAAACATGTCCACACACTGTATATTTACTAACATTTTTAATAATTGGCATAAAAGGTAGCTTCCTTTCAGCATTTTACAGGAAAATAATTAGCTGCAAAAATGACTGTCAAAATTACATTTTCTCTGCAATCTTACGGCATAATAACAATTTAAATATTTGTGAGCGTTCGTGGTTAAAATTTTCGATTCAATTTTTTACAACATAAATTGCACAGCTAATTAATTAGTATTGGTAGGAGGGTATTTATACCAAAGATTTTTTAAATCGTATACATACATAACTGCACACAAATGTTTGTACACGACACTGAGGAGGGGAGCTTCACCACCTGCCCCTCTCAGATCTTGATGTGCTTTGGATATGTGGTAGTGTCCTATAAGTGTACTAAAACCCTGAAGTGGTTTGACTCCATAGCCACAGTTACGCCCGCCACACCCACTCAAAGGCGCCAAAAACACGAAAAAAGCCCTGTTTTCACTCGTTCAAACCCTCGCCAAAATTCCAATTTTGCTCGGATATTGGTAAAATTTACATTTTTGTAATCCCAGATACTTGCTTGATCATATCCAGTAGCAATCTCAACTTTTTTGAAATTTTGAATTTTTTCGAATAATTCATCAGCCCGAAAATGCCGAAAATTTCGAAAATTTCAAAAAAGTTGAGATTGCTACTGGATATGATCAAACAAGTATCTGGGATTACAAAAATGTAAATTTTATCAAAATCCGATCAAAATTGGATTTTTGGTGGATTTTTGAAGTTGGTAACTTTTGTGGTTTTCATCCCTTTGAGTGGGTGTGGCGGGCGCAAACGTGGCCATGGAGTCAAACCACGTCAGGGTTATAGTACACTCATAGTACCCTACCACATATGCAAAGCAAATCAAGATCTGAGAGGGGCAGGTGGTGAAGCTCTCCTCCTGAGATTTTCAGTGCGAAGTCCAGAGAAAGTACAGAATTGCTACATGCCTTATTGCTTTGATCAAAAATATTGCAAATCATGATTATTGTAGAGAAGTATTGTGCTATCGTGACTGAATGTACGTACAATTTAGAAATGGTGGCGTATGTATTTTTTAATAAAGATGAAAAAAAAAAAAGTTCTGCAAATTAAACGAAAAATTGAACATATATGACACTGGAGAAGAAACAATTTTTTTTAAATCGCATTGCTATTTAGCATAAGCAATTTTTATAAACCACCAGAAATTTAACTTTCAAAATGCTAGCCAAACAAAATTGCATGAAATGTGAGCGTGCTTGTAATATGGATGGTTTGTACAACAAACAAGCTGGTTTTGCGTTGTAAAACAAGGTAAGGCATAAATTCCTCTCTCATTATCTGCTGCATGTTACTCAAGGGCTGGGCTTGCGTATGAAAACGGTCAGTATTTTTCTTACACAGAGGTAGCGTGAATGGTATTTGTAAAAGTTTATGAATATTTACGATGCATACATATCGATATTTTACCTTTCTATTTTCTTTTATAAAATAAATCCCTGAATAGTAGTAGTATAATAACAGTATTAGTAGTGACGTGGAGCATTAGTTGAACATCAACGGAGAGCTTGGACACAATATTTACATACTTAATTGGATTTTACGAATAAAAGTAGCAGAATGGTATCTGGGACTAGTATAATGAAATGAGATTATAGCGCAAATAAGGGATCTAAAGTAGTGAAACTAACTAAAGATGAAGAAATAGATGAACATAACCAAAGATTTCATTTCATTTTGTCACATCGCATAGTCTGGTTACTAACTGTTTCGCTACAACAATTTCCAGAATCAATTTGAAATTGGCGACACTGTAACATTAGCAAACACGTTTACTAATGGTAAGGTTGATATGATTTGAAAAATAAATAAAGCAAAAATGTACATACACTTGTATATATTGTAGAAGTGCAGGCTGAGGAAGCAATGGAAGTTGATCATGGAACCATACGACAAAAAATATTGTCAAAAAATAAAACTCTTAAGAGAAAACTTTGTGAAAGGAACGGGTATAAAGCTGTGTGGTGAGTGTCATAAAAACACTACAATGCAACAAAACAATACTTCCTAAATTAATTGAAGAGGCAGGAGCAAAAACACAATGGGAGGAATTGAAAAATAAAGTTAATGAAGAACTTAAAAAGCTGGACAAGGGGGAGAAGGAAAAGATCAGGGATATAAAAGCGGTTTTCCCCAATGGGTAGGGTAGACCCAAAAGAGTAAATTTTCTACATTACATTTCAGTTTACTTAAAATTCAATTTAATATTTGTGTTGTCAATATACTTTCAATTTCTAATAACATGTAAATAAAAGATAGTAAGCAAAAAAAATAATGATGCCTATTCGTGTTTTTAATTATTTATCTTTGTGTCAATGAAGCATAACGATAGAAAATGGCTTAATAATACTTCAAATACGGATTCTGCCACCAGTTTAAAATACGGATTCTGCGGATCTTGAAAGATGGATGGGATGCGAAGGTGATCGAGCGAGCCTCTTTTTTGGTAACCTTTCCACAATCTTTTGAATTTTAGCAAAGTCTAGACGATCTTCTGGTCTTGCAGCCCAGCAGCTCATCAATATTTCCTGTTATAAGGTAACATCAATTATTCTACTATTAAGTTCCACTATATGCAATACGCATTGCATTTGAATAATTAGAGCTAAGTATTACCTTGACATCTCGCGAAAAGAGGGTAGGAAGTGGTTGACGAATTCCGGATCCCACTTGCCAGATTATTGCTTCTGCCGGTAGACCTTGGTAAGGCCAGTCACTTGTCAGAAGTTCATACCAAACAGTGCCAAAGGCGTATATATCAGAAGCGGTGGTAAATGGAAATTCTATGTCTTGTTTGGACACGGGTCTTAATGCCTTCATTATTTCAGGAGCCAAGTAGCACAGCCACCCTGGCGGAATGCTTAACGAATCTCCTTCCCTGTAAATCGTAAATGAATAATATATATATAATGTATTGATGGACATACGCAAAAATGTAGTTGTTATACGTTATTATTATTTAGTATATGGATACATGACAATACAAAAGTAATATTGCACTCACCTAAGCCCTTGGCACAGTTTTGTGACGCTGAATAATCCAAAATCAGTTATGACAACTTTCCCGTTTCCACTTTCGATGAAAATGTTTTTTGATTTAAGATCTTTGTGGATAATTCCTCGAGCATGTAGGTATCCCATTCCCTGAGTAATTTGAGCAGCAATGGCTGCAATACGATTCATATTGAATTTATCCTTGCGAAGATGAACGTGAGTATAGAGAGACATGCCCTTGCACATGGACGTGACAATAGCTAATCTTGGGGGTTTCATACACGCTCCCATAAACAAGACCAAGTTTTCATGACGAGTTTTGCGAAACGTAGCAACTTCTTGTCTAAACTGTTCTAGCGTTTTTTCGTTATCCAAATACATGTCCAACAACTTGATGGCTACATCACCGTGCCAGTTTCCACGATATACGGTTCCAAAATGCCCAGTTCCGATTTTATCACCAAGTTTGAGTTCATCAAATGGAATGTCCCACTCTCGATTGGAAAGCTATTAAATATATTCAACGATTTATTTAAATGAATATTTAATATTTGCATGGTTATATTAAAATATATTATAAAGATCAAACAAACCGAATTTTGTCTGGGCCAAGACCGTTCACCAGGCTCTCCATCAGAAACTTGACTGTCCTGGCTGTCAACCCTGAGCGCTAATGTTTTTTCAGAATCTGTACTTCCTGATCCTGAGGTCTGAGAAATGGTGCGATCCGAGTCATTTGACTTTTCAGTACTTGTGAGATCAATTGTGCGTTCCGACAAGGTTCGATCAATTAGCGGTCCTGAATCCAGTGACACTCCACGGTCTACATCTAGTGCGATAATAATAAATTGAAATTAGAGACCATATACTTTGTATAGAATATAATACGAAATAGATGCTGAATAAAAATATTTATTACCCGTTGGAAAGAAATGGTTACTATTATTAGAGTACGATGAGGCGGGACCTGAGTTTGGTGCAAAGAAAGGGCTCGAAGGGGTTGAACTGTTACAACTTGAAGTGTTGGAACTAGAGTCTTGACCCTGCAAACAAATATAGATTATATTCCATTACAACATTTTAACTGCTGCAATAATGTATATCACAAAAGTGCATATTTATAAATCACACAAACAAACAAAAACATACAGGGAAAGGTTGTATCATATTTCCAGGAGGGCGAGTTTTCTTTCTATCCCGTTTTCCCCAGTGAGAAGGTGATGCTGTAAAACTAGGCATAGGTCTATCTACTGGAATATAACAAGAAGCTTGTTAAAAAATTGATGAATTTATAATCTGATGCGCAACAAAATAATTCGTTAAAATATGTACCATCTTGTTTAAGATATTGTGCGAAAACGTCTATGAATTCAGTGGGAAGTCCACATGATGGTGGAACTTTAGGCTGAAACATAAAAAGTCATTGACTTTCAGTGAAAGACCAAAATTTCTCGATCACTCTTCCAAGATTTGTTTCTATATATTTCTAAAGTAGAGGTACCACAATTGGTATAGGATAAGAGTGGAAAAGTTTTGTTTATAGATTAGACTGACTTCCCTGATACCGAAGTTTTAACTACATCCAATAATATTCTAAATAATAAGTGCCTTACCTCACAGTCGCGGTGACATTTAAATTTACACTCCTTACACCGCAGACCTATGATGACTTGTTTAAAGCAGTAATCACAAGTTGTGACTTTAATCATTTTGGCAAATCTGTGTGAGATCATATGACCCATGCTTCTTGCCAACGTTGGAGTCCTTGGAGATTTAGGTACTTGAAGTGAATCTTTAATATAGTCAAAGATAAATCAATTATGATAAGATCCATTTATACTTTGTAGCTTTGTAGAAAAATGCATTTTGGAAGATAAATAAAATAAAAACAATTCTTGCTTTTGTGCGGATCCAGCTCATCTCCGATATCAATGTGGTGATGAAGGGGAGGTGACTTTATTGGGCTTGCGGAGGAAGGCGATGCATATCCACCCATGGAATTATTCACGGAGCTCACGGAGGCCGAAACCGAGCATGCATTGCTTGTTGAGGGGGTGGCAGAGGAAGGGTCCCAAGTGGACGTTGCAACCCCAGGCCCAGGTTCCGTAGGCAGTCTCTCTCGTCTCTTTCCGGCCGGCAATTGGTCCAAACTATAGCCCATAGTGATTCCGATACTCAAATTTAGCCACGGTGTAGAAAACGCATTCATTAAATTCATATCCTTCACACTTCTGGATACATTGGGTTTGGCAGTGTACAAGTGTGGACTACGACAATCATCACGTAATCGGTGACAGACGAAAGTGGAAAAACGGAACAAAGCATGCCACAAAATCATCAAGACACACACGAACATCAGAGCGAGCGAGCAGTAGTGTGCAATCAGTCAGTGCATCACAACAGGGTCGGGACAGGATCGCCACGAGAAAGAACAAACAAACATACAATACAAATAAATTAAGTTTATGGTACAATAAACTCTTGCAAGGAAACGTAAAAAGACAAGAAACATGCAACAAAGACAAGATGGATAGGAAATAGAATATCATGCCAATGTACATGTTTATTATTTGCTAAGCTAAATATTGTCCTATGTGCGAGGTCATGTCACACAATTCCCATACCCCCCAAAACAAGAAAAAGGATTCGCAAACCAACTAATGTATAGATAAAGTATGCAACGTACTTCTTGCATGAAGTGTGCACATATACTATATATATACTACATAGTACTGTGTGTGTGCAAACCAAGTTCGTGCTAAGAAGCAATAATAAAAAAAGTTTACGAAAAATTTGTGCTTGTTAAAAAAACTTACAATTGTTTCAAAGTTTTATAATTTGTTAGAAGCATGTAGAGAGAAAATCGAGCAACTTTACAACTTAATAAAGCACTACTAAGCAGACACTGATGGATGCCTCGGCAGTTGTTAATAGTTACAAGTATTGCAGCAAAACCTCTAGAAAAACTATTTTTCAATAGGGGTATTTATTTAAGAGTATAGATATTTATGTACGTAGGCCCAAGGTTCGAAATTCTTAATTTAAAAAACGTCAAACTTTTCTAGGGAGACAAATTTCAAAGTACTCCCTGAGAGGGCACCCCCACGACCTCCAGGAATACGAGGTCAAAGGATCGGCCCCCTTAGACCGTACTCTTGATTACATGGCTCAAAATATGCTGTATGTCGCATCCTTCTATCTCAAAAGGGCTCGCCACACGGGCCCTTAAATTGAACATTTTTGTTGGGCAACAACATACACATTTACTTCCATAACACTTGGAAGTACATGAGGAAAGATAGAAAAATGCAGGATCAGAAGAAACATTAATTTGCCAACAAATTGCGAGACAGGTAATGTTACTTCTAGATATGTGTAAGCAATAAAAGCTTACAACTTGAAGCAACCCATATTATTTTCAGTAGTTTCATTATACATATTACAGTGAGTTTAGTTAAGTTGTCGATTGCATTAAACTAAACTTACCTAACAAGATTGTTTTCAGATACGGACTCGATGCGATTTGCTAATTGCGACTCGTGGGACTTGGACTTTGTCAGAGAAAAACTTTCGGGCTGTAAGTTACTATTGGATGCACCAATTTGTGATAAGGGTACAGAATGCTTCTTTCCTGAAAATAATGTCAAGTATTACGTACTTATTTTTAGCCCTGACACATTAGAACGTTTTGAACTATTTTATTTTGAGCTGTACATAAAAATGGGTTATGCAATTTAACCACTATAACGTTACCTTTGACGGGAGGAGTTGAAGGTGGGGTTGGTCCATGCTCGCCACATGATGCCGGTGATGTTGATGATGGAGAAAAGACTGAGGAATTTGTAGGGGAACATGTATTAGGGTGAGATCCAGGGGAAAAGGCTGGAGAGTTTAGAGAAGAAGGGGCAATTGTGGTGACTGGGGTACAGGGTGTGGTTGAGCAAGAATTTTGCCCTGAAGTTCCTTGCCGACAATTTCCGTCCCTGAGATATTCTTCAGAAGAAACAGAACTACGAGCAGCTCGGAGACCAATATGCGGACTTGCTGATGAAGGAATTGACTCATTGTGTACTTTTTGCATATCCCAGGAATCCCAGTACAGGTCGTTCAAGTCATTATTGACGGCAGGTACGCTTGACACTTGATTTTCTTTTTGATTTCTGCTTCTTAAATCTATAATAAATATTGGTTCGTATACGTTTTTGAAATATTAATCAAATTAAGAAATAATAATAATTATTATAATGAAAAATACCAGTATATCGCTTCAAGTTCTGTAAGGCTCTGGTCAATCTTCGAGTTTCTTCATCGTTTGCATGATGTTCAGCCATTAAATTTCTAATTTCATGGTCGGACCTTTCCTTCAGGCTTTCTAAACTTGCAGCACGATTGCAGATTCCCTGTAAAAGAGAAGTAACGTTAAATTAAGTTTAATAAAATCTAATAAACTAAGGTAATGAAGTAAATTCATACTCGACTAAAAAGTTTATATATACCTGTGTCAACTTCGAGGTCAGTCCAACAACTTGAAGCCATAATCTCAAAGACCTGGTCTGAAATTCTGGAGGTAGATTTTGTGTTGAGATCATCTTTTTTGCTACTAATTGATCACTAAACATTTTCACCAGCTTCCCCTGTAAGGAAATATAAATAAATTGTAATTATAGTTAAAAGTAAGTATGGCAGTACCGTAGTAGTGAAATAGATTATTAATTTCATTACTTCTAAGGTTCGTATTTCCTGATGTGTGATTTCAGCATTGGTTGCACATTGAGTTCGAAGCCCGTCCAGCCGTTCTGCAGACAAACTTATGATAGGGTTTAGAATTTTCAACGTTTCCAAGGCCTTAGCTTCGTCAGGCGATAGAACGCCGACGTCCATATTCAACCCCCCGTCCATATCTGGCTTCATCTATGTGTGTGCGTTTTTCTTAATACCACCTCAACATTATTTTACAGCAGTTTACTCTTGTTTCACGTATATCGCCGTCGGGGTAGTTAGTATAATAACAATATATTTTGCCAGGAAATTGATATTGTAGATACAATTAAAGATTAAAATCACAATACAAAATTCGAAAACAGAAATCGTAATATTTCACAAGTCATTACGATTACACTAAACTTGTCACAAACGAACAACGAACAAGATTATTTTCTAATACGGCTGGCTAAATAGATTCCGAATAATCCATTGTCATGAAAAACACTGTGACGCGACGATTTGTTCACCAAGCAGAAAGGTATTGTACATTTGACAATTCACAGATCTGCGAAAATTTCAAAAAGTATACAATTTGCAGAATAAAATTAAAAATATTTCATTCCAATAACAGTACAAAACAAGAAGTTTGTCACTGGAACGGCAATTACAGTTGCAATAGGAGAAAATTGGAGGATAGGTCGCTTAGTATCTGAAATATTAGTTAAACCGGATATTAATTAGCATTTGTTATAAAAAATAATGTATACTGAATGACGTAATTTGTATTTGAAGAGCCTAGAATTCCACGCCTGTTATATCTGTTGCAAATTCTTGTTGATGAATCGACGCTACTCACACCTACCTATGCATGTCTTATCATCCTTCCGAACAATTAAAACTAGATAACTAATCAAGATAAGTAGTAATAGATAAGTGTTTTCCTCTTTAATAATAATAAGCAATGAGAATTTTGGCCAACATACGTTATTATTAGTTAGATAAACAAATACTATTATGCATGGTAATGTGGGTAATAGATTTCTAAACACATTTGAAGTGTTAACATTTGCTATTTTAAGAAATGTGGGTAAATTGTTATTTCGTTTTGTTAAAAACGATAAACGAAAATTCAACTCTCTTGCTTCACTCGTAATTCATAATTACATATGTTCAATACAGTTTACACTACGATGGCCGAGTTTTTACTTATATAAGACCAAACGTAAACAACACTTTAATTTAATGTCTTATTGTCTAGAGTTCTTGAAAAGTATAAACTTCAGTCCACCAGCCAATTTAACAGCATTATATATTTGCATAACTGACGTCTAATGTATGTATGTATGTATAACAACATTAAACCACCCATTCCTTCCTTCCACACTCTTTCTCTCTGTCCTCCCGTCCTCCTAACAGTTCATTTAACTCTAACCCTAATATATGCAACTAACTAATCAATAATTAGTAATTAAATGAGATAAACAAAATTTCGAGTCCTAAATAGAACCTGTAAACCCTGCCTGAATATAGAAACTCAGCTCTGGAAAATGAATTTGACTCGACTAATAATTTGTAATTCGGTCCTCCTTTCCCTACGACACCTCACAACCTACTAATTCCCTTTGATACGTCTCACTCTGCATATATAATCCTTCTCTCCATCCATCCACGAAATAAATTGATGTGAAAACACCACCCAGAGGATTGTTTTTCCAAGAAATCACTAAAAGTTCAAAGTTTACAGTACCTTCATTGGGATATCAACAGCAAAGGAAACTGCGAACTTTGCTCGCAAATTGCTTGAAACTTGCACTTCACTCGCTCAGCAGGACAAAACAAATTAGAGAAAAGCACCCAATTTGCGAATGTAAAAGGCTATTAGATTTTGTACAAATAATAATTTAATAGTTTTTCTCGAAACTCTGTTGGAAGCTGAGTGAGCGAGCGAGTAGTATTTCTTTCGTTGAGTGGGCTCTCTCCTTCTCTCTCTATCTGTTTACCCCTGTCGTCGCGACGGTTTCTGGTGGTGGTGGTTTGGTTTCCCAGTTTTTGCTCTTATGAGAGAAGAATCTGCAGCAGAAGAAAAGAGGCGAAAATGTTGACTGGCTGATCTCTCGCTTTCTTTCTGCTGAGGAGAAAAGAGAAAGGAGGCATTTAGCTGGGTGGGCTTTATTCCATTCTAAACTTTGAGTGAGTAATATGCCTGACTTGAAACTTCTCTCTCTCTCTTGCTCCCATATTATTACACTCTTGGTTGATTAATATGCCCTGGCATGAGAGAAAGGCAAAGAGAGAGAGAGAGAGTTTGAAGCAGTGGTTCAATTTCTGCGAAATGTTGATGATTATCCTTCTTGTTCTTGTGTCCCCGAGGTTTTGGCAAACATTTAAATCGAAATGGAAAAGCTGTTGGCAAAACTTTCTTCTTTGTGAAGCCATCTACAATATTGCTTTCGCCATGTTTTACTTGTGGTGTAGAGCGTCGGGGGAAGGTGACATGAAATTCAGAAAACTTGATCAAATTATATGGTTTCCTCGTCATGTATTTAGTGAAATCGTTGGCGTCATTATTCTGATGACCGTGAAATACTGGCGCATGCAGATTCAGGGTCATTTGGGGAGAAAATAGAAAAATAAAACTGATGAACGACGCGTGCATGAGGGCGACAGCGTCATGACGATGGCTGGCTGGCTGGCTTGTCTTTCTTCTTGGAACTAAATTTTAAAGATTTGCACTCTTTTTAACTCTCCGAATTGTACTTGGAATAGTTCTTGTACCATTAAGTCATCAAGCATAATGGTGTAGTACATGGTATTTACTCGTTTAGTGGGGAGGAATGGCTTCCTAGAACAGAGAGAAAGACACTGCAACTGCATGAATTTGAGCACACATATTATTGTCAGAAGACGAAGAGAAAGCAGAGTTCTATTCACACTTTCACCAACAACCATCCCAACATAATGTACGTGTGTATATATAGAATGGATGGCCGCACACAGCCCGAGGTATGCCGTCTTTTAAATGTTAAAGGAGGATGCGACGTCGCTGTCCTTGCCTTTTGCTACCCAGGCAGAAGAGGAGAGAAAATAAGACCATCATCAAGAACGACTATTATCATCACCCAGGGTATAGTTTAGTTAGGTCATACATTTCACTTCACTCCTCGCCATATCGCCACCATCATCACCTTGCTCATTCTCTAGCTTAAAGATATTGACTTTGAATGAGGATTTGTCGATTCGGGAGAAGTAGAAATTAATTACATGACTTTTTCTCTCTCTTCTTGAAGCACTCCGACACTAACTTTGACCTTCTGCTGCAGCTTTCAGCCCTGCCTGAGACGTAGTAGTAAATATGAAACCGTCGTAATCTTTCTATTTATGAAATGTAATTGAATTTTTCCAATAATGATATAATGAAACCCTTCAACAACATAATTTATTTCTTACTTATTCCCTTTTCAATAAGATGTTATTTTTCATGCATGCACGTGTACGCCTTGTGACTTTCTTTTCCATAATATATAACTCGAATCCAAGTCATTTTTGATTCCTTCTTGTGCAGGATTAGTTGTTTAACGTGGAAACTGCTATTCAACGAACGTGAGGAGTCCTGGAAATTAAATGTGAGAGGAGGAAGAAAGGAGAAAGTTGAAGGTCGGATGAGGAGAAAGTTAGAGAGAGAGAAGCCCTTCGTGCAGAGATCACATTATGCGAATCCCTTGTGTGCCCCAACTTGCATCGCGGGCATGTTGAGAAATCAAGTAAAGTTGCTATTATTTTCTGACAGTCAATTAACGTTTGAGAAGAGGTAACTTGTACAGCAAATTAGAAAATAAAGTTATCCTTTTAGTTTATCCTTTTTGCATACCAAACCGGGGGCCAGTCCTTTCAGGTAAGGTGCATGTGGCGGTTTATTACTAAGACTAGAATTAATAATTACTTCTTTACTTGGTTAGTTTTACTTCTGTCGAATGAAACATGCAGATTTTGTAGACTAAATACGAGAGAGTAAAAAAGAAATTTATACAACTTCAACAGTTATTCAATACAAGCACTTGTTTATTTATTATAGATCAATCAATGGAATTTCATATTTGGCATAGCTTGGTCTATATTAGTCTATAATGGGTGGCCCCTTTGATCTGACCTTTCTTGCGGGAGGATGAATATTTTACAAATTTATTTTTATGCCGAGATTTTTCTACTTGATGGTGCTATCCACTAATGTCAACAAGGAGCTCTACTATTGAATCGTCCCTGTCGATGACAACTCTATATGAATCTTGAAATGTGAGAAAATGGAGACTCCAGTGTGTTCGCCTGTGCCAAATGTGGCGATGAATCAGACACCTCTACCTTCCGCAGCAGTGGGTTTCATTCTTTTGAATAATGGTTCCCTATTTTCCTTCGGATTACTACCTCCGTCTGTGGAAGCTAGAGCTGCTCCAGGTAAGATACATATACTATTTATTTGATGTGGATGGGATGATGGGGATGTGCTTAGTTGGAGAATTATATGCGGTTATAAAATATCATTTTGTACATGGTATTTACTTAGGTCCTGATGAATGGAATGAGATTAAAATATGTCCTCCGTTTACTGTACTTGCGCTTCCACCTACCAAACTGGCCATATGCCCTGCAGATTTTTGCAATGATAAAGTAAAGTCTTATGAATCCCATGCGAGAAAGCATCTGAGTCTGATACTGGCAGAGCAACGCAAGACGACAAGACTGAATGGAAACTGTGATTTCCCGTCATCCCTAAAATTTGGATACTACTGTAATGATGGCGATTGCTATGCTGGGCTTCTCATGTTGGACCAAAGTCGTGGGTTTAATCGAATGAAGTACCTGAAACAAGTGAGACATTAGTTGAGAATACTTCAAATGCACTATGAGAATTTAGGACACTTATTGGGTATATGTTTATTTAATTTTTTACAGCATTATTTGAAAGTTCACGCTCCTAGAACTTTTGCATGCTCCAATTGTAGTAAATGCTTCGCGTCACTGGGACTTTTGGGGGGTCACATAAAGAATTGCGGAAATTCATTCGAATGCTCTACATGTCAAAAGCAATATAATACATTGGAAGCCCTACAAACTCATTGTCGACGACACAATCATTCCACGGATTATAGCAAATATAAAGATTTTATAGAGTAAGTTAATTTATTTAAAAGGAAAAAGTTGCGTGTGGTAGTGATATATAGGATTTTGTGTAATTATTATAATAAATGAATTGTTTTGTCCAACAGAAATGCAAAAAATGAAATTTCTTCTATTCGAAAAGCGGAGAAAGATCTTAAACAGAAAGGTAAACCAGAACCGTTACCTGTTCAAGTGATTGTTCCTCGTCCGAAAACTATTACCTGTGGACCGGGTGGTACTCCTAGTCACGTTGTCTGGACCTATGACTGCGGAATAGACGCTCCCATGGTGAAGTCTGAAACTTGCACACAAACGGAAACTGAGATTAAACCACTAGATTTATTTTCGTCATCTAAACCAAATAACCCAACTAGTCGAGTAATTAGACGAAAGAGATCAGCGGAAACGCAAACGGGTAAAATGAAGCTCAAAGTATCCACAGAAGCTCAGACGCTTAATGTAACAAAAAGAAGAAGGACTTCCAAAAAACAAATTGCAGTTGAAGCAGAAACTCAATGTTCATCTGCTCCTGCTATCAATTCACGCAGCGATTCTGACGAAATCAGTACACCAGATAATATTTTCCTGGATGCCGGAGTAATATTTCTTCCTCCTTCTGAAACTCCAGATTCTCCTGATGAACTGTATCATAGCTCGAATAGTGGAGGAGGAATTTCTCTGCCAGCGTTAATGGCAATGGTTGGAATTGTTGGAGATTCTATTGAAATAGTTCCTGACCATGAACAAGAATTAATGGACATTACAACAAATAGTGGCATTATTCCCGTTGCATCTGCACCGTCAGCCGTTGTTAATGTGCTAGACCAACAATTTGAAGTTGGAGTGAACGGCTACACAACTTCACCCCCCACATCCGAAGTTTGCGTCGGATTCGACGAAGCTTTTGATCTTGAAGACTACTTGCGTTTTGAGCTCACTCGCGAAACTCAAACAGATTCGTCACTCCTAGGATTGAATATTCCAGAGCCTGACTTGACGAGTCTTATCAACAGTTTTGTAGCAGTTTCTGCAGCTGAGACCCAAACCTCATTTTTCGGCACAGAGTCAGAGGACAACCCTGCATCAAGAAATTTGAATATTCTATCAACAAGCTATCCTGAACGTTACGCCCCAGGCAACATTTACGATGAAAACTATTCTCGTCGCTTTGAAGATTCTTTCGTAAAGCTTACGCAAGACCTGAACTCACATAATAGTCCCACCTATTTGGAAACTATTGATGGTGAAACTCAAACCAGCTTTCCTGCGAATGGTGAGCTTTTTCAAAACATGGACAACATGTTTCTTTCCCTGTTCAACGACTCGACAAGTTTAATTACAGATGAAGAAGCTGCATCACGTGGATCACACCTGCGATTTTAAATTCCTCAAGAGAACACATTTTAATACTTGTGTTACTCACTCCTGCATTTTCAAGTATTATTAATATTACTCCCCCAGCCATTTAATTGCATTCAATTAATTAAGCTATTTAATTCAGATATGCAATATATAAACCAACAAGTAGATAGCTAAATAGACATTAGTCAGTGAAAGCAAACCACCGAACTCATGAAACCGTAGGTACAATCTCCGCTCTAGTTGATGGAACATTATATACTCTCTCATTGTTGTGAATAGATCGCATTTATAATTAATAGTAAATAGCTGGAAATGATAATATCCATTCAAATTCAGGCAAAAAGTCTGTCAGGAGGCCTGCTTAATATGTATTTTCTCTTTATCTGCATGGGGGAAATAGAGTTAACAATGAGTAGATACAGTAACCCCAAGATATTATTTTCCCACATTCAGTATTTGTTTTCTGTAGTTGTTGTATTATTTTTTTTACATATTATATGTAAAATGTAATAATCTTATTTGTCACCCTTTGTTCTTTACCATGTTGAT
This sequence comes from Folsomia candida, assembly GCF_002217175.1. Taxonomy (NCBI): domain Eukaryota; kingdom Metazoa; phylum Arthropoda; class Collembola; order Entomobryomorpha; family Isotomidae; genus Folsomia; species Folsomia candida. Next base: position 4,459,037 of record NW_019091198.1, read on the forward strand.
CCAACCAATACACCAGTAAGTATTATTACGATTTAGTTACCTATTTATTAATTTATATTGCTGTTCTCATTCTACTAGTAAAGTGGCATTTATTTAAATATATTTATTACTTTTAACCAATATGATATTTCGATGCAAGGTTTCTTTGTACTGCTAAACCACATACATATATATTATGCAAATGCTTTTACCAGTTATTTATCATTACTCTCTATAATCAATTTAAATTTTCTCCTAAAATCCAACATTTCGTGTAGGAAACGTTGGATTTTCAAAATTTTAGTTATAATCAGAGAAATTAAAGAAGTACCAAAAATGTAAAGTTATGTTGAAAGAAATATGAGAAAAAACGTGTTGAATCCTGGCATAAAAAAATAAATGGTGAATGATTTTCATGACGTTTTGTCAAGCTCTGTACGTTTTCTCATACATCTGGTGCCTAAGTGCCTAGGTGCCCTTTTAGTTCCTCCTGTGGTTTTTTGCAACAATGATGTTCCTTCCATAAGGAGAGAAGTCTCTCGTAGTCAGTGTTTCTGCTGTTAAAAAACACCTGCACAAAATTAGTGCATAAAAATGTTTTTATGCGTTTAATAACACCCACCAAAAATCCGGAAAAGTGCACAAAATGCACAAAAATGCACAAAAATAATTTAGCTGATTACCATGCAGCAACGCTGAATATTTAAGATAATGGACGAATGCTAAGCTATTTTACGATGTTTTTCAACAATATTAGCACTGTAAAACAATTTTCTAATATTTGGAATTTAAAAATACTTTTCGTAATTTCCGACTTGATAAAATTTTGATTGTTAGAAAATGACAATGCTCAATTATTGTTGAGCGTATATAAAAGTGAAATGTGAAATTAGCGGCATTCTGCCTCGATATTTATTTTTATGCATTTTTGTGCATTTTTGTGCATTTTATGCATTTTTGTGCATTTTATGCATTTTTGTGCATTTTATGCACTATGCATGCACAAAAATAATTTTGTGCGCACAAAAAGAAACACTGCTCGTAGTTTTCTGGAACCCGTTTTATTAGCGGGAAGGCTCCCACCTCTTCTTTCTCTCCTCAGCTTTTTTTTTGGAGCCACAAGTTTTGAGCGATAGACGAGGCAAGCAGGGAAGCACTCGCACTCACTTACATATTTTATTTATCAAGAAGCGGCCGGAATGTGTATCTCAATTCTTTCTCCCACAAAAAGAAAACTGATTTTGGTTCCCGTTGCCGTGAGACCGATGATGATGATGAGAATATTGTAAGAGAAGCAGAAAAGTAATCAGTAGTAGTCGAGAAGCGTTTCAGTTCCCTCCGCTTCTTCCCACCACGAGTCAACTCATCTTCTCTTCTTCAGTTCATCATCCGCTCGTGGTCCTCCATCGAGTAGTCAGTCAGGGAAAGTGTCAAAGTTTCCTTGTTGGTGGTAACTTATCGTCGACTGGGGTCGGGTGGGGGAGGAGTAGTCGTCGCCGTCGTCATCGTCGTCATCTGTCCTCGTTTCGAGAAGAAGACCGGGTAGGATTCGTTTTGGGGTCATTCCGAACTAGCAACCTGGTCGCTAAAGTACAATGAACTTGAAGTAGCAAGCAGCAGGCAGAGAGCAAGGGTAGGCAATAGGCTAGGAAAAGTATTGTCTGGGCGGAGGTGGATGAGGAGGTCAGAGGCGCTCAATTCCTGATATAAACAAGACTGAAACGGAGAAAGAAGGAGGTCATCATGGTGAAGAAAAAGCCTACAGCCACAGCCTTGAAATTAAACGGCACGACAAGTGTCATGAAGAAGGACCTGATAAAGTTTGTAAGTTGTTTTTTAATAGTTACTGAAGGTGCAATGATGTTTATGAAAGTTAGAGTTGATTTGACTTTTGTTTGGTGGAACCTCATGCTAATTATTATGTTGTTTTTGCAGCTAAAAAGTCATCCTAAACTGGCTAATTGTAAATTAGAAGATCTAGGAAACAGCAATGGGATTGGAAGACTGATTTGGGCTCGGAATCCGGGGTCAGTTTATTGGCCGGCTCTTATCGCCAGTTTTGAGGATAAACCAGGTAGGTGTAGTAGTGAATAGTTTGATTAATTGTGTACATTGTGTATCATATGGTGTTAAAAAAAATTGTAATTGTGATAGGTGACGTACCAGCAGGAACGATATCAGGTTCAATGATGCCGGATGATTATAGATCCGTCGTGTTTCTTGAGACGGCCTTTAGAATTGCAGTCCTCCAATGGAAAGACATTATCCTGGTGGATGAAAATAATTTTGATGAACAAGTGGAGCTTATTTACCAGCTAAATATCAATATAATCAAAAGGACTTGGCGAAGGGAGAAGCCTTACAAAGATGCTGTACAATTATTGAAGGAATTTATATCGCTGGATATAACCCTCAGACAGGCGCACGCTTTTCAATTAAGTTTGGAACATAAACATAGAATAGCACTCTTGAAGCCGCGGAAATCTGAATCTAAGGTCAAAGTTGAAGATGTCGAAACTGAAAACAATCTTCAAAAGGTATTATAATTAATTACAGTGGTTAATGCCTCCTTTGTAGCATGACTGATGACATGTACAAAAATATAGGATGATTTACAAAATTTATTTGTTATTATTATCACAGGTCAAGAAAAGACACTCGGATGCGTATGGCTTAAGACCTTCCATTCCACCTACTGTTATTACCCTAGATGACACTGATTCAGTTATAAATGGGTCCAGCAGTCATACAGACAATAGAGGTGCTAGGAATATTGACACACCATCTCCTTCTGTATCCTCCGTTTCTGAAACTTTATCGGACGTTAGTCGCAAACACAAACAGCGACCGAAAGGTAAGCTTACATTAGTTGTTGACACGTTACATACGTATCAGACATCAGACATTTTGAAAAATCAACCTTTAATATTTTTATTGTTACAGTGGGAGGTGAGTGGGACCTGGGCTATAGTGAAACCCCGCTATCATTGGCATAAAGTCAATTTATTTGGTAAATTTAAATTTAATGTTAATTAAACATTCCATCTTGCAGGTTTCCCCATGAAAGAGTATGTAGAAAAGCGATTTATGAGTATGGATAAAAGTTTAAAGTTTGTAAATAACGTTGGATGGAAATGTGCCGAGTGCCTTGATTCGATCATCCCTGGTGAACAGGTGTATTGTCATGACTTGCCTCATCATTCAGAGTGCCTTATCTCTGTGTTTAAGAATTCAAAAGGTTAGTTGTTATTTATTTGCGTCTTGTTTAATACTTTGTAATTGGTGAAATATGTATATTACTAAGGAACGCTGAATAAATATATAAATGTCTTTCTAATCGTTATTTGTTTCATAGATGGATCCACTATGGAACAACTCAAGTGCAAGTGCTGTGCAGAACAGGCTTGCTATATATGTAAGATGACTTCTATCGAAGATGAGAAATCCGCGAGCAAGTGTTCTAAATGTGAATTGAGGTATCATCGGCGATGTTTGTTGGGCTGGCCTCAATCCATTGTTCAAGGATCTTATGGTCCAATCACATGCCCCATCCATTTTTGCCACACTTGCGTCGGTGAACATTACGTTCTTCGGAAGGTTCGAAATATCAAAGCTTTCTCCAAGGACAGCCGATTTCGATGCCTTCAGTGTCCTACAACATATCACAAACGTGAGATATTTATTTATCTATTATTTAAATTTTAAACCGTGTGTACATCTTTTCATTCTAGTTAGTTGAAGAAATTGCCATGCATAATTACTGTAGTCATATTTTTTCAGCACATTGCCTTCCTGCTGGGTGTGGAGAAGAGTTGTCTGGGAGGGACTTTGTAATATGCCCTAAACATGTTCTACCAACTCTGAAAATACTTCAACGACGTTTTGGGTGTCTAACTTGTGGTAAAAGTAAGTCAAGTCAGTTTATTTTATAATCAATTAAAGTTAGCCACTTCATCAATTAACTGACCAATATTAAATCTAATCATTAGACTTGAAGGCAACTGATGAAAATCGAGTTGATTGTCACCTCTGTCTTCAAGTATTTCATCCAGAATGTGTTGGATATAGCGAGGAACACATTAAAAATGGGATATCGCTCAAGACGTTTGGACGAGATTACAAATGTAGCTCTTGTTTTTGGGGACTTTTCCCACTATACGGCCAACCGGTGTGGTTTCAGCAACCTGGGAACAAGTCAGTTTACATTTTTATGCTTAAAATAGACTTAAAATTTATCAACCACTTTAATTTAGTAATTTATGAAATTGCGTCTTTCAGATTTTGGCCTGCTCGAACTTTATTTCCTCGGGAATCGTCCGGTCGCTATGATTTTTGCAAAGGTCGAGAGTTAGGACTTCACTCTATAAAATATTTTGGCTCAGACCAGTCTTATTACGACAAAGCAAGTCGAACGTCCCCGTTATCACTCGCCACTGTCAAGCTGTTCACAGTAAGAAATTACTGCTAAATTTCTGATTTGCTAAAATTACTTTGGTCATTAATTTTATTATTAATTACTATTACCTTGCTTTGTAGACGGTTAAAGTATATGAAGAACAAAATCTAAAGGTGAAATCAGCGTTTGATGAAGCCGGATTTTATGCAACTCTACTGGACGAAATGAGGGATAAATTGTTACCTGAGGTGAGTTAAACTAAACGCTAGCAGGATGAAAATTATTAGGATGTATAAATATTAACTAGTTTTGATATTTGTTTCTAGCCCGAGCCTATCTACAAGCGGATAGATCGAAATATCTATCGCAATTCTGTAAACACAACAAAGAAGAATCACGATAACATGTCTTGCTACTGTGGAGACGCTAAGAATGAAAGTCCAGTATGTACTCCCAATTCTGGCTGTCATAATAGGTTTGTAATAGTTTTTTTTGCATACTAATATACCTTAGAATTAGTTAAAATGGAAACGTTGCTGACTAATACAACAATAATATATTGATTTGTTCATGTATTTAATTTTTCAGAGACACAGCAATTGAATGCAATGACGACAACTGCTCCGGGGGAGACCGGTGTGAAAACAGAATGTTTACTCAAAACAAAAAAGACTACTCGGAAAACACACAACAGTTTTTGACTCCTGGGAAAGGATGGGCTGTGAAGGCTTTGAAGGACTTTAAAGAAGGGGACTTTGTCATTGAATACTGCGGAGAAATTATTAACAATGCGGAAATGCAGTATCGAGCAAATCGAAAGACAGAAGAAGACCCTCTCTATATTCTTGAAATTGATAAGCATACCTTCATCGACGCAGAATTCTGTGGCAATATATCTCGTTTGATTAATCACTCTTGTAAGTTTGTTAAAAATGTTTGGGTGACGGAAATTTTTGACCTTACACTTTTGAACTACTTTATTTCTATATCCAGGCAAGGGGTTACCTATTGCCTATATTTATAATTGTGTATGTATTTTTACAGGTGAGCCGAACTGTCAAATTGAAAAGTACACATCTGAAGGGAAACCAGTCGTGGGGGTGTTTGCTCGCACTAGTATAGCCAAATATGAAGAACTAACCTTTGATTATGCATATGGAAACAACAGCTCTGCTCCATTTCGTTGTCATTGTGGAACATTGAGTTGTCGAGGATATATTGGAAAACAAGTAGCTCTTTCAGAATTAGAAGTTGTGGACATTATCAACCCAGAACTAGAACGATATGATAAAGAGTGCGCTAAATGCTTCTTTGGTGGTCATGTTCTATGCTGCGATTACGAAGACTGCTACAAAGTTTACCACAAGTCGTGTGCCGGGCTAAACAAAGAGCCTAACGATGAGTGGTTTTGCCCTGATCACGATGTCCGTCCGGCTAAAGCAAAAAATAAGAAACGCAAGGCGACAAGTAGAATCGCCGGTGGTCCTCCCACCAAAAAAATTCTTTTACACACGTCTTCCGATGTAAATCAAAATGGAAGAGTACAGAGTAAAGTTGTCCCCATTTTCCAAAAACAACGAACAACACCAACAACGCGGAAGTGAAGTGACTGCTCTAATCGCGTCCCCTTCATATACATACTCTACACATCACGTCCCATCCAATCGAATAAATTATTGGTGATAGCTTTTTCGTCTTACTATTTATATTAAAAATAGATGTACTGCCAACTAATTATCTTTAGTCTACTAATGATCTGGTAACTTTATAGAATTACAATTCTTACCATGTATATAATTATACTATATAATTATAATATCCATTGTGTTGGTGTATCTGTCGTGAGTCTCACTCACACCTTGTTTAATTACCTCATTAATGTTGGTTATTTTTAGTATTTATTTATTGTATTTTATACATGTAGACAAGGTTAGAATATCGGTGATGGGTGTTTCGTATATTATTTCGTATGTGTGTTGTTTTAATCGCTATTTTTATATTTAAATGTTGCCAACGATTACCTACATATGTATATGTATTCGTTGTGTGTATTATCCTTTGCAGACATACTACAAAAATCCCGAAGTTTTACCGTGTCAATTAAATCTGCTCTGATTATTGCTGTTCTATTCACTTAAGCGTATCAGAAATAAAATTCCAAGTTTTATAAGTCATTTTAAAACCATTTTGGTTGTTTACTTATACGTTGTCACTTTTTTTACTGGATCGGAATATTAAACAAAACATACATTTCTGAATAATATTTAGGAATATAATATAATATATAGAGTTGATGGTGTTTCAGAAACAATGAACAACTCTCATTACATAAACTCCATCTCCCTACTTAGTAACTTTGTAAAGAGAAAATGACCGTGAGGCCGACTCGGAAGCATAATGGTTGAATATATAATTCTACGTTTGCAATATACTTAGTAAGTTTGTTCACAAATTCCGTACTTGTGGAGTACACCACGCCTCATAATTTCGTAAAAATAATACTTTCCTACTCCTAACAAGGTATATAGCATTATTGTTGAATAATTGTGTATCGTCGGGTTCTTGTACATATATAATGCAAATATTTACACGTATATATTTCTGGGCTAGGATTATACATGGCATAAAAATGGGTGAGGTTCCAGCTCTCTCTATCTCGATATATATATTTATACATAGTAATTATAATATCCTTTTTAATCGCTTTCGTATATAACATAAAATAATAATGGCCTCTTCATTCTGATAAATAACAAACATTTGACATCTCTCTGTAAAGTCTTTCACATGTATTCTTCTATAATTGAGCGACATATATATATATACGTATTTATCTACCTACCTATCAAGTATTAAAAGGAAAGAACGTGAGGAAATAATATAATATTTTATAGAATAGTATTTTTGAGGGAGTTAGACAAAGCTGTATGTGTTTTCTACAGCTCTGCTGGTACCACCGGACGCTTGTTCACGTTGAAGTCGTTCCATTGACTCGGTCCTTGTTCGCACAGATCCATTGTGAGTCGTCACTTGCTGTCGTTAATACAAGGATATTCAAGTAAATAATTGCTAGCAAAAAAAAAATGAATCCTGTAAGACAATTGCTTTAATGTGAGACGTACCATCTGCATGTCGGGCAACATTGGAGGCCGAGAACGGTCTCCACCCGGCTGTTGCAATTGAGTCAATCCCCTTAAGGATGGTAAAGCCACAACGAATTCTGTTAACGTGACATCAGACGTACCCCCTGACTCCAGAGGAATTGGTTGGATTCGAAAATGCTCAAGCATATCGAACACTGACTGGAACCACAAATGTTGTACTCTACATTGCCCTTCGGGACTCAGGGTCATTCGCAAGTGCTAAACAATAACCACAGTAAAATCATGTTATACCTATTTATATCATATAAATCTAAAGCTAGATGACTGGAGCGGAACTTAATAGTTTGAGTTGTGAGGCATACCTTTGCTTTTCCTTGAAAATTAAACGTTAGAACAAACTCTCCAAGTCTGGTTTCACTTTGCCGAACCAAAAAAGTCCCATGACCATCAGCGTCTTCTTGTAACACAAGCCGTGCTGCCTCAGACCTGGATAGCGTGCCGTGAAACCAAGGATATTCTTGAAGTGTGGAGTAAATATCTCGAGCGGGGGCTTGATCATTTTCAGTGATTCCATTCGTTATGCCGCTTGCACCTCCTGCTGCTGCCACTCGGGGTTCGGAACTTGCACCATTTAAGCCTAAGTGGTAAATAATAAAAGTTTGGATTAATGACAACGTTACAATTTGAAGAGTATTAATTGTTCTTACTATTTGTGCTGGATGAGCGAACAGGATTGTCACGAGATTGCTGAAGTAGTCGTGGTGGAAGTGTAGGAGCATTGGGGGTTCCTCCTGAAGAAGAGCTCGCATTGAGTGGATTGGCTCCGACTTCCTCCCCCTCCCCCACGTGAGATCCCCCAGACTGGGAAATAGTTTGACTCTGACTCCCATGTCTTTCCGCATCCAAGTGTGCTTTCATCGAGTACTTGATGGTGGTTAACCAAGACTTCATATCTTCAGTGTCAGTTGCTGGAATCAGTAAATAAATTTAGTTTGAATAATCATTGGGGTCTATTCATATTTGTTTTTGAATTATAAATACGTCGAGGACTTACCCTCAATCACATATTCCATATTGTTTTCAGCCTTCAAAACAAAAGTGTTTTCTCGGTCTGGCATTTCTAGTGCTAGAAATTATATACAATTAAAGTATTACATATGCAATTAAAAATTAAAATGGGGGAATTGATTCTTGTTCACCACTACTCATAGACAATGCGAATTATGAATAATCTACGAATAATCTACTCATAGACATTATGATGACGGGAAGAGAGATTATAGTCGAGAAGCGTCAGCTCAGCACTATTTCTACTGAAGTTAAGTTCATGGTGCCAATCTACAAGACAGTGATGGTTGGGAAGAAGGAGCGTCAAGTTTTAGATTTTGATCAGATGAAAAAAATGGGTATTCAAAAGAAGGTCTGCGAGAAAGTTGTTATTAATTGGATTTAGCATATTTGTTGTACAAACTGTTTGACGTTGGGGATTGCAGTCTTTTGAAAGTAACGAATAAAATTTTGTTTATTTACCTGTAGTCTCACGAGCTTCCGTTATCAGGAAGCAAAACACCCCCGATCTTGGTTTGACTGACTGGAAAGCATAGATGAGAATCAATATAAAACATTTTCCCTTACAAATGAACATATACTAATTTGATGGTGTTACCACCTTTGGAGGAGAGTAAAATTCCAACTGAAATTCAAATTACAAAATTAGTTATTTGTTAGTGAACTTATTGTCAATCTCGGCATAATAGTTTTTCAATGTAAATGTCAATAGAAGGACAATTTACGATAAAAGAATAAATGGAAAATCAAATTCCAACTTACCATGTACCCCCCAACAGTTTTGACTAAACAAAGACGACATTTTTCCCACTTTTGAGTTCCATCCAGATTTTCTCCACTTAAGTAATGAACCGTCCCTTCTTTCATGGATTCAACAACTATTTTGGCTAATTTGGCTTTCGAGTGTTTATCCTGCTTAGACCTTAGATCCCCTGTGCTGAGCTGAACTTCGTCTGACATTTGTTTGTGAAAGAACCGACCTTTACGAAAACCTTTGAAGGACAACCTAGGGAAATGAAAATGAAATAAATAACATCCTCTTGTATAATAAAACATAAATAAATGATTAAGAATAAATTATTTATTTTATTTGTTCCCACACCTTCTGTAAAACGGTTTTCTAGGAGCTTGCGACGTCGTGGGAATGGAAGGCTCGGCATCAGACAAAATATCTTCCCCTTCACGGTTTTGAGACTGTTCACTGTTTGTTGAGAGGGACTTCTGATGACTATGACTGGTTTCACCATTTGTGGCAGTATTATTGTTGTGATGGCCATTTCGCTGACAATGTCCCTTCAGTACAGGTAGAGAATAAGTGTCATTAGCACCCCCTTGCAAAATTTCAGACTCCAAATGATGTGTAAATACTTCAACGAAGCGTCGTATGAGATCATTCGCTTGATTTTGCGACTGTGAGACTCCTCCGTTCGTGGATGGATTTGTTGTTGGATCTATAATTGCAGAAGAAGGAGACGCCGAATCTGTGGGCGAGGTAGACACCATTTCAGGGTAGTGGGTCATTAAAAGTGTGGCCACGTCGACAGCCGTAGCCTTTGCCGTCTCGTCACACCAACCAATCCATTCCGACTCCATGGCCATTCCTTGTACTGTGTTGTAATGAATTTTTGTCGTCACTAGTGTCACCCTACTAGTGGTTTAGTAGTGTAAATTTCATGACTATCTATTCACCAGGATTTGAGAACTATTTGAAATTTGGCACGATTAAACAGAAATGTTTACGACTTTTTCCACCATGTTACTACGTGAATGCATTATTCCAACCTCAAAATTTATTAATCTGTAAAAGCAAAAAAATATAATTAATTTCAATTCTAGCTAAACCAACTAACAATTTCATTTCTCGTACAAAGTGTCCTTATTTATATATACGCACTTGTTCATAAACCATTGAAGGGTTCCAATTTCCTTATCGTATCCAATCCAGTATAAGCTTGGTAGAAATTTGCTCCATGTTTACCAGCTGAATCTCGTCATCTGCGAATTAAATCAGAGTTTAATATTTTGTATTGACTAAAATCAGTTTCAACATGTATATGTCAATATACGAATCATCAAGCACCCAAAGTAGCCCAATCTTACTATTTCTAAAATGATCTAGATATTTCATACCAAGAACTCTTATGTTTACACATTCTTTAATAAAACTTAAACAAACACGACGGTGTGGACGTTGATTGACTACTGCTTTCGCAAAATCCTCGTAAAAATAAACCAACTTGCACCATCACTCATACAAAACAAATAATGCATTAATTTTATATCGACTAACGAAATATTTCTAAATTCTATCCATCCAAGTCCCTTATTTCTTACTAAACTCCTTCAACCTCAACGAAATTCAGTCCAGAAATTAATTCCCATATATTTTATTCAACTCTCCAGTTTTTAGACAATTTATATACTTTATATCCTTTATATGGCTTGAAAACAAGAACATTTACTTCTCCTATTGTACACAAGGAATGCTTACCGATTTTGTTATCTGGTCTGATTCCGAGCTTTATCGGAGAAGAAGAACTAATAAGAACCCATCCGGATTAAGATAAGGTTTTTTGACGATGTTCTGCTGCATCATTACAAAAAAGTGTGGATTTGACGGTGTTGTTTGCTACAAAGCATGTCGTCGTTATGATTCTCGTATTCCGTCCGACCCAGCATCCATCCATCCATCCCATCAGCCAGCCAGCTTTCTTCCTCTCCTCTCCGTCTTCGTCTTCAATAACATTCATTCCCTTGTCCAGCAGCACTATGTACTTTTATTACATAACTCGTTCCAGAGCAGCAGCAGCAAAGCAACTGTGGAGTAAGTAGTTGACTGAACTCGTTTAGGATCCAATAAAAAAATCAGTGCTTCTTCTTCGTCTTGTTTTACGTAACTGGATCATCATAATAACATCGTAGAAGAAGCTGATGGATCGATGGATGCACGGTGTCTGTCTGTATTTCTGTAGGTCGAAGAACGCGCCCAGTCTTCCACGTTTTTTATGACTTGGATGGACGGACTTACATGAACAATTACATGAGTTATGGAATATGATATGCATAAAGTGATTAACTTGGAGTTGTAATTGATGAAAGAATAAAAGACGATGAGATGAGACTATGTATTTATGTATACATAGTAGAATTGCGAAAATGAAGGTGATGATGATGAAGGTGAGGCAGGATGAGATATGCATGCAAAAGAAGTAATCTCAAATTCCCACGCCATGGTTGAGATTCAATTGAAAAACTTTTAAAAACAATTGTTTATGAAATCGTGTTTGCGTTTTATTTCATTACCTGAAAATTTTTTCATACTTTCTTTTTTCCATAAACAGTCTGCTTAAAATGCGAGGGAAAGCGAGAGGGACAATTTGGTTTCGAGTTTAAAATAGTGTCAGAAAATATGATTTTTCATATTAAAAGTTTACTACCCATGAAAGGTTTGTCAAAATAGTTGAAATATTTGTGTAAGTCAGATCCCCGATACCGACAAGTTTAAAAAAGCAGCAGCGACTCGTTGCTATAAACGTGGTCAATCAAGGCCTTGAGGAACAACATTTTTTTCTTCCGAATGGAGCAGCTAGCATGAGGCATGATTGCTGAACATGCAAAAAAAGATATTCTTAAGTCACTGATTACTAAAACAATCAAATAATATCATTTACTCAAAAAAACGTACGTTGCTCTAAAATCTTTTCGCTGATTAAATTGTCCAAATTAAGGTTTGTCGCTAACTTCATCGTAAGTTTCACGTACGCTTTTATTCTTGTGTTGTGCGTCATCGGGAGTGACTTAAAGGCTTTCCCGTCAAAAGTATTTGTTATCGACTGGATTGCAAACAAATAAAGTTCATGAATAAGAAAACCTTAATTAGCAAAAATTAAAGTATAGTACAACTATTATAATTATCATACCTTAACAACTTCAAAGTATTCTGAGATGCTGAGATTAGGCAAGCTAAATGAAGCAGGTTGGCGAAATCGATTTCGGACACGAGTATCTAGGAATGTCTGTATATCCTCAATGTCTGAGACAAGCGATAACTCCATGGCAGAAGCTCTAGTTTTCAGCCTTTTTTCGTTGCTGTTTTTTTGGTCCACTTTTCGGTGGCCTGAACTTGACTGCGACTTGTTCCTTTCGATATCAGCAACACTTTCCATGCTCCTATAAACCATGTAATGGGCAAAGTCAAATTTTTGTCAAATGATGTATTCTACTTAATGGATATGAATGCTTACAGGCTTCTGCAATACAGTTTTCGTACCCCCCACTTGTCCATGGGGGATACATAGCTGAATTTCACTTCTCGGAGACGGCGTCTCGTAGGTGTGTGCTTTTTGTCTTCAGCATTAGCACGAGTAACAGGGAGAGTTTGTCCACCTTCGTCTTGCTGAAGATAATCTCCTGTTTGCCGCAGGTCAGAAGTGGATTTGCTCCCAGTTTTTAATATTCCACGCATAGGGCGCATAGGGCAAGGTGAGTAACTAAACTGAGTTGGTTTTACCTAGGAATCAGTCGAGTATAATTAATTGACGAAATGCTACTATTGCGACAATACTCCAAGAATACTTACAAATGCAAAATTCAAAAAACTGATGTTTGACATATCGGAAGAGTTTTATTCGTTGGAATACTGAAAAAATAGGTAAGATGAAATTGGAGAGGTCTTCTTTCTTGGGGAACGATTGAACTGCCACTGACCAATTTCATAAGGTATCAAGTTTTTATATGTTGTATGCACATAATGTATGATGTTTAATTCGAGAAGTAAATGAACCTCAGCTTGAACAGAGTAGAACATATTCCTTGATAAAATGTATTTCATTTCAATAAGTGAACTCGACAAAAATTCAAAAAGGTTGCATTAGCATTGTTCTAGAAATATTCTATAGAATAGTATCACATATCACCTCATTTGAATATACAAAATTAAAATATTAAGCCTACAACTAATGAGATTTATCAATTTCAAACTTTACATATATAAATATTATCAATACCTTAACATATTTACCAACAGAATACCGTCAATAAATGTACATACTTATATAGCTTTGGTAATCGTAAAATATAAATGCACCATCATCTTCAATTACATCATCTGTGTACACGCTAGTGTTAAACATTTGAACCATTTTGTACAGTTATATGGTAAATATTGTCTCAAGAAAGTCTGCATAAGGCACGTCGCGTTCATTAGTTGAGTCATCGATGAATAAATATTAATATTATTGCTATTATTTTCACGTTCTCGTCCACTGGCGCATTCCGACATTTAGTAAGTTTTCACTATCCTCGTCGTCCGAATCATCAGAATCTATTTTGAATTTCTTCTCTGGAAAAATGAATCACATCATAGCGTCCATTTAAATCTCAAGCTACTCACTAAAACCATCTTCCAACAACAACAATGCAATACATAATACAATGCAAGATAGATCAAATATGTACTAACCAATAATTCGACCTTTATTGATGGAGAATAATTGTTCATCCTCATCATCGAATATTAGTTTATTGTTCCCTTGAAAAAAACCAAATCCGTTGACGCGAGTTTGGTTACGTCGACAAGCCACGAAACACATTGAGCCAATGACAAGTACTCCTATCAAAAAACTCGCTGAAAAATAAAACCACATCAATGTGAAATAACAACATTGCTTCCTCGTATTGTTCATAAATTAGCAATTTGTTCAAAGTATTTTTCATTAATTTACCAAGTAAAGTAACAAAAGCAACTCTTGGCAATCCCCAAACGGCATCGTTCTTTTGCAAAGGCAAAAGTACGTTTGTAAATTTCACTGTGGACACTGTCACTGATTTTTCAGTGTTAAAGTATCCCTCTGCATGAACCTATACATGGATCGTAATAATGAATCAAGTTACACAATAGCCGACCGAAGTATCGTAATAATAATATAAGAAGCATAAACCTTACTTCAACATTATAGTCTCCTGGGGGCAATGGCTTCTCAAAGTGTCCCAACAAATCAGAAAATGTGTAAGTGTCATTTCCACCAAAGTAGAGTTTTGCATTTGGAATAGGTTCGTGTAAAGCAGAGGTAACATAACCTAATTCACATTTGCAATGAATTCATTAACATATTTGAATATGAAATACATGGACAACTTATTTCTTTGTGTGATTATGTGATTATTATTTATGTACCATGTATTCCTTGTGTAACAAGAGACTGGAAAAATGACAGCAGACTCAAAGCAAAATCATCACCACGATTTGATCCGTAACAACATTTCACAGGAACAGGAAAAATTAAGGAGTGTGTTCGGTTGTAAAATTCCTATTTCATAGAAATAATGAACTCTATTAGCTATAGATTACCAATGTAACAGTAATGCTGACAACCAACTAAATATGACTGAATTTAAAATCAAGTACCCCATAAGATCGCGAGATTCCAACGTTTTCTTTGGTTTCGCAATTATCGTATGAAATCTCGTTATTCACGGCTTCTATCGCTTCTCGAAGACTCTTGTCCATGAAATTATATATCTAAAAAAAAGAGCAAAACACCACATGAATAGAAAGTATGTAGGTATTTAGCAGGGGTGGGCAAGATACTTTGGTCGTAAGATACAAGATACAAGATAAGATACTCTCTAAGACAAGATATAAGATACAAGATAAAAGATACATTTTGTTTAAGTACACAAGATACAAGATACAAGATACTTTTCTAAAAATTGAGTAGTCAAGATACAAGATATGTATCTTAAGATACTTTTATACTAGATAAGATACTTTCTTTTTTAGCTTGGTATTCATGCCCAATTAGTCATGTTTAATCATTTAACCGAAAAAATCTAGTGAGTACAAAATTTAAAATCATTCTAGAATCATTTTACAAATTTTGTTGCCAGTGCTTATACTTCGAAAAAGGTCTAAATTTCGAAAAACTAGAACTCTACCTAACATACGTATATTCTTAAGAAGCTGGTATTATTTTTACAATATTCCCTGCTTATTCAAACTAAACCCTATAAGATCTATACATTAGTTCAGCGTAGATGTAATGTGCAACGTATGTATCAGTATGTATGTACGAGTACACATGTACATATATATATATATATATATGTGCATATATGTACAAGTTTGTTACGAATTGGCAAAACATAAACTAAAAATTCACCAAATTCTGGTTACGACAAATTCATGGTCAAATTGACTGACTTTAGTAAGAAATTGACGTAATTTGACGGAATTTTGAGAAAAAGTATCTTGTATCTTGTCAAAAGTATCTTAAGATACTTTTCTGCCAGGCATATCTAGATAAGATACTTACACAAGATACTTTCGACTTTCTAAAAGATAGAAGATACAAGATACAAGATACTTCTCTGATCAGGCGACGAAGATACAAGATAAAGATACTATCTTGTATCTTGTATCTTTTATCTTGTATCTTGACCAAGTATCTTGCCCACCCCTGGTATTTAGGAATAGCGAATGGGAAAACTCAAGATGATATGTGTCTATTACCTCCCTGTCTTTAATGCTTAGCGTCTTGGCATAATTTAGCAAACTGGAATCATAATTCTCAGTGCAAATAATGTCAAATACAACTGGAAATCGATTGAATACAGCCCACTTCTCAATTTTAGCAAGTCCTAAGCCGCCTTTGGTAACTATTAAAAAAATTGAATGGTCACAAACAAAACAATTTGCTAAATTGACTATTAAATGTACCATTTCCATCCTTAAGAAAAATATTTAGTTGTGTTTTTGATTCACTCGATCCTTTCTGTTCCGAAATAAAGTTTCGAATCCACTCCAAAAGACTACTTGGTGCAACTGCAAACCCATCGAATACGACTCCAACTTTACGCCACATTTCACCTCCAATCCTCAGAACCAATGCTTCACCACTTCCCTCAAAGCTGTTAACAAGAAAATATTTAGTGTAACGCATTTATATAAGTATCACAAAATATGCAAGGATGTGATACTGAGGTTAAGTGATTTAAGACAAAATAAATATTATAAAAATGATATTTAGAATAATTTTTAGCAAAAGAAGAAACTATTCATTTAGCTCTTGATCTAAAATTCAAGTTCATTCAATATTACACAAAACACTAACAATTAATTGTAACAATTCCTCCTCAGTTTTATTAAAAATCAAAAGTTGGTCACACACACAATTAGTCACAACGAGTCAGTCAAACTACATATGCATAAACTAAATCTTTTTCATTTCAATAACTAGTAAAGATTATTACCTGTTGACATCGAAATTACGAGGATGCAACTGTTTTATACTTTGAAACTCTTTCCTTGGGTAGTAAAAGTAGTCTTGTCCGCCATTTAGAAATGAACTCAGAGGTGATGATGAGCCAGCTTTATTGTCATCAATATTATAAGAACTCTTGGAAAGCACTATTTTGACATTCTTCAAGCTCCCCTTAGGGACGTAAACTGTCCGCATCTCTGTATCATAACCTCGTAGTGATACATTTATTTTGTGATATCCTTCTGACATCATTTGTACAAAACGACCAGAATTTTTGCTAATTTTTCCTTGTTCATAGTGACCATGTCCGGAGACAACGCTTAGTTGAGCGTTCCTCAAAGGTTGACCTGAATTATCCACCACATTGCCAGAAATACCTGCGAAACAAATAAGGAATAATATATAATATATGTATACAAGTGAATATGTCATACAAGATATAAACAACAAACAAATATAGCTATTCTAACCTTGGGAAGACAGATCTAAAAGATCAATAAAATGGTCCAGATGTTTGATGTATGCTTCAGTGACATCATTTATAGCCGGAACATCACAACAAAACAAGGACAGAGGAACCTTAAAAAAACATAGTCAAAAATCAGAAACATATTTAAGCTACTGTTACATAATTTGATAAAATGTGAGCGTACAATATTTAACTTCAACATGCCATCCTTTACTAGATCGGCTGTACTCGATATATTTACAGAAGCACATGGATCTCGACTTGTTGATTTTTGGAACAGCTCATTAATTGACATATAAATACACTTTTCGTCCTTAGGGAACCTGAATAGAAAAACATATCTGAAGATTGGTAAATTGATATAAAGAAGATAAGTCACATTAATGACGACTCTTACGATAAGCTTTTGCCACCAGAAGTCAAACTTAGGATGACGTCGTTATTCATAGATTTAACGTATTCAGCCAAGTTCAACAAGGTTTTACTAATATAATCAGCCACGGTGGTGTCATCCACTACACAGTTATCTAAAATTTACATATCAAATTAGTTTTACATGATCACAAAAATTATAATAAAATTTTCTGCATATGTCACATACTTGAAGACGAGAGAGCCGAAGAGTCTGGGAGCAGTACGAAATGAATTACACTCTTCTTCAAAATGTTGACAATTCGGTTATCTGATTGACGATATGCCATTGTTAAATGTCTTGCAATTCTGGCTAGAAGTTCATTTCCTGCAGGTCCTACAATCCCTCCTACGAGGGAGATATGTATTTTGAGATCATCCGGTGAACCAATCTGAAAACATAGTACAGAATATGAATACATACTTATACAGCTTTATTCTAATAATAATAGTGCTAATTCTTGTGAATTACTTGATCTGTCATTGTAAGAACATGCATATCTCCAATTTCCTGATGATCTAAAATATCAAAATTATCTACAGAAAATCCTTGAAGATTGCTTGAACTAATGTCGGTGAAAAGATCTGTAGCAATGTTTTCGTTAATTCCATAGTCGGCTTTCTGTGACCACTCTTTGGCTCGCAAGGCTTTCAATGTAAAATTGAGTGGCGTTCCAATACCCTTGTTGACCGTGACAGTCCGTGTTAAATTTTCATAGCTGAAAACATTAACATTTGAAATATATTTAAGATCATACAACCACAGGCAATTAACAAAGTCAATTTCCTACCCAGTGAATTCAATTGTTATGTTATATGTGCCAGCGGAAAGGAGTCTCCAAAAATCTCCTCCGTCAGCAGAAGTGATCGAATGCTTCAAATTTTCAACAGAAATTTTAGCTCCACCCAACATATTGTTGTTTTCATCCATTACAAATCCGTTCACACCCGTGTGAACCTAAAAGTTATTAAAAAACATAATAATGTGAAAATGCATCGTGACGTAGACTAGAAATTATATGTATGAATTGAATGAATGTCCAATCCAACCTGTTCTATAAAGTTGACCAAAGAAACTTTGTTATCATCCCAATAGCCAGCAATTTTATTGGCCATGGGAAACTTGACGCATCCCAATTCCAAAGTTACTTCCAAGCAATTTGAATGCAGATAATTCCAGTCTTGCATTCCACCCTGGACAATATACCAAGATGCTCCGTTGGTTATTCCGTCAGTAAATTTGTCTGGATAAAGTTTAGGACATGGAACTCCTTTCCACATTGATTTGTGAGACTATAAATCGGATTAAACATACAATAATTAAGAGAATATTCAAATTTAAGGACACTAAGTAAGCCTCATCTTAGATACCTTAGAGTACGACAAAGCTAGTTCCCTGAAGACTTCATTGTCTGGGGATGGACTCTCCTTACTTTCCATGTCTTTATTGTCATCAAATGGATAGTTAACGACTAGAGACCCTCCATGAAGGTTGGCAGATAGTACGAAAGGATATTCCTTGACCCACTTCATCACGGCTTTTGTTTCTGGTTCCAACACCAAATTTTCACGGTCCTTTTTACTCTCATCCGAGTCGGACAGATTATCGAGATATTCATCATACTGATCAGGAAAGTTTCGGTTGAGATCAACTTTATTTGCATTTCCTCGTCCAATATCACCCTTAACATCGCCTGAAATATATATAAGAAAATAATACTGTTATTAGCATATGTACTTAGAAGTTCGAACACAAACTGCAAATTTCACAGTAATATGAGTGACCTTCTGTAGATACTTCGTAACCATCAGGATTCATAGACGGCATTATGTGAATTCGAGTCGTATCCACCAGTCTCGTAATGTTGGTGTCCTGACCATAAGCCTCCAGAAGATATTGAATAAGTGTGATCAACATTTCCCTCCCAATGACTTCATTTCCATGCATGTTTCCCACGTACTTAAATTCAGGTTCACCTGAATATATGATTAAGTTAAATTAATTAATCGTCGCTACATACATTGTCCCAATTACTTCTCCTCTAATCAAATCATATTCTGTGTTCTCAACAACCGACCTAACTCATGATGTCCAGGATTATCAGTGATTTCCATCACGTATAATTCCCGTTGTTGGACGCTCTTCCCAATCGAGTAGAGTCTTGATATGTGCGGATATTGTTGGCTCATCCGTTTCATGAATGCTTCTAGTTCAGCATAATTGTGGTGCTTGAACTCCGGGTTGAAGGTGTGGTAGATATCAGATGCTTTATGAAAAAAATATAAAAACAGTGAATTTATTTAATCGTATTTCCTCGTAAATTTAATGTTTTTGCAATGCAATTTTTCTATAAGTTTATTAAAGTATATATTTTTTGTTATTATACCAACGGTGCTACACACTATGTTAACATCACAATGGGTTAAACTAATTTAAACTATTAATACTTCTGATTACTCTTTGAGAGAAAATCTTGAATCAATCAAGTTATTCAACATCACAGAAAAAGTTCGGGAAAGTTAAAATAAATTAAACTGTGACATTTGTGGACAAAATGTAGACTGATGGATCAAACTTATTCATATATAAGGTATTAATATAAGACAATAAAAATCGCAATGCTAGATAGTGACATGGAGTAAAAACAGGCCACAATTGGGAAGATTGCTATTCAGCATCACAGCAATGATCAAATACTGGAAGCAATTCCTCATCTTCCTTTTCCTCTGGAAGAACATAAACAAATGCATGCAGATACATATACTATATGGGAGTATGTTGGCTTGATTGACTAATCATGTCACTAAATATTAATAATATTGACTAAAACATAACATTATATTGTAATACTTTTTTCATTCGGAAATTGGTAAATCTTCAGACAGGACGTATGTATATGTTCACAACACAACGAGTATAATTATTACACATTTCATGATATATAAATCTGACAGTTCTACAGACGAAGTGTCGAAAAGAGGAAGAAGAAGCAAAATGAAACGACCAAGTAATTACCCGACGAGGATGTATTGACTCCTGAGTGTTTTTTAGTAGATGGTTGGAGAATAAAGTCTAAAACGGGAGCTTCTTGGTTTAAAACTACTGTGACATCAACGAAATCGCTCGGCTCATACCTGAAAATTGTGTATTAAATTTATCAAAAATTTAATCATGTAAATAATCAAGTACGAATTACTAATTAATTGCACAATTACTCGAGTGCCTTAACTCCAACACGATACTTTCCAGGGGTCAATAGTCTCCAATACTCTCCCTGTTTAGTCGTTCGTACATTGTAGCCAATTCCTTTAACAATAATTTCAGCCGCTCCGATTGGATTGTTTTTAGAATCTCTCACAAGTCCTTTGATTCCAGTATGTGCGACTTCAATAAACTTGTACAGAGATTCGTTGTTATTGGCCCACTCATCGAGCAGGGTCGAAGATTTGGGAAACTTGCAGCATGACAGTTCAATGGTAATTTCGAAACAGTTTGAATGAACATAATTGAAGTCTTGCATACCACCTACGAGAACAAGCACAATAATGAAATTTGTCAAAAAGTAATCTAATCTCAAA
Source organism: Folsomia candida (assembly GCF_002217175.1). Lineage (NCBI taxonomy): Eukaryota > Metazoa > Arthropoda > Collembola > Entomobryomorpha > Isotomidae > Folsomia > Folsomia candida. Next base: position 4,480,304 of record NW_019091198.1, read on the forward strand.
TTTATATGTAAATATGCTTGTGCATGTATTTATAAGTACCTCGCACATTGTACCAATTGGCACCATTCGTTATTCCGTCTTCAAATCGGTCACCGCATTTCTCATAACCTTTCATTGTCTTGTGGTTATCAGCATAAAGATGTGCTAAACTGACAAAGACGTCATTATCAGGAGATAAACTGGGAACGTCGTTTCCGCTATAGTGCCGATTATTCCTATATACCAAGGGGTGAAATTGTAGAAAAGTCACATCAAACTATTTTATTACATACAAATATACAATTCGTTTATGCTACTACTTACTCTACACTCTTTGGCACTGAATCGTATGGGTAACTGGCGACAACTGAACCACCGTGAAGATTTAACGATACGACAAATGGATTGCTAACAATCCAGGTCATTATGTTTAAAGTCTCGGGCTGTCTATTAGCTATCAGGGCCGAGTCATCAAGCCCACCCACTTCAAATTGATCTGGAAAATTGCGATTGAGGTCAATTCGATTAGCATTTTGTCTCCCTGTAGCGTCTGGATCAGGGGAACATGCTCCTTCTTTGGCTGCCTCGTACCCATCCGGGTTTACGGATGGCATCAAGTGAATATCAGTGGTGTTCAGAAGCTTAACAACTCTAAATGTGACATTCAAATTTTATAATTAAAAACTGATATACAACGCTTCTAAGTGTGCATAGTAATGTTTTGCCCTAAACCTTGAATCTTCATCTTCGTATTTTCGCAACAAGTCGACCGACATCATGAGTGTCAATGCCCTTCCGACGGTCTCGTCTCCATGCATGTTGGCAACAATCTTCATTGGTGGTCTCAACAGAGGTCGGTCTCCCGTTATGTTCGTCCCCATATGAATGACCCACATTTCTTTCCCCAAAACCGACTTTCCTACGGTGTATATGTGGACCAAGTCTGGGAAGGCTTTCTCCATCTCCTTGATCAATGTGGTTGTCTCATCGTATTTTGGGTATCTGGTCGACACGGTCTTCCACCACTGACTCAACTTGGCATCAAGGTTCTCTGCCCACGATTTCTCACCGATGATGATGAACGCGACGACAAAAGTACACAAGACGGAATACAACTTCATTTTGTCTGGTTCTAAATTGCGGTTCAGTCTTGAATTTTTTAAATAAGCTTCCGATTTCAAAAGACGACGAAAACAAGAGACAACTCCACCAACGGAGCAGAGGGAGACGACAGACGGAACTGACCAGTTTTGCTGCAACGTTGCTCATCAGCACATCATGGGTGACATGTCTGCACAGCCAAAGTAATCAATTTGAGTAATATATAAATCGCCGAGTTCATCCAGTGATTTTGTCGTCCTTGATGTTGACTGTGTTGAGTAGTAAATTGTACAAATGGTAAATAGTAATGACTAGTGCAAGGCCAACAAAGCGTAGAGTCGGTCGGTCCCAGATGCACTACTACTGAATTTGGGTTTCGAGTTTCCGTTGGACCTTTTTGTCAGTCAAATCAACACAAAGCCATACAAATGCAAACTCTGCTGCTCTGCGAAGAGATGATGAATTCTTGTTTACGGCTTTGCTTTGTACGGACAGATTTGCTTTGCTTCTCTCTCTCTCTTTGGAACCTGGTTAGTTTTCCACGCTTTTAAGCCTTGTGTACTGTATTACTCCTGGCCAGATTTGCTTGTGAACTTGAGGAAGGGCACTTTGATTTAATTATCTAGTAAGAGGACGAGGCTGATAGATGAGACCTTTTGCTTCGGGATGAAAATTATATGTTGTTGCTTTCCTTTATCCAAATCTCAGTAGTAGTGCTTGATGCAATTTAATTACTTGTTGGTTTTAACGCTTCTCTTCCTTTCCCTTGATTGTCAAATCTGTTCTTGGTGCAATTTAATTATGATTTGGAGGAAATTTCTTTTTTCTCAAGATCTTGATCTTCAGCACAACTTGATTATATATTGCACTGTTAGAGCTGAAATCCAAAGAGTAAAACATTGACTATTCATACGAGGAAAAGTGGAAAGTAACCACCCTGCTTCTCACACAAACACCCACAACCTTGGCATTCGAAATCAGAACAGAAACCTTTTTTGTCACTTGTAGACGGCTCAGTAAACCCGTGCTGCACGTACGTATTTTCTTGTGCATATATCTTTACATGTATGAAATGATCATGCAACAACGGAATGAATCAGATGATGTCTTGCAAAATCCCCCAACTTTTAAGCCAGTAGCCGTCGTAAACTTTTCAGAGTGTGCATGTTTAAAGGTAAGTCAATACGGTTGGAGGAGAATAAGTAGGTAATTAAGGCAAGAGCATAACATGCAAATTGTAATGGAGTCTCATCATGGCCACGGGCAACCGAAGTTAAATCTTATTATTGCTTTTGTCGTTTGACGAATGAGGAAACCCAAGTTGTTATTATTAACTCTAAGCCTTTGAAATGCAAAGCCAACAAAGATCCAGTTTAAAATTTAGTACGTGTATAGACAGCTGGATTTTATGACAAGGCAATCAAACGAATGAGGCGATTAGCAAAAACATGTTGGACAATAGATAAGTCCAACATGTGACTTAAAAAACATTTGCACATTATGTTTTACAAGTGTCTGATGGCAATGCAGACCTAATTTAAATTTTCGATGGAGAACTGTTCGATATACTTTTTATGGATTATGATGTGAAATTGGAGTATTACCCAATCGAATGATTATATAATGTACCAGAAAAAAATATATTATTTGCGTATATATGGAAGAATAAATATCATCACAAGTTAAATTATTTTCACTGCTTTGACCCCCATAAATTTTTTTTCTCCATTATTCAAGACGGTTTTCCCTAGCGAATTATTCTCGGTGACAATCCTAAACTTCGCTTGCATAAACATGCATACATATCGAAAAAATATATTTTTCTATTTAATTTTATATTCGTCAACCTGCCAGGTTGTATAAACCAGCATTCATTCATTATTTACACAGTTTCCTATTCTCGTAGTGGGTATGATTATGATGACGTGGGATGCATGCAAAAAGACGCGAATTAACTAACGTCTACTCTGGAACAGTGAACATGGACTACATAAAGATATGTATGCTGGATTTGCCTAAATAAAATTACTGGTTTGCAAAGGACAATTGTGCAAATTATGGACACCATACCCTGTTCATGGCGAACTATAGACATGCAAACAAGTTAAATGAGTATGGAAGTAGTTGAACTGCATGTAATGTATTTTTACACATATTTAATGGATGTTTGGGTAGGATAATGATTTAAGAATTCCAGTACATTCCTACATTCCAGTTTTTTATGCATGAATCCCTCATTTTTTGTTCAATTTATGAAATTTTGCTATGAAATAATGTGCAACATGCATTAAATTTCGATAATGCATTCACATCGTAACACACATCGCCGACCATTTAAAAACAAATAGGAAATCTCAGTCACAAGTTATATGCACTAACTGAATTATAAAACAACAAAAGAAATTCTGTAGGATTTTATAACACAAATATATAAAAGTCAATGGACCCTATTCAGTCCTTAGTAAATAGATTTATTATGAAAACAGAGTAGTCCTGTCGATGCTCAAAGCCTAAAAATAATAAAGTCGGTCGCATTGTGCCATATCATATCATATCGTGTCATACTTACATGTGTGGCTGTCAATTGTTACAGTTCTTCGACAGAGTTCAATCACATTTCACTATTTAAGCGATCAAATAAAGAAACGCATTGCATAAAAATAATGCTTAATCAATGTTGGTGTGATTGTGAAGTTAAAATTACTATTCAAAATACCTACCTATTCCAGCTATTATTGATTGTGAAGTTGTTGTAGTCGGTTTCTTTTAACAAAATATGCGAATTGTAAAACCATTCAAACCCGATTATTCTTAACTTTACGACCAATGGGAATTATGGGCTGACGAACCCAATTTAGGCAATAAATTAATGAAATGTGTGGAAGGGAATGTCATAAATTTTTGAAGAACGTAACGAAATAGAAGTATTATTATTCTTTTAAAAAGTCACCTTGTTTTAGCTTATGACGGGGATAGCACGCTCTACGCGGATTACAAGTCAATTATTATATGGCTGGATTAAACAGCATAAACCTTTCCCATTGAAAACAAAATTGTAAAAGTAATTCAATAAGCATTTTTCGTCATGAGTACTTGAATAGTATGATTGTTATAAGAATGGGGGTTAACAGGTTACGTCAATAACTGAAGAAATGGATTGTACTGATGATTGTAGTATTAATGTCAGCGAAATATCATCATCAAATAGTACCCAACAATTAATACTAACTAAATGTAGATGAAACAAAAAGGAGGGTTTAAAACACAAGGTCTTTAAATAGATCCCGTATATATATCGGATTCGAGGCAGACAAGAGTACTGAAATAACCATTGCAAATAAGTGTCGCAAAAAATTAAAGAGTCTTCGTAAATATGTAACATAACATACTGTGATGTCTGGTAACATATGGGAGACAAATTGTCTGAGACAATGCTGACGTATCAATTTAAAGGAATAGACTTCCAACAATGAGTCTGAAATTTTGAAATTGCAAAATTTGTTTATAATTGAATTAAAGCATGTAAAATTTTTTAAGCAGCCAATCTTGGTCTTTAAAATGCACATGGAACAGAAAATAATTTCTACTAAATTATGCCTTAGTAATTCAATAACGGAGTAGTTTGGGTAAATTACTGAAAATATATGGCCTAATTAAAAACCTTGTGTTAAAATTAAATATGATTAAATGCACTCAAAGCCTAATATGTTGTATGCATATATAATATGAATGTTCCATGCCATGATTAAAGATGTAGGGATGAATCGTGGATTAGAATACGGATTAAAAAATATAAGTAAAGTAGACGAGCAGTAGGACAGCTTAAACTAAAACCCATATTGAAAAAAAATCGCTCATAATTTGAAAGACGACTTTCATTTTTCGATTAGATGCAGCTCGTTCGGACTTCATGTTCTGATAAGGTCTTTCCGTTGTTTCATTCGTTTGATTGTTTGTCATTAAATTATAGCTTTGCCCTGAAACTAGGACTGTGATGATTCATGCACTACACATTGTAAATGAATTCACATAAATTCCAACATGACAAAATCCTAGAATTGCAAAAGTTCGTGAATCAAAACTGACTTATCATGGGACTCCAGAAATGCTTCAAGTTAATAATCCAACCATTGTAGATAAAGTATACACATACGATGCAATTTGAAATTTCCTTAAATATTTTAAGCGTTGCACGTACCTTTATCCTTCCACAAACTTGGTCCCAAATCATGCAGGTGGCAAGTCACAAGTTCTTATCAACTATTTTGTTTATTCAGCATATTTACAAAAATAAGACGTGTTCCGGGTTGACATGCGACACTATCCCAAATATACACTGAAACTGGGTTATCAACTCGTGAGCAAGTACGATGATGCTATTTTTGAAGGAAGAATTCAGTCTCTAATTTTCTCGTTTCGTGTCTTGTAGTTGTTACTTGTTGCTTGTACTTCAAAATTTTCGAAAACTGAACCAGGTAACAACAAGCTTGTATTGTTCAACTAAACACACATCAGGCACTCTTAGTTATCGATTTGCTGATTAATCTGGCTATCTTTTCGTTCCACAATTAATTTCTTATTCAAACACGACATAAATTTTTCAGTCTATCCCATGATATTGTAATTATTCCTTCAGAAAGATAGAAAAACAAACCGTGGTCCTGAGGCTTTCGGAGATGAATCGAAACAAAACTTAAATTTGAATAGTCATCAAATTCAAGACTTCAATATTAACTATTTAATCGCAATTCTGGGACCTGACTTCGTGACTGTGTGCACTACGTTATTAATAACAATACTTTATACTTCATTTACAACGTAAGGCAGAAAATGCAAAAATTGTGTGCCTAGGTACACTAGATCGGTGGTAGTTGTGGTAGTGCTGATGTCAAAGTATCATTTGCCCTTATTTCTATTATTTTCTCACTAACTACGGTTAATTTAGCTACGAGGTTGGAGGTGGTGTAGGATTTTACCACATCACGTAAAAAAATAGTTCAGTTTTATCCTGCAGCAGTAGCAGTGCAACAGCCCAGATGACAGAAGTTCGAAGAATCCGCGTTCGTCGCAGCCTGCGAAAATAAGAATAAGAAGGAAGGATGAGCAAGTTGCTAAAATATGCAATAACTTTTTTAACTACAAACTAACTGCAGACGGCACTACCGCACTATTTGTTTAAACAAGATTGGCTTGCCGAAAAACAGTTTGCGGCAGCAGGCAAGTAGGCTGGTGAGGTATAATATTCATTGATTTCGGCTATTTCTACTCGTTATCAATGATAACTTATCATGATTCTGTCTTTCTTATAAATGGAATTTAGTTCGAATAGTACGATTACGAAGATTTAAAATAATCATTAATGTTTAATAATTGGTGTTGGTTGTGGTTGTTTATTTCAGATTTGGGAGGTACACTAGGAGATTTTACAGTGTTAGTTGTGGGGGATTTAGCTTCTTGGGATATTTTTGCAACAGTCGCAAAAATCAGTTTTGTCTGGGAACGAACACTGTAACTGGACATGAAAATGGGGTGCTGTTTCAGCTGCAAAGATGATGAAGATGATCAGGTAAATAATTAATGAGTAATAATATTATTTACCATACTATTTAGTAAAGTACGGAATGCACAGAGTTGTGTTGGTATGAACTAGAAATTTGGTTTAAGATATGTTTCGTTATTAGGGTAACAACACAACAGAAAGACAACAATTGCTAAGAGATCCCATTATTAATGCTACCGCAGTGGTAGATGTTCCTTCCTGGTAAATCATTCAACATTTCTGTACCGAATTTACACATTGTGCATAATTTTTTGTTTACACACATTGTACATAATGTACCTTATCAAGTCTTCATAATATTTTCAGTGACCTAAAAAATGTGAACATTATTGAGGGACAGCCATCCCGCGGACAAGAGGACGAATTAGCTAAAATTTTACATGAGACTGCATCAGCAATGATTGATGTGTCCGGTTCTGGGTCTCATTCCTTGGACCAGAGAGAATTTCAAGAAAGAAGTCGCCAATACCTGAGTGCTATCCAAGCTCTATCTCCAACTCTTCTGAAATCACCTAGTCTGCTTCTTGGGGATTTTCCAAATCCAGAAAGGCAGTTGGGATGCGCATTAATTTCCCAAGAAGACTTAGTCCTTGTACTTTTCTGTTTTTATTATTTGCATTTGTTTAAAGCTAGTTTTTTAATAATTAGTCATCTTCTAACAGTATTTATAATCTTTCAGATGGAATGGGCCATGAGTGAAGTCGAAGAAGCGTTGCATTCCATCCGAGTCGAGCATGACGAAGATTTAGTGGTACCTTTTGGGGGTTCATCTTCACAGCTAATAATGTCATCACCCACGCCGTCGTCTTAATTTATTGGCGTGAGATGCGGTAGCAGCTTCACATAACTTACCAGACTGAAAGTGCCAACCTTAAAATATTTACATCTCGTACGTATCAACATGAAATCTGCAAACTTCGTTTCTACATTTCTCTAAGTTATTAACTTTTAGCTGAGTTTTAGTTCATAAGATTTAATTTTTAGATTTAATTTTTATTTTAAACTCAAACTAGATGTTTGTGTCTTATTACTTAATTAGTCAAAAATTGTAATTTAATGGACACTCTTGAAATCTTTTCCATGTATAGACCTTTACTGTAAACAAGAAGCAATCATTTATTATTGACCTGAAATATTTTATCGCGTGATATCAAATTAGTTTTTAAATATAATAAATAAACGCACTAATTTCGTACGCTTGCTTTGTATATTTCTACAATTTTAAGTTAATCTAATCATGTCTCACTTTCTATGGCTTATTACTTTGTCCCTGTAATACTTTCCCTACCTCTAGTTCCTTAATTCAATATATGCGAAATGTACTTGTATAAGTTTCAGACGACTTTGTAAAGAATGTGACTTATGAATGAGTAATACCATTGCACAATTATGGTACGCGTATAACTTTTATAAATCAACTACATCACAAACAAACTCTATGTTTTTGAAATAATTTATAAATCAAACGAGCAATTTTTCCTTAAACGATAAAAGTAAACTACTGTATTTTAAATGATCGGGATTACATAAACCAAAAAGATGAGGCTAATTTAAAGTATGGTAAAGTAATATGCAGAGAAGACAGGAAGATCAAAATAATAAGAAAAAAGTAAAGTGTGTAATTTATATGTTAACTATCTAAACGTATGTAAATGTAAGAGATTTTATGATAAATGAAAATAATAAGATATATATTCGTAATAGTTTAGTAATAATAATCACAGGAGAGCAATAAATGCGACCAAAGTAAAATGCAAGGAAATTACATGTAATCATGCAATTTTTTATCCTTCATCATCAGTTTTGTGTGAGAGGCATCATTTTGCGAAAGATTTGCAGATCCAGCGACAATGGGAACGAGATCGTCATAAAGTTTTGTCTCAGACGAGGTAAACTCCCCGCGTTCAAACCACCTCTGCTCCCAATTCAGCCAAGATACCCGACTTATTTGCAAAATCACTTCCACACATAGAACCTAAAGTAAGTCACCCTCTATTCCTCTTTGCACTATGTATTCATAATAACCTCATTTCGATAAATTGCAAGTGTACAAAATTGTCGGGAAAGTATTCCACTAAATTTTGGAAGAAACGGTTGAAAGTGAGTTGGGTTTGTGACGTGTGATATGAATTGGTTTTTAGGGGTTTTTTATTGTCTGGCCCTGTTTACTTATTCTGTTTAAACCAAGGCTTTTGTGTGCAGTCTTTCTGAGCTGCAGTTTTCGTCATGTGATCCGACGAGCACCAATAGGAACGGGTTTCGTGCGGTGGTGGCGCACCCGAGTTGCACCCGAGCTATGACTCGGGTGCGATTCGGGCAGTCACGTGACGAAAACTGCAGCTCAGAAAGACTGCACACAAAAGCCTTGGTTTAAACTAGCTTTCAACTTTGTTTAGCAATTTAAATTACTGATTACAGGCTTGGAGACACTAAATTGTTGGTGTGGGAGTGGTGACTTTGACGACTTTTCCGCCGGATTTGTGATTAAGAAAGGTTTTATACATTCTTAATCTGCATTATGCTAAAATTAATCTACCTTCTTTGCAGAAAACAGTACGGAGAATCCAAAGCGATATAAAATGTCTACAACGGAAGGGGTGGAGCTTGCCGAAAAATGGTTGGCGTTAAGGATCAAGAGCAAGAAGAGCCAAAGTACAATTCTTCGGGATGTTAGCACCAAGCAGACAGTCCATGAATTTATTGTCAAGCTGGCCGAGATGACGGACGTGCCCGAGGATAAGATGATGATCTTAACGGGCTTTCCTCCCAAGAAGATAGAACTTGATCGATTGGCGCTTTTGGAATCACTTGGACTTTCAAATCAGGACACTGTAATTGTTGAATTGGATGTTAACTCGTCGGCAGCACCAGCAGCAGGTATATCTAAATACTATTTAGTTTGTGTAATCAAGAACGATATAAATATGTTAGCTGAAATTGCAAATATTTCAAATGCCTTATTATATTTTTAAAAGGCACATCTCTGCTTCAATCACAAGCTGGAAAAGTTGACCAAACTCCACCTACTAATGGTCCTTCTGAAGCACCCGTGCGTAATCAACTCATCATTAATGCTCTCAATGCGTCAACGGTGGTAAGTGATCAGCCAAATATTTACACAAATAATAATTCAAAAACATAGTTGACACTATGTGATAATGGTTTGGCAATAATAATACCGAATAGACAATAATTGTTTTTATGTATTTTTTATTTCAGAAAGAGTTAGAAACCCAGAAAGTACCCACAGTCGATATTGATTCTCCAGAATTATCAAGAGCTCTAACTTCATCTACTCCCTCAGCTCCGTCATACCAACGCCAGAATTTGTCTAGTGAGGGAATGTTGTTACGGCAGATTGTTCCTGCAGACAATTCCTGTCTTTTTACTTCCATCTCATTCTGTCTGACAGGTGTTATATTTTTCCATGCTAATTGATTTTTATATAAATCATGAAAAACATGCTTAATTTTGTAAGAGTCGAGACTAGTTAAAAATATTGTCTGTATTCTATTAAGGAGGTGCAAATGAGCACGAGGATCCTGGAGCTACTCATACTCGAGAGCTGATAGCTGCAACCGTTGCGAGCGATGCAGACCGTTTCGATGAGGCAATGCTTGGCCGTCCAAATGCTGATTATGTTCAGTGGATCATGAAGAGCGAGTCCTGGGGTGGTGGTATTGAGCTGTCCATCTTATCAGAATTCTATGAATTTGAAATGGCGGTTGTGGATATTCAGTCCTTACACATTTGCAAATTCGGGGAGGACAAAAATTACTCTGAGCGACTGCTCTTACTCTACGATGGAATACACTATGATCCATTGTATTTTGATCCATTTGATGTAATACTTTCAACAAAATCTCTTAATATCTATGAAACTAATATCCTATATATTATCAGCAATGCAGGATAAACTATCTTTTTCTCTCTTATTATTATTTTAGGGCAGCAAAATCCAGACCAAGTTTCCGACTTCGGATTCTTCAATTTTGGATAAAGCAATCCAACTTGGACGGGAAGCCAAAGCTGCTCATCAATTTACAGATTTGAGTAACTTTTCTCTGAAATGTGGGGTTTGTTACCAACTTCTCAAGGGTCAAACGGAAGCGCAAGCCCACGCTAAGCAGACTGGACATACCAATTTCTCAGAAATTACTCAATAGCGACCTGTATCGTCTTACTTAAAGTAAAGAACTACACAATATATGAACGAAAAGAATCAAAAAATTCAGCTATTTACATTATCACATAAAACTGTGACTAACAAACAACCTTTTAATTCCGCTCAGTATCACATATAAAATTGAAAAAAGATACAAAATCTTATACTTTTTATCTTCCACTTGTTAACTTATAACCAGTCAATATCAACTCGCATATTTTTATATGTGTCATTTATCATTACTGCTGTAATTACTGGATCCCAATCCACAAAAATTTTTTGTTATGCTATAAAATATTAAAAGTATGTACCATGTCATTTCAATGTACGTGTCAAAATTATAACCAAAATGCAAAAATAAATTCGTAATATACAGGAAATTTATCATTTCATGAGCCCATAAAGTAAAAAACCAATCTATGAGGATGTTGGGCAAATTGGAACTCTGTCAGCCGCGGCTGAACGAAATCTTCATTCATAGACGAGAAAACAACGATTGGAAACTAAAAGTATAAAATTTTTAGTAGTGCAGTGATTATCTATTTCAACCCTTAAAATTAAGTATAAATTGACGACGGTAAGGTTCTACGCTACGCATTCAGTCCCAACTTGGGATGATAATCGTCATTAATTGACAATAAACTTATTGTTTAAAATTGCAGGTTTTCCCCATTGACTAGTAACTAATTGTACAACAATGGCAAACATACAAAGTGAAAGTGGTGAAAAGACCTTGTCTCAACAGTTTGATGAGGCTTACACCGATTTCAAACATCTAGTGGACGATGACGACTCAATCACCTCGTCTACTGCGCAGGTAAGTGTGCTTAAATTTAGGGCATTTCGTAGTGGTTATAAGCAATTTACATCATTACATTTTGTAGGACCTTCTCCTCAGAACTATGAAAACATTAGAACGTATCACCGTTGAAGTCTCCTCCTTGGATTTGTTCAGCAGAAACGAAAATTTCGAAGAAATAGATTCCAGACGTTTAAAATTCCTCCTCCTCCCATACATGCTTGGTACCCTTTGGCAAATTAGCATGACAGAGGACCGCAAAAGTATTTGTGAAATTAGCCGAGTCTATTTTAAAGATTTCCTTAAACGATGCATCGATTACGAAATCATTACCCAGTCCGAGTATATTAATTCCCAGGACGATGATGACGATGATGAAGAAAACACCGTACGATCGTCCAAAAGATTGACACCTGACGAAAAACGGCAAATAAAAATACGCAAGTATAAACAGAATAAGGAACTGGGAGAAGCGCTTGCGGCGTTTCAGAATTATGATTTAAAATATGTGAGCTAAATACCCTTGCAATTAAATTATCCTGTTATTTATCATCAATGTAAAAGGACGATTCATAATTAAGGTTTTTCTCCTCAGGACGATGACGATTTTTCCATATATTCAAAAGAAATTTTTGTCACGCTGATTAAATTAGCCATAAATAACTCGGAGGACCAGCTAGAATCTATCGAAATGGAAATGAATTTGATAAAATACCACAAGGAGAACCCAGACAATAGTGCCCCATCAACGTCATCTCCGCGGAAACCCCTCCAACCGTTCATCATTACAAAGGACGCAGCACAAAAGGCCGTTTATGGAATGGGCTACCCTGCCCTGCCCATCATGACCGTGGAGGAATTATATCAACAGCGTCGTGAAACTGGGGAATGGGGTCCTCCACCCACGGCTGGGACGGCACATGATCCTGAAAAGGATGCCGAACTGGAAGCTCGTGTTAAAGATTTATTGGAGGAACAAGACGATGAAGTTGAACTGGAGAGAAAGCGGAATTTCGACGAGTACAAGGATGAGCATCGCAGGGGATGGGGAAATCGTTTCAATAGGAGTTAAATAAATCACAGTATCATTTATCTCGTTATATTGGCAAGTTTAATTATACATACAATAATGCTATATATGAACGAATAATAACCCAATTTTACGCTATAAGGGCTTTATTTTATAAATAAAGTGGTAAAAACTAAAGAGAACATTGCATTTTTTGCCCGTAGTCCAAGTCTAGTCGAGATTATAATCATAATTTGTTTTATTAGTTTAGTCTGTTACAGAAAATCTGAGAATGCATGTTCCTTAAAGTTGCATGACTCATTTTGCTTATCGTTAGCGCATATTATAGGTCTGTCTGTTGGTTTAACTCTAACTGACAATGTTGCGTTGATTAGGATATATGACATTTAACCTTTTGATTGAAATGAACATGTTTATTTATTCACTTTTGAAATATGAGACTTGCACCATCATTAGATTTTACTTTGTAGGTAATTAGCAGCCGAGAATGCAACATTGTCTGGTCTGGACCACAGAGTTTAATAAGAATGTAAAGGATCTGGAGCATAGATCATGTAAATCTGTGTTAGGTCTTGACTTGAGACATCATTTATGCTTATATTCTTTATTCATACGGCAAAAATGCGGTCCGGTATTTTGCATGTAACAAACACGTCGTATTTGCCTTAATAATTTTTAACCGTTCCAAACATCTATTGTCTCACATTCTTCACATTTTTATCTTTCTGAATAACCTGTTGGTAAGATTTAGAATGGATTCATGACACGTAATCGAGCCTTATTTGATCTAAATCATTAAAATGCATTCAAATTTTGTTAATCTAAAATCCCAAACACTGCTTCGAGTAAAATTATTTTGGAAAAAGCAAAACTTTTGTTTGTTGAAAGAGGTGAATCAAGTTTTTAAGAGTGAAAGATGTATGTGATAATAATAAATGGAAAAGGTCCAACCCCGAGTCAAATGGGAGAGCCAATGGGGACCAAATCATAGTCTGTTAGGAGGTCTTTACTATACACGAATCTTATTCTTTGTTGTCTCATCATCTCCTCAGCAAGAGTGTGAAGCATCTCAACGCAAGAAATAAGTCGTCTCAACCCTACGTTAGCAAAGACTGCAGATAGAAAAGCACAGAAATTTCATGTTACCATCCACGCCACCAGTAGAAGTACAGAGATCTCGTATGTGTACATGGCTTTACAAGATGCAAGATCACTTTTTTGAGAAATAATCTCAACTACTTTATCGCATGCAACAGTTTCACCTCGTCGAATCAACATCTCGCCAACGCCACGCGAACAACATGCATTTGTGTTTTTAAGTTTCTGGATAGCAAGTACTCACGTGGCTTAAAAATGCTTGAAAAATATTTATTGTAACATCAATAGAAGTTTTTTTTCTAAGGTTGTAGGCACAAGTGTTAATTTTATTGGCAAGAAGGTGACTTGAGTGGAAAATAAAAGTGTAATTTACTAACCTTTCAAAGGTGTAATTTATGGATTAAATTGAATTATGGCCTTAATCTTGTGGTAGTGTGTGAACCAGTGTTTTGCTTATGACTGTTATGACTGTGTCCAGCATCGATATGTTGCGATCTTGTTTTACGGGGTATCCATTCCAAGGTAAGCCTTAAAGTTTACTTGATCAATTTCAATTCTGACAATCTCGATTTTTTTATATTTAACGTTTATTTCATGATGTTTCATGAAATGGTATTACTCATCTCAGAGACATTTACATAATTAAATCGGATTAATAACTGGATGACTCATCATGAGAAGTCATTCTTATCTGGGAAATACATATTGTAATGAGCACATAATTTATAGCTGCTAGATTTTAAAATCTCATTCGATCCTACATGATTTTTGAAATGGCCAGGATGCAATGTGTCACCGTGCACTGAACATGTAGGGCGATTAGTCTCACCAGAGTTGAGGCAGGCAGGGGAATTACGAGTAAGGGTTTAAAACAATGTCCATGTCTTATCTTTATTTCAGTCATTTGTCATGACATGCATCTATGTCGATATTTCCAACCCAGCAACGATTCAAATGTTTGAAATGTGTTTAAAACAAGTGTGATATCTTCGTTTTTCGGACAATTATGATCAACAATTTTTGGCTATCAACGCGTTTGATTCGTGGTCTCCAATATGTACAAGTTAATTATGATAAACGTCACTTCTTGTGATTATGGTTATTCTGGTGTCATCTTATATGTACAGTCTGTTATTTTTTCATGACTAGACAATCGTATAGCCCATGCACAATAGAAAAATAAACTAGACACACTCTTGTGTCCACATATGTACATATACATACATTTGCCGTTTCATAAAGTCTTAGCTAGACTAATACATAAATTGCTTTTCCTAATTTCAAAATGATCGAGTCATCAACTAGTCAAATAATTCTAGTCAGTTGTCTCTTCTCGAAAGTTTCATGTTTCATTGTAAAATTCCCGATTTTATTTTATTGCAGGACAAGGCCGTATGAATCAGTTGGGGGGAGTGTTCATCAACGGACGTCCCCTTCCAAACCACATACGATTAAAAATTGTGGAAATGGCCGCGTCCGGCGTTCGACCCTGCGTAATTTCCCGACAATTACGAGTCTCTCATGGATGTGTGTCCAAAATTCTCAACAGATATCAAGAAACGGGTTCCATCCGTCCCGGCGTCATTGGTGGCAGCAAACCTAGAATCGCACCCCCAGACGTTGAACGAAGAATTGAAGAATATAAACAAGAAAATCCAGGCATTTTTTCTTGGGAAATAAGGGACAGGTAGCTAAATTTGCATATGTATCTTATGTTTTGCGTAGTTTAGCTGTCAAGAATTGCATAAAATCCGTGTGATGTGTTTCCTGCAAGAGAAAATAAGGTTCTACATTGCAAAGAAATTTTCCATGCGACTATTATTACGACTAGCTCACTGTTTACTTTCAATGCCTGAGTTTGTTTTGTTATTACTATTATTCCTGCAATACTTTGTTTATGTGTTTGCAAGAATGAATGCCTTCTTCAGAGGCTCGGGCTGGGCTTTGATTGCTCTATTTCCTCATTCTCTTTATGTCACTTAGTGGCTGGCTATCACTCTTTTTCATGTAATTCTTTACTTGATTTACTTCTTAAAAAATTAACAATCTGGTTTCCGTTTGTGCTCATATTTTGGATACGGCTCGGGAAGGTTTTGATACCTTGAATGCGTTTGTATGAATGTTTCAAGTTTTTATTTTAGTTTTCTCCCAGTTTTTGAATCGTACGTTAAAGTGAGAAAGTAAGCTGATTGAGATTTCCTCTTTACTTTTACAGATTGGTGAAGGAAGGGCTTTGTGACAAGAATAGTGCACCATCGGTCAGTGCGATATCTCGCTTGTTGCGTGGTCGAGAGGGCGATATTATGGACTCGAGCGAAAAGAAATTCATGGATTCAGGTAAGAACGCAATACTTTTAATTCCTCTTTCATCCAGTGTCCGCTTTCTGGGGTCTAACTCCCGTTTTCTCACGATATGATAAGTTACAAGGAATGTGTACTTTTTTTAATTAATTGTGAAATGTGACCAGCTTGTTATTACATGATCCAAATTGCACATTTTAAAATCATATAATTCACATGGATCCGTCAAGTATGTAAAAAAGAGGTGAAATCTTGTCAATATATTGTGGCCATGTTTCAAGTTTACAAGTTATAAGTACATATAACGTAGCATTGTGGTATGAATGAACTTTTGTTCCGAGAAATATTTGTAGATTGTGCGATTTAGTCAAGCAATTTAGCAAAACAACGATTGGCATTTCATTCAAGCACAGCATAAAAAGTGTAATACGACAACGTAAAACGCAGCCAATAAGGCAATAATAATAAATGCGTTCGTAGTATAATAATTTTTATTACTTCAGTATTCGCTCACATATTCCTTGTCGTACTCGCACTTTGTGTGCATTAGGATGCGTTAAGGTACTCGGTTCTTCAATATTGTTCAATGAAATTTAATACGTGCTTTAATGCATTTCCACAACATGTTGCACGATATATTTCTCATATGCAAATTAGCCTTTAATACGTCCATTATCTTTAATAATTTGTCCCTTCGCGGAACTATGAATATCTGGTTTCCAGATTAACGTCTTAATACATACAATCAATTAATTACGAGTTTTCTAAATGCACTTTAGTCTATGAAATTTAGAGGATAATTCAATGGAATAGCATAAACATTCGACTGGGAAGTCTTCCTAGAGTTTGTACAAATGTTCACATAACATGATATTACATTAATGAGCATAATAATGGTCCATCCCAATCAATGAACTCTATTGATCATCCGGTGAAAAAAAATGTATCACTTCCCTTCGAACTTGGGTTTGTGTAAGCGCCGCCGGGCATTTGCACCTTGGCTTCGTGTGATTTATGGGTGGTTCTCTAGAATCTCATCATGTATTGGAGAGATCGAAATATAATCTCGTCATCATCGAGTCCTGTTTTTTCCAACCTCCGCCATCGTCCAGGCATGAACTGGCACGAAATGCTTTTATCATCTTTTTCTATGATTGAACTAATTTAACCTATAACATCGGCATTCTCTAATGAGGCCAAGTGGGCGAGGTTCACTCCTTTTGTAATTTCGAGAAAAAAAACACTAACAATTTGTGACTATTTCGTTTAGGTGAAAAACCAAATAGTGACGGCTCTGACTGCGAATCCGAGCCTGGAATTCCTCTAAAGAGAAAACAACGTCGAAGTCGCACTACTTTCACTGCTCAACAACTAGACGAGTTGGAAAAGGCGTTCGAACGAACCCAGTATCCGGACATCTACACAAGAGAGGAACTCGCACAAAGGACAAAATTGACAGAGGCCAGAATTCAAGTAGGAAATATTTACTAAAGAATTCATCTACTTGTTTATTTTCCTGTATACTAACTTTCTGATCCAGAAATGAATTCCTAAAACAAGCTAAAAAAATCTTTTCTCCACTTTCACCAGGTTTGGTTCAGCAACAGGAGGGCGAGACTTCGTAAACAGATTTCTGGCAGCAGTGTGAGCAGTGGGAGTTACAACAATTCTTTGGGGATGAGCATTCCCATCTATTCGACGACCCCTTCGACGTACCACACCCACTCCGTGCTCTCACATCATCATCAACAGGGCCTGGTGGATTCTCACTTTCCCTCCTCAGGCACTGCTCAAGGTAAATTTGATTAGTTGGCTGTGTAGACGGTTGCGCATTTTTAGGAATTTGACTAATTCGGGCAGGAATGAGACATGTTTTACCTTTGTGTTAATGAGACAACCATTTTGAGCATAATGGGTTGAAAGTTTACTGTGGAATTATTAGGAAAGACCACCCACTACCCTCTGTCGTCCCATTGTTTCAACCAATTCAACGCTAATTAAACAACAAATGTCATTCTCTCTCACCGTGGTCTTGTTGTGAACGAGTGATGCGTTATTATTGCAGTCAGTGGTTGGGCATGGCGATGTGATTGTCAAACTTTTGAATGAAATGAAGTAGACTTTGCACTACGCAATACTCCACCAACCGAAGCAAACCTTTAATTATTGTAAATGAATGAGTCAAGTGATGATTCTGAAGGATTGAATGATTCCATCCAATTCACAGGGTTCGTTCGTTCGAACATGTGTAGATCTTGTACCATTTCATCAAACAACGTCACCCGATTTTCATACCAAAACATACGAAAAAAGCTCGGAATTCAGAAACCACGTAGCACTTACATATCTGTGTATGCATGACCACTTGTGTGTTACATCGCTATGTAATCTTATTAAAAAGTATCGTTTAAAAAATGAGAATCTGTTTGCCCTCAGGATTCTTCAGTTGTGTGACAACGGAAGAAGTTTTAACACTTTATCTGTTCTGTGTGAGCTAAGAATTGTTTAAGGTTTTTAGTGATGAAAAAGCAAAACCAATCTCAATTCTTTCCATACAACGTAATCTTGAATAGTTAACGGATCGAATCGAGTGCAAATCTAATTACTCGGTTTTAGATTTGGTTCTTCAATACCTGCACTTTCATCCACTCATTCACTCACCTTTATCGAATCCAATTTAACATCAAGATTATACAGGCAAAAACTAACAAAAAACCTGCATTTTTGTCCCCGATTGCTCATTCATTCATAATGTGTTCATCGATTTTTAAGAAAAAATGACATGTTGGGGTGCAATTGTACATAATACATACACACAAATGTGGATGTATGCATATATGTGACGTGTTTTTTTAGATAGGGATTACATATACACATTTTAACTTGTTTTTTCTTATCGAAATACGTAGCGTATGGGTTTTAAGTTTATTCACACAATTTTTTGTCTTGGATTTTTACTAGCATTATTTTACTGTCAAAACTTAATGGATCAATTCCTAACATAGTTTTTCAACGATTTATCTATTAATGCAAAAAAAATGCGAATGATATATTTATCTCGCACATGTAACTTACTTATTTGGAATTGGCACAGTCTTTGAAGATTTAACTAGGTTGGAAGTAGATTAACAATAAGTCGTTATTTCTTGGAGTGAATTTGTCTGTAAAATTCGAAAAAATATGGTTGATAATGGGACAATGGTGGACATTATGAGTTTTACAAATGAGGAGTGTCTCATCGCCTATTGTGAATGTTCATGTCACGTAGAATTATTGTTGTGCACTCGCCGGTTCACTTCATGGGGTTTCCACTTTTCATACGACTTTACAAGGACAATCAGTGTCAGTTTAAATGGTATATATAGCTTCTGGCTTAAAAATATGAAAAATTTCTCGGCTGCATGCAGCAGCATGGATTGATTATTATTTCATTAATCCTAAAGTATAATATTATCCCAAAAATACCAGATAAACCCATACATTTTGATACAAAGTAATAGCTCACAATTCTTGGAATTCTCCTTACGATGGAAGGCATAATATTCTTTAATGCGATTATAGGTTGATAGATAGTTTGATGTCATGGCCTATATGGCTGACTGGTCACAAGAACCATTACATGTTGCGTCTTGTTGCACCAACCAATGCAAAATCTCGTACCAGTTAAGTAACTCAAATCTTGGGAATCCTGTTGTTGAGTGACAATGCACAATTACCAAGCCAAACTAAAATTTGCAGCAGAAAAATATCAAAATGAGATAGCAAACAGCATAAAAACGAAAGTCAACAAATTTAATGATAAACTTGAGAAAGTTGTAAACTGTTACATTTTCCATGTCAATGCTCATGCAGTGAACCTTCGCGCTAGGCTAGTTATTGTTGCAGCATGATAATTGATAATTTTTGTCATCGTCGTTGTAATGCTTTCTGAGTAACTTTTGTACGAATTACTTATGTTCATCTGCCACGTGGCAGATGGAAGGCTCATATTTCCCTTTAATTTGACTCTGGTTCTCCTTCAGGGAGCGATGGTGGCTCGTTGTACTCGGTGTCGAACGGGAGTTCTTCCTCCATCAGTAATGCGTCGTCGGGTGCAGGTCGCAGCTTGTCCATGTCGTCGCCCCCGCCGTCGTCCAGCAACAATCTCCCAGGAACGTCCTCCTACACCTCACTGGGCGGGCATGGAACGTACACGCCAAATTCTGCCGGTCTGATCAATCAACAGGTAACTGAAGTTGCACATTTTTGAGAAAATTGTAAGTTCAACAAGTCAGAGGCTGATGCACACATTCGCGAAAACCTTGGTCGACATTTTTCTTTGCAATGCATTTTGAGAAAAAGTAAAATTTGAAAACCTTATTGTTTCATTTAACCCATCCTTCAATGGACTATTCAGCATTCAACCGTTTCTTGGAAAGTTTCTACCATTGTTGCACCATTCCTTTCATTGTTTATCTATACAATGCGGATACAATTGATAAAATTGTGCATTAAAATAGAGTTCAGTAAAGCGTAAAAGATTTCTGCACATTTCTGCAAATTGTAAAGCAGGAGTCAGGAGGTGTTGTGAAAAGGGGTTAAATGTATGTAGTAAGCACACAACTGAACTGATTTTTTGGTCTTTCTTTATTAGCAAGGGGGTCATGTTTCCTCACCTAATAACAACAACACGGCCTCTCCCCCTGGGCCGTATGGGTCAGGACAAGGTCAAACTGCTGAGGAGGCGTGGGGTGCAATTCCAGGGCGTCCAAATATGACTGCATACAACTCGTCAACTCCAACCGCGACCCTGATGGGGCCTCCAAGACATCAACACTACTATGGATGGTACTAAATACTAAATCTAAATAGTGAATAAATCAGTGAATCAATCTCTTGGGTGGAGCTGACAAATCTGCATGAACCGTCATTTACACTACACCATGTATGTGGCGTAAGTGGCGAATTCATGTATGTGAGCCAGATTGCATATCTTTCCAAATTAATACTATATCAATTCCTGTTTTAAATTAATCCTACATTAAATACTTTCTTTTAAAAGATGATGGTATACCAATTAAGGTTACGTGTAAGAATGTAATTTTATATTTTTTAAAACTGCCAATCATAAAAAAATGGGGCTGTAACAAAAAAGTCTTGCCTGGACTTTGAACTTCATGATATTTTATTGGTTACTCAGATTTCAAAGCTTTCTAAAATTTACCAAAGGGATATTTTCTCCATCAATTCTTAATCATAGTCGAAAATATTGTCAAGAAGCCGAAATTTTAATATATAAAAAATACAGAATGAAAAATTTTATTAAACACGTATCCTAAAAATTAGATATAACTAGCGTTACCGTATTTAGTTGTCGAATAATGAGGAAATCAAGTTATACAGTGTATACTATATCCGAAAACCGTCAACTTTAGTGCCTGCCTGGTGAATACTACATATTTGTACATACATAATCTATTAGTACGTATTCTAGTGTAACATATATATCCAGAATATTTTAAGACATTGGCTTTTAGCGCATTTATCAATATATATGTATGTACATACCTATGTGTAAGTATGCATAAGTCTACATTGTATAAGTACGTGTGTAGATGAATGTTGAATGAGATGCCTTAAATTGCAATTAAATAAAGAGAAACAATACCTAATTATGTGTACTTGCATTCAAGAGATTCACACACCATCCAGTTGACAACAACAACCTGTTTCCGTCTCTTTATGCACATTTGTCGAGTCGATCCATTTCAAGTCATTATCACCATTTTATTTACTGTCAATCAATACGTGATGGTGTAAGGCGTCAAATCTAATCAACTTACCCACCACACTCAATCCATTCTCAAACCACTTTACCTTTTTTGTTACTTTTGTCTTAGCTCTTGTAAAATTGTAAAAGTCTACCTTGAAATTCTGTTCCGGTGGTCGGCGTGGGAGTTTGAGATTCAACAAACTTTACAGAAAATGAGATGGAACATCCACACCGAGATTTTCATTACCGTCATCATCACCTCAAATTTGTACAGTCGTCCTGTTGCATAAATATTTTTGACATGCACGTGTCAACTCTTCTTCCTCTTGGGTACAAGAGGTCTAAATACATGTAAGTATATGAGAGAAAGGCAGAATTGATTGCTCAGAAAGCTTATATGATCAACTTTTGATCGTATAAGTTTCAACAAGGAAAAATGTCGATTCATCATAATTTTTCTGTCACAACACAAAAGATCTCACCACCACAAGGTTTTAAAACCTCAAAGACATGAGCATCATGGTAAAGTTGATAGGAAATTATGAGGTTGTAATGGAACATTTCCCAACAAAAGAGATCCAATAAAAGCTGGATAGGAAATTTGGTTGCGCTACGACTTACCCATATCCATACTTATGTATCTACGACCGAAGGGTGTAATGGCTCATGTTTTATATTTATCTCATTGAATAACGTACGTACATAAACTCTTCTCCTCCCATTCACTGGGTAGAAAAAAGTATGGATGAAAAAACAATTGTTCAACATTTTGTGGTTTTTGTTGGTGTTGGTGTGACAAATCGGATGCTACCCATCTTTCCACCTCACCCTCAACTATTTTAAGCCACATCAGAGATACTTGTTATATAGTCTCCCGTACCTGCTCCTGGAAGACATGCTGGCTGTCTCGACGAAAAAGAGTGTGAAAGGAAAAAAACCACTATCGAAGACGCTATTGAAGTCTTTAAATGGTGGCCAAGTTGGTCCGTCTGAGTGTGTAGCGAAATCTTATTAAATAAGACTTGTAGGAGTAAAAATATCTGTGCTACAGATATTTTGTACACTACAGATTCTTTAGTGTACACTATGTGTATGAATTGATACAAATGCAATAAAATGTAAGATTAGTAGGAGGAGTCCTAGTTACAAAAGGAAAGCTAAGTATGTTAACGCACTAGAAAATATTTTTAAGGAATCCAATATGTCAAAATTAGGAGGAATTGTAAAATTTGGTCCTAGGTCAATTTACATAACGTACTTTTGCATAACGGTCATATTGCCTAATTTTTATTGCATAAAAGTCACTTCACATAATAAGCCTTATCACATAAATATGTATTGCATAATTGTTTCGAAATTAAGATTAAGAGGAAATTGCACATGGGGAGATTTCCTGAATGGCGTAGAATACATACTTAGTTCGAAATACATAATTCGAATTCTGCAGAGAAAAGATTCTGATTTCGTAACTTCTGTAAACTAACTTTTCAGTCAGGCTTCAGTCAGGGTTCAGTCAGGGTGGTGTAACGCACCTTTAATATTTCCTTTTTCGCCATATAGTTAGCCTAGCACTAAATCCTAAATACCGTCTATTGCAAGTTTAGAAATCAAAGGAACCCTTCGAGTTATTTTTTATGCAGAAGTACAGTAGAGTTGTAACAGGCGAGGGAGGTAAACTATTAGCAATCTTGTATAGTTACACAAGTATTGATTTTTCGGTATTAAAGTTGCTACCACTTCGTATTAAAATTATGCTGAAGCGTAAAAATTTGCTACCTATATAGTAAAACTTATTTAATACGGAGCTATTACTACAACGTATTACTATTCTGTAATCACTACTATCTTGGTAGAGTAGAGTCATACTAGTGAATGAATACCGCTTGGCAGTATTTCAATGCTGGATTTCTGTGAGTATAACAGTCACATATTGGAAAATCTATAATTATGCAATGTGTAATTATGCAAAATCAGGATTTACATAATTGATAACTATGTAAAATGGTCATTATGTAAAATGGTAGTTATGCAGCAGAAATTATGTAAAGTGACCGAAGGCCGTAAAATTTATGAATTTCTCTGGATTTCAATTTCAAAAAATCAATCGTAATTATACAATACATTAGATCTGAAAGAATTTCATGCCACACCTGTTGCTCCAACTTATGGTTAGAACAATCTTCAAAACTGTTACAAAACTGAATATTGCTTATACTTAGAGCTTATCTTCTATTTATTATCAAAACATTTAGCCTATTACGACTTGTGTAATGAACATTCGTCAGAAAAGAAGTACACAAATTTTATTTGTGTATCGTACGTAATAAATCCCCAAAGAATAATTAGCATAATTAGCAGTAGGATACATATAAATAAATAATGGCACCGTCGACCCGTTAGGTTTTACCCGAGTTACGAATGATGCAGCATTTTGTGAGATATACGAAATTGACACCCTTCTCCAGTTCCACGAAATCCCACATTCTAAACAAAAAGCTAATTGTCATTTACTAAATTTCGTTGTCACGACCTTGCGAATATGGATCGAATTGGGACAATAAATGTAAAGTGATATTCATCAGTTAAGTCGCATTCCTTTCATTCATACATAACTGTCAAGATTCCGCGAAATATTCTTTAAATACTGTAATACAACTGATGAAAAAGACTTTTTTGAGGCTGCCTAATCAACTAACAAAGAGTAGAATTTTTGCAGAGTTCTAAGAAGAAACGTGAAAAGAAATGTAGAAAAATAAATCCAACACGTCCCGTTTACCTTTTCATTAAATTTCTCATCAACAAAATCTTCATCCGAGTGCATACTTTTTCGTCTGGCATAATAACCCTGCGACCACGAGTGTTTTATATACATACTTGTTCTTACAAAATGTAAAAGGAAATGATGGGTGGATTGAGATGGAAGTCAATTTCTTGTAATTGCCATAAATATCAAAGCATGAAGTGGACATTAATCTTGAGGGACAATCTGCCGCCCTCGATGCTCTAGGGAAACCTCTCATACATATTCGATGGCGTTGTTTAAACGAATTGTGTGCATTTTCAATTTTTGTTGGCTGTAAGGATCTAAGAACTTATAAGTTCCGTCCGGTTTTCTGTAGACGTCTTTTGATGCAACACCATTTTAGATCATCCATTTCAGATTTCATTTCAATAATGTCTGATGCTGCAGGCGTCACAGATGTGGAATCGGGATAGCTCTCGGACAAATTAGCAGCATAGCAGGTGTCATCTTGTCTGCCTGGTGGCTTGCGTTGTTATTATTTTTACCATTATTATTATTATTTTGATCAATAAAAACATAATCATTGTTGTCTTTCACAGCAATATTGGTGTCGCCAGATTCATATCAGTGTTTTTATTACTTTATCGTGCACCTTGTTTTGGGAGGGAATTGAGTGCTTCCTACTTTTGTAAGTATGCTTTTCTAACTGCCCATGCATACGTATATCTCTTTCCTACTTGTGGATTTTTTGCATTACTTACGTAAACCAAACTTTTATATGATTGGCAACGAACGAGTAAAGTGCCGTTTCGTTCCTTTTTAAATGAAACCATCAAAAATAATTTCAATAGGAGCACGGTTCATTTCTAAGTAGCAGCAGTCTTATTAGGACGAGGAGGATGGTGCCATTCTTGCTCATAATACTTCGAATTGTCTTGCTCTGAAGCAGGTGTAGTTAGTTTCAATGCGTTTTTTAACTTGTCTCGAGAATACAATTGCTGAGAGTAATTTGAGAGTAATTTGTGCCAACGAGCGCGGAGGATGAGTGCGAAAGGCGCATTAGACCATTTCTGCATGCCCATTATCTTCGCCCATCAACTAATTTCTTCAATAGCCCAACTCTTAATTACCACCGACACCACCGCCGACGAGCACTGTGTCATTCATCCTAACAAATAAATATGGCATCGGTTGGTGTGGTCGTCCGTCCGAAACATGTCAAAACATTCAAGGGGCCTCGCGTCAACCTGGCGCAGTGATTCTGCGATTGTGCCTTTTCTCATCCATTCTATTCTTAACTTTGATGACTTTCACTTTAATCGCTGTGAAAAATTATTGTCTCCAGCACACCACAAATTTCTATGGGTTGTATGAAAAATATGGGACAAATTCATGCACTTGGTTGCTGTCGGGGCTGTTGGCTTTGACATTTAAAATATAAATATGATTATGATACACAGACCACATTTAATGCGTGTTTTTTGACTTAACAATCGAGACGGATTCACTTCACTCTCCGTTACAATTCCGATTTTCTGCCAACTCTATGATGTCTTCACCCTTTTTCCTTCCTTTTCCCCTGCTCATTGTTGTTGTTACCAGCGCCCAGACCCGCTACATAATGCACCTTATTAATACCACCACCAGTAGCAATACGTAGTGTTAATTTGACCTAACGCCCCTGTACGACTACATATTTGCGCAAGTATGTTCACTCTCTGTAATTAATTACAAGTAGAAAAATCTGCCATGTACAAAAGTAAAGAACGCGTGTGTGCCATTGATCCCCCCAAATTTACTCGAATGTTAGTCTTATGCTAGTCCCTCATTAAAGTGTTCAGTCAGTATGCGGTGAAATTGGCTTTGTTTACCTGAAACGAAACCATCAACCAACAACAACTTGATACTACAACTGCACAGATTATATTTCAAGCTCATAAATCACCCCAGAGGAACAGAGCACATACGTACGCAGGCGAACAAAAGTTATTTCTTATTGTCTTCTCCGTGTGATCCAAGTAAATGTTGAAATTGAATCAAAAAATGACTTAATTGTCTGCGTTCTTCTAATCGTAAGCTCCCAGTTTGGAAGAAGGAGCAGGATTATTTATTTATTTATTGTTTGAGAAATTTATTGAGAAAGTCGAGCAAAGCCGTTTATTAGATTAGTCTTTCGTAATCTCAATCAGTGTGCAAACAACCACCGCAGGTAGGGCAGAGCACTAGATGGCAAGTTCCGTCTCCCAAGTCTCATAAATCTCTCCTCCTTGTCTCAAGCAACGTCGGTGAACGAACAACCCATCGCATCATTATTATTACTTAATGGTTATGGCTGATACGTAGATAGTTGTTGAATACAAGCCTTCAATAAGCGGTGGATTTTGGGCGATTGCACAAAAGTGTGGCAATTGGTGCACAATGCATGGATAATAAAACAATGCTTTTAGGAAATGTATCAAATTTCCCGTTTAAGCCTTCCTCTTCCGCCCATTCATTCGTCGTTTTTAAGCTTGATGAAATATTCATAAAAATACCTACGTACTTGCCTGTTGGCAAGTTTTCATTGCAACAACGTTGTCTTCTCTTCTTGAGACATGCACATCTGCAGAAAAGAATTTGAAATTTCTTGAAATACTTTTCTCGCCACGAAATGAATATGCATTTGTAGTCGATGCCATCAATTTACCTACATTGCTTTATCATGTGCACTTTGTTGATGTGAAGTGGAAACCAAGGAGTGAGTACATGTAAGTAGGAGAATGTGGCGTATCTGTAGGAGGAGGAGGAGGAGGATAGCGTGGTGGAGCAGAGTCACGCAGTCGACACGCTTATTAACGACGGAGATATGGATGTTAGCATGATAGATACTCCTTTTGGCTTGGCGGCACTGTGTTCTCCTCACCAAAAATACATCTCGTACACCAAAATTCGCTTCATTGGGCTGGGAAGGCCCCACTTACTTTTACTCGCACTTTGTCTATTCGCCCATGTTCCTGCTTCAATGCAACGCAACAACAACAATCAAACAACAATGTGACCGCGTACATCGAGCGAGGGACGTTCATCTGATCTGAGGAGGTATTGATGAATATAAATAAAATAATGACAATTATATAACGAACGCTGTCAAGTCGAACTGTGCAAATCCGACTAAAAAGCTTCGTGGTGGTTTATTTAATGGCTTGTGTATTGGCTGTCGGGATATTGATGGTCCCCTCGAGGTCCGACTGAGAATTTATGTAATATGTATCGATTTACTTGGGTAATTTAGATAGCGGAAATAAATAAGTCAGGAATGCCAACAGAGCTTTTTATTCTCGAGCTTGACTTGAAGTTTAAGACAAAATATCAAATTAAACATTTGATAAAAAGAGATGATTAAAGGTATGAAAAAAGGGCAAACGGAACGGAACAATTGAAATTAGTTCATTTTTACCCTGTGCGCAATAAGAATACACAGAAAGTAATCAAGCACCTACTGAATCTACTCCGTAATGGAACAAGACAAATAATATGTGGTAATAAACAAGAAACTTTGGAAAACAGTCGTAAGCAAGTGCATCAGTAAGTTCACGCCTCATTTTGATCTCAAAGTTGACTATTCAAATCAAAAAGGATATTATTCAGGAGATGAGAAGAGAAAACGCAGAACAATTGTTATCCGCGCTCTCAAGTTCCTTACGGAAGGAATAAGTGCGTATACTATTCGGCTGGTAATTGAGGGATGCAATTAAACAAGGAAGATCATGCGGATCGAATGTCGAATGTTGAACATCATGATATAATAAAATTGTGAAAAAAGTGATAGGATTTTTTTCACCGAAAACGTAGCAATTCACACATTTACGAGACCACTACCATCATAGGAAAGAGGTAATATACATGCATACATACATCAAGGGTGATGGTGTGGTAGAGTTGGAGCGGTGGTAGTTATTTTTCTGATTATGATAATTACAGCGGAACGCCATGTAAATTACTTTGTCGCTCTCTTATGTCTGAGACTTAAATTCAAACTTTATCGTCCGCGTGCAGACATGAATATATAAGACGATGTTCCATTATTATGAAAACGCAATATGCAGTATGATGAGTTGTTGTGTAAGCTGAGACGATTATCTGCAAGTAGATGGTTTACTTTTCATTTTCAATAGCACAAAGTCGTTGGATTATTAGCATTTTAGTTTCTAGATTACTTGTTGCTGCACTTATATAATCCAACACTCAGGATGGAAAGGGGTCAGTGTACAAAATTTGTGGTAAATATTGCCTTCGAACTAACACATAAGAAGAGGAAAGGATAACTTAGCAGCAATTTCTCAAAATTACATAACGTTGAATGTGTGCGTGGACATGAATTCAACTACAAAGATTGAACTCAAAAAATTCGGCCGGATTTTACTCCTGATTGAAACTTGAAATTCAATATTTACTCTGCTTGATATGAAGCAGGAGTAAGTTTCATACGAAACCGTTCGCAGACAAGAATAACTCTTGAGCCCATTTTTAGTATAAAATGTGTATCCACTTAAAACCAACTTAAAATTTTAAAAACGAGGCCGGCCAGACTGCATGACGCTGGATGTTCCAAAGTTTTCATCTCGAATTACATTCCTAGGAGCACATAGAACGGAATACAATTAAAATGCACACGTGTTTTGGAAAACGTTATCTCTCATCCCGTCGTCGTCCTTTCTGTGCAACTTCCGCCTTAAAAAGTCGGCAATAATTAAGAGCTTCCTTTTTGTCCAAGGAAAGACCAAATCTTTTCGAAACTTTTAATTTCAGCTCGATAAATGTACTTTATGTTTTTTAACGTAAGTGTATAATATACACTTATCTCGTTGGATTGCAAAACAATAAGTCTCAGTTTTCTCAAGACGGGAAGGTTCTTCTGAGCAAGCTGTGATGGAAAATTAAAGAGTAACGCATGTGTAACTCGGATCATGTTTCAATCTCCTTTCATCCTGTACAGTTTTGTCTTGTAATAAGTTTATGAAAATACAGTGCACACATTGTTTTTGTCTAATACAAGCCTGCTTGTCGGTGCAAAATTAATTTTCAGGGTAGACTTTGCTTCATACAAATTAGGTAACGAAATTGCTAAATTATCAAGGAAATGGGTGCTGCAGGTGGTGAAAGGACACGAACTAAATTACATTTCATTGTACGTAAAAGATGGTTGACGTACATAAATATGTAGCGTTACCACAGAACAAATATTTACTTGTATTCATGGAGGTCGAAATGTGGAGCCTCATCAGGCCCAAACTCATCATCTTTAAACGAAGATTTTCACTAGGTGGATGAGATGATGGACAGCTGGATAATTAATTAGTGAACGGTAGCGCGTTTCATGCAGTCAAATAAAGACAATAATCTTGGACGCTAATTATCTCTCCCTGTCTCACACGGCGCTCTTTAAGTAAGTGCATTAAGACCACTGCCTACTTTTTGTCTCGCCTTGTTTATTTTATGCCGTTGTTGCTCCGCATTTTCTCCCACTTTTAGATGTGAAATGAAATAAATTTGACACGCAGGCCTGCCCATCAAGCGAAGGGAGTGATATTAGTGAAGTACCTGACGTCCTGCCTGCCCTGTAATAATTATGTTGTACAGCAACAAATCTTATTATCTTCGGTTGTTCTGAATCCTGGTTCGAAGGTGTTTCTAAATTATCATTATCGTCGTAAAAGTACTTTTGGTCCCTAATATGCAACTGTTTCAACTCGATCACATGAAAGCTGTCTCATTAAACATCTTTTTATTCCGACTTTAATACATATGTGCCACTGTTTGTCAGAAACGTTGTAATTTACTTAATTCCAAAAAAACGGAACAGCTTCTAAAACACTAAAAAAGAAAAATAGATGAGCACTAATCAATGCATGGGATCGGACTGTCGAATTTTTATAAGTTTTTCTGAATAAATGTATAAAAATAAAACTGTAGCAAGTTATGCTCTGGAGATTTCATATCGTCTCAAATACATCCCAAGTAGAACCGAAACGTTAAATCAACGATGCCTATATTAACGTCTTATG
This sequence comes from Folsomia candida, assembly GCF_002217175.1. NCBI lineage: Eukaryota > Metazoa > Arthropoda > Collembola > Entomobryomorpha > Isotomidae > Folsomia > Folsomia candida. The sequence continues at coordinate 4,510,876 of NW_019091198.1, forward strand.
GCCTAAAAGTGTCGTTAATTCAACGTATGGCGTCCGCTTTTTTCAGGTTGGAATAACGCTGGTGTAGCGTTATAAGTAGGTGTTTTTACGTTGCCTCAACGTTAAATGCTAACGTAATTTTAACGTCGCACAATTTCGTTGAAGTTACGTTAGAACCACGTGGTTAACCTTATTTCAACGTGACTTCAGCGTAAAAAAGTGGCCAAGCGACACGTTAAAGTATCATCCAAAGGTTCTAGCTGGGATACCTTTACACTCAACCAGGTGACCGACTATATTTGTGTCGTGTCATCTAGTACAAATTGGATTTGATATAGAACATTGATTAAAATGGAGATTTCACGAGTTAAAGTGCCGAGGAACCAAAGTTGTTGACTCTTTATTCACACTCTTGGAGTCCGCCGTCATCGGATATTCATGGAAAATTTTAAATTTACACCTTTTCTCTCTGTGTAAATAACACCGCGGCGTAACAGTCCTGTTATTCTAGCCGAAGCTAAATGATGATGTACAATTCATGGCGTGTTTTAATTGTACTTTCCTTGCTATTTCTTGCAAATTTGCTTTGAAAGTTTTCCGCATTCAAGTACTTTTTGTTGTACGTATCCTACAGAGCAATTTAGGGAGATTGTTTTACAGAAGGAATATGCACATGCATTTCTACCACGTTGAGATGATGCAAGTAGATTGGAATTTTAAAATGCAGCAGAATAATAATGAGCAACTTGTTGAGGAATTTAATAACAAAAAGGTGTTGGTTTTGTATCTGCATCCACCTCCACCCTCCTCCGACTTCTGGAATTCATCCCATCTCTCAGGATCGGGGGGAAGGAATTTATCCATTCTTCGTACTCAGGTGTGTGCATTGTGGGGATTTGTTACATTTATTTTAGAACAAGCTTCCTCCAACACAATTAGTCGTTGGATGCAATGGCAATGACAATGATGATTTGGCCACTTTATTCAACAACCACTATGACATTTTGAAAGTCATCTTCTCCTCTCTTGCTGTAATGAGTGACACACAAATGAGTTTACCCAGCCAGCCAACAACAATATCGTGGATGCAACAAGTGTGAAAGCAAGACCAACTAAGGAGTCGACACAATCATGCAAATAAAAGAACCCAGAAACAATTTCCACGGCTGCTCTGTGTGTCCAAGGGAAGAGGAAAAAGGCTGGAATTTGCTGCATAATATTTTTTGTGGTCGTTGAGCTTAAAATGAATGAAATTAGGTTGATTAGTTTCATACGACGACCTTGTACGGACATATTTATGTATGAATTTTGCATTTACAAAGAACTAAATATTGCTCATTTTAATTTTATAATTTACAACAAATTTCCAAAAATGTCAACTGTCCAAATTGACAAATTTCTCGCCGTCAGAGAAATCGATGAGATAAATTAACTGGGTAAAAAAGTACAAAGTATGAAATGATATAGAGCAATCGATTGATGGAGAATGATATCCTTTTAATGATCAATTCAGTCTCATTCATTTCACTGCATTCTTCTCACACCATCTTCGTAAATGATTGATGAGTTTTAAAAGAAGAACTTTAAAACGACGACGTCGACATACATAGGTTGCAAGTGAATGAATCCAATTCCAGTCACCCTGGGTCTACTTCATTCATTCCAGAAGAGGCGGATTAAGAGTCCAAAGATGAATAAGACGAAATCAACCAGAATTCACCATCAGTTTGTAATTGTTGTTTTTTTCTCCTTGGTGTAAAGGAGAAGATAAGACAAAAGGAGGCATTGTTTCGCCTTGGGCAAGGAAACATGTTTTGTCTTCTCTCATTCATGGTTTTCCACCCTCACTAAAAGTCTTGATACATTTTTGTGGGGGTGGAAAATTGAGAAACTCTTTATGCAGATGCATTTGTGCCATACAATTAACCAATTTTAAATTTCGGTGATTATTATTTAGTTTCTTAACTTATTTTAAAACAAGGTTCTTCACAGTCAGTAAAATGGACATTTTGTAACACATATTTTTAATTCGGTTTAAAAATATGTACAAAAATGAAAAATTGATTCAGAAATAATGCTACGTTTTTGTTATTTAGCCACAAATCGAAAACATGGAATATAAAAGAGGGAGAAGGAATTGGACCAATTTTAGTTTTGTGAATGAATAGAGCTGCTCTCCACACGGGGTCCAATTACATTTTCAACTCTTGAACGATGGATGATGATCCTCTGTTCTGTTCTCACTTCTTATTATTATACATGTGTTATTATTATGTGTTACTGCTGCTGCTCCTGCTACTGATCATTGTTTAATTCAAATTCAACTCTAAAAATTTGGTCCTCGTAACTCCATGTATTTTTTTGGTTCAAGCTGTCAGTCACCAATTCAAAAGTTTGAACGAAATGAAGTGAAAAGCTTAATAGTGGCCAAACCAAAAATAAAGCTCACACATGCACCCGCCAATTATTTCGTATGTATTTCGAATTCACAAGACTTTCATTCACCAAGCTGGCTGGAAATGGTCCATCCTTAATATTACTAAAAAAACAATCAACAACAATGGACAACTGCCACCTTTCCACTTTTTTTCAATCCCTCCTCCTCCTCGCCTCTTGTTGCTGCCCGTTCATGTTGGGTTTGCTCAAATTTTTAATTGGCCGGAAATTGCTTCGTTTCAACGCTCTTTTTTCTCTCTCGCTCTGTCCCAATTTGATACATTCTCACCAATAAACTGATCCGATTTATAATTATGACCGAGTTCACAAATAATAATATAACTTTTTAGTTCGATAATGGAGCTTGTATTCCTTGAATTGAATGATGGTCGTTGTAGAAATTGTTAAATTTTGTTTAGGCGAATGTCACACGCTTAACACACATCTGGTGTTGGATAGCTTTTTTAAAGTGGGGCCATGATACAAGTACTACGTACGAAAAGAAATCCATTAAACCATTATTGTCCGCAGTGATGCATCGTAATTTGTTTCTTTATAACCACAGAGGAGCCAAATTCATGAGCATTCCACCACTTTAGACTTGGACATTATTATTATATAATAACTGCCATTATATTGTATCCTCGTGTCGCTTAAATGTTAACAATAACTCAAAAACACCCAGCCGAGAATGCCAGAGGTCTTATCTTTGAATGCATGAATTGGGAGAGGCAGAGAGAGGTTAGACCACGTTTGTGTGGCTGGACCAAAGGACACGACTTTACTGTGAAACAAACATGGGTCCATTATTAAAGAATGGTCTCCAGGAGCCAGGAAATTAGATCGTGCGACATCCCATTGTTTTATTTCCTCATCACTTCCACCACCAACATGGGGCCACCCTGTCATGCCATTTGCTTCGTATCTTTGTTGTCCCTTTCACCTAAAAACAAATAAAAAATCCTACTCATTTTACGTAAACTGGAGGTAGGCAGACAGCCATTGGCGCACTGCATGGCTAAATAATATGCTTAATTATTTGGAATTTTTCCCTGTGAGAGGAACAAACATTACGAAATATGTTTTTGCTAATTTACTAAATTCCCTGCATGTGATTCAAACATGTTTCTAGTTGAGTATGGGATTATGGAGAAGAAGAATAAGTAAGTATCTAGAAGAGCGGGGTGTGATATTAACGGGCTTAAATGAGTTTTATGAGTGAGAGAGGAGTGTCAAGTCATTCTGGCGAAATAATGGAATGAGATCAGTCATCATCATCATCATCATCCAAACCAACAAGTTGTTTCTCATATCGAACTCCTCCAACGGAAGACGGAGACGATACCAACGAGCAACATGAGATGCTCCAGATCCACTTTCTAATAGGGTACCGTCGACAAAAGGAGTTATTGTTTTGTACCTCTTTTTTTGTCTCAGGGCTCAGCGGTACGAGTAAGACCCAGAGGGGCGTCGGAAACTTAATTTGGAGGTGGAAAGTTAAAAAATGAACAAGAAAAATTGTAAGATTTGCCTCAAAAGGACCGAAAGGTTGGAAACTCTGGAAACCACACAATGCGATCCATTTGTCTTCTCACTCTCCCCTGCAATCTGTACACATCAATCTAACACCTTCTCCCTCAACAAAGTCTCACCAAATGATGCGCCTTCGCCTCCTTCGCCCTCCTGTCTCTCTCCTTCCAGGTACTGATCGCAACGGTCCACGGATTTCGACCGGACCGCAGGTTTTTATAATCTATGTAGCACTTAATATTATATTTCGGTCCGAGGTCCTGGTCCAGTTTCGGATAGCCGTATTTTTCGGTCCGGTCCTAATTTTACAATCGCTACTTCCAGGTATCAGTTTTAGTTCTAGAACTCACAAAGAAGCTCACCTATGATGAACACCGAATTGATTTGCATTTGCTAAAAATCCTCAAATTTACGAGCAAAATAATTACAATTTTTTCATCCCGTTTCTTTTTTTGCATCTTCACTCGGTCAAATTGTAACGTAAACGAGTTGCGTGTAGAACGCATTCATTTTAACAAGAAAAGGAATGGAAATTGGTGGTGAGAATCTCTGGTTAGCTTCGGTGTTCTGCTTTGCATTGTCATTGTTTAGTGGTCTGTTTAGTGGCATCAGCAGCAGTAGTAGTGCACCAGTACACAAAATATAATGTTCTTCCGAATAATAGTACATACTACTGGCCCAGTTCCATTATCTCGTCAGCATCCAAAGTGCTTTTTCCTCTGCCTCAAACATTGTTCTAAACTTCGAAAGTTTATTAAGAGTCATAATAGAATAGAGCTGACTGATTATGAAATTTTAGCGGATTTTTATTTATATTCCAAGATTTCATAAAACGGTGCTGCTTTAAAGTTAGTTGTAGGATGCTCATGTACGAAATAGGTTTTAGACACATATTGCATGATCAATCCTGTCAGTTGTTCTTCATAAAAAGGTCCTTTCTTTCCCCGAAAAAATGATTAATCTTCCCACCGAAAGTGTTCCCATTTCTGGCGTAAGAAAAGAGCCACTTGTTGTTGAGACAAGAAGATGGTGCATGAAAACGTAACACCGCTTTTGCTGCCGTACAACAGAATGAAAATACAAATGTATGTATGGCGAAGTGAAGAATATACTGTTCTTCTGCTAGCAACACACTTTTCCTATTCTGAAATTGGACTGCTTGGGATGTGAAATAATGAAGGGTGATATAATGTTGCTTTTTATTCCAGAAAAGAAAAGCCAAAGTTTCCACTTTTCCTGCATCATGAGTCCTGTGGTGTCGGTTACTTTGGGATCGGAGGGGTTTCCACCTTCACCTTGGCTCCAACACTTTATCAAACTTTCAACTTTACCAACTACACAATGCACTCAAAATATTGAGCTAATGATTGAGGTAAAGGATACAAACATTTCAGATGTAGTAAAGGCCACAAGAAGACATTATCAGCAAATTGGCTTGTCGAAACGTCTCAAATAGCGATGAAATTTATGGAATAATAGTATAATTTCCAGAGCAGCTGCGTAATTTCGTCATAATATTTACTACTAAAAATAGCCATACATATGTATGCATACCTGTAGGTACATATGTACTTGCTTGATTTTATGTAAGAAAAATAAACAAGTTCTAATAATATGTATTTACTTAGAGGCGAAGAATGACAAAAAAGTGACGTAATTTGCTGCAATACTGGTGGTACTAGTCAAGAAGCATGCAAATTACTGTTGTCAGATAATTTGCATCCCCCAGAGCGTACTTCAGGTGGGGAATCTCGTTTACCAAAAGTCTCCACGCTTGATGACAACCCTGCTCTGTGCTCTGCACCAACAATACCAAAGAACTAAGGAAAACGACACTTTTTCATGAATAAAGAGCAAGTCAAGTAAGTGAAGGTAAAGCAAAGAATGTTGAGTGATTCACATTCAACTCAATTCAAGTCACATTCACATCACAATTCAACGAAGCAGTCGTTTTGTAGTGGGGACAAGGTAGCGACATATCTCTGCAGGCACATAAAGTAGTCATTGGTAAGGAGCAGTGGTAGAAATAAAACTGTGTGACCATGTTGTTTTGGGGACTCTCATTACTCTGTACTTGAAAAATCAATGCTATTTTCATACACCGCCACAAACAACACAAGGCTTCTGAATATTTGGCTAGTTATTGGCAAAGGAATGGGCGAAATGTTTCAATACGTGCAATTTTTTCAGCACTGTCAAAATAAATGGACAATTATCCATCATACTCAATCACGAAATATGTGAACATGGTCTTGAGCAACTCGGTGGAGTTGAGACAAAAAACGATAGGGTTTTAAAGCACACTTTACGCTCTGTCGATTCTAAGCCAAGAAATGTAGAAAAAATAAAATCACTGCTTGCTTGCTTGGTGGTGCGTTAGGTTTAAAGCTTAGAATTTGGTGTGTTGCTACTCACTCGAGTCTCGGTTGTTGGGATTTGAACGTTTTATAACTCTTCCAAAAATAAAAATTTAACCAAAGAAGCCAAGCAATGAATTTAATGGAGAACGTCAAGCATCATATCGCACCGTGAGAACGGAAAAAGCTAGCTCTCCGAACCAAAAAGAACAAGTCTAAATTGTAGTAAAGGCGAATTCCTGACTAATTTTAGCAAGCTTTTCGTTAATATTTTTAAATTTTGACATTCACATGACACATTTTAACGTCACCCTTCTTTTCCAATTTTATTACAAGTTGAAAAAATGGATACCTTGTTTTAAACAGGTAGCAGGTACATAGTAGTTAAACGTGAGTAATTGTGGTGAGCATCACTACTACACCTTCGTCGCCGAGAATTAACAAACTCTGCAATAAATGACATTGCAAATTGTTGATGAATCCATTTCAGTCATCTTTCAATGTCTATTTAGCTTGCACACACACCTTTGTCACTTTTTTGTGTCTTTTAGGATGGGTCAGACGTCAGACGGTGTTTTTGGCAAAATCGAACTTCCAAGAAATCTCATTACATTTGTTCATGTAAAAACATCATTAGAAAATCCAGATATTTTGAGTATTAATTATCCGAAATTTCTCGTGCGAAAAAAACATGTGCTTGTTTAACAAAAATTGGCTAGTTTACCACCGGGTAAGAAGAATGCATTGGAGGAGGCTGTGTAATAAAATATTAAAAAGAGGAGAGGAGACAGAGATGCGTTTTTATCGAGAGTGTGAAGAGAGGGGATTTGGGCGAATGGTGAGACAGCCTCCGCCTCACCAACTTATGAGCCCCCAATGGGTTTGTCGAAAAAGTGGCAGGGGCAGGTTGTCTACTCCAAACTGCTTATTAACTCTTCTCTCCTGGCCAACTATCTCATCCATCCATCCTCACCCGCACCGCATCACCTGCCGCATCCATTCCGAGCCGACTATACCATATTTCTCACAGAATTTCTCAAAATTCGAAAAATTTTCAAAATTCAAAGTTTTCATCCCATTATTTCATTATATTTCTACTCCCACTCCCACTCATTCATTCTTTACGACTCTCTCGGTCGTCGATACCGTACTCTTTCCGATGCATCTTTTTTAAGAGAAGACTTCTGCTCCAGCAGAAGGAGTAGTGGGAGTTGTACATAAATAATTGTAACTCTATTGTAATTGTAACTCTATAAAGAAAGAAATCCAATCTTTGTGAGCATGTCTTTTGTTGAGAAACCGAGGTCCAACCATCCCAGCCCTCACGATACGATGCATGTACATCAGATCAGGCAACGTTCCATCTCCTCTCTGCGAGTAGTAAATAGTCGTCGTTGTTAAGAACTTTTAAACGAGGAGTCTCACAACCACCCAACGAAAACCAACCCTGTTTGTTCTCAAAGCGATCCTGCTTAAGTGAGCAGTCAACTCGCCTCATTCATTATTGGTTTAGATGCCAAACGATTCACACCTCAACCACAAAAATATATTACGACCTGATACTTCACAGAAAGTAATTAGTTGCCCATTGTGAAAATTGGAGAAATGATAAAAAGTGCCTGGAAGCAAAAATATCACGTTTGTGCGACTTCAATTCACGCATTTTACAGTTATTGTTCTTAATCTATGTAATTGACAGGAAGAAAGTGAGACTTAAGTTGAAGACCTTGTGCTCATCATCGTCTTGTTTAAAGTGAAGTGAATCTCAAAAGTGATACTTATTACGAATAATTAGCACTTATTACTTGAGAGGGGTTCAACAGGGAAGTTGAGATTTCTGTCGACACCGTCTTCTGCTGGACTCATTTTATCAATTCATGCTGGGGACGCCAGACATGACTGTGACAAATATCGCAATGATGCGACCTTGCTTCACAGGGTATCCGTTTGCTGGTATGCGAAATTTATTTTCTAACATAAATATTTCATGCTTATTAGAGATTTACATATCTACATATTTTTTACCCAAATTCTGCGTTGGGTTAGTTACATAGAGTTTGTATCACACATAAAACAAGGAATTGTTCTGAGAGATCAATGCATTGTTGGTTACAAGTGTCAATATGGGTAACAATGTGTTCTGAATAGCATTTTACATCCCACGTGGTAGTTAAGTAACATCGAGTTAAAGAGAAGATAATAAAATCTAAACCCAAGCGTCATTCACAACTATACGGCATCTTATTAAACCCACTCTTTTCTTAGTACAAGAGTCCTTCTCACTTAAGTCAAATAGTCCACAAAGCAAAAAGTCAGAGTTGAACTTGAACAGCGAAATACATGACAAGTTGACAAATTTTCAATGAGCGAGTCAGACCCTGAGTCAGAATTGATAACCAGTGTTGTAAAACAGAACGACATGTTGTAAAACTACTTACAGCCGTAAAATTGGAAAGTGTTTGGCTCTCTGGTTGTAAATAATTCTCTGAATACTAGTTGACAGCTTCTTACGATGGGAACCGACCAAACCAAACCATTGTAATGCGATATTAACAAAGTTGCAAGTTTACTCCTTGTCACCCAAGAGCAGTTCGTCTTAATCTTCTCCTGATCCTTACGTACATACGCCAACAACTAAAGTTAGTTTTTGACTAAAGTGTCCCCTCCAAGGAAGGGGGTTGGCTATCCTGATGGCATCATTCAACGAGTCATTGGACCATAAATCACGGCTGATTGATGTCATAAGCCAAAGCAGTTCTATAAATCTTTTGAGAATCGCTTAGTACAAGAACAAAACGATAACAGGAGGACATCATTATCATCACAGGGTTGTCCGACAAAATTTATATGGGGTTGCTGCTACACACTTGTTAAAATTAGCTATCTAGCTAATCATGATTAAAAATTACAAATAATTTCACAAGTTATGATATCATAATGAAGAGTAAAATGACATGGATAATCAAAAAATAATTGTTTGATTCTACTTGGCAAGGCTATAATTGTTCCTTGATTTGTTCCCGAGAAACAGGACAAGGGCGCGTAAACCAGTTGGGGGGAGTGTTCATCAACGGACGTCCCCTCCCAAATCACATACGATTAAAAATTGTGGAAATGGCCGCGTCTGGAGTTCGACCATGCGTAATTTCCCGACAATTACGAGTCTCCCATGGCTGCGTGTCCAAAATATTGAACAGATATCAAGAAACGGGTTCCATTCGTCCCGGTGTCATTGGTGGCAGCAAACCTCGAATCGCCACACCGGATGTGGAGAAGAGAATTGAAGACTATCGCAAAGAAAACCCGGGTGTCTTCTCGTGGGAAATAAGGGACAGGTGAGTCCATGGATCAAATTATACGTATTATTATCACCAAGTTCTATTTCAGGATGGAAACACGCTTTCTTCATGTGTGTACATATGTACTCATAACTGTTTCCCTAAGCCATCCATACTTATTGGGACAGGCATGAAAAAGTGCTCATTTGTCGTAGGGTCAAACTGGATAGGTTGTAAATCTTCCGTTCGTTCTTCGAGGAATTAGTTGGTTTAGTTAACAGATCAGTAGCAGCATAAAAGGAAATAGTTTGTTTTAATTAGTGAGACTTGTGTCCTCAGCCCCCGTAGGACACGCAGCAGTGAGCCCAGGGTCGTAAAATGGGAGAGACACAGAAACTCTGAAGAATAATCCCAGAGTCGTTTTCTTAAACTAGTTTTAATAACACGAAGACGTCTCTTCACGTTATCGGCTGGCTGAGGCCATTTATACGAACGAACAGAAGAATCAGTTGACAGAATTTTATTTATGACACCGAACTGGGTGAAAGACTTAATACGACTCGGAAGGCTCCTTCTGGTCTATGCCACTCGAATATCATACAAGTAAACGGATAGAAGAGACTAGACGAAAAAAATAGAAAGGGTTCCAAGACGTGGGATAAGATGTCCCGAAATTGTACATCTTACATCACATTTCTGCAGTTTTTTTCGTAGAAGCACGACATGCAAAATTCAGTGAAAACCATAATGATTAATGAGCAAGTAAATTTCAAACTTTATCGTGCATTAAATACCCCGTCACATGAGGAGAACATAAATTTTGGGCGTGATGGTAGTAGCGATTTTTACTTAATATATCTACATATGTAAAACTGATAACGTACGCATTCGACGAAACAAACTTAAAAAACAATACTCTAGAAATACCAAAAATGGTAACGGCTATGTATTCCGAGAGCTTTTCACGTCTTCACCTCCTTATCTGTTGCTGCATTAGTGTGACTTTGGTTATCACTAAATATTTGTCAGTCACTAATAATTCTAATTTATTTCTTTACGACCTACACAGATTGATAAAGGAAGGAATATGTGACCGATCCTCTGCCCCTTCCGTTAGCGCGATCTCCCGACTGCTCAGAGGTCGCGAGGGTGACGACATGGACAAAAAACCTTCTTTGGATGGCAAGTGAAAATAATTTTGTGTTGTTTAAAAATCTAGCTAGAGATTTAATTCTTTTCCTTGAGTAATGTTGATATCTTGTAAAAAAAACATGTACAAGTGGATGTAAGTGGGCAAGTGGGATACATCATTACACGTAATAAAGGGAGAAATAGAAACGAGGGGAGGTTATCATCATCGACATTTGAATTAAAATTAAGCTGGTAAACTTCACGACAAAAACAACCGGAAGGGGTTGTTTGAAAAATGCGTGCAGATCATGCAACTTTTTGATATGAAACAAAATAAATTATTACATTACACCACCACCAACCAACAACACAACCAGCAAATATGAGCCAACTAACTATGTAATATGTGAATTTATTAGGCTGATATGCTACCACAGCTGCCGGCGTTTTTGAAGTGTTTTTTCAAGCTTATTCTCACTCTCGACATTGTCATTAGAGTAATTGCATGTGTATTGTCGTATAATCCGTACATGCAATCATTTCATTATAATATACAATATTTTCTGCTGCAATTCCTCCTCCTCCTCCTTCATCTCCGTGGCTCTAGAATTGCAAATTTGCTGCATTTTCCCTCATACGGAAGTTGGAAAATTTCTGCTGTCAGAAATTGGAATTCTCAAAAAGACTGCATAACACGAAATGTGAATATGTGCAGTTTCTGGGCAGGAGAAGACGAGCCGAGTTTGTAAAAGTACAGGGTGTGAGACAGCATAATGAAGGCTGTGTACTCTGACAAATTGACAAATAGCCACAAATAAATATTATTACAGAGAGAAGGAGTTGAAACAAATACGGAGATGAAACCTTAGGGTCGCATCCCGTAATTAGGGCTAAAGAGGCGGCTCCTTCTCCCTTTCTCTTAAATAAACGCCACACCGACAATGCACCATTTCACACGGCCACAGGAAGAATCTCACCGTGTTTCTTTCAGTCAGAAAAAAATACATGCAACCAACATTGATTTCATAACTTGGAGAACATCAGGAGATGTGATTCAATGTTTTACTCCACCTTCATTTAATTTTCCTCCAAGCCCTGCACTACGTAATATCTATTTGGTGGATGGAGGAATACCTCATCCTCAGTGCGTTACTGTGGCTCCTTCACACAAATTTATAATTTTCAACCAGTTTACTCTTTGCTCAACGAGTCAACTAATAAGTCAGAAAAGATACCGACTCACCGAACCAGCCCCAGACACATTTGTCTCCTTCATTCTTCATTTCGAGGAGAAGGCGAGGAAAAAATCGGGGTCGGTTTTTTATACTTTTTGTTCTATGTCGGTGCTACTTCTGAGGCATGGAAGAAGAGGAATTGATGAATATTATGCTTACGCGTGGGTGGCGATAATGAATGTACACTTTTTAATTTATACGAGTTAGCGTTCTTTTCTGGATTAAACTGGCAGAACTTAATTTCGCAGTTTAGCTTAAAAATCATTCCTGCGTGACATTTAATACAAAAATTAGGCTGAATATTTATTAGATTTCATAACTTGGCTACGTGATGGTGGTCCACACGTAGTTCAAAGTATGAGAATCTTTCACGAGTAGAAGAGACGATCTACTGTTGAGTTGGATGGTGTTTTGTAGATTTTGATTCTTTTATTCAAGACCTGCCTCTGAATTTAATTAATTATGTGAAGCTGCACAATTCAATATTCTGATTTCAGTGTGCCGTGTATCTGTTTAATCTTTGAGAATATAAGTTCCTTGTGCTTTTTGTGATTAAAAGTTTACTCCTAAACAGTGTTATATTTATCTAAGTCTCAAACAAGTTTACTTTCGTATTAATTTTGCTCGTTGATGTCAATTCCTTGACAATTTCCATAATTCGTGTCTCATCTGTATCTTTAGGTGACAAGAGCTCTGACGGATCAGATTGCGAATCCGAACCTGGAATTCCTCTAAAGAGAAAACAGCGTCGAAGTCGCACAACTTTCACGGCTCATCAACTGGACGAGTTGGAAAAGGCGTTCGAACGAACCCAGTATCCGGACATCTACACAAGAGAGGAACTCGCACAAAGGACAAAATTGACAGAGGCCAGAATACAGGTTAGTTATTATTTTACAAAAATTGCGTCTTTATTGTCACCTATCGATACCAACATGCAGATAAACGACGACCATAAGAATATTGCACATTGCCCCCTTATTAATTACGTTCATCAGTTGTTACTGCCTGTAAAAGAGGGTCCCGACTTTTATGATTATATGGTTTATGCTCATCACATTGCGGTTGGGATATATTGCATAAGCTGTTCAATGCCTACCCACACTAATAAACTTCTGGCAGGCAACTGACTTCTGATCTTGCCAACAAATTAGGCTGATCCTCATCTCTTGAGACACCGCTGCGGCGTGGCATTGTTTGTGAGCTATAATAAGAAAGAAGGAAGGAATGGATGGATGGGATGGTCAACGTACATAATTCTCACTGCGCTGGATATTTATTTATTACTGCTGCTCTAATAATCCAACAATTTTTGTGGATGCGCCACAACGACGAGTGAAATGAACAGGAGTTTGAAAACGAGGAGACGACGAATGTAATTTTGAATTATCATCAACCATACAACAACTGAACCAAAAACTAATCGGTCTTTAGGACTTTGGGTCTCCTTCTTCTTTGCGTCTTCTTGTTATTATTAACTGCCGGAGCCAAACTCAATCGACTAGTTGCGTTTCTCATCTGCTCGAACGTTATACTTACAAAATCGCAAGTCATTGTTGTCCTTTTAATGAATCTCCAAATTTTTCTCACAGCTCATAACAACACGGCGATGGGAGTATTTATAAGAAATTGGAAAGTATCTCTTGGTGAGGATGAGTTGTCGACGAGTGGAATTTTTACACATATGTCTACATACATAATGATATAGGAAACTGGGAAGATTTTGGCTTGGGAAACCCAGACAAAATTCGAATGGTCTCAAAAATAAAATTAATTGTTTTGTTTAAAGGCATTATGAAGAGAAAAAGTTTTTCATCAAAAATCTACAGGCAAAACTGAGATGCTGGAAAAATAAACGACCAATATTATGTACTTACGTATACCCAAGCTGGAAAAATTTATGCAAACTTTTTACACTTTCTTCCAACCAAAACTTTGCACTAGAAATAATTATGATCACCGGTTGTAGATAATTTTCGCACCTTGATTAACTTGTTGAGAAGCGGCTTTTCCTCCTTGATGAATTTTTATTATTTGGCACGGTCTAAATTAGTTTGTCCAGCGAGATGAACAGTTGCATAATAGGAAATTCCTTCTTCCATTATTACCTGCTACGTACCATCCGTCAAGGGTTTCCTTTGTGGACGCCCAGGGCTGTGGATGAGATAAAGGCTGCATTGTTTGCGCTGATGATTCTTGAGCCGAGACAATTGTTTTGAGGGTTGCTTTCAAATTCGGTGGCTGTTGGCTATTAAAAGTATAAAATTGATTCCTGCATTGATGAGACCGACCAATCTGTACGTTTCTCTCTGTGTGTGTGGTGGTCGAATTGTTTATAATTCATTTGCTACCGAATTTGGCGAAGGGATTGACAGGTTTAATTAATTCAAGACCTTCTACATGCATATGTGCAACAAAGGTGTTTTTGTGTTGCATAAAGTTTCGTCTTAATTATGCATGTCTGTTGCGGAATGTGAGATTTGTATTTGTTTAATTTTAATATGTTGCCTTAATAATCAAATCGTCCACTACGTTACGTTTGCCACGGCTCGAATTCATGTTGAGAATTTAAAAATCGTTGCAACTGGGCACACATAAAAATGTGATTGTTTTTCACTCCAGGTTTGGTTCAGCAACAGAAGGGCCCGACTTCGGAAGCAGGTGACGAGTGGGAACGGGAGTAGTTACGGAAACTCGACGGGGATGAGCATCGGGCTTCCCGTTTACCCCACACCCACGTCGTCCTACGGCGTCCTCGCGTCCCACCACCCGCACCACTCCCTCCACGACTCCCACTTCGCGGCCACCCCTCAAAGTAAGTTATGATTCAAATATATTCCAGTGCATAAAGTACGAATTTTTAGTGATATGCATGCCAGTTGTTCATTGTAAGGAAACAAAAGTCACGTCCAGTCGTACCTACGTATGTGCACACGTAGGAGTGGGAAATAAATGCTAACATTGAAAAAGAGAAAGTGTGACCAAAGTCATGTAACAAGAAGGTGTGGTGCCGTTCATTGAATGGATGGAGGATATAGATGGAAATTGGAAAATAAACAATTTGTTTTATCCGACAATAACAAAACGCCTCGAACCAAGCTGCATCTAAAATTTAGCCCGTCTAACAAATGGGATTGTTGGAAACAACACCTTATTTTATTTTATTTTATATGCATGCTAATCTACCAATAGAAATTAACTGAGGCCTGTAGATGGATGGCCCGTATTTAACAATGCGTGACTGGCAGCATGCAGAAATAGACAGGTTTGCTGTAAGCACGACACGATGATGACGACGACGACGGCTACATAGAGATGAAAAATTCAATTTCTTTTTTAAATTTAGTTAGCTGTCGTATTGTTTGCTTCTGATGGTGATTGTTGATTTTGTCTGTCGCCGTAGTCCTGCCCATTGCAGTTAGATATGTATGCAGATACATAATCTGTATAGTAAATATTTTAAGTGGCATACAATTCATTCGACCTTTGCTCAAATTCAGCCACCTCAAATGCCCTTATAATAAATTGGGTGGTGAATGGGGTAATAATGAAATGTTGATGAAATGGATGGCGGAATACTGCATCGTGTAAAATAGAGAATGATTGAATATGTAACGCGACGTGATCCAAGGTCCTCTTACTTGTGTACTGACATCCGTTCTCGTTTTGTTCGAGTGACTACGTATTCCATGATTTTGAAGAAATAGTTTTAGTATTTGATTAAATGAGAAATTTGCAAATTTATTGTAATTTCCTGTACTAATTTCCGGCCCTCTGTTTGTGGCAGGTCCTACAGATTTGTACTCATCGAGTGGCGTCGGCAGTGTCGTGACTTCTCAGTCGCAGTTAAGCGGACTAAATCCTTCAGGTTCTTCAATGACCCCAATGGCCTCCTCCCCCTCCATGGGCACCATGTCGATTTCAATGGGCTCGACAAATGGGTCAATGTCGTCACCAGTGAATGCAACAAGCTCCTCATCCGCTGCTGCTGCGGCCGTTGCGGCATCCGCGTCGTATGCGGCCGCCCTCGGAAATTCTCTCATGGGGTCGGCATATGGGGGCTCGCCCTCATCGATTTTGTCCTCACAGGTATGTAAAAAGTGCACAATTTACATATTTCTACGACATAAAATAATTGTCAAAAACATGACTTTCCTGTTGTTATCCCGCCTCAATTTCAAAATTATCTGTAAATGTCTTATGCAGATGGGAAATGGCTCATCCCAATCAGGAGGACTTGGCAGTTACGGCGGTGGAAGTCAGGGTCACGGGATGCAAGACGACAGCCACTGGGGCTCCCTGGGCGTAGGTGGTCGCTCTGGTATGGCGTCATCCCTCACTTCGTCCTACTACTCTCCACCAGGTCTCATGGGTCCTGTTCCCCCTCGACATCAAGCCTACTACGGTTGGTAACACCAGAACCGCCACGTTGTTCATGTAGTACCCAAAATTACTAATTTATAACCTGGAGGCACACCTACTTACTCTTCCAACTAGATCTAGTTGTAGTTCATTGCGTAACTGCAACCTATGTGCTATGATTGAAGAATTAGTGTAAAGAGCATAATGGACTCGTTTGAGAGCGAACGAGGAGGAGGACAACAAAGGTACTCAACTCATCTAATTTAGCAAACGGCACAAGTATTAAATACCCAAGAAATGTTCAATAGCTTTATATACTCACTCACTCTTCTGTGGGGTTATTTGCTGCTAAGAAAGTAAGATTTGATTATAAACACGGTTGCCTTAAGAGACTTGCCTTGTATGTAAAACTGTTGCTGCTGTACGTACGTAGTTATTGTGTTTCGTCTTACATAACCCCTTTTATGTTTGTTTGTTGTTATTGAAACTTTAATGCTACAAATCTTATGAATACGACTAAAATGCATCGTTGCAGTGTTAAAATGTGTAATGTTTCGTCATCAAGCAATTATTATTGTAGTGAGTACATAGCCTTATAATTATAAGTAGTTAATTGTAACTGCTGGATAATATAGCTGGATAAGTACATACATAAAATATTTATATTACATACATGACGACTACATTTGTGTGGTTATTATAAACTTAATGTATACGATTTTCGTGTCTATTAAACTATTTCGATTATAATGGAAGAAATTTTAACAACCAAAATAATCTCGCAACTGAATAAAATAATTACTGTAAAGATTATGAACTTTATCGCGTAGTTTTTCTCGTTTCTTTACATGCCATAAAAAATTAGGGAAAAAACTTTACAAGTTGGAACAATCGTTTAACCGTACTTTTAAAAAATCATACGGAATACCAAGTTAATTTCAAATCCAATCTGCATCATTGAATGTAAATCAAACGATTCTTGAATATTCACGAGTTGTGAATTTGGAGAGATTTTCGAAACTGAAAGTGAGCGTGCGGTGATTTATGAAAGGCTGGGAGATGAGGGAAGCAGCGTATGTTTTCGAAGCCACCTCCATTATTGACGGAGAGGTGCATTTTATTTCATTTCATTACAAATTGTAGTTTATAATAAAATGTGCGTGTTGAATATTTTGTTGGTTACCAGGAGTCACCAGTTTTTTGCTTCATCTCTGCCTACAACAATTTAGCAGCTTTTGAATTTTGTTGCTGTGAATAGAATGAGAGAGAAAATGATGGAGGAACAAAACTGACTCTTGTCAAGCGTGTCGAATACTTTGCATCCTTTCGTTTCGTAACACTAGCACTGAATAGCACAACACAGCCAGTCAGCCACTTTAAATTATATGTTCTTATATGCACAAGATATAGTTTTATCTACAGCCTGTAGTGGCGCAGGTAGCCTTAACTTTTCGTTGGTGGACGCATAACATTTCGATGAGAACGGAGCAGATGCAATTTCCAAAAGGAGTCGTAGTAGAAATTTTTGAGGTGAGTGAGGTGAGGTGTACATTTGGACCCATATTCTTGTAATTTATCGCAATCTCTTTGCTGCGATTGCGACAAATCTTTCAAATTCTCGTAGGACATGAAGCATGCACAAAATAATTAAGTCAAATGTGCACAGTTTTAGTTTTAGTACGTTGGTTGGTAACCCTCTTTACGGCGGATATGTAAGTATGTGTCTATACTTAGCGTTGAAATTGTGCAACCAAAAAGTATGCAAGTGTGAAGCTATGAAAAAGGTAAAGTGCATTCGGAAAAAATTGGATGCGATGCGATGTATTATTTTACTTGCAGCATTTAAATGAAAGCTATGCACACACCTTTATTTTTGGGCATATTCAAATTATTTGCACCTTTTGATAGTACTTGTTGTGTCCTAAAAGTTTGTCATTGATGCTCTTCACACCGAATGTGGAATTCAGATTTTTCATCATTTTTGGTGAAAAAAGTGGATAAAAGGAGGTTGGTATCAGAGGAATGACGTCTAAAAGGATATCAGACAGAGACCACCTGTTGCGTCGTGTTGAATAACTTGAATGTGCCGTATGACCGTGTTTTACGACTCTCCTGCAGAGAAACTCAACAGCTCAGCTCCCTCCATTGTTCCTACTCCAATTCCAATTGTTCCATTCTCTTTGTGCTGCTGCATGTACTTCTCATTTCGCAGACGACAGCACTTTGGTGTGACTTTTCATGCTTCTCTTGCCTCGCGAGTGTAGCACTTTTTAGCTTGGTGATTTCAGTTTTGGGGAAAATTGTCACCCTCACATTTCCAGAATTCTTCTTACTTACATACATATTAAGCATCTCGCCTTCATTCATTGCTGCTGCTGCTCTAGCCCATTTGAAAATGTACTTACAATTCAAAAGTTATTTTATTATTTTGTAAGCCAAGCTCAGGGCCACCAGCTAAAAGCCACAACAATCTTGTGAATG
Organism: Folsomia candida; assembly: GCF_002217175.1. NCBI lineage: Eukaryota > Metazoa > Arthropoda > Collembola > Entomobryomorpha > Isotomidae > Folsomia > Folsomia candida. Next base: position 4,529,665 of record NW_019091198.1, read on the forward strand.
TCGATTATCGCCAATTGTTTAGAATTTCTTTGAGGATATCGCTAGGAACAATGTGACAAAAAAGTTGCGGTCAGTCAAATAACTGAACAATCTTGCGCACTCGGTCCAATATCATGCACACACATTCAACATTTTAACTCGATATGTGGCTGACAACTATTTTCGAGATAATAGGAATGACACAAAGATGTGGTGGTGACAAGAATCACGTGGGGTTTGAGAATATCTACCCAACGGTGATATAATAATACACGACTTTATTTTAGCCCTCCTCTTACGTATCACTGTCATTGTCAAGTTGGGAGAAAAAATGAGAAAATGAGTCACAATTACGACATTCCAGAGAATACGTAATGACATTGAAATTGACTGGTACGGACGTGAACTATCTATAAATCTAGTGCGTAGTAGTTTAGAAGCATTAATTAATTAAATAAAGAATATGAAATTATTTGATAAGAATAGCTCGGATAATAATTTTTAGATTTTCCAACAATCAAAGTCTTGATACATAGGTTTGTGCACAAAGGCGATAACAATGCTGGTCAAATTCTGTCAACACTTTGGATATTTTATGCTCCCAGATGATATCATGATGATGATTCTTTAAGCAAGAGAGGAATATAATGCTGTTTAAATACAGCATCGTATTGCCTATGAGCCTTCATCAGAAGAATGGGAAAAGTCAGGCTGAGTTGACACGGTTGAGCGAGGTGTGAAATGGGATTGGCAAGGTCTCGTTTTTTGCAAAGGAAGCTGCAAATGACGTCGCATCAAAGCGTGTCGATAACATTAATCTCATCCAGAAGCTCCTCCCCTCACACCTTTAAAAAGTGAGAATTCTCACCGTCTGATTTCACTCTGCCAACCCATCCGCGTCCACCAAGCCATCAAATCTACCCTCGCTCCCTGCTTCTCATCATCTTCCATATCGTTGCAAGCCGTACAACATTGTTGCTAACTCAAAGTCTGACAGCAATGATAAGCAGCCATGTCTTACGTCTTCTTAATGTACGTACATCAGTATTTATGTACATGCGTATGCCGTTGAAAAAATCATGATGGCTGTTCTGAGCTAAGTTAGCTCAGCTAACTGACACATTTTGATTACAAGTTTCCAGAGTTCAAAATTGTAAATACTTTACGATTGTTTCAAATATTTTGGAAGATGACGCAATTAAGAGACCGTCAAATTTTTGAGATCATTCTCAGCAAATTATCTTCAAACCTGCAATTATTCGCTAAATTATTGCAACGACTTTCCTTGATGAACTGACGCAACTATAATATTAAAGAAATACAGTAATACATCATTCATACGTATGTACATATTTCCTCATGACTCATATTTTCCTCCTCGAGAACCTTGTTCAAAATTGACAATAATTTATTACATTGTTTAGCACTTTGTGAGCGTCTATTTTAATAAATTACATCCTTTACGAGAATTTAATATCTCCGTACTTACACCTTCCAATTGTTAGAATCGCACGTGCTGTGTTTAATTTTAGGGTGCGCTGCCGGTTTTAGAATTATTGCTGCAAGTTTAGTGGGACGAAGTTTTAGTGATCGTGATGGTAAATTATTGGGAAGAAGTTATACCTATGTACAAATACATTTACTTCAACCACTCGAAATAAACAGTCTAAATGCTTGAGTTAGCAGTGGGTGAAAATACCGTGGGTCGGAAATGAGACGGCTAATTGAAAAAGTCCAAACACATGTCACTCCACCCATTTGTTACACTAAACCAGACCAAGTCAAATTTATGGCCTTTGCCCACACCACACACATTGAGGAGAGGAACACAAATATATTTATGTACGTGTGTATATATGAACCCTTCTTAATGCCTCTTGGAAGTCCACAATTGAAATCGACAAGAGAAATTGGGATCCCCAGAATCTGCCGAAATTAATAAACGGGGCCTTTTTAGTACGAGTATGTAGTATCCTCCCTCCTATCACACATCTGTTACCTCGTCTTTAATGGATGATTTGTACGTTGCACTTCAAGTGTTTTTGAAATGTATAAAATTTTGATGTCAGAAATTGTATTTAAAAATGTTCATGATGCTCAGAGTGTCAATTACAAATATCCCGTATGCAAATATACGGGATTTGTGATGAAAAAGTGACATGAAGGAAGAGGAAGACACTTACTCTTGTTGGACGAAAAAATTGAAATAAATACGAGAAAATCAAGAAAAAATAATTTGCAACGTTAGGCTAAGCATTATTTAATCAAATTTCGCCCTCCCCCTCCCCCAAAAGGTCGAGCTAAAGTTCTTAAACAGGCGAAATAATGTTAGAGAGAAGGTTCCGAGTGGGAAAAAGTCAAGCCCAACAAATTGTAGTGAGCAGCCTTTTAATGATGTCGTCGTCGTTATATCATCATCATCGGAGGCGAGATTTACACGGAGGTGGATAAGTAGTAACTACATATACGAGGCCTGGTAGCAGTGGCACTGTTAAAAGGAAAAGAATGGGATTTCAAGGGGATTAGGGACGCCAGGGCGAGTAAATGAGTGCAAAAGGATGGATTAAAGCATTTCTGCATGCTAATTCTCTATGCCCATTACATTTTGTACGCCAACTTGCAGTCTTGGAGTAAACTAACAATATGCACAAGGTGTAAATTTCAGAGGGTTACATTACTCGCACAACAAAATTTGTCAAATTGCATCTTATTTAATTTGTACGGGTAGAGCTCAAGTTGGTTTTTCACTTACGGCTGCTACACATATTATGCACGACCACTCTTCATCCTGGGTTGATTCTTGTATCAAGAAATCGGGTGAAAATACTGCAATTTAATACTCTCACTTGCTCAACTAGCAGCAGCTCGGGGACATTTTAAGCGACAGCGGATGAAATTGCAATTTTAGACCAACGTAAAGAATATCCCTTTTCGTGTGGCAATTACCCGGATTAATCGTCATGATGTGTCAGCATTTCACCGTAAACTATGAAGAAAAACAAGGCAAGGTATGCATCCTGAATAGTTGTGACCACCAATGTGTGGTGTGAGTTAATTAATATTCCTAAATTGGAAGTGCTCTACTTCACTTTAAAATGACAATGAAAAAGAATACCGGCAGATCTGGTTTCGTCATTTTATTTTAGTACTTACGGTAACTGGAGTATATATTTGCACCTTCCTTTACATGCTAGTTTACATATCTAGTTATTTATAAGTCTCTCTTTTAACTTAATAGAACATATTATTTAAATATAATTTCTACTTGTTGCGTATAAAATTAGATGCCAAATGTATTCATGATCCACTGGGAATTGTTCACTCCTCGTGAAATAAAACATGGCATATTTATGAATATTCACACAATTCCAGCAGTCTCGGCAGAAGATTGACACGGTTGTCGTGCCCAAAGTCTCAAAAGTTGACATGAATGGTTTATTTTCGAAAATGGCTTCTTTTTACATGCATCTGTAACACAATTTTGAGAGACAGCCCGCAGAAGCCATGGCGTAGTCGGTATGGATATCTGTCTAGGAGAGAGGCAGCAGTTTGTTCGTGTCAATGTCATGTCGGTGGTGAAGAAGTGAATGCGATGAGGAATCAGAATAAACAGGGTGGGATGATGGGAGGAGATATGGATGTTAAAGTGATGGATAAGTTAACTTAACCCTTTGCTTTCGGCATTTTTAGAGTTTCTTAAACTAAATTTTTAACCCTATTAAAAAAGAAAGAAAGTACGTGTACTTTTCTCTGGTTATTCCTTAAAATGTTGAATAAAATCACCCAAACTCAGGATCAGCCCTGTCAGAGTGAATCTCAAAGTGTATACTAGAATCTTGTGAAGGTTTCAACCTCATTAAAAATTCAAATTTAAAATAAATTGAAACATTAACATGATTTGTGTTGTCTGTTGTAGCAATTCAGTAGCATAACCTTCTAATGCGGCTGCTGGACTAGAACTATGTGACGAGAGGGACGATATTATGTATATGTAATGGTTGGACGATAGTGATTTTTGGTGGTTATGGATGAAATGATCCTGGAGCGATATTAAAATGAGGAGTCAGGAGGAGAAAGAAGAGGCGACTTAGTGACTGGACCTGACTGGATAAAAGAATAAGGAAACGGACACGGGCATTATCCCAAATCCGGAGATCATGCGGATCTAATGAGAATAAAATTAACAAAAAAGTGGAATTTATGATGATTTCAGTCTCACATGATTGTGGATAATTATTCTCTCCAGACTCGGCTGCTGCTGGTATAAAAGTACACGGGCATGGACAATGGAGGTATTGATGTCATCCTCCCTCAAAACCTGTGAAGATGGAGATGGTATCCTTCCATCACCGCTATATCTGCATCACCACCTACATAACACATAGATACACGAAGAACAAGTGGCAGCCTTTTTAAAATCCCATCGCACCAAAGCACAACCTCATCTGTCCATTGTGCTTTGTGCATGATATTCTTTACTGAAATACAGAATAAAAATTGGTCCCAGGTAAAAAATGGTGAGTGGGTAGGCCAGTAGCTGAGGAGCAAATTGGTTTGAAATGCAATCAAACTCCCAAAACCCTTTTGTGGTCCACAAATGCAGACGAGATTGGATTGAACTGGAGACATTCAGAAAATTTACTTAATTTTTCGGACCACGGGACACCCCTCCTCTTGGATTGCGCTGACATTAATTTCCACTCATTTTCCTTTGAAAATGCTCTGATAGAATATTTATGTGTATGACGCCATGTAACAATTCTACCATCAACTTCAACCAAGCTTGATATATTAATATACAATCACAAAATAGTACGTACAAAATGATGATGATGACGATGACAACGAGAACAAAAAAGATTGCTGCTCTCACTTGTTGACAAGTTTCTTGCAATGCGTTTTTCAATAAATTGCAAATCTTTATCTTTTGTGCATTATCTTAATTACATTTGGCAAACTGCTGATACTTACAACTTGCTGTAGATGACAATTTCCAACTTAAAGAACATTACGCAAACAGTGGGGTACGTCACGAATAAATTATAATCATCAAATGTAAAGTTGGGATGGAGCAACAATTATATGTGATTAGATTTTAAATTAAATCTTACCAACGACGACTGGAAGATATTACGTATGAAACTTGAGATTTTACGAATTCTGCATAGCACAAATGATTATGGCGTGACACACATAAACCTGATTGGAATGATCATAGGGCTTGTCCTGGAATAAAAATATTGATAACAAATACCGCGTCGCTGCGATGAGAGTGAATAAAAGCCTTGCCGATAATTTGTATTACAAAAACTACGGTGAAATCAGTAAATATTTATTCAGTCGCTTGTCTCAGATTTGAATAGAAATTGTATTCAATCCCACTGACAAAGCAGAATATGTATCTTCGGCACTCTTAAGGCTGCCTGCGAACAATGGGCTGTGAGTCGGCCTCCTTTCCTGGATTTAATATTTACTAAGCAGAGGCAAAATAGATAAAAGTATGGATTAGCTTGTGTTGCTTCAATTCCTTGGCATCTTTCATTTGGCAGTGGGTTGGAATTATTTCTTTGCTTCTTTCACTGCATACGGTTTTTACAGATTCGGAATTTTTCATGCTCCTCCATGCTAGAAAATGTTTTCTGCCAACAATCTACACTTATCTATAGGTAGATATGCATATACGCCTATATTTTAAACCGATCTCCTCAGTCTGACAAAAATATTGTCCTGATTGGGACAGTTCTTTTAGAATTGACAAATTGATAACTATGTAAATGACATGGTTTAATTAAGTACAACTTAAAAGCTTAATTCCATACATTTATCAACAAAATATTATGATTATCAAATGAAACTGTCTGCAGTTGTCCTTGACTAGTGCAATATTATTCAGATGGCATATCCCCTGAACGCCTGGAATCCGAGCACAACCACGGACCATGAATTTTTGCCATCACTCATGTCGCCCATCGTCTATACGCACACATATCCCACCCACTTGACTGTCATAAAGGTTTTCCAAAAATGTTCATTTAGAAACTGGGAGCCCTCCATACCCACAAATCATAAGATTTGGAAAACCATGAAAACATTAGTGTTGACTGAAAAATATGTTATAAGGAAGACAACAAGATGTACAACATTTCTTCAAAAAGAGAGCCTAGTCGTTGGAGGTACTTGTAAAGTAAAGGATAAAATGTATACAGTAAAATACACTGCGAAGTAGAACTAATCTTATGCCCTCACCCTCATGTCTTTAAAGTCTGCATTTTGGTTTGACCCGAACCTGATCAGGTATACAAAATACTTCATTGTGCTTTGTACTCGGGGTATATTTGCGAGACCACCTCAAATAAGTACATCGCGTCATTATTGCTCATTTAACGATCAGAATATGTACTTATGTACATTCATCCACAAGAAGCATTTACAAGAAGAGGGGCTCTAAGTTTTAATAAAATTTGGGACCAGCTTTGGAGACGAGCACGCGGATGAGTTAGACCCAATGAGTCAAAATCTGTTAACACATTGCTCGGATTATGATAACTCTCTTGTAAAACAGGATTGATTTAGAATCTAACAACATGCTTGTTGAGAACTAACTAATGCATGTACACATGTATGTAGATACATAGATACTAATATGTACAGCATGTACGAATGGATCAACTTATTGGTAGTAAGTTTGAAGATATAAAGGTTATATTGGACAACTTTCCTCATCTTTCTGCTCAATTGACTCTCACTCACTGCACCGTTTGTGTGTTGTACAAGTTGTTAAAGTGCGTAAATAAAGGATCTTTTCAGTTCTTAAGAAAACTTATTCAATACTCTTTTCGAAATGTCAATTGTCAACCAATGGGGCGTAATAATTTCTCAGTTGCACCGTTTGGGTGGTCGTGTCATATTCGTAACCAACACCAAATACATACCGACCGCAATGCAATATTATACATGCACATGTACTTATGTACATACGAGTATATACTCCCCTAGTAGCACAAACTCGAGAATTACACGGGAAAAACACCTATTTTCGGACACCGAATCTCGTGATAAACTCGTGTTGATTTGGTGTAAAAGTTGGTGAATTTTGGGGGTAATTGTCGCCAAATTGGGGTGTAAAACTCGTTTAAAACTCGCGTTATAAACGTAACGAAACCATAAACTAACACGTGGAAAACTCGTTTAATTCACGTATAAAATTAGATACTATCTCGTGTAATTTTCGTGGTTGCAAATTCTCCATACACGTATTTTATGCTAAATAAACCCAACAATTACACCATTTTAATTATATAAATCAGCTTTATTTTAACTTAAATTGCTTTATGATTAAAATAAATAACAAAACAATCCAATAGTCCAAGAATTACTCATTTGGTTGATCATCGGGTTCAGAGTCGCCCCTTGGGAGTGTTCCATCACTATTTAAATATATTATCAATGAATTATTAAGTTTAGATTTAACATAACTATGTAATGTGTAGTTACTTCGGATTATTCTTCTTCAATCTTTTAGGTGCACCTTTCAAATATTCTTTAATTGTGGTTTCCATCTCGTCATCGGTGACAAGCTTTAATGGTAAACTCGCACGAACCGCATCTAAAAAAAATATACTTCCATTAAACTAAAATTTTGTGTATATTTAGTCAGAGAAAATTTACCAAATACAATGTGTCTCATCCACGCATCACAAAACGCGATTTTGCTACCCCTGGACCCAATCCAGTTGTAATGCTGCATCAATTCGTCCGCACAAAGTCTTGATAACACCCGGCGTGTGCAACTTCCGATATTGCTTACTTTTCTCTGAGTTAATTTTACAATCTGAAATTTAGCATTTAGATTGTGCAAATTATTTAACTGTACATTACATATTTTTAGACGCAACGAATGGATTAGGATTATTTACCAGTGATTCCCGGTTACTTGGGACTGCATAAAAATTAGCAGCATTACTAACATCGACCATATTCTTCAGTGGAATTTCGTGCCGAACTTCATCTTGCGGCTTTCTCTTTCCATCTAAGTTAAGCAATATCGCGTCAAGTGTCTCCTGGATGTTACGATTTTGCGCTTTTAAAATGGCCACATTTCTGACCACCCAACTCTGAAATTGATTTCCTGCGCAAACAAAGACAGTGTTAGCTAACTATGCAGAAATTTTTATTGCTACTTCCCTACCAGAAAGTGAAATTTCGTCTTCACATGAGGACTGGGATGTATTTGTTGCGTCTCCCTCTGGAACTGGTGGTGCAGTTACTGGCTCGTTTTCATTCATAACGCCGAGGAAGTGAACCATTTCGGTGGAAGCTGAACATCCAGGAATATCCATGTCCGGTTCCGGATTTCCAGTTTCTGATACTCCGGGCAAAGATGATCCGTTTTCCGTAACTGAAACGTAATAGCATTATTAATTAATGGAAGGTAAATAAATGCTGAGAAATAAACTTTGCCAGTGTAACCCACCTAAACACAATTTAAACGGGATCTTACTGGACTCTTTAATTTTACTGGGCTTTATTTTAGGAATTGATTGTCCTTTAGTTGTGACTTTCTTAGCTGCCGGCGTAATCAAGAGTGACTTCACATTTTTCACTGAAACATTATTTTAAAATAATTAATGGCATGTGTAAATATACAGTCACCTAATATGAAACAATTCTGTAATTATTATTAATTATTATCTCATAACGGTTCTTACTTAAGTTATCATTAGGCGCAGGAGGCGGTGGCAGTGTAGAGTGACAGTCATCCCCTTCACTTTCCGAGCTCTCATATGTATTGGGCGCCTCTTGACGAATTCGAATTTTACCATCGCCACTCCCAACCTCTGCGTCGGACTGGTCCATTACTTTGGGAAGCTTCTTCACCGCCTCATGATAAGTGACTGCGTAATAAAAAAAGTCTCAATAAAAAAGAATTAATCAATATTAAATGAAACTTGAAAGCTTTAATAGCTCACCAAATTTGTGTCCACCACCAAGTAGCTTGACATCATGGGTTGACCAGTTTGACTCGGGGGGCATATGTAGGCCAACAGCTTTCACAATTCTGCTAGGATTTTTGTAATTGGGCCACACGCACTGAGTATTATTTTTACATAACCACGCACTAGTGACTACTTCAATTTCCTCCGTCTCCAAAAATTTGAGTAGCACAAAATGTTCGCTCATGATGATTCAGATAAATGAATAAGGGGCGCACCAAAATATTCTTCACCGTACGGCAACAAAATCACTTTTTTGACGATTTCAGAAATTTTAATGCACTCGACTGGTCCAAGTCTTGATAATAAATAAATATTTATGGTAGATGATTCACAAGGAGTTTTGTAAAAATTAATTTTGTTTTGAAATCGTCGTCCAAGGAAAAATTCTCCTGTCTCTCCCTGTAGAAAAGTATTTATAATAATAACAGCGCCGTCGCCTATCTCACAAGCACTATCACCAGGTCCTCCAGCATTTAATTTAAACACCTGGTGTTGAAATTTCTTGTAAAAAACGGAGCAATTAATATCAAAGTGAGAGTTATGATAAGACCAGGCAGAGTAGAGAAATGGATGGAGTGGAGTGAAGTTGACGTGGTGGTGGGTTTGGTCTTCCCTCTCTAGCAGTCTTCTGTGCACCTGCTGCAAGGGGCAATTCGTAGATCGCACCAGCTTTTTAATTTCTTGCAGTTTATTTTCGAATTTAAAGGCACTAAATTTGTCAAGTTGACCGTGATTAATGCAATCATTCGCTAAGTGCAAAAGTCCGTGGACATTAAATGACATGTTTTCACGGCCATAAAGCATATCAAAATACTTAACAAAATAGTGTAGCAACTCATTCGCATAATTATTATGAGTGACATGAAGTGTTTTATCAGCCAGAATTGTTATTGCAACATGAAGGGAAAGAAAATGTTGATATAATGGTTTCAAAATTGTCTGTTTCAAAACTACTGGTCCCGTGTATAAGATGAATTGGCGAAATTCGGTTGCTTCCCAATGATCTAAATCTTGAATCCTAATAGTTGTTGTCCTTGTAGTTTGAAGTAGCGTCCTGCAATCGAGGGGTAAATATTTGAAACAATGATGACGATGCAGAAGTTTTAACAAATCAGTCGTTGCGGTCGCGGTGGCGTTGTGAGTTATTGTCCAACTTCTTAATTCAGCCTTAAAATCAGTAACTGCTTCACCATCACTTTCGTCACTTTCACCTGTGTTATCACTTAACGGTGACGCTACGCTAAAATCACTGTCACTTTCAACTTGATCTTCATTGTCAACTACGACCAACGATGAAACTTTATCCTCAGTCGCCGGATGGTCAGCAAAGTCTGGCGATATTGGTGGGTGCAGAGTTTTAACAACTAAATTATAATCACTTATGACACCGCTTATGTTTCTTTGTATTTGTCTATTTCGAGATTTTTTCATTTTTAGAAATATTTAACTTAAATAAAAAATGAATTCCATTTTAATGACATGTTAGTAATCCTGCATTTATTAAGTTTAGCCGCGACAGATGCATTGGGTCATCGTAAGAATACACCAATTTACAACGTGTAAATCACGAGTATTTATTCAAAGTCGACGCTAAAAATACACGTATTCGATACTCGTGTTTTAATGTGGTATATACACGTGTTTCATGAATTGTTTAGATTTTGGTATTTTGTAGCTGAGAAAAACACGAGTATTACCAAAAAAGTTACACCAGTGTGACACGGACACCTAATGCACACGATTTTACACCAATTTAACACGCGGAATTCTCGGGTTGAGCTGCTAGGGTCGTTTATGGCGTGCTTATTGGTTATGTAAGGTACTAAAATGTCAGAGTATAATAATGCAAACCCAGGCATTTGCTGAATTTCAGTTTTATTTAGAAAATTATTGACTATTATGCGATACATTTATTCCGTTTGAAGGAGCAAATGAAGTGCATACTTAATTACTTAAGTTTAGTATGGCATACCTTGAAATACTGCGCATTGACTATTGTATAAAGCTTAATAGTTTCACAACATAAATATAAATAATATGCACATAAATATGTCTGCACTCTCCAAGAATTCAACTCCAGTCTTAGTCATGTCATCATAATAAACAATCTGGCCTTGATGTGGGTTGTCTAATTAAATAGACAGTAAATCTGCATAGGGGAATGCTGATCCTCTTTTTCGGATGCGACAAACAGATAAAATTTCTCAGCAATAAATGAATCCACATGTTTTGATGTACTCATACATAAGTGAGAAATGTAATACAATGTCTAAAATTAGTAATACATATAAAAAAAGTATAATTTTACGTTAACAAGTAGGTATGTAGCATAGCATAATAATAATCGTGTCCTGCTTAATCAGTGACTTGACTTAAAATAAATAGATCTATAAATGCGTAAAGTTAAGAAAGGTTTTATTTTCGAATTGTATGAAAAATATGAAATCTTTTATTTGAGCAACAGGAAATCCACGAATAAAATAGAAAAATTTCAAGGTTGCCAACAAGGATAGAGAATTTCTTTATGTTCAAGTTTTTCGAGACTGCTTGTCTCTGTATGCATTTTTCCCGTGGTGCAAACAAGTATCGAGTCACAATTATACATTTTGTCGGCTTAATAACTTTAGAGTATTAAATTACATTGCTCTTGTTCCAACAAGCTTTCCTTTTTTATTAACCTTCAACCTTTCTCTGCTGCCGGAAACTTAACACGTGTCATGTTCCCCACATCACGCTTACCCGAGTCGTATTCTCCCAGTTGTAGGAGTAATCTGGTCCTTATCTGCTAACCTGAATTTTCTGAATTTCTATTCATACTTGTTTTTAGATTATTTTAGAGAAGGAAGTCTTATAAATGTATAAATATTTATATAAATAATTTAGGCATGGAATAGGAAGCAAGCAAGTAAGGTGACAAAAAGCATCATGTGGGATTATCTAAACATACATACATATTTATAAATAGTCCAGAAAAAATCATGACACTTTCTCCGTCTTTAAAGTCATCAACCCCTTTGAGTTCAACCGTAACCGTGCTGTTCTTTTGGAAAATATAGCATATTGTATTATCAATACAATCAATTTCAGATGCGAGATGAGCCAGGAAAAATGTGATGAATATGTAGTATACACTTTAATTGTAATTTTTATAACCAACTAAACAAAAGGCTACATCTTTACTTGCTTATTATCAGTGGTTTGTCTTGTAGATATCAAAGATGGTCGAGTATCAGCATGCTGATTTAACCAACGATTTAAATCTTATTCAACACTAGTACCAGCACAAGCATCTCATTACACAGAATAAATCTGGCATAAGGGCAACAAGTACAATATATGGTGAAATCTGTACAATATATGAACTGAAACTGAACTAAGGAGGTCCTCCTCCCATCATCCCTTCGGATCCGCACAAGTTACAAATTTTCCAGAATTAAGCTGCTCTTTGTGGTGTGACAGTTAGACAAGAGCGAGCAATGACATTTAGTTGCCTGCCAGTGTTATTTTTTCATGAGATGGTTATTAAGCACCATGATAAGATTGGAATGCCGTCCCACCAAACAACGGATTTGCTCTCTTTACGCAGCAAATGTGGACGGATATTTTGGGTGCAACGTCAGGAAGAGAGAAAGGAGCGGATGCCAAGAAGTAGTTGATGCGATGTGACGGAAAGCATCACCCATGGGACAATTAAACCGAGAAAGGTGGAAGGCAGACAAGGAGACAGCAATTTTACGGGTTGCACATGAAACAACACCGAAACATAATTAGTCACTAAAATCCGTTTATTACGACCAGGCAGTCGCATTTGCTCGTGCACCTACATATGTGCCATTACACGACAGCATACAAACCTCATCTTTGGGGCTTCAGATATGTATGTACATAATATGAACGCATTGCATAAGCTCAAATTAAAAGCGTTGGACTTGTGCATGTGTCTGTGAAGACACGAGGATGACTATTAAGATGGGAATTGTGGAGTCTGAAAAATATGAACAGTAGCTGAACGGAAGCCGTTTCGTAATTACTCCGACCAACAATGGAGCATGATCGAGTACAAAACACTCATGAATCCTTTTCTTTCCATTGTAGACGATGGTGGCACAGATGTTATCATTAATTACATGTCCGTCTAATTATTTACGAGATGAGGTTGTGGGACAACGTGTCATAATATTTGAACTGCATGAAATTATATGGGGCGAGAGAGAGCATAACGCTACATATGTAAACACCAGTTTGTCCTCGTTTGCCTCCAATTGCATGAAAAGTGTAAATCTTCAGACTGGAAAACTTTAATCATGCATTTCCTATTAGGTAAATAGAGGTGGCTTGAGAATCTCAAGTTGAGATTAAGTTGCAGACGTGCTCACAACGCAGTCTGATTGTCCAACTGCGGACTTCTCGGAAATATTTTTGATACTAACCCGATCTAAACGTTATTTAAATGCGGAATGTGGACAGTGTATTGATATTTATGAAATGAGATTTTCATTAGTTTGAATTAATAGGATGCGAGAGATACTCAAAGTCTCTTGATTGAATACAGAAGTATTCAATTGATATGCGTAATGCGCAGTAAAATTTATAATAGGGTGAAACCGTATTATGTGAAGACTTTGTCCATCCGTCCGTCCGTCCGTCTGTCTGTAGGTAAAATAAGTCTTGAACGAATTAACTTTGTTTTTGGGTATATATAATTTTTTAAGAAGTAGGTTATAAGGTCACGGCGCCACGGGGATGAGGTCAATGGTCACATCGCCATCTTCTCGACGAACGTCCCCGTCACCGTGTAGACGAGGTCAAAGTAAGAAAATGGTTAGTTTTTAGTTTCGAGTATTTTAAACGTTAATTAACGGAAGACGCCGTACGGTATGAATATCCCATGTGGTTTCACCCAATTACTACATTTCGTTTGAATCGGTTTATTAACTCACTCTTCTTGCTCAAACCCTTTCAGTAAATTGTACCACGATATCTTGGAGTCTTTCATTCTGCTCTAAACTGTTGACTTGGGTGGATTATTTTCCAAAAAGTATTGCGTCTCACGGTCCAGTCAGATCTAAGAGAAAGTCTTTTCCCTAAAAATGGAGGATAAAATTCTGAAACCTGGTAGAGGAAGGGCTCGGGGGAGGGCAAGGATGCCTGGCGAAGCTCCTGCACCTGGATCTGGTCCTAGTGGTCCTACAACTGGACCTGGAGTTGAGGAAAGAATGGCACACGTTGGCATACAAGAAGAGACATCCAGAGTGTCACAGGCCCCTCCGGATGCCCGATTTATAAAGGATGAGCAAGAAAAGAGGTGGACGGACTTTCGAAGGGCGCGCGACTATTTGGAAACGGTATGATACAGACTTTGAAATATGTAAAAATACATCAATGAGTAATAAATGTATGCATTAATAGAGACCAGAGCACATCATTTCTAAGAAAGGAGACGGAGGTCGTGCCATTTCACTAGCGGCTAACTATTTCACTATTCAGCTACGAAAAATGGAGCAATGGCGATTAAACCAGTACAGAATTGATTTTGAGCCAGGTAGCTTTTTAAGATAGAAATTGTACAACTAAATATTTCAGTTCAAATTTTGAATGTGCATGCTTATTTTTGTATGAAATCTAGACCAAGACTCAAAACGCATCAGGAAAGTTTTAATCAGACAACTAAAAGACATGTTTTCTTCATCCGGCTACATTTATGATGGTGGTCATATGCTATTTTCCACCCTGGCATTACCAGCAGATCCGACCATAACTTCGGCAGTCTATTCCGATAAAGGGATTGATATCCCACACACGGTAACCTTCAAAATCGTGAAGGATATTCCATGGAATGATGTAAGTAATTTCATATATGCAAACAAAAAACGAGATAGATTTGATTTACGACGTGACATTTTGATCTCTCATTACGCATGCAGGCCGACATGATTCATTTCTACAACATTGTCACCAGAGTAATTTTGGAGAAACTTGATTTAACTTTGTTTGGTCGTTTCTACTACGACCCTACTCTCGTACACACAATGTCCAACTACCGTCTGACCGTCTGGCCCGGGTATACAATTTTTGTTGGCTTTACATATGAGTTTTCTTAATAAGTAACTTTTTTTTTAAATTCTGGAATAACTCTTTGCAGGTATAAAACAGTGCTCCGCCCGTTTGAAAACAGCCTCATGATGAATGTGGAAATGGTCAGCAAAGTCATCCGATCAGACACTGTCTTACAAATGATGCAGAATATCAAAAAAGCATCAGCACCTGGGTCAAACGTTCAAGCATTGGTGGAACAAATGATTGTAGGAACGATTGTAATGACTGAGTTCAATCGAAAAACATACCGAATCTCCGAAGTGGATTGGGGAAAGAAGGTTACAAACACTTTCACCACAAGAGATGGAGAGATAACTTTTGTAGACTATTACGAGAAAAAATATGGGATCAAGATTACAAATTTCACTCAGCCTTTGCTGGTCTCCCCTCCTTTGAAAAGAGACATCCGTCGGGGGGACACGGAGCCCAAGTTACTCGTTCCCGAACTTTGTGTTATGACCGGACTTACGGACGACATGAGGAATAATTTTCAACTGATGCGTGACCTCAAGAGTCACCTAATTGTGGATCCTTATAAACGGGTCGATCAGATCCAGACCTTCATGAAACGGATTGTAGATAATCCAGAAATCCGTGCAACCATGGCGGACCAATGGGGAATTCGAGTCCCGGCGAATGACATGGTCAAAATCAACGGTAGAGTACTTCCCCCAGAACGAATAATGTTTGGGCAAAATCAAGACTTTTTGGACGAAAGCAAACCTGCAGACTGGACGAATGCTTTTCGATGTAATTTTCTATTTTAATTTAGGAATATATATTTTGTTAAAAATCTGACTAAACATGCAAGTCTCTTCTGGTTACAGCAAGAAAGGTTTTCATCGCCGTGCCCTGCATTAACTGGGCGGTTTTGGTGTCGTCCAGAGATGCTGCTGCTGTTGATAACATGATTTCCACACTGCAGAAAGTCGGGAATCCGTTAGGTTACCAAATCTCCCGACCATTCAAGTAATTTAATAATACGAATAAAATGTTTTGATGCTGGGAATGTTATAAAAATTTGTTTTAATTTCAGGAAAATTGTTGCTGGATCAAATGCACGAGCGTTTGAACAAGCCATTGATGAGGTAATGTCACATTTCAAAGGGGTGATCGACATGATTTTCATAGTGCTTCCAAGTCCACAAGCCAACTTATATGCCGCTGTTAAGAAGAGATGTGCTGTAGATTATGGAGGTTGGTTAAGAATTATTTATAGCGAGTGTCCATCCAAGGACTAAAAGATTTTAATTGGATTCAAGTTTCGTCTCAATGTTGCTTGTCCAAGAATGTGCAAAAAGCCAACATGAGTGTTTGCACTAAAATTGCAATTCAGATGATTGCTAAGCAGGTAAAGTTTGACATAAAATAAGTTCGTTAATTAATGTTTGATTTAAGTTTCTTAAATTACAATCCTGGCCTAATTTAGGGAGGAGAACCGTGGGGCTGTAGCAATCCGCTCGGGGTGAGATTTATACTAATTTCCTTGGTTATCAAATTAATTTATTGTACCTTTCAATATTATCAGAAAGCGAACTTGATGGTTGTTGGATACGATGTCTACCATTCCGGTGGTCCTGCTGACAAGAAGACCTTGGTGGGGGCGATGGTCGCAAGTTTGAACTCCACATTGACTCGATACACCTCCATTGTTCAAACGAAGCAGAAACAAGAGTTGAGTAAATCCATGGGGCAGGATTTGAAAGGTATTGCAAATCATTAAGTTAATTAATAAATTAATATTTCCCCCTTTAATAGTACGTTCATCAATTTTTTTAGTTATTCTACAGCGATATCGAGAGTTCAATCTGAAGCTACCTTCACGGATTATGTTTTATCGTGACGGTTGGTTTAAACTATTTAAACAATACTTTCTTAGATTTTGATTCTAATCTTAAAATAATGATCTGTTCCTTTTGCAGGGGTCGGAGAAGGTCAGCTTGGACAGGTTGCGGATACTGAAGTTGCCGATATCGAGGTAACCAAAATATAATTGTAGGATCTACTTTCACTTCGTAGAGTCTGACATGTGACTTCTGTTTTGAAGGCTACAATAGGACACATCTATACAGAAGCTGGACTTGAACCCCCAAAATTGTCATTTATCGTGGTCTCAAAGCGAATAAGCGGTAAATCAAGTTCACTATAAAGAGTTTAATCAATACTTGAATCTTATATGAATTGGCAAATTTTCTTTTTCTTCAGCTCGCTTTTTCGAAGCTATTCCGGGAGGGGGCAACAGGCCGCCGACGTACAACAATCCTCCGCCTGGCACAGTGGTGGACGATGTGATCACACTTCCGGAAAGGTAAGCAAATCTGCTTTGTAATCGTTACAATAACATGAGTTAAAACTATAACTTTCTCCAACTTTCACCACCAGATACGACTTTTACCTCGTGTCTCAACTCGCCCGGCAGGGAACCGTGTCGCCGACTTCGTACAACATTATCCTAGACCACCCCTCCCTAACTCCAAAGCAAATGCAGATCTTCAGCTACAAACTGTGTCACATGTACTACAACTGGTCTGGCACTGTTTCCGTGCCTTCCGTTTGTCAGTATGCCCATAAATTAGCATATCTCACTGGAATGTCCCTCCTGAGCCCTGCTCACGAGAAATTGACAAATCTCCTCTTCTATTTGTGAGCAGCGAAATACATTCCAATTTCTAGGTTTAAGACTAATTTTTTTAATGCAATAAATAATAGCATAATATGCCATTTATATATTATATAGTATTTCAGATAACTATATGCTATAACTATGTATGTGTCCAGTATAGTGAACCCTGTGAAGCATATTATTATTTAAATAAAGTATTTTAAGATTACCTAGCTTCTGGTTCTTTCTGGTTTATAAAAATTAACCTTCTTTAAACTCTCACCACATACAATTCTTTTCTTAACAGGGTGACAATTAACTAAAATATGCTAATCATGGCATGAGGACCCATTGTATAAAAATACAGGAAAACTTATCTCTGCTTGAGGTAAATGTCAAAATTTTTGACACAAAAAATAGTTTGTAAAATATTCCGAAAAAATGCTATGTATGAGTGCCCATTTCTATTTCAAGATTTGCAATGAATTTTTCTACAATTAATTTTTACGAGTATTACATTTGAGGTTTTAACTGGTTCACACCAGCCAACAGAGCCTTCAGGGCCACCTTCCGAGAAAATATGTAGAATTTGAGCAGCAAGCAATCAATCAAAATTTTTTACTCGTTCATTCAGCCAGCAGCAGAGCAGAGATTTTTTTGCAGCTAGAGATAATTACAAATAGTTCGAAAATCTTAGTTTTTTTCTTGAAAAACCGGTGGAAATATCATTTCGAAAGCAGTGTAAGAAGTTGAGGAAGGCAGGACACAAGTAAGTCTCGTAGGATTGTAATTAAATGAATTTACAAAGTTTTTTAATTATAAAATTGTGCGACACAATTTATGTACACATACTTTGTTTTTAACTTCTATTACAAAATTAA
The DNA here is from genome assembly GCF_002217175.1 of Folsomia candida. Taxonomy (NCBI): domain Eukaryota; kingdom Metazoa; phylum Arthropoda; class Collembola; order Entomobryomorpha; family Isotomidae; genus Folsomia; species Folsomia candida. The sequence continues at coordinate 4,548,219 of NW_019091198.1, forward strand.
AATACTGTTTAACTTAATTATCACGTGTTTTTAAATTCAATAGTGGATAAAATCGAAGTCAACCAGGATGGTCGTCAGTCGTCCAAGGAATCATCCAACGAACGAGCCCAGGAGGTAAGCACATTTTATCGGATCTACGATATAAGATAAGATCAGTGATCTTGCTTTTACTTATGAAAATGGGAGGAACTATTTATTATGATAGAATATGATATTACGCTCATAATTAACTTGATTTCTACTACTTTTCCAGCTGCTCAAGGAGTATCGAGAGTTATGCGAGAAAAATGTAAGTCTGGTTGCGGATAATGCTCGGCTCCTCCAGGAGAAGGACATGTTGCAAAAAGCGATTAAAGATACTGAACCCGCGTACAACGAGCACATCGAAGACCTTCGGAACACTATCGACCTGGAGCGCAATAGGGTTGCCGAGCTTTACAAGGCCTTCAGATCTTGCATCCCTCAATTCTCTGCCTGGACTACTCACGATTACCCCGGCGACCTGCACAACATGAACAACTACGAAGTCATCTTCCCTCCAGCCTTGTATCCTGATCTCATTGATAATGGGCACCAAGAGTTTATGCTTGTTCGCCGCGTAGCGAAGGAAGGGGAGGAGTTGGGGTCATCGCCCGAATAAAAGTGTCAAAGGTAGAACATTGTAGTTGAACTTATTCAAATTTCAATGTATGTGATGAATTCGGAATGACACTTGAATAAAGATTTTAAATATAATGCAATGCAAGCTAGCTAATATAATTCAGTAAGGGCACATACATAATATAGGAATTGCCGTAAAGTAACATAGCTAAAATTGTAATATAATGCAAGTTTTAAACTTTATTTATTATGCGAACGGCATGATAAATAGTGCTGTCTTAAACATCTTAATTCATTAATATCGAAGTTTTAAGGACCCAGTGGAAAAGTTGAGAGTTGAATCGAATTATTTCCTGAATTATCTCCTGAACCAAGGAGGAGAAGACTGCATTTCATTTCCTATCATCAAAAAGTATCTGTTTAATTTTATAAATCTTTATTTAATTACTAAATAGCACAAAACAGGAAGGTAGAAAGAATAAGCACACAAATAAATATAGGTATTCACAAAACAAAATTTGCAAAAGCTTGCAAAAATAAGTACAATTTATCCACAAGATAAATACATATAGCAAACACATCATGAGTTACACATGAGCTTATCAAGATATCGAGGTACATCATAAGTAAATTTAGATCGTTAAGACTTAATCATTTTTTCAACAAGGCAATTCCCATCGACCACGGCGCCGGCGTAAATAGGCCACGCGGCTCCCTTCAACGCCCAGTTTCCATCTCGTGTCATTTTATTCATGTCGTGAAAAAATTGCATGCCAACTCTCACAAGCTTTTAATTTGCATTTTGATGTGTATGTAACTTATTTGGACAAGTACATCCTCTTCAATCTTCAAAGGACAACATTACTTAAACTGCTTTTGATTACCTAATCTACATATCTCGTAAAGTCAACTGCATTTTTATAGCACCATCATTTTTCACTAGACCGGATAATTACATCAATTTTGATAATCACGGGTTTATTCTGGTTAAAACTTCTTCTAACTTTTTCTCAATCATTTCATGCTGCATATTTGGAGGAGTTTTCCATGGAATAAGATATGCTATTAGATAGGAGTTCTCAAAATGAGATTGCCTGAAATGCACGAGGGTGAGATTTGCATAGAAATTGTTTACGTATCACGTTCGCCTGCTGGACTAGGACTAGATTTAACATTTTTACTCTGCCCCTCTGTCCAGTTCTCCAGCATCGGAGCATATCAGGACGAATGCTGGATTTGGTCTAAAAAAAACGACTAAATAATAAATGTCTAAAAAATGCATAAGTGTTTGTCGAAAAGATAAGGATCAAAAGTAAAGTACAATTAATCACTTCTGAATTGGGCGAATAAACTTTAATCATATCGGGGTGGTACTGTTAGTTAGTTTGTATTTACAATGGGGTTTTGCGTATATTTTCGCCGTACGTGGACACCGGGCTATAATACGGAAATTATTGACCCCAACCTAGCCTACAGTTATCAGAAGAAGCTCGACTTTGCCAAGAAAGTTGCGTGGTGGGTTTTTGTTACCACGCTTATCGTTTGTGTCATCATTCTTCTCACCAGGTTAGTCTCCTCCTCGGCGAATGAAAAATTGTGCCCTACAGCAACAACTGCCGGTCGTTCTTACAGGGCTGCCGATACGACAGAAGGCAGTGGGCTAACTCTGGAACTTAAGTCCGGTAAGCTAGTTAACGATGCCATTTTGGTTATAATCTAATGAAGATCTTGACTTTGTTAGATTTGCCAGACTGTGGAGGATTTCGTTGTAAGGATGGAACTTGTGTGAAAAGCCGTCACAAATGCGATGGTATAATAGTGAAATTTGTATTGATTGTTACAGTTTAGATGTAAATATTTGCTCTTATTTAAAGGCACCGTTCATTGTGGGGACGCCTCAGACGAGACTAATTGTACGTGCTTGGATAGAGTTGGATCCAAGAAAATCTGCGATGGTATGCTATCCATAAGAAATTGATTAACAGATTCGCAAAATCACAATTCGTAAAGTTGAAGTGTGATCCTTTTAGGCCTTGAAGATTGTCCCAATGGAGAAGGTAAATTTAGTTTTTGATGACGTCAAATTGTAATATATAATTTTGCCTAACCTCTTTACTCGTTTAGATGAACTAGGGTGTGGCTTAGGTAAATCTAACAGCATTAATTCATTTATACAAATAGCTGGATTTAACTCGTCGTAATACTTAATTAGGTTGCAAAGAGGATGAAATGAGTTGCTCCACCGGCAGAACTCTTGCTTCCCATTGCATAAAAATTTCACAAAGATGTGACGGTAAATTATTAATTGAAATGTTTCAATACTTTATCACTGTTTTAAACGCTGACATATTTTTTCAGGAATTATTGACTGTTTTCCAACCCACAGTGATGAGAATGAATGTTTCCGAGTTTCTACCTTAGATCCCAAGGTATTGATGCTATGCTTGGTTTAAATTTGCAATTTTGTATGCAAAATCTTATATTGATTTTGTTCTCCATGTGATTAAGACACGAGGCGTTGTTAGCTCTGGAATTCTTCAAAAGCGAATAGGAAATGATTGGCATACAGTTTGCAAGTCTTCTGGTTCGGTTGAACACCAATTGGTTAAAAAATATGCGAAAAAGACATGTGACATTATCGTAGGGAACGTGAATGAGTAAGTGACGCATTTTAGTACAATACGATTATTGCTGACTTAACACGCTAGAGATTTTTATTAAACTGGGTCTGAAATTTCAGAGACCCAAAAATAAAGACAATAAATGCACATGACTTTGAAGGCGTGGAGCGACTTACATACATCATCAAACTGGAGGACCAGGAATCGAAATTTAATGCTTCAGCGTCATGTAATTCAGGAAAACTGTACCACATCAGCTGCCCAGAACCTGCGTGTGGTTGGCCAGTGACGAAATTTGACAAACCTCTACTAAATGGGACTATGCAGTTCGTTGTTGGTTCTAATCATTCCAGCAATGAAAGAAGTTAGTGACTTGATTTTAGTACTATGTATTTTACTTATCAGCATCCGTTGTTTATGTTTTTTTTTAACTTTTACAATAGACAACAACGGCGATCTGACAACCAATCCAGTTGGAGGATATGACAACCATGTATTACTTTAATGTAACAATTTACGTCGCTATTTGGTAAAATATTTAGTTCTTTTGCAGTTTGGAGACTGGCCATTCATTGTGGGAATTTATCGAAACGGGACTTTTCACTGTGGAGGCAGTATATTTAACAAAGAATGGGTAACAAATTAACAATGTCACTGCGCGAACAATAATTACATATGAAACATCAAGAATTCAATATTATTATTTGTTAAAAAGCTCCTTACGGCGGCCCATTGTACTCATGGATTTGAAAAGTACGTGTTTGAAGCACAAGTTGGAATGCTTCGGAGACACTCATTTTCACCCAAGGAACAGACTCGTTTCATTTCCGAAATTCATGTTCACGAACGTTACGACTCGAAGATTTTCATGAATGACATTGCGTGCGTACTCATACAACCACTGCATTTTAGTAATTTATTAATTGATCCTAATGCAAAATTTTTGAAATCGCAGACTTATGAAGGTTGATGTCCCGTTCTTTTTTTCAAAGTGGGTGACCACGGCCTGCCTGTCGACTGATGTAAGTCAAGATCCATTGGCAGGTCACGAATGTACAGTGATCGGTTGGGGAGACTTGTCAGAGGATGGAACTGGTCGTAAGTTTTGTGGACTTGTTCATTTAATTTCATAATTAATTATGTGATAATTTTCTAATTGTTCTCAGCTGACCATTTGCAAGAGGTCAAACTTCCAGTATTGCCAAAGTGTTTGGTAATAATAACTAAACTTGTGATGTTGAGAAGAAAATTGTTGTTTTATTATTGTTTCATCCAAATTCTTTTAGGGAACATTTACCAAAGATAATCTTCAGGTAAATATTTTTGCAAATGTTATCTGTTCATGTCGATTAATCAATGCCGTTCGTGTACGACTGCAGATTTGTGCTGGTGTGTTAGAAGGAGGAAAAGATGCTTGTCAAGGCGACTCTGGTGGTGAGTAAATCTATTTAAGCTGTAATTAATGGATATCATTCTAGTCTGGTACACTGAGTTAAGTTTTGTCTATTTTAGGACCACTGATTTGCACGTAAGGTTGCGTATGCCATTTTTTTACACAGGTGACAATGAATATGGTGTGAATTATGAAGCTTTGTACATTTTAAGCAACGACGAAGGGCGTCTAATCGTTAGTGGACTTGTCAGTTTTGGACGAGGATGTAAGCTACTGCATTCTTTGTCATTAGCTGAAAATTAAAATTAAGAATAAATTTCAGGTGCCCGACCTGATCAAGCCGGCGTTTACACACGGTAGTACAGAAACAGCTTGATTAAATCATGTTCAAGTCATATATGCCATGTTTTTCAATTTCTGTACACATTTTCAGAGTCAGTGCTTACACGACTTGGATAGAAAATGTTACTGCTGGTAAATTAGACTAATCTGAATCTGTGTATGCCTACAATTTAGCAATTCATGGTATGTCTCACAGGAAATTCGAAGCAAACAAAGTTCCCCAAGGAATGCAATGCAAAATGTGACCGGGATGGGGGAGAATGTCTATTTCCAAAATATATGTGCGATGGACACGTCAACTGTCTGGCTGCTGAAGACGAAATGAATTGTCAGTTCCGAAGTCGAGCATCCTCCACTGACGACGCTGATGAAGAAGCTTACGACGATATCAAACGAACTGCTCATGCCACCAAAGAACACAAGCACGAATATGGATCCGCCAAATTATGTGGCCCCACAGAGTTTCAGTGCAAAACGTAATAATTTATTAATTACAAATGCCCAAAAAATGTGAAACTAACAAGTGAAAATGAATAGGACACAAAGCTGTATTCCGCTAGAGTTGAAGTGCAATGGGAAGTTTGACTGTATGGATAACACTGGTGAGAGATGACAATATATTTAATAACAACTTCATTAGCATATTAGAAGTCGTTGTGTTTTATTTCAGATGAGAAACATTGTGACTGCGGAAGCATTTTGCAAAATTCTCATCCTCACCTAGTTTGTGATGGATTGCATCATTGTGCAGATGGGTTAGTTCATTTAATTTGTAATTACATATGTTCTCATTTGAAATACAAATTTTGGACGCTTGATTTTTAACCAAAAATTAGTTCGGATGAGGTGGACTGTTCCAGCAGAGCTTGCAATGGGACCAGTGGAAAAATCAAGTGTCCTTTATCTGATTTATGTATCAGTGTTTCGAGATGGTGCGATGCATCCGTTGACTGTTCATTTGGCGAAGGTAGTTCTCATATGCCCATGAAATTATTCAATATAGAGTTTTTTTAATTATTGCAAAAATTATATTATTTTAGATGAGATTGACTGCGGTAAGCCATTTCAGCCCTACTGACCTCTTACATATTGGCATCACAGATTTATTACATACAAAAATGTATATATACATTTTTGTGCACAGTTCGACTAATGAAATCACGAGGGAAACTGCCTGACCATGAAGGATTTCTGGAAGATAAGGTTTCTAGGGGGTTGCAATTTGGATATGTTGTTACTCGCCAGTCGGGAACAAAGTGGGGAATTGCGTGTAAGGAGGACCTGGGTAATTCAATTGGAGAAAGTGTCTGTCCCACTTTAGGACTTATGTAAATTAATTACCAATTATTTTTATAAATATTTGTGGAATGCTTGTTGCAGTACTTATTGTTATTTTTGATAGTCCGTCTGATCCAGTTTTAACTCGAAATGCCCGATCTATGGCTGATGAGTCGAATGCCGTAGCGAGAAAGAAACGAGGGACTTCTGATGCGAAATGTCAACAGGGGAAAGCAATTTGTGGAGAGGAAAGGACGTGCGGAATGAGGAAGTTGTACTTGAAGGCGAACACTAATTTTCCGAAGGCTGATCAGACCGGGGCTTATCCTTGGGTGGCCATGGTCATGTTGGAGGGCAACCCCATCTGTCCTGGAACACTTGTGAACAAACAATGGCTTTTGGCTTCGTCAAAATGCATTGACGATAATGTTCGGTACTAATACGCCACTGTAGAATAATCTGCGATTATGCGTGTGAAATATGTATATGGTTCGTTATGCATTGGATTAATTTTTTATTTACGTTCTAGATCAACGTCGACGGAATATCTTTCAGCTACGACAGGTTTCTTGAAGACCAGCAGCGTTGTTACCAGCACGACGGAGCAGGTGAAACGTATTAATTCCGTGATCAGATTGTCGACTGGCCTTTCTCTCCTTCGATTGGAAAATGCATTCACCCCCGACCATTTCACGACTCCAATATGCTCCACGTAAATTTTACACGTCGCATAAATAACTCAACATAAATTTTACGAACTGAATAGCATAAATTCTCGATTATTTTAAACAATGGACTAATGATAAGTACATTTCCAGTCCCAGCTTAAAAGAAGATGGAATCATCCCATCTTGTGTACGTGTGGAATTAATCAACGGTACATTGCATGAAAGCAGTGTAACGAACGATCCTGCTTGTGAAGCGTTTGATCACCCCTGTCTTAGATTTACTGGTGACAAGTGCAAGGTTTTTGCTCTAATAAATCCAATAATTAGGACAATTAAATATTCCAATTTATGGGACTTTGTAATTTTTGTTTGCAGCTTTCTACGGAGTATTTTGTTTACTGCACGGTAAATCAGTCATCGTGGTTTTTGCTTGGATATGCCACTGCTGAAAATGTCGCCAAATGCACCGAAGACGGAAAGTTGAAACTGGAGAATCCATTTTACGGAACTGAAGCATCAGAAACACTACAGCTTCTTAGTCGACCTGTTTCGACGGTGATACAACCTCCAGGATGCACCGGAACCCGTTGTCCGGTTGGAAACTGTGTGGGGAATAAATTTGTATGCGACGGAATTGGTAAGTTAGTCATGTCAAACTTTTGTATTTTGCTAACCCTACCTGAAAAACTGCTCTATTGTACCAAAGCCCACTGTCCGGATGGTTTGGATGAGCGCAGGTGTCAACGCCATTATCAAACGCTGTTACGATCGCATGATGTCGAAAATGAAGACGATTATGCAAGTTATGCAAATGCAACTTGTCCATTGGGTCATTTTAAGTGCAAAATGACAGGGAATTGTGTCCCTGTAAGTTTTAAACAAATCTCAAATTAAATTAAATTGATGTGTCGCTAATATTAAATGAATTACAATCAGATTTCGGCCTTCTGCGATGGAGCGTATGATTGTGGGTATGACGATTTTTCGGACGAACCTGAAGAGCACTTATGCACTTGTAAGCACTATTTGGAACTGGCTGCTCCAGGAACGCTATGCAATCCAAATGGTAAGTTTAGTTGCATTCATTTGCAAATTGTCTTACGACGTCGTCAACTTATTTTGTTATTTAATTGTGATTTTATGCTGATTTTAAATTTATTTAGGAGAATCGACATGTCCCGATCGAAGTGATCAGCTTGGGTGTCCGTGTCAGCCTGACTCATTCGTGTGTAACTCAAGGTTCGAGACTAGGCGTTTTAATTTCCGCGAAACTACAGATGGTTATTGTTTGTGTTGTTTCTTCTAATAGATCTTCGTTCCCAACGGAATGCATCCATAAAAATTTGGTGTGTGACACGATCAAAGACTGTTCCAACGGCTTGGACGAGGCGTTCTGCACAGCAGTTTCCACTTCTCTAGAGCATCTCTCTATGGACAGGAGTAAAAAAAGATTGGAGGGGTACGTACTGGTTCGGGTGAAAGGATCTTGGCATCCATACTGCACCGATTTATTGTCAATGGAAATGGGAGAAAGAATATGCAAATTTCTGGGCTACCCTGTCATTTTGAGCTTAGAGAATCATAAAGTGAATGATTTGAAGCAAAGAAGACCGACCTTGGGAAGAGGCAATGAATCATCAATTCAGGACAAGAGCCATGAAACGCCGTTACTTTTGTTTCTTAAAAGTTCTCCAAGGTTTGATACTGGGCCAATTCAAAATATCATCGACACAAAAATAAATGCAGTAGAGTACAATTGTAACGTAGCCTTTATAACATGTTCCAAACCTTAAGTAAATTGTTTCGTTGTGAATCAGAGTAACTGGTAGGTATATTTATTTGTATGTTTTTCAACTTAGGTAAACTATCTATCTAATAAGATTTGTTAAATATTTAGATAACATTTCCAAATTTAGACTTGGTTGCAATCAGCTAATAAAAAAATTGTGAATTACAATGGGCTATAATTGTATGCATGTAATAGATGTAAGATAACAAGAAACGACGACGCGCTGACTTTTACTCGTCAACTGTGGCGCGTAGAAAGATTATGTCTGTTGTCGACAGCATGGATATCGGGAGAAGGTTTCGCTGGGGCGATTCATGGAAAGTGTCATCACACGAAGCGAAAGTGGCAGGGACAAATCCGATCAAAAAAGATGTTGGGGTCTATGACATAGTAATTAATTAATTAAATTGTGGGGGTGAGGGCCCCTTAAGTTAGTCTATGCAGCCTGGAATAGGCAAGTTAATTATTTACTTACTACGCTTGGTTTCCCGAGAGGATGGTGTTTCTCTTCTGGGCCGTAGCAGAAAACGGGAGATCCCAAATCCGCCTAAGCAAATTAATTTTCACTAAATAATTAGAAAATGCATGCAATGGAATTTATTATTATTATTTACCATGCATGGAAACAGGTCATAACGTCCATTTGAAGGTGATACACACACTTTTGAATTCTCCACGAGGTGACAATCATCGTGCAGGTCGACTTGAAACAATTTGAGAGTTGTGGCCTTTTCCGGTTTTGCATGGTCAGAGTACAAGACTTTTCGGTTTCTACGACGTCGCTCAGAATATTGTTTCCATCTAGAGAAGCGCTTTTTGTTGCTGTGCTGAGACCGTTCGTCTCCACCAATTTTCACGTCCAAATTTTTCTTGACTCGAGCCATCTTTCTGATACCCTTTATCTTGCCTTGTTTGTATTTCAATTTGTGTTTGTACAAACTAGTTTCATGGTGGTCTTCTATGGGATATATGCTATCAAGAAACGGCGCTGAGAATTCTGCATTACTCTCAAATTCATCAGAATCCGATCTAAAATTGGGCCCAAGCATAAGAGTATTCACATTATTGTATATCTCATACGCATTCCATTAATGTGAAATAAGTTATGAAATAACTTCCTTAGTTTGGCATACCCAATAGTATCTCCGATCGCTGACTTTTCAGCCTGCAATTCATCCATATAATCTTCAACTGGATCAGGAACAAAATATTGCTCGGATGGAAACTTGTTAGCAATGGGTGAATCAATCGTTAATTTCAGATGTTTAAAGTTCTCTATGGAATTGGACTCCTTGGGTGGGCTGGCATTATCATAAGCATCAAAACCAACTATAATGATAAGTAGAATGAATTACAGAGAGAAAGATTTGAAATAAAGGCACACACAATGTAAAAATATATATTTTATAGAAATCAGTACTTTCAGAGGTATCATCATCTTCATGGCTCGTTTGAATGTCGTTATCCAGGTCGTTCAAGTCGTCTGTTGAACTGGTTGGCTATATGTAAAACCAAGCACGTGTCGATTAGCATATAAAATGAGATTAAAATAAATAACTCTAATACAATAACTCACAGCAGAACGCTTGTAAGATCCCCATCCTGAAATAAAACATTGTCCCACGGAACTGATATTCAGCCTTTCATGAATCGATTGGGTGCAGATTGGACCGATTTGAGGATAATTAGCAAACTGAACTGATTTTTTCAGCTTCAAGAGTACAAATTTTCCTAATGGCAATTTCGAACGCGTCTTGGGCACAATGTTGGGATCTGCATACACCAAACAATTAAAAGCATTTAAAACGAGCTTAGATAGTATTTAATTCATGCAGACACAGTGACACACCTGGATGAAACACGGCGTTGACAACTGAAGTGGTAAAGTGTTCAAAAGTTTCGCCAGGATTATCTTGATCTGAAAGGTCCCAGTCTCCAATCCGAATTTCCAGCTCAGAATAAGATTGCACTCCTAGGAAGCAAACTGAGGAGGTCAAAACCCATCCTGACGATATCAAGGTTCCCGAACACAGGACAAGCTTCTCCGGGGCGTAGATAATTGCGACCTTTTGATCACGTACACAAGTTGTAGTAATATATATATATTTTTCTAAAATAATAGCAATAATGTCAAATTTTGCTTTGCTACGATGACTCACCTGCCATGGAATCTGACCGAACGATGATAACCCTGGATCTCGAGACCTATGCCGAACTTTCACCTTGGGAATGACGCCACAGGCTTTTTGATTACTCACATCAGCGTCATCACTGGATTTGGCGTGGACATGTAGATTTCCGAGCACAGCGAAACAGATGACCAAGAAACTGACGGAAACAAGAGACTGCATCCTTGCCGAATAATAATAATCCCACTTGTCCGTGAAGGGAGAAAGTCTGTATTTTATAAGATAAAAGTAGTTCTAATTCCACCCTCAAATAAACCAAACCAACTAATATGTAAATATTTCAACTGGCAAGTAGACACAGGCTCCACCAGGATTTAGTTAAAAAATAACTTAATCATCAGCCAAGTCAACACTGTCTGCCCTGCCGTCACTCATAAGACTAGCCTGCTGACTATCTGCACTTACCAATTAACCAACAATGAATGGACACGAAATGTATCTCACCTTCTTCTTCGTATCGACGAGATGACACGGGGTGTCGAAACGAGGTACCTACTTCAGGGCTGGAAGGACAATGACTGGACCACAGAGTATGTATGTAGACTAATAAAAAAATCAGTTCCCAGCAACGAGAATGAATGAACTGGTCATTAATTACTGATTGACAATAATATTTTTTATCTCTCTCTATTCAGGGATCAGATTCCATAAACAAATCTCAAATTTCTGTCCGTCTACCTTTTCTGAAGACGATGATAAATATTGAATAGTCGAGAGGAGGATGGAATTCGGTACTGAAGAATGAAGAAATCCCAGCCAGGACGAGAGTCACTGCTTACTTGCTGGCTCAACACACTACGAACGCATAAATCCAGAACAAGTGAGCTGAGACGAGTTGAGACGGTTTTTGCAAATAAAACAGCACAACCCCGTTAACTTAAGACCAATGGAACAAACCATCCAAATTTTATTTGCACCAAAATGAGACGCAGCGTTGTTTATATAGACTCTACTTCCCAGAAATACGACGTATCCAAATACCTATTAAATCAACTTTCGACGCATAATAAACATAAACAGTCGAAGGAGAAGAAGCTACCTACTTATCTCGGTTTTAAGTTTTAAGACCCGACTGCATAACAATCCATCCTTCTATATATGTATCAATAATCACTTGAAGAAGGGGTGATTATTTTGGCAATAAAAAAGCTCGCAAAAATTATACTGTTCGGGTTCGGGTGTCACCTTCATATCCATTTTCGTATCCAGTATGTTCGGTGAAGAGTGAGTCACTTTTTTATGTTTGTTCAATGTGAATGAATGACAAATATTTTGATTTCTAAACAATTGCTGGTCTTGTTCCATCCAGCCATTCGTTCCAATGCGATTTTTAATAGTGTTAATAATACAATGATACATAATTCGTTTTATAGCGACGCTTGAAAGACGAATTAATCAGGCGTTATTTAATGACACTTTGAGAACCAAATTGAGGGACAAGCAATAATTACCGCTTTTTTTTGTTGTTAGCACGTCCAAAAGGCATGCAGGCTTTATGAACATTTTCTCTTGAGCTGTTCCATGGACTATGTAACAATAAAAAATAATATTTCATTCTATACCTCTTAATACCAATAAACCATTGTCAATTATAAGAATACGGACAAATATTTGTGTCGTTAGCAAGAATTAAATTACTGACTTACACAAAATTTATTTTTTCATCTTATTACATAATCATCTTTGGCTTGAAACCTCTTGAGTATGTATGCAAATTCAGAGTTACTTGTTCCTTATTACATGCTGTCCCAGTCCCAGTTTTGGCATGGAATCACTGTTTCAACCCTACGGGTCATACCTATTTCGAAATTCGAATTTCCATTATTTCGAAAGGTTGCAGCCTTAAAAACTTGCACATATATTATGACAAACAATAATCGAATAAAAGGTAGCACATACATACTTTCCTCCTCCTTGGTGTTTCGCTGGAGTGGAATGTTTATTGTATTGCATATTAATGCTGTCGTGAAACGCGTAATGTGGGTATTAAATATTTTATTGGCATTGTGGTATTATGTATTATACATTCTTATGCGATGTGTATGCATTAATTTTATATTCGTGGACGTGTACCGTGATTAATCTGATGCAACATTTTTGTTGAATATTTTGAGCAAAATCAATATAAAATGAATTTACTGGATTGATTTCAATAAGTGTTTTATTAAACTGGAAATATGAGAATATGAAAAGCTACACGCGTCCTAACTTTTAGACCGATAACTATTTTTAGGCATGATTAGACAAGATTTGACGCTTAAACTTTCCTCAAGAGACAGATTTACAAAATTGAAAAAATTATGAAACTATGTCAGACAATGTCCAACATGGAGGGAAGAATGAGACCAGAAACGACGCTGACTGAGCTGCTAAGACAAAGTGCGCGTTCACAGAACATAAAGAAACCCCAACTTGTGAGTGGTTGAGGAACCACTCACAAGTTGGGGTCCGTTCAACATCGTACGTCATTAGAAAAGCGAGAAAAATGGCTATCAGCTATGTATCCCCAATGGGGATTCTCCATGTTATACTTATTAATTACTTATTACACATTTGGAGAAAGGAGGGAAAAAATGACCGATGATTAAATTGATGACGTAATAATTGAACGGCCCATTGCAACAACCACGCTGCAGCCAAATCCCTCCACTTCGAATCCCGTTTCCATTTTAGCTAGCTTTTTATTTTCATTTTCTTATTTACTTACTAATTAAATAGATAAGATGGAAATTGATCCCTTAATACAAATTAATGGCGATGGGGAAGTGCATCTCGAGAGTGACGAGGAGAAGGAACAGGAAGAAATTAGTAAAAGTGGTGGAGGTAATGTGCACAAAGAGAAGGATTTAGTTGAAGAAGGATCTAAGATCAATGGAGACCTTGAGGATGATGAAGATAAGATGATGGATGAGGAGATCGATGATCAACCCAAAGATAAAGTTAATGGTGACGTAGAATCTGGCAAAGGAGAGCGCAATAATTCTAAAAGGTAGGTGGTCTCAAAAATTTGTAACAACAGCAGCAATTGTAAAGATGCTTCTCGTCTTAATAGGGATGAAACCAAAGATTCTGACGACTCTGAGGTGGAAACTATCCTTCAAAAAATTCCTAATAATAATAAAGAGTCTGATGAAAATCAGATGGATGTTGATGACGAGGATGATGAACCAGCCAATCCGAACATCGTCTTGAGGTCAACCTCTGTACTCGACACAAGCTTCAGTAAAAGAGGTTCGACACCCACCATCATTGGAGGCGACCTAGAGAGTGAGGCAACTCGAATTCAAAATGAGGAAAGACTTTCGAAAAATACGGGGGACTCGGATGACGATTCAGGAGTTATACGAATTAGAGATATCCGATCGTTGTGTGAAGACTCGGACGATGATGTTATTGAACTCTGTTCGACTTTACCAAAAAATAAACCACCTGCGACAAGCGTGTTGAACGAAGACAACGAATCAAATTTTATCATTCCAGTTGATCATGATGACACTGCAGATATACGCTCTGATGCTTTAGATAGTTTGAATATGGATGTTTCAAATCAAGTTCACACCCCATATGTGTTGGACAGTCCTAACAACAGTCTTCTCCAGTCATTCTCCATGTTTTGCACGACGCCGTCGTTGCCATTATCCGTTAGTCGTCATATATAATATTCTCTAGTTTGTTTAATTTGAATGATTTTACATACGTTTTATGTTTCAGGAAAAGCAAAGAAAGTCGCTAGCCTTGTGTAAGAAACTGGGAAAGCTGAGCAACATGTTGAAAGACCTTGAGAAGAAGGGCCAGAATGGGATCTGTGTTCGTACCAGAGAAACTCCAACAGTTATCAACGTCTCAGCAACCGGAGCCATTACGTTGGCCCCCTCTTCACCAAACGCGAATCAGTCGACTGCTGGACAAGCAACAACTGTCCCACAACAACAAGAAGGGAATAACACATATTCCGGCCAAAGATTTGTTAGACTTGATGCTAACTCGTCACAGCAGAACTCTAACACTGTTCGGTGTATAGTAACGTCACGGGGCCTTGAAAAAGGTAGTAACATTATTTCACAAATTCTTACACTTGTTGCTATTCATTGTTATATCATGGTGCACTAATTTTATTCTTCGTAGTTTCTTCAGTGCCAACAATGACAACAACAAATCCACTGAGAACATACTCGGGGGCTGGTAACAGGCCCACAATATTAACCTCGTCAACGAGTAATCAACAGCAAGGTTCAAATTCAGTATCTCGGAATATGCATCAAGTTGTCTTTGACCCAAACACTGGACTATTGCTGTGTCCCACGACCCAAGCTCGTAAGTTTGTTTTAAAAAATATGTATTTACCAAATTTGTAAAAGTAAAATTGTGAAATTCAATTAATCTTCTTCTAGCGCCTTCAACAGCAGTTACTGCATCACAGCAATTTGCTAATGAAAATTTACGGCAGTACAGAGCAGTTCAAGCTCCCCCACACTTGATTGCCTCTCTCAGATCTGGTTCTCCGCAGCTGAATCGACCTGCTGCCCCCCTCATGGTCAATGGCACATCATTAACCAGAGTTGTTCAACAACCGCCGGCCACCAGCATCGCCTCAACCATGATGAATGGAGCAACGAATGTGAACAGTTTGTCTTCAAACACTATCCGCCAAGATAAGACGACGCCTGTCCCCCGACCTAAGGCTGCGCAGTACACGTCGATTGCCCCCAAGGCTCCCGGATCTAGGCCAATCTACCAACCACCAGCAACTGCGGCTCCAGTCTCAGCAGCATTAAAGCGACCACATGCTGAAGCAAATAAGCCGATTGAATTAACTAGCATAACTCCTAGACAATCAGCCGCCACCAACAACATCCCCAAAAATAATAATCATAATACGAATACGCCTAATTATAAAGATAAGGGTCCCAGCGCCAAGACCTTCCCCTCTTTGAACGTGGCTGTAAAAACTAACCTACAAGAAAAACTTACTAAACCTCAATCAAATACAGTTAGAAGCGAGTTAGGTAAACAGAGATATTTGCCATACGAAATATGTTTAAAATGTGCAGGGCTTATGAACTTATGAAACTTAAAACTTATGAAATTTTGTTTGAATATTTTAGATGCAAAAGTGAAGAACATTTTAATGCAGTCACCCGTACAATTTACGGAATGGCTGATTCAAAAGGGTCTGATAAGGATGGATCATAAATGTGAAGATCATAATAATCCTTACAAACTAGGAATGTATTCCGACAGTGACAAGTATCCTCACAGTGGGGGCTATGTGTTCACCACTGACTGTTGTTTAGAGAAGCAGCAATCTGTATTTCACGGATCAATTTTTGAAGCCTCCGTCTACCCTCCATCCACTACGATGAAGTTAATTTACCATTGGGCTTGCCAAACTCCAGCCCCAAGCGTTCTGCAATGTGTCGAGGTTAGTAATAACCTGCTGAATGATTTTTTTAAGTCAATGAATATAAAAATGACTTCAATTTTAATCTTTTTCAGGTTAACAGTTACTACCTGAAAGATGTCTACACTCTGTTACGCAGTGCTTGTGTGGCAGCACTTCACCAGAATGCATCAGTAATGGGAGGCCGTGGTAAACACATTGAAGTATCAGTGGTCACCCTCAGAACATTGCTTGGGGTATATTCAAAATATTGCTTAGTTATGCATTTGAGCGTCTAGAGTTATTAAGGTATGAAATGTCCTTATTTACAGATGCAAGTAGACGCAGCTGGACCGATGCAAATTGAAATTCTGGGAGTGCTAGATCTTGAGGCTAAATTTATTAGAATGAAATTACTCAACGTCCCTTCTACATTGGTACTTGAATATGCTACTTGAATACATTAATTAACTGGTCTGGTTCTATAAATTAATTGTATACACATTTTTTTTAGGTCGGAGATGTGGCCAAGCAGGAAAGGATTGATCAAATTTTAACTCCTATAAGCACTTGGGTTAACCGCGATAGTGTCTTGCTCATTGATTCTTCGCTAGATAAGGTACATATTTTGCTTCATAAAAGTACACCTCTACTGCGTTTGCTAATTGGTTATTGTTTCTCTTAATCTAATAGACTATGATAGAAAAAATAGGATTTAGGAATGTCAGCCAATCCGAAAGTCCTGGTGGTATATTTGGTGGTGGCCCAGTTAAGCCCATCATTCCCTTCAATGTTAACGCAATGCATTATCTCAAATGCATTGTCTCAAACATGTTTGCAGTAAGTTTCTGGAATTAGATATTACAATTCCAGCACCTACTAATAATATTTCAATTCGTTTTCCTAGAATACATTGTGTGTTCTAAGCAAAAGTCTGATACAACAGTTCCTAGACGAGCTATCATGGCGAGAACTGTGGGGTTCGCAACCTTTAAAAGCATTCGATACAGCCTTATTACATTTAGCGGCCATGACAAAGGCAGACACAGGAGAACTCCTAATCCCTCGACTAAACAAGATTTCTTTAAATCCATTTGCTGAATGGTCATATTCGAAACTACTGCCACCGCCATCTGGAATTGAATGTCTCCCAGACAGCATTAGAGCACAGCCGTTGTCTGACCTCGTTGCAAGTGCTGTTGGAATGGACGGTGGGATTTCCAGTCTTGTTTCGACATACATGAACAGCTCAAAAAACAGCACCGCTGCAAAAGGTCTCACTCCAGATTACAGCAAGAAACCGACTGCAAAACCTTTTGGGTCAAAACGAAAGGCTGATGATGATGTAGCTTTAGATTTGCAAAAAATTCTTCGTGAAAATCCAAAAACACACACACTTCAAGCATATTACTACGTTTATTGTCCTTCCCCTGTGGACAAGTACAGAGTGGAATTTCCATCCAATCTGAAGGTTATAATTATTTTTTTATTTTTTAGTTTGAAATACTAGTATAAATAAGAATGTGAAATAATATTTTATGGTTAGTTTTGTATTTTGATTCGTATTTACAGTGCCCGCTATGCTCTAAAGTTCTTCGAAATAATACGGATGCAATTTCACATCTTACCCGTCACGTTCTAAGTGCTGGAAGAATTACAACGAATCCTCATGGATGCCGTTATTGCATGAAAGAACTACCGACCCAAGCCTTACTACAGACCCATATAAACTCAGTAAGTTACGAATATTTAGTTATATTGTAAATTCTAAGATGAGGGAATATTGTATAAAACGCTTGTCTCCGTACGCTTCACAGGTACACAAGAAGATTGGGGAAGTCAACGTTTGTCAAATCTGCCTCACTAAATATCCATCAGAGACAATGTTAATTATTCATATGTGGCAGCGTCATGTGAATTGCGAAGCCCCATATCGATGTGAACTTTGCGATTATCGTACCTCATTTCATTATGATAGTGTTGACCATTTCTTTAAGGTAAGAACTATCAAAATAAAGATATGACTTAAGTTACAGTTTATTTGTACTATATTTTATACATGATATAGGAACACGGTGGGTCTGATACTGTCCAGTGTCCAGTTTGCCTAAAGACGTATGCCTGCCGATCCATCCCTTGCCTGAAAAGCGTTGTTACCCATCTTCAAAATCATATCCTTCGCAAGGGCAAAAAGTGTCAAGATTGTTGCCTCACGTTCTCGACAGACTTGGATTTCCGTGCACATCTCGTAGCTGATTCAGCTCATCAGAGCAGAGCCACAAAAAATTTCGTGCAACACGAGGTTGACGATAATCCTATCAGAATGCCAAAACCTCCACTGGTGAACAAGGATATGAATATTCCACCCCCAAAGAAAACAAAGACTCGAAAACTTTCCGGGGCAAATCCAAATCTGAATCCTTGTGACCGATACATGTTTACACCAATGAACATTAACATTAGTGATGTTGCTAAACATTCTAATATGAATTGTTGGGAGTGTGGGAAACCTATTCATCTAATAGGCCATTACCGGTATGTAAAATATTATGTTCAAACTTCTTGGCCCAATCTGCTTGATTTTTTGGCAATCATGAAATTATTATACTTTTCAGAGGAACCATGAAATGTAGCCGATGCCGATTTGAAACTTGTTGTAGTTACAAAATACAAAAGCACGTCCAATCTCACGATGTTACTGAACCGAACGAAAGTATCGCCAAAGCCAAAATGTTCGGTATGTCAAAGGCACTAAATGATAATTCGACTATCCTCGAGTGCTCAGGATGCTACTTTGTTAGCGGTAGCTCAAGACGATTTGGTAAGTGGCAAACCATAGAATAATTCCAGTTACAAGAATCAGTAATATAATTGCGTATTTTATTCTCAGCCTATCATCTGCTAACTACTGGACACAGAGCCTGTGGACCTAAAAATTGTCAGGAACAACCAATATTCGCCGTGGAAAATAATATTGCCGATCCTCAATAACATTGGTGATGACATAATCGTCACCAATTTCCAATTTTTTTAGGTTTAAACATTTTTAAAATTAGTTTCAAGACATATAATGAACACTAGTGAATAAAATTGTCAACATTTCGTTTATTCTTTACGCATGCAAAATAGTGTAATTTTCATAAAGGAGTGTACTCATTGGGTGTACTTTGTTGTTCGATTTACCCGAATGTCTACTGCGCGAAACTCAGTTTCAGTTTCATCAACTGATATAATGTTTTCTTATTTTGGCACCTTGATTATAGTAAATTTAGAAGTGATATCGGTTTAAAATTTAAAATGACCATAGTTTTAAGCTATTTGCCCACATGAGTTGAGTTATTTGTATAAATCTCTTAAATACTTGTCATGTTGACTGTTAATCTTTTTCGAGAAGGAAATGTCTATCGCAAATATCAATTCAACAAAATATTTGTATTGTCTGCTAAGTAATATTCCAGAAACTTTTCATTCATCCGACTTGCGAAATTACTTTGCAGTTTTTACGGAAGCCAACAAGTTTAGTTTATTTCATTTTAAACATCGTCCACAAACTGTGAACATTAAAACGACACCAGCATCAGCTTCTAGTGCGACTTTGACTAATCCAGAAAATGAAGCAGTCACGACAAGAAAAAGATTCTGTTGCCTTATCCGTTTCGATGAGGAAAGAACACGACTGGAATTTATTAGAAAATACAATTTTAAAGTGTGGATGGATAAGGATGGGAATGAATTGCCGAGTAAAGTATTCATTTCCAAAATGGAACTCAGTCAGGATGATTTGCAAAAGTTTATTTCCAAAGAACTTTCACCACCATCTATAATGCCGAGGTTAGTAGGAGACTAGAAATTAAATTTATCGGATTGCATTCTACTGGCCAGAGCTGGGTGATTATTGGTTTTTTAGGGTGGATTAAGGATTATGGATTAACCAGAAAATAATGTGGATTGTGATTAAATTATTTTCGTGAGATTAATTCATGTCAGGATTAATCCGGATTAATCCATAAATTCTGGAAATTTCAGGATTATGGATTATGGATTAATAATCCGGATTAATTTGGTGATTAATGATTTTTACACTATATCTAGCGCAAAAACTTCAACTATGTGGTTTCACATAAAATATTTAAAAGGCCAGTTTCAATTGATATATGTAGCACAAGGCAGCGAGAACATGTTGATTCTTCAAATGGTAGCTGACAGAACAAAGTTGTGAGAACTTGAGACTTCAAGCTACACAGTGGGATGAAATGGAACTGGGAATTGAACTGAGTAATCCAGATTGAGAATTAATCATGAATAGGTAATCATGATTTGGATTAATCTGGATTAATAATCATGATTAGTAATCATGATTGGGATTAATCAGGATTAGTAATCCGTAATCACGATTATGGATTAATGAAATCAAATGGGATTATTCCCGGATTAATTCTAATTCCTGAAAAATCGGGATTATAGATTGGGATTAATCTACAAAAAACTCTCATTGCCGGATTAGGGATTATGGATTAATAATCCATAATCCTTAATCAGGATTATCCCAGCTCTGCTACTGGCGATTTCCACTGAATTTCTTTCATTGGTGGACATGCTATTTCTGTTTTCAGGGGAAACGTTGGAACCCCAAATCAGCACTTTCTTGACTTAATTAAAGAATGTAAATTACCACCAAGTATAATCAGAAAGCTAGGACTTCATTTTCCTAGGGGAAGGTATTAAGTATAACAATATTCACCCTTATGTTAATGATATCAATTTGTATAACTATGATCTCATTGTATAACTATTTATTACCAGAGTATTTAAGAAGTACAGCAACGTCCCGTTTGATTATGGGACATTTAAAAGTAAGAAAGCCATCGGAGAAGAGGACGATGAGGACGATATAACAGATGCGAAAGGACGAGTCCTTTCTTCCATTGGGGGTGAAGACCAAGGTAGAAATCACCAAGAAGGAGAAGAGAAGGAGTCTGATCAGGTATTATTAAATGATAATTTACTAAGGACTTGCAGGCTGAGTGCTAAAGTTTAAATATGCCATTCTATAGGAAAGCAATGCGGATGATGATGATGACGGGTGTGAAGAATGGGAGAGACATGAAGCATTAAATGACCATGTAATAAATTGGAATAATCTTACTTTTAAAACTTTAATCTTACTTTTAGATAATAGCTTATTGTAAAACTCATTGTATCTTGCTTACTTTGAACTTACAGAGAACATCTCACGGAACCATGTTTGACGAAGATAAACAGCGGTTGTATGAGGAGAAAATAGAGTTGAAATGGGAAAAAGGTAGCTGCTGTTATTATTTCACGGGTACTTGCAGATAATATTAATGCTAGTTAAATATGTTAGGTGGTTCGGGACTTGTATTTTATACGGATGCACAATTTTGGGAGGCCCAAGAGGAGGACCATGATGATTGGGATGTGGATATGGAGGGTTATTACGTTGAAGGTATTATTATATAAGAATGACTTGACTAACTAAGCCTTAATAAATTATTCGAATATTTGTGCTAATTTATCTTCATTTATTACAGGTGGTGGAGATCAAGATGCTAAGGATTTTATGGAAATGAGGAGATCTGAAAGATTCCAACAGGGCCTTGAAGACGTTTCAGTATTTGCTCCGAAATTTCCGAAGGTTGTACGCCCTTCTTCTCCCTCAGGCCCATCTACTTCTGAAAAAGAAAAAATTGGCGCCTTCGAAAAGCATACAAGGGGAATTGGTCGGAAAATTATGGAAAAGGCTGGATGGGTGGATGGTCAAGGACTGGGAACAACAATTATTGGCATGACAGAAGCCCTTGGCAATGATGGTCTTGGACCATCTGACAGAAGGGGACTTGGATTTTATGGAGAAACGTTAGAATTTTCTACACGAACACAGAGGAACAAGAGGAAGGAATTCAGCCATTATTTCTTAAATCCAGATGTCCCAGAGCGAATAGTTATTGGTACAATTTACGATAAGCCGGAGGATTTAGATATAAACGAACCATTAAAACGTCGCAACGCCACAACGTTTATTAAGAGATACAAGTTTGTTAAAGGCTTGGACAATGAAAAGTAAATGACTTAAGCATTGTTTGCCGTCTGTGATATACATTTAATTATATACATTTAAACTCTATGTAAGTGTTATATTTTTAAAGATATATATAAAACTGGGAAATACAGACCCTTGAATGATCCTATGAAATAACAACACGTTCGAAATGTACTGAATTTGGTGACTTGATTTTTTGGATATGCTCTTTAAACCGTTGTCGATCTTTCTCTGTGCCATTTTTCAGATCATTCATGGCATTGAAGTATTTTCTTGTGAACAAATAAGCATCACTTTCGCCATCACCCGTAATTCGAAGCCTTTCTAGCCCTTTTCTAGCTCGAGTAACTTGTATTTCATGGGTTGTGACACGAATATCTGTTGTTGAGTTTTCAAAGCGTGCGTCTGTGATAACCACAACTCGACCAGGAACAGATGCTAGCAGATCTGACCAAAATTTTAAAGCTGAATGAAGATTTGTATTCTCAGAAATGTAAACGTTTCCCGTAAGATCGGAATTTTTTATGCAGTAATATTCACATTTCCATGTTGTTATTGAATATTTCCAAATAATAAACGCCGTGGCTGTTGAGTCATTTGCATTTATTTTTGTCACGAGAACAGGATTCTATAAAAGAAAATCACCATGCAATTGTTGTAATTGGGTAGATAATATCAATATCAGTATAGGAATATGGCTTTACCTCTACATGACAATTCTGCTGTACCACAGCGTCGTTGAATTTTAATTGAACCATGGTTTTTATAGCCTATTATTTCAACACAAAACATTCAATTGTTCAAAAACCAGTTGCAATTTTCAACTGGACATGTGTTTAACGTATGAATTTCCATTTATAGAGTTTTCGTTATCTATCTGGGGCAGTTTTACGAGTAAATATCCTAAGCATCATTCATAAACGTGGGCAAATACAGACAAAATGATTCAATTAAATCAAACTGAAAATACTCTTCTACAATTAATACTTGGTATTTGTTTGAATGGTTAAACTTCCGGAGTCATTCACATACAAACTATAGGAAAGATCAACATGATTATGTGCAATTACAGCATTTAGTAATGGGTTTAGCTTTTTGTACATTTTGCATATAATGAAAACGATCGTCACGAATTAGTACAACGGCTATTAATTCTCATGAATGATTGGAAATTTCATTGAGAGAGTTATACTTTGTTTTATGTTATCTACCTTAAGGCTTCGATGACTCATTAAAACTTTAGTAATGCTAAATAAATCTACATTTGAGCCTTACCATTAATCAGATACCCGATTACCTATTGAAAATATATGCATTTTCAAAACAAACGGAAAAGTCGATGGTTTCTCGGGTTGTTGATTAGAGATCTACATACTATACGAGCATCATGCATTTTAACATGTTGACCACAAACCACAACAGATATTTACATGCGACAATTTGTAGGTCTTGTACATACTCATAATTTCGTTCTATTACTTTCATGAATGTACAACCGTCCGTAGTACACACTCATTTTCTTTACCAACAAACTAATTGTAATTATATTTTTAAAACCTATAGATCAGTGTGTGAAATGTGTAGAGCGTCCTCTCGTCTGAAGACCATTTTGAGAGATTATGTAGTATTTGTAGAGAAGGAGAGTTGATCCTGCACTTGTGCACTCTCTATTTGCACAGGTACAATCAATGTTGGGGGCCATTACATCCATTACATTACAAGTTTGCTAACCTTTTCTTTGCTAATTGTGAAGAGTATACAAAGTCCGTCGTAGCAGTGGGCAAGCTACCATTGCAAAAATACTACAATTCCTTTTGTGAGAAACCAAGCGATAACTATGTAAAAGTCTACAATTTAGCACTATTCATCGTTTACATCGTACACCTTTTTCGAGACAGACGTGGGTTACTGCAGTTCTTGTTCTACAGAATAAGAATCAAGAGAATTTGCCCAAACCCGTCAGTTCATCTTGAGCCTTTGTTTGGCGATGAGGAGCATCATCTCATCCCATAGCTAGTAGAAATAGCTCTTTTGCCTTCCTTGACGTACGATGCAGCGAGTGAAAGAACGGAAATTGCATTACATAACCTGAACTGATATGTAATCCCTTGAAATTATACTGACGATTTTTCAGCGATTCTTAAAAACATAATAAATCATATTTATGTATATACGAGTTCGTGTTATAAACTGCAAAAATGCAGCGTGATTCGATGGGTCAAAAGGTAGAGATTGTCACATAAAGCAAGTAACACAAACTCTTATGCTGGAAGTTTTAGTGATGGAATAAATTATTCGAAAGTAAGTGCAAGGCCCGTCATTAACAAAATTTGATGAGTGCTAACTGTGTTTGTGTGTTTAAATAAGGTAAATTCATCCTAAAGTATTATTATGCAAGTCCTGTTACTCGTTGTATTATCCTTTCTGCCGTTTTAAAGTGTGGTGAAGTGAATTGTGAGGCGATTGTGTGAGAATGAATTGACACGAGTAGAGTTGCACATTACCTGAGCAGCAAACTGACTTGATATGGACAAGTAATCAGCAAATATTTTAAAGCTAAAAGTTGGAACAAAAGGTTAGGAAATTCGTTGAACGCTTATCAAAGTGGCATTGAATAAAGATAAGGATGTGTTCAAAAGGAACTAAAACATCATGATATCGACACATCCTGCTTGCAAAGTAGGATTCCATTAAGTACATATGCATTGAGGAAAGTCAGAAAATTTTCCAGCTTGAAATTGTCTGATGCATACAAAAATGTCGTAAAACTGCATAGAATTAAAAAATCCTCAGTTCTAAACAATTTGAGAAATTAAATCAATTTATTACCAATAGCGAAGGAGATGTCATCATCAGGAATAATTTTCCATCAGTCGGATCCTAATTTTGTACCTGGTGAAACCTGGTGACATGGCATTGCATTGTGCTACAACAGTTAAGCAATCGAACCATGAACGCTTTAATGAACGTGTCATTTTCAAGTTGCGTTATCTAATCATCTTCCCAATTAAAGTTCCATCCCAGTTCAAATTTCAGTCCAGGCATGATGACGACAAAAACTGTTCAAATAAGTGAGAATTCTATGCGTAGAGTTGTCTTCCAAAGCGTTCACCGTTATTTAGCCAACTATTTTAGCCGGTTTTAGATAACGCTTATTTAGTCCCAGTAGGTGAGTGGGTGATTGATTGAATAGCAACCTCTGGATTAATATTGAACGGTTTTCAAGGTTTTTTCCCCTATCTGTGTCGTATTTATTTATCTAGCTCCTGTAGTTGGAATAAATACATGTATGGCAGAAATTGAAGAGATGAGATGATGAAATGAGAACACCACCAGTACAAAAACCATATATGGCCTCATTTCCAAATAATTTGTATATCCTTCCCTGATTTAATTCGAATTCTTCTTGAGCCAGTAAAGAAAAGTGTCATACATTTGGAACTGGAAATCGAAAAATGTGCAATGTAACAAAGTACAGACTCGAAGCCATCTGAAACTAACAGAATAATTACCTCTGAATCTGCATGATTTCCTCTCAATAGTTTCACTTTTCCCAACTTTGGAGAGAGATAAATACTGCGATCATGATGATCAATTGAACAGAAAGGAATCCGTGTGAAGATTATTATTTATCACTTATGCCAAATCAAATGGTGCGATTACATACATACATTTGCATTCAATGTGTCAAAAATGTGGTGCATGTGAGGGCAGGTAACTAACGAGCAACTTGGGGCATCCATATCCATCCAATGTTGCAGGTTATTAGGCGAGTCGAGATGCGATTCTAAATCTGGATATTTGTTCTTTTAATGATTTTAGTGGAAACCCGCAGTGTTTGGAGAGTCCTACATAGATATTTTTCCACCTCCTCCAATCCCATCCAGCACATACAACAAACAAGAAAGGAACATGTAGTCGTGGGTTGAAGGAGAGATGAAGTGATGGTTTTGACAGCAGATTTTCGAGACCGATTCCATCGCATGCATGAAACACTTTCAGTTTCGTATTGACGTTCCCAGACACCAGGTCTCAAACTAAGTTAACTCTGACCAGACTTCTTATTCGCCAGTGGTCGAGGTTGTGGTCAACTGTCAAAGTTGCGAGATTCATCAGTGCCAGACAGATCAGAGACTCCTCAAGGAAGGAGAGGTCAAGTGGTGGAAAACGTAGTTTTGGCTGGGTGAAATTCTTACTCTCCCCAAAAATATATCCAAACTTTTACTAATTATACTACCAGTCAAGTGTTATTCTCGTTGTTCAAAATGATGGAGAATGCGTTGGAGGACAGGGACGCCGTTGGCGTTTCTGACGCCGTTCTTTTGGACGATCCGAACGACACGGCTGCTTTTATTGAAAATCTGAGGAAGCGCTTCAGAGGAGACCTGATTTATGTAAGTCTAAGATAAATTGATTATTATTCGCTAATAGTTAATACAGCGCATCTCATACTGGAGGGGAACTCATGAATGAACACAATAAGTTGCTGTTTAACGAGCATGTGTGATGTTTAGAATGTAATGAAACAAGTGAAGGAAAGGTGGGCGGTGGTGGTGTCATCAAGCTGACGCTGCAGTTTTTGACCATAAGGGCAAGCGAAACAGGTGTCAAGGTCATTTGTTATCTTGGAGAATTTTTCCGGCCGGTTTAAAGGTGCATTGGAATGCAGCACGGAGAGAGGAGAAAAATATGCATGCAGGGACATATTTGCCTCCTTGTCTATTACTGGAGGTTACACATAGGCAATTTGGTAGTGTATGCAAACAGATGATGGGACACGGGACAGGATAAGCCGGTTTTTAGGGTATTCACGATACGTGGAGAAATTTTGACGGTAACTTTTGTATTATTTACTCTTTCAGTGCGATCTTGATCATGCAGGAAGAAGTAAACGTACGTATTAAGTTGTGGTCAAGAGAACTGGTTTTGTATATGAAAGAGAACTTTATGCTCGCTCACTGCCATACTAATAAATTGCATGCTATAGAGCTAATTGTATGATATTAGCACTTAATGGATCTGGAGTTTCAAACCTCGTACATGTTCACATCTTGAAGATTTTGTTCAGTGTTGAAAGGGTTATCAATGTCGCCGGCACTGTTTACTTCTTTTGCTACTTTATACTCTTAATGATTCTCGTCATAATAATATTGTTTAAATAGACCGATAAGTATAAGGTCGAGAAACTTGATCATAATCGTGCAAAAAAGAGGTCCATATGCAAGCAGCTATTTCGGCTCGGTCCTTGAAATATCACGCGGAGTGTGGCAACCTTCATGAACTGTGAATTGTGAAGTGCCGGGTCGGACTAGCAAGTAATCAGATAGATAAAGTCAGCACAAAAACCTAGCCGTTGAGTTTTATCGTCACTGAAAGATAGCATGGAACTCAGTTCGTTAGCAGAGAATTCAAATTAGTTCTTGTCAACAGCATTGACAAGTTGCAAAGTCTCATAAATTTGCGAGCATTTAAAACCATATCACCACACCATCATCGACTTTAGTCTGGTAGTGGTGATGTTGGTGCATCAAATCCCGTCTCACTTGACTGATCTGATTCTGATAAATAAATGTAATAATATGAAATGTGAGGTAGTTGCAGTTCGTGGTGGTGTTAATTGTAGTTCGAGACCACCCAATCTCCCTCACCTTCTCACATCCTCATAATTTGCATGATGTTTTGCAAATAGTCATGTATTCGTATTGTAATTATACGTCAATTTGGACAGGAATCATGAGAACATGTTATTACACTCTTGGTATTTATTACTGAACAAAAATATTTCGTTCTTGCCTGAGCCTACATATTTATTGCAACCCGGCTTTTTTTCTGAGCGTCATCACTTGGTAATTCGAGTTATTTTATCAACATTATTCTAGTATTTGTAGGTCTGTCCTTTCCTAATGTACAGTTAACCTATTGGTATAATTAATTGCTTAATTGTCCACCCGACAACACAGTTACCTTTAGCATGGCGCTTGTGATAATGTTGTTGTAATACGTCCTGTACCTCCTGCTGGCTGGCTGGCTGGCTGACTGTTATCATGAAATTCAGCTCAGATTAGAACAATGGGAATAGAGAAAAAGATTGAAATTTATTATCAGCGTCAGTTCGATTATCTCGGCCTTGTTATCAACATCGACATACCTGAAGCAATAACCAAATGGCTCTGTAATATCGTCTCGTCGTCTCCTCCTCTTCCTCCTCCCAGGCTTTGGGCAACTCTTTGAGAATTTCGTAAAATATAAAATATGCCGTTTAATGTCATGCATCAATCTGACATATCATCTCTTGTAAAATATACTTGCATAGAATATTAAAATGTGTACTGAATGACCTGCCGTCTGAATAAAACCCTGCTTTGCCTGACATACCGGATTTTTCGCTGTGTATGTATCAACGAAACACATTTTAGATAAAGACTATGAATGACGGACGAGAAATATCTGCAGGCTTTCCTCTTGTTGATTTATAATTGACAGGATTTTAGCAAGGTTTATTGATGCATGGGTTTTAAAATGTCAAAGGTATGTACATATGTTGAGATGAGATAATATTAATTGTAGGAAATGCATGACTGATATCAATTACGATATCGCAAGAACATAACGTTGTTATTCAATATCTATTTCCCAGAGTTTTTAATTACAAAATGTTCATTCCTTACAATGAGTAGCATTAATTGCATCTTCCAAAGCTAATAAAAAGCCACCTATTATTTAGCCATAATAATATAAGCGGAGTATTTATACTTTTTTAAATTATACGCATTCGTCAAGGTTTGTGATTTCCACTGTAATATTATCCAATCGTTCTAAATTTATGCCGTTTCAAAAACTGCAAGACTGCAACCTGCGCTGTGTCTCCATTTCTGTCAATCGACATACACTTTCTTTTAGATCAGAAATGCGATCCAAATCCCACCCAATCCCAATTCTCTTTTTTAAATATGAATGGCAAACAATCAGTGGGCTGGGAACGGTTGGAGCATAATCATTGTCTTCAGATGAGATCAAAAGTGACAACTTACAGGAAGGGAGGGTTCTCTCTTGCTCCTCATAGTCTGCTGAGCCGATTACGTCAAATTCATGTCGATTACTTGATGCAAGGATAAACTACAATGCAGACTTAATTCAACTCCTGTTGTTGCTCGTAAACCGAGTCGTGGTTGCATCGCATCGCATCGATTTGGCTTCAGCAAGATTAATCCAATTCGATCGTGAATATTTAAATTGCTATGAATAGATTTAAGATTGTCATTGCCTCGTTTTCTTGAAGGAGAAATATTGATAAAGTTTCGTATCAATGTGAAATCAGTTTAATTCTGAGAGCATAATTTAACGTTTTTATGCCAAATTTAAATTAGAAAGAATAAAATGTGTGCTTTAAATTCCATCACTTATGTCCATCTGCTATACAAATAAATAATGCTGAAAGTTGCTAACAAGGAATCGTTAGTAAAAAAAACCTACATTAACTGACAGGTGCTTAATTGATATGATAATGTATGTAGGCAGTTCTGACTTTCACTATGTAGCATAATTGAATTTATGAGAATAACACATATTTTCGTTTACCTGTCCACTATGTATGGCGATATTATTATTTAGGACAATGTGCGAACATTTACCAAGGATTTTGCATGTAACATTTAATCCCATATCTTGCTTGATAAATTGCATTGCATTTGTGTAGTTAAAAGTTAATTTGTGTAGTTATATCAGTAATTATATCACTCCTTGTATGCATCAATTAACTATGATGATCCACCTGAAGTCCTTTATATAAATAATTAATTACAGCTTAACGTCATTTTCATGTATAATTTATTAATGTAATTCTCTTTTTTCTACATTGCAGACATACATCGGTCCAGTTCTCATTTCTGTAAATCCCTACAGAAACCTTCCCATATATGGACTGGACTATGAGAAGAAGTATTATAACGTCAATTTCATCGAAGTTGCGCCTCACGTGTAAGTCTGGTCTTTATTTTTGTACCTTGAAAATTACAAAAATTCATTGCTCCTACGCGCTGGCAGTAATATTCTAATCCAATCCTATTTCCATGCCGTTTTATGATATGTGACGTTGAGTGCACATGCATACACTTAACACGTTCTTAACTGTGCGTAATTTATATTTACAACTCTGGTCTGTCAATAAATGTGACTGCGACAACATGGAACGATAGTGTTTGTATTTTTGCAGTTCCACCAATGTTCATTAAATGTACCTGTGTTTGAGAACAAAAAACAAGAGTAACATCTGTCAGCTTGGTAGAATTATGAACCACTTTAAATTGTAATAGCTGTGAAAATATAAAATGACAATAATTGCAGACGAACCGAGTACATACATGTGTGTGCATACTACTAAGCGACTGGGAATATAGTTACACTAAAGTTTAGTTTAACGTCAAGTTTTATATGAATTGGCGAAGGTGACGGTCATAGAAGTGATTTGTTCCTTTTTAGCTGATGATGTAACAATAGGTGGGTATATTTTTAATACCTCTTTCTGTCTGCATTCCAATCCGTGTGGAACCGGTATTTTCTGCTAATTTGTGCAATGAAAAATTAATAATAAACGCGTCTCATTAGCGTCACGGGTGTACAGTACATGATCAAAAAAAACGTTAAATTAATTAACTTAACAAGAATTTATGCCAGTGCGTTGTGTTCAGTACCATTTTATGTATGATCCGTGTATTTACGAGTATGTTATCATATTCCCCGTCGTTGATATGTGGTGTGGTTATTATTTTTTTACAGATATGGACTGACGGACAATGCTTACAAGCAGCTTCGCGAGGAAAACAGAGATCAGTGCATTTTGATTTCTGGTAATAAATTTCAAATCTTTGATATCTCATTTATCTCATTCACTGTATCTCTGCACGTCATGCACCTGCTCCTTGCGTACGTGAATTCTCTTCTTCTCATCATCATCATCATAATATTACTTCGCTCAAGATGCTCCTACAAATGTACAAACAAAACCAAGTGTCCAAATAGCCTCCGTAGTAATGCTGGTAGTCGTAGTAACCTCACCTTCAGCGTAGCAACCCTTTGAGCCATGCTAAAAGTAACATTGATGACGTAAAACTAAATGTTGTGAATTTTTGGTCCATCATAAATCTCTGCTATGTCCGATCCAATTAAGATATTTTGAGGTAGATTTAGTAGAGAAGAGTTCACACATGAGGTCGTACTATAATTGATGGCATGTGCTAAAACTGAGATGTTTCCTCAGATTTGGCACAGTAAGGCTATAATTTCCACTGTCTGTCTCGTGTCTGGACTAAATGTTTAGAACCGAGTGGAGTGAATGAATGAATGAATTTGCTTGAGACACAATTTCTCTCTTTCTTTGACGATTCAAAGTGTGTGGGGACCACTTAATTCATTCAAAGTAATGATGATTGGATGATGATGATGATGTATTTATTTATTATGTGAGGTTCTTGATATCGAGTACGTCGTTATTATTACATTACCGTGTGTATGTACCTACACAGTAATGAGACGGAGTTAATATGCATGACTTGCAATATATCAACTGCATTTAATATCAGAAAAATCTCAAAATTAGTGTTGAGACTGTCAGATTGTTGAAATCACAAAATCAATCTTTTTACTTATCCAGGTGAGTCGGGCAGTGGAAAAACGGAGGCTTCGAAATGGATTTTACGGTACATCGCAGCAGCATCCAAACACATCGCGTCGGTGGAAACAACGAAGGAAAAACTATTGCAATCCAACCCAGTTCTGGAAGCTTTTGGAAATGCTCAGACTAATCGAAACGATAATTCCAGTCGATTCGGAAAATATATGGACATTGAGTTTGATTTCCGAGTAGGTTTGCATCATTTGTATGGTCCTCGTTATCCTTCCTTCCTTTATGTTATCGTTATGTTTTGACACAATGAGCAGGGAAATTATACGTAGTTGGACATTCTTTATTTTTCTTATGGGCGGTTATCTTGACTTTATGGAGTGGTTATTCTGGAGTCTATTTTTTTTATTTTTTTCAATGCCCTCATTTTACTGGTCACTCAATTGCTTAGTAAACTTTAAAGTTAACAGTATTAGTTTTACAACTTACTTCCTGCAATAAAAATATTCAGTAATTTCTTCACTCCATTTTAATGTTCACATGACCCACGGAGTAAACATTGTCGTTTTGTTTAGGGCTGTGATTTGAGTAATAATGTTCAAATTTTGTCACGTAGGGATCACCAGTGGGAGGTCATATCATCAACTACCTTTTAGAAAAGTCCAGGGTGATCTATCAAGCAAAAGGGGACAGAAATTTTCATATTTTTTATCAAATGCTTGCCGGAGTTGATGAGTCCACTTTGACGAAATTGAAACTCCAAAGGAGTCCAGTAAAGTACCACTACTTGAATCAGGTAATTGAGCTCGGAACGGCTTAATTCTGCTACGAGCTTATGTAAACTTAACAGCATTTAATGTTTTATAAACTAGGGCGAAGTGCGCACCCCCGGACAGGACGATGCAAAACAGTACCAAGTGGTGAGAGATGCCATGAACACGGTCGGATTTGGTGAGGACGATCAGGAAGAGATCTTTCAAATAATTGCTGCCATATTGCACCTTGGCCAGATTGACTTCAAGCATGAAGGGAATTATGCCAAAGTTCTAAGTCACGACATTGTGAAAATCGTAGCTCAGGTTGGTTATTTATATTTATTCTTTGGTATTGGCGTACATGTGACAGCATCAAGTGTAAAGATGTACACAGAACCTTATATATTCAGAGTGGCGATAGTAATGAAAATCATCTGTGACCAAGCAGAGTTGCATAAAAACAGACCTTAAAATCGTAATGTGCGTGTAGGGAGAACAAAATGTAGATATTCACAACGACGTACTGCTGCAAGTCATACAACAAGCCTTCACTTCATGAAATCTGGATGGGCTTGGCTCATTAAGCACCCTTCTCCAAATTTTCATGGATCTCTCCACCAAGAGCTTTTCCTTACTTTTCATTTATACGTATTATGTTGTGGCTCGTGCCTTAGTTTTATGTGTCTTTGGTGATGCTCCATCTTCCTGGCCATAAATGTGTTTTAAAATAAATGAAATATATTTATTTGTTCCTTTCAAGCTGCTGGGATGTTCCCCTGACAAGCTGAGCAAAGCTTTTTTGCACCGAACTATCGAGGCTCGGGGTGAATTTGTCACGTCTCCTCTTACCTACGAACAATGCATGTATGCTCGTGATGCACTGGCGAAGGCTGTCTATGATCGGTTATTTACGTGGCTCGTGACCAAGCTGAATCAATCCCTTGAACCTGATTACGACGGCAAGAAGACGCTCATGGGTATCTTGGATATTTATGGGTTCGAAATCTTCGAAAAGAACAGGTTTGTGCTAGTCGTTGATTTAACAAATGAGTTTGCAACCTTCAATCCGTAACTAATGTTTTCTGACTTGATTATAATTCTAGTTTTGAGCAGTTTTGTATCAACTACTGCAACGAAAAACTACAGCAGCTCTTTATTGAACTGACTCTAAAGTCCGAACAGGAGGAGTACCGCAAAGAGGGAATCCAATGGGAAGACGTGGACTATTTCAACAACAAAGTTATTTGCGACTTGGTCGAGGAAAAACACAAAGGCATCATCGCCCTGATGGATGAAGAATGTCTCCGACCAGGTAATATGATACCGACTCACAATTTCTGTGCACGGTGAAAATAATGATACTCTTGAACAGATCAATAATATCTTACTTTTTATATTTATCAGGCGATCCCACGGATTTCACCATGCTGGAAAAAATGGACCGAAGCCTATCCACTCATCCTCATTACTTAAGTCACAAACTAGCGAATACATCCGTCAGGAAATCACTCACTCGCGATGTAAAAAAAAACATTATCGCTAATCTACTTAAAATGCATCAACTAACAAAAATGTGTAAGATTCATATATTGTGGTACGAAACAGGAATTCCGACTTTTACATTATGCTGGAGAGGTTACGTACAAAGTTCATGGATTCCTTGACAAAAATAACGACCTTCTCTTCAGGGACTTGCGTGAAGCAATGACGACATCGAAGCAAAAGATTTTGCAGGTGAGGTGATGTTGACGCTGAATGATTTTACGCCACAAATTAACCCACGTATATTCACTGGTTATCTCCAAAGTGCATTTTTATCAAAGCCAAATTCGAGTCATGGTCATTAACATTTTTTTGAAGCGGTCTCACACTCCATCTCATCATCACACAATAGAGAGTAAGTTGGGCTTTATAAGTGCTGCCAATGTGATACGGATTACATATCGATTTGCTTGCACAACTGGTAAACTGGTGAATAAATTCAACCAAGCTCATTTGATGGTGATGCAAACGGAATATTATTATTGGGAAGTTGGGAGCGATGAGAGATATGCATGTAGAAATAAGCATCAGGTAAACTGTTGTATCTGTATCTGAGTTGTTATACATGCACGTCTGAAAGTTGAGATAGGGAAACTTTGTCTAGTGTAGTATTCTGTTTGCATTCCGTGTTGATTGATGATGATGTTTCCAACAATATTTATTAATGGATAGTAGGCCAGTTGCTGATGGAGATAAGTTTTCTGATCTGGCGAAATGGGAAATGAGATGTTGAGTGTATTTTGTCTCCGTTACCTATTCATATTTTGAATGATGACGATAATTGAAGCACTGATAACCACCCACTCCTCACCCAAAGCTGTGTGGTTATTCTCTACCACGTATATCTCTGCCTACATAGTGCTTGCATTTGCATCGCTTTTTTAAAAGGAAAGGTACAAAGTTGATGAGCTTTGTTTCCCTGTAATTTGATGCAATCACAAGATCATGTCACGCTCAAGTAAAAATTAAATGTTTTTTGGAAGAGGCCCAAAAATATGTGTACACTACTTACTAAATTCTACAGACCATGTTGAATATTAAAAATTTGCCCTTGAGGTACTATGCAATTTCATTTCCATTGATAACATGAAAATCATCGATTTTTTTATTTTCGAATTTGGATTAATGGTGTTTTTTTATTATTTTAATTCTTTCAACCGTATTTTATTGTCTGAAAGTAGACAGAAGAAGACTGGGAGAATTCTTATTTTGTTATTTTACACTCCGCTAATTCTTTGTTACAGACAATTTTCCCTGCTAGCGAATTAAATCAAAAAAAGCGACCAGCGACGGCAGCAACACAGTTTAAGACTAGCTTGAACCAACTCATGGAAATCTTAATGTCCAAAGAACCGTCGTACATTAGGTGCATTAAACCCAATGATTTCAAGAAAGCCGGTAAGTCTTGTAAATTACTGGTGCTTAATTTGCTTGTGTATTATGTTACAAGCTTACATGTTGATTTAATCTACTATTTTGATGCACATAGGCGTCTTCGATTTGGAAATTGTTGGTCATCAAGTGAAGTATTTGGGACTGATGGAAAATCTTCGCGTCCGCAGAGCTGGATTTGCTTATCGAAGACCATATGAAACATTCCTTCTTCGCTATAAAAGTTTGTGCCCACAAACCTGGCCACACTATGATGGACCTGCGGAACGTGGGGTTGAAATCATAATGAAACACTTGGGCTACAACCAGGATCATTTCCGCATGGGAAAGTAAGTAGAACTTTTTTAAACATAAGTAATTGGTTGGGTTCTACACATTTTGGGGTTCTTGAGTATATACGGATTTGCCTGGATGGAATGCTTTTAATGTTGGAATCTTGATAAATTGCTCAATTAAAATCAAATTTGATCTGGTCCAATACATGCGGTTTTTGGTGTTTTATGTGTCTCAGTAATTATGATGTGTTAGTCATCATCTATCTAAAATAATTATTTTATGTGTGCTTGCTACATTGTGTGAATTGAAGGTCAATATTTGGCCAGAGGTGAGAAAATAATTTGCTATCAAAGTTCGTTCTGTAATGCATTATGTATTTAGGCTTTTACATTGCGTATGTAGATAAATTTGATAAATTCATGAATTTTAAACTAAGTATCAGTACAATTTTCTTTACAGAACCAAGATTTTCATTCGACATGCTCAGACATTGTTTGCAATTGAGGACGCATTCCAGGAGAGGAAGAAGCAACTGGTGTCCAAAATTAAGGCAATCTGGAGGGGACGACGACAACGCAAGGAGTATTTGAGAATGCGATTCCAGGTCATCTTTGTACAAAAGTACATTAAGAGATTTCTTGCAGTTCGTCAATTCAAGAAACGAAAATGGGCTTCAAATGTGGTCAGAGAGTAAGGACTCAATATCAATTTCATTTCTTTATTTCGTGCAATTTTGTTACAATTTTTGTATTCTACTTTATTTATAACTTTTCCAGTTTCATTAAGGGATTCATGGCCAGAAATGCTGATCCATGTGAAGCCAACGCTAAATTTTTACAATTTGTGAGATACCGTTTCTTGATGAAATTGAGCCAATCTCTTCCCAATGTAATTTTGCGACACGATCGTCTATGGCCAGATAGCCCTCCAGCAGCACGAGCTGTAAGAATTATATTACAAAGTTACATACATGACAAAGGTTGTGCTATACTTAATTGATTTATTTCGCAAAGGCATCAACGCTCCTTTGTAAAATGCATCGAAGACAAATTGTGCGCAAGTATGTTCGAGGATTGAGTGCCGAACGGAAGCGACAGTTAGAAATGAAATACCTGGCACATGAACTATTTAAAGGTATCAATTAGACAAAATAGGCAGTTAAAAATTACCAAATAATTCTGGGTATTTAACCATTTTATCCTTAATTTAGGAAAAAAGGCCACGTACGAGGCGTCTGTGCGAAATTACTTCGTCGATTGTCGCCCAGACGATGTTCGAAATCGGATCGGGATGATTGAAACGAATATAAAGAACAGTGGCGAGCGTCTTGTTGTAAGAAACTCATAACACAATGCTCTGCATTTTATACGTCACTTCCCATGAGTTTGAAACTATTACGTTGTCACTTTTAGTACTGCACAGCAGTCACCAAGTACGATCGACATGGGTATAAACCACGGGAACGTATATTAACTGTGTCAAATGCAGCCGTTTATTTACATGATGCAAAGGACATGAAGCTTAAACATAAAATATTTCTGAACGAGCTGAAAGGAATTACCATAACCAATATGGGAGATGGTCTTCTTGTTTTCCGAACTCCCCCAGAAAATAAACAACTGAAGGTGACTAATTGACTAGATCAACTCATTTGTAAAAAATTAACTTCATTGTGAAATTGTAATTCAAATGCTATTTTAATGATTAGGGGGACTTGATTGTTAATTGCCCCCACGTGATTGAAGCAGTGACCAAGATAATCGATACCGCTGCCCAGAACAAGTCACTGTTAACTATTGTACCTCCTGGAGAGTAAGTTATTTAGTAGAAATTATTATGTAATAATAATTGTTTACTAATCTGACGGTTTTATAAAAGGGTTCAACACCACTTGAATGGAGGAAAACAAGGGATTATTGAAATCAAGAAAAGCGATACTGATATTACGGCAATCGCTAAGAAAAATGGACATTTAATTGTTGTAAGTGTAGTTCCAGTTACTTGAATTTACGCATAAAAAGTTTTCGTATTATTGATATTTATTTTTTATTTATATTCAGATGACATCTTGCTAATCAGTAATTTATTAAGTCTACATACATACGTCAAAATATCATCAAAAAACAAGTGCCACTAAATTGTAACCCTACTACGACTAACGCTACAATTTGTACCAATTGCCCAAGTTAAGTTCTGTACGTGATATAAATTCAAGCCAATCGTAATTTTATTTATAAGTTCTAATGTCAAAAACTATAGTGTATTCCAAAAAGGTTCTAGTTACAATTTCCATTTAATTACTGTTGCTATTTATGTAATAGTGAAATTCTTAGTGTGAGTTAGATAATCCGTCTGTGCAAGCAGGATGCAAAATAAACACCAGAAAAGGCCTTTAACTTGTACCATACTAAGCTAACCGTTGAAGAGAATATTTAGACTATTAGTTGTGATTAGTATTTTCCTTGTAATCGAAGCGAGTCATCTGCACAATCAGAATCGATAATTTATATTACAAAACTAAATATCACAGACAACCAGATGTGTTTCGTGCCATGTCATTCCTATTAAAAGTATGCTGTAGTGTGTACAATTAATGCTCTTCCTTCCTGTAAAAAATTGTTTGCTATTTTATTGTATGAAGAAATAAAATAATTGTGAGTAAGAATAACTTTTCTCGTGCATTATTGAGTCATTTTACAGCAACGACCTCCATAAATTCCGACACAAGTTTGATTCTCATTTTGCAAGTGAGACAAAAATTAAGTTGACACATTTTGCAGAGCTTTTATGCGATGACCCATCACAACCCTTATCGAGCTAAAAAATGTGACTTGAGATTGTAAAGTTAGCAAATTCCATTTAGTCAGCTAACTGGTGACTCTCATTCCAAATTCATGCACAAAATACTAATGTTTAGTCCTTCTGTATTATTTCATAAACATTGGGTTCTCATAATGAAATATGCTCTTCTGCAATTTATCTTATAACGTGGCATTGTAACTGTGAAGTCTTATCGCTAACATATACATCGTAAAGAAAATCCGACTTCCTGTCGATGTATTAACATGGCAAGAAATTCAGGTCTGCTAATAAAGTTAATTTTCTTATTAAAATTCAGTTTTATCTTTTGTGAAAGTGGGCACCCGAAAAGTTTGGCTAGCAGTTTGCTAGAAGCATCAAAGTCTATAAATTTGGATGCTCAAGAGGATTATCAATTGAACAGAACTGCGCGTCATTTTTCTGCTCATCGTCATCAATCTGGTAAGGTCGATAACGGTAACTCGATTTTGATTATAATTTAGTGCCTTACTTTAATTTTAAACAGATTGTGGATTTCGCTGTACGGATGGGGCCTGTGTGAAAAGCCATCACAAATGCGATGGTAAAATAAAGGGTAATTTGTATTTATTGTCTGCATATAAACTTTTGCTCTTGTTCAAAGGCACCGTTCATTGTGGGGACGCCTCAGATGAGACTGATTGTACGTGCTTGGATAGAGTTGGATCCAAGAAAATCTGCGATGGTATGCTGTCCATAAGAAATTGTTTAACAGATTTGCAAAAGCACAAATTCATAAAGTTGGAATGTAATATGATCTTTCTAGGCCTTGAAGATTGTCCCAACGGAGAAGGTAAATTTTGTTTTTGATTATGTTAAATTGAAATATATATAATTTTGCCTAACCTCTTTACTCGTTTAGATGAACTAGGGTGTGGCTTAGGTAAATTTTGCAACTCATTTACACAAATAGCTTGATTTAACTCATCGTAATATCGTAATTATCTAATTATCGTAATTAACTCATCGTAATTAAGGTTGCAAAGAGGATGAAATGAGTTGCTCCACCGGCAGAACTCTTGCTTCCCATTGCATAAAAATTTCACAAAGATGTGACGGTAAATTATTAATTGAAATGTGTCAATACTTCGTCACTGTTTTAAACGGTGGCATATTTTTTCCAGGAATTATTGATTGTTTTCCAACTCACAGTGATGAGAAAGAATGTTTCCGAGTTTCTACCTTAGACCCCAAGGTATTGATGCTATACTTCGTTCAAGTTTGGAATTTTATATGCAAAATCTTATATTAATTTTGTTCTCCATGTGATTAAGACACGAGGCGTTGTTAGCTCTGGAATTCTTCAAAAGCGGATAGGAAATGATTGGCATACAGTTTGCAAGTCTTCTGGTTCCGTTGAACACCAATTGGTTAAAAAATATGCGAAAAAGACATGTGACATTATCGTAGGGAACGTGAATGAGTAAGTGACGCATTTTAGTACAATACGATTATTGCTGACTTAACACGCTAGAGATTTTTATTAAACTGGGTCTGAAATTTCAGAGACCCAAAAATAAAGACAATAAATGCACATGACTTTGAAGGCGTGGAGCGACTTACATACATTCTCAAACTTGAAGACAAGGAATCGAAATTTAATTCTACGACATCGTGTAATTCAGGAAAACTGTACCATATCAGTTGCCCAGAACCTGCGTGTGGTTGGCCAGTGACGAAATTTGACAAGCACTTCGTTCCGACGATAAACGACATTCTGCACACCAGTTTTACCTTCGGTTCTGACCATTCCGTGCATCGAAGAGGTAAATAAAAAGAACAGGATGAGATGGTCATTCATGATTTTAATATACTTGTCAGTGTCTGTCATTTAGTGGTATCGTTTACAATAGAATACAACGTGCATGGACTAACGGCCAAAATTGTTGGAGGACATGACAGCCAGGTATCACATTCAGGTAAAAGTATTTGTTGCTAATTGCTAAATATTATAATTCTTTTGCAGTTTGGAGACTGGCCATTCATTGTGGGAATTTATCGAAACGGGACTTTTCATTGTGGAGGCAGTATACTTAACAAAGAATGGGTAACAATTTAATGCCGATTTGCTATGCATCATCAAGAATTCAAGAGATCAATTTAATTGAATCATAATTTGTTGATCAGCTCCTTACGGCGGCCCATTGTACTCATGGATTTGAAAAGTACGTATTTGAAGCACAAGTTGGAATGCTTCGGAGACACTCATTTTCACCCAAGGAACAGACTCGTTTCATTTCCGAAATTCATGTTCACGAACGTTACGACTCGAAGATTTTCATGAATGACATTGCGTGCGTACTCATTCATAAGATAACTCCTGCATTTTAGTAACTTATTAATTTGCAAATTTATTAATGCAAAATTTTTGAAATCGCAGACTTATGAAGGTTGATGTCCCATTCTTTTTTTCCAAGTGGGTGACCACGGCCTGCCTGTCGACTGATGTGAGTCAAGATCCATTGGCAGGTCACGAGTGTACAGTGATCGGTTGGGGAGACTTGTCAGAGGATGGAACTGGTCGTAAGTTTTGTGGACTTGTTCATTAAATTCCGTAACTAATTATTGTGATAATTTTCTAATTGTTCTCAGCTGACCATTTGCAAGAGGTCAAGCTTCCAGTGTTGCCAAAATGCTTGGTAATAATAGCTAAACTTGTGCCATTGAGAAGCAAATTATTGTTTAAATATTGTTTCACACAATTTCTTGTAGGAAACATTTACCAAAGATAATCTACAGGTAAAAATTTCTAACAAATGTTATCTGTTCATGTCGATTAATCAATGCCGTTCGTGTACGACTGCAGATTTGTGCAGGCGTGTTAGAAGGAGGAAAAGATGCTTGTCAAGGCGACTCTGGTGGTGAGTAAATCTATTTAAGCTGTAATTAATGGATTTCATTCTAGTCTAGTAAATTAAGTTAAGTTTTCTTTATTTTAGGACCACTGATTTGCACGTAACTTGGCACACCCTATGTTTTGTATATGGTCAAACGGTGAATAAGGTGTGAATTATTTTATAATTTCAGCAATGACGAAGGGCGTCTAATCGTCAGCGGACTTGTCAGTTTTGGACGAGGATGTAAGCTATTGTATTATTGGTGTCATATAACTGAAAATTAAAAACAAGGTTTTAAGCATGTAACTCATAAAATAGTTATAAATTTCAGGTGCCCGACCTGATCAAGCCGGCGTTTACACACGGTAGTCCACAAACAATTTGATTAAATCATGTGCAAGTCATATATGCCATGTTTTTCAACTTCTGTATTAATTACCCATTTTCAGAGTCAGTGCTTACACGACTTGGATAGAAAATGTTATTGCTGGTAAATAGACCGTAATCTGAATCTGTGTATGCCTACAATTTAACAATGCATGGTCTGTCTCACAGGAAATTCGAAGCTAACAAAGCTGCCTAAGGAATGCAATGCAAAATGTGACCGGGATGGGGGAGAATGTCTATTTCCAAAATATATGTGCGATGGACACGTCAACTGCCTTGCTGCTGAAGACGAAATGAATTGTCAGTTCCGAAGTCGAGCATCCTCCACTGACGACGCTGATGAAGAAGCTTACGACGATATCAAACGGACTGCTCATGCTACCGAAGAACACACGCACGAATATGGATCCGCCAAATTATGTGGCCCCACAGAATTTCAGTGCAAAACGTAATAATTTATTAATTACAAATGCCCAACAAATTGGAAATTAATAAGTGAAAATGAATAGGACACAAAGCTGTATTCCGCTGGAATTGAAGTGCGATGGGAACTTTGACTGCATGGATA
The DNA here is from genome assembly GCF_002217175.1 of Folsomia candida. Classification (NCBI taxonomy): domain Eukaryota; kingdom Metazoa; phylum Arthropoda; class Collembola; order Entomobryomorpha; family Isotomidae; genus Folsomia; species Folsomia candida. The sequence goes on from NW_019091198.1 coordinate 4,590,754, forward strand.
ACACTGGTGAGAAATGGCGATTAGTTCTATTTAATAACTTATTAATTAGGATATTAGAATTCAAAGTTGTATGTTATATTTCAGATGAGAAACATTGTGACTGCGGAAGCATTTTGCAAAATTCTCATCCTCACCTAGTTTGTGATGGATTGCATCATTGTGCAGATGGGTTAGTTCATTTAATTTATAATTAGATCTTATTTGAAATACAAGGTTTGGGCGCTTCACTTTTAACCAAAAATTAGTTCGGATGAAGTGGACTGTTCGAGCAGAGCTTGCAATGGGACCAGTGGAAAAATCAAGTGTCCTTTATCTGATTTATGTATCAGTGTCTCGAAATGGTGCGATGCATCCGTTGATTGTCCATTTGGAGAAGGTAGTTCTCCTATGCCCATGAAATTATTCAATATAGAGTTTTTTTTATTATTGCAAAAATTATATTATTTTAGATGAGATTGACTGCGGTAAGCCATTTCAGCCCTACTGACCTCTTACATATTGGCATCACAGATTTATTGCATACTAAAATGTATGTATACATTTTCATGCAAAGTTCGACTAATGAAATCACGAGGGAAACTGCCTGACCATGAAGGATTTCTGGAAGACAAGGTTTCTAGGGGGTTACAATTTGGATATGTTGTTACTCGCCAGTCGGGAACAAAGTGGGGAATTGCGTGTAAGGAGGACCTGGGTAATTCAATTGGAGAAAGTGTCTGTCCCACTTTAGGACTTATGTAAATTAATTACCAATTATTTTTATAAATATTTGTGGAATGCTTGTTGCAGTACTTATTGTTATTTTTGATAGTCCGTCTGATCCAGTTTTAACTCGAAATGCCCGATCTATGGCTGATGAGTCGAATGCCGTAGCGAGAAAGAAACGAGGGACTTCTGATGCGAAATGTCAACAGGGGAAAGCAATTTGTGGAGAGGAAAGGACGTGCGGAATGAGGAAGTTGTACTTGAAGGCGAACACTAATTTTCCGAAGGCTGATCAGACCGGGGCTTATCCTTGGGTGGCCATGGTCATGTTGGAGGGCAACCCCATCTGTCCTGGAACACTTGTGAACAAACAATGGCTTTTGGCTTCGTCAAAATGCATTGACGATAATGTTCGGTACTAATACGCCACTGTAGAATAATCTGCGATTATGCGTGTGAAATATGTATATGGTTCGTTATGCATTGGATTAATTTTTTATTTACGTTCTAGATCAACGTCGACGGAATATCTTTCAGCTACGACAGGTTTCTTGAAGACCAGCAGCGTTGTTACCAGCACGATGGAACAGGTGAAACGTATCAATTCCGTGATCAGGCTGTCGACTGGCCTTTCTCTCCTTCGATTGGAAAATGCATTCACCACTGACCATTTTACGACACAAATATGCTCCACGTATAAATTTTACGAATTAAACTGCTTAAATTCTCAAATATTTTAAACAATTAACTAATAATAAGTACATTTCCAGTGCCAGTTTAAAAGAAGATGGAAAAACCCCATCTTGTGTACGCGTGAAATTAATAAACGGGACATTGCATGATCGCAGTGTAACGTACGATCCTGCTTGTGAAGCGTCTGATCACCACTGTCTTAGATTTACTGGCGACAAGTGCAAGGTTTTTGCTCTAAATAATGGCGACAGCAATTAAATATTCCAATTTATATGGAACTTACTTTAGAATTTTTATTGCAGCGTTCCACGGAGTATTTTGTTTATTGCACGGTAAACCAGTCCTCGTGGTTTTTGCTTGGATATGCCACTGCTGAAAATGTTGCCAAATGCACCAAAGACGGAAAGTTGAAACTGGAGAATCCATTTTACGGAACTGAAGCATCGGAAACAATGCAGCTTCTTAGTCGACCTGTTTCGTCGGTGATAAAATCTCCAGGCTGCACAGGAACTCGTTGTCCAGTCGGAAACTGTGTGGGGAATAAATTTGTGTGCGACGGAATTGGTGAGTTTGTCATGTCAAACAAATTTTTGTGTTTTGCTATTTTTACCTGAAAAACTGCTCTATTGTATCAAAGCCCACTGTCCGGATGGTTTGGATGAGCGCAGGTGTCAACGCCATTATCAAACGCTGTTACGATCGCATGATGTCGAAAATGAAGACGATTATGCAAGTTATGCAAATGCAACTTGTCCATTGGGTCATTTTAAGTGCAAAATGACAGGGAATTGTGTCCCTGTAAGTTTTAAACAAATCTCAAATTAAATTAAATTGATGTGTCGCTAATATTAAATGAATTACAATCAGATTTCGGCCTTCTGCGATGGAGCGTATGATTGTGGGTATGACGATTTTTCGGACGAACCTGAAGAGCACTTATGCACTTGTAAGCACTATTTGGAACTGGCTGCTCCAGGAACGCTATGCAATCCAAATGGTAAGTTTAGTTGCATTCATTTGCAAATTGTCTTACGACGTCGTCAACTTATTTTGTTATTTAATTGTGATTTTATGCTGATTTTAAATTTATTTAGGAGAATCGACATGTCCCGATCGAAGTGATCAGCTTGGGTGTCCGTGTCAGCCTGACTCATTCGTGTGTAACTCAAGGTTCGAGACTAGGCGTTTTAATTTCCGCGAAACTACAGATGGTTATTGTTTGTGTTGTTTCTTCTAATAGATCTTCGTTCCCAACGGAATGCATCCATAAAAATTTGGTGTGTGACACGATCAAAGACTGTTCCAACGGCTTGGACGAGGCGTTCTGCACAGCAGTTTCCACTTCTCTAGAGCATCTCTCTATGGACAGGAGTAAAAAAAGACTGGAGGGGTACGTACTGGTACGGGTGAAAGGATCTTGGCATCCATACTGCACTGATTTGTGGTCAATGGAGATGGGAGAAAAAATATGCAAATTTCTGGGCTACCCGGTTCTTCTGAGCTTAGAGAATTATGAAATAGATGAATTGAAGCAAGGAAGACCAATCTTTGAAGGAGAATATGAGTCAATTGAGGACAACAGCTATGAAAAGCCAAGACTGTGGTTTCTGAGGAATTCTCCCAGATTTGACACTGGACCAATCCAAGATGTCGTCGATGCCAAAATATATAATTCAGACGACTATAATTGTAATGTGGGGTATATTAAGTGTTCACGACGTAGTTAAAAAAATTGGCCTGCGTAAAAATTATGTGAAGGATATTTTAGACTGGTTACTTAATTGTTTATTTTATTATTTTACTGTTTTTAGACATAACCTAATCAATAATAATAATATGGTGGTGGTCGTCGGGGAAAGTAGTAATTACAATCGCAAAACTGGTTGCATCCTGGAAAATTGGCTGAACCACTGTATCCACCATTTAGACACTTGTTTCTGCAGAATGTTTCGCATACTTGAGGACTCAGAACATCTATTTGTACCAATAGTTTAAGTAGTTTTATATGCAGTTTAGCTGTATACTTTTACTATAATTGATAATAAATCTTAAAGTAACAAATACCTCCAGGAATTGGTCTGGAAAATAAATTTCCCAGAAAGAATGCATGAGATATTTGCAATACTGACAAAATTAACAATATCTTGAGCAGGGAAGAACCCATTATTGCAGCGGTTTTGAGTGAGCACTTACTTAGCACTAATTGACTTGAATCTCTCTTCCTGAAGTTTTATATCGCATCTTAATGAATAAATAAGTTGTAGTATTGGGAAAATATTATTAATATTATTTGAGCACACGTTCGTCAGAACGTGCCAACTTGACTTTTCAAGGTTAAATTGCACATTCTGCAGATAGAAAATACTATAAAAATGTAAAGCATATATAAACCAGATTAAACAAGTGAGACAACAATTGATCGCAGACTTGCAAAATAAACAAGTCGGATGAGAAATCATTGTATGATAATATACATAATTTATTCCTCTGTCATGTCATGTACACTTGGAATTTTGAGTTGCTGGAATTGAGTAAATTAAAATTTATCTTTTCAACAAATTCATTAAAGGAAGAGTGGAACTCATCTGAAAAATAAACTAAGTTCTAATCTGAATTTACTCTAGGCAAGGGTCCCCTTGGGAGATGGCTACGCGACGAATCAACATCATGATAGACATGCAACTGCTTTCTTTGCTGCATCATCCAGATTTTCTGCTGACGTTATTTTGAGACCAGAATCTTTCAAAATCTGTTTCGCATTGTCCACGTTAGTCCCTGAATGATGATATTGTTTGATGTTATAAATTGTTGCCAGAATCGAGATTGACTTGATTGTGAATTCAAATTGCAAATACATATGTAAATACCTTCCAAACGAACTATAAGAGGCACTGTTAATCCCACATTTTTAACGGCTGCAACAACCCCTTTAGCCACGATAGCACAGTTTACAATTCCACCAAAGACATTGACTAAAATAGCCTTGACGCTGGGATCTACGTTAAATTAAATTATAATTGATGAAAACAGCCGTTTACGTTAAAGCGAATAAAGCAAATAATTTTTCACTGCATACCAGATGATATGATTCGGAAAGCTTCAGTGACAGCAGTTTCGGAAACACCACCCCCAACGTCTAAAAAGTTAGCTGGTTGACCCCCATAAAGCTTGATAATGTCCATAGTTGCCATTGCCAGTCCAGCACCATTAACTGAGTTCAATGAAATAAACTCACATTTACATCAGAACTTGAAATAATATTTGTCCGTATAAAATTGTTCAGTCATACCTAAGCATCCAATATTTCCTTCCATTTGAATATAATTAAGATTAAACTTGGCCGCTTCTACTTCTCTTGGATCATCTTCTGCAGTTGATGCTTCATCAAATGTCTGTTTCTATTATTTTAATTCATTAATTAATGAATAATACAATGTTAGTGGAAGATAAGTACATAACTACTAACTACTACATTTAATTGTCTTGCACCATACCTGTCTAAAACTAGCATTATCATCAATAAGGACTTTCGCATCCACGGCAATCACTCCTCTATTAGTTTTAGCAAGAGGGTTAATTTCTAGCTGAGTTACGTCGTATTTAGTGAATACATTGTACAACTTTACGATTTCCGATGCGGCCTAAGTACACAAAAAACCATTGAGAATTGGAATCCACATTCATATGAAAATATAACGTGACCTGATCAACAGTAGAGGCATCAAATTCCAAAAATTGTGCAATTTCTTTTGCAGTAGAGGAGGAGATACCTTTCATAACATCAATTGGGACTGTTTTTACTTTTTCTGGAGTGTTTTTAGCAACTTCTTCAATGTCCATTCCTCCAGCAGGAGAAGCAATACAAACTGGACCATTTTGACTCCTGTTTTATGCATTCACGTATATTAAGATTACCAAATTTTCTATCAGATATTTTGATATTGTCCAAATCAACCTGTCCAGAATGAAACAAAGATATTTCTCCTCAAAAATGTCGACTGATTCCGCTATCATGACGTGATTAACTGGAACACCACCTGGAGGAGTCTGTTTCGTGATCAATTTATTCCCCAACATGGCCTTAGCGATGTCAGCAATCTTGCTCTTACTAAAAATGAACGAAATTTTGTTAGGAATTACCCGTGATGTACATGTAAATTTAATATCTCACTCTTTAAGAATGTGAACGCCACTTTTGAACCTGTAGAGAAAAAATACCAATTTAATTTACATGGAATCATCAAATCATAAAAAATGACTACTACAAGTAACAAAAACTAACCCAGTATCGAAATGACCTTTTCCTCTTCCACCAGCATGGACTTGTGCTTTAACAACATATTCTTCAACCTCTGTAAAATTTAAATGAAAACTAATAATAATATCAGTTAACAAGTAAATCAAGCTAAAATTGAATAATTCGTACTGAATCCATCCACCTTCTTGGCGACTTGAGCCTTATCGCTCACCACAACAAATTTCTGAACGGCTACACCAGCACCAGCTAAAATTTCTTTGCTTTGGTATCTAGACAAATTATGGAAAATTAAATTAAATAAGTTTTGTGCTTAAAAAGTGCTCCCTTTTCAAGCAAAGTATCCTTACTCTAATAAATTGAGATTCCTCTTTGGCGTGGAATCCTTAAAAATAAAGAAACGACAGATACTGACTGAGTACATTAAAAAAAGAATGCAATTTGATTAGCTTACCAAATTAGCTCCGCGATTTCTTAGTAGCCGGGTGACCCCACGACAAACATTACGACTGCCAATCATTTTGATTTTGTTCTAACTTGTTCTGGTACACCTATTAGGAACAAGAAATAATTTAAAATAAATTTCGAAACTAGGATATGCCGCACCCTTACTAAATAAACTTGGTATATTGTAAAAACCAGCTGGTGGTTAATTGCTGCAAGTTAACTTTCACCTGGTAAACCGGCAAAAATTTCAATTGTATTCTCTGAATTAGTACAATTAAGGACAAACCGTCAGTAAGCGCAATACACTCACCACTACCAAATTCAATACATATAATTTGAGAAATAGTTTAAGCAGAAAACCTCTCACGTGCCAATAACTGCTTTTGGTTTTAAACACATTTACCCTGGCTGACTTGTAACTTGTAAAGTATTGACGTGCATATTAAGATTATCTTACACGGGTGGGATTATTGGTCGCTGAGTATCGGGTCTGTACGTGGTGGAATATTAATTATGCTTTGCTTTACTTATGTCAGTCACTCATTCCTGGCCGAACATTAACCATTATTCAACTTAACTTGCTTCCCATTTAAAGTTAGTATAATATGCAACATACACACCTCGATGTTTGTGTTTTTGTAACGTGGAGCATGTGGAGTGAACTGAACAAGCCGGCAACAAGAAAACCTTTTGTCTCGTCCCGTTTCCCGTTCACAATAGTTCACTCACATTACAAAATGAGAATGATTAGAGTTGAAGAAATGTCCTAGGATTAGTAATAATAATCAATTAATAATGTAAAAGAAATGTAAAATGTGAAATGTAAAAGAAAGTTATAAATTTATGATTTCAAATCACAAGTAACTATTGTTATTTTGTTATTTTCGCGATTAAACAGTTAATTTGAGTATTAGTAAGCTCAAGATTAATTTTAGTAATTCCAATTTAAACATTAAAAACACGGAAATATATATACTATAAAGTGAACAATAGTATCAACTATGGGGCTGATGAAATATTACTAAATCCAGTCGGTAAAAATGACGTCCCATTGTTTCCCGTAAATAATGGTTTCCAGGTGGCATTCCCCAAATGAATGGTCACATTGCTTCCAGCTCTGACATTGATAACATTCTCCACTATAAAGAACAAGACAAGCTAAAATTACTAATCAGTTTGTACTTAGACATCAAAAATTGTACTAAAGGAACTTACAGATCGGGAAAATGCTGGTCGAATTGATCCAACCAGTGACATTATTATTCTGTCTAGGGAAGTAGGTCCGCAGGGTCTTGGCCAAAATGCGTGTATCGACGAAAAAGTAGATAATAATTAGCGTTGAAACAATTAACAGGAGAACGAACAACTTTTTCTTCGCACAGAAAGATCTCACGTGTTTTTGACACTTGATCAAAATTAGGATCAGAGTCATTGTAACAATCATGGTTCAAGACTAACTTTGGGGAATTTTGGGGACGATAAAGAAATTTGTAATCAATTTAAGCAGTGCTAGATTAAAGTAAAAGTAAAAATAAAAGGATGTTAAAAATATTAAATTTTGACATCCAGTTGCAGTTCTGAAAACTCTCCCGCTACGCGATTTTTTTAACAGGACTGGGGATTATGCAAATTGAGATTTAATCGTCACTTGACTTTATTAGTCATTAAGAAAAAAAGATAATCATTAGTTGGTACAAAAGGATAAGCAATTTCTCTGTATTTAATTTATCGTCGGCATTATTGGCAAATACAACATAATATTCCAAACGGTAATAATGTGCAGATTGGAGTAAATTTAATAACTAACCAATAAATCGATCGTAAATTAATTAATTACAATTTCAAACTATAACGACTAACAAGCAGTAAGGAAAAAAGGTCTTGGCGCTACGAGGAACTACAAATTACGAGATCTAGCCATGAAGGTACAAAAACAGAGACATGCTTTTAAAGAAAATATGTTAGCTTAGGTTATCGATTGCTTTGTTTTCTGTCAATTTTCGTCAATCCAAAATCCAATAGTAAATTCAGTCAGTAGGTTGAGTCCACTGATGTCTACCAAGTAAGGCAAGCATCTGACTGTCCTTATTCTCTTTTGCAAAAAAAATAGCCTGGAAAGATTTTGAATATCGTCGGCTAATAAGAGTTTGACTTAAAAATGTATGAAAGCATCATTTTAGTTATGATTTTAAATACTTACACCGTGTCCTTCGCTATTCTTATGTTCAATATCCGCTCCTTTATCCAACAGATATTCAACTATTTTGATGTGCGACCGTTGAACGGCATATAGCAAAGCGGTCATACCACTAGCCTGGACAACATCTATTTTCCCACCAGCTAAAAATAAGATTTTAATGACAGATTTTAATTGGGAATAGAGGAATAATTCATTTCTATTATGTATATTTCAATTTGAGTTATACATAATATAAATTGGTTTGAATTATTAAAACCAAAAACATGCACTTACCAGCGACAATAGCTTTAACGCATCTAACCAGATTTTCTGTCTCATTTCCGGAATAACAACATCCGGCCATAACAGCTGTAAATCGATCTGTTAAACATAAATGCAAATGAACAATAATTCATGTCTCCTCTTAGAAAATTATAATTTTCTGATGTATTCCCCATACCGAGTTTGCGCTTGTAATTGGGCTTAGCTCCCAATTCAAGCAGAATTTTGACAACTTCGTACTGTCCAGCATAGCACGCATGTTGCAGTCCATTTAAACAACATATAAGTTCGTCATTTACGTTTATGTATTCTGAAAATGAGAGAAGCCATAATATTTAAAATATTGCATGTTCTTGTCGTCCGAATTACTTGGACGAATACAAAATTAGTTAGACTCACCTTTATAAATCATATAAACCACTATTTCCACCTTCCCGAATAAACAAGCATCAACAAAACTGAGCAGTCTCGTATATCGACGTGACGAAAGTTTCCAATTTCTGTTTTTAATTGTTGTGATCATTGTTTCCATTTCCAACCCACGATACATCTTGGGTGAAGATAAAGGTGGATATAGAAAGGCTCCTTCCTGGTATATGCTCGAGTAATTAGCAAACGCCACTTTTGATCGCACGTTCTTCGAGCAAGATCCAACAGACCCATCGACCAGGTCCACGCTTTCGATTTTTCTACACGCGCTTTGCATAACCGTTCGACCTTTATCAACGTTCTCGTCCCTCGTACCGCTGGTTACCTGAATTGCTACAGTTGATACCTCACCCTTGGTACTTTGCTTGGGCGTCCCATTTCTGAGTCCAATCGTCATATTTCTGAGCTCAGTCGTCTCATTGAGGTCGTCCGTTACTCCATCTCGGTTTTTACTGTTCGCCAAATTTTTCGCTTCCGGCTCCTGGACAGAATCTGTTTTCGGATTAAAAGGATTTACCGAATTTGTAGAAGAACTGGATAACACTGCCTCCACTATCTTGTCCATCTCGTCGTCCGTATCCCAATCCGATTCGGAATTGATATCCTCAAGCGAAGAGGAAAACTCTTTCAAATTTCCTGAATTCATAATTATAGTCTTGCTATGAATATTTAGCTTCTGTTCTTTTTCTTCTCCTTCAATAGTGCAACCACTCCGTTCGCCTAAGTCAAGTCACCTGCTCATCATCAAGTAATGCAAATTAGTACTTATCTCAATCTGAATGAAATGACATGAATACCTACCACGGTTAAAAGCAAAGTCAATTTAATAAGTCAAATACGTCTCTCTTATGATAATTTCTAATTGATTAAATTAAAATACTGTGTTTAGTAAGGAAAAAGAGATCGACAAAACACCTAATGATAAACAAGATAAAGAAAATTGAAATAATTATTCTTTGACCAGTCAGTAAAAAAGGTTGTTCTGAACAGAGGAGCAAGCCAACTAAAATCCAAGACAATGGCAACGAGAGGCGGGCGCGGGTGAGAAATCGGTTATGGGGAAGAGGAGCCAGAGAGGGATTTTTCTCTCTATGAAAAACCCAAGCCCGAAACCATACCTCATGAAAATCAAAATTGAACGTTTTTGAGATAGAAGGTACAAAAAATTGGTGTCACTTTTGAAAAATTAGCAATAAGTTTCCGGTTGCATGAATGAATAGGCATTACATGGAGCTGCATAAAGTTGTAGCATAATTTCATGAACATCACTTTTAAAGTAAGTATCCATCTCTAAGTGATATGTATATGCATTCGTTAATTAACTAAACCATAATCTCATTTCCCAATGTTATTTATCATGTGTAGGGAAATAATTTAAAATGTACCAGACTGGATATTAGTGAATTAGTGAATGAAATGTCATTCGAGAATACATAATGCATTTTATTTATACTGCTACTTTCCCATAATTAAATACTTTTGTGGTTCATTTAGCCAGAGATTGTGTTACATTTTACATTACCTTATCTCAAATATAGCCTTTTGATGGAGAAAAGGATGTATGAGTTGTAATATGCTGCAATGTATATATTAATTAACAGTAAATTGCATGAAAACATTTTCCAAAAAACCTAACTGTTTAATAAACCTGCACCTCTCACCACTAATTCGTCTGGTTGGGACTCATTTAATTTTGATACGCCAGACGATAAGATTTTATCATTCCGTGCTATATCACATTTCACCCTCCTTCACTGTGATTCAATCACAAAGAAATCATTTTCAGAAAAACATTTGCTAATTGTGTTTATTTTAGTTGGTGAATCACAAGACTTCACCTTTGTTTTTTGGGGGTTTCATATTTATTATACTATCGAGACTGTATCGACAAGGATGTGGCAGCATGTAATATATTGAAATAATATCTTTATCATTGAACCCGAATTTTTTAACGTAATGTACACAGATCAAGTTATTTTCTTCACAATATCCATGGCATGTCTTGTCTTGCTGAAATACCCTGGAATCGATTCAAGTTCATGTTCACCTCCGAGAAGGCGATGTTAATGCAATTCAATTGAACACAAAAAACAAACCCGTTTGACTTGTTCTTCATCTCGAGTGCTTGTAAATTTAAATACGAAATGTATTTCATGAAATCTCCGAGTTTGAAATCCCAACTGACTTCTTTGAGCTGTTTGGTGGGATTCCATTCCAACGTTGGACAGGATGTCTGACTGTTTTCGAATTTTTGACTCAACAGTTGCAATAATATATAGAACGTGCGGACAAAATTGTTTAAGCAGATGGCAAGAATGACATGTAGAGAAATTAGGCATGATTTTTTTCAGAAAGGTATCCTGCAATTTTTTACATTATCATGAAACTACAACCTTCCTGATAACTTCCTGTTTTTTCTCTTACAAACTATTTCAACAAAGTACAACGAGGAAAAAATACGAATTTAAATTAACATCATTTGTTTCCATTTTATACAAATTTTTGTTGACATTACTGTATCACTAAATTTCATATATATTTTCGTGTGAAAAATGATATTCGTCACTTGCCTATCTTTAAGTATATTACGAAAAGCGAAAAGTATTAGCGAAAAGTATTGCATGGATAGTGACATGACAAAAAAGAGTGAACAGAGATCAACATGTGCATGTGCTGCATATTATTATTATTATTATAATCCACGGACGAAGTACATATGCATGACCATTGACCATATATTCGTATTGCACAGATCATTACACTGTGATTGTGATTTGTGATGATACATCAAAGTGATGACCCCTAAAAGAGAAGAAACTGCTCCAAACTGGCGAGGCAGTCCAAATTTTTTTGTAAATCGCTATACATAACGTTCAGGTGGAGCGATTTTAGTTTACGATGTAATCTAACAGGTTTTTTGTTTGCAGTGCCGAATCCTCAAAGATCAGCAATCGCGTTATGTCACATGCTACGTCGAGAAGGTGTAACAATTTTCTGGGAAATGTTACTATGTACATTTCATGTTACATCTAACCTATCCTTATTCTGAGGCTCATTCAATATACTAATTTGTGACGGTATATGCCAAGTTTTAAATTTTTAATGCACACTTTAGACATTTTTGCCCCGTCAGCCTTCAAATAATATTTTACATGGGTTCTGAGGAATAAACCATGTACGTTTGTTTAATTAAAGAATTTGCAAATCGTGTGAGTCTGCATCCATCCACACCTGCAGATTGGACGAAACATATCAAATGGACGACGGACGAACTTTTATAACCAAACTTGGCTTTGGTTAAGAATACTTACTTTTCTGATGAGCAAATAACACTGACTTTCATTAACCCTTTAATCATTTTGTCCTCAGGGGTGTTTATCTTGCCTTACATGAGATGAGGCGATTCTGATGCGACGACTTCAAAATAGTGTTAAGTTAACCAGTTAACCAGAAATGGACAATTGTGCATCACTGCTTCACCAAACTCACTCATGTTTATAATCTTGAGCACACTACGATCTGATGTGCATTTGTATTTAGTTTTGGTCCGGAGATATTACTAAAACCATAAATTGTACGTATGAGCATAAGGTTTAGTTCAATTCAAAAACCTCCATATCCAGATTTTATGTGAGGGACGTAAATTTCATATTCTTGTATTGGGACACTTTTTGGTTATGTATGCAAGATATAAATTTGAGTTAAATTTCCAAATCTTGAGTAAAGTCGTCTCAAAGTACTATGTAAACTGCAAGTTGCAATCTTCCCAGAAAAACTTCAGCTCTGGATGAATCCAGACATATGTATGTAAGAGGGACATTATTGTTTCATGTATGTACCTCGTCGTTGCATGTGCAGTGTGGTCTCCTTGAAATCTTCTGGGAAGCAGTATGTACAACAAACTACTTGAAATAACGGACATATAAAAATGATTAACGAAATGAATACTCTAATAATAACTTTATGCTTGGTTTAGCTGGTCTGACTGAGGATCGCGTTGGGATAAAAAACGAAATGGTGAGAAATACGCAGATGCGAGTGAGAATGTTGATGAAAGTAGCATGAATCACTAGGAAGTCCAATGACCAAAGGTTTTTTATTGCTGCTACCACCAGCCACAACTTGACTAAACTGACCATTATGTGTTTGCATCTTCTCCGTTCCACGGATGAATGGCATCATGGTTGTATACATACGTACATAGATATGTACATACGTAAGCAGATCTTATGGTACATATGTATGTACAGCCTGAGAAGAGAATGCGATTTTTGTGTTGAATATCGCGTCAGATTATCAATCAACTGAGGAAAGCTATTTCTGTACTTTGCTTTAGAAAATGGCTATTGATAATTGATTGGATGGAGTAACTGCACTCCGAGCTCATGAAACATTTATGTGGCCATGATCCTTATACAATAAATTTGAATGTGCTTTTCACATACCAATTGAGAAACTGTTGGCTGGATTAATGAATTAACCCTTGTTGATTCATTTGCACTTGTACTGATTCCTCAATGTATAGAACAATCTCGGTCTCAAATGTCACAATGTAAGGATTACTATTACTCATCCGATATGGCACGATGATTCATTCCGATTCGCGCTACGTTTCTTATTTAATATGTGTTTGATAAGGTACTAATCACTATAATTCAACTAATTAAGAAAATATGGATCTGTTTAGCAATTGGAAGTATTTTGATACAAGGAAACAATAAATCTTTTATATTGTATTTATATAATATATGTAACTTTAATAGAGTGCGACATTTTTTTGATTATACTCAAGCTTTCAAGGCTTCCATCAGGAATTCTAAAAAACCTTTCTGTACACAGAAAACAAATGGCATATTTCTCAAATTTTTGCATCTTGTATTAATGATAATAAAAAATGTAGAAAATTCGCAAATGTTCTATGGAGCACCATTACTGGAAGATATCATAGATAATAGATATATATGTGCAGTAATTTTTAGGATATGTATATGTACGTAAATGCGATAATCGTCTACACATGAAATTTTCACAGCACATCTGTATTTATTAACGCATAAAAGCTCCAAACAAATAAATAGTATACAAATTTCAATAATCTGGAATCTTTTAAAACGATAATCAAGAAACTATAAGACACGATGGTTTAGTGAGAAGCACATGTATAATGCGAATAATGGGTATACTTATGCATACGTAGTTATTACTCGGTTAACGTACATATAAGTGTTTGTTCATTGTTTTAATGAATTGCTAAGCCTAATATTCCAACTACCTATGTACTGGAAACATACGTAAATAATTAGCTTAATTATAATTTTTCGTGGGTTTTTCGAATTCGTATACTTCACATTTTCTGAATAAAGGGACCATATAACATTTATGAATTTTAAATAAGGATATGAAACGACTCTTCATAAGCATTAGCATTAGCAGCTTAGGTTAACAATGCTATAATCTAATAATACAATTAATAACAAAAAACGCACATATCCACATCGACAACACTATTGAAGTTAATGACACCTTTTCTTTGTGACTTGCATTCCAGAGTGGATTTACTTAATTTGGGTCTTCCGAATGTTTGGCATTAGCATTGTCCTAAAATAACTCGGTACAAAAATATTTGTACGCCATTGTCTGAGCTTGAACTCTTCTGCCTGCATACCCTGTTTGTGGTGTGGCTATTGTGGTTAAATGGCTAATGAACTTTACAGGGACCTGAAGAAAGAAAGGATTGGGACCTTACGAGTCAATCGGTTTAATCTGGTTTCACAAATTAACTTTCTGCTGCAAAGTATCCTTAATAACCGATGGTTTAAAAAAGGAGGGATCAACGGTAATCCTGCCATGTATGAGACCCATAATTTAAACTCCTTATGTTTGTAGTTTCGTTTTTTCGGAAGAAATTAAATCTGTAGAACTTCGATATCTTGAGACTATCTATGAAGCCATATGTATGTACGTGCTTACTAATTGCATAATCTGAAATACCCAATAGCGATTTATTTATCGTGTTATCAAGCATGTATATAAATGATGCAAATATTGTAGAAACCAAATCAATCTGAAATGAGCAAATCTATGTGTACAATGTACATACAAGTTATGTTAGACGCTAGAAATTTTACTTATGAGCTGTAATTGAATACAAGACTACCAGTATAACTGGCAGGTAATTATGCAAAAAATTAGCTCCGAAAACATCGTACATTGTAAATTCATAGATACACGTGTGTCCCGAAAAATCCAATCTTGTTTGAGAAAGCCAATATGAATTGGAATACTTGAGTAAGGCTGAAAATTAGTACGACCATGTTGAGAATGAAATATAGTTGCGAATAACCTGTTGGAGAAGTATTTCTGCTGTTCTCTCTCCCTCTAAATTAATCAAGTATAATTTATATAAACTTTCTGCAGATTGTCTCAAGTTTCTGCAATAATTCCTGCCTCGTGTGAAGGGTTTATTTACAACTTTCACCATGGAATGCGTTTCATAGTGTTGGGGAAGATTTCTCTCTTGATCAATCGTAGGATGCCACTACGTACTACGACTAATAGTAGTTTGAAAAGGGGGAATACTAAGTTATGCACGGATGGTGGTGGTGCTCTATTAGTTTTCACAGTTACACCTTCCCCCTCTCCTTTTGAAAGTCGGTTTCTGTAAGGGAAACAGTCGTAGCATTAGTTCGTAGTAGTAGTGAAACATGGGTGAAAGCAGATCAATCGGATATTATGATGGATCGTTCATATACGATATACACACAAGTACACACACGCACATTCGTCACCCTGCCCGTACTCACAAGAGGCAGTCATCGTCGTAGTAGGAAAAGTGGGGGGAGTAAGAGTGCATGGAAACTTTGGCAGAAATATTCCGAACTTCCGAGATCCGACTGGGGACGATTGCTGCTGACCCGGGTTGGTTCGACCCATCTCATCATCTCAGAAAATAGGAATCATCCAGTCTCACTCCCCCACCGAGCTAACAAGTGCCAGGCTGCAAAAATATATATTCGGCCTGATAAAATCCAGCCCCAAATTCCTCAACAGACCTCCTCATTCATGAAAAAATATACCGTGTACATTACAAATGGAAACATTCCAAAGCATAAAGTAGGAACTCATCCCAGATTCGTAGTATCAAAAGTACCAACGACCATAAAGATATACATATACTTATATCTATACATATGTAGTTCATAATATATGGGTATGTGAGTCCACCATGTAAGACAATACCCATTGCTGGAGAAAAGCTTTATTTGGATGTCTACCGTTTCTAAATTAAATTAGACATCTTGCAGTATAGGCAATTCGTTACGTTCAAAATGCTTGCCTACACCCCTTCACTTATGTGCGAGTGAGTCGAAGAGATTGACTTTCTCCACCGCTTCCTCTTTCACTCGTTCCTCTCTCTCGGCCCTTGGTGCAAATTGAGCAGCCCATGCATGCACGTAGCTGGATGCGAATACTTATAAATATTATTTCATCCACAGAGCTCACACGAATTATGGAAATTTTAGAGATAATCCGACAGAGGAACATGCATAAGAGCGTGATGAGCGGAGGAGAGGAGGATTCAAGTTCCTGGAACAGAGAGGATGGACGTTTGGTCGGATGTTCATTTCATTTCCTAACTCTTCTGAGTGGTGGATATAATAATGCAAATTCAACAGATTGAGGGAAAGGAAGGTATGTATACATAGTCGTAGGTAATATTTACTGCCCTATCCCATATTCATTGGTTTAGGACACTATAGGGCATGCTAATGCTAATGGTTAGTGCTAATGGATACAATTACCTGATGACTCTTAATTAAATTTTCTCTTGTTTAACGGCCGAAAGCTTGCACTCGAAGCTTGCACGTTCTTTTCTACTCCAAGTGAAAGAATCAATCACAGCTCCACTTTCTCTCTCTCTCTCATGAATAGAATTCCATTGGCATGTGGAACACAAGAGCAATTCGGATTTTTAACAAATCCTCAAGGTATTCGGATAGGTTGGATTTTCTCCGCTTGTGTGCGAAAATGTGTATCTTTGTCTTTATTTTATAGCACTAAGTGAGCGTCCTTATTGTTTATTTAGGCACATACATAAGTATACGAGCTGAGGAAATTAGGAGTTGGTGCTAATAGCATAATCCAACTTTAATGCAGGGGGAATTGCAACCCTCTATTAAGGTTATTGCAAATGCTGCTGTACTAATCGTCACTAAGGTCAAGGTCGTACTATCAATTCTGCAACGGCACCTGTTTCTTTGGGCAATTAGTGGACCACTAATATGGTCGATTTGCAATTGTGGATGGATCCGTAATCCTAAAGACGTATAGAAGAGTGAGCTATGTGGAGTCAAAGGTGGTGTTGACTTGGTGGGTGCCAAGTGGAAAAGTGTAGTATGGAACCTCCCCTGAGATCCTTTAATGGAGAGAAAGCTTTTGTTTCTCATTTGGGAAAATTGCTTTCTCATGACCTTCGACCCGTGAAGGGTGAGCAGGAAGCATCCATCGGAGTCGACTTTCCCTCCCTTTCTCCATCCGTGGTTTGGTGGGGTCTCTTTGGGGAATAAATATCACGGGTCGGGTAGACAAGAAGCCTATGTGTAAGCAGGAGGAGAGTTATATCATATACAAAAGTCCTCTCTCACAGTCAACCCACTTCCATCCCATCTCATCCGACTACGTCAAACAAAACTTTGTGCACTTGTGATGAAGAAGATGATGAGGCTGCCCCTGTTTCAAAATCACCATAAACATTTACGCCTAGCGACTCGAATTTTCATTATTTTGGGTGGAGCCCTATCCCGGTCGGGAAAATCGATCATAATTTAATTTTATACAAAAATGACTTGTATAAATAATGCAAACTCTGTAATTGTCATCCAAGTTACGAAAGGAGAGAGAAACCACAGCAGGATGTCGTCAACACCAACCAACTTACACACTTGGCATACCAAAAATATATACATAATATTTATATATTTACGTATACTTTCAGCCGAAAAGTGGCGAAACAACTTACTTTTTACATGAAAAGCAAGGTTGACAGTGTGGAGCGAGATGAAGGAAAATATTATTGTGAGAAAATAAACATAAAAAGTTGAAGGACGCAGGAGGAGAAGAAAAGAATCCTTATAAGTCGTTCGTTTGAGGCATCCAGTCCAGATTCGAAGGACCTTCTTCTTCATGGCATCTTACTTCCCACCAAGCACTCCGGCCTCCCTCGCAGCTATATCCTCCTTCGGAACAAAAGTGCTTCACAAATCACATGATTATATTTCCCCCTTCTAATCCCAGGTGGAGACGAGTGTGTCACAAATTATGGTGGATATCGACCCCACCAAATATGTATGACCTGCATAAATAGACATATACTTTCTCGGAGGCACCACCCAGCCAGCCATTCGAAAATTGGATATACCATTTTTCCTCCTCCCGTCCACATTGTTTTTCTTCATCCCTGAGAAAAAATTTTCCATGTACGTAAGATGGAAAAACACCTTCATAATCATATCCCTTATTCTCCCAGCACTTGTACTGCTTACTGGACGACTAACCAGCCACTCCACCCAGAGACTCGGCCAAGTGTCTGTCTTCTGAGAAGAAGAAGAAGGACCTCGTATATTGTGAGTGGTGGTGGTGCTGGACCAGGTATGTAACTCGAAACATGCCGTCGTCGTCGGATTCATGGAGGAGGTTCTCTCTTTTGGCTATAAGGCCGGATCGAGTCAAGTGCTTCTTTCTTCTTTCTTGGCGAGAGGAGAAGAAGTTCCTTGGTCGTTTTAAATGGGAGATAGGAGGGCCGACTTCATGAATATCATAATAATATAATATCATGGCCTCCCTATGATGGCATACATACATACTTTTTCATATCCCAAACCCATCCAAGTCTTGTGAAGGTGCTGGTTGGTTTAGAGCTGAGTAGAGACAAGGACTCATTTTGGGCTCCCCTGCTCCCAATTTCACTCCGCTATGCTCGCCCGTAGTCCTGGCCCTTTCCTCTTTCAAACCTTTCAAACTTGAGCCCCAAAGGATTTCGTGTGGAACTGGAGCATTCACTGCAAATGTTTTTCCTACCAAGGTTTGTTTATGAGGCCACAATTCCTCCGTCTGGTCCGCACATCTTGACGGAATCAATTTCTCTCGACCAGGTAGCGCAATTTCCCCCCTCAACCGAAATCATTAAAAAAACCTGAACTCTCAGAGTTATGCTTCGTAATGACGACGAGGGGAATTTTCCAGGCTTACATCATCACTTTTACTTATTCGTACCGAGGAGAAGCTCATGGTGGATGAAAGACTCATACTCATTGAATTCATAATGAGATTCATTCCAAATTCGAACCGGAGATAGATGCACCCCTCCAGCAGCAGCAGCAGCAGCAGCGACGGCGGAGGATCCCAGTATCCCCACAAAACATAATACTACTGGCTGAAGCATAATATGAGAAGAAGAAGAGCATCCAACTGAGGACTTGGTTTTGCTATCCTCTCCAAATAATGGAATGGCCCGAAATAAAATAAGGAGAGTCGTATTTTACTCCAGTGACACAAGTAAAAGTTGGTGTGTGTGGTATGGTAAAATTGGGAAGGGTAACTTGGGACTTGGGTGTCTAACCAGCAAGCAAGTCGAGATGAGACTCTCTCTCTTTCCTACGACGCCATACTCTCTCTCATCGCCATTGAATCATCTACTTTTACAGCAGGAGCAGCTCTCTCTCTTGTTTACTTTACTTTGTCAAGAAACTTTCCAATTCCACCCAATTCGCATTATGCTCCTAGGATGAGAACCATGCACGTCGTATCTGCGGCTGCTGGGGGAAAGTCTTCTCTCCTCCGTGCGCTGCCATTATTTACCAAAAAGTCTGTCCACTACTCCGACCACTGGCCCACTCAGTCCTCAGTCTCACCATATTTTCCAGGTGTGCCTCCCGCCCAGGTATTTAATCAAGTTGCGAACCCGAAACTTTTCATTAAGAGAAAGACCTCGGTTGTGGGAGCAGAGTATTTAAATGTGGGCGAAAATGTAGGAATGTGTGATTATCGGGAGTAGTCTGGTGCTGATAATCAGAAATGTTGATGACTTGGTGTGTTTCTTCCTCCCCGTGAGGATGGTTTTTGAGTGGAGACGAGATCTGTAAGGTAGAAACCACGACGGGGCAATAACTTGACTCACATGAGACGAATCAAGGATGGAGCAGGAGCAGCCTGACTTGGGCAGCTTGAGAAAGACGACTTTGAGAATAGGAGAAGTAGAAGAATAAGTGTCCAAGAAGCTATTTAGCTGGCTGGTGATGTGAGTGAGGTACAAGCAGGAAAATACTAATCGGAACCAAGTACAAAGAGGTATCGTCGTGGTATTTATCGTGGGGCTTTTTAAGGAACAAGTTTTCTATTTCTGCCTCATGTTCTCAGAGAGGGTTTGTTGTGCCACTACTACTACGACGGGATGAAATATAATTATACAGGGTAAACATTGCTGTAGTAGGGTCGCTTTTTCTCATATAGTAAAGAATCACGTGTCATTTCATTGGGCGAGATGGTGAACTGAACCCTCTTTGCCTGGATGGATGCAAACCCAACAACCCACGATGCATGCTTGATACACTGGGAGTAGAACCACAATAATGTTGCTTGCCTCCTATATATACGCCAACTTTATAGAAAGACACCTATTTTTTGCTCCCAAAGTTGCATTCTCCTATTTGTTGAACCGGCCCCACGACCAAGCAAGTATTACATGCTAAGGACGAGACTGGTGCGAGAGAGCAGCAGTGTTTCTCGCACTTGGTTTCGGTACACTTTATATGGAAAACTGGCTAGCTAAAGCCTTATCCAACACAAGCAAGTCTTTGAAACTTGTAAAAAGAGTGGTTCGTTCGTTGGATGAGAGAGTATACTGAACTGGATTTTCATCAGCAAGCAGCAGCAGCAGCGTGTTGGTTAGTTGGCACTCGGGTTTACTTCAGCAGAAGTCTCAATTTGTGCTTCTGCTGCTTGGGAAACTTGTTTGGACCAAAGAGTTAGTTCGCATTGTGGGTCGATTCACAAATCCGAGAATATTATTCAATTGCATGAAACTCATGAAACCAAGTAAAAAACAGCTCTAGAGCAGAAGTAGCCTCTGCTTTCTCTTCTTCTCCCTGCATATTTGCATCTACTAGAGTTACTCTAATGCAATTGAGGAAAGGATTCAAATCAAAATAGGAAACAAGAAATAAATTGAAATGAAGAAAGTTGAGCGAAAAAGAAATAATCCAGAATCTAATCAAGCAGCGAAACCTTAAAGGAGAAAATGAGTCGCGTAACTTTCACCCTGATTGCTTGTACGTACTCTTCGTCTCTTTCTTCCCGTTGCATGAGTCAGTAAAGAAAAAAAAAACATGATTGTCGCATTTTTTATGCATCTCATAAATAATGAAATCTCATTATTATGCTTTTTCATATTTTCATAAAAACCTCATTTCTGAACGTACCCTTCCCACTCACACACATATAAAACTGTTGCCCGTTTAAACAGCTACACCAAAGTTTAGATGAGATTTCCTTCCCCTGCTTTCCACTCATTTCGCCCATGTCTCAAATTTCTCAAAGTTAGAGGGCCGGCCTGCATGCCAGCAACGTAACGTTTCTCACACGCCATCCCAACCCTCGCCTCTCATGGCAATCTCCTCGTGGGTTAAAATGCAGCCTTTAGAGAAGTAAAAACCACTGTATACCTGTTATAAAGCATTGATTCCAGTGTGTTTGGTGCAAAAACTACGATGACACAAAAATTAAGCCTCTCATCCCCCCAAAAAAAGGCCCACTTTCACCCAACTTTCTCCCCAATTTTTACCCCCATTAAGGCGAAATTCTTCCCGTTTCCCACGCAATGCCTGGACCCCACCTCGCATGCTGCCTTGTGTTATAAGGTTGCCAAGTTTTAGCAGAGGGGAAAGAAGCATTTGTGTTGTTTAGATGTGAGAGCAGGCAGAGAGTAAGCTTGAGAGCCGATAGGATTGGGATTTGTACATTGTGTTCCAAAAACTTGGCTGGTTCTGGCGGTGGTGGTTGAGCTGGGTCACAATTCAGTCAGAATGTGATGAAGGTAGGAGGCAGAGCTGCAGTAGAGACGGGTGCCAAGCAAAAAGGTGTTATAGGATAGAGAATCAGAGAGAGAAAGGATGCAACATAATAACTAAACACTTCTTAACCAAAAGCATAGAGAGAGGGCTAAAAGTTGAGTTTAGTTAGTTTAATGTTTGAACTTACCGTTCTGGTCGTGGTGGGATATACATGATACACACACACACACACACATGCATACATACTGAGTACAACGTGTTTCGGACAAAAAAAAACCAAGTATCCAGTGAGTGTGGTATCGTGTAGGATAGGCGCGCAGAGAGCGAGAGCATTATAACTCTCTGCCTGCTAACTAATACAAATAAACTCAAAAATGAAGGAGTGTGTGTAACCAGCCAGCGTTGTTGGTTTCTTCTTTGGTTATGTATTGGTGCTTGTTGGACTACTTTTTACTTACACGGATTTTAATACACAACACTTTAAGAGTTTTGTCGAGTTCGACTGGAGTTGGACCTCATCTCACTCACCAGTCCTGCTTTTTCCACCTACTACTACACACACTCGCATACTTATTACCTGACGAGGGTGTGAGACAGAGAGCAAATACAAGACGAGTGTAAAATAAGAGACAGATACATCATCGCAATTAGTATGCGCCGATTGGAGAAAATTTCTTGAGACGAGTCGGCTAAAAGTGAATCTGTCTATTTATCTATCATGCTGCATGTGTCTCTGTGTCTGTGTGTTTGTTGGGATCACGGGAAGAAAGAAAACTTTACTTTGTCACAAAAACGCAAATACGGGAACGTGCTTCTTATTACATAACTCGAACCCGCCGTGATTTACCACAAATTTCTCAACTGACTCGTATGAAAGTCAAGCTCGTATTGTTATTGTTGTGAGCAGAAATTTAGAGGTTCTCAATGTGAACAAATTGTTGAGAAAACTATTCACAATTTTATTACCCAATGAATAAATCGATACTTCAATGAGTTCAGTTTTCAGCGCAAAGTTACTACAAATCTAATATCACAGCATGAAAACAACTTAATTCGCATTCATAAAAGAAGCAGCACTACTATAAACCTGCGTATGTGCGAGTACGACTACATAATAATTCGCACCGTAAAACAAAACGGTGGAGAAAAGAAAATCGTTAAAAGAAATTTGCAATATTATTGATGCGTAAAGTTAACGAAGGAATATATATCCCAACAAGTATTTAATCAAGCTAATGCCATTCGCTCGCTCGTACACATTCTTCTACTACTACTTTCATGAATGGAACGCCGCAATGTAAAAAATATATTCGTTTTTACATCATTTGTCTCCGTGTTGCAAATAATTTATGCCGACTACAACCAGGCACCGTAATAATAATAATAACAAAAACAATCGGGAAATTGAGCTGAATAAGTTATTACAAAACACCGCGTATAAAATTAATAACTGATAATAAAAAGGCAACTATCTACAGAATCCCGCGCAATTTCACCCTTGCCACATTATTATTAACCACTACTACTATACAACCAAAAGCATTAAGTAACATTAAACATTAATGCAAATTGTACAACTCGATATCATAACTTACTTATCACCATTACCATCATCATCACCGTTGTCGTCGTCGTCGTCGTCCTTATTATCTATCACTTTGCGTAACGGAGAACACGCTACAAAAGAGTCCAGCCAGAATAAATATACATCGGATCCATAATAATAAAATTATTTCGACGACTCGAGCACGTATGAATGTATGTAGTGAAACCAGTGACAATAACCGAATTATCACCAAGAAGGATTATCACCATTTATTATTCTGCGATGCGAGTAAATAATAACACGAATTTAACTAGAATGTGAGTAATTCCAGCAAGCAATTTATCCATGAATTAAGAAAAATCTCATCATCAGTATCACGTCACTGCTGCGAGTGCTATGCTAATGTGTGTCAGTTAATTCTTAGTTTCGTTGGATGTGAATTAATTAGTTGTGTTGATGTGTTGATATCAGCAGGATCTCAGTCAGCTATGTAAAGCGCATTTACACACGACCAACGGAGAAAATTTCACCGTCACTTAATCCTGCATAATACACAAGCACGATGGATCTTTACAAGACAAGTGAGTTCCTTCCTCAATTTTTATTTTCAAAAATATCAATAAATAAAAATACGTACACATGTACACGTCAAGTTTTGTAGGTTAGTACGGAAATACAATTTCGCGAATTATTGTCGTTACTCAATTTCGTCTCCTTATTCTTATTCTTGCCATGTATTATATTTTGGATGGGGAACTTGAGCTCTACATACATAATGTACAAAAAGTGCAGTGAGTGAGATCAATACGCAACAAAACTTTATTATAATCCTTTGTAGAGATTGGATACGTTTTATTACTTTACTTTGAAATGTGACACGAATGACAATCGTGTCCCCCGATACGTTACAAATACAAACATGAATACATAATTTAGTCCACTATTGACTCGGGTATCGCATGCATACAGAGTTTGATGTGGTTGCGAATTGAACTTGAAGAGTATACGACCAACAACAAAATTGTTGCTTACGTTTATGTTTTTCTCCTTATGCAAAAATCATGCCTGATTGCAATCGTAATTTAATTTGGAAAAATGTTATAAAACGAATGAGTGAGAAGGATGTCATTAAATTTTGGGATAATGAAATCATCGGGGTTTTTGGGAATGAAAAAGGTTGCTCAAGAAGTTTTTCCCTGCTTCTCGTAATATATTGATCGTGGTTGGTTCTTCTTCCGAGGCAGGCTAAAGTTAGTTGGGATGAAATTGGTTTTGCTCATGTTCTCCTTACTTCCTCTTTTCGCAGTCTCGCAGGACTCTTCACTTTTTGCTCATTTTCCACTCATTGAACAGAATTGAAGCCTCCGAGATCTCAACAAGGAGAAGAAGAAGTTTGATTTGGTTTGTTTTGTTTAGATCGTCGCTGAATCTCCATTAGAATTTATGAGAAAAATTCGACTCGTAAAGAACAAGATGGTAGTGCACCACTCTTTTTTGGGTGGTTTGATTTTTGTAAGGAATTAAATTGTGCGAACTTGAACGCTTTTTTGATCCAGATATTATGTAGACGGCATAAGTTTTCTCCTTCTCATCTCCAACCACAGGCAGAAGAGGCAGGAGACAATTGATTTATTGCGTATTTTGAGCTGAAGACAATGACAATTACTCTCATCTCTCGGATATCTGTTGTCCCAAAGAGCCAAGTTTTTTTTTGTGTGATTCTCTTGAAGTGAAGTGCGGATGAGATGGATTTAAAAACGACTCTGATTTATTTTTTAGTACGAACGAGGACTCCTCATCTCCCCAGTAATAATAATTCCCGTGTATGAATATTACACAGATATTATTTGTGATGGTCCTTCTCTCCTCTTGGCTCGATTTAGTTGGTAGGCATTAAGGCCGGCCAAATGGTGTTGTTGGCCGAATAATAGGGTTGTTGCAGGTGGGTTCACTGCTATTCAGTTTGGGAGATATGGAGAGAACAAGGACAATAAGAGAGAGAGAGGAGTCTCTCGAAGGGTCCCTTTTTGGTGCCCTTCGTGTTGGGAGGCTGCTTTCATAGGTGGTTGGTTATCCATGTAATACGTCGTCTGCTAACAAAAGTAAATGTTGTGGATCGTCCTGACTTCGATGACTTCTTCGTATGGTTTAGATTAAAGGTTTTTAGAGCTTGTAGCAAGTAAGATGTGTGAAAAATAGAATAAATTATCGTGAACTTTTTATTACAAAATATTTAAACTTCCTACTTGACCAATGATTTCCACAATATGTACGCACGCCACCAAAAATATGTTGTATTGATAAATTTCGAATCACTACTACCCGAATCCAAGTTGGTTTCGTTTTTGCTGTGTTAACTGGTGCTGGACTTTTATTTCATTTCGTGTAAAATGGAAAGGTTGAAGCTCAACCTCTGCCTTGAATTCTCTTTTCTTCCTCAACCGACGATAAATGCTCGCACAACACAGCCTTCCCTGATTCTAAGACCTACCGTTCCATTATTCAGCGGAAGGACAATACAAAATACAATGCTTCCTTGGCCTCTTCTTGCTTAAGGAATTATACATTTCGGTAACATAGGGCATTCGCAATAAGGGCAAATATTATGAAGAAAACTTTGTCAGGATTGCTGAGCCCGCACAAATTTATGGTTTATACTTCTAAATTGAATTAGACGTATTAGTATTTTTCTGAAAACCATGCCGTCCTCGTTGGTCTTCAGTTGTAAAAATTTCATATTTTCTCATCATAAAATAAGTCAACTCATCTCAGCGGAATACAATAATGTTAGCAATCAGTATATTTTTGCACGCTGACTCCACATTTATGTACATGTTCCCCTCAGACATGATGGGCACGTAAACCATGATTCGGGTTAAAAAAGGAAACAAGAATTTGTCTTGTATCTCTTCATAAAAAGAAATACATAGCATCCAAGTAAATTCACCATACCAGATTTATGGTGGCTGCATGAATAAGTAAAAACCTAGAAAAGGACTCCTCCAAGTCGTAAATGAATAATTTTACGTGGGAATAAGATGTAGTTGAATTTACATCAAAGTTTGAAATTTGCATTGTACATGCAAAGGTTGTAGGTCTAGTACTTTGCATATGGCATAAGATCTGAAACAGATTTAATCAAAGTTCGTCTCATCTTAAAATTAAGATGAAAGCAGGAAGAACAAATTTTGTCATAAATTTGGCCTTACATAGTCGACAGGACTATGAGAGATAGGAGTCATGTAAAGCCTCATGTATTAAATTGCAGTGTTGTGGTTCTAGAAACCCAACGTCAAAACTTGCAAAACTTTATAAAGCTTCTCAAACTCTTCCTATGATGAAATATTGTTAAGGTTAAGTTATAAGAGCAACCACTATCTGTTACCCACGTGAAAGTGCGTGTTGGAAAGTTTAGTAATTTTGAAATTTTGAATATTAATTCAGAATCTGACTCGGAGGTTTCAACACTTTCAATCAATCTCTCTCTATATCCACATTGAAATTCTAGCTAGGCTAACGTGATGACGTGCGCAGATCGAGTGAACTCAACTGGCGAAATCCTCTCCATTTCCTTAAAGTGATTGCGATTGTCGAAAATTGTTTGAAATTTGGAGTTCTAAGAATAAAAATAAATTTGCACAACTCAGGTGCTCATTCCACTTGTGAAGCTTTCACCATCATGCCTGCTTCAATAATAATATTGTTTTCTCGACTGTTCTGACATGTCTTTTGCAGATATTTTGATCTCTATCCACTTCTGCGAGTAAATAAAACCTAATAATAACGAATATGTAGCATACGTGACAATGTCAATGCCGTTTATAAACATGGAAAGGACCTTGTTTCTAGCAAAAGAATCTGTTAACTTTCAATCGGATGTCATGATGACGATAATGATGATGATATGAATACCAAATATAGCCACCAACCAATCATCATATTAACACACTTCATGGAATCACCCGAAAAGATCCAACGTGAATTTTCTCGTTGCTCATTTCTCATAAAATCAGAATCCACACGGGACGATGACTCATTCTCTTTCAATGCATGCATAAACGTCCATACATGATCTTCCTTCCGCCAGAGCAGCACAAACACAATGAAATGACTCGCACTGATTTGAAGTGAGGTGAGATAAGGGGAATGCATTTGATGAAACGGACACACGTTTCTAAATGTCATATTTTTCTATACACAATCGACATTTGTTGCCCACGAAGGACGCGATTATAATATTCTGTCATCGTGCACAAATTACTCATCCTACCACCGGTGTGGCGTTACGTTATCTTATCTCCGCAGTTTGAATATGTCAGAAGAGATATGTGTTCCTGTTGCAGATGAGATGAAAGCATACATACATCTTTTTCCTCCAGAATTCAGGGAAACTGCACAATCTAATCCGTATCATTGCATCAACGGGCGAAAAGCTACTCTCGGTTCATTCCATGCTCGTAATGAAATCCCAGATAACGAAGAAATATAAATAAATGTATATATGCACGAGTTGTTTGGTTAGCTTGGTAGTTGACTGGTCAACAAATGGTGGAAACGTTAAACTGAAATTATTTAATTCTTGATAGAAATTGTTGTACCCAATTTTTGAACAGATTTCAATCTCTACATGATTTACAAGAGTAATAGTTCTACTACTATGGTCTGTGTATTTAAGGAATACAAAATTCCTTAAGAAATTCATACGAACTTGGGTCTTCTTTTAATGCTGAACTACTCATTCTCAAAAACCTAGGTGATAAAAATAATGATGCAGTGTGGGTCACATCATTAGCAGTCTTATCACCAGTCCTGGTTGATGTGAAGGTGACTAGTAACCTACTTTTCACTTGTACTTTTGCTGGTCCATCATCTTATTTTTGAAGCAGGAGGCGGAAAATTAATTGCATTTTGTTCCTTCCCTCAACCATCTTCCCTCCAGATTTCATCTTCTTCTTGACATCAAAGAGAATTTGAGGTTTTCATTCCGATTTCTAACCCGTGTCGTCCTTGTTTAGAATTCTAAAGTTATTCTTGTTCTCGGATGAAATAAAAATCACAACTGCCCACGAAACCAATCCCATGTTTACATGCCCTGCCTCCAAGCCGGCACACAACCCGTATAATAATCAACTCGTTTATTCATGAGGGGGGAATTGGGTTTGAGAGGTCGAGTCGATACTTTGAATTCAATACTTTCATCTTGGCGTGGAATTTTTTAAAGAAAGCACACAAGCCAAACAAGCAAATAACCAAAACCTGTTGGTAGGATTCGAGATTGAACAATTGCAATATACACAATTACCATGAAAGTGGAATTTTTTCAATCAGGGAGAAACAGAGAAGAGAATTCCCAGTATGTCTCTCTCTCTGTTTCATTAATAAAACATGTTGACATATTCCTTAAAAATGCAGCTTATTACATACCTAAATAACTTTATTTGCGAGTCGTGAAAAAATTGGCTCGCAAACATACATCGATAACTCAAATAATTCAATACGTTTTCCAGGAACAAGGGCATCTATAATTCACGTGTATTTCTACTCAAATTTTTATATAGATAGGGCAAATTACAGGCCAAAGTTAAGGCAGGAATAGAAAAGCGTGGGACGAAATTACTTCATCTGACAAGGGATTTGTTCAGACTAGAGTCCGATTTGTAAATTGCATCCATTTTGGTTGTTCACAAGAGGAATACTAAAGCGATTTGTGGTGGCTTTGATGATGGAGAGGGAATATATGACCTTGGTCGCATTTACTTCCTCAGGAACACCTTGCCATCTATTTATCCAGACATTATGCTATTCAGTTTTACTAACGAGGAGAAGATAGCTTGTATGTATTTAAACCGTAATTAAGCCGCAATGAAGGTGTTAATCTCAACCACCCTACTCAACCTGCGATGCGTATTTAAGCTTGTGCACAACAGATTTAACTAACACCGCAACACCACGTGGAATAAAATTCCAACAAGATTTTAGATACGTACATATGTATTAATCGTAATCGTCATCCAAGTAAGTCTTCTGCTGGCTAATTCTTCTGCACGTATTTAGCTGCCATATTTCAGCTAAAATCCTTTTAGACTGGAAATTGCATTCATTTAATGGTGAGAGAAGGAAATGCAATATGAAGCTATGATCTCCATTTTCAAAGTGAACCCCGCTTCAAAGCACATTATTTTAATGTCAGTCAGTCATTCTTGAAATTTGAATATGTCTCGCTTATTGCATCCCTTTTTCCCATGATTCTGCCTCTGTGTGTATCCGGTTTCAATCAACAAATCATTCCAACACTTGCCTCCTCCTTCCGTTTAATTGATCTTCATGAAAAGAATTACTTGGCATGAAGGACAATATTATACGACACTTGAAAAACAAGTGGTCTTCTTCTGGACATAATTAAATCCATGCCATAATTATTTTCGAGCTAATCTAGAGGTACCCCCCCCCCATGTGGCATCTAGAGGTATGCAGCTCCTAACAAATGGGAACAACTGTAGTAAACTTTTACACACACACAACCTGTATAATTTGTTTACAACTTTTGCATTTTGTATCATCTTTCCTTTTGACATGTTTACACTGGACGAGATTTACAACAAGAAGTTGAATGGTTCTAGCAGAACAAAACTAAGGCGCATTTCCATTCTTTTGGTGGATGTTATTCTGAAAACAGTATATTTTTCATTTGCTTTTATCTCTCCAGCCAACACAATACTGCCGTTGGCAATGCGGCGGGTGCAACGCAACCGTCTGTATCTGCAGACATGTCTCATGAATCTACTGTGCAGTTAGTTAGCACCACGAGAATTACGCAATATGCAACATTATGTTATTGTTGTAATCATATGTAGCCAAATAAGATTAAGAATATATAAACACAACAACGCGTCAAGTCCAACTCGAGCTCTGTTTGTGCATTAATCTAAAAGTACCAAGCAAAGCAAACATCGCGAATAATAACTGATTTGAATGTGAATATGTACGAAGGTCATGATGCCTACTCTGAGAGAGTAGGCTCGATACTGTCTGGTCTGAGAGGAGGTGATGTGAATGTGATGATGATGGAGATGAAATGTTATGGTTGGAGCGGATTATTGCCCAAATTGAAGCGAAGCAAGCAAGCAAATCCAATTGATAACCGGGAGAATATCGTCAAAGGTCAGGTGGACAGGTTAGGTTTCAACGCCTGAGATTTGGTTTACAAATTAAATTGATCTCTGTAACCCTGGCTGGATGTGAAAAGTTCTCTCGTCCGTTACACACACACGACTCTCCTGAGGAGAGAGAGAGATCTGTTGAATTTGAAAGAAAATTGATGGACTCTCGAGAAGAGAAATCTGTTTATGTCATTTTCCCTTTCAACCAACGACCAATAAGGAATCATGTAGTCCGGATAAGTCCATTTTGTAGAGAAGATATTACTACGACGACGACTGACCTCTTCGAAATCAAGCGTTTTAGACAAAATTTTGCATTCAGGGGGCCAGCCGTGAGGTACACACATGAATAGACAGCAGAATAGGAAGACACGTTTCTTCCCAATATGAGATTCGTCTTGCGATGATTATATTATGCAGTTCTCGCAGAAAGTCTGCTCTATTGACACTCAGAATTGACATCGGTCGGTCGGTGGGTATGAAGAGGAGGAGAGATTTCAGAGATCGAAATCAGGCTTTTTTAGTACAATTTTTTATATAAATTTAATATTCTCACAGTGATTCTGTTACTTTTAGTCTTCAAATATTTGATTTACAAATGGAAATATTCTGCCATTTTTTTTCATTTCTCATGAACACCGTATTATAATGCAAGTTTATGATGGACAAGGTCATGTGCTCGCTTGCACGGGCTTCATGAAATTGCTTAAAAGTCACGTTGCAATGGCATGCGAAACTGGTCAGAGCATACTTAAGTATGAGCCTACTTGTACACATGTACTACGTATGTATGTAGGGCTGTATTTTTTTGGTTACTTGAAAATTAAACAACTGGATTTAAAGAAAATTTGCAGAGTTTGCAATTTTGAAATCATTCAAAACCTTGAATACTTATTAAGCAATGAATTAAGCCCAGATTTATTTAACCACTTCGCCCCTATAACGACTATGTGGCGTATTTGATCTTTACACCGAATACGACTATGTGGCGTAAGTTCCCTTGGCTCCGGAATACGACGATGTGTCGTATTGACCCTTGACAACGGATACGACTATGTGGCGTATTTTCCGTTCACGCCGGCCTACGACTATGTGTCGTATCCAGAAAAAATTAAGTTATCGCCCCTCCAAGCATATTAAAGTATAGTTTTGAGTCAACAACCCGCCCTTTGGGCAGGAAGATGAATTGCCTCTTCGGAATCAATGTTATAAAGGGAGGTAAAAACAATTTATAGCCAAGTGGCTATTTCTAGCCAACACGCCCAGTTTTGAAAACTGCTGTTGCATATAATTTTCGTCACATATTTCAACAGCGCTGTCAGATAAGATTTGAGAAATTGTTTTTATCGGATTTAGAACGCACCATCGGGCGTTTTTGGCGGGAAATCTAAACGTTGGATGAATTGCAAGAAATTAATATAATAGGCTACTCTATTCACTAGATGCGCTAAAGTTTGTTTTCGAACACTTTCCTCTGATGGTATTCATTACCACGGCGGTCAGTTCAAAGTCATTGTAAGAACTTTTGGTTTCCCTCCCATATTAAGCAAAGATTTTATACATCCCAGATATACAAGAAACAATTTTTCCATATTTTAGTCTAATCACTAAATTATTCATAGCCTAGGTCACGAATCGAAAGAAATATTTTTGCGAAGTTTAATTTTCCCGCCCAAATCGGGGCGCTTGAGGCGCGATAATCGATTTTTGCAAATTTATGTACTATTATGCAAGTATTACTCAATGTTTGGCGAGCTTTCCAGGGAATTCAAGTCATTTCTAAAATTCGGCGTGTTGGCTATTTTTCGGCTATAAACATTCGGCTATAAATAAAAATGCAAAAATGCAAATTATAACTCAAAATCTGTGCCCAAATGTTTATTCGCATCAACTTTCATAAAAAAGTATCCAGAATAATTCCGGTGGGAACACCATTTTTTAATTCCTCTGCCAGTATTTAACGTCATGCAGTGGGTAAAAATTGCGGGGTCAAGGGGATTAAAAATTCGTGGTTACTAGGGGTGAACGGTATGAAAATATGCGTCTTTCAGGGGTGAAGTGGTTAAATGTTTCAGTGAATTTGCAACGTGATAATTTAAAGCCGACAAAACTTGCACATTTCGTCAGTCATAGTCAGAAAGTACAATTATGGATTAATCCACTATCTAAAAATGTGTACGCTCATTCTACCATCTTCCTTCACAAATATTGCATACCAGGTATTTGTGAATGGTTAATGGGCTTGGTTTAAGCACCTCACAGAGTAAACACATTTTTATAATATTCCACCGTTTCGACCCCTCTTCTGCATAATACACCTACTACACAGCTATCTCATTTAAAGGGAATTTGGGCTAATCAGATTACATAAATGTCGATATGGCACAATACGCTTCAAAAGTGTAAATAAAAAACAAAGGCTTCCGACAGTAAACAAAGTGCAACTTCAATCGAATGCCGAATCGAAAAATTCCTGTATTCGAAACAAATATTTTACTGTTAACGTTTACTCAGTCAGTTTGGTTTACGTGCCCTATTCGTACATATGTATTATAAGCAACAACATTCGCATCAACATATGATTTGGTAGTCACCAAACTGGAAGAGAATAATCAATTTCCCACATTTTGGTGGTTATTAGGCCGTCAGTCGTGGATTTATATCAAAGGAAATCCTCATACCGGCATGAGGTATTCCACCCAAATGGTTAAAGAATTTATGAAACGAGTTAAATTTGCGACAACATGAAGAGACATTGACATTATAAACTGGTCAATACAAACGTATGTTGTATACCTGTATTATTAGAATAATACATATATCCAGTTGTACATACGACTCTTCGCATTATGCACACTTGGTCGTGTAGCAGAAACGCTAATTCCATAAGTATCACATGAAAAATGCAATTAATATTTGTCATCAAGTATTCATTCAGCTCCTTCTCTCCATTTTCATGCTACACAGCATCGAGGAATTAGTGCATGAGCAGATTTGGTAAATTTATTATAACCAAACAACAAGAACTACTACTGCCACGACGACTATTATCATCGGCTGCTCTGCTTGGAGAGAATGGTTTTGGAGATTGGAGAACTTCAAAAGTTTTAAGGCAATAAAGCTGTTGTGGTTGATTGGTCAAACTTTACTTTCTCCACTCTGCATTATGCACAGGGCTACGGTGATGGTGGTGGTGGTGGTGCGCGTCTATTTCCACAAAGTCACTGCGTGATACGAGAAAGTTTATTATGTTGCTGGAAAGAATTACTTAAAGCTGTCAGTTGCTGTTTTGCTATAAATCGTACCGCCCTGTGTCACCCAATCAGGAGTATGGAGTGAAAAGGACTTGGGCTTAGACCAATTTAACGACTTTGGAAAACTGAGAAAGAAAAACAGCAAACTAAACTATGAAAACATTGATTTAATTGAGTCTAGTCTGAAATACAACCACTATTTTTACCTCTTTCTCTCTCCGTGCACACTTTACCTCCATACATTGTCATATTAAACAAGTTTTAAAGTTTTACTTAATGTTCGTCTTGTTCTATTCACAATTTTCTGCATGTATGCATGATATGTCTGTAGTGTACAAATTTGGGTACCTGGTTTAAATTTGCAATGCCAAGTACATATTCTGTTAAACAGTCCTGCCGTGTATAATGAAAGTGCTCATAATAATAAGAGGAGTGGAAAATTATTGGATTAGTAATACGCAATATGTGTATGTATACATAGATAGTAGTTTGTTGTTTGTTTAGGAAATGAAATTGACGAGGACGACGGAGTTTTTTAAGCCAACTAATTCATGGACAGTTACATATTCACATAAAATATTTAGCTGCTTTTGGCAGAATAAATTTTAAATAGATTTTGACAGACATTGAGGCGAAGCGAAGCTCAAATTCCTGATTATATTGATTCACTTATTTACAAAATTATAAACTATGTAACTTAGCTGACTGACCGACAAGGCTATGAATAAAATATTTATCAAAAACATTTTAAATAGTCGTCGCTAGAACACGGCTCACTCAACAAACGCAGCCGAAATTAAGCATGATTTCTACATACTTCAGAGGTAAAATTGATTCGCTTGTATGGATAAACTCCATATATACATAGACTCCACATCATCAATTAAATAGGTCGTGTGGGCGTCCATTAATGTCGTTTGTCACAACAGTAGCAGGTATATTACATTTATATGTCGCATGAATTATGTATGTACAAAGGTGATGTACGCAAATATCATATTTTACGAGGGCTAGAGTTATCGATACTAGAAATAGCTGAATTAATGCGTTTAATTTTGTGAGTGTCTTACAACAATTGAGTGAATCTAGTTGCTTTTACATTGCCTGATTTTCCTTACTATCACTATTTCACTAATTCTAGATATGTACAATTCACTTTGTTTCTTTCTTGATTAAAGATTTATTTTCT
Source organism: Folsomia candida (assembly GCF_002217175.1). NCBI lineage: Eukaryota > Metazoa > Arthropoda > Collembola > Entomobryomorpha > Isotomidae > Folsomia > Folsomia candida. The sequence continues at coordinate 4,625,960 of NW_019091198.1, forward strand.
GGAGTCATTTGGATAGACAAGCGCTTAAGATTAGTGATGTCTCCACCAATATTTTGCTTGGTTAAAATTTTAGAAATTCTTGTTAACGTTTTAAAAATTGCTTACGTTAAGTAATTCAAATTTGTTTATATCATAAAAATATTTTCTGGTGAAGCAAAACTGGAACTCAACAGCTTCCAAGGCTGCATAAGTTAAAACTAAATAGGTGATTTAAATCTCCTAAAAAATACGAGTTGTACCATCCACTTTCATGACAGGCAAAATCCCGAATATTGCATTAAGGATGAGGTAAAAGGTATAGACGTAGAGTGAAACTAATTGTAGTGCCGTGTAAGTATTTAATAGTACGCACATGTAGATACGTATATATGATCAGTAGTTGAATAGTTGTCACCAAGGCCGCCTGTGAAACTCGTAGTTTTCACTTGTACGACACTACGAAAATGCTTGAAAGCAGAAGAGCCAGAGAAGGAAATAGATCAGAGAAAGTGCGATTTGATACCAAATGAAGAAGAAATATGCGTTGGTAGCAATTTTGTGGAATGGGATGAGTGACCACTTTGGCTAATTGATCTTGGTTCATATGTTGCTTTGCATATATGTATGTATGCATCCAACTACATACATACATAAGCAAACAGGAGTAGTTTACTTTCGTCAACAGCATAGACAAGCACACAAGCAAGCCACAAAACTACCACCGGACTCACTTACACTTTACCAAGTCTCCAGGGACTCTCTTGTTTCATTTCATTTCACTTTACTCAAGTAATTAAAAGAACTTTAATTAATGTTGGGCTGCTACTTCTGAGAGAGAGAGAGTTGGTCACAAACACTAAATTCTTATTCCAGTAAAACTTTGGTGCTCCTGGAGTTGGTATTCCTGGAAAACTTGTATAAACAATCTGGATCAAGTGGTAGAGCAAAGTGAAAGATACGGAACCCGTTCAATATACGTTGTCAGCATGACATTCACTATTTGTCCTGAAAACGGATTGCACAACTGATGTATGTAACACAGAAATCATGACAATTTTGAAAATTTGAAACTCGGAAACTACAACTTGATGAAAGTTAGCACTTATTCTTCACGTTAGGTAAATTATAATGGCAAATTCATGTTCATTTCAAAAGCAATATCCTGTCAACATTGTAACTGGGCTTATGTAACGTCATAATTCTGCATCATAACTTTAAGCTACAGTACATTTTCATGAATTGGTTTAATTTAACTCTCTTCTTAGCGTAACCTGTAAATTTATTTTTATGCATTTCAGCAGTGGTCACTTCAAAGCTGAGCAGGGTCACGTGATCCGTAGGTAGTTTTTGGGTTTGTTTGGCATTGTCTGTTATTTTCTGCAGTAAAATGAAACGATGCACATACATACGAAGAGTTTAAACTAGGATTCAGTCGTCCATAGTTGATTGTTCTTTATTATTATTATATAATACCAAACACCACCAATAAGGAACAAATGGTGTGGAGTCAATCCCGTAAGAAGTTCAATTTATATATGTATATACACGACATGCTATGTACAATCTTTACGTAAGTATGTGCATGTATATGCAAGTGGACTTCTTTGCTTGTCCGTGAGTGACTTGCAGTTTGACAAGCTGATGCCATTGCCTGCACGTCATGCAGAAGTTGTTCAGGTTAGTAACATCGAATCGAAGAAGGAGCTTCTTCTCATGATATTTAGCAAACAACAATCCTTCTTCTTCTCTTCCATCGCCAAGAATAAAGTCCAACTCATTACAATCGAAAGACAAGATGTGCAACTTATTCGCTTGCTTTGTTACGCTATAATACGTGTGGCGAACTCGGTTTGTTTGTCGGTTGTTGCTTGGCTTGGTTTTTTCCATCCGGTGCAATCTCACTCTCGTATTTCTCACAAAAGCTTGGAATCCAATTTTCACCAGGCAGGGTTACACACATTCTTTTAGTCAAATACATTTCATCCAATAAATTCCTCCTTCTTCAGGCAATATTAATTCATACGAGTCAAAAATGACCTTCTGTTTATTAGTTTTGCTGATTGATACACAAAATGAGTTATTCAGCGAGAAATTTTCTGATATGAAATCATTTTTAAATTTTGCACATTTTAAAGCGAATGCAACATTTCACACGCCTTATTTATTATCGTAACGCTTACGACTGGAGAAAGCATTAAAGTCGTCTTGTCACCGAAATGGGGAAAAACGGGTCAAGATTCAGCGCAGTGTGTATCTGCTGATTTACCAGTCATTTTTTCATAGGGATTTCAAATATTAAAAACTTGTAGTTTACACGTCTTATAGGTAGTGGTCGGGCTACCTGTGTAAAAGGGATTTATCTAATGACAAGATACGCGATGGTGCTGAGAACAGGATGCATAGATTGCGATGTTATGGGGGCAATAATGTTGTGGCAGAAAAGTTGTCCGTCCATCGTCGTCGTCGAAACAGTTGGTGCACCACAGGGTGAAAGAATTTTAATTTTTTCATCTCCTCAATTTTTACAATACGCTTATACAGGATTCTTCGTTAAGAAACAGAGAAGAAGAGTCTGATTGTGTGCTTCTTTGTTATAGCAGACACTGCCCAAGTTACAGAGTTAATAGATTCTGCCTGTGCATGCCTGCCTGCACCGATGTGGGTTGATCAACCACTCTGTGATTTAACAAAGACATGCAAAAATGCATACGTACATTAATTCACAGTCTTCAAATTTGTACTGAATTTTATCTCCGGTACATATTTGCCCTGGTGTCGATTGGTGGAAACATTGAAAAATAGCTCCAAATTAATAAATATAAACGTTGTCCATATCCGTTCCTCTTGCATAATGTCCAATTCCACGCAAACAATGTTTTTTTACATCCTTAAAATAAAAAAAGTGGACAAATCTGCACAAGTTTGATGCAGAGCCCAAAAAGAGATCTCCGTTCGTATGAATATATCGGGAAGAAGAAGGCGGCCGCGGTGGTATAAGGTGAGGGTGGTGCATGGTGGTAGTAGGATGATGATATAATGAACACAACATGGGTGACATAACGTAAGACGTAACTTTTCCATCCTTTTGTGTGCGATTTTGAAGGAGCGTCTTCTTAATACGAGACTGACGAGAGAGTTTCATAAAGTTTTGTCGGTCTTCTCTTCTCCTGCTACGACTGCGAAGCCTGTTATACGATGTACATCTCTACACATGTATCCAAACCATTCTCAGTACGTTTCTTCTTCCCTGCTTCTTTTGGTCGTCTCATTGTTATTGTTGGTCGTCGTGCTATGGTCGTGCTATTGGTGTGTAACCACCGTCTCATCCAGTCATCACCACCGAATGTAATCCATCCGTCGCTACTTTTGTGGTGCATGTAAAACCAACTCGATATAAAATCTCAGGAAGCACAACAACCATCTTTTTTTCCATGGGCAACCGTCATCAATCATATCTTGTAATTGTGCCCTATGTACTATGCTGGGAGTTATTATTAAGGTAGCAACGGTCCGCGTGTGGTGTCATGTGAGAGAGGCGAACCCGATAATCAATACTAAAAATGTGCATATGTACATTCGCATACACAGATTTGTTGCAACTACATACGTGATGCCACGTCAACTATTTTCTTTATTTCTAGAGGATAAAAGGGGAAGATGATGTAGCAGGGAGAGTTTTGCGAGAATGAGGAGATCGAGAGACACAGGTTCTAAATGTTCGGATGATGATGAAAACTGGAATAATTTCATCTTTCTTACAAACGAAGGGGCAACGATAGTTTATGTAGTTTTGGTTTGGAAGGAAACCTGTTTTCATTTCATGTGTTTCATGGATCACCAACAACATAAAATCCTCCTCTGCGAACTGTGTGGTGGTCAACTTCATATAAATGGATGGATGGATGGTAAACTGACATTTGAAGCATTTTTGCCATCTTGGTCTCATGTTATTATAACCATCACGGGCATAGCGTCAATTCACTATAACATGTTCATTGTTACAGTCTTAGAATGGTGTCTGGAGTGGCGTGGTGTGAAATCAAACTGTGGTGATGATGATGGTGGTGAACTTACTACACGTAAAAGTTGCAAGGTGAATACAAGTTGCATTTCGGCAAATCATCGGTAGTGGCAATATTTAAGTACATGCAGAAGAACAACCACGAACCAATCCCTTTTCCTCCGACGACATACACCACCTTAATCGAAATGCACGATGTGGGCTTCGCTTTTCTTGAATAACTTGAAAAATCGGAATAACTAACTAACCAGCCAACCCACCAGCTTTCTCTCTCCTTTGTACATGCGTTAAACTAGTGGTGAAATTTTTGGATGGCTCGAGATTGAATTGAATTTTCATACATTAAATCTCAATTGAATAATGAATCAAGGCGGAACAGCGAGGTTTCCGTCTCACAATTGTCGTTTACTAATTTGAAGCTCGTCCTCCTCACAGTCTTCGTCGTTGTGGGTCTGCTGGTGGCAATTATGTGGCCAGAGGGTTATTGTCTCGTTCTCGTCCTACTAATAAAAATCTCTCTGCTAGCTACGCCATGGTCGCTTGGTTGGCTGGAGGGGTTCAGAATTTCTCAAAGCACTGATAACTGACTTTCAAGTATTAAATGTTTAGCATGAACTGGTTTTAAAAAGCCAAACTTAGCCAATAAGTGCAGCATTTTGTATTCCATAAGAAATAACGTACATACGTAATAACCAACAAGTCTTCTGCCACAACCACTTGTCAACCAACTTGGCTGTTTTGTAGTGTGTGGGTAATTGACTTGATTTTTTTTGTACATCGTAAAACCACATTTTCCATCCCTCAAACCAAAATATATCTGTAATAGACCAAGTAATGTCGTAAAGATAAAGATTTCAAATTCCTACCATGACTATGGAATTACCAGCTCGGTTCGGAATGCTCATAGTTTGGAAAACACGGCCGAGCTGCGTCAAGCCGAAGTAATTTTCAATTTCCAATTTTACGCCCCAAACTAGAACGTGCTTTTCATCTCGTTTACAACATTTCGACAGTCCACATTAAACCATGTGCTGTTGTAGGAGGGTCTTATTTAGTAGCTCTGGTGATGAACCAGCGCTTCCTTGCATTGTCACGAACAATCTTCCTGGCACCGCAATAAATTAAATTTATACTTAAAGCTTAGTACTCACGATGGACTTTACGCGCGGAAAACGACTTTTGCAGAAATTCTGCTCAAATTCTGCCCGAGTGGTACTCAGCTCTTCGCGTGAAACTTGAGCGGAATTTTCCGCACGAGCAGTTTTCGCTCAATGTAAGCTCAAAGTTTCCGTTAAATCGAGGCAATTCTTTCACGTGAAATGTGAGCGGAAAGTGACTCGCGCCCCTCTGAGTCCAAAATAAGAGGGCGGAGCAACCTCAAAATCTCATTTTCAACTCAATGACAGGGCGGTTAATTTAAAATGGGGCAAAGTGAAACCTGTTTTTCAGCTCAAACGACCTGAGTACCTACGAGTGAAAAATGAGCGAAATATACGTGGAATAGTGGTATTTTCTGTCCGCTTACGAATTTCTCTCCAGCGAAAAATTTAACAGAATTTTAGCACGATGAAATTCCGCGTGAACATTCGTCCTGAGTACTAGGCTTAACAAGTGACGACCTGGACGAACGAAATTGAATCCAATACAGCAAATAACAGAATTGTAGGTTTAAGCTAGAGAGTGAAATCGTAAGCAATCAGTAGGGCTTCATATTTGACAGTGTAAACCAATTAGACTGATTTTCTCGGAAGTACAAGTTGGAATCTTCTCCTCTCAAAGGAACGCACAAAATTGGAGTTTTGTGACCTTTTATTTTTTAGCGTTGTATCATTTTTCAATACACGCGTATATGAAATGAGAATTATTTTTCATTAGAGACTCATCTTTGAAATTTGCTCATAAAATCTAATTTTTGTCATCTTAATATCTTCAGAGGAAGCTCACCGAGCATCCCTTTTTGTTCCGAGTTCTGATAAAAAGTTATTACTTTCGTCGTGTTGGCAATATTTGTGCAGATGTATCAAAATTGAGTTGAGATTAGTCACCTGGAAGTGGAGGGAAACAAAGGGAGAGAGAAAAACAAATTATTTGGTTCATTTGACGATGAGATACATGTACACGTAGTAGAACTAGGTACATATCTGTAAAATAATCTATATGCTCGTAGTGCACCTTTGCTATCGCCCTTAGATACGCATGACTCAACCCTTGGCTCATTTTTCTCATAGGGGTCCCAATCCCAAGAAATGTTTCATCTTTGCTCCTGGACAAAAACGTCGCTTAAATTTTATTGTATCTGGCATCCCTTAAAGAAGCCTCGAAAGATGAAATGCACGAGATGTTAAGAAGAAACGACGACGCTTTGCACTAAACCTCCAAATAATAAGAAGAAGAAATCCTGCCCTGCTTGCCGTATGCCAGCCATGGCTCCATTTCCGAAAGAAGGTCCTTATTCAGAGTGAGGTTCAGAGGTTATTTAGCTTTTGGTTACTTGTGGGTTAGTGTGCAATAAGGAGAACAAGGGTGAAATAAGGGCTCGTTTATTCTAAGATCAAGAAGGAGGGAAGCGGATTATTAGTTTGTTCTCTTTCCTCCAAGTTTGTTGGGTGGAGGAAGTCGACAAGAAGGATATTTTTAATGAGGACTCCAAGATTTTTGTTAACAAGTCTGAGTCTTTGATCCAAATCCAGGACCTGGTTCTTCACAAAGTCAAAGTGCACACTCCTTATTCCATTTTATGACTTGTTACAACTTCTTGGGCTTCTTTATACCTCCTCCTTCGTTATCGAGTTATGAATGGGAAGAACTCTGCTAATGTGGAACTGCGATTCCAAACTGAACAAAAGCATTAAGAAATCATTCAAATTAAGAAGAGCACAAACTTATAACATTAAGCATTCATGTGACTTTAGGAGTACGGTAACGGGATCTGATTATTATGGAAGGATGGTGATATTCCTTTATAATGATCAAAAACCAGCTTTGGTGAGCTTTGACATTTGTCAAGTTCTCTGAAATGTTTTTATTGTTATATTCCAATTTGTACCGATGAATTTCGAAATCATGAGGATTTTACAGGAGACCGAGATAAATACATCCACATGCCTGGTAGATTTCCAAAGTAATACTAACAAGTACATATTTCACATCTTGTTGAAAATTACTTTGAAGTCCAATTTATTACAACTTCAACTTGTACATGGGTATAAAACCATTAGCTAAATATGTAAATGTAACCTATTGATGCATTAAAATTCTACGACATAAACATCTTAACGACCCAAATCTTACTAATGATGGCTAAAATAAGACTGAGTAGTTCCACTCAATAATATTAATTTCTTAAAGGATCTCAATTTTCGAAACCCATTCGAAAATCCCAAAACGTTTCTGAACCTTACACAAAACAAAGGCCAAAACCTTGCTGCTTTCTCCCAGTTGAACTTTTGGATTGGATTTTTGAAGAGGAAGCAGTGACAGGAACCAGCAGAAGCCAGCGTGCGTGATGTGGGATGCGGATAAGCTTTACCCCCAACGGCCCGAACCAACCAAGTCGTCTCATTTCTTCTGGAGACACACACACATACACACCGACCACCACCGCCACGCCATGAGACTGATGATCGATCGATACCTCTGCTTGAAATGACATGGTTTCTTTATATTCCTTCATCCAGCAGCAACGCCAACAACCATATCACACAGACGAACGACATACCCCACGCTTTTCGGTGCACATTTCACACCTCGCCATTTTCCTACTCCCTCCTGATCATGAAAAAAAACTGAAAAAAATCATACAGCGAGAATGAGAGAATATCCACACATAAAGTCGAGTTCATTAATGTTGGGTTAATTGCAACAATGTTATGACAGATTGGTAACCACGCCTGGATTCCCAATGAGCTTCACTAAACAAACATTTGCATTCAGAGAGAGAGAGACCTTTTCTTCCCTGAGAGCAGTAATGAAGGAGAGATACGTGTCCAATAATATATATCAAAATGTGTATGTGTACTGCTGCTTGTCGTCGTCGAATGAGAATAAAAGTTGGCGAGCAAGGAAAGGGAAGTAAGCGAAAAAGGGAGCTTAAATAGTTGTGTGTGCTTCCTCCTCCTCGGCAACCCCACTGTATATTATTTCCTTCGTTTGGTGGTGATGGTTGGTGGTTCTTTCTGTTGTGTGCACAGCCAAAAAGGAGCTTTGAATTCACTCCTCAGAGTTTAGAACTTTAGAGAGAAGAGAGGAGAGAGAAGGAAAATTTTACGAGTGTGAGAAGGGAGCGAGGGGTGGCTTTGGGTGTCGATGTGGCGTGAAAGCCAAGATTAAACTAATATTTCTGTTCCACGAACGAAATATAGAGTCCAAAATGGGAGATGGACTCCAAATACTGTGTGCATTTTGTATAGTCATCAAATGCAAACACACCCTCTCGACGAATCGTACGAAACTCATGCTTGCCCTCGCTCTTCATATGTACATACCGTGGTCGTGGTTCTCAAAATCAGTGAGTCACACTGATTTGTTAATTGTTCACCCACATCAACCAAACAGAGGCTGCTGGAGCAAACTAATACGCAAATATTTAAGTTTCGCCTCCTCAATCGTGGAAGCACAACATCGAAGCTGCTTCGAATTTCACGAGCATTTTCCCTTCGCAGTGGTGACAAAATCCTGTACACTGCTACCAAATCGTGGTATCACAATTCAGTGGAGAAAGTCGTCCAGAATAATTCAGGCTGGTTTATTATCATCATCTGGAAAGCGAGGAATGCTTTTGAATATCCGTAAAGTTCCGAGGAAATCAATTAATAACCAGGCTTACGTAATGATGACATGTTAACAAATTGTCGACACGACACAACATGCATCAAACAAATTATGCCTACGCACTACACATACTGAGCGAGGACGTCGATACTGCTCCTATATTATGAATGTCACTATTTAGCTTGGGATGTTTATGTACATGCATTTCTAGTGAATTATGATAAAGCTAAGCACTTTACGAAATGAATACCACCTTCCGAACAATGCGATGGGTGGGTGGAGGGAGGGTTGGCGAATTCGAGAAGGGAGTTGGGATTGGAGATAATCATAATGAAACTCGCAAATACTTCGTCATAAATAAATAGCTTGATCAGCTCGCTAATAAACCTCGAGCTAACTAACGAACTATGTAGGCGCATGCAGAAGCCAGTAGTTGGTTACTACATATCTCCAAAACAGTCAACAGTTTGCCATGAAATGATGAAACGGAAGTCTCAGATTTCCTGTTCCAATTTCTCTCTGCTTTGTTCACTGCTCTTTTGCCAATCATGAGTTCAGGATGATATATGTTGATGACAGTTGGTTACAGGTGTACGGAGGAGATAATTTCGAAAAGGGATGCAAATAAATGTAGTCACACATAAATGTTGTCATTATACTGGTCATACGCCACTCGTCGTCGTCGTAGTCGTCACACGCCTTCGGCAACGGTCATCGATATTTTTTATGCAAAACACTGAACTTATTTATTTGCTGCCGAAAATAATAGTAAACTACATATTCCAAGGAGTTTGGTAAAGAATGAAGAAACAAGACATGCGTACCTTGTTAGTATTCAAACATGATCAGTAAGCATTGTTGAACGAGATGACGAGGGAGGGTTAAAAAATGCAGTAGCCTCAATTTAAAACTCTATACTTGCTCTCATAACTCGAACATAATAATAATTATGAAATAAATAACATACCATCATCATCATCATGGTAATTTGCATAATTGTTACAAAACAGTCTACAAGGAGAGATGGAACAAGTCGAATAAATAAACCGACTCTCGAGTCCTCCAAATGAAAAAGGAAACCAGTGTGTACATAATATGCACGGATAGAATAAGTGAGGTTGTTGCGATAGAAAAAGCATTTAGCGCATGCAATCTTATCTTAACGCAACATAAAATTAAGAACCTCACAAATTCTCATCCTCTCACACCGATTATGGAATAAGTTCACATTACTACTAGGACTTGAATAAGTAGAAAAAACTTACTCTGGCGCATGTGTTATTTTTACTGATTTTTTAGGGGTTGTTGAAACTCTGAAAAATTCTGGAATATGTACATACGTACGACGCCTTGTAGTAGGAGTGAGTATTTAGTTGTAGATTTATTTCTCTCAATGCAATTTACTTATTTATACTGCTATCATTAGAACTGGGTGTGGGTGAGTTTTATCAAACTCGGAGGTAGAGGATGTTGCTGTTATTTCATTAACATAACTAGCCATGGATCTAATTGTAATATTCCATACGTTCACCCGTGTATGTATGGAGTGAGGGATTTTAGTTGTTTTAATGTATAACTGGGAAACACAAGTTGATTTAATAGTTTAGTTAAACGGCGGAAATCCCTTCACTTCAAGTTCGTCCGTCCGTCCGCCGGTTTTGGCCTGATGAGATCGTATCAGTTTCTAAAATCTCAGGAGAAGAGAAGCAGCATAAAAAACGTTCAAGCCTCGCTCACCAATCCATCCATCTATTCTGGACGAAGAAGAAATACGAAGAATATAATAACAAGTAATAATAAAAGCGTAAAAGATATCTGACCTGATCTGGATCAAGCCAAGAAGACACGTATAATAAGCGGATAATTACTGCACTTTTCCAACCACTTGGCTCCTCACTTGTATTGCTTTGCATGAAGATTCTACATGCATACATGCCACGAGAGAGAATAATAATGGTTGAAAGAACAGAGTTGTTGAATATCAATAAAAAGTTGTAAAAATGTTTTTGAGGGTACGAGGGAACACTTAATTGTTACCATGCTTCATGAAGGTAATTTCTAATATGTGAAAAGGACAGGATTTTGTTAATAAAATCATAAATAAACCGTTGTTATGTTAGGAGTAGCTCGTTCTGTAATACGGGGAAAGTAGATACATAATTTTGACATAATTTTAAGTAAAAACTTGATTCAGAATTGTTTCTTTCGGTTGTTCTACACTTTTGGTGCGTTTTACATCGATTCTCCAAATGTTTCGCACCATTTTGTAATACCGATTGTTCGATACCAAGTTATTTAATAGGGGAGCGGTTCGTATTTAGTTAGCACCAATTAATGCAATAAAAATCGTTAACAGGGAGATAAACAAGAGGAATTGAATAGCTTTCATGATACGCAAGTCAACCTTTTGCGTAAGTAATTTAAAAAATGGGAAATTGTCAAGTTTGATTTCATTTACATTAGTAGAAACTGCGCTAATATTTCTCTCATGAAAAATAAGCTTTTAGACTGTGTGAAACCTGGTAAAACCCCATAAGTTGATAATTATTATTATCTGATGGTGATATGAATGGATGGAAGCCGACTACCTGCACGACGTGTTTGTATTAGTGTAAAAGGATTGTAAACAGGGTATTCCGACTCCGGGTTTTAAAGGAGATCGTAAATTTTTTCCTTTACGTTTGAGTGTCGAATCGACACTGTCGATTGATGCTTTAATACGCTGTCAACTGTATTCTCCGTTACCAGGAAATCTACAACGGGGTTAATTATTCTGATGTGATGTTTTTTCTTGTTCATATTAAAACAATATAATAATAGTAAAAACGGGCAAAAATAATAGGACGAAAGTGCTTCAGATTACGATCAAGCCAAAATCTTACATATCATAAATGTGTATTTAGCTATGCATGTTTTTGTTATTATGAGAGGAGTAGACCAGATCCTGAAAATTGTAAATTCCACGAAAGTTACGCTTCTCAGTTTCGTATTTCCCTTTGAACATGGAAAAAGTTGGTAAACTGTTGTACAACTTTTCCAACTGATTGATTAAATTTATTAAAAAGTTTTTAGAAATAATATCCCGTATTCCCGTACGCATTTGAAGTATTGAGATTCAATTATTTGATCTTGCTTTGAAAAATAATAATGATGTTACATATTCGTCGAACGATCAGGCAGTTTTAGCAGCTCTTACAAACATACTTATTTCATGGAACAAATGCATGTAATATTTAAACATTATGTTTATGTTTAGGCAAAGTTTGTGTTATTTTCATACGAAATACGAGTCTCTTTATTTATCCTGCTTTCCCTCCAACTGCATTTTTCCATAAGAGAAAAGTAATCCAAAGTGGAATTCGCCTTAATCAAGTTACAACAACTTTATAGCTGTCATTGTCATGATCATCATCATTGCATCGTAGGTACACCTTGGAAAGTAATGACGTTTTAAATGCTCAACTTTGCTTCAGGAATTCACTAATTCCGAGAATTACTGGAGAGACAATGAGTGAAATAAAAAGTTAGTGGGCCATGGAACAAGGAGAACTTGGGTGAGATCAGTGTTACGTTACACTCAAGAAAGACCTGAACGAAAGGAGGAATGGATGACACCACTTTTGTCATCCTCTTTTTCCTTCTTGTTTAGTCAGACAAATAAAACAATGCACAGATTTTCAAACAGTTTGGAAGTGACACAAGATTTAATGCTCGTTCAAAGACAACAAACATGATCTCACTAACAAGTAGTAATCCTAATGGGTATGACGGCGAAAATTTATCTCTTCATTATTTTTTCACCAGATATTTATCGAGTATATGTATGTATACATACAATAAGAAGTTTAAATCCTGTTGTAACTAAATCCTGTGGACGTTTCACGAGGTGGGTATCGCATGCCGCATTATTATTACCATTCATGCCGAGAAGAATACTGCAAAAGCCATTATGACAGTGAATAAATTTCGCTTAAACTGGAAATAAATATTTTACAATGAAATCAGCGAATAAATGCAAATTACAGGAAGTTGGGTTCATGAATGTTCTCAATCACAGTTTAATTCTTGACCATTGTTAGAAATGAGATCGTCACCGTCAACACCAAGCACTTGTGTGCATGCATTATTGAGAGAACAAAAAAGTTTGGATGGGTAAATTTCCTCCACCTTTGTGACTGCTTTTTCCTGGTGAGACCTTATCTACGCAGGTATTTACACGGACCAACAGTGCAGTAGTCTAGGTCGGACACAATTTTTGGACAAGTTGGAATACAAAAATTACTTGATGACAATTGCATTTTATGAATGACCGTAGGTTAACACATCCGTAAATGACTGCTGTGCGTGATTCGTGTAAAGCGAGCAGAAAGAAAGGGCTATTATTATCACATATGTATTATGAATTGTCATGAGGAAATAATACGATGTATCATGTTACGATAAAAAAGCTGCGTCGTGTTTCAGACGACATTGTCATCGTCTGTGAACTTACATAATGCGAACTTTTATTCGATCCTGATGTTAAATTTTGTTGGAGCAAGGCACATTAAATTTCTGAGTCATACTGATAAACGTGTGGAGCACATTATTATTGTTATCCTGTGCACAATGAGAGGTCAAGGCCAATTGATTAAAGTACATGAACTTTTATTTGTATGTACCAATGACCTGCAACATTTGATAAGCATTTGAATTTTCAAATTATTCGGATCCAGTCAGAAACGAAAAAAAAACTCGCTTAAAAATAGTTTCCGAAGGAATGAGCGTGAACGCGATGTTGTTGTCTGTCGCGAGTTCCAAAGTATTTTAGTAGGTATAAATCTCGATGTTTATTACTTTGCCACCACGAAGAGAAAAACAGGACAAACATCTAAAATCGACACAAAAAAAATTTTGTGTATCGTAAATTTTTTCCTTTACGTTTGAGTGTCGAATCGACACTGTCGATTGATGCTTTAATACGCTGTCAACTGTATTCTCCGTTACCAGGAAATCTACAACGGGGTTAATTATTCTGATGTGATGTTTTTTCTTGTTCATATTAAAACAATATAATAATAGTAAAAACGGGCAAAAATAATAGGACGAAAGTGCTTCAGATTACGATCAAGCCAAAATCTTACATATCATAAATGTGTATTTAGCTATGCATGTTTTTGTTATTATGGGCTGGATCCTCTGACGAAAATTCCGAAATAGTCAAAACTTTGTGCTTGACTAGTACGAAAGAATGTGCTTGTCCTGCAACGCAACGGTGTGGCAAAAAGTATAGTAGTCAGTCAGCGCAGTATTTTTAGAAGTTGGCAACCCTTCCTATTCCTGTTCAATTTAAATTAGTGTATTTTTAGGTTTTCGTAAAAACTCTATCCGTACGACGTGCTTTTCTCTGCTGCGGTGATAATGCTAAGCTTTTCCGTTTAATACAATCCATCAAAAATACAAGGAGACTACACACATATTTGAGTACTTTTACATACTGTGTACATACGAAGTAATAGTTATCAACCTTGTAGATATTATTACTGCATTATGAAAATAAAGTTTAGCTTGTGCAGAATGGGTTTTAAGGTTGAAAGGTGTATTTACGAAACGTATCGGGACGTTCTTGGGAAAGTATGGAGGTCAACGATGAATGATTATTATTATGATGAATAATTAGACTCGGAGATCAACCGCTTAGTTTTTGGCGTGGGTTTTTGGTTGGCTTGATGAAGGCAAGAATAAGCTGTTAACAGTTTTATGAGCTGCAAAACTCATTCTTTAATTTACAAAAAAATAAGTGTAAAACCTGGCAGGAATAAGTAGAGTGAGAGAAAGTGCGTGTGTCTACTATGGATAGTGGAACAAATCGTTCGAAATGATAAACGAGAAGCAATGTTGAAATACGGACGTGTTGTTGATGCCTGAATTCGTAGAGAAAGAGGAACATGTGTAAACACCCCATTAATCTTAAATGTCTTCTTGTTTCCAGAGTTCTGTAATCCGATGAAGATGAAGGGAAGAAGATGACCAGTGTCGCAGCGACACTTGTAATCCCAACCAGGTAGCCGGAACAGCAGCAGCAGAAGAAGAATAATCAATAAAGACATGGAGCATCGAAAAAATCCTCGGAAAAGTCCTGTGGCAGGGGGGCCACAGGCGAAGGTTTCACGGAAGAGAAATAAGAATGGAATAAGCAAGGTAATCATTTAGCAATGTATTTATTTAGAGTATGATTGAACACAATAATGTACAGATCTCGATCAATTGGACATTTAATTAATTAACATTCCGGAACTTGTAGGTTAAAGAGGAGAAGCATCCCGTTGGTGGTCCGGATCCAGGCGGTGGCACTGGAAATGGTCCCAACTCGCTAGGTTCTCTCGTAAACCAATATGACCCCAATTCCATGGACCTCCCCAACCTCTCTCATCCCCAGGGGAACAAAGGCGGCCTCCACGACGACATGCTCATGAATGGTGGGGACATCAAGATGGAAAACCCACCCACGCCTCACCAACACTCCGAATGCCCACCCGATATTCCGTCCCTTGGCGACATGGGACACGACTTCCCTCCTGACTGTAAGCTAACTTCAATGAAACCTGATTTACTTCCATGCGTATCTTCAGTAATTTCATTGCATTGCAATGCAAATGGAACATGTTATGCAGAAAAGTTCAAACACGCTTTGCATGAGTTTATGAATTAACTACGCTGGACTGCAAATTCCACAATTTCAATAGGGACATAGTATTCAAATGCAAATAAGATTATTTATGTAAAGGTGACAGCTTTGCTGCAAATCCAAGAGCTTTGCACTTGATTTATTACAAACTTGGATAGTTCTTGATTTTATATTTTCAACAATATTTAGGTTTGTTTTAAATTACTATAATAGTTTAATTATGAAGATTGAGAACGAGGAACGAATTAAAACAATAATTGATTACTATCAAAAGCTATGTTTAGAGAAGCTGAGTGAGTTGTTTTTAAATACAGCTTAATTTGCCTATACATTAAAATATACCTGCAATCCGTGATTATAAATCAGAAAGGTAATACATAAATTGTATGCACAGGTAAACCTGCAATGGGCTACGGTTATCCTCCCTACAACAACATGCCTCCCGGCGGGGACTTTGGACCACCTCATCCTCACGGCCCTATGCACGGGGGACCGTGTGGGCCACCAGGTCCTGGCGGGATGGGACCGGGTGGTCCAATGAATTATCCTTCTGGACCTCCACAAATGCACCCTCAGCAACCCCACCCGCCCACGAAACAGCAGCCCAACACCCTCGAAGCCCCCTACATGCAGCAGCAGAGCCAACTCTTTGTGTTCTCAACAAAGCTGGCGAATAAGGCAGCGGAAGAAGTGATTCAACACCACTACCCGAGCATTATCGCCTTCCATACTTCACAACCTGCAACGCGCAAATTCCTTGAGGTAGGTGGACAAATTGTTTCAAAATAAGCAGCTCTGCTTTTTTAAGTAAATATGGCTACGAGGACTTGATATGAGCCACGACTCTTAATTTTTGATGAAGGAAAAGTATATGTGCAGGTTGCAGTAATAATATGCAAAAATATAATGACTTTATACTTAAATAAAGGTTCGAGTATCGGATGATTGGCGAGAGACGAACTACATAGGCGGCGATTGTCAAAGAGTAGAGTTGAATTGCATAATTTCTCTTTTACGTTATTAATGTATTGAACATGGTTTATTTGCAGAAACATCCGTTCAAAAACAATTTTGGGCGTCAATTTCAAAATTCCAATTGGCCTGGTCCAGCTCCACCTCCTTCGGGCGGGGTTGGTGGGAAAATGAAGGTTTCAAAAGGACAGCAGCAGCAACAACAGCAACAAATGTCCATGCCACCGAATATGGGACCAGGACCTCCTCCACCCAATATGCCTCCTGATTTCAATCAGATGCCCGGCCAGGGCGGCCCGCCTCCTGGTCCATGGAATACTCAAAATAGTTCGGTAAGTTTGACAGTAAAAGCACTATTTATGAAATCATATTTTCAAATTGATGTATGAGAGAATTAACAATTTACCTTGATTTAGAAGCCTCAGAATCAAGGCTACCCGAATTACTATGACGGCCCACCGTACGGAGGAGGACCAGGCAATATGGGACCTTGTGGCCAAGGCCCGGGTGGGGGTCCCCCTCCAGGATACTATAGTGGTCATCCGAACAATATGGGTCCTCATGGACCTATGCCCCCCGGAATTAAGGTTCCGGATGAGAATCTAACCCCACAGCAACGAATGCATAGAGAAGAGCAACTCGCAAAGATGAAAAGAATTCAACAATTACTGCTTCCAGAAAATGATCCTCATTCAAGTCATAACGTACCAGGTGGAGACCCAAATTTCCATCCAATGCCGCCTCATGAAAACTTAGACGTGTATAATATGCCGGTAAGCTTCGCTACTTGATTAATGAGATGGCTATTAAAAAGTCAAATTAAATTAATGTACGGTGTGTTTTACAACAATATTGTTTTTTACTGATGCAGGGAGAACCTCCTCCAGGTCATATGGACTACGGACCCGGCCCTGGTGGTGGTGGTAACAAACATCCCGGAAACGAATGGTCCTCTCCGCCAAGCGGGTTTTACATGGATGGTCCTCAACAAGGTCAAGGCCAGCCACCCGGACTTAAACCTCCTGGAATGGGTCCGCAGGGAAATGGCCGCCCTGGAAAAGGTGGTAGCATACCTAGTCCAGCCACACCTCTCACGCCAAGTAGTTCATGTGGTGGTCCTCCAAGGTTAGTGCTTTAAAAATGCATTGCTTTTTTATACAAATGAAGGTAATATATGCATGTTGAGGGTGTTAAATAACTGGATATTTTGAAAATTTCAGACCGTCGCCTCATTCGCCAATGTCAGGAGGTGATGCTATGTACCCTGGAGGAGGTGGTCATTCATTTTACCCCTCAGGTTACTACAGTCCTCAAGTGGGGCCTGGACAAGAACATTCGCCCTCCTCCGCCGTCCAACGAAAAGACTCTGAAAGTAGCAATAGTGAAGGGGGCAAAAGTCGGAAGGAAAAGTCTTCTTGTTCTATATCCCCCAACTCCTCAGCCCCTCCTTCCGTAAAAGAAGCCAATCTTATGCCCGTCCCTTCACCTCAACAAATACAATACCTCAATGTCTTTGAAGGCCAAGAGCTAACGATACAAAAGCAACCTAACGTCGGACTGACGGACCACAATAACGAACATTCTCCTGGGTATGTACAAACGTGTATATGTATTGTTTGCAATTATTTTATAATGTGTAGGATAAATAGAAATAAAAAAGTCTTGGTATATAATATGACAACGATATCTTATTTCATCTGCAGGATGTCTCAGGATATGAATCCCTCAACACCACTAGGCCAACAAAAACCTCCCACTCAACCTCCCACGCCCGTCCCTCTCGGCAGCAATCAAAAATCCTCTGATATGAATTCAGGAAACTCAAATGCAAAGGTAAATAATAGTCTTCTATTGAGATGGTACATATGTATGCGTATATCCTGGACATTTTTCTCCTACCAACCAACAACCATCTAACCTTTCTATATTTTCTTGAACTTTTCAGAATCGGCCTGGTAGCGTAGGACCCATAACTCCCAAAAATAATAATAACACGACACCCAATCCCAGCCCCAGGGGACTTGATAGCACATCTCAACCCGGAACTCCGCAAATGAATCTTGACGGAATGAGAAATCCTTCCAACTCAGCAGGGAATACTCCAAATAACAGCGGAATGAACAACTTTGGTCCTGGTGGACCTCCTCCCCCCGGAATGAATCCAAATGGAGGACCGCCCTCACAATGCAACATGATGAAACAAGGCCTACCTCCGATTGGAATGGATGGACCACCGGATGGCCCAGTTTTCGACAATGTTCCCCTCAATCCAAATCTCAGCGGACCCGGACCCGGACCCGGACCTGGAAAACCAGCATTCGATCCCATCTCTTCTATGGTACAAATGTCACAGCAGCTTACAGGCGGAAATGGCACGCCTCCTAATCCTTCAGGCAATAAGTAAGTGAATTACTCATGTGTCATGAATTACTCCATCCACATTTGTTTGGTGTCAAAGTCCAATATTAAACAGAAGAGGAGCACCGTTTTGTTTTTAATAGTTTATTATTATTTAGATTTATTATGCTCAGTAGTTCAGTTAAAGCGAATTATTTGTTTACTCTTTCCAATACCTCGAACTTGTTCCTCCTACATTTATATGTTTTAACCTGCAAACTCCTATTCAAGTTTTCGAGTCATCCTAAAAAGCACATTCTTAAAACATATCCTTAAAACACATCCCTGCAAAAATCTAAACAGCAAAAGGAATTTATCATCTGCTAAAATGAGGCTGATTATTGTGATGCCAAACTTTATCATTAATATTGACTTTTTTTGGTACAGTATGGGAAGCAGCAATGGCAACTACGGAATGCATCCTCCTCCCGGAAACACGCAATTGAATCATAACATGGTAAACTTTAACTCTTCCCTTCATAGCGTGCAGGTAAACTTATATCAACACATTATATAAAGAGCATATTATGTATGCTCTCAAGTTAATCTGGCTTTTACTGGCTACGTACATATGTAACGTGTGTATGTGTCACTGAATGACTCAAACTGCCATTAATCTGTACTCTATATATTATTTCAGAATGTGGACGGGGGAATTGCAATGGGAGGGCCACAGACTGTCAACAACACCTATGTCAATGCCACAATGACAATTCATCAAATGAATATTCAAAACATTCCTTCTTACATGAACCCCAACCCAAACATGGGTCCTATGAACAATCAAATGGGACATATGGGTCCGATGGGTCCTCAACAAATGAACCACATGCCTCCCATCGGCAGTGGTCCAATGGGTCCAATGCCAGGAGGTCCCAACAGCATGAATCAAGGTCCGAACAATATGGGCCCCGGCGGACCTGGAAATTCAATGGGTGGCCCCATGGGATGTGGACCTATGAGTATGCCTCCTCGTGGAATGGGTTATCCAAATCAAGGACCGCCGCCAAGAATGGGACCAGGACCAGGAGGACAGGGCCCTCCGGGTGGAATGGGAGGAGGTTCTATGCAAGGAGGACCCCCTGGGAGAGGAGCACCTTATAGAATGCCTCCAAACGGGCCTCCGAATGGGCCTCCTAGGCCTTTCGGTGGTACAAATATTCAAGTAAAGCCGAATGCCCCCAATACTATTCAATACCTTCCAGCAAGACCACCTCCTCCTCACAATCAAGGCCCTAGTGGCATGTGCTCACCGGGAATGGGGGGTCCCGGAAATGGACCTCCTGGAAGATCGGGTCCTAATCTCGAATTTCTCCAACGATACACCAATTCATCTCCTGGCCCTGTGGTCAACGTAAATATGGGGGTACGTACACATACACGATTATTATATATTGCATTTATTTGTTTTCACCTACTTTTCATGATACATATCAAACTTTATAACTTGTAATAATATTATCCTTTAAATTTACAGATGAATGTGAATGTTGGAATGGGGAATCGTCTGCAATATCCACCCGGACAAATGGGGAACAATGGCCCCATGGGAAATAATGGAGGCCCATGTGGTGGACCTATGAGAGGTCCTCCGCCAATGATGGACCAAGGCCATGGTGGTCCAATGGGTGGTCCTGGTCAGCAAATGCCCCCTCAAATGATGGGTGGTCCACCAAACGGTCCAGGAATGAAAGGAGGTCCACCTCAAGGATATCCTCAAGGTCACAATGGCCCCGGACCTGGTGGTCCAATCCCCTCACCTTCTGATCCTGCTTATTCCCAACAATTCCATCATTTCCAACAACAACTTTATGCCACGGGGTCAAACAATGGGCGAAATTCAATGCAGTCAAATATGCCCCCGAATCCTAATACTCCTCCAAACCAGCAATTCTTCAAGTAAGCAACATAAGTCTAACATGTACATACTTACCAATCACTATTTTTACAATTTGCGATGGAAGCTGACCTTTTTTTATATTGAACTCCACAGTTACTAACGAAATAGAAATCATCTTCTTTTGGACCTTGTTATCCGATCTCCTGAGCCAGCAGTAGCAGCCATTCCGAATATTTACACTGCAACAACAACCTTGCATTCTATAGAGCCAAGTCCATTTAATTTTGTTACAAGTTTTTCACAGCTAAAATAATTAGTTCAGCAGCACCTCAACTCAAATACCTTCAAATGTTATATCCCACAATTGACAGTTTTTTAGTTGCCATTTATAATGATAGACTTTCCAGATTCATGGTGTCATTTATAAACTGAAATACCAAAATATCTCTGCACTGGTTTCATCATCGTGCTCATTATTTCAGCCATTATTTTAATATCTTCCATTCCTTATGGTTTCCTGCTAAGCAGGCCCTCAAATTGTTGATTTAGCTGAATATGTATATTTATAAACATAGTCCCATTACTACCACAGCTCGAATATTCACACGTTATTCGGCATCACACTATATAATACCATCATCATTATTATGGGTCATTGTATTGGCAGCTTATTACTACTTGTCATAGTATTAACAGTATTTTGTTTTATGCATTTTGATTGCTAATTGCTATACCCACACAGATGTGGCCTAGTTGGACGATGGTTGAACCCCCACCAACCAGTAAAGCAGAAGTCACAGATAAAAAGCTCAAATGATATTTTGATTGACTTAATTCTCACCTACTTAATTACATGAAATATTACATATATTATTATTATCACACTATTACGTAGAATTTCCTACATACATACGAGAACCAAAATGAAATGGCTTTCATGCATTCATTCAATTCAATTCATTCATAGTGCATTTAAGTAAATACGAAAGGACGTCAAGACGAGAACAAACAAATGAATACTGCATGCATGCAACAGAATACGTACGCACCACACCCACACATTTTTTTAAACAACGTACTCAGCTATTATTATTATTATGATTATTAAAACTAGTTAAATGCAAACTTTGAAGAGCCAGTGATAATAAACTAAAACGTAAAATTTAGGGCGATTAAGGTTAAAGATTTTTTATTAGTTGGTAGGACCATCTCTTTCCTCCCCCCACTCATCACTCAACCACCCCAGAAATAACGAAGCATAGTTTTTTTCATAATATTTGACTTCATTCATTGTGTACAAAAACAATGTAAAATAGAAAAGATAACACTACTGACAAACAGCGTTAACAGTTTAAGTAAGACTATTCGAGTACATACATACATACATAATAACGATACATACAAATTGCGTTTTTATACTGATGACCTTTATCAGACTTGGCCCTCTTTTACCGGTGGTCTATTAATTTAGTAATAACTTGAATAAATACAACTCTCATTATCACAGTTAGTACTAATTACACAAGTGCGTGGTCAATCGTTAGGGTAAATTAGATACTATTTAACATAAGGATAGCTAGGTGGAGAATTATGCAAACCATTATTAATACGTATGGATAAGTGCATATGTGGGTAAATACAGTACAGCATACATACTAATAAACTCTACGGATAACAATAAATTAGCATTTACTCGTCTAAGCGAGAAAAGAAGCTGAGGGATTGTACATAAAACATGTGATCGATTTTCGGGCAGTTTTGACCCCTACCCCCGCTGGTGTGACCTATATCCCCAAGGATGCCTTGACCCCTACCCCCCTCAAGTCGATCACACGCTTTTTGCACAGTCCCTGATCAAATGATCAACGATAGTCGTATAGATCTATCCTGTACAAATTACATTTACGGCGATAGTTTTACATACTTTTTAGATAGCTATTACCTAATACACACGTGCATAGATGCTACAAAAAGCGACATAATAAAAGAATATTATACAGCCATAAATAGTTTGGTACTACTACACTAAATACTTAAAAAGTAAGTAATGGAGAGTGCACAATTTTTACTCCACAAGAAACTCTGCTCTGATGTGTATAATAAAAATGTGTAACGTTAGAATTTTATTAAATTCTGGAGAGAAACTTTAAAGAATAATATAGGAAATATTTATCACTTTAAGATGTAGAGTAGCTAATAATTAATTAATAAATACGCCACCACCGTCGCGTCGCCATGAATCTTACTTAAAGCTTTTATAGGAAACAAAGAGATGATGAATTTACTTAAGCAACGTTCTCCATAAGAAAAATACACACTTGACATTTTTTCTCTCATAAAATGTTGGTTCATTATTATTATTATTGTTACTATTATTATTCATGTAATAAGCATAAATCAGCAAGTATAGATTGGTAGGAAGATATAATAATGATACTAAATATGTATTGGTAAATTGTTACTTTTTTGATTATCAAAGCATTTATGGATGGATCATACATAATCTATAGATGCAACCAGTTAAATAATTATTATGATAGATAATTACATACATATATATTGTTATGAATTACAAATAAACTAAAGTAATATGTCTACTTAGATATGATACATATAGATTAGATTTACGAGTATTTAATAAACAGATCAATTGCTTGTGCCATGAGAAGTTACAAGATAAAACGGAAAACAATATCCTACCTTGTTCTGTGGGCTCCTTATTTTCGCATTTAGCAAATCATGTTCTTGCTGCATAAATTTGCAAGAAAATGAATCAAATGCATTGCAAATGCCTCCGGCATACATATTTGAAATTAGTTTACCTCCACCAGAAATTTTGAATCCATAAAATAAGCATCTCCTGAACGGGCGTTTTCAGCTTGTATAGGTTATAAGATTCATAACTATTTGTTCATCCAAATTCCAAAGGAATGCCAAACGTTATGATGACCTGTCTCAAATATCTGCACCCATGAGACTGATTTGAGACGAAGACTCTGAGTGTAGAAAATGCAAAGGAGGATTGAGCTTTTAGGGCCTCACTTTCTCGTGTGTTTAAACTGCAGTCAAAAATCAAGATCTGCTCAGATTTTGATAATTTTTACAATTCTGTGGTCCCAGATAGTTGCTCTGTCATATCCAATAGCAAACTTAATTTTTCTGAAATTTAACATCGATACAAAAAAATTCAAAAATATTGAACACTTCAATCGTTCACTTTTTGTATACATCATAGACTTATAACGTATCCAACAACCTGCTACCATCTCCTCCTTATTAGAGTCACGTCAACTTGCTGCTTGGAAGATGACTAATATATTGTACTGAGGCCATTTTAAACAACTACCATAATTGTCAATTCACTTCAATCAATTTGCAACAAATCGCAAACATTTCAGATTTCAAGCATAATTCGTAAATATTCGTACATGGAATTTGTGGCGTCAACATTCCTGGCTGGATCCATTGCTAATTTGCATGTCTGAATTTGAATGTCTGCTACTCTCAGGTTCCTCCATCACACACAAGCAGGGTTTTAACTTTGAGGCGGTGGACAGCACGAGTGTGGCTTGGCTCTCTTTTTCCTTCACTTGTGGCTGGCTGGTCTTATTCGTTCCCTCGCCGACAAAATCGGTCCGTCTTATCAAGCGAGGGACATCCCTTCCTTCACGCTTATCCTGGTCCTTGTGTTGCTGCCGGATTCTTATTCTCCTCCCTTGAAAGAGAGAAAGTTGAAATTAGTCAGTTCTACAATTTGTATTCTACTGATAAGAACAGATACTACACTTTGATCTTAGCCCAAAGGCAGAGAAGAGATAGTTCTATAATTTCAAGTTCTTGCTTCGGAGTAGAATTTCTTACCAGTAACATGGCGATGAGGTAAAGACATATTTCACGTAGCTTCATACAACGTCGCTGCTACGTCATGGTAGAAAAATCAATCTTGTTAATTTGGTCGACAGCGGTAGAGGAAGGGGCAAGGGACTGATTCCAGTACACACATCCTCCGATGACTCTGATGATGATGAACAACGTCCAACCATTACTTTGGAAAAAAAGCAAGGTCAACAACATAAGGAGGACAATGAAAGTCCAGCACTTGAAGAGTGGTTGAATCGCAAGCCAGAGGATGATATTCCGGACTTTATCAGGGAGTCATTAAGATTCAGAGATTTGACTATCATTACAAAGGATGAGTTTCTTCCGACGATGGGAATGGGCCGTGGAAGGGGTCGAACATTTCGGTCTACCTACGCAGATGGGGATGGTCCTGGTTCTTCTGGTCTTTCTCAAGCTGAATCAGATTCTTCCAGAAATAGTATATTTGGAGCTAAGCAGAAACAAGTTACGAAACTATCTCATAAAACGTAAGTATTCTTTATTATTCATTAAATTTAAATCTTATATTTTTGTAAGATACCTGATGAGAACCATTTTTTGGTTTGCAGCATTGTCAGTGACAAGAGGTTCCAGTCGTGTATGGAAAAGCATGAGCTGAAGTCGTCCTGGGACTCGTAAGTACTTCTTGTCGTTTGTATCTTTCTGCAACTTAAACAAAAGCATTTTAAACTTCTTGTTACTAAACTTATGCAATGATTGATTGATTGTAGGGAGATTACCAAGAGGGCCAGGGTTGTTACGATGACTGATCGTGATTTCTGCCTTAGTATAAAAACTGCTGGCAAGGGCGCCGACAATGAATGTGATCACTTAATCATTAACACAAATTGTGCTTGCATTCCGGACAGAGACTTTGGAGTGTGTGTTCGCTGTTTACTAGTCTTCTGTAACCACGCTTGTTTAAAAACTGAGTAAGAAAACATATCGAAATAGATTTTATACCTCTTAACCATTAATCTGTTTAAACTATTTCTTAGTTGCCCTTCTGTTAGTCAATTTCTAATTTAATTGTTTGATTTCCAATGTTTAGATTAGAAAAAGGGAGTGGACGGGTTGGCTTGTCGTCGAAAGATGTTCTTAAAGAAGGATTCGGAATCTCTAAGCAGAAAGGAGAAGGTATTCAATGATTGCTTTCCTATGGCCAAATGCTATTTACTTTTTTATTTACTGCCACTGCGAATTTCCTTTCATACTGTATGTTTTTACAAATCGATGAAATATTTAGCAATATTTAGCATATTTTGTGTACTTATAATATTACTAACTTTAGGCATATAACTTATTTATAATTGAAATTTGTCGATTATGATCACAATTACTAATTTCCAGGTTATTTGACAATAATGTGCTGGTAGCACCAGTGTATGTAAAAACAGCTTTGTATTAAAAATAGTATTCTTACGTACTACCGTTGTAATTTGCTTGATTCAGAATGGATAAAACTAAAGATTTACATTACTTGATGTCTATACCCAGTTGCAAAACTTGAAATTTCTATGTATCGCATATCACATATGTGACCGCATATATGTCTACTTTGATGTGGTTTCATATCGTGGCTAGTCCTTCATTCATATATTTCAATTTCATTGACATACTGATCAAAAGAAAAAATGTACATATATTTACTTGAAATACGGAATGTTTCATTCGAATTTTTTTATCTATTTGAGATGGACGTACGAAAAAAGTCAGGAAAGCCCCAGGGACATCAATACCAACACCCGTACCAGTACCACCCACGAATGAGACCAAAGACTCTGATTCATTTGTTGCTGCTCCTCCTAAGAGGGATATACTTGAGGATAAGCTGGAAATTGACAGCCAAGTCAGCCAAGTTATTGATTCTGATTCACCAGTACCTACCGGCCCAGCAGCATCTTTAGATTGCAAATTTAATGTTGGGGATAAAATTAGAGTAAGTTAAATGATAATCCGATGTCAGAATGAATTCGACGAATAGAATACAATTACGGTTCGTTAACGGGATTATGACTTAATAAAATTTATTGTTTCTTGTATCTAGGTAAAAGTTTGCCCCAGACCAACCTCTTATCAACATTTTTCAGTTATTGAAGACAATAAAATTCACGAGGTTGAGAACATCGAAAGCTTAATGGAAAGACTAGCATCATTTGGAATAGCAATGTTTAATTTGAGAAACTTTCCTTTGCTGACACTTTGCTGTGTTCGGCACCCAGTGACCACAAAATAGTAAGTCATCTATTAATTTCATAATTCATCCTTACTTACTGACATACTCAGATTTGATTAGAAATGTTTCTTGTGTAAAAATTAGTGCTCGTGGTAATATCAAGGCAATTGAAGAAAATGGCAGGATAAAGGTCCTCTTAATTGACAGTGGGGAAACATACCTCTTTCGGAGCACGGAGTTGCTTGAACTGCCAGATGTGGCAATGTCGGAACCTCCTCTAGCATATCCCTGTGCTCTGCCAATCATCCCAATTGGTGTTACTGAAGAAAACGCTGCCATTATGAACAGATTTCGTCGGATAAATAAATACATCTTAGAAGCAAGTATTTTGGCAATTGTAAGTCTGACTCGATTCCGTTAAGGCATCTGTCCTTCTTCATATGCAGCAATGTTGCCTATTTCCAAGTTTAATAAGCTAAGTATGTCCTAATAATACTATTACCCTAGTAATTTTGTTATATATTACAGGACGAAGAGGGATGTCATGTTGTTGATCTCTTTATGGAAAGTGAGAATGTTACCTTCTGTGAAGCGCTTTTGAAGATAAACGAAGCACAGTTCGATTGTAGTGATGAACTGCAATTGACTATTACTAATCAGTTTGCTTCAAGAGTAAAACCCCTGTTGCCGTCATTTGATTACATTTCGAGAGAACCAAAAGCTTTAATCCATAGGATGTCATCACTTGGACTTGAACCCGACAGTTCTGATACATTAGAAACCTTGATTCCATCGCCATTAACCATTGCTGAGGAAGATTTTAAGCATAGCTATAATCGATTAATTGCACTACCCACTGTCTACGAATTGAAGGATAAAGTTTGTAAATTCAATCGTTTTCTCGGGATGAATAACTTTTCTGTGATTGAAGTGGGTGCTGAAGTGCACATCGGTAACCTTAAAGAGGCCATCAAGGACTGGATATCAACAGGGTCAGGTGAGTTAGTTTTTGCGATTCATTCCTACATATTTCAAAAATTTACTAGATTGACTATGAAATATTTCTCTTTGAATAGAATCCATCAAATATTCGATAGAAGAAACCCTTCGCATAAACCAAGTTGTTCTTTGTCCATTGGGGGCGGGATACGTCAGAGGCGTAATAAAATTAGTTAAGGATAATATGGTTGAAGTACGCTTGTTAGAATATGGGACCAAATCCCTATACTCCATTAGTCAATTAATAAGACCAGACGATAAAATATTAAAGGTGCGTACACTGTTACATATCCTTCTACATATATTGCAGCAATTAATTTTTTAAATTATTTTGTCATTTGAATTACTTTTAATCACTGCAGATACCATTGTTCGTTTACTTTGTTAAACTGGCAGAAGTTCAGGATGATATTCCAATCCTTGTTGAACAATTTAGAAAACTAAGATCTCTGGTCAATGATACAGCCAGAATAACTGAAGTGGTATGACTTTATTAGTAATGAAAAAATGCACCTGAGTTCTCATTGTATAAGTAATATATTAATTGCTTGCTATCTATCAGATCCATGATCCAAACTCCAAAACAATTTTACCAAGAGTAAAAATGATTAATGAAAGTGGGGAAAGTTTAGCTTGCCTCCTGAATCAACTAGCTGTGTGGAGGTGGCGACAACTCTATCGAGGGCAGTATATACATATGGATGAGATCGTTTCAGGTATTTCCAGTATTTATGAACTTAATCTAAATATTTTAGAGCCAGGATTAATAAAAACCAAATTTATTCTATTTTTAGCTGATGCATTTCCATCGAGAGATGACTATTTAAAAAAATGCCTACTTGGTGACTTATTGAAACGAGCCGTGTTGGATGTCACAATTCAGTACTACAGCGTACCTGATCACGGAACGTCTATCGTTGTTTATTGTCTTCCTCACGATCATATATTGAATTACCATAGTAGAACGCTTCAATACCAAATGCAACTCCTCTTCTATAGAACTAAGCCTCCATGTATGTCTAAAGAAGAGTTTGTCAGTTACCCACACATGCTATCAGTGAGACCTGAACTTGAACGTAAGATTTAGCGCTTTGGAAATGGTAAAAATTAAGTAGTTTCACTACAACACTATGACATTCTGCTTACCTTTGTGTTTCAGGGGAGAAGCGTGAGCTTTCGGAACAATCTTCCCGTCTGTGTACCCCTTTATGTACCTGGCACAGGGTTTTTCATGATTCAGAGTCTGAAAATATCGTCTGCTTCGATTGTTTTTGGCGCACCGCAGACTATAAGGAACTTCGAATTTGCAAACTTCCTGTCGATTTCTACAATGCATGCCCAGCGGGATTGATGGTCGAAATTTCCGGTATGTGTAAAATTCCTCACTTACATTAATTTTTAACCCGAGTCAGGGCTTGTATGTAGTAGAATCTCGTTGGTCTGTTTTTCTGTCTGATACGCGACAACCCTCTTTAAACTTTCCGATTGATAAGTTTTCACATGTTCGTATGTAGTAAGACTGAAATGGGAAATCAATTTCAAAGAAATTAAGAAAAATTGAGAAAAATCGGTCAAGTGGTTGAGAATCGGTGCAGGGTATTTTTAATGTTCACAGAAGTCTGAAATTTGGGACATTAGTTATATTTGCGTACGAAACTACAATAAAACAACCAAATTATTGATAAGACCCAAGGAACCCAGAAGAGTGACCCCAATTGTTTTTTCGATCGTCAGCAAGTTGAAATTTGACATGAGGATCAAGCTGATAACTGCACTCGACGGAACTGTACCTCAAAAAGTAGTGCTTTGCAGTCATCAGGCTAGGTCCATAAATTATGTAACCGCGTTACATGATAATGGAACGCCTTGGGAGACGTTCGTAAAATTTATAAACTGAGTTTTATTCAATTTTAAATTGGATCGTTATGCTTATTGAGTCCTACTGAAGTGTGTAATGGAAGCAAAAACCCTAGCTCGGGCCTTTTGAACATTCCACCTTACAGGTTGTTTCATGTTCTTTTAATTAACTATTTACAGTGTCCGATGACCCGCTGGAAAAGAAGGAACTTCGTAAATTTGCTCAGGAGCATTTTCCTAGAGGCTCTACTACAAAGATTATTATGAGTTCGAAGAAACCATACTCTTTTGAGAGAAAAATTCCCCTGTATCGCGCAGTTATGCATGGGCAAACGCTAAATAGTAATTGACGCAATTCGCTCACTGAGCTCATAATATTTTATTTTTATAAAGTACCTCGTCTGAATGTTTTATTTGCATTTGTTTTGTGTTTGTATGTTTAGATTTAAGTTTATCTGATTTTAATTTAAACTTTTTTTATACTGACGGTAAAAGATTTTGACTCAATGGAAACAAAATAAACGCGTGTTATATACGCACGTTACGTTTTAAATTTCGCATGTGTACTTCATGAATTTTAATATTTTCCCCACAGTGATTGATATTTTTAGATTTCAGTTTCATCCTCAAATAACGTTAAGCGATGTTAAAATTTTGTTTGAAAAATGTGTAAAGTCTAGTGAAAAAATAAGCGTTTACGAGAAGTTATTTGTGATTGAATTTTACTTTTATTTCTCAACGTCTCGATTCATTTTAAGTACGTACATACATAATTATAATTAGCTTATTGTTATTTTGTAATATTATTATTATTATGTTATGTAATTACTGATAGATACATTTGCTAATACCTGTTCCCGTAAATCGGTACGTGGGTGGTTTATATTTATTTTTTTACATGATATAGTGGCCTAGTTAATTGCATCATCGGGTTTTAATAACAATTTGCAACAGAACACACTGTAAGAAAGTTTAAGCTAACGCGTATACTCGTGGCTGGTTTATGTCGATAATCGGTAGCGAAATTATTTCATAGTATTATTAAGTCGATCATATGTAAAAGTAAGCATTCACGGGATGATGATTGGGAATATTTTAAATTAATATTTAAGTAATAACAGCATTTTTAGTGTTTGCGACTTCTTCTGAATAGACGACTAAAGAACCCACGCTTCTTCCCTTGCTCGGAGGGACCAGTTTCGCGACTGGTAATTGACTGTACTTCATCATCCCTGTATTCTGGGAGTTCTTTAATAACTTGTCCAGCTGGTTGTTTATCTGCAACAGAACATAATTAAATGCATTATACTGTACTTAAATTTGTCATTTAAAAAAATTAGAGATCGGTAATACTTCGTCTAAATTTGCTGAACATGTTGCGAAACGTGCTCGATCTTCGCTGACCACCAGACGTCGGGGGTCTACAGTTCAACGGCAGAGTGGAAGACTGACCACGTGAATTGAAGCTCTTTTGAAACCGTTCCTTGGTCATTGCATCCATTAAATTTTCTTGCGATCTACTCGCGTATCCTCGTACACCGGGATTATTGACGGTCAGCAAGTCTAAAAGGGGGAAAATATTGGGCAATTTGATAAAAAATGTACAAGTTTCACAATACAATTTTTAATTAATATTTTCTTAAGCAGATCTAAATTGAGTGCATACCTTCATCAAACGGACGGTCATACATGGCCCAAATGTTTCTCTTGTCGTGGATAAATTGAGACACTTGTATCTGGTCGTCTGGATTAGAGAATTTTTTGCTGTTGTTGATTCTTTCAGCCAAAATGTCGAGAGCCGCTTTCCCATCTCGTACATTGGAATTGTGGAGATTGTGTAGATTTCCGTTGGTGTTGATAAAACCAGGTTGGAGATTCTTGTGTTGAGGTATTGTCGAAACAACCACGGGAGCAATTGGGATTGGTGGTGGAGAAAGCAAGTGGGGTGGAGGTGTTGGGATAAACTCTGGAGGCTGCTCTTCTGCGGAATCCTCTTCTTCGTCGGATTCCTCCACGTCCAAAATTTTTTCTTCTCCAACAAGACTAGAATCCCGAATTGCAGAGTTGTTACTGCTGCCACAACCTCCTCCTCCGCTGCCGGTTGATTTTGGGATTGAATTCATCAGGGGTTGCACCGTTCCTTTCTGCAATTCCCAGAATTCAAGCATGAAATGAGAAAAGTTTTAAAGAAAATATGGATGCGATTTAAATATCCGTAGTTTCAACAATAAATATGGTTTCAAAATTAAAGAAGACTTACCTGAAGGAAATCCTTGTCGATTGGTGGAGCATCACTGCAAACCTTGATGTCCGTTTTGTTCATTTCGTCAACTTTCTGTTCCTCATCTTTTTTGTCATTAAAATGATCTAAGCTTTCACCATGGTTTGGCTTCAGGTGAGAAATTTCCACTACTTCTCCCTTCGAGGAGTTCTTATCATCACATTCATTACGACCACCAGCGACTACATGCTGAACATGTGCGTCCACATCCAGATCACCATCTTCACTTTCACCTCGACCCAGGAAACTTTGATTGTCGGAGAGGAAAGTAGAAACAACGGCCTCGAGTTGGAGAGCCACCCTTGCTCTCTCTTCCCGATCTTCGGGAAGATTTTCAACTGCGGGCTGGTCATCATTATCACAGCAGAGAGTCGCCTCTTCCTTTTTCACCGCTACTGCTGGCACAGACGACGACTTTCTCTTTTCTTGTTGGGGAGACTGACTTGACGGTTGCTGCGTTGCATTACGCTGATGGTGCTCAAGTGGTAGTTGTTCCAGGACAGCTTGTTGAGACTTGTCCGCAATTAGTTGGGAGTTAGTACTACTGTCAATGTCCGTAGGGGGGTAATTGTTAAGGACCATTTGAGTCCGTTTGATTTCTTGTCTCAGAGCCGTGTCCATGATTTCAGAGACAAAGTCATTGACATCGGTTAAACTGAGGGGTTGAAGAGAGTCGAGAGGTTCGGGGTCTGTGGAGCTGAGAATGTCAAAATCTGAAGAAAAATCGTCTTCGTCGTTATCGGTCTCATCGTCTCTTGGTCTCTTTAATTGGTTCGCATTTAATTCGTCGTGTCCGGTTCTAGAAATAGGAGAAGGAATGAGGAAGGTGGAGGTACGGTTAAACACGCTCGTCGAATTGACAGAGCCGCCTGTATTAACAGTAGTAGCATTTGTGGGGGGCTGCGTTGGTGGGATGTCAGTAGCGTCGTGGTTATTATTAAGGGCCACTACCGTCACCAAGTCGCTCGTGCTTTTGCGTTTGTTAGCGTTATTAACGTTAGATGAAAAGTGCCTTGGACCGCCAGTGTTAATGGATTTAGTGTGTCGAAGTTGAGGTAAGTTGCTGTTGACTATGACTTGTGGGGCTGTTGTGTTATTAGTAAACCCTTCGCCTCCCCGGTTGCTGTTGTTGTTAGTCTCGGCTGTAGTACTTTTACTCTCAATAATCTGAACATTCGAAGAAGAAGGTGTTGCAGTAGCAGATTGGTTTACTTTTGCGGCTGAACTTTTTATCGGACTAACTGCAACTTTGGCACCCATTGGGAGCGAGGAGGACTTATTGTTGGTAATAGGCGAATTTACCTCTGAGCACCCTTCATCAGTCAATGAGACGAAGAAGGAGCATGGCTTTCTCTTGGGCAGTTTCACTGGAGTGTCCGGACTGCTGCTTTTTCCTCCTCCTTTGTTCGGCTTGGTTCCATTGATCATTTTGGGGATTCGGGAAACTTGACCTCTGACCATGGGTGTCACCGCCGTGTTCACAGTGATTTGTTGGCGATAGTATGGTCGGTGGTTTGGAGTAGAATTGGTGGAATGCAGATTACCTGCGTTGTGATAACCACCACCGTCACCATGATAGAGGTAAGGTGAGACAGAGGATGACTTTCCTCGGGCTTTCTTATGATGAAAATTGGCCAAGTCTTCTTCTCTGTCACCTTCGAGCGAGTCGTCCGAGAAATAATCGGTCTTCTTCTCCGACATCTGTCTTCGGGCCTTGGACCCACATCCAGCAGATGACTTGAGTGATGGATTATGATGATTCGGCTGTCGACGTGAGGGTTCTCTGTCATAATCCACAATTTCCAGTTCAATCTCCTTCTCTTCGGAGCAAGAATCTGAATCAGGGGATGAACTGTCCTCGTCCTCGTCTTCCTCAGGCAAATGGACCGAGAGCCTCTTGAGCTCGTCAGGTGAAAACGTTTCGTTTTCAATGAACTCTTCTGGCCATAAGAGTGGTGCTTCATTTCTGTTAATCATGCTCAAATAGCCGTCATCCACTTCAAGCACTCCATTCGTAAGAACAACGGTAGTGGTTGGTTTAGCTGTGATATGTTTAACTTGGTGACACGCACCGACAGGGGTGGACGAAGCCTTCTTTCCAATTCCAGGGTGACCACGTTGCTGTTGTTGTTGTCCAGCACCTCTCTGACTATGCAGTTGCTGCTTGGTTTGCGGCGTTGCTTTCACCATCATCGAGACAGACGAGCCTCCTTCACTACCACATTTCTCGGAATGGATAATAGTCACATTGTTGTTGGTGTTATTGTTGTTATTGTTCAGCGTGAGACTATTATTGTTCACAGAGTGGGTGGGACTGCCCGTTGTGATGGATGAATTAGTGGTGACCACAACCCCACTGCTGCTGGACAAGTTATCCTTTCTGTAGTAATTGGGATCTCCGCCGGAAGAGCTGGAACTACTTCGACTAATGCTGCTTGCACTTCCAGTACTGTTATTTTTCGAACTTGGATTCATCATCATCATTCGCATCATGTGCCCATTATTATGGTTCTGAGTAGCAGTTGCAGTTGGGGTGGTGGAAGTCGTCGTCGTGGGACTGCTGCCATTGTTCAAATTATTATTTTTCAGCCTGCTATTTTTCACAGAGTGCTTCATCTCATTCGTAGTCTCGTGAAAGATCCCAGCTTTTGACACGTCGACGACTACTTCATCTCCAGTCCGAGTAATCTCACATTGCAAAGGAGAAAATGGAGAAGATGGTTCAGTCTGGTTCGTGCCAGCGACGGGTTTGGGATTAGGTTTCGGGATCTTTCCAGGTGGTGGTGGATATTTCACGGGAGAAAGTCCGTCCTCCTTTGGAATCTGCTGTCTCACTCGAGGTTTGG
The DNA here is from genome assembly GCF_002217175.1 of Folsomia candida. NCBI lineage: Eukaryota > Metazoa > Arthropoda > Collembola > Entomobryomorpha > Isotomidae > Folsomia > Folsomia candida. The sequence continues at coordinate 4,660,644 of NW_019091198.1, forward strand.
GCATGGGTGCGTTGACCAGTTGTGGATCTGCTCCCGGTGAAGTGGAATTATTATTAAAGCTGTTGAAAGTAAAGCTGTTGGACGAGCTGGAACTTGCTCTCTCGAACGAGTCTACTGCTGCTGCTCCTTTATGCTGTTGCCCCTTGTTGGATGAAATGATTTCAGCAATTTCTTCATAAATTTTCTGTTTGTCATCCATTTTTGTTGAATTCCTTCCATTGTTGTTGTGCTGATGGTGGTGTCTGGAATTAGGGTGCAGGTCCTCAGAGGCAGAGGAGTGACCACCAATCGAACGAGCTTCGCTGTCAGACTCATTGTTTAGCTTTCCCTCGGACTTTTCACCCATCGAGTTATCATCGAGAAAACACGTATTTCGAGTTTTTCTCAGTGACCGTGGCAAATTCTTTTCAGAGGGGAAATTCCAGAGCTCTTTGGTAAGTTGAGTTGAAGGGGAGGAGGCAAGACAACCCATAGCAGAAGTAGCAGCACCACTTGAGGAGGAAGATTTGGAAAGTCTTCCGCTTCCACCAGACGAACTGAATGGTTTTTCATGATGGTTGTGATCGTTATTGGCATTGTAAAGACCAGCAGCAGCAGCAGCATTGGTCCTGGTCACATCATGCGTCGTCTCATCGTTGTAATCAACTTCAGGTTCTTGAGGTGGGAACAAGTGGCGGTGGTGGTGACCACCAGCATCAGGCTCTGAGGATGTGTACATACCAAGAGAAAGCTGTGGTCTGGATTTCCCAACGGAAGAGTAAATTGGTTCTTGTTGAACGTGTTTTCGACTAGAAGAAGAAGAGCCCACGGAAGACTTGTTGTCAGAAGAACAGGAGGGAATGCGGGGAAGAAGAAGAATTTCTTGACTGCTCATCGTTCCCTTGCTGTACGTTCCACCGCATACACCACCACCGTTACTACTGCTCCCGGATTTTGAGACTTTCAAATTTGGACTAGTGTCACTGCAAGTTTGTGGCACAACTGACGGCCTGCCCGGTAATTTAGATGACAGGGATGAGGGAGTTGATGTGGAACTCGACGAGGGGGAAATGACTTTCTCCTTAGAAATGGGCTGCATTTGGATTGACGATACTCCCGTTCCTTCTGATTTTGAAGACTGCTTGCTACTGCTTGCTTTGGAGGCTTTCGCCGAGGAGAAAACTGGGATCTGAATAAGATGACTCTGACGACTAGGAGGAGACGACTTACTGTTGCTGCTGCTACTGTTGCTTTCAGAAACAGGCTGATTGAGGACTTTATGAGGAGTAGCGTGATTGGCCTTCTCATTTTTCAAGACTAGCTGATCTTCGCCAGAGAAATATTTTGTTGTTTCTCCTGAACTTGATGGCACGATTTGACTTTGACTTGGCGTTCCGGGAGCACTATTGTTACTACAATCATCTTCGTAAATGTATGACAGAGATGGGTCATCAAATTCAGCAATGACTTCATCCAGTGCTGATATGCAGCTCATGATGTCTTCACTTCTGAAAAGGCATAAATAAAATAAACTGTTAGCCACTCAGTTGGAAATGTGCTTCACTCTTTTATTAAGGCTTAAACCATAAGTTGATAATGCTATTTAAACTTTATGTCATCATCATCATGTCGAGTACACCCTTGTATTCTCAACTTTAGATTCCGTATAATCCTAAAAGTGTTTCATAAAATAACTTTATTTAAACGCTGCACATATTTTACAATGGTCCCCATCCGTTCGTGCATTGCGGTGATTATGTACACGGCATTTTCATTTTATCCAGTCTCACATCGAATAATCCGCATTCGTCTCATGAATATTAAGCCATCATTCATCCATTCGGCTCATTCATTCATCTCAATGTTGCATATTATAGAATTGGGCTGCATTATTCATTCAACCGAGTAAAGAGCGAAGTCAGCCAACAAACGTCTCTGCGTGGTGTCTCATACAGTCACACATTTATTACAAGAGCATCAGATCAAACATCACCAACAGTCAGCCTGCATCTCATTTTGTTGTGTCCGCACTTCATTGGAAATACAAAACAACAACAGCTTTAATAATTTCACCCTCGTCCCTTCTCTAAAACTGTATCAAATCAAGGCAGGGTCCCAGTCGACCCCAAATTTGAACTAACTACTTACTTAACTAGATCTAAATGAATTCGTTGCAGACAGCAGAATTCTATTCCTCTCGGAGAGAAGGAACCAGACTAAAAATAAATCTTAGTGTAAAATATTTTACTTAAATAGCACACATTTGCATTACATTTCAACCGCAAAATTTTGGCAGCATATGACACACATTATTAAATATTATTATTATTGTTCACTCCGTCCACGGTTTCCCTTTATCCTTTTGTTGGCAGATGGTATTAATTTTTCTGAATGTGTAATAAGCCACAGGCTAACGAACGCACATGTCCACGCGCATTCATCCAAGTAATGTGACACGTCCAAACTAATTATATTATTTTTCACTCGCCGTTCTTCTATATGAGAAACAAAGGACAAACTCGCCCGTTGGGAAATTTTGGGTGATGTTGAAAATATAGATGATGTGGAGTGAAGAAGATGTTATTGTTGTTGGATGTGATATCATGTTATTTCCATTCTGGCTTTTTTTCAGTCCCATAACTTTCCCTTTCTCTCTCTCTCTCGCGTTCTGTGGCCCCTCCGCTGCCTTCCACGCCGTCCGTCCCTTTCCTCATCCTGTTGTCTCCTTAATGTGATGCCGTCAAGTAACGGGAGCCTTATTATGCATTTCTCAAGGGACAAGGGTTGCAGTTGAACGAACGGGAGGACCAGGACAAACATTAGATTAGACGGGAGACAGGCGACTGATGGGAACTGACTGGGCTGACAAGGCGCAGGAGACAGAGAGAGAAATAGCGAAATAATCTAATTCTAGGTTTTAAAAAGAAAATTCGGAAAGAGATGCTGAATGGTCGTGGTGGTGATGTTGAGTTTCTTGTTCCTTCATTATTTTATTTCTCGTACACAGAGAAAGCTGAAAATTCGAGTCTGACGTACAAATTCTGTCATTTCTACAAGTCAGATTTCACCAAAATTCACAATATCTGCCTTGTCACTGTGGTATCACATGTGGACAAAGGCATTACATTTATATGTAATAAAATAAAAATATGTAAAGGCCAAAAGAATGGATAAAAAAACAAATGCTTGAAAAACTGGGCTAGGCGACACAATGAAATAAATATTTACTGACTATGCACACTCCGTGAAATTCTCCATAAAAGATGAGCAACCCAGATATTTAACATCGTGTCACAATTTATTCCAAACATGCAGATTTGCCTCGTAATAATCAAGGCGTGGCAGGGATTTGAAATGCTTAATGCAATCAGTAATAATTATTAAGGTGGTTAAGTCACATGCATAGTTCCCTTCCGGGTATATGTACAAATACTTATACGCACACACACGTTCTAGATTTGGTAAGAAGTAATATATGCAATTTATTTCATGTAGACTCAAAGAAAGTGATTTATATTTCTTATTGCTCATTGTTACATGCTCGTGTGATCGGGTATCTCATGTCGGCTGATTTTACTTGCCCAAGTCCACCTCGATGATAATCATGAACGTCGAATGGCCAAGCCAAGAAAGAACAATGAATAATTGTCTTCTTATTTCGAATTTTGTAATCCACTGATCTGAATAAAAAATATATTACTCGCACTGTCACGGTGTCAGCGGAACTGTGCAGAAGCAACAGCAAAATAATGCAGCTCTCGTGTTGCTGTCAAGATATTGTTAGGAGCTTATTAACATCCCGATGAAAAAAACATGGTTAGTGGGTTGACAAAACTCGTAACCGCAAAAGATGCTACTTTTATTATTGTAACGAAATAAAAAATATTCGTGACGTTCTCATTAGCACTGACCAGCCGTTCGAACTCAATTGCAAATACAAATTGGAATGCATTGTTTGTTATGTTTTGCTATATACGCATAAGGAAAGGGAGGAAGGCAAATGTTGAATTTGCATACCTCGTACAAATCAAATTTAATAGATTGTCATCAATCTTGAGGAGAGAGGTTTGTCTTCTAATCTTAAAAAATCCGGCCAGTCAATTGATTAATGACCATCACCAGATTTATTTATTGGATCTGTTCCAGTCACGCAATCCTTGGTTCCATTGTATTAATTTTATTAGCTACATTGAACCAAAACGATTAGTTTACTTCTTCCCGAGTCAAGTGCTGCTATCAAGGTTTTAGTTAAAAGATGGCTCGATTCAACGATGCAGAAAAGAAGAAGGAATGGTGTTCGCATTTTAGGTATTTGGCAACAAATGATTCAATTAAACAACCTCGACATTTGTGTTCACAATCCATTTTACAATTTCAAATTCAATCTTTTAGTTCGTGGAATTTTTATCAGATCAAGTTTAGCTCTACTTTTTTTCAGAGTGAACAAAAAATCTTGAATTTCAAATTTTGGAGACGGCACCACCACCATGCACCCCGCATTGCGACAAGTTGTCATTCGTCGCCTGCCAGCTTTGCCAACTGAGCGACTGCCTATGCATGCACACGAATGTTTCTGCATAAAAATTGACTTACTTTCCTTTCAAATATTTCCTAACTGTCGTCGTCTTTTGGTATGTTTTTTGTTTGCTGATTTTTTTAGATTGACCATCTAAAATTTTTATTGGGGTCCAAAGCGATAGTAAAGCTGGGAAAAGCTTGAAGGATTTTTGCCAACTTGATTCGAGTCGTAAAATAAAGTTTGCAAGGAAATGTGTTGTGAGCGACACATAATAAATTTTACATTACATTTTCTTCTTTTTCATCACAAATTCAGCAAGTCCAAAATGCAACCTCTCTCTCATCTTTTTCTTTTACGTAAGTAGAATGCCAGTTGATCTGCTCTCTTGCCTGGCTTTTTTTCGGACGATGACATCAAGTGCCACTTCACGTCGCCATACATCCACCGCACTTGCACCATACGCACGTAGTGCTCAATTGAATTTCTTGAAAATGTCACAATATGATATGAGGGCAGAGCCATTCTATAGTTTCCATATGGTCACCAGAGCGGATGGTGGACAAGAGTGAAGAGCAAATCTTTGGTATTTGCCAATCCCCAATTTGACACGGTCTGTATAGACGCAAATGTCCATACATGCATGCGATGCGATAAGGGATTCGATTTCAATTTGAGCTGTAAATTCTGAGTCAAGATGCTTAAAGGTTTATTCTCTCTCTTGTCAAACTGTGAACTTGGAGTTGAAAAATGTATGATTTCACTGGTGCCAAAAACGTGATCCTTGATCCGGAGAAAACCTTACAAATACTTTTATCAATCTCGTGCCACCTTAACAGCATGATTTGAGCTTTTCAATTTCGCATCTCTACTGAATATATGGCTTTCTGTAAAGCTTGCAGGACATTGAGACGTATATTATATGTCCATATCCATGATATACTTGAGATGTAGCAGTATCAACGTCCTCGTAAACCTGACACAGCAAGAATGACCAAGTTGTTGTTGTTCGATTTGAGAGGTACATATGCGGCGTATGTGGTATATATGTTTCGTCTTTTGTGATGGGTTCCACATGCTGGGTTTTACATATATGATGAGTTGACATTTTACAATATTGTATCAAAAACATCTTTTTGGCCAGGCATATCTTTTTCGTGTCAAGGCATGTCATCACCATCCTCCGCCAAAAAATACTCCCAACAAATGTCATCATCCACATATCGAAGAAGAGCATCGCCGCACAATACATCCGTACAAATATATGTAGCTCGACTCTATGTTTATATATATTCTCCGTACATATGCTTTTTTCACAAAATAACAAGTTGCTTATCAATTACAAATTCAATTTTAACCGAAAAGGTAGATTGTGATCAGTAATTAGAGTTTGATCGACACTCTGATTTGTGGATAAAAATGAATACATGCTTCAAAGATGGCTATCTTTATAATTATTCATTGAATGTGTGTTCGTCTCCAAGATTTTTCTCCATCACGGAAACACTTTTCCCACAAGCGGCTTCGATATTTATAACCCAGCGCTGTTTTTGGTAAGTGAAAGTGTGAATGCATACATACATACTAAAAGGCTGTATTTATATAGTAGTCGAGAGCTACGTGGGTTGGCTCACCATTTGGAATGATGGCCTATAAATTGCACTTTGCCATGAAGGAGAGCTAAAAAATGGCTTTTTAGAAATCTCCACCGAACGACCAATGACAAATTCGAGGAAGATTAACCAACCACACCTCATGCCCTCAATGTTTACCAACAAAAAGCCTCCTCTCGCCGAACTGTGTAGAGGATGAGCATAAATTTATACCAACCCGAATTTATCGTGTTGTGATAGCTCCATAAACCTAATACTAGGTAAACATGTAAATAATTGGGAGCAGATTGCAAAAAAGAGGAAGAAATTGCCAAGAAACTCGGTTAAATATATTGAGTCATTTGTTCAAGACAGATTTTGCTAGAGACGGATTTTGCTATATGCATATAGAGGACAATTGGCAATCAGCCTACCCGTCGGCTACGACGACGAGGTGTCGAACTGCCCATAGGTAACATTCAAAGTTCCAAACGACCTTGCTCCAAACATCGATCGAAATGTAAAACATTCTGAAATTGAGCAGACATCTCGTTGACAAGGTTTATTCAACACTGGATTGAAATTCTTTGAATTTGTAAAACGTAAAACGGTAGGGTAAAATGCATACAAAATTTTGCATAGGTTGCACATGTATGATTATCATGTTTAAAAAACTGCTTTAAAAACTGCATCTTCTTTTTCTACCCACGCAAAAAGAACAATTTTAGACTTTGAAATATAATTTTTTCTTGGTCTGATCTAGTCGAAACTGTGTCAATCCAAAGCTACCGACTTTCTTGGGGGCGGTACCAATAATAAATAAATACGATAACGCTGTACTGCGCCACTATAAGAAACACCTCGACTGAGTGCTTTTTCTTTCTTTGTTGACTTTAATTCCATATTCACTTCAGTGACCACTTATTAGCTGAATTGAAACGACCGAATCATTAGTTGTCACTGTGTCATGCTCTGCGGCGAGGCTAATCTACGTACGCGTATGATTGTAAACATTGCCATATACGAAATGTGGGTCTCTCTGAGATGAATATGTATGCATCATGTGTATGCACTCCTCATGGACGGATTATAGAGTCGACGTAAAGGGAGATTTTACTGTTATTCCATTTCAAGTAGTCTCATTCTAAAGATGCAAAAGTAAAGATTTGGCGTCGAGATTTGCGAATCGCACATCTTTTTACGTCTCTTCGTGTACATCGAAATTAAGCACGAACCAAGCTGTTCTTTAGAACAGTTCATGCTCCATCGTTTCAAGGCAACTAATTGAAATGTGACTTTCCTTTGTAAATAGATAAAAACTGAAATCGATTGAATTAATGGTGTACAGAGTATTAAAAAATGAGTATCATAAGGCCAACAACACGAAACAACTCCCATGTACATAAAATTGTGTCACAGCAGCATACAGGATAGCACAAATGTGCACATCATCCTTTTTTATGCGTGTTATTTCAGCATGATGGGTTTAGCAAGAGAATGTTCAAATTTTCTCATTTCTTGTTTTCATTATTAGCATGGCGTGTTTCAAGTGTAATAAATCAGAATCGCCTTCTTCCCAAAAAAGGAGATGTAGGTTGTTGGGGTTAAATTTGATTTCATTTTATTGTGCACTATAACTTTTGACTTCTTGTAACTCTACTTGACCAACCCACCCTTGATTGTTTGACACTTCAGAGTTCCTTCTCGCCACGATAGGTTTGTTTGAGATTTTACACTTTCAATCCAGTTCCCCTCTTCAATTGACTTCATAATTTCCTCGAGCAGGAGCTAACTTACTGTTCAGGCATAATCTTGTCTCAACCACCTTTTTATAGTCAATCTCAGTCCTCACCAGCCAAAAACTGCAAATTTGCTTCGGCTACTACTACTCCATAAAAACTACAAAACTGGGTTTAAAAAACCATCTCAAAGCTTGATATCGGTTCACACAACAAAACAATAAAAAACGAGCATGTCCTCAAAGTGCCAAGAGTCACAAAAAGCTGCTAAATTGCTCCTGCATTCATGTTTTTTACCAGAATTTATACAAGTTTTCTTGCAGTTATCATCATCATGCGTAAGAAAATTACAGGATATATAAATAAAACGATAGGAATGCACACAATTACCCAGAGACACCTCGAATTTTATCCTCAAGCATCTTCTTGCATTGTTGTTTCGAAGAAGACAATTTAGAATCCATTTTACAAACACTAAGTAATTCCAAAGAATACGAAGTTTAGGAATTGGTTCTATGTGCTCCAATTTCACGTAGAATAATTCACACAGTTCTTTCTTCGAATACAGGTGTTTGACGCTGTTGCATTCTTTATTGTTTACCTCACCACACCTTTAAAGCTGAAGTCCCGTACGAGCAAAATATATGATAATAGCCAAGAACAACCTGGCTACGGCAGTTTGTCACTGTTTTTGCGTATGACTCTAATGTGATTGTGAGTAAGTGTCGTCTTGTCAAATTAAAATTTTGACCCCAAGATTGCCCTTTCGTGCCTCCCCTCCTTCTCGCCTTGCTGACAAATTTTGTGTCTAACTTTGTTCACAAACAACAAGGATTGGAGATGGTGTGCACACCCTTCATGTCATTTCACAACAATAAAAATGTATCAAAAAACCCTGATGTAACTTTCCATTGGTGTAATAACTTCAACTCGAGCCAACCAAGCCTTAATGCTGTCAATGGTATAAAATATTAATGCTTATCTCAATTGTTGTTGCGTTTTTTACCCTCTATTGACATGGGTTGAATGCGTCATAAACCAAATGCGATCTCCTCCCCATTTATAATGTGCTCAGATTGATGAAGGCAACTCCCAACTCGAAACACATAATTAGTAAGAATGCACCACACACCAACGCTCCAAAAGTTGTGGAGGTTCGACCCCTATGCTATTTTTATGCAACAGTTTATGTGAAATCAGATACAGCCAGCAGTTCCTCTTCCGTTGGGTAAAAGGGCAAAAAAAGGAATTTTATCGCTATCATCAATCATATCATGGACACATTGCTACTGCTGGAAGTTGAATCCAGTTTCAATTCTAAATGTCAATTCAAACCAATTTGATCACGTATGTAAATTGGGTTTGTATGGAGGAAAATGGATCCTGTGTGTAGAAACGTAGGCATATCTTTCATAAAAAGCTGTCGTATATTTACTTTATGAAATGGAGATTGGGTAAGTTGGTCGTGTCGTAGAATTATTTTTGTATGTAAAACTTTTTTCTCTCAGATACCGATACATATTTATGTCGCAAAGGGTTAAGGAGTGAATCTCATGCAGAAAAGTGAACTTATAATAAGTTTAGAACTGCTAGTTGGAAAAGAAGAGGAATTCGAAATTTACTTTCTGATGAGATTTTGAAATTCCATCACAATTTCTGATTAGAAATCTTGATAAGATTCATAAGTTTAAATGAAATACTAAAACTTTAGACCAGCCAAACCCAAATGACCTCCTCCGTCAGTCTCTTGCTCAATATGTCATCTTTTGAAGTTACGGCTTACAATTTTTCTGCCACAAAAGATTCGAAATTACCATATTTCGTAAATATATGTACTCGGCAAGAAATAGATTCTCTTGTGTTCACGGACTTTGGTAAAAGGCGGAAATGACGGTTACCCTGAGTTTGTTTGATAGATAGTGCGTATAATTCCTGAAGGTAGATGCAAATCATTTAGAATTTCAGCTAGCAATAAGTTTTTACAATGTGTACAGTAAAAACAGCATCTGCCATGCTGTATTTTTTACGTTTAATGACCGCATCACATCGGCGTTCAAGTACGATTCAAGCAGCTGGGTTTGACGAAGAAAAAAACCGTTAAGTCAGTAAACGTCAATTGTTCAATGTTTATCAACAAGTTGTTGTCAAAATATACGAGTTTTAATTTGCAACTGCAAACCCAGTTTCAGACAAAGGATTCACAAACAAGGCAATAAGACAAGTATGACTACTCCTTGCTACAAAGGATAGGCCATCGCATGAACAGAATACAAGGAAAGAAATGTCGACTCTGAACTTCAAAAGAAATTGAATAGTCCATTCCCACTTTTTTCTTTACTTACAGTCAATGGAACAAGTATAGGCACCACCCACGCAAGCTAAATAAAAATGGTTATAACTTTGGCATGCATTATCAAATTAACATGAAACTTTGTATACATTTAACAAATCTAATGTAGTGTTCGATTATAATCATGTTTTATTGATTAAGATTAGATAAACCCAGTTTTTAAATAATTTGTTGGAAAATATGCAAAATTAGCCCGCAAAAAGTATTGGCACCCTCTAACTTATAAAATCATAAATCAAAGAATTACTAATTTTATTACGTCACACTGCTTCTAATATTACGTGGCACCTCCCCTCGACGCAATAAGAGGAGAAATAGGCCCGTGGAATGGATTCCACAAGTTTTTTTATAACGCTTTTCTATATGGCTGCCCACACTTCCTTCGAACTTTTGATAAGCTCATTTTTCGAAGAGTGGTTTCCCACCAGTCCCTCTTTCCTCAACACGGACAATCAAAATCACATCGGTAGACTGTGCGGCAAACGAAAGAGGCTTAATCTTTTCGGTCTCCAAAAACTTACATCGTTAATTTGGCTACATGTTTGGGGTCACTACATTTTTGGAATATGAAATTCCTTTCTAGGTCAAGTTTTTGTCAAATGATTTCAAATTCTGGTCTGTAGTGATTAATTAGACCTCCCTGGTCATGATTTCGTCGATAATGACCATATAAATACGCCGCGATCAAGTCATTTAACCCAAAACCATAATCAATCCTCCTCTGTGCTGAACAGCCATACGAAGAAATTCGTATTTCTGAGAATTTTATGGCATCTGCCTGACTTAAACCAATGAATGAGCTCCGAATAAATAAAATATACCTATGTCGGGCCAGCAGACCCTTTTTCATTCATTGGAGGCCCACTTAGGGTGATATTTAGCCTATTCCAATTTATTGAGTTGGTTCATTTTGGGGACCCTCGCGTCTGTCGGGCTACTGGACCCTGAAACCCCATTGCATGATTTTTGATTGATAACCATATTGTATGATATGTTGACCCCACAGTTGGTTTTCAAATTCAACATTGTTTTGGGAGCTGAAATCTCCAGATTTCGAGTGATTTTTTGCTTGATTAATCTGTCGATGATGGGCTAATGTGACTTTTTTCTGCCGGATCATGGGAAACCAGCAATTAAAAATGGCGCTTCATGTTCATTGGCTAAGTTTCGAATAGTAAATATCACTGAGAACGTTTTCTGTCTGAGTTTTCGATATCCAAGTTTGTTTGAGAAGGAGGAAAGATTATTTCTCGCTCCGCCAAAACTAGCTCGTTTGGTGTCGCAATTTTGGCTCTAGACAATACCAATCTGGACTCACGAAGCAGATAAAGTTATATTTTGTGATCTGATTAACTTACCGTGACAAAAGGCAGAGGTTTATCGTTATAAAAATTTCGCACAAATAATTAAGACATAGGTTGCCAATACTTTTTGCAGGTTCCAACCTGACGCGTTCGTGTCAAAATCAGAATAACGTTACGGTTATATAATTTCAGTCGGGAATATGATTATAATCGAACACTACATTAGATTTGCTAAATGTGTACAAAGTTTCATGCTAATTTGATAATGCATGCCAAAGTTATAACCATTTTTATTTAGCTTGCTTGGGTGGTGCCTATACTTGTTCCATTGACTGTACTTTATCAACTTTCTATAGCAAATTGAATAAAAAATAAATAACTACCAAATTATTTAATGAACGATAAACCGTCCCACCAAATTGTCACTAAAATAATTTATAACAGGACCTCATTTCACCTTGATCATCTCGGACCACTTGCACATTGAGTGAGGATACTAAAGCCATGAAGAAGACATGTGTTGATCACGGCGAATGCCATTTTGCGTATTTACCATAAAGCCACCGTGGGTGAAAGCTACCGTGAGTTGATAGAAATGACAAATTTCAACTATTTATTCTCCATCTGACACGCCCGTTACCAGTCTCGAAACACATCGAAATTAGAGACAAAATGAATCAGCATCTGTGATATGTCATGCATGGTGCGACTTTATTTTGTGGTTGGACTTTTAATTGGATACGCTCCGCCAAACTCGACATACGAGAAAATATGTACAGAACCACCGCACTAGGATAAACTGTATACGGAGATTTATGTAGTACAAACTCACATTGTTCTCATTGTTGTCATATCATATCATATCATACTTTATTACTACTTTAATTGGAAATAGTTTCCGAGTTTGGTGGCAGTGGTGTGGCTTCACTTTTGTCTCATAAAATTATCCACAGAAAGTTTTCCAACACCTTCAGTTTTATTACTTCAGAGAACCATCCACATCATCACGGGTAGTAAAGGGATAATTCAAAACTTATCCATTTTGTCTCATTTCATGCCCAATGCTTAAAAAAATATGTAATTGCAATCCCGTAGTAGTAAAAAAAAGTCCTGAAAAATTATTTTCACAAAAAGTCCAACTCCTGCATCACACACATGAAGAAGCGTGTTCATTGACCCATTAATTTTTTTGAGATTTATTTAAATGAGGAGATTCACCTCATCTGCACATATGAATAATGTTAGCTGAACAAGATGAGCCGATCTCATCGCATGAATAAATACGAGAAAGCTTGTCTCCTCGTCTTATTTGCATCTGGTGTTATGCGTGTGAATGTAGTTTGGAGGAGGACACGCTGGTGGTACAGTTTCAGCCTCACGTATGGCGCATGCATGAAAAACAGATCACAGTTCAAAAGTGCCAGAGCCAACATTTACACGATAAGATAAGAAGACACGGAGCAAGTGCACCTCATAATTCATGTCAAATATTGTTGCTGCTCGGAAACACGAAACACACGAAAGTGCAAATAATCTAATGCCAAACAAATGAACAAAACAGTAGTTTTTTGCTGGGTTTCCTCCTCCTGCGTTTGTTCTGCTAAAGAGTAGTGCAAGCTCACAAAAATATTGAGACAAGAGAGGAAGAGAGAGCTTACATCTGTTTCACTTAATGACACGACAACCAATATTTGTAACGGATGCCAGTTCGCAATAAGAAAATTTCTAATGATTTCCAGGTGCTTGCAAATGTATGCGGTACAGTGTGTTACGAACACACAAATGATAATGTATTAGAATGAGGAAAAACACTCTAGTGTCGCAATAAAATAAACTACTTGCGAAATCAAAGAGAGAGAGATCCAAACTACTCTTAATTTTGCTGGTTGGAAGACTGGAAGCAATGTGTGAGCCTCAGGTGGTTTTTGCAATTCGCAAATTGAAGACGAGTCGCAACGAGGAGAATCATCATGCCAGAACACATTGGAGAAGTGGATGGGTTTAACCTAGTTCTGCCAACTGGACCAGATTCACTCTCATTTTCGATAAGAATAAACCATGCATTAACCAACATCCACAGCTCATCTTCATCCCTAGAGAAAGAGAGAGTGAGTGGAACCTTCCACAATCAAAATCTGCCAAGCTAGCGAATGAAATGGACTCTTGAAATGCATATTTAACCTGATACTGGTTCACCATCGCGTCTAATGTCCAGTCCTCCAGGTGGAAAACACTCTTGGAATCACACTCAATCACAAGAGGTGATCAGGAAGCAGGCCACGTCACACCATCACCGACATGAAGGCTAATGTTCCGTAGGAGAGAGATTTTCAAGTGGTAAGTAAAACTAATGTCGTGTGGTTATACAGCCGAGCTGGTAAATTTTGAATGCTCAATTGCTCCATGGGCGCTAATATAATGGAAGAAACTACTTCGTGCGATCCACAAAATGGTAATGTCGATGCCATTAGGCTGCTTACCTCTGCCTGGCTGCGTGTATACTCCCAACTTGTCCTCAATGGTAGCAAATACTAATAATAATAATGACCGGGAGGACGAGTGGTGGAATGACGTTCATTGGATTTGCTTGCCCCAGGTGAGAATCATTTGGACCGAGTTTACTTGTTTCAGACGCCACATTAGTCATGGCGAAATTTATTAGAATTACTTAAATACTTTGGACTGAGAAAGCTAGCAAATACATTCATTCGTATGTACATAAGTCCTTGAGTAATTGAGTCAGCTTCCTCCTCCTCCTCAGTCAGTATTTAGTTATGACAGGGATTTAATGTCAAATGAGCTCTCCAATCCATCAGAAAATAAATACCTTCCCCCTGAGCATTCACAACATGTGTTTGCCTTTGCGACAATGGTTTCTCTGCATATATTGCATACACCTGAGCCCTCCCTCGTCTAACACGGATCATAAAATCTGAGTGGAAGTACATTATTATTTCGACCCACATATCACAGCACCACGATCGTTCCAACAAAAATCCACATTCTGCACACTTAGTTCTGTCACGTTACAGATTAAAGTCGCTCTATGTGTGCATGTTCACCATGAAAATAATCATCATCGTCATCATTAAATCTGTCGACTTGATGAACAAAGTGAAGCTCCGAGTAAAGTGAGAGAGCAGAGGAGAGAGGATCCAAGTTTTGCAGAAATTACCTGCTGAGTGATTGCATTATAATAAAATAATGGCTGTGGTCGGTTGTCAGAGATGGTATCCAATCTACCAACTTTTCTTTCCTGGCCAACATTGTACTTTTTTCGCTCATCATCATCGGCCAGTGGTGTACGTAGCAGGAGGAGGATGAGGAATTACCTACCACCAAACCAACCTACCTGTCGTCTCACTATTCTATTCTAAAGAACGAGCGAACGAACAAACCGACCTGCTCTCCAATTCAAATTCACTCCCGAGTTTCTCTCTTGTATGGTTTCTTGCCCAAACTGAGTGTGAGGAGTTGAAGGCTATTATTTATGACGAACATTATCTATCCAGCGAATAGAATGGACTCGGACAGAATATGCAATCCATAAAAAAAGGAGGATGAAGGAAGAAGAAAGGTGGCTTCGTCGTCAGCGGTTTAGCTCATCTGAGGATAAGAGATGGGCCGTGGTGGCGAGAAGATATTTTAATAAATGCTTCAAAAAGTATTATGAAAGGGAAAAAGTGAGGAGAGGAGAGCACATTGCATGGACTTCTCTCCGCCATTATTGCATTGTTGTGTTGTCGCACTGCATTGTGTGTGGCAATATCATTTTCTTTGTGGAAAATAAGACAAGCTATCCATTACACGGTTTGTCAGGGATGACACTGAGGCATTATATAACTCATGTGGAACAATAGCAGGAGAATTGGAATTGATTGTGAATAGCTGTGAGGCACTCTTAAATTACAACCCTGGCAGAAATTCTCTCTCTTCTCGTGAAAACAACTTTTTTCTTGTGTGCCAGTAATTTTATAGAAATTTAGAAATAATCATATCCTCCATCAAGTAAGTTGGGTGTGTAGGTGGTGCAAATTAAGTGCGTCGAGATATTATTATGATGGGCATTTTACGTAAATTATAGCCTGCGACATACCTACAACAAGTCTTTTTCTTCGCCACACAAGAGTCGACCCCGTCATATTTAGTTTTCACCTTTGTCATGTTACAACATATGCTCACTAGCAAATGATCCACAGATATAGGATTACTTTCTTTGTGATTTGTTGCTGGCATTGGCTGTATCCAGAATAAATTGATTGTGCAATATTAGAACATACAAGTTGGACTCCACTTTAGTCATTACGGCATCGAGAGTACATACACCATCCACATACGAGTTTTGCTGTCACTTACTTCTATTTCTAGTGGTCGGATCGATAAACCACTTTCTCATATGTACTGCTGCATACGTGGGCGAATCAGATTAAGTGAGTGGTACCAGTCCCCAAAAAATTCGATACGGGCTACTAACAAGTACCAGCAGCAGCAGGGCTGATAATCATAATTGGCTGGTGGCTACAATTGGTGAAATCGTGTAGAACCTATCGCGAATCAATTTTCAGCTCGCTCGTCATGGAACCGATCAAACATGAAACTCGAATTAAATTCATCGTCGTCTATACAATTTACTTGCACATATTGGATACTCGTACATACATCAAGCTTAAGGTTGAAATCTCAGTTTCACACTTACTGGAAACTAGAATCGTGTGTATATGTGATTTAGGCTCGATTTCCTTATCATCCTGAAAGGTTTTTCCCACCAAATCGATAAGCTTTTTGCACTTGGGTTAGTCACGTAAAGAAATTAAGAGTCTGAGCAAAAAATCCGATGGCTCATTAATTAAGACCAAAACTTTTACAATACTTTGATTCGATTTTCTTTGCTTAAAAAGTTTCAAGGAGGTGTCACATCAAAACTTATTAGCTGCTTGAATCAAGTATATAAAGTTTAACCTCCACCTTCACCTTTGTTCATCCTTCACATTATTGATTGATGTAAATCCATATAATTTTAGGGTGCAGAAGGTGTGACAATATTTGCACAGTGACAGGAACATTAATGGCTCAATTGTGTTGTTTGGCAAGATTTTTTCGCCAAATGGTTTTTCCCAAGTGAGGACTAGCTCTTACTTGAACGTGAACATTCATCTGGAGATAAATGTTCCGTAACTAAACAGACGTTGAACCTCCGTGTCTGATGAAAAAGTTAAACCATTTCCAACATCCATCTAACAAACAGCATCATTCGAGTTGAAGACCTCAACAACTAACTTTGCTGTGTTTTTTCTACATCGTGCAAGGTTCCTCTCTTTACCGGAATGCATGCAAGCATTGCATTTCCAACTAAAATCTACTTAATCATCCCCCGTTTGGCAGCAGTAGTTCACCAAGTTACCATAAAAGCTAATCCAATCCTAAAAACCTACGACAAATTCGGAAGCCCATGGTGGTACTCACTCACTCGTACGAAGGGTAATGTATGGTGCTTGGGAAATTGGATCAGTGCTGAATAACATGCAAAGAGCGGTTATCAGTAAAAATGTCACGAAGTTAAAGGACATATGCATGCCACGATGGAATTCATATTTCTTTTTAAAACAGACAGCTCAATATTAATATTTTCTGGATAAAATTCCTGAATAACAGTCGAGACTGGTGGAAGAACACGCAGCTGGAGGAATAAATCTGTCCACTATATGCAAAGCGAATCTCGGAATCCAAATGTGGGAAAAACCGCAGTCATTTACTAACCCGCATTTACCACCCCAGTTTTTTTATTGAAAATACGGTGCATATCAAGTCAAACTTGAGCACTTTAAAGATTTTTTTACTATGCTAGCGAAAATTTTCAGAAATGCTTGAGACGTAAATGTCATATTAAAAATTAGTTTCGCATTCCAATTCCTCGCACTAAAGGATTTGAGCAGGTTTTTAATGCATGGTTTTGCTCCACAAATATGGAAAGCTGCAGACAGAAATCTACTGCAAAATACCACACAACACATTACAAGTAAAAACCGAAGCCAATTTTTAAGCTCTGAGGAAATTAACAATCAACTCGTTGATGTCAACTATAATTTTTTTCATAACTTCCTGAAAAATGTAGTTCGATTTAGGAGTTTAACCTGTACATAAGTATTTTTAAGTATGCTGAAGATAAAAAATGTTTTAAATTGCAGTTCTTATCTCTCTTAATGTTTGAGCACAATGCACAAGACTGAGTCATACTGTGTATGGTAACCGTTTATGCGGTGGTTATCAAATCCATAATGGTGCATCGTTGTCACACACAAGTAGTTGTTTGAATGCAGGTTATTATTATAATAATTTTGACAGTTGTCTATTTGGTTGCGATAAGCAATACAAATCATAAGTTGTGTTGAAATAATGTTCTGTTTGTATTATTGGTCGCGTACACACATACAAATGCACATATATTCGTACATACATAGAAATAAAAAATAAAAGCAGGAGGGAACCAGATGCCAGTCATTATGATGCTGCTGCTGATGTGTCCTCACAGTTAATGCTCATGTCATTATGCACGGTAGAAAGAGCAAACAGTGCCCAATTGTAAATAAACCGACTTTGCGTTCATTTGGTTGCAACACACAATGATTTGAACGAGTTTTTCATTTCTGTCTTTCTTTCCGTGGCCATTGCGCAATAATGACTGCTGCTGCACCAGTAGTGGAGTAAAGTTTAATGCACATTTAATCCAAAGCGTAACGCTACAATCATTTTCGCATCATCTATTCAAAATAACAAACGTAAAATAGATTGCATTTCTCTCTGCCACCACACTCCTACTCCAACGTCAATTTGCCATCTTACCAAACCCTCAATCATTTCATAATAATGAGTACAAAAAACGAATTAATTTTCGTGCACCAGACAAAAAACACTTATGACTAAACCAGAGATAAACTCGTAATTTGGTAAAATAACAAATTGAACTTTCACAAGTTCTGATTCGTATAATAATAATCTGCATGCACACGCAGATTGGAAACTGGGTTTGTGCTGCGACCAGACGCCGTAAAGGATGAGTTACACGATTTTCGAAATAAGTCCACTGAACAGATGCATGCAACAAGATAACACCGGCAACAATAACAATTAGCCTGCGTTGTTCAAGTCGTGAAACAAAGCGAAAGGTTGAATAGCAATAATAATAAGTAGATGACTAAACTATAGTAATGACATGACTCACTGTGAGTATTAGCAGTCGTCGTGGAAATGTGTTACTTCCTATCAAAAGCTTTAGTTCTGGTTGCAACTCAGCTTCAGTTCATTAGTGGCTGGTGGTAATTGTGTGCCTTCAGTCTAAATTATTCACTGTATAACAAGTACACAAATACATAGCACACTCGAGTGCAGCTTAACTTGGTAAATGAATTTCTATTTCGTGCACAAAGTCAGCCAAGTTAAGTAGCATTGTAAGTAGCGATAATAATGGAAGGATGGATGGATGGTTGTTGTGTTGTTATTTGCTATTCGAGGATGACGAGCATAATAATATGCGTGAGATTGGGATTGCGGATGGATCAGAATTTAGAGTGGAGGAGGAAGTGTTAAAGGCTATTTTGCATTGTAATTAATAATTTGCATCCTTTAGTGAGCCAATTGCATATTATATTCACACTCGTATCTCAAAGGAGATTAGGCAAATCTAGCTTTTGTACGAGTGTCGAGTTTTGTAACGGAGAAAAATGGAGATCATCACAATAATAAGTAGACTTGTTGAAAAGTTTAATAAGGCCGAAAAATTATTGGAACTATTTAGAAGAGAAAGTATAAAGTCATTTTACAAATTTTTTGTTACAAATTTTTATAAATTTATGAACCACAGTTTATAGGTTTACAGAATTATTGTCACCAACAACGGACGCTTGCACATTCATGCGACTGCATGCAACTTTGTCGTTAGCTGTTCCATTGTTATCTACACCAACTCAGACCAAATCTGGGACTGGGACAAATTTGAAATCAAAACCTGAACAAGGCCCACAATGCGCAGCGATCATTATATTCAATCCTAATCCACTTAATCCTTCCATGCTCGACTTAACCCGTGACATTTGCCTATTTTGGATTGTGGTCATTTTCAACCAAAGAAATAATGCTCGGTCATGGTCAATTCAGGTCTCATTTGTAAGTATATAAATATATATTCTCATTTTTGGACTCGATCGCAATTCAATTTCAATACTGGGAGTAAAAACCACCACGAGGAGTATTAAAAGAATGACATTTAAGATTTTAATCCCACCAGATTTTGCACCTTTACAAAAGTTTACTTGCTAAGCATGCTTCTTGGTTCTTGGTTAGCGTTACAGCGGTCTCACAAGTCCTAAATTGATTATTGTTTGAAAAGCTTTAGTCGCCATTGTGTCTATTCATTTTGACAAAATTGTAAATTGACCATGAGCTTTAATTGTATGCAAAACGATAATCCTTAAAGCAGCCACACTTTTTTGTTTCTTTTTTTTGCCTGAATTGTCTCCACTATAAATACCCCCCAAAAAAACTAAAAGGAGTAGGCGTGGGTTAAGAGAAAGGAACATTTGACAGGACAATGTGAGAAAAAATAAACGCACACAAGACACTTTACCGTGATACCTTAGGTTTCACTGTGTGGGTGGGTGGCACGATGTCTGTGAACACGGTATTGTGAACGTGCAAATGCACAACCATACTTAACATCAAGCAACAATGAAATTGAGGTAAATAATAATGTAAATTTAAACACGAGACGATTATGAGACGGGTGCATCATCCTCGCGCACAGTGTGTGACACAGCACACTAAAATTCCAGACAAAATAAATTATTTAAAAATAAGGTACGCAGTCAGGTTTCTTTTTCACTGTTTCGTTCCGTGGTTGCAATAATTAAATGTGCGAGTATTTACAGCATAGCTTGGTGCGTGGGTGGTTGGAAGAACACTTTGACACATGGAGTAGTGAAACAAATTTGGATTTGTTCACAAAATACGTAAAATGATGTAACAGTATATTGAGAGGTTTAAACATATTATTCAACAGTTTTATCTCAATTTGTTAAAGAAATTTTCCACGAAGCAGGAATTGAATAAGCTTCAACAAAATTTATTATGTAATTGATCCCTGATAAAAGAATGTTTGAAGTCGACAATAAATCTCTCAGGGTATTATTTTTCTGAAGGAAATGTTGTTGATATGAGATTTGTAATTGATTGAAGTTGAAGCAATATGATTCATACGGTTTGTTAATGAAAAGGGATTTTGATTGTTAATGCCGACCTGCAACCTGTTTTATCAGATTTGTTTTTATAATTTTTACTTGCAAAACAAGCAAACTTGGTGATTCGAAGAATGCTAATGAGTCAATATTGCAATTTGTAAACATTTTAATTGAAGCGTAATGTAAACACAAATTAACGAATGGACAATTAAGAAAGGTGAATTTCAGTGTGTAAACAGACTGCGCTGATTTTATCTCTTCATTAAGACAATTGGTGCCCTATTGTTGAGCACATGACAAAAGGAAGGCAGCTTTCAGAGAAACAAATTATGGGTTCGTGTGACCGTGTGACATTGTCGAGCAGCTAAACATTAAATATTTGTCTTCCTTACATATTGTTTCACTTTCTCATTTCGCACATTCTCTCAAAACCCAAATTCGGCTTTGTTCCATAATTATTGTCTTTTTATGTGTCAAGTGTGTGACAGTTTTCACGTAAATATATGCCTGCAAATCTAGGAAAAACTTGTACATTAATAATTAAACAATACGTAAATTAGAACGTCATTCGATCCCATATTTAAAACTTAAAATTTGACCCGGTATAAATATGCTAATAGAGTTTGACGTTAATATATGACGCAAGGTTTTTTTATAGGTAATTAATAACGACCGACTTCATAATTTTATGGAAAAAACGTCAATCTCCAAGTATGGCAAAGTTTTTAGCGTTTATTTCTGTACAGTTTTATTTTAGTTGTAAATCTCCACATCTCATCAACAGGGGGACAATAACAATGCAATGGGAGGAACTATAAAATGTAACAATGACGATAAAATTGAAAGTTAACAAGTGTGTAATGACCTATTGTCGATGACGGTGTGGGCGAGAAGGTATTGCATATAGATATGTAGATAGATAGATAAATACACACGTAATAACATTTCATATGTAGGTATTAATGGATTCATCAAACTTTGCAATTGCGACGTTAGACTTGATGCTCATTTTTATTACGTCGACGATGTCGGCAATTATGTTTTTAGCCAGGATGACACTAAAATTTGTTCCTGATGAGGAAATTGGATCTCTTTTATCTATATTTGTGGAGGAGTCGTAGTAGTAATAATAATAATAACTTGGATCAATTGGGCTGTGACCTCAAATTGTCACTTTGATTGAATATCTGCTAGAAATACCGAAACTTGGGAACATCATGCTCACGTTATTTCGTATAACAAACCAATTTGACCAACTAACAGTACTAATGATATATCCGTCATTTTTGTTAATTACAATTTTGCCAGAGGTGACAGGATTTTCACGTTGTTCATCAATACCGGGACGGAATCTTCCATTTCCTTAATCATCAATCTTTCAAGAACAGATTTTATATCATCATGATGATCCTAGTACATACACACCAAACTTGTTGCTGTTACTGCTACTCAGGATGATTAGACTTTGAAGATGGGAACATATCATCCATCCAATTTTTAAAACTCGTTATTCGTATCTGTGTCAAATAATATGATTTGTCAATAAATAGCCACCAGCAAAAGAAAAGTGGGAAAATGTGTGCACGTAAACATAGTATGAGGCACACAAAATGGCCCCAATAAGCTGGACTAACCTGGGTGAAACTAAAAAATATGCGACTTAAACCAACCTCCATTTACCACCGTCAGTAGCTATAACCTACTTCCGTCCCCCTTCGAATATACACACACAGTAGGAGCGGAAATAAACAGAGCAAATCTGAAGAAAAGTAAACAATTTACCGGTATTTATTGGAAGACGAAGTAGGTCCGTCGCCACCAGCCTCATAGAAAGGCGACCCAGGAGCATTAAAGTTTCTGGAACACATTTTTTCCCGTTAACCTCGATCTTTTCCTTGATAAGTGCGAGCAACAATTTTCTCCAACCAGCGACCAAATGTGTGGAATGTTTGTATTTTATAGAATTTTAGATTTGTTCCTTGTTTCTTGATTTTACTTTAATTTATCTCATTTTATTTTCCTAGTTGGATCAAGTTATCCAGATCAAAATCAATTAATGGCTGTAATAAATAGTCCCAAAAAACTCATTCTTCACGTCCCATGTTAAAGCGAGCGTTGGGAAACCAATAACTCAACTCCAGTCGCTTATTATAGGTGTGCTTCTGTTAATGGAAAAAAAGTCGGTCAAATTGTGGGGACTTTTGTAGAATTTTTTTTCTACCACCGAGTTTTTTTTTCTGCGAACATACAGCGAGAATAATTCTTAGGTCATCATCACCCTTTTCGTTCAATAATCGATGCAGCGGATCCTGCTGATTGTATGTACAGGCCACCCCAATAATATGTATGAATTGGCTTCCGTTCCTTTGTTGTTGTCTCGTCGTAGAACGCCTTCTTATTCTGGTAGCTCTGGATGGAAGGTTGTGCGCTGAAGGTGCGCAATTTGTTTTCCATCCAAAAAATGCCAAGGATTTATTTACTCTGTGGTCCTTTGCTTCACAAACATCCGGAAGGAAGCGAGCATTCAGATTTCATCTTGCTCGCGAAGCACTCTGTGTACTTGCTCCTCCGTATTCTTCTCCCGATGTCAGAGACAGGATGGGAACAAACCACTTAAAGTACGAAATGAGACGAAAGGAAGACACTGAACTATCCAGAATCACCTCACTTACTGATAAATAACAGTTTTCCAACGATGATAATAAACCGAATCGTTAATTTTATGTCTCTCTGTATGTATGTATATGTTTCTCAATAACATGTAAAATCACAATCCGTCCCCTTCTCATTTGGAATTCAATTCCCTTCCTGTTGCAGCCGCAAACTATCTCCTATTTTTTTCGTTAGAATACAAATTGAAAAATTGAGTGCAAACAATCGGGATGGAAAAACGAGCTCAAACTCGAACCGTCTTCTGCCAAAAAAAGAAGTTCTGTCAAACAATCCTTCAGTGATACAAAGTGAGAAGTTGCACTCTTTGCTGCTCCTCGTTGATTTTTAAAGTAGTCGATGTTCACAGTTTTTGTTCATTTAGGATCGACAAACTTTCCTGATACGGTGGTGACAGTATTTTAGCAAATTTGTCAACTTCCTCCCATCTCAAGTTTTCCAGAGGTGTGTATATCTCCACACTTTGATTAATTGTAGAAATGAATCAGTCGTCTCGTTTCGAGTGAGTAATGCGTTCTATTAAACTTTCCTTCCAGTCAAATATCCCCTTCTTGTCCGTATCACTTTGACGACGCGGAGTCCTCTTTCAGAGGACGAGTCTAATTAAGTTGCACCTTTTTTAAGGATCAATATCCAACACTTTTCTATGTCTTGTGTGCTACACAAAACGACGTAATTCTGTATCGCGAGAGATGAATCGGATTCCTCAGTCGATTCGATGTTGCTCGACCACGACCCAAGGAAGAACTAGCTGAACTTTGCGTTTACGAAAACTTTTTTCTCTTTCTGGTCCCACTCAGACTTCATCCACCCGAAGTACATAGTCGACGCGTTGTTGGTGGCAGCGTTCGTATGAAGGGGTTCACATTCACACAACATTCTGCCGTCGCATATATACGCCTCTGGCTCTGCTGTAATGTTTGTTGGTTGCTGGGTTGGTTGGTAAAGTAAATGGCAACTTGCTTTGGCTGTTTGTGGAGAGGAGAAGTTGAACAGTAAAATAAAGCTATATCTCAGACTGAGCAAACTAATGTATTGCATCGCATTGCTCTATTACTTTAACTGCGATACGATACGAACGACGACCATTCTCACATTGCATTGGACTCTTGTGTAGTTTACAAAATGCAAATCCCACGTTTGTGTAAGTATAGCGAAATGGCGAGCTGGTTAAACTTATTGCTCAAGTAAATAGGTACATACACGCACGCACCGGGTCGGTCGGTGTGAGCTACATTTATTTCATTCGCAACACATAGAGTCAATCTTAGTGTTGATGGAATTTGGTAGGAAGTAGTTAAGGTCTTATGCATACGTATGCTTGGAGAAGAAGGAGAAGAAGGAATGAGAGCTGTTTTAACTTTACTGCAAGGAAAACACACTCGATTTATAATCATTAGCATAAATGTAACACATAACATTTGGGCCGTTCGGGGTCCTATAACTCGACGTTGAACGGATTCCTGAACAAAGTCATACCAGAAAACAAGTTTTACTCGGACGAGTCTCAACAACATTTTGGAAATAGTTGTAGATATTACGAAAAAGAGACCTGAATTACATTGGATTCCTAAAATCGGATTACTCATTTGGTGTGAAATAACATGGTAAAGGTAATACACACTTATTGGCAACATGTTTGATCAAATCGGAGTTCACATCTGATTTCACGATATAATACAAAGATCGGTATCATCCCTAGCGATGCAAAACCACTCAATGAGAATTCTAGACTTAATGACTGCACGCATACATATGTATGAATAATATTCAGAATATTTAATATAAATGCGGTACCTTAAACTTATTTTGTTTACTCATTGCCCATTCCCTGGTAATCAAACGTATTATTAATGTTTCATGGTATTGCCCATCCCACCTCCCGAGTGAGTTCCAAGATTTTTGTCATAACCTGATGCACGAGACTCGTACTATTATTATTATAATAGGCTCGTAATGGCATTGTACGAATGTACGTATGGAACCGCTGCCAAATACTTGTGTCATAGCATGTATTCTGTACTCAAGGCGGTGTTGTAGCAGCAGAAGTTCTGGTAGCTGCAGTGGAGGCTAATGTCATGAATTGAATGCAAATATTTGTTGGTGTTTGGTCTCACATTAATTACCATCCGAGCAGCATACGTAAATAGGGGGACGTCAAGAGGAGCGACTCGCACAAAGAATTTCTACATGTTATTGTTATCCAATCCACCGCATCATCCCGAATGCAGGCAGTACATACATACTCACACATTGCGTTAATAGTTGATCGTTGCTCACGTTGTTGTCGTGCACTCTGCTGCACCGCATATCCTACTACCTTGGATATTGCATTACGCAAGAGTGCATTGGCAGATAGATGAGATCGCAATCCTGGCAAGAGGAACACATAGCAGAGTCAACAACACTCTCGGTTTGTTCAAGAAAAACGGAACGTGCAAATAGACCTGGATGGATGGATTGATGGATGACGCTGTAAAATTGTAAACTTATTTATTTTCAAGACGACGACGACGGACAGATTTGATGGGATCATTCTTTTTGCTGCTATGAAAGCGAATGGTTCGGAGTGGATGGAATTGATGGAACGACTTGTGAAGGATGAAGATGCGTCTCTCTTTTTTTGTTCAAGTTTGAACAATAAAATTATCACACCCCTCTCGATTTATATATCATTACTTTCATTACCTTATTATATGTAATCTTGGTCTTTTTCCTTTTAGCACATGCACGTAAAATTAACCCGTACACATGGGTTAATTTCTGGTGTGGCTGTGTTTTCTCTGTGTCGAGTAATCACTGTAATTATAGCGCAGAGTTTTCCCTTTCACACTTAAAAGCTCCGACAAATTCAAACCTTTGTGAAACACTTGATTGATGAGTAGTTGCAGGTGACCTGATGACCCTTCATCAGTCATCAGATTTTATTGTATTTTTTCATAAAACATGACCACGCTCAACCAAAAATTGAAAAAGTTCCAGCAAGCAGATTCTTTGACAAGAAAGTGCTTTGAAGAAGAAGAAAAAAACAATAGGATGGCTAAAAGATTCCTCGATGGGTCGTCTATCCAGTCAGTATTGCCAGATAGATATCGTATCGAGATGAAAGTGCTTGTTCATGGCGAATCCCATCAATTGTGAGGATGAGACCATTGCTCCGACCATCATCATCGGAATAAAAACCTATACGCGTGTTATTATGCAATACAATCTAACCAACTCCATTTTGTAATGACCTCTCGCTCTCTCCTCTCGTATGCATGCGTGTGATGGAAAATCTCATTCGGGAAGAAAATACGACCAAAGAGTGCAACACACTATGCAGAGAGAAGCAGGACTCAAATTTCGTGATGGTTCATACCCCCCAAAAATTATTTGTTTTTGATGATGATGGTGTTTTGGTTTAATGGGAATGGGAAGAGTGCAGTTATTCACTGTTTGTGAATGCAGTACAGATGTATGCATCCACATACATACACGTTAATATCCCTAAGCGCATTTTCACGAGTTTCATGACCAGATCATTTTCCTGTTTCAATCTACTCAACTCGCAAATATACAAACCACACCGCAACACGGTGAATTGATTAAGGAGTAAAGAAAACTGTTATTTATTTGCATAATGAGAAAATTGAGCATTAAGTTCGGACCGAATTATGCATGCATCTTCTTTAGGCTCTAACTTACGGGTAGTGCTAATTCCATTTCGTGTTAATATTACAGGAATAAATCCAACTTTACGGACACGTCTTTAGCAGCGATGCACGCATGGTGACATAAATGTTCGGGTAAATGGAAATATTCGAATGGGGCGTAGGGTTACTGGCCGAAAGGAACATATTTATTTCGAAATACGTTTAGACAACTCCATTTCAGGGTAAACAGAAGACTTGAACCGTTTCGATTTTGACGTTTGTTCTTTCTTTTCCTGCCATGACGGCGTTTCAAAGTCAGAGAACAGCAGAGTCGGGCGGGATCAGTGTGAGGCAGTGCGTTTGATTGAGTCTGACAAATTCATTCCCTTTTACAATGTCATCAAAACGAAGTGAATATATTTCAAGACCGGGTTTTCCATGCATACATCGAATTCTTAATTTCAGGTTCCATTTTCCTATCCTTGAGCTTAAATTGATTATTGTCAACGACCCACTTTTCAGCAAATCAATCTCATTCTCGTCGTTTACCAGCCCATGAAAATTCTGTAGAGTTGGAATATTCTCTACACATTCTACTCTATTCTTCTCCAATTTCCCATCTTCTTCCCAGCACGAAGAATAAGCCTCCCTCCTTCTGCCCCTCCCACACTCATTCACACATTCATGATTAGATTAAACAATTAATACCATACTGGCAGCCAATAAGAAACTCGTCAACTTTTGGAATTAGGTATATATCTCTTCCAAAGTACAACTTTCCACAACATGTTTCGCAAGATTCTAGAACATTGTTGTAAAATCAGACCAAAAGTTTAACAAGGAGGATTGGCCAATTGTCTTGTGTTTCCATGTTCCAGATAAGAATTTTAGTGAATAATCTTGCCTCACATGGAACACTTTTTGGAATAATTCAACCCCAGAGAATTGCTCACACTCTGCAAGAAACTGGCATGAATTGCTATTTCGTTTTATTCTTATTCCTACCAAGACGACGAGGACGTTGTTGACACAGCGTTTTGTTATGCCAAGTTATGTACTCACTACTCTTTTGGCTTCAAAGAAACTCCAAATTCAAAACAAACTTTACAAATTCACAGCTAAAACTTTACACTTGCATTCACATGGGCTTGCACAACTTTTTAGGCTCTCGAACCTCATGGAAAGGCGAGGAAAGAGAAAGAACGGCATCATGGCATGGAGGACGGATGGATGGGGCAAAAAGGGTTAAAAGTGTGAAATGGATCTGTGTGGTGTGGTGGTTGTGTCTCAGAGTTCTTGGTGTGTGTGTGTCTTTGTTTGTTTGCACAGACAATAGCACAGACCAAAAGCGAGACAGCCCTTCATCATCATATGAAGAAGAATATCAGGCACACACACACACTGCCACTTCTCGAAGTTGAGAAACCAGGCAGAATCGGAAGAAGCTGCTTATTGGATCGGAGAGAGAGAGATGCATGAATATGAAAATGAAAATGATACATGTTTTCTGTGACTGCATTATTTTGTGTAAGTTGTCTCTCGTACTGACTGCTGAAGAAGAGTCAGTGGTATTTTTTTCTATGAATAAGGATGTAAATAAATAAATATACAATAACTCAACATATTTGATCCCTATTTTGCATGGCAAAAGCGGGGTAAAGTTTAGAATTATTGGAGGGCGAGAGATGAAAAAACCACATGTCTCCCTTGTCGAATTTTGTTTTCATTCTGAAATTCAAGGATGTGTGGAACTGATTTACAATATTTGGAAATCAAATAAGAATCGTTCCAGTCTTAACTTTTACCAACTCAGTTGGACGAGTTTGGATTCAAATACTGTATAAAACTTTCTAAAATTCTTTCTTGCCAAGCAATATTTTACAGTAATTTAAATTATTGGTATATATATTCGATTGTATTGAAATTTCGATAGGTCATAAAATGTGTATTATTTTGTCAATTATTTTGCAGGAAAAAATGAAAATTTGTAATTTAACAATACTCACCTACCAACTAATTCGAGGTAAAAAACGCATACGAGACAAAGGGTAATGAAAGTTGGACTCTGCTCGGATTGGCAGGAGCGCATTATTCTGAATTACTTGCGAATCCATCAATTGTATTGTTGAAGAAATCTCAAGTCATGGATATGCCTTTTATTTTTCTTCTGTTTCCCACTCTCTAATGCAGAAAATACTGCTACTGCAAGCACTCATTTTTTCATTGCATGTAAGTGGTGATGTTGTTTCATCTCTCTCTTTTCCAAGTTTAGCTTTGATCTAGATCCTTGTGGAACTTGGAATAAATCGACAGATGTTTCGAATTTTCAAATGGGTAAATAAATCATTGTGATTCTACTCAATCTAAATTACAAAGAAAAACCGTGACTTTCATTTTCCGTGGTTTGGGCATTTCATGCCAAACAATTGTCTCGTAGTTATTGTCACGTATTGGACAGTAAGGAATAAATGATCGCAGGTTAAATTGAATTTCACCCCGCTCCCAATGTAATCAAGTGGGCACGTGATTTTCGCGCGAAAATATCCTGCGATCATTTATTCCATAACGAGCAATAGTGGTTATAATAGTTTGCGCTTTACAATTTTAGCTGTGGAAATCTTCCCCTTTCATCCAATCGCGATATGTAATAATAAGCGAGTAAAGATAGGTTTCGTATAAAAGCTCCACATATTTTTGCGACAAGCAGGGTTGCACTGTTGCATCACACTGTGCCGTATTTTTCCAAATAATGGTCCAGCCTCGTGCTGAGCCAGGGTTGTCGAATATCTATCCATACATCGCCCTGTGTCCATGGTTGGTATGTCCATGTGGGATTTGGTGCAGTTTGCTAACAATCCCCAAGACAAGACAAGTGACCTACATCAAATACCGGCACGATTATATAAACTGACTGCCGAAACATTTTCATGTTTGTCATGAAATTCATAATATGTCATCATTCACGACGCACAGCAACGCCGCGTACATTCGTACGTATGCATGTACTACTTTCTGGAAAGGACAGCTGGACACGGAATAATGCATCGAGTGTGTTATATGTATAAATGTCGGAACAGAGAGAGATTTCGAGCAGAGGATGTAATGTAATGGTAAAATCAAGGAATGTCAAGTCCTCAGTCTGGTCGAACGGACGTTGTCGCTTGGTCCAATGTATCATCAGTATTCAGCTCGTCTTTGTCCTTCTACGGGAATGAAAGGAGAAGCAGCGTGTAATTTTCAGAGGAAAATTGACTACAATTCAACCAATCTCTGACCACAAAGAGGTCCATATCATACTCTACTTTTTTCCCTTCCAACACACCGCGTGTTTTTGTTGAGTCCAGGAGAAAGTAATCAGTTATCAGTTACTAATAATATATTTAGAGACTCATTTGGAACTAAGAGTCGAAGAACTACATATCATGTCCAATTTATGAAAGGGTTGCCTTTTCAGCACAATTTCAAAGATCAAAAGCCAATTTAGGCTTTGAGAAAGCAGTATTGAAAAAGCCTTCTGAGAAAAATGGGAAATTGACTGCCCGACCTGGTCTACTTTTGCTGCTCGAAAGCAACTTCATGCAATAAGAGCAATATCACAGAAAGTCTCGTCCAGGACACAAGACATGGCTGACATTTTGCAGTACAAGTTTCAGAATGCTGCCGGTTGCCTGCTGCCTGCTTCAGTTAAGTTTTGGCCTGAATGCCTAGGATAATAAAAGTCTCGTTCACTTTTTTTTTTAGAAAAGGCCAACAACGCCAACACTCAGAAGCCAGGAGTGTGTTTGCCGACACAGTGAGACACCAGACTCCACGCTCCAAAAATATAAAATACATAGAGTCCAGCCAGACCTACAGCCTCAGATTTAAGGGCCTCTCTCCAATTGTGATTACAGAGCGTTTACCATTTTCATTATATGATTTTCCTGCTACCATTCGTATAGAAGAAGAAGAAGCCATAAAAGATGAAGCGAGCCATCCAACCAAGGTTACTTGGACTGGAAGAGAGAAATATCTTACCATTTAAAAACAGATGTTCAGTCAGTCTTCCTTTTAAAGATTTTAAAGGCTTTAAAGGTTTACAAGGATTTTTTTCCTTTGGACAAGACAAGTGGGTCTCCTCCCTACTAGGACTTCACGGTGCTAAGAGTTTACGGGCACCAGCTCAATTTCAAGCTGGACAAGTACATACTGCTCGTACATACTTTGTAAGTTAACAAATGTTGAATGACCAGCAGTAGAAAGCTCTTCGTTATTTTATGAATGTTTCAAGATTGAATGAATTCTCGGTTACACATGGAAAGAGGAGGATGCCTCAAGCAAAGACCTGCTGATAACCAACCGCATCGGAACTCTCCTGGTTTCTCATTTATGAAAGAAGAGGAAATGAGAGGTGCATCGATGGATATACAGACAATCAGTTCAGAAG
Source organism: Folsomia candida (assembly GCF_002217175.1). Taxonomy (NCBI): domain Eukaryota; kingdom Metazoa; phylum Arthropoda; class Collembola; order Entomobryomorpha; family Isotomidae; genus Folsomia; species Folsomia candida. Next base: position 4,692,085 of record NW_019091198.1, read on the forward strand.
GAAAAGTGGAATGAATGGATCATTGAAGCTAAAGGGACATTCACCGCTTGACATTTCTTGACGATTTTGGAAAACAAGGATCCATTTTGGTCAGTGACAAATGTGTAACCGGAAGTAGAGTAGAGTCAGTAAAGTTTGTGGACTTAAAATTCTTGAGTCATCCGACAGAAGGATAAATAAGTACTGCAAGATATAAAGTTTGCCAGTAGGTTGAATATTTTGCACTAAACAGCATAACTCACAATTTCTGTTTGATATTTTGACACTAAAACACATGTCCAAAAACGCTAAGCTCTGCGAAGGTGACACAAGATTATGAGCCTTAGTTGCAACACAAGTTACTGCATAAAAGCATGTTCATACTCTGAATTTAAGCCTGAGGATTTAAGTTACTTTCATTCTTTCAGGAAATGTGATGCATGTTAACTTCAGAAGAAACAATTTTTCAGAGAGCCCAACCCAACTGGAATGACCAGAATAATGGTTAAATCTGAGAGAGGGAATGAATTCCTGGCAGTAATAGCAGTAAAATTCCGTCAGTAAAATTGTTCAACTCTTCAGCTCCTTTTTAACATGTAGCATGATTGATTTCCTTACTGATTTGATAAGGCGTTATTTTCTCTGCATAACACAAAATTAAATGCTGAACTCCTTCCGATAATGTTTGTTTGGGTCACGACTGTGTAAACGAAGGCAAGTTTCACTCAAACAGTTTCATTTCATTATTGTTATTTTTTGTTAACAAGCGAGTTCAACTCGTTCCGTGCTTGGTGCCAATGGTAGAAAAGGTCAAAAAGTTCGGAATAATGAGTAATGCTTGATCTTAACTCTGACAGCTATTGCCTAGTTTGTAGATAAAAGTTCCTGATTTGTGAACTTGAGTGAAGCAATATAACGCTACGAGTAATATTACAACAACAAAGTCTCAATATGATTCATCTCTGATAAATACCTCGTAGAATTAACTGATCATTTTTTATCCCCACGAACGGCGTATGGTGTTGTGAATGAGACACGCTCAACTAGTGAAAACATGCTTATTGTGCGTACACGAGGCTTATTTACGCCTCATAATAAAAATCAAACTCCTTCTGCCAACCAAAGATTAACTTCAGCTAAAGAAGATTCGAGTGGGTTCCGTCATATCGCAGGACCAGAGATTGTTGTTACGAGTATAAACTAATTTAGGAGTGGTTTCCTTTGATGAGTAGGGGTAATAATAGGAGTAATAATATTGAGTTTATATAAAGGGTGCTCGTTGATAAAATGGATCAGCCTTTGCTTCAATTTTTTAAATAAATAGTTTAAAATCATCATCAGCTGCCAATGCTCAAGATGCTCCATTTTAAAGATGGTTGAGCTGTATCGTATCATTTATCTAGATAAACTTGCTGGCTGTGCCCGGCTGCTGCTGCTGCTGCTGGGCTCGTTAAGGTTGTATAAGTGTGCCGACCGTATGCGACGGATAAGAAAAAAAGACGATGCCACATCCGCAGTAGTTCTTGGTTCGAGATCTGTTCGCAGGTTTACAGTTTTATTTAGAATGAAATCGAATAGAATACGAAATAAGCTTCCTCCGTGCATCTCCATGTCGTCGTCTCTCCTCCACCAGAAGATTGTTCTGTCCGTTCACAATCACTTGTAATCAACTCCTTTGACCCTACTTAACTTAAACTAGTCCTAAATGTGGGCTGAATGAGACCAGCCAGCCAGCCGAGCAGGAAGAAGGAATAAATTCTTACATCTTGAGGGGAGAATGTATGCGTGTATGTACTTGAAATAGGCCGGATAGTTACGAGCATGTTACGTACTTTGGTACGTGCCCCAACTGCACGAGAATAAGGATGGACCCACAACTAATCCTAAGTCGAAAAACTTTGCTATTTATGCAGGTTGAAGAGATGCGGTGGTTGGTTTTCCAAATACATCAGCAGGGCCACGTGTCAGGGACAAAGAATGACTTACACGCCCTTCACCCAAATCAGAGAGAAAATGTTTTCCTTAACTTCCTCAAAAGAAAGTATAAACAAGTTCAGGAGCAAATTTTATTTCATTTTATTTTATGAGCCACCACAACCACAAAAGAATTGCGAGCAAAAGTACCACGATTTAGTGCTGAGGCTGTAGTGACATCATTCCTGACACTACAAAAGTCTTCTCCAGTGACCACAAACAAGACATGATTTACTCTGAGATGAGATGTGGTTAAGCAATTTATCTCGCATTGCGCCACATTACACCCAATTTTCCTTTTTAAAATTCCTCCCAACAGCACTGCTCAACTACATCTCATTACTTTTCCTTGGGCTCAAATTTCTTGGTGCTTACATACATGCCACCCTATTGCACTGACAAGGGGATGGACGGCTTGTTTGGAGTCAAAACCTGGAAAATGTGATGGTAGAGTGAATAGATGAGGAAACTCAATCCTGAACCTCGTTATCTTGTCTCGTACAACAAAATGCAGATAATGACTTGTACTCACTCGAAAACCGACACCGAACACAATTGCTGCCAGGATGAAATAGCTCCTCTGGCTGGCCGTCATTGTGCTCTCTCTCTCTTATATGTACTTACAAAGTACAGCGGCCCCAAACCAAATACTTCCACTGACCAAGCCCTTCCAATGACTTTAGATTCATTTAATTTCAACTGTCTCTTGTACAACGTAGTGTTAACACAAAAATGTGAAATCCTGTAAAGCAGCTCCAACCAAAAGTCTGAAAAGTTTTCTATTCGTGAAACATTCCTGTCGAGTAAAAAATTCAGGACCCACTATGCAAAACTTTCATCAAGCAGACACATTTGGTGAAAGCAGCTCTTGAAACTTGCTGAAAAGTTGTGTGTAAATAATAAGTATGAATGGTTTACCTAAACTGCCTCCTATTACTTACAGTATTGACTTTGGATGGAATATAGTGCTTGAAATATATTTATTCAATTTATGGAAATAAACTATGTATAACTTGCTCATTGCACAATTCTCCTCCGGTGTACATACATTTGGATAATTGAATTAGCTTTCTACCACCATCCCCGAAATTCAATCCACTTTTTCTTCCCTTCGTCTCTCCTCTGGTGCCCTACCCGGTGTGGTGCTTATCGTAATTCACGGTTCTGTTGAACAAGTAGGTACAAGTGTAGATCCCCCTCTCGTCTTCTACCCATCTCATATCAGCAGTAAATAATTAAACACTCCTCAGAGTTTCATCCGCCCCCTCCAGCTTGCATGTTTGTGAAATCTAGGGGAAAAAACTGTCGAAAAATAAAATACTCGAGCTACTACTAGAGCTTTCGAAGAATATTTACTTTCTGGAACTGAATGAAACCATCCAAAAAATCTTGTCAAACTCAAGTGTGCAGCCAGTTAGCAGGAGAGAAGAAAAGTATTTGAAAATTAAGCAAAACGCAAAAATTCAATGGCTTTCCACTCATAATCCTTTGTACAAAAGTGGGCTCCATTTGGCTTTTTATTCACTTGCAAATTGGAGATAGCGAGATTTTCTTACAAGGAGAATAGTGCAATAACTCAAGTGAGGCGAGCCCCGAAAATGTCTTAATTCAATGGAGTCCAAGTATTTATTATGCAGGCAGAAAAGTCTGTCTGACTGAATAAAACGAGCGACGAACCCACACACACGGGACGGAATGTGTCATCCCAAAAATGTCATTTTCAAACCTACAAAATGTCTTCTTCAGTCTGGTGACTTGTGAAATACGGCATATCACAATTTTCAAGAGTCCTTTTGTAGCGTGAACTTCATAATCAACGACAGCACGCAACAATTCAATTCACATGTAGCCGTTTTTATCTATGTATATTCATGTACCTTGCAAAATCAAAAATGGAGATGTCGTCTTATCTCCCTATACATACATTCATCGAGTGGAAATGGGTTTCAATTGATCAGAAATTGTGCAAATTATGTCAACCTCAAGAGTTTCAAGGTTTTATATCAAACCCTACCAAAATATGTATATGTGGCTCTGAAGTAGCTTTTAAAGCTCCAGCATAAAAGTGGTAAAAGTCTTAATAGAGACTTCAGACATGAAAGTAGTCTGTAAATTCACAAATATATGGGAGAAAAAAACTCAAATTTTAAAAGTAGGCCAGCTACTTGTCTGGAGGAGAATGGAGATAAGTTGACCATTTAGTTCTGAAAACGCTGTTTTCTTATCTGCTTCGTACATTCGACATTCACATTCAAATCTCAATCATCGCATTTCGGATGTGTGCGTAAGAAGAGTGTTATCTGTCAGTATTCAGTTTAGGTGTATGAATTTATTTTTCAAAGTAGTGTGCTTTTTGCTAGAAAATTTTGTCACCGTTGAGATTCATCATGAGCTAACTTGAAATAACAACTCCTCAATCTCCGTAGTCTTATTTTGATTAAACTTTATCTCACATGCTCATTTTACAAAGAATACAATCCCGTGACAATTTTCAACAAAGTACTGTTCACAAGGATTCATTGATTTCCATGTCGTATATTTATGTACGATAAGAACGACTTCAGAAATGAGCTGAATTTACGTATCCCGCACACGAGGCAGGCAAACTTTGGAGATTTGTGAATTAATCAGCATAACAAGAGTACAACAAGAACGTTCAGCCATAAGTCACGGAAAAAATGAGCGAGATTTGATCTTGAGGATCAATTCCTTTCATTAGTTATGTAAGAACTCATTTTCTACAAAGTCGTCTCTTTCTTATTAAAGAACAATGCTTTCAATGAAATTACATCTCCATCGTACAACCTCCTTTTTTGCCTTTCTACTTTTAGCACAATGGATCCCGTATGTAATGAAGCATCATTGTTTGGTACATTCGTTGAATTGTTACATAATGAACCAATGATAATGCAGATCAAATTCTTACAAATTCACATTCTAAAAAATTACCATCGTGCCATAATAGACTTTAAAACGTGGTGTATTTGATCGAATTGGTCCATAACGGATTTAGTATCATCGTAATGCTAGTAACGTACTCGAGGTCAGTCAACTCTTGAATAATTTAAATTATTCAAGAGTCAATCACACACAATAAAATATTCGATAGATGCATTTCAATGTCACTTGAAAAAATATTTTCGAAGCCAAATTTACTGGAATATTCAATTGAATTGCATTATCATATTCCTCCCATTGTTACAAAAACTTCATAAACAAAACTAAGCGAAGAAGGAGATTTAAAGAAAAATGCATTTAAAAAAATTGCGAATTTCATTGTCTCGTCTCAAAATTGTCCGCACTGGTTGGATCGACCGAGATGGAATATGTGGCTCCGGTGAAATAATACAGTTCCTTGCATTACGCCTGCTGTATCATAAGCAGGGGCGAGCGACACAAAAGTTTGTCGCGATTTTGGCCAGACTTTTGAATGTGGAGAAAGTGTTTTTAGAAACCAAATTCTCCAGATTTCCCCCTCCTCCTGGCTGAGAGACGAATTCAATTTTTCAGTTTTCCAGGAGAAAGTGTATAAGTGCTTAGTGGACTTCACCTCGTTCAATATTCGACACGGTTGCTGTTCGGAATGTGTGTTGCCTTTGCGTGTGTGCCGCCTCGTGGCCCGTGTGTATAAATCACACGTCCAAAATAAAAGGGAGGCCGTAGGGACAGGGAAAGTAGCAGATAACTGAGATATTACCTACATTCAGCATTCCATCGCTCACTTTCATGCCTTCCAAGCGAGGTGCTGGTGGTGGGTGTGGGTGGAGTGAAATACGCATAACTCTCTTCACCAGCACTTTTTCCCCTAGAAATTTATTTAACCTTCTTCCTCTGCAATATTAAAAATTGATCAGGAAGCAGATTGTTTTTATATTGGAATGATTTGGAAATGAATTTGCATGCGAGAGGAAAATCTTGCTGGATACTATGCCGGCAAAGTGACAGTTTTTTCTGGTCTCTATGCAAAATCGAATTCTCACACGGTGTCGAAATATCGTTATCTTGGTTCTACGTTGTCTCAAAATTCTCACAAGGCAGCACGAGGAGCATCGAAAACTTGTAGTATAAATATGTTCATAAATATGTACGTTAAGGAAATTATTACTGGAAAAAATCGATTAATTTTGGACTTGAATCTCGGACAAGGAGACGCACACCCTTGAATCAGTTCGAGGAAGTGGAAGCATTATGAAAAACGACGACATTCCCAAGCGACAAGAATGTCTCAGAACGGCTTCGGTTGAATGAAGCCGTAATATTTCCCTCTTCTCATTATTACCTCTTATTCGGTCATTTTTCTCATTTTGTCATTACGCCCACACAAGGGCTTAGTTTCCACTCTCTCGTCGGTGGCAAGGTTGTGGACGGCGAGAGGAGAAAGAGGAGGTGATGGGAGTCTGTTGTCGAGGAATTAAAATGGATTGAGATTTATTGAGAGCGTGGAAAGAGATGTCGGTGAAATTGAGCGATTCTCCCATCACGACGAGAGCATAGGACCAGGCAAAAGCAAATGTGTTGTATCAAATGCTCTCATTTCTTCTGTTTGGACATTTCTTCAATAAATCTCCATTTCTTCGCCCATTGTCTCAAGAGTCGACCACAAACCAAAGCCCGACGCTCCCTAGACATCAAATGTAATCAAACATTTCTGAAAAAGTGGGAAAAACTTTTACTTGCTGCCTTATCTAAAATTAGACGTTTTGTTCGATGAAAGGGAGTCCTCTCTCACTTGGATGGCATCATGAAAAATTAACGGAAACCACAATTTTCTAGATGTTCAAGAATATTCTCTTTCTGCATAAATCTATCATTTGTTCACATCGAGAAATGCAGTATTTCATTCTACTTTGTATACTTACTCCTTAGAACGAGAGCATTTCAGCCACTGAAGTTCTCTAACTGCACTGGCTTATGATATTTTTCTCCTTCAGACCCAGTAATCTCTACTCTAATCTCGAATGTTAACGTGCTACTATTATTGGAATTTGACATTTTCTCCCTAAAAATACTAGTTGAGTGAATTCAAAACAATGTCTCGTTCTTCTTGGCAATTTAGCAACCCCGATAGATGTTATGGTATGTGGGGATTGGAGGAATCACGCCAGTATAAAAATGTTGGGGTCATCACCATGTGATATATGTGAGTACTACATACTTTAGTGCCTATTTTAATGCTTCTCACAAAACGACCAAATGAGGAAGCAATTGAAAATACAAAAGTGACGGGCGTGTGTTGTGCTAATTAATTTTCATCGATCTAGTCTCCGGAAAAACAAAAAATGGCCACGTGTCACTCGTACAATGCATGTTGTTTTGTTTCCTAAACAAAAAGGTGTGTTCGGAGTACTAGAACACTGTCAAGGATTTCTTATATTGAAGTAAACAGTACAAAAGCAGAAATTGATCCTATCAATGGGCTCCACTTACTGCATACTTAAATAAATCTGTAAATACATTTGTGGTAACTGGAGGGTGTGCTTATTGTCCGAGGTAAACGACCTAAATTGTAGATAGTGGCGTCATTAAGGTACAAGAGTGTTGGCTACCTTGTAACCCACTACTCGACCTATTTCGCAATATTAAAAGTTATCTAAACAAGTTGAGCTAATCCTAAAGTTTGTAAATATTACGGCTTAAGCACATTCATACACAAGAATATTGAAATAATCATACTGACAAATCGGTATATTTAATGCAAGAAATATGTATAACTGAAAGTTAGCATGGCTGAAACTGCACATATTTTTTAAACTCCATCCAAGTTCCCCATCAAGGCCGGCACACACGGGTTGGGGAGACAAGCCAAAAATGGTAGGTATTGAAATTCCTTGCATGCACCTTATCTATCGTGCAAGGTTCTAAAAGATAGCGAAGATGCAAACACGCTGATGCAGTTATTCAGTCCAAAAAATTCAGTCACGTACCGTGGCGCAGAGTTGGAAGCAATAAATAAAACTTGAACAACTTTAGTAAGTAAAGAATGTTCAAACTGATGCAATTAGTGGATGCTTTGTGATCAACGGTAGGAAATCCATCGCACATTAATCTTTTGCCAGATCAGAGTAAAATTGTAAGAGTTGGTTGGTGGGCCAGTTGTCTGTCTGTGTGGAAGAGAGACGCAAAATGCGGAAAGATTGTTACACAATTTTTAAAAAATACAGTCTGCCTCACTAAATATTTGATCGACTAACCTCCCTCTGCTTCATAAACAAAAACTTGTGCAGCGGAAACTTTTTTGAATTAAATTTGTTTTTGCATAAATCTTTATTTACGCTGCGATACTTTAGTGCAATTAATTTTTCGAAACAAAAAAGAAAATAGTTTCTCTTATAGGTAAATACACACGTGTGCAACTTTAATATTAAACCAAATTCCAAATCCTGATCCCAACTAATCAAAATATCAAACTTTGTATAAAACAAATATGAAACTTAATAACATTAGCGTTAATAAGATCATCGTAGTAAAGTTTATAATGTAATATCACAGTTGTAACCACATCAAGCTTACCAAAGTTTCTACAGGATATAGGATTAAATTATTTCGTCGCCGTTTCAAATTCATCATCGTGCTATGTCAAAACAGATTTTATCTCCCGTAATCAGTTCTTAAAAAATTCTGCCCAAACATGGCTGAGAAAAAAGATTAATATTAAACTTCCTCAAGTACATGCCAAAATTTATAATATGAATTCAGATGGTCGTGCATATCTACTTTGTTATATTTCAGAACCTGAGACGTCGTCAAACATACCGTAAGGTCACTTAACTTGTCCGACTCGAGTGACTCACCCTTTTTCACACAGAGGTTAAAAAGATGATGGGTTTGACAAGACCATGAAAAGTTTAATACCATCGTTGCTACATTTCATGACAAAACAAACATCATTGTAACATGATCTAAATGTGCAAAGCGAAAGTAGTCCTGTTATTATTGGCTCTTGGAAATGTACATAAATGGATCAAGTTTCCATCACGTATAAAAAAGATTACAATTGCCACTTCATTTTATCCGAGAGGATTATCAAAATCCTGTTTGAGTTGCCATTTATGGATAAAATATCAGAAAGTTGAAGTGTAAACAACTTTTTGACTTAATCAAATTTGAATTTGCATGAAAGTCTTCTCCAATTTGCGAATCTGCACAAAGAGTAAGGAAAAAGTTACGACATTGCTATCTGCGCAGTTCTCTTATCGTGTACACAATTCAATCCTAACTAGTATCATTAAAATCACTTGAATAGTTTCTTCTGAAAACAAGGTTGCGCAAAAGCAAATTGAAAATTTCCAGAATTATTAACGCCCGTGTAAGCTCACTGTTGATGGTCTCCTACTAATAACTCATTTTTAAAACGACGACTTCCTAACAACAAAATGTTTCCCTTCTGGTGTCAAAAGTGCAAATACTTGAAATACGTACTGGCGTGGAAAAATGGGATGAATTACATGAGAATTTTTTGGCTGTGGAATGATCGCACATTTGTGAGCAACAGAGGACGTAACAGGAAATGCCTAATTATTATGCATTTAAGTCTGTTAGTCGTCGACGCGTTGGTTGTAAGTTGGGCGTAGAATACGAATGAGGTTAGAATGTAAATTGCTCTTGACTTTGGCAGCTGAGGCGAGGGCGTCATCCAATACGAAGCACAGATGATGCTGTGACAATTCAAAAACCTACAGCAAAGCTCCTGCAACCACACATTGCAATCACTCAGAAAACAAGTGGACTACAACTAGATGACGATCTTAATTCAATGCTAGACAGTTGCAAGTGGTAACGGCAATAAAGTGATGACTGTGACTTTGACATTTATTTATTAAAAACTCTGTGTGTCGTACTTGTGCATGTGATAAGTAGCGAGTTGCATAATAAAACAGGCAAAAAATATATGTTGCATGATTGCACGCGGAATTACGAACATATTTAGTTCCTGATGCAAGTTCAAACATATTTCAGTATTTAACTGCATTTTCTCTCTATGTATCTCTGCATCTCGGTCTTTATGGTCATACTTATACACACTCAAACATAACGATGAGACACGCGTTGGAACTGGAAACACAAGTTAAATTAATACTTGTTCCGAAATTCCAGACTTTTGTAGCTCATTGTTTTTCAGCATCCATCAGCAGACGCCAACGCCAGTTGTTTGCGTGTCCTTCTCCGATTTGCTCAAGAGATTGGCCCTGTTCACAAAATAGACAGCGAATCCCCAGAGAAAACAATAAGTGTAGACAACTGGGAGCGCAAGAAGAATCTGAGAATCATGAACCAAATTTAAACCAAAAAACTTGCTTGGAAACCCAATTACCAAGAGAGAAAGGGCTGGATCATTACAAGAACAATGGCAAAGTCTTGCTCTACACAATGTTTGCTTGTTCACATAACATGCTGGAAATAATCAGAACTATTTTCTTAAGTAATTTCAGGACTCTCAAGTATTTTGGCGTCAATCACCACATCAATTAGGTCCCATATCGTACATACATCGACTATTTTTTAGGACATTGCCCACATAAAAAAGTGTCACAATTTCAACAGACACAATGTAGACGGGATATTATTGTAGTTTAACATTTGTTGTCTTGCAAGTCTACAAGTTAATCCGTATACATGCGACATTACGTACTTTCACTATACGTATGTATTCGATAATGCGCAACAAATAACGGTAGCAAAGGCTGAGAAGATTACATAAGAATTTGAGCGGAAGTAACAAAATGAAATTTTGTCGAGGAACGTTTCCAAATTGAGACTGGGATTGAAAAACCTTTCCAGACTTTGCCGGAATGCTATGCGGGCCGCAGAGCACACAAGTTCACTCTCCAACTCCTGTCCATTATCATCTTATCTTAAGTAACGACTAAACGTGTAGCTTCGGAGGGAACACAACATTTAATCTCATTTTCTTGTTGAGAAAAGCGACGAAAGAAAAAAAACGCTGAACTCGGAGGAAGCAAGAGCCGCCAGGTCTCGTGCTTTCTCCTGAAACTGAGATAAGAAGTAGACCAATTTTACCAAAATATAAAATACGCACATCGTGTGTCACTTGTAGTCCGTTGTGTCTTGCGTGTGTTTATACGTATGTAGCTTCTACTTTATATCGACTTTAATTCTGGGATGAATGTAGGCTACATCTAACAACTCAAGGTTTATGTAGCCGTTATGTTTCGTCTTACATATTTTATAGCACGTGCATGGATGATGATGCTGCAGGAATTGATATACTTACAGTTTACTGCACGAGTGAGACCCTTAGATTGTACTTTAATTGTAATTTTCCATTTAAAAATTAATAAAATTTAAGCACAACTTAACGTGATTTCCATGCTTGTCAGAACTCATCTTTTGGAAACATCAATTGACAAGAGCCTTCAAGTTTGAGAATTTTCTTAGGACCTGAAAACACTTTATTTTTTTTTGTACACGGACGGATACAGTGTGACAAATAAAACCAGAAAGTTATTTCCACCACGATGTACATATACGTACATGTTTCATACGAGTGCTGGTCGTAGTCAGTTTCCTGCCTCGGGGGTTTGCTTGACTACCAAGACGACAACTTTCTCTCCTTTCTCTTGTTCAAAAGTAAGACAAAGACGGGGACGAATTTATCAGAGTCAAGTACAGCTTGAGTCTGCTGATGGAGTAGTTTTGGGTCACGCTGTATCCCTTGTCACCAGAAGCCTTCTCCAAATACACCTTATCGATCATTCCAGAAATCAAATCACCTCCCTGCGGCAGGAGCGAAGAAAGTCTCGGCGGAAATCACATCTACGTTGTTTACTGCCCATTATGATTATGTATTGACAGCATGCTCGCATTGACAGTTTAGGCAAAGTGGCATATTATGCATACCGCGTTTCGAGGTTAGAGTGACTCTCCAACGGCACAAGTGCTCAACAATGTTGAGGATCCTTTCAAGCACATTTAGTCCCATTGAAACGTAAGACTACTCGAAAGAATGGTGCACATTATACTAAAACACATTCAGGGTTATTTTATAATCTGATTATTGTGTGTCCACAGCGATAAATTGGACTGTCCATCCCACTTTGTATCATTTCTAATATCTGGACGTGAATCCTGTCAAACTGAGATTGCTCACAACTTTTGTTCAATCATATGCATGTCAGAACATATGCAAATGCGTCTCGACCTACAACAAGGATCTTAATAAAAAATGTATTCATTATAATAAAACCAAATGCAATGACAGCAAATTAATAGTAAAAAGTGGTTTCTTCCTGTGTTTTGATGGGCTAAAGACAATTGGAATATGGTAAGCCGTATGCCACCCACTGATAAGATAAGGAACCAATATTAGTACTACTTGGTTTTAAATCATGACATGCCAATACTAGCAGATTTCTACGCACGGTAAATTTAATAGATACACAGAATTGTCGTATTCTTCTGACTGACTCCTTACTGTCATCTGTGTCCCGTTATAAATATATGATGTCTCGTTATCATTAAAGAATACTTTTTTGTAGCATGTATCATGACGACTGCTGTGAACAGATTTCCAATGTGAGATCAAGAAGGGAAGAAGAAGAAGTAGCTTGTAGAATCCATCTCCCAATTAATCTGCTCCCACTCTGTACCTTGTTTTTCCTTCCAAGATGATAACACGACAAACATTTTGATTGAGAAATTGACAGATTGATATTGGAAATCAAGTCCGACTTGACACAAAACTCCTGACTGTGAATCGTGAGGTTAACAAGTTTGAGCTTCAAAATGAGTTCATAAGTAATTATCACATTTACCTCACAGTTTATTTGGTGAAGAACAAGAACTCCTCGAGTATGAACCATGGCTCATCCAAAGCTAAAGACGTAAATCACGTCAATGAAATCGTGAACATGTATTTAAGTGGGACAAATAACAAAAGAAATTTCATGAAAAGGTCCCAGTTCATTTCATTCAGTGTAATGGAAATAATGCTCAAGTCGTAGAGATGGTGTTTTTATCTAGTATAAGCTGCTCATAGATGCGAGTTGCCTAACGAACGTGGGTTTTGTGCAGAAGTTGATTTGATTTCATTGATATCACTGACGCGTAAATCCCGTTGAGAGAAAAGTATGATTGTCAAAGTGAATATGAATGCAATCCGTACATTAGAAAAACATGCCATTCATATTATAAGATCAACACGAGTCGCATTGTCTGATCAATGTGAAGAGTGAGTGGCCTTAATTATAAGACCTGGAGTTTTTTGTTCCTTGGACACATTTAGAGTTGTAAATTTCCTTGATGCTTTTAAATTACTGTACTATTTTCGTAGTAAGTACATAGTTCGTAGTCATAAAATGATCTATGAGAATGTTGAGATGAAAGCAAAAAAGTCACAATAGTTAACAATGTGTTGCTATTAATTAATTTTGTTCCGAGTAAAAAAAATCCGAGGTAGAGGTGCAAATCAAAATCATAGCAAGAAAGCGTTAATAAATTAGAGAACGCTTAATAAACAAGGTCCACCAGTTGCGTAAGTAATATTACTGAATTGCATCACACATCGAAATGCGTACTAGACGTTGAGGTTGTTTTGTTTCTATTAATTTTAATAAACTGTGTAAACGCAAACATTACGTCGAATCTGATGAATTAAAACGTTCTTGATCATCTTGACATCACAGGAGGATAGCAAGTGCATGAACAGCGTGGGTGGGTTTTTAGGCTTGGCTTGATTTCTTCTGCCCACAGTTTTGGCACTTGCACCTAAATTTTACAGCCTCTCTATTTCATTTATCTCATTTGACTGTACTACTCAAAAACATTTTCGTTCTTCCCGATCGTTCCGGCGTCAGCATTTCACTTTTTTATTGTTCTCCCTGTTAAGCATTGTGAACGGCAGCATTGTGTTTTTTTGGACACGGGACATTTTTTCGTGGTGGTTGGTACACACTCTCCATTTTAATTGCTGAGATTTTATATAGTGTAATTTGCTAAAGCCAAATTTTATTAGCGTATGGAACTCTATTTAAGTATCATCATTACTTTTTATGTCATACATCATTATTTCATAAAATCTGGTAAACATGGTTGGTCTAACATGAGGGCTAAAAATTGTCCTATTAAAATAAATTGCATGACTATGACTTCAACTGAAGATGCAAGCTTTGTGGTGAATCATGTAATTACTTTGAACGAATTCCTATGCAAAACACTCAGTTTTGGCAAAGTTGGGATTGATGAGTCAACAATTAGCTTGTAATAAGTAATTCCATTTTCTGTGTGAGTGTGGCATTCTGCACTTTTGGAGGTACTCGCGAACCTTTCTCTTCAAAATTTATGAAAACAATTCAATAACTTATTACAAAAGAGTCGAGTGTTTTATTATGAGATTATTGCGTTGATGATTTAATTGTAGTAGTTTCGAGGTCACAAAGCGCATGGTATTAAATTGGTGCAAGGCTAACTTGCCTAATTAGTGATATTGATTTAGAGAGCAGAAATCCAAAATCCTCTCCTTGCACGAGGCATGAAATGAAAACAAAAGTTGGGCAACACAAAAGACTACTTGGAAAATACGGGCAAATCGAAATACGAAAACAATTGCGAATCGTGTACATGTAAAATGATTTCTACATTGCAAATACGTGGAAGAAGAGAAGTGTTCCCTCTTATGTGTGCTGAATGGTCTTTTGATCCTTAGCATCACGGCCTCGGAAATTCAGAGAACCCGAATAATTTCTCAACCAGCAGAAAAGACTACAGCACACAATATAGTGTGTAATTTTCAATTGTTTTTATAGCACATAGAGCGAATTTGGAGGGTGGGAGAGGAATGATTCAGGGCTCGAAGATTACGTGAATTTTGCAATATCTGGTTAGAAAATTAGCCCTATGGGATTTGTAAATCTGGAACTTCTTCAACCGAAAGGAAAATGAAAGGTTCATTTACTTCCTGGTAAAAGCTGAATTAGACCCAGAACAACTTCCCTCTTGTTGTGTTTTAGAATTTCATCCTTCCATTTCTTACGATGATATGAAAATGATGCAACGCATACCCAAATCCCGCAGACGAAGCAGTCTTTTACTGCTGCATATCTCATTATGGTAATTCTGGTTTCCAAAAGGCGTATGTTTCCTGCCCACACGATACAATTTCGTAATTTTATTTCCAACATCCAGCGGAATCCCGTCTTTGTAAGAGCTTGTTATCCAAATCCTGCACATCAAAAAAAAACCTCCCGAATAGTCCAGCCAGCCAGTAGCCACTTATACAGTGCAGAATAAAACAAAGTATGCATAGTACTTATATACCTATAGTTGTCCTAATAGTAGTAGCAGTACTGCACGAGTAAATGGAAAGAATTGCAACAGCAAGTTGCCTGGTTCAGTGGAGGTGAAGGATAAAAGGTCGTTTCCCCGTTATTAAGAGGGGGATCAGCTCATTCTGGCAGAAAAGCGTATTGAAAAAGTTTTTTCTTCCGTACAAAATTCCACTCGCCTAGGTCTTCAACCAACCAGCATGTGAAAGACAAAGGAAAATGTAGATGGACCAATTCAGTAATTGTTCCAATTTGTGAAAATGGAATTGTAACCCGACAAGAGATGCCGAGATTTCAGCAATACGAATGAATTGAGCAGCCGTCAAGTCAACTCTTCACAATGCTTTCTCCGGTATGCAACTCTGATTTCATGCCATTGTAGATATATGTACTCCTCAGCTAAACTTATTATACATCGTGACCACAAAGCCGACGTGGTGCATACGATAAGTGGGTCTGAGTGCCTCTACCGCCACGGACGCAGTAAAATGGACAGCTAAAGTCAAAGGGCCTGTCAAGAGAGAGGGCATTATTATTGTCTCCCCTGACCACTTGGACTTGATTCGATTCGCGGAGCGAGAGACAGGAACTTATCCTTATTTTCTCTCTCTCTCGTTCTTTTGTTTATTTACAGGGCTACTGATTCTCACTCTGGTAAGCAAGTAGCAGTAGCATCCGAGTTCAGGGTTGAAGTTATGGATGAGCTGGGAGTTGAGGGGAGAGAAAGGGAGAGAAAGAGGCATCGGAGCGAGTGAGCAGGTCGTCAAAAGATTTTCGTCCTTTGATATCTCACAGCAGGACGGGACGTGATTCTGGGGAAAGATGTCGACTCAGCAAAAATGGTAATGATGGAGATGTAATCAAGATGAGGAGGAAGCGACCACGAATTTACCGAGAAAGATGATAGTTGTGTCGTGAAGGTGAACTAAATTGAGATTGTTGAGATACACAAAGTGTCACAGTGGGAATCATTGGCAATACCGATAAATAATGTATGTGTCTCCCTATATCTTCGCCCATGTTGCTCTGCTTTAAGTGATATTTCCCCTACGTGATGCCAACCAAGTGCACTTTTTATTCCATATAAAAACACAATTTCCTGTGCACCGTAATGTATTTAATCAGGATTCGAAGTTGGACGGTATAAAAGAAAGTAAATATTTAAGGAAACGCGAACCTTTGCACTTTTCACTCGAATACAATCCTTCTGAAAATAATTTCTGAAAATAGTTTCTTCTTCGTCTTTGCATGGTTTCGAATGAAACGTAATACACATATGACTCATGAAACTAATGTTATTCTTATCTCTTCTTTCGTCAAATCATACAAATTTCAAACTGGAGAATTTCATTCAGTTCGTCCATCATGTCATACTATCTATTTGCATGTCTTTTCTAGATTGACAATTTAATTTAAGTTATCTTTACCAGACTCGACTTTTAAAATATTCTACCAGTCTTAAAATAGATACAGTTTTAAAGCTATAAAATGACCAGCTAGTAACGAAATAAATATACATATGCACCTGCAGGATTGAAGAATATGAGTAATACAAATTTGATCAACTTACAAGGGGTCATCCAGCACCAGTGGATTAATTTTTCCATAATTGAGTGATGGTTGCTGTTCAGTATCCACTGTAGTGGTTCCATCTTCGTCATCATCAATGATATCCGTTTCCCGATCATAAAACACAAAACTGTTCCGATTCATGGGTTTTTTGGTGGACACCTGTAACTCCGTAATGGTGTCATCCACCTTGGTGGTGGATACCGTTTTCGATCCAAGAGACATTATGGGGATTCTTGATTATTTTGCGTTTTGTTATCACTTTCTTATAAAATCACTTCATGATAAGAACGACGGCCAAACCTCGAGCTTAGAAAAAAATGCATGTTTTAGAATACATGCTCTAAAATTTAATAGCAGCCTTCATTTTCCATGTCCAAAATCCTGTAATAAAAAACAAGGGTTATTTACTTTTTGACATTCAATTATCCACAAACTATGCAAATTAAACAGGATGAGAACGAAGTATTAAACTTTCACCCCATTAAGTGCAACCCGAGAGTGGGTAATTCGGGGCGGGCAATAGTAGAGATCGTCTCAATTAATGCAGTTCATCATCACCATCATCATTATCATTCACGCTCTTGTCACACTTACTCTATATTCACTTATTAATATTCAACCAGTGTTTGAAAAATCCTCAAAATTCGAAATGGAAAAACGAAGCCCCAAAAATGCAGTGATGATTGTTCAGGAACTGTGTGTTAAGGGCGGAAAGGTCCCCGAGTATAGCGAGATCGTTCTTCCCAACCAGGTCCCCCCAGTTTTCAGAACTACCTGCACAATGACTTTCGAAGGAAAGACTTATTCTGGTAAGACATATTTGTGTGTAAAGCAATTGGTATAGTGGTGATATGATGTAATTATTCACATTTCAAAATTAATTTGGATTGTTCAGCAGTGGCGGATGCTAATTCAAAGAAGGGGGCCAAAACTAAGGCTTGTGAGGACTTGGTGTACCACAAGCTGATCCAGGTTCTTGACATGAATGACCCTTCTACAAAACGTATCTTGGGCATTATTGACCGTGGCGAGGAAGCCGTGGTGGCCACAATTGCTGATCAAAAGACTGAATCGGCCGGGCCATCACCAAGTAAAGTCACCAAATTTAACGATGCTGAAGAAACCGTGGACTTGGTGGTAGACATGTTATCAGAATATGCTGAAAAGGGAAACCCCATTGGTGAGATATGCTATAATAGCTAACTTGAAACAAATTTAATGTAAGATAAAACACTTCATTTTATAACAACAGAAAAAATATTGTTGTTTCAGGGGATCTTGCGGCGTTTTGTGATCTTAATAAACTTCCTGAACCAGAATATCTGGTAAGCTGCTAATTAATTGAGTTTATTTGTTTTATTGCAAGTTCTTGAAATAACATGCTGTTCAAAATTTACAGGAGGGTCCATGCTGTGGTCCACCACATCGTCGTATTCTTAGCATGGAATGTACTATTGGAAAGCTGAAATTCCGAGGAATTCATCTCGACAAGAAGAAAGCGAAACGCATTGTTGCCGAAAAGATGACGTTGGAACTGAGAAAGAAGTTTGAAAGTGGACAAATTCTATGCCCTGAAATGGTACTGCTGATCACTAATTAGTATTCATGAATTTACAAGATTTACTAATTTATATTTATGAATTATAACTGACTTACATAATTTCGTTTTAATTATAATAGAAACCATCTGCAGAATCAGCGTCATCCGAGAAAGACCTCCCTCTAGATGAGGAGCTAATCAACTTGTCGTTGGAAGATATTAAAATAAATCGAAAGAAGACCTACAAGGACTTTATGAACTACAGTTCAATGGAAAATATGAAAGTCAATGAATTTGAAGAGTTAAGACAAATTGGAGGTCCATACTTTCAAAAATTGGTTGATTTTACAATCGAAATAAACGAAAAGTACCCAGTTGTAAGTTATAAATACATGGACATAAATATATCAATACATAAGTATATCAAATCAAGCATACAACATAGTTAATGACTTTGCAGGTGTGTAATGATTATTTCTTTTAAAAAATACTCAGGTGGGCCAACCAGAGCAACAATACAAAGAATGGTTGGAGTTGAAAACTTCTCATGATAATGGAATTGTCGGATTTTTTGAGGCTATAGAAAAGGAGCTTGGATTACTGGTGACAACACATGTTAAATCACTAGTGAATGAAGATGGGGAGACGGAAACTGGAAGTCTGGATGAAGATTCTGAAGATGAGACCTTTGAGCGTTTTGAATTCGACGACGATTTTAAAATGGAAAAATTCGATGATTACAATGACGAACCTGACGAGTTTGAAATGGCAAGTGACAAAGATAGTAAACGCCAAAAGGAAAGTAACGACGAGGAAACAATGAGTCCTATTGTACCGCGTTTTATGATTGTTTACAGAGTGGAAATTCCCCTCACCCGAGTTCGCGAGACAAGTGTAATCAAATTTAACGATGATATCGAACTCGGAAAGCTGAATGCAATGGTCGAAGTGTTAATGCACCTTGGCCTTATGACGATGGGTTAGTATGTATTAACAATTGCGAAATTCGTGAAAATGTTGAATAAATTTTTCCTGTAAGACTGATTATAATACATATATCTTCATTCAATACATGAATAGTATGGTCTAAATTATTTAATCCCGAAAAAGTAAAAGTAATCCAAGAGCGATAAGTACAACAACAGCCCTTAATTTGGTACAATAATACAATCCATCACTTGCACCCATTCTCTTAGCCGACACTGATGCCACAACGGTTCAGTATAATAATACTAGCATAGCTGACAATCAAAAATCATAGCGAAAAGAATAATTTGCAATATGAAAACATGAAATGAGAGTCAACAAATCAAAATGCAAATCGAGTAAGTCAACTCTGGAATCAAATTCATAATAAAAAGGGAAAAAATTCGTTGAAACCTTTTCTTTATGGAACCCCATGTAATGAATACGGAAATGGAATTATGAGATTCACGAGACACAGATTGCAAATTGCAAGAAATTCGCAAATTGTAACCTTATTTAATTCGGAATATACATAGGTACAACAGAAATGAGATCTGAATTAATAATTCTATTTCAACAGCTTCTTGATCATCTAAAGTGAGGTCGGGCTTATCTACACAGACAGTAAAAAAAAGTAAATCGATGATCATTATTCTTATATTTGTCGTGTTATACGTGACACGATCTTGAATCTGGCTCCTTCATTCAGCAACGTAGTATGTTATCCAATTTAAGTTAGTAAAATTATAGTTGGCGTTTAGTTAAGTCGTGTAAAACGTCAGCGATACAAGATCCGTCGTCCCATTACAGTTTCGATGTGAAGCTATTGGCTTCTCCATGAGTTATGCTTAAACTTGTATACACTTTTTGCATTTCGAGCAGAACTGAATAAAAGCTTACAGACACACAAGCAACTTTTAATGTGGTGCATAACCAAGAAGTTATCAATGACTCCTATGGCTTGGACTGATCATCCTTTCACATTTGTGCTATCATAATGAGATATAGGTTTTTTAACTGCAGGCAGCATGACAGCCAGTTATCCTGTCCGAACGACCTTTTCATTCAATTTATAAATACTCAATATAGGGCAAACTTAAAATTGATTGATACGTAAGCTGGACAGCCCCACAGAGTATAAATAAATGCTGCCGTTACTATTTTGACTCGCTCATCAGAATGCACGATTAGAAACCATTGGAGAGCGGATGTAGCACATAATTTCACATTTAACGAGTCCGATATCATACCAAATTGCGACGTATGTAAACCTTGTATAGATTAATTCATTTAACCAATTCAGCAACTATGTACATGATCGTACGATCCCTGTTACTCACAGTCCTTCAAAAACACTTGCCATCTGCTTATTATGAAACAACCAAAATGCTGTTACTCAATCTAATTTTGTCATCAAGTGTATGTAGCAAAACATTGTTCGAGTACAGATTATCGGATTTATGCAGAAAGGTAAATATGTTGCTAAGAAGAACAAATTTTCTTAACACTAGTCAATCCTCACTTAAAACAAATGCCTGGATTATAATAACGATATTGCCCAATAAACGCATGGTCACGTACAGCATAGCTAATTTCTAATTGTTTCTTAATTGCGTACTGATCCACACCTAGCAAACTTGCTCTGAAGCACACGTCGTTTCATACACATTAGCAGAACCATCATTGTCCTAAAATAAATAAGGATTAAACATCTGCAGATTTGGCAGAACTAGCGTTGTCTTAACAAATTTCCTTTCCCATTATGGACTGCCAATTACACACGAGGACCAACCCAAAAACAAAACCGGTAGCACAATATGCGCAACTAAGGAACATTAGTAATAGTAATTGTATAGTTCATGAGGGAGAATTTGTAGATAGAATTATTAAGACGGGTAGCATTTCTGCACACAAAATTCACTTTGCATCTCTCCACAAAATTTCCATACCAGATCAGATAACATTAACCACATAAAGCTATGTAGTGTAGCTAGTGCATGTTTATTTTTCTGACATGACAGCCAAACAAGGAAGAAAGAAAGAACGGGCACTAATACAACACCGAGCAAACAAACTCTGACCTGTGTTCTTCTACGTCTTTGCCCACTTAGCACATCGTTAATTTCAATCCATTCAATGCGGAAGGAAGATTTGAGTATGAGAAATAGAGCACACGAATTTGTGCAGCGTAATATTTTTAGGTGGTCAGGCCAGGCAGGGATTCATCCTTCCTTATGCATAGATAGCTTCGTAGGTAGCTACATGGATTTGAGTGTAAGCAATAAATAGATGCACCTAAATATATGGACCAAACCCAATGTGGACCACGTACAACAACTCCTATTGTTAGTAAAAAAGGGAAGATGCGTCCAATATTTTATATAAATATAGTCCAAAACACTCGCAATATATTATTATGTTTTGTCTGTGTAGCTGGTGTTGTTGTGCTACAATTATCACTCCACTTGCTTGAGCAAGCAGATAAGGCAGATGCACGGGAGACCATGTTAATAAGAAGCAGCATCACGATTTAAATGCACTTTTGCAATCTCACTAAAAGATTCTCTATTTATATAATGTATGCCATACCTCTGCCTGCCTGCCTGCCTGCATCCATCTATTATTGCACAAGAAGAGACGCCGAGACTTTTACTATTGAAAATGAAGGACAACTAGTTCACATTCCGTCGTTAGTCACACTACTCGTTCAAGTATTTTAGTTTTATACTTGTTGGCTAAATAGATAGCAAATAGCAATTCACGTGAGCAAGTTTTCCAACCAATCCTTAAATCAATGAAGCACAGCACAGTCTTTCCGTGTCCACGTTAAAGTCTGAACTAATTGACAATGCACCAAATTATGATACGAACCGAGGAGACTGACAGTGAATGACGACACACACATACAAATAAGGTGCATGTATCGTAAGTAAGTACAAAGGGAAACCAGGAGTAGTAATAACTTTGACTAGACCATTTAGACGAGCAAATTATTCAAAGGAGAGTAAAATAAAACCAACCTTCCTTCCATCCCAATGACAACTCTAGAGCACAAATTGCTTCAAATGTAAAGGTCACCTTTCTCACAAGCTATTCTCTTCAGTGTAATAAGGATTTGACTGTTACAATTTTTTAACGTGGTAAAATCTTTTAAAAAGCCGACTAGCTATTTTATTATCATGTAGCAAAAAATATTTGCAGTAGCGAAATGATGTATTTATAACATTGGCAAGCCAGCAGTGAGGCGAATGATGATTACTTTTTTTTGACTAATCTTAAATCGTTGGTTGTAAGTAGGCACTTGTTATCCAGGTTGAGAATCGCTAATGCACAACATTATCGTATAGATATACGTATTAGAAGAAGAATGACTAGGGGACATTAAAATAACGCGTGTTACACAGCCTATAGCGTGATGGTGACTCATCAAATGTCATGCATGCCGTTCAAATCCTTTGTTAGTCTTGTATTACACAAAAGTCAAAACAAGCCACCTGTTCTCACTCGTCGTATAATATTCGGGAACATTTATCTATTTGCCGTGCTGAAAAGGAAATTAGGAGCTAAATTTATAAAAACGATCGAGCCAGCGACCTTTTAGTATGAAAAATCCACCCATTTGCTGGGACAAACCTCTCCCTCATAATTAGTGACAAGAAACCTGCACGATTAAGGTGGATTAAGTAAACATATATACGGACCATATTTAAAAGTTTTTCGTGTTATATGTACAAGGGATTCACTGGTCGAATTAAAATGCGTCTTTGGTTTAACGTTTCTTCCTTCATTCATTTACTCATTTCGTAAGAGAGACAAACCCCAAGAAAAGTTGAAACCTCACCTGCAAAATGTGTATTCCGATGTTTGCATTTGTTTAAAAAGTTGTGGTGACGGGATTAGCTTTTTAGCCGCATAATTTTTAGAACGAGATGCACTTCCTTGCTTGTTCGTTACGCCGTCTGCATAATTTCGCAGAAAATCCCAACTTTTAACTTTACAGTTGCACGGGATGGGTTTATAATAATGATGATTGTCTAAGGTACAACGACACTCCTTCACTACTAACTATATACTTAGATTAGGTATTACAACCTGTCTTTTCCACCTTTAAAAGTTCTTCCTGCAAACAATTGGTTCACGCGATTTGAAACTATCACTCAAAAATTGAACCCGTAATAATAAGGGTAAAACAGTAGTGTCCATTTAAAAAGGTTTGCATGCAAACTCCATGCACTCCGGTTCGTGGCGACGTTTGGCGATGTATTTGCGATGGTGTGAGTGAGGAGAAGGCCAAATCAAGACTGAGTGTTCCGAGTTGAGAACTTCAAGTTGGTTCGAGCTAGTTGGTAGGATTTGTTGACTTGGACATGAATAGAGAAGAGATCGCACAAAGCAAAGAAGATCTGATTCGCTTTTACCAACCTCAGCTTTGCTTCTGCTCTTTGCGAATATAAAATGTAGCCAAGAAGACTCAAATTGCGTTTGTTCTCTCGTACGGTAGTCGATGTATGGGAACTTGCTTTAGCAGAAAATCTCATAATATTGTACATCTTTCTGCTCCTGATACTGCTCATTACAAAAGTATTCATTCATTTACTTTGACGTTCAATCAGTAATTATTACATTATGCTTACATTAAATTAGAATGCTGTTTTATGAAAAACGAAAGAAACATTTTATGAAAATGTGGTAATTCTTGTAACGGGTTTTCTTAGAATAGAATCTAAGAGTGAGGATTTTGAATAATAAGTATGTGGAGTGAATACGTATATTTGTGTAATAATAAATTCCGAGAATTTATTGGTTTCTATCCCTGATTAAGTCCAGGAATTAATTATTTCTGGTCTGTGCAACTCTCGAAACTCGCTTTGAATATATAAATTGACGAGATGAGATTCCCATTCCCGGAGGAAAAGAGTGATTACATAAAAGTTTGCAGTTGGTTGGTAGATTGGTCTGGAATTAAAGCGGCCGTTCGCCAAAGTGAACAACTACTTCCTCGCAAGGATGATAATAAACTCCTGAAATGGAAAAGTAATTACCGCTTTTAATCATATTATATAGATTTTATCCCAAGAAATCCTTCGCGAATTTACTTATTGTGTGTGGACGAAATACCAATGACATAAAATTGATAGTATTCACATTATGCAATAACGCAATGCAGGAGGAGGACCAAGAAAATACGATATTGATTTGAGCTACGGCTGCTGTCAAAACTCGAAAACAATTATTTTAGTCGTCTTCTATGTAACTTTGTTTTGAGCCGGAGGTTGTTACGTTCACTTGTTCAATTCAATCACATCAAGGAGTAAGCAAGCCTTGATTTGGTAACGTTGTACTTGGCCAACATAGCGTCAACTTGAATATCTAAGTTGTGGTGACTGAATTGGTTGGACACTGTTTTTTAATCCTGCGACGCCATGTGTTAATCGAGCACGAATGTGTTGGATTATGTGACCATTTTTGGCTTCCCTGCAATTAAATTGTTGAACGCATGGTATGGGTGCATGGTTGCGTTATGATATGAATGGTAATGTGGGACGACTTTCCATCTTATTGTTCTTAGCCGTTGATTCTGATCCTGATTATGACTGACTGACTGTGAAGACTAAGTTTTTTTTAATCATTAAAATACGGATTGGATTGGACATACCTGCAGTCGGATTGGATTTGGGATTCATTATCCTACTCATGTTAAGCTTAACAAGAGCAAGATAAGCGACCCTAAACCACCCCCACCTTTTATGAGGTAATACATGGAAATGAATAAATATGAATTTATGAATGTTTATTCATATCATGAATAACTTCCAACTTCCTTGCATCCGGAGGCACACACCATGCGCTCTCTCGTAAAAAAACATAGTTACTGATCCACACCGTGCTCTTCTTATTTTGAAGGGATTACATCCTCGTGCATGAGAAAAAGCTGCCATTTTTTATCCAGTACGAGTCCCACTCTCTGATGGAGAAGGCACACGATGGGTGCGGAAGGATGGATAAGTTGGATTTTTTAAAATTTGATAATTAAAGTTGAGTAAGGTAGATCAAATTAGGGTAAGTTAGTGATTCGGCAACTGCTGAGGATGAGGAACACGTCGACATGAGTGGCAATTCATCAGACGGGTAAGTGTTTCAATAATTATTTGTTCTTATCCAAAGGTGAATAGTTACAACTGCTTTTTAATCCAATCATTTCTCGTGGACTTGAAATCACGAAATTAATTTAGGCTTCATTTAGTTAGTATGATCACTGGCTACACGATTCTAAATTTCTTTTACTTATATACTTGCAGAAAATCCTGCACTAATCAATCATTTGAATTCACAGTTTACTGAAATTCTACCTGATGGTACTTATGTATGTCTGAAAATATTTAATAATTGATTGTATATCGTATTGTTTTTTGTCTCAATAGGTCGTCAAAGTTGCCTGATTTCATGGTTTTATCCTTGTCCCGCCGTTCGATTCTAGACATGTTCGGAAATTCTTACTCCCAGTAAGTACTTTTATTTATGGATCATTATAAATATATAAGATAAGATCGTTAAGATTTTCATTATTCATAGACCAGACCCATCATTTACTTCTTGCCTGTACCAATTGCAATGTGATCTTCTACCTCGTGGGGGATCAAAGATTTTCCTAAATTTTCAGCTATTGACGCATTAGCCAAGCCACCATCATCATGACCGGACCGCTCTCTTCAATTTACATATGCCTTAACGAAATGAAATTCGGTTAGATACCTCTAATAGTCAAGTATTAATTGAAAAGTCGTGTTAGATAACAACAATGTAAGTTAGTTAATCTGGACATTAAAAAACAGATATTTCGTGTCACTTTAGAATTTGAGCAAGATTTTAAACCAGTGGAACATTATATTGACCTAAAAAATAATGGTGTGAATTTATTAGGGAAACTTGTAAATGTCCGAGTTGTTTGTGTCACGTCTATCCTGTAGTAGTGAGGTTTGTCATCAAGCTCAGTCTGTGTCAAATAACGTGTAGTAGTCAAATAAATAAACTGACTAATTTATTGTAAAAATTAGGCTTCAGGTTTATAAGTTAGAGGATATCTATTTATCGTGGTATTGATAAATAAGTGTTTAAAATCCTTATATCCTAATTAATATCAAATATTTTCTTCATCTTTCAGACGTACTATTATTTTGTATTGATTTACTATTATAATTTATAAGAGATCTTACGAGCTAAGCTATACTAATTGTCAAGTAACGTGTAGTAGTCAAATAAACTCCTGACTACTTTATTGTAAAAATTAGGCTGACAGGTTTATGAGTCAGAGAATAGCTATTTATCGTCGTATTGATAAATAAGTGTATATCCTAATTAATATCAAATATTTTCTTCATCTTTCAGACGTACTATTATTTTGTATTGATTTACTATTATAATTTATAAGATATGTTACGAGCTAACTAATAGTAATTTTTTAATTTGAATTTTCATTACTTGTATTTAAAATGTTGCAAAATAATTAATTATAAGCATAACGCATAATGTATATGCATAATGTACTACTTTAAATTTTAATAATATACTAATTTTTAGTGTTAAAAATATTTAGGACATTATTATTTATTTGTCAAATTATTGCATTTGATAAATATTTGATGGCACATTAATAAACAAGATCAAAAGAACGTAAATATTTATATAGTTTTGATTCCAATTTCGACTAGTGAGATTTGGACGAACGTATTCTTGGCGAATGTGTGGCGAAATTATGTTATCAGCCTGATATTGTTTATAATCAATTCCACCAAAAAATGTGATTATTCTTAAAGAATCAGTAATGCATCAAATTAAATATGCTTTTCAAAAAGGTCATCATTTGTAAACACTCATGGGATCTTCTCGACTCTGGCAAATTATCCACGGTGGTAAAAAGCATGCTGCTAAGTACGTTGTGTGTCTGGAGTGGATAAGTCGTGCCATTTATGGTCCACTTTTAAAACAGTATAATCTGTATAAATAATCTTTTTTTGTGTCTCACCCTGTGAAAATATTAGCTGTGAGTGAAATAAGTCTTGTCAGCCATACATAGCAAATCAATCCTTGCAAAAGTGCAATACAATTTAATTTCAGTTCAACTAGATCATGTCTCATCTCGTCAGGATATTGTTAAAAGGCCAGATAAGACTGAACCTGGTTCAAATCAATATGCTATCCAGCTTACAAACAGGAACAATCATTTCTAGTTTCCCAACGCAAACCAATTTCACATGGTTTTCAAAAAGTTTGCCACATACATACATAGAATTGAAAAATAGACCGTGTCATAAATCACGTTTGCCAACTGCTCGGACACCATAAACCAACTGGACATCTCTCAGGCTCTCTCAAGGCTGAAATTGAGTCACGATTCCGTCTCAATATATCAATATAAGCACGTATGTATACAAGGTATTTTAGATTCTATATGTACATATGTACGTTACTACTACTTCAAACTCTGCAGATTCATAATAATATCCTAGAATTTCAAAATTACCTCACATGTCACAATTTTGAGTCTAATTTTGCATGACAGCTTTTATTCCACATACTCCCAGAAATCTGGATGCCGTCAAAATCAAATTTAATAAAATTGAAGGACGCATTTTTCACTGACAGTCTGCATTTTCAACTTGACTGAACTATATGGCTCGCTGTTTTTGCTCGTTATATATATTATGCAAAAACCTGTCCTTATCCATCTCACGTAAAAATCTACGAATGTTCATTTTAATATAATATAATGCTTGATTTTTTACAAAAATAAAACTCTAGAAACTAAACTAAAAGAACAATTATTTCAATAATGCGATTTAACCTTCACAAAAAAGCAAGAATGGAACTAGAATCAAATTTACATGTCATATTGACGACATTGAAAAAGTGGAGATCAAACATGAATTTAACGATGACTGATGTCATAAGAATTCTTGGAGTCACCACCTACACAAAATGCTTCATGTGCGTACTTCTAATGTAATTTATATGCTAAAATCCTAAATAAATTTGATTATGCTTCACAATATTGTGTCCAGTATCAATATTCCAATCATTGACAAGGTTGTTTGATGTACTTGTGTAATTTTATGGTTGGGCGGACAAAGAAAAGTTGCCCAAATTACTGACTGCATGAAATGAGTGGTAGTTTTGTGAACTTGCAAATTAAGTTATGTACGCAATATTGTCATCTCATAAAAGGACATGGAGATGGTATTATGAATAAAATAAAATATAAACAACTTGGTATACATCAAATGCACACATTTATGTAAGTTGCATATTACATATTTTTATTTTCAGTTGTTACATGTTTTAATTTGGCGAGTTTCACCATTTTATAAACGCGTACGTACACCTATGAATTCAACTTCCGCAACTCCAGTACCGTTGTTTTAATATCATATTTGTTTTTGATTAAGATGGGACGCGCAACTTCCTCCGTTACGCTTCCTAAATTGCTAGTCATCAGCATAACAATACGTAAAGCTCTCTGTTTCAACTTTTGGTTGGCTGGATTTAAGTCAACCATCAGGTTTTCGAAGCATTTCCCCATACGAACCATTGCCAGGGTTGACAACATATTGAGCACGCATTTCGTCGCACTTCCCGATTTGAGACGTGTGCTACCCGTGAGAATTTCTGGACCCAGATCCATCGCAATTACGAGGTCAGGTTTGATTTTCATGTCGAGTTTTACATTGAAAGTAAGAAATGTGGCGAATGCCCCCAACAGTTGAGCTTGGTACATGGCCCCCCACACGAACGGTGTCCTTCCACTTGCTGCAATGCCTTAAACGAAAAATCTGAGGTAATTACTTTTATCCATTAAGCCAATTTGCATGCTAAATTATATGCAAAAATGAATGCAATTTACCCACAACGACATCATTGTTGCTAACAAATCGCTCTCTGATAGCATCCATTCCATCGATAATTGAATCTTCAGCCCCCTCTTTGGCTTTGCTCACGGAAGAAAATCCTCCAGCAATTATCCCCTGAACCATTTCTGGCTGAGTGCGGAAAGTTGGTGCTACAAAATTTAATTAAACGAAAAAATTGTTAAGTTAGGGAAACAGGAAGTAGTCGCAAAATTATTTTTTATTTCGCAATGCCCCATTTTTCAGACGTTTCAAAAAGTATGTTAAATAATAAAAATAGAATACAGGGAAGTAATTACGTACGACATTCTGTCGCGTCTAAAATTCCGAGACGACCACTAGTTCCAGCACCCACGTAGAAAAGACGACCTCCTACTTTCAACGCCGAGCTAACTTTTTCTATAAGGATTTCAATCTGCGGTTTTTGTTTAGCAATTGCATCATAGATCTTAGACTCTTCAGAAATCATTAAATCAACAGCCTCTCCTATTGACATAGTGTCCAAATTCATCGAGTTTGGATTTCGGCATTCCGTTTGCGGAAGACCTAAATAGACTGGAAGAATTTTCTCGGCTAGTTGAACTTCGGTATGGGCACCAGATGCAGGCGCGTCTTGTTCTTCATCGTAACACGATTTTTGCATTTTTATCAGCATGCGAGCGAAATCTTCGTTATTGTCATCGTTGTTGTTGTTATTCAGACACTGTAATGCTCCATGTACGGTTTCGTGCAATGTAGTGAACGTTATATTCACAGAGTCACTGTCGATTCCGTTTTTAACCAATTTGGTAAACATGTCCGCAATGTCATCATTCTTTGTGAACAAACTTCCTGTTAGTCCGAGTTCCACGATTTTTGATTTTGAAAATTTCTTGATCAAAGCGATACAGTCTTCCGCCAACTCAGACATACCATGAGCAATGGCTCCTTGTGCAAGGGCGTTGCCTCCCCTCGATTGTTCAATAACGGTCTGAGCTAGCCCAGCTACTTCCACTTTGGTTGCATTTGTGCTCCAAGTGACAAGATCAGGAATTGAATCCAAGTTCAACCTCTTCATAATTGGCGATAAAAGACTCTCCGGTCGTGGATGAGTCAATTTTTCCTCCTCCAAGCTAACCGAATGTTCAGACTCACGCAAAGCCAACCTCAATGCTCTCAGAGCAATGGCGTAGCTTGAACCTCGGTCTCCTATAAAATTGCGCAAACATATTTATGAGCTCTGAAAATCACATTACATACGTTCTGAGCAACAATAAAATATCAATTGGTTACCGAGAAGGTGTCCAAAGCCTCCGATTTTGATTGTGGATTTCCCATCACTTCCAAAGCAGTTTGATCCTGTTCCTCCAATAACGATTACTTTAAGCCCCCCTTTGGGAGGAATGGATAAGCATGCCATTGCCGTCTCGACGTCACTCCCGACCCACCAGGATGTGGATTTTGGCCATATCTTTCTCACCATGTCTTCGACTACCTGTGAATAGAATTCCATTATAACGAATTGATGCCGGATGAAACCACCACCAACTCCCTAAAGACTTTTCCCACAGGATCCCTCTCCCTCTAAATACTTACCAGTTTATCCTTTACACTGATTATCCCTGGCATTCCGATCCCTACCCGGGTAACGGGAGCATGGATTCCCAACTTCATCCTTATATTACAACAAAATCCTTCCAACTCTACGGAACTCATTATTTTAAAATTTGCTGAACCCATTTTAAAGCGCTTAATGTCAAGAGGGGGGTCAGCCTCAGAATTTATATAAAGAACTGAAGAGCTCGTAGCTCCGCATTCTATGGCGAGTGACATTTCTTGTTTTATTTTTGGAGAAAACAAAGGAATGAAGTGGAAGAAAAACTGCTGAATGAGATTGCACGGACTGAATTAAATAAGGCGATGAATAAAGCTCAGCAGTTTTGCTAATAAGCTAATTATGAGCATGCTCAAAAGCAAATATATCAAGGTCGACCCGAATGAACTTATCTAGTTCATCGTGCCATGAATTG
Organism: Folsomia candida; assembly: GCF_002217175.1. NCBI lineage: Eukaryota > Metazoa > Arthropoda > Collembola > Entomobryomorpha > Isotomidae > Folsomia > Folsomia candida. The sequence continues at coordinate 4,723,307 of NW_019091198.1, forward strand.
ATTTGTATAGCTCATTGAGTTGGCCAATATGTAACTGATAATAATCAATCATCATTGAAGTTCTCATACCAATCCATCTTATATAAAACCACTAAACTATAAGATTTCACAACAATGATGTCATTCCAACTCCCACATAAGAACATGATTTGTATCAAAGTATCAAGTAGGCACTTGTATGTTTGTAAGTGCTAGGAAAGTTACGATAAGGTGATACACAAGTTATTATCGACGATATGCGAAATTCTCTCCAAGAAACGCAGCATTTTTGAGTAAATTTGCATAAATTGATTCAAATTTTACTGGTATGAATAAAAAATTTGTCCTCGAAACTGTTAAGCATTTTGGTTTTTGGTAACATTTATGCAGCAAATATCAGACCCACCCAAGAAGAAGAGTGGTTCATGAATTAAATGTTCCATGAAAGTTACACACAGTGTAAAAGCATCTGCCAAATCCATACCTGATCTTGTAGCCTGTCTGCAACTAGAAGAATAAAAAGATGAGAAGTTCAAAGTAAAACTGCGTTGTTGTGCAAAAGGTGTTAAATGGTTACGTTCAAGGCTATATGCACATCTCAAAAAAGGAATTGTTGGTTTTTGCAATAAGCCCAACCATACTTGTACTTATGTACTTGTAGCAAGTTATACAAATTGAGTCACTCAGGTCGTCATGCATTTAAATTCAAACCATTAAAATTGATGATAGACCTGCTTAATGTCTTCAAATGCTGTTGCAACATCATCATCATCCATTGCATGAGGGCTTAAGAGGCAGGTCAGTTCGTATTGGTAAGTTCATATGCAATTCATGAGAGAGAGAGATGCACGGGATACTGTAAAGTATCTATTTTCACTTTTTTCCAAACACTTTTGTCATCACCTCTATTTTCCTCTGCTCTGTGAATGTGAAACAGAACCCAAGTTGAGCAGCTTCCCAGCATAATGCTTGCTTATTTTCTTAAATGGTAAAAAAATATCTTGGCCAACGAATTTAATCGTTGTGCCCATCAGGCTCCTCCATAAATATTATTTCTGCTAAATATTATTTAACTAACACCAGATTTCCAGAGAGCTTATTTCTTGGTCTTGTTCCTCTGGTTGAAAGTAATATGCAAAACCAGACGCTTTCTTTTTTATGGTTAAATCTTACCCAAAAATGTAGGCAAAATTTAACAATTTTCGGTTAATAATACTTGCGCCGGCTCTCACCTTTTCTGAGAACGATGTATCTGTCTGTACTTGTGGAGAATTATTCGTAATTTTTGCACTTCCACTTCCTTCATTAGAAAATGTCCTTTTACAGCTCATAGCCCACATTATGAGTAACAAAACCAAGTCAAATATGGGATAATGATAATGACGATGATTGACAGAGTTAACCAACATCAACATCTTTTCTTTTTTGATGACAAACAGCCATTGAGAGGAGAATAATGAATGCTCTCTCATCTTAATATCAAAGATTGTACTTCAAACGACTCTCTGTTATCTGCTCTTGGGACAAACAATCCCTCTCATTTTCGTTTCTCTTTATCTCCTGTTTGAAGCAAACAACGTAAATGGAGTGGTGCTTGGCAGTTTTTCGTGAATGGCATAATTTTCATTAGTCTAGCTCGTATTGTAGATTCGCAGGCATGACTAAAACGTACAGCAGCAAAATACATTATGGGCACATTTAATATATAAAAGTACGTAATAGTACACAGACCAGCCCTGTTTTTTGAGTTGTCGCCAATTCTTGTGTGTTATTATATGAGTGCCATCATCATTTCGAGAGGGCTTATTATTTGGCTTGGCACACAACTCAGACTAACTAAGACTAACTACCCATCTAAATTAAAGACAAAGTATAAAGCATGTTACATAATTAACTAATGACTAACAATTGTAAGTTGCAGGCTACATGATCAACCACCATCATGCATGACGAACATTTACTTTTGAAAACTTTGTTTTATATAAAACTACACTTTTTTATTTTTCACATTTGCGACAAGTTACACTGACTAGAAATTGTACGATACTATCATTATCATTGTAATATTACATTATGCATAACTATTTATAAGAAATACTTGTACAGAGAATTTATCGCTACATATTACAGTTTCAATTTTGGCGTGGACAGACAACGTGCTATATCTCTTAAGACAATAAAAACAGATTTATAAAATGTAATCAACTTAAATTTGAGGGGGGGGGAAAGGGACGCCACAGAGCCCAGTTTATTGGCCACATTCCGTATTTGAAGGGACGCAAAACATATCGCTCCAAGAAATGCCGGATCCAATAGGTCGAATTTCCTAAAAAATGGTTGAAATAAAATATAGCTTTGATTTGGAGTTAATTTTCATTTTATTTGTTCAATAATAATAAGAAATGTGTACAATTTGTGCGTATTTTTACCTTTGTATACTACCATCATGAACGCCTCATATGAGCAGGTGATGTAAAGTAAATTCGCGAACGTTTGAAAATTCCCATAAAAGTTGTTATCTATAAAATTATAATTTTGCAATAATCAACCCATATAGTTCAATTTCTATGGACCTACCTCCAGCGCTGAAGATAAAGTAGGTGCCCATCATCGGGATAAGGCTCCCATCGGCACTGAAGAACTGCAAAGTGAAAATAAATAAAGTCTTGTACCCCAATACACTTATACTCAAACACAATAAAATTGAACTAACCGATCTGTACAGGGTGCACATGAGGGCTTGGGTGCAGCCGCCGGCGATTGCATAAGCAAAAGCTGTGTAACCAATATCAATCGCATCGTACCACTCGCCTAGCAGCCAGCGAACCCAATCGGCCGGTTTTCCTCCAACTTCAATACTGTCGTTGTGAAAAAAAATGTGCCGGTTAATTTTCAAAATTCGACCCTTCTGGATATATCCATTTTGAAAGCCGATATACAGTCCGGCTAAACAAAATATAGAAGAATTTCATAGTGCATGAAACTTAAAGTAATCGAAAATCAATCAAATGAAAAATAGCAGTTCAACAAACCAAATGCTCCAAAAAGAAAATCCACACAGTTGAGACTTAGATTAGCATAAATCTTGGGAAAATCCCGAGCTCCAAGACGCAACAATTTTGGGAGGCGAATTCTTGCCGCTTTAGCAAAACTGGCCGCAGCAGCGTTCTTGGTGGCTGTGGCATACACTACCCAAAAAAATGAATTGACATGATGAAAAATCCGACTGAAAATTTCCTCAACCTTACGATTCCAACAATGCATGAAATATAGTACAAATTAACTCACCTCCAGGAATTTTGGCCGGATCGTCGCCAAAGTTAGGGACGTATGGATATGGGAGATATCCTTGGAACGAATGTTGTCGACCAAATACTACTGAATCATGTGGGGGACAGTAGGTGACTGGAAAAAGTTGCAAATTCAGTCAAAAATTGAAAAATGTTTAAAATTAAATGACTGGAAACAGAATATACGTATGCTTACACATTTTGAGAAGAGTTATCTGGAAGATTGAAGAGTACGAGATAAAATACTAGAATTACGATAATTTTGATGAGTCGGAAACTTTTAGTCAAAAATTTTGAGAGCGGAGAGAGGAGAGGTGTTGACTGGACTTCGAATTTTTAGTTGTGATTTGATTTGCTCTCGTCTCCGTCTCTCCAACAATGCAGCTGAGAGAGGTCGTCATGGCGAGAAATTTTGTGAAAACTTAAAATGGGGACGCAAACCATGTTCAACCCATACTATTTTTTGATCACCTAAGTTTGAAAGACCACCGAATCGAAACATCATTTAGTGCGACACTTGCGCAAAAGTCGGAGAATTACGAGCGCAGCAAGTTCGCGAAAACGCTCAGTTTTCGAGCGCAATGTGTGCCTTGCAACCGCAGTCAGACGTTTCTCGAGTAGATTCCTCGTCAAAACGGACCGTTTTCGTGACCTTAGGAAGCCCATAACTCGCTGAATTTTGCGCATCTGCGCAAGTGTCGCACTAAATGAGGTTTCTATTCAGGTGGTCTTTCAAGCTTAGGTGGTAAAAAAATAATCCGGGTTGAACATGGTTTGCACCCCCAATTGTTAGAATTTTTCTCCCTGTCTGGTGGATTGAACTCGCATTTTTTCCAGACATTCTAGAAACTTCTTTTTTTCAAAACAAAATGATGATGATGGAACTTTGTCTAGACATGAGCATAATTAATTAATGGTTACTATAAATTAATGTCCACTAATAATGAAAATGATCAATTTTTGAAGTATCATCATAGTATTGACTCGCATATGCATTCAAATGTAAATTAATCCGGTACAAGATATGCTAATTCCTAGTATAATCATTCGTCACTTAAAGTGACTCACTATATTATATACATTTTTCCAGTAGTTGATGAAAATTAAGAGTAGAGTTTATTAACTATTAAATACTCCCCATGCTATTAGGATAACGATGAGAGCATTTCGTCTTCCTTCCTAGACTAAAACTAGAGACGGATAAATGTTATAAAATACAGGAATTTATTGTCAATGTCGTTACCAAATTAAGTTTTGCAAAGTAAATATCACGTTACAAACCGTGTGGGTTGTTTTACAATATAATTTTCCTTAAAGTTTGACAGTTCTCAGATAAAGAAATAATAAAGACAATATTCAGAATCAGTATTACTTAAAAAACTCAGTGACGAACTTTTGCAAGGATTTTGTGTACATTTTGTGCTATTGCATATCTCATACGTAATCTTGTACTCCCAAAAAGGACAAAAGGGGAGTGTGTTTACGACGACGGCGACGACAAATTGACAAGCAATGTCATCAACAGAACCTTGCTGTTCGTCCACTCTGAGAGAGACGAAGCAGACAAAGTCGTGTTATCAGAGTACCAGCCCAACCGACAATGACCTATCTTGTTCCATGACCTCTTCCGTCGACATTGGGGAAATGACGGGGATGACGAGTGCAGAAAAGATGGACAAACTCATGGCCTATGGGCGAAAACAGGATGAAAGAGCAGACAGAATAAAAAAAGCTCAAAGATTTTCTCGTAGCCATCAGCCTTCAACGATGCCCAAACCGGGTGGACGAGACGGGGATGGTGCTTATCAACCCCGACCCGATTCGCGTAACAACAACAACAAAGAAGACCTCTTGGCCGGCTGTAGTGTTCTCAGCAGTGATGATGTAAGCAAGGAATTTAGTGCTTTCCCACATTATTACTAAATACTTGCATGTTTGCAAAAATATTTGTACGAAAACATGACGCATGCTGAAATGGTCGGTGATCGTGCCCTTCTTTGGATCAATTTTATGTTACTGGTGAATTATCAACCCACTTTCCAGAGCCAAATTCACGCAAGAAATTTTCTGGAGGATCCTCCTCAGACTAGGAATATATGCATGCATAATTGTGTGCGTAGGGAGCCAGATATCGCTCCATATGAAAAAGTGACTTGCTAAAATAATTTGCATTTTTGCAAACTACAGGCGACCATAATTCGCGACTCCATAATTCCCGAGGATGGAGCCGAGTGTGCAAACATAAGTGGAATTCTCCAATATTGCAAACGACGGATACTCTACCCTTATTTCAAACTTTTGGGAGTGATGGGCCTCAAACCGTGGAATGCAGACTCTCATGACGACATGTGCGCCGTTTCACGCGTACTTTTATTTTTAAATTAAAGCTTTAATTAATAGACTTGGATTAGATATCGAGTTATTTATTTTTGTGATGGTCTTAGGTCCTTAACAAACTTTGGGTTGTCGTCGTCGTCCTGATGCTGATTGTTGGTTACACGCTCCAGTTTATTACATGCTTTCGGTACGTGGACATAAATATGACCTTTTGCTTGGTCTGTGTTGTCGAAATTACTTTTACCTCGTAACACTTTCAAGTGTAAAAGTCAGGGAGCAGAACTTTGTTTTCGAGACAACCTGTCACCCCGCATTCTTGGTTGGAATTGTTGTTGGCGTTCTGCACTTTATTTGTCAAAAAAGAGAAAGTCGAGAAGCTCATTTTTACATCGTGCTGCATATAAAGTAAATTACATAACGACAGGGAGTAATCGGCAGGGGTCGACAGGTTAGGTTGGCGCATCGAGTTAGCTGCAGCAAGAGCAGCATGCCTGGATTATAAAATTGCCAAAATTCCTACACGAAACTATTCCTGGTTCCCATATTTCGACAGAATTGGACCAATCGGAAATGTGCGAAAGGATGAGAGCATAAATATTTGTTTATATAGGAATGCTCCCCGAAGAGAAAAGTTAATAGATTATTTTCCATTCGGTGTACAAGTAAGCCAGCTCAAATCCCTACTCTCGTAATTCCATCAGCACAAATTTGCTATTTAATTTTAGTCAGGCTAATGCATGCAGCAAGCGTCATGCAAACTGAAAGAAAGCCCATTATTGTATCATATATTAGTGGATGATGAGCTGCCTGGGATTGAAAATGAGTGAGATATTACTTGTTACATATACCACCGACATTATTAACCTAAAACGCTGTACGTACATAGATATTCCCCTTTCCCGACCTTATAAAATGTATGCGAGAGCGAAGCTAGGATGCAATTTCGCAGGGAAAGCGCACTTATTTCTTTGGCATTTGACTATAGGGCCAGGAAATTGCTCGTTCTTGCGTGCCATATCATATCGTAAATGCTGCAAAGTGCTTTCCAAATGACACTCATTTTCTTTCAACATTCGAGACATAAATGTCAGCGAGTGAAGTGCAAAATATTTCGCGAATGTGGATAGAGGAGAAAACTATTTTGCAAATTAAGGTTTCCCAAATTATCGTAATTACAGCATATGATCAATATTATACAGAAATATGGATTAATACATAGATAAAAACACCATGTTTTCAGAATAATGAATATTAGATCTAATTTAGCACGTGGTGATGATGCTCATAGAAATCAATGAATATATGATTTCTTCAGAGATTTTATTTAAGGGTTATCGGCATACAGATCGTTACTTTCTCATTGATTATTAATCTAAAAATGTCGTTCTTCTCTTTACATATTCGCAGCCGCGATTACGGGTTTGACTACGAACCCGTTTTCCGTGGCCACCATCTTCGTGACCCTGAACATGTAGGATCTTTCAACAACAACGCATCAAACTTAATGGAGATCAGTGAGACCTCGATTTTTAATAATGAGGAGATTTTGGGGAATCATCATGAGACGCCCATAACACTGCCTTCTTCCTCAGTGACGACGCCAAAGCCTTTTGGGGTGGATCCCAATTTCACCGATATAGAAGAAATAGCTCTAAAGCGAGAGCTGTTATTTCACAGCATTTGTACCGGAAATTCATTTTATGTTCATTTGATACCCAGTATTCTTCACGTCACCGCATTCGGATACATGCTCTGCCTCTACTGGTTCAATTATGATGAACAGCTTCAAACGTTGATGGAGCGAGTAATACTTAATTATTATTTTACTAATTGTTAAGTACTTATTTAGTAATTGTTGTGTTTGCAAAACAATTACCTAATGATATTGCTTTTTTGTGGATTTGTTAACACAGGTTTTCATCCACGCCACTCAAGCTCACTGTGTTTCCTTTTCTCAGAAGCGAGTGGTAAAGACGCTAAAGTTTTTAGTATTTTTTGGTGCCGTCTGGCTGATCTGTTCCGTGAGCTGCGTCGTACTCCAAGTTCTCTTTAGTGAAATTCGAGTCAATTTTTGGCCCTCAATTAAGTAAGTGCAAGTTCTTGAATGTCGAAAGCTTCTATATCACTGCAGTTTTTAAATGTCAAAATCCTGCAATACCAATGGTATCACTAGGATCAAAATATAGTTTATTTTACTCTAAAGCATTAAATTTATGCCACTGGAAAGGTGTTAATGGAATTTGGTAGACTTTTAGCTCTGTAAAATGACTTTTATCCTGATTTGTTGCGGTAAAGAAATTTGTAGCTGGGAAAATAGTCGTAAAATAATATATTCTAGTCCAGGTTTCGGGAAAATTGTTTTTTTTCTCTGTGAACCCTATGACTCGTAATTCATTGATGCGTGCGTGGGCGTGGATATTAGAGTTGTGGTGGCTATGACCAAGTAAACATGCATGCACATAGTCCTAATCCGTGCAAATGTATACATCTGTGAGTCTATTTACATTTGTGGACATGCAAACTGGGTAAACTCAACGCTGATTGAAGTAGAAGCTTTCCCCTAAACAAAGATTCTACATGTTACTTTCTCTTTGTTTTGTGACAATAAATCCAAACAAAAACGATGAAAATTCAATCCTCGTGAGACAACAGACCATATGGGACTAAAGAAGTACACAGGATAATGCAAGGCTAAAGTATCATGCATCTATTTTATTGCCTGTTATATTAGCGACGCTAAACAGTTGGTAAGCACTTTCATTCATCAGGGCAAAACTGCAGAACGTGCAAAATGTTCCGAATATTTTGTTTGCTTTTTCTCAAGCTTCTTGCTTGCATTGCAAGGAATTGTCCCAAATTAATATTAGCAAAACAGAACCACCAGAAAAACAGCAGCAGCGTGAACTCCATGACTAATTTACACTTGGCAATAGCAAACATGAGCAGGAGTTGCGTATACATTATGACTTTGCTCCCGAAAATAGTGCTGCCCCATGTTTCAGGATTTTAGCAAAATTGGCGTAACATGAGAGAATGGAAACGTGTCTCCAACTTCTTCACTTGTTTGTCTCACACCCACCCACACCACATCTGGACTTTGGTAATAACAAAACACTTTTCTTCCTGCTCAGAAAGAGAAGAAGTTGACCCACATTCTGGTAGGTTCCATCGCAATATTGTTCGCAACAGGATCAAGTTTCCGTAATTATAGCAAGAACTTCCTTCATCTTGTGTTACGAGGAACGGAATCACAGGCCACGAAAGGGTTGTACGGTTATACGCATCGCTCTGGAATATATTTCGTCTTTGATAATTTGCTCTGTCGTGATAATTACACGGGATTGTGATAATGAAATTGGCTTTTACTTTATTCCACTGAAATCTAGCAATTCGTATTTTCCACTATTTTCACTATTTTTTATTTTAATCCAATATTTTAGGCTATTCTTTCTTTCATGAAATGCTGCCTATGCATTCATCCCACCAGTACAAACAATATTCCAAAACGCCATGTACACAGAAACATTTTGCATTTGACATTAACATGATCCCTCTTTTGTTTTTCTGTTACATTAGCACGATCCAGCTCATGGCTTGACCATTGACTTTCACCACGTGCGCCCAATTATATGCAGCAGCAAGCTACACACACCAAATGTTGGTTGCTGCTGTATATGGACGATTTTTCTTTGTGGCACCTATAATACAACATACCATTCTATGCAAAGGCATGCGACCTAACAATGCACTTTACTGTCTCTCTTCTCTTTTATTGTATTGTTGAATTTGGAATACAAATCCCAAAATACATAAATATGCATGTAAAAGTTCATCTCTTATAAAGCAGAGACGTGACGTTTAGAAATATCGTGCATACGACTGCCGCCGTTTCCTTGCAACTTTATTACTACATTTGTGCAAAAGTTTGTAGGAATAAGTGGTGCGGTGTAAGCTTTAAGTGCATTAATACGGATATCCCTGGGGTGACATCTTGAAAATTTCGGTGCCATGTGGTTTGAAATTTGACGACTGTTGATCTAGACATTAATGTATTTTGATGCGTAAAGTCATATCCTCCATCCAACTAAACGGCGTGTACAGAAATGTATACATAATGCCAAATTGTACTTCGATTCCAAATTGTATTGTCAAAGTTGCTTTTCCAACTTTGTTTGTATGCCTTCAGGAAGATCAAGAATGTTTCGTTGCGTACACGCATTGTGTTCATCCGTTGATTTGATTGTAATGGAATGAACTCGCCATTTTGACTGAAACCCATTTCCACCCCGATGCTGGAAGCAGATTAAAGTGACAAAAATTAATGGGGCCATGTAGCCTCGAGAGAAAGGCTGCTGGGTGACTGACGCATATTACGCACAACGAAAAGAAAGTTTGTACATGGATTGTATTTCTAGCTTAGTTTGTAGATTTGCTATGTAATGATAAATACAATTCACGTGTGTTATGTGTGCGTGAACACAATTGTTCTCTTTATACGCCATCCATCTTGTTTCATTACTCGTGTTTGGATTGCCAATGATTGATTTTCTCCTTGTTGACACCTATTGAAGGAAACAATGTGTTTATTATTGTGTTTCTCTGGTAGGAAACGTATGTTAGATTTCATACGTTTAGCGTGGGATGTTGATGCGTATAGAAATGAATGGAAATGTCGGGTATCAGTCACTCTCAATCTTTACAAAGAGGAATCAGGGTTTTTGCACTAGAGAAACATTCATAACATCCATGAATCAAAATACATTGTTCGTTTCGCGGAAGGCGACTACATTCACAAAATGATATTAACATTCAAAAAACCAGTTTACTCTGGAAAAATGCAGTGACTTTTTGAAGTGGTAGTTTGCCAATAAATTTACAAAATGCAACATTATAACAACTAAATCTTGTATTGAAATGACTTATGTATAGAGAGAAGCAGACCATAATCTTGGCTTCGGTAATGGGATTTTCTGCCGTTTGGCAAGATGCAGTCCAAATCACCGTGATCATTAGCTACTGCATTCACTGTCATCTCCTCTCAATCTTCTTGGACTTCATCCACAACCGTATCTCGCAACATTCAATCACACTCTTGGAATGTATCAAGGTTACTGCCGAGTAATTAGCACGTGTGACGATGCCAACCAGTTCTGCCATAAATTGTTATCTATTTTAGGAAATTGGAGAAATTGACAAGCTGCTGAGATACTTAAATAAGGAGCTGGCCTGTGGTTTGCTACCTCTCGTCATATTGGACACCATGTTCTCCATCGGAAGCGTCACTTTTTTACTGGGACGTAAGCCAGGGGCTAAACCGTATGCCATACTAACGGCTTGGTGTTCCTGTGCACAGTGGGTTCTCCTAGTCATTTTGCCACTTTGGCAGGTAACAGTTTTATGCACGCACTTGTTAAATCTTGCGAGAACAATTTGTACCCATATTAATATTTTGGTTACCATCTTTCTAGGGAGCCAAGCTGAGCAGTTCACTCAAGAAGGCTCGTGAATTGGGACATCTTGTTCGCATGCGACCTTTTGGCTACCAAAACTATGACCAGCAAGACCTCGACTCGTTTCTCCTGTTTGTGTCCACGTTGAAAATGGATGTCCGCGTAATGAAACTTCCACTGACTTCGACAAACATCTCCCTTCTCTTTTTCCTCGTCGCCATTGCAATTTTCATGTGGGGATATTTCCAGTAATTTTGTTAAGACACTTGGATATTATACACGTGAAATTGGTGTTGGACATATGTAATTACTGGGTGTGAATCTTCCCTTGATATTTATGTTATGAAAGTGAAAACCATAGACTGACGGAATGAATGATCTTCATCGAACGATTTTTTTGTAATAATTGCAATAAAAAATACTACGCAAATGACGAATTATGCAATTGATTTTCCACATAAACACACATTTTATATATAGCAACACATTTCCGTCAGATCGTTTATTTGTTATTGCTGCTTTAATAAGCTTTGACATTCGAGTTTATACGATACCTGACAACCAAAATCGCTCCATTATCAGTTTTCCATCAATAGTAATACATTATCGCTATGTTTACATGACATTTATATATATTATAAGTTATCAATTTATACCCTTTTCTAATTTTTATGCATGCCATACATATCCTAGAGCTACATATACCTCTTCAAAGCAGGATTTCTTCTCATTCTTGAAAATGCTTCGCCTCTCTCTTCGTTCTCTTCTTCATCTCGGACCATCTAAATGTTATCAATGTTAATCGATATTTTTTGCATATACATTTATTTAGCAGCTCTAAAGAGCTACAAATCATAACTAACGCCCTCAAATAAGTATTGGGCTACACGACAATACCAAATATTATATTATGTATATTTATGCAGTATTTACGCCACTTTAGTCACGTTTAATTTCAATTTGTGTAAATACAGACGTAAAAACATTTTCATTTGACATATCTTTTTCCTAAATTTACATATTTATATCCACGCAAAAGTTTTTAAAATTATAGTTTTCTCGTCGTCGCCAATATTTCTTATGCATTTTTTTAATATTATATCTGTATGTACATACATGTGTACCTAGGGGATTGACCAAAACTGAAATCTGCAGTAGTAAACGTGTCGATATATAGATTAGTTTGTTTCGTGATTGTTTTACGCCCGGCTTGTATCGCCCGAGCGGGTGGTGTGGGTTTAATTACTTATTTACAAATCTGTCCATGTAAAAGTGCATTTAAAAATGATAATTCAATCCTTGTACGTATGGATCTACTTCAGAGTAGAATCTATGTCGTGGTGGGTGCCATTACAGAGACACCGACAATAGAGATAGATTCACATTTATGCAATTTTTCCAGCTACTTACTTAAAGTTAGGGTGGGGTTGGGTTGGGTGGGTGACGACGAGGCGAGGACCAAGGGGTGCCTCACATTTTACTCTGGACATTCATCGTTCAGTCTTCATTGAGATTGCAGATTTGCACGTAAAATCAGACACCAGGAAACAGTGTGGATTTCGAAATAATAAGACAAGCAAAACAAATGATACACATTGAATACCTTGATTTAATAAGCAACAGAACACATTTGTATAAGAATTGATAAAAAACGATATAAATAAAGTGTTGTAGGTCGAAGCAACGGGTTTAGTTTGCACATAATATGGAGATACATTACTATGATAAATATATAGGATTATGTACAAGTTGCAATATAACATGGACGCTGTTATATTTCTTTCCGCTGGCATGTTAAACAGTAACAGAATGCAATGATTAAATAACAGATAAACGTTAACAACTATTGGAATATTTTGTAAGCGACATGACAGACTTTTTTCTTCTTATATAATACTAAGCAATTTGTCATCATTGTGTCATGCAATTACACACTTATTAATAAATCAAATCACTTGACATAATATATATGTTAATAATAACGTAGTTTTCTTTCTGCTTAATTTAGTTGACTCCAGAAAACAATTACGCGTTTAGATGCTACGCAAGCATGAATAATTATACACTGATTTAGGGCTTTATCGAGCATTTAAGACTTAGACGAAGTTGGTAAGAAAATGTACTTAACTTAAATTTAGATTAAGTTCGTTCTAAATTTACATTAATTCTCGGCAGGGTAAAAAATATTTTATCGAGTTGTTCTTACTCGGCCAGATAATTTTATTTTTTAAGAAACAGCAAAAAAATTGATGTTCACAGAATTATTCCGTTGTCTTCTTCAGTTAGACAATACAACATCAGCTTTAAATAGTGAATATTGAGAAATATTTAACTGAAAGTTGTTACCGTTTTGTTCACATACACGCACAGTATGTAAATTCGAAACTACTATACAAACCCAGATACACATCTACTCGTACCTGGGTACATACATAGGTAATAATTTTGTGTTTGAGAATATATAAATCTCATGTTTCATCATTTGATACAATTAAAAATAAATATTTTTACGCCATGCTGACATGCATTGCTGACAGTTCCGTTTGTATAAAGTGCATATGTAGTAACTACACACAACGGGTGATTGTGCATTTGCAAGCAAGTACATACAAGTTACTGATTTTATGTGATAGAAAAGTGTCACAATGGTAGGAACCTAATAGAGTCGTCAGATTGCAATAAGTAACTCGAATTTTGGATCGACAACCGGGGATTACACATCGCAGTGAAGTGAGCTTCTTCAATATCGCCTATAAATATCAATCAATGAATCCAATTTTGCTGACTTGAACGGAATAGCACTAAGAAGGAGACGAGTGACTTGACGTTTTTAAGCAGGGGGTGGCCTATAGGACACGGGAGACCACGCACAAACCACAGTCTAAGTTATATATCACAGGGAAGAGCAACTTGCTTTGTTGTCCATATGGCCATATAATATAAAACACATAAAGCTGCACAAATGAGGAATTTGCACTACTACATGGGTTACACCATGGGATCACCGGAGTGGTCGACGGTTTCCATCCCATCAGGTGGAACTCTGACTGTTCCGTTCCCGTTATGAATTATTCTTCCGTTCATGTGACCGTTTGGGGGGAGAATGTTTGGCGTTGTTGTAATAAATGGGTCTGTGCCTGAGGGTGGAAGTAATGGCGAAGGACTAGTTGGAGTGTGAGGAATTCCGTTGCTCGTACAGGTGAGTGCTTCCATACAACGGTAAAGGAAAAGATAATCGTCCTAAAAAATTAGATAGATAAAAGGTTAATTATTTGTAATACACAGGATAAATGCAAAATAGGTTGGATATTAGGGAGCAGAAATTGTGTCTTACCAGATTTTTCCAGACTCCAGGTCTTTGTTCGTGATAGAGCTTTGCATACATGTAGACGTCAATATGACTTTCCAAATTCATTTGTTTCACTAGTGTTGTCAAAGTGCAAAATGTAGCTGCTTCCGTTCCACCAAATCTATAAATAACATAAAAATAAATGTTTGGTACGAAACTAGCACGTCAAATGAAATATTTTTTCACAAAGTACAGTTAAATTGTCGATACACATAAGTAGCCATGTAGTTACCTGTCAAGCACAGCGATTGGACCAGATGAAGACTCCCGGAGTGACTCTTGTGTGAAAGTGACAAGCTCAAAGACAGCGGACGAAGGAGAGATCATGGTATGCGGCCAATGGGAGCACTGGACCATTTTAATGCTCAGTTCGTAATCATCCTGCAATGATTGAATAGAAAAGTCCCGAATGATAAAACATCCTTGGTCGGATTCTTGGACAAGTTTGACTCGGAACGTGTCAAAGTCCATATCTTCTCCTTGTGGAGGCCAGAATGTGCCGTATTCCTGGTTGTCAATTACCTGTTGGACATGGACATATTAAATGCATAAATGTTAGAAATAAACTAAACCGTTATAAAAAATGAAAAATCCCGTCGTGCAGCCAACAGGACGAAACTCTTAAAACATAGCAACTTGTGCTATAACTTACAGAGAGGACGACTACCATTTGAACATTGTGATCCCACAGCATTTGCCAGAATTCTGGAGTTGTAGCTTCCAGTGGATGCTGAGTGATAATGAACTCTTGCAAACGGTGGTATCCTATAAATAAACAATTATCAATGAGTACGCACGTCTACAGTAATACATAATAATACAATCAAACTCACCGGGAAAGAAGGAGGCGTTAATGTAGTCACTGCCTTCTACACCCGGTTTGGGGGTAAGGGCAACCCTGTATGTATCAGTGCAAACACAGTCCAAGTTCCGGTTCTTTGTAAGATTAGACGCTTTGAGAGCAGATGCCAAATTAAAATCTTTGGGAGTAAACTGAGTGACGAGCTGTAACAAGATTGACGAATCAATATAAGATTAATATATAATATGATAGACCGGATGATTTTTTATTCGGCTGGAAATCGCTACCCTTACCTTGTATTGCCTCTCAAGTAGACTAGAAACTTCAGATTTTTCATCCGCGTAGCTGCTAGAAAGAAGACTGTGTAGGTACCGCGACAAGTAAGTTTTGTTCACGTTTGTTTCTCCGCTGAAACATAAAAAGTGAAATTAGTAAAAGCTCATATGTTTCACAAATTCAAATTGGTTTCAATTAAGAAGTTCGGTACCTTTCAATGCCTTCCAATAGAGCGTCATGAATGAAAATGTATTGTTCCTCAGTCTAAGAAAGATGTAAAAAACACAATTTGTTACAATGTACAACAGTTTCATCTAATTATACAAGTTTGGGACATGGACTTACTTGGACCAGGAAATTTCTCTGAGTCCGAATGTGGTTGAGAAATCCAAAGATGTTTAAGTCTCCCCTAGATTGAACTTGCCTCAGCATCGCATCTAAAACTGTTGGGAAGATTAAATGAATGTAGCGGTTGAATTGCAACTTTTCTGGTTTGAAGGTGATTGCATATACATTAGTACATATCTCATACATATGTATTCTACTTAAATGTTGGGATGTCAATTTTGGAGACCCCATGACATTTAACGATTATTTTGGTAAACCCTCTTGTGAACTTTCGTTTAAATTTCTTGTTCATTGGTCTCTATAAATCGTCCACTTTTCTCTTTTTGAATGACTTACTCATGTACAATATAGCTCAACCACCTTCAAACCAGTACATACGTTCAGTATCTAAATATGTCTTACCTATGTATGTTCCAGTTCTACCGACTCCAGCACTAAAAAATCAATATGACATTGATATGATACTATTTTTCTTCATAAATCTAAGAGTCAAATTCGAACCTGCAGTGAACGATGATCGGACCACCATCCACTGGATTGGCTGCTGCTGACTTTTTAACGAAGCTCAGAACGGGAAGAGGATGGGATGGAGTGCCATGATCGGGCCAATTTGTGTAATGGTAAACTTGACAGGATCGGAATTTACAGAGTTTGTTCTTGTTTCCGCCGAGCTGCACAAGACAAGTCCATGATTATTTTGAATTCGTAAAGAAATATTGTTATGGAACGGATTATATGGGAAATATAATCATCCGTCCGAATATGGTTTGATTCTTTCAAATTTCAAATCCGAAACAGCGACTAACCTTTAAGTGCTTCAATTGGAATGTCCTCACAATATACGTGGCCATTACTTCCTCCTTCACAAGTCGTACTTGAATTACTCCATAAGTTTCGATTCCTTCCTTTGGCCAATACATGTCGCACTTTTTCTATACACGTATGACAACAAATAGAGGTTTAGACAAATTGTAGAAAACTATGTTATAGCATTAACAATGTCGTGGTGGCTTACTCTTCCTCTCTCCACCAAATTTGTAATCATAACAATAATGTGGACATTGTGTTCCCACACCATTCTCCAGAAGCAATCAAAGGTGGAAGGAAGGGGTCCTGTGAACAAGTAAGTTGGGTTATTGTTACAACCGGATATTAGTAGAGACGCATCAATTTAAATACATACCTTGAGTTCCAATGTAGGCTTGGGCATTCCGGAATCCGTCAATGTAGTTAGCATTGATGTAATCAATGCATTTCTTCTGACCAGGCATTGGCTGCAGTCGTACCCGAGTGTGATCATCTATAAAGTGTATAACATAATAGACATATTATTGAAACGAACCATTACATATGTAAGTTTTTATTGACGATGATTGACTAAATGATTCTTACATGCAACGATATTCAAGTAGCGATTCTTTTGCTTGTTATCTGGGTGTTGAGAATGTTCTGATGAAAAATCATCCTGCACAGAACAAGATTGAATCAGCTCATATTCTTTCGAGAATCCTATATCGCCGTCCACATGTAGTTCGGACACGTGTTTGGAAAAGAGGTGCGCTGGAATTGCTCGTTTAAGTTCATCATTAGTATCTCCGTCCCATCCAGTACCTCCGACAAGTGGTGGGATCCTTGGAGGATCATCAAGGTAGTAGTATGCACCTTGGAAGCATCGCCTACACAAGATACAACAAATCCATATACACTTCTCCATTAGCAGCTCATCGACAATTTCATTGCAAACAAATGACAAGACAGTAAAACAGAAGCTGTGCAGTTCACAGTGGGTAAAATAAAGTATTACTCACCTCCAAATTACAAGTGCAATTAGCATCAAGATTAGCACGAATGACGCACAGATAGCGATTGCTATAACTTGTGGAGTAAACTCCGTGACGGAACGAAGCGGAGTCACAGTTCGAGTCTTCTCACAATTTTGTTGAAGTAAAATCCGCTTGGAGTCAGAGTACTGTCCTTTGAAAACTTTATCGGTTTCCAGTACGCTGCGAGTTCCACCTCTAACTCGAATTTCGTACATTACATTCGTTGTGAGATTCTGAAGAGTTATCTGCACATAAAATAAATAAAAATGTATAACACATCAATATTATAACTTTTGTAACAAAATAACATACCGAATGATCAGGTTGATCTGCATGGGCATTGACAGTAAGTTCTTCAAAATCTCGCCATTGGTCACTTCGATAGTCCACATAGTAAAAGTCGATCGTGTTGTAGAATTTTGTGGGACGATTCCATGCAATGTACAAAGCATCCTCTGAAAGACATGAGACATTTACAATACGAGGAGGAAATGGTCCACGCACGTCCGTCTTGACGACAATTGTTGCAGATGATTCGCCTTCGTTTTTCCATGTAAATGCTTTCAGCCAAATTGTGTACTCGGTGTATGCCGCTGTAATTAAAGAGAACAAAATCAATCATGAACTTGATTTACAATTTACATATGTCAATTTATTGGAAATCGTGAAATTATGAAAGAAAATATGAACATACCCAAGTTCATCAATGCAAATTTCATATGTTCAGTCGGACTTTTCACCGTGACCACGTCCGTAAAGTTGTTCTGCATATAGAAAATTCGGTATCCTTCCAATTTCCCGTTGGGTTTCAAGGGTTCAGACCATGACAATTCCATCATTGAATCCGTAACCCATGCCACACTCAAATTCGAGGGTTTATCTGGAACTGAATAAGAATATAAATCATTAGCATATATTGTGAAAATATATTTCTTGACTAAAATCATCAGACATAATCCTGCATCAGAGTTCCACTTGCTTAAATTCATCTATTCACGAGTGCACACTTTTTGCTCACAAAGCGAGGAAGATGATATTTACACATTAATGTCACCGGATATTTTTTGCCCTGGAACATTGATCACAATAAAAATCGCATTCCATTACACGAGTAATTCTCCAGAAGAATGTAACAAATTGTGCCAATAAAATAAACTGATTTATCAAAAACGCCGATGGTGTAATTTTTATAGTTGCATTTATTTTTAAAAGCATGGTGTCATTATTTTGCTTTATCGGACGCCGAAATGGGCAGGCGTACAAAAGTGAAGTAGTAGCGACTTGTCTATCTTTCTTTTGAGAAACAAGTGGTGGAAAGGGAGAGAGGGCAATAAGGAGCCACTCTGGTTCAAGATTTAATGGTTCTCAAAATAAAAAAAAGAAAGACGGAAATTTGGTTTTTAAGTAGTAAGCAAGAAAACAACCAGCCCTTCATTTCGGTGGGATCGAGTTTAATCAAGCATTTCAACACGATGCACTATTGAACTATTTACAAGTTCATAAAGTGCATTAAATAAACAAATCTTGTCAGTAGTTAACTTTTCGACGTCTCTGTTTGTCCATTAAGCAAACCATGTATACACATGCCGACTCGAAACTGACGGACTGTATGTATGGCTGCACTGCAATAAAACATTTTTTGTCCCCCTAACTTCAATTTGTTATAGGTCCAATCATGAATGAATTTCAGACTTAAAAAACATATGCATTTCTTGTTACTATTTCTCTGCTCTGTTACAACGCCATAAATAACTCCAATACTTTTGGATTCAATTTAGGATTAGTCGGATAGGCCACCGGAATTACTTCGGATACCAGAATGCTGAGGATATTTAGATACATACGGCAGATTTTTGAAATATTATTGACAAAGCATGTTCATTCACTCCCAGAGCTAAACTTAATATCACAAATGCACTCCTCGACTGACTGAGCTGATGTTTGCAGCATAACATCAAATTCAACATATTACTTTAGTTTTCGTCCCTTTTTTGGTGAGCCAGCCAGGAGGAGGATGAAATGAGCGTCTTCCTTAAAAGAAGCCAGGAGCAGATGGCCAATATTCTTAAGAGAAGAACTTGACGGGTTGCATGGGAGATTTTCTTCTCAATCTCCAGTAATGCATATGTAACAGCAAAAGCAACAAGAGCTTCTCGTCAAACAAGAAGAAGTGCAATTCAGCTGTAACGTCGTGGGGCAGCTAAATTGAACTTTTCACGTCTAACAGCCAGCAGTAGTAGTTTTAACAAAGACTCTTTCAGGAGGAAACTGATGAATAAGGGTGCACGTTGGGACTGGAGAGAGACAAACTTGACATTTAGGGTTACTCATTCCATATTTGCCTTCATTTGTGACGACGCATCTTCTTCTGATGGTTTCACATTTCCTAATAGCTGGAGTTGACAGTAGGCATTAAAAAACTGACAATCCGGTGCCTTTGAGGGGGCGCAAAGTTAAAATTAAGCTTTTTAAATGCACACATTCCTAGAAATGTCGCAAGCATAACAAAAACCTAAAACTTGTGAAATCTATTGGGAAATAATATTTGGACATATTTAGAAATCGCATGAAATCGTTGAAAAACATTTATGCATTTGCATGTGCTGCAGATTTCGTAAAAAAGTTTGTTATAATTTGAATGCTTGTTTGTTACTGATTCAAGGATTTGTACAAACTTTATCAATGCCAACTTGCAACACATTTTGACTCGTGGCTACAATAAGTACAAAAAATGGTGGAATGAGGACATCAGAATTAACGATGTTAAGATTTTTGCTAAAGGCCAGGAAAAGTTTCTCCATGAGAATTGTTGGTACATATGTATGTTCCCAAGCTTGGAACATTTTTCCCCTTCCACTTCCATCCCCACTCTCGTCGCCTTTCTTTCATTTCTTTCTCTCTGCCTTCAATCCACCCGTAGAAATATCAGAAAATCCATCGTAGGCTTCAATTCCCAGATATATATCGATCCACACCTAAATACATCTGAGATACTTTTCTTCACCCTCAGTCATAGATGAGACATAGCGTCACAGGCAGCAGCTCAGTAAACGCTGGGCGTCTCTGCAACTCGTCCATGATCAAAATCACACACAAACAGAACTTTTTGAGGTTTCTTCGCTCGGAAGCCAAAGGTATTTCACATTCACACCACTCTCAATTGACTCAATTCTACTCGCTTTCCCTCAATTTTATTCCTCCATCTATATGCTTTGAAACCATCCAAAAACATTCTATGCACCTCGCCTTCTGCATTATGCTTCTTTTCTGCTGTACGAAATCTCATCTTTTCTTTGGGGAACTCATCGACTTTAAATGCATAACTTGACTTCCGCCAAGCACTACAAGATTCTTGGTACATCTTTCTTAACCAATGTAGGGAACCGATCCCTTAGCGTCGACTTCTTCTTTCTCATCATTGCTGGTTCTGTTGCGATGATGGGGAAATCTCTTATGCCTCGTGGTTCCATTCCAGTAGAGTCGCCACGACTTCTTCTTCTCCCGACACGGGACCGAGTGGGTTCTTTCCGGGAATTTCCGTCCCTTGTTCCCACTTCTTCTTCTCAGTCAATAAGCAAGTTTTAGAAGAGCAAGCAATACGGAAGTTCAAAATCCACTCTAAAAGTCGACAGGAAGAAGAAGCAGACCGGCCATAAGCACGGGGGTTGGTTTCCATGCGATGAGGACGACTGGAACTGTTCCTGGTGGCACACTTGAACTCTTCTCACACGGGAGAAGAAGTCCACGCCAAGTATCGAACCACTACCGACTAAACTACCACTCTTCAAATGCTGCAGAAGAAGAGAGACCCACAACGCCGGTACTTGAGTGTGAGCAAGCCTCATCAAAAGAAATGCGAAGCATATACGTACAAATAATAGCATCCTCAGTTTTCCATTTCCACCCTTTTTACATCAAATATTTCATCCTACGTAAATTCCGGAGAACCGGAAGAAGATTTCTTCTTCTTGAAAGAATAATGTCTCATGGAATGGAATTTATTTTTTCTCCAGGAGTCAAATATATGTAGGGACATTAGTCGAAACGTCTTGTAATATTTATTAAGCAAACGGGGAAATCCAGTTTATGTTCTTAGTCTGTCTGTCCGTCCGTCCGTCTGCATGTGTGCTGAAACTCTCAGGACGAATTACATTAAGAAGCATATTTGGTTTCGCTCCTTATTTATATTCTGTTTTTACAAGGGTTTATTTGCAGTACAAACAACAACCATTCTTCCAATACCAGCCTAATGTTAATGCTCAGTGTTACTGCTTTCCTTCCGAATTTAATGGAGCAATAAAATGAAAAATGTGCAATAAACTCAGCATCTTCATTTTTGGCAAATCTCAGTGAATCTCTCACATTGGGCAGGCAGGAGGCAATAAAAAACCCTGACATTGGAGCAATTGCTGTGTTTTAATACCAATAACATTTGCCATATTGTAAACCTCAAAGTTGTAAAAGTTTTCATTTCATGCATATGTACGTCCTTGTAGTTCAATGCGTGTGATTAAATTATTCGCAGCAGCTCACATGTTGAATCGGCTCAAAGTGAGGCTTCATATTATTGGCAGTAAATGTCACAATTCAAAAATGAATATGTCCAAATATAAGTGTATTCTTTAATAAGGCGAGTTTAGCCAGCTCCCAATTCACTTTTTCAAAAGTTTACTTCAAGTTTAGTTTATCTTGTGGTTTACAGAAATGCTGTACAAGTCGAAAAAGTGTTTTTACTCTCTTTTTCTCTCTGTAACTGCAACCACACGTTTCCCAGGAAAAACACAGCCTACTTGAGAGCAGATGTGTGGCATTAATACTCCATATTTACTGTTGTTTTAAGTTAACAAAATGACCATATTTACTCCAAAAAGCACTACTTAAGTAACTAACGAACTAACACTCTGAAAAATTCAGCAGACTATTGATCTTCGCTGTTCACGCACGAGTAACACAAAATTGAGAAAAAAGAATTGCAACGAGAAGAGAGTTTGCATTTGCTGGTGGAAGTCTAGGTACCTCCGTTCTCTTTCTATTCCCACCGACCGACGACTCCTTCATTCAGGCCTAAAAATTTTGTAAGCAGCGTTTTGCAAATCTACAGAAAAAAATGATAATCACAATGGATGGAGGATCACAAGCTGTGCGATCTGTTGCAACCTGCATGCATGCACTAGATTTGCAAGTAATCCCCTATTTTCGACCACCAGCTCTCGCTTTCCTTCGGTCATACCCCACAATGACTCTGCTGCTGATTTTCAAACAATTGGCCGCAATTATTTGTCAATCTCACAGCTGCCTCCAAATTGTACCCTTAGCGTTTGACAAAATATACAAAATGCAAGTCAGCAATTGAAACCAACTAGGTTTACACCATTTCTTGTTTGCTTGTACGTTAAAGAAAGTTTGTCAATTTCACTTTACATTAAGCAAACAAGGTTCGTCACTAAACTGATGAAGGCGAAAAATGAAGCGTTCGCTTTGCTTGGACCGGTCCAAGTCTAATTACAGTTTCCTCTCATGAATATTAGTTGTAGGTGGAAAATGCAAAGTATGTTATGTCTACAGATCACACTCTTAAACCAAAGCTGCTGCTGCTGTTACTCTATTCGAAATTTGCAGACGTCTTGCTCGAACGCCTTGCCCAACCGAATTTGCCTCAACTGAAGCTGAAAATAATTAATCTGACGCCCACCATGTTTCCCTGAATTTTGCTGACTCCTATCATCTGCTAGAACGCTAGAAGTGTGCAGAACTCGAGTGCCCTCATTAAAATTAAGAGTGGCAAACTTGGAGTGCTAAAACTCTGCAAAATTAATTGCTTGCTCTTCTCTTCACTTGTTCACTGACGAGGAAAAGAGAGACAGGCCGCTTGGATGGATCATTGGAGAGAAAAGAACAGAGGGATGGCGCAGAGAAGAGATAATTAACGTTGGCTTTCCAAGTAAAAAGGACTGGCGATGACATTGATGATTTTTTCGCTAGAGAGAGAACAATATGGGAGGCAAGGTTGATTCCAAAACTTTTCGGATTTATTTTCAGCATTACTGCGGGGGGTTCTTGTTAAATTGTGTCGAGAGCATGCATATTTTTGCCGTAAGGATCAGTCAAAATTAACAACTTCAACCACTACCCATGACATCTGAATGAGAACAAGTGAAAGTCAATTAGCTTAAATTAAATGACAACAACAAGTACTTGAGATGGATGGGATTTATTGGATTAAATATTTGCGACTTGGGAAGTCGACACAAGACGAAGAGCGAATCTGCTGGCGAACCAAGGCTGCTTGCTGCTGTCGGGTAGATACAATTAAGCTGATTAATTAAATAGGGATGGAACGAAGTAGGAATAAGTAATCTTGCTTCGTAACCCTTTCACCAGGATGTCGCCTGAAGTAGAAGATTCCTTAGAATTCGAAATTAGTTGACACATTCGCACTAGTTGGTAGTTTCACAAAACTTCAAAATTAAACTTTTTATGACTGAAAATAAAGCTATTAAAAGTAAGAGGGATGAAAGGTACACTAATGCCTTCATTCCATTTCAGCTCTTCTCAAGAGGATAGTTGGAAGATGAGTTGAGTCTGCAATTACTCTTGGTGCATTAGCAGGAAGAGTGGAGAGTGGAGAATAATCTACTAAATATAAAGGGTTCACAACATCAAAGTCTCCAGCATTCCGTCCGTATGCACAATCATGAGGGACTTGTTATTACTCTTACTTTAAGCCAATTCAGTAATTTTTTATGAACTTGTACGATATGGACTTCCACATGAAAACCACCTTGTCACAAAATTCTAACCTCCAAGGTTTCCTTATATTTTACACCCGGTAGTGAAAGTTCTTTACGATAAATCTGATTTCTCTATAAGGTTCGCCCCAGGAGAAGCATATATGCGTATAGTGCAGCGCACAAGAGAATCCCGAAATGTCTTGTTTATGTCACAAAAGGCATTACGTACTAATTAACTAATGAATGGTCGAATAAAAATCTACCCCCAATACGCATTTGGCTAGACATAAAACAAATCTGGTTTTACCAAAGGGGATAATCCTAATTTAATGGGTATAACCTTTCACTTATCCGAGACACCATCAACGGATAATCATTCGGTGCTAGGACTCCAAATAGCAAAATAATGTGGCGCATACCATAAGTCGGTCAATTATTGTGAGATGTCTGTTCAGTAAGTAACAATCCATATCTCCTCGAATGTCGCTGGCTGCTTCTACCCAGTTGACTTTTGACAAAGCCAGTCATGCAGTGTGTATATTATGCACATTCTTGTTTCGTTCTTGGGTAATTTAATCTGGAGAGTGGAAAGATTAAATAAGTTCAAGACGAAGCGAAGCAAGGGGACGAAGGAAGGAGGAAAGGATGATGGGTGTGTAGAGTCTTAAAGTCATCAGGCCATGATACATCATGAGCCGAGGAGACGATGAAAGAGACGAACCATCCACCATGCCATAAAGATAAATGCTTATCCAACCGTCCGTCATTTTCTTCCTTCCATCATCCATATTAAAGAAAGTCAGTAAGAAACTCTACACAACTGAAATTGTCGTGGTGGAAAAATGCCTTAATAATACTATAACAAAGTCAAACTAATACAAACTCCAGCATTGAAAAGTTAGTGCACAGATGAAGAAACGTTCAGGCATATGTCATTTCATTCGCTGAGCAAAAGTCAACATGATAATGAAGCGAGTACAAAGTAGTGTTTCTTGTGCACGACCAGGACGAATTTTATGGTGGAATAAAATTAAAATTGTTTCGTTTAGCTCGGTATAATGTTTCACATCGTATTTATAAAAAAGGAAAGAACATTGTAACCTAAACTGACAGTGGTCTATTGTGTGAGCCTTGCGCTTTTGCAGCACGGCTAACTAGAGTATTGCTCAAACAGAGGAGTTGTTTAACTTAAAAACATGAGCAAAATCCACGCTTTGGTCGAGGCAGCCGTGCATTCCTTGTTTTCCACCATGTTCGTCTCAAGTCATCCTATTCGCGATAGATTAGACTGCATGGGCATGCAGAGTAATTGTTTTTGGAGTTCCAAATATTTCCAAGAAACCGACCGACTGCATATGTACAAGACAATTGACATGAGGACATAGATATTATAAAAAGGCAACAATATCCAGCAGGGAAGGGAGGGAAACAATTGTAATTAAATTCCAAGCAAACCTGTGCATGATGTTAAGGTTTGAACTCTGACAGTTTACAGTATTGCATGAAAAAGTTGTTTGATCCTGCATGTGAGTAATAGATGAAGGACACGACAACAATACGATACGTGTGTACATAGATACGTACGTCTCAAAAGTTGTCCCCTCTCAACTTCGATGATTAAATCGATTTCATCCATCCACCCACCCACCTGTCTCGTGACTTTGCAACAATTACACCGGAACGGGATGGGTGACTATTAACCATGAAAGTAGCAATTATGTTTTTTATGTGTATTCTTTTGTCAAATAAAATAAAATGTTTGGGAACGAAAATGTTGCAAAGTTTGTAACTTCCAAATACAAATACATTGGGAATGAGATGAGAACCCATTTAAACGCAAATTGGATGGTAATCAAAAGTAAATGATTCGTTACAAATTCAAAAAAATTATGGGAACCTTTGTCAGAACCAGCGAATACGTCTTTCTCTTCCATTCTTTCCTTTTCTTCTTGTTGTTCCACGACATTGTCGCCGTTGGGGAACAAGGGGTTGTTCGAGTCCAGTGATGACATATCTTCAGAATTGGGAATCTTGTGTTGATGCACCTGAATGTCATCAGGACTGAGTTGAAATTTCCCCTCAGAGAAAATGCCATCCCCAGGAATTTCTCCACCACCTCCAGCATAGAGTTCCGAGTCGAAATCTGACTCCACGAGTTCTTCTTGAAATCTGTCTTCGGCGTCTAGAGTTAAATCTGGGGCAGCAGATACTAGAGGGATCGATCCAAGAATGCCGACACAGACGGCCACCATAAATCCAAAAACGGGAACGGACCATTTTAACATCTTGACGTTGAGAGAGCCCTTTCTTGTCCGCATCTTGAGGTTCAAAGAATATGTAAAGTTGTTGTGGCAGTTATTGGTTGGCAAGGAGGGCTGGGACCCATCCTTCATCCCTACTTCCTTCCTGTTTACTTTCATCCTCATCACACACACAGCAGCAGCAACAGCAGGAGAGAAGAGATGAGATGTAAATGCAACCAAAGTTTGAGAGTTGTAATGAGAATCTCCACTTCGAGACAGGAGGCAGGCAGGCAGTAGTGTTGGTTGGTGATTATTTACGTTCTCTTTATTTTATGACTTTAGCTAATGCGGAAAATTTAGCTGCTCTTTAGTCTTCTGTCCAATTTGATTGTTACATGTATAAATTTTGTGGCAGTAGCGCCACAGGCTGAGGTTGGATTTCTTGCATCGCTTGCAATTTCAATCTTCCTCGCTAGCAGCTTTGGATGGTGATATGGTGGTTAGTTAGCTAGCTACTTGGTTTTTTGGTTGGTGGTGGTTGAGTAGTAATCCTTTTGGACTTGTATCCTTATTTCGACGACAGCGACATTTCAGCCGTTTTAGACCTTCAGTGCTAAATATGGATAAAAGTATATTGTGGTTACATTACCCAAGCCCACCACATTTCAACTCTCATTTGGAATGGAAATGACAACTTAAAGCTTCGAACGTGTTTCCGAACATCGATTATCGTGACGACAAGGAGTGTAACTTTGTGCATGTACATGAATTTGTAATAAATACAAGGCATGGACATGTAAAAGTTTGCTTGGTTGGGGTGCTTCTGACAACGACAACTTTTGTATTTAATGTATAATGAATCTCAATTAAGCTTTCGGAAGTTTCGGGGAGAACTTCATTGTACAAAATAAACCAGCCAACGGGCGACCAGCATGTCTGTTCAACAATCATTAACTCCAGGTAATTGGTTAAAATAATTGAAACTAAAGAAAGTTGGACCAATTATTTACATGGAGCTCAAAGTTTAACACAGGACAAAATTTGTCTAGTTTCTACATCATCAAGATTCATTCGTTTACTCGACATTTTCTTTGTGATGGAAATCACGAGAAATAGTCTGTCAAATTGACCGGCATCCAATTTCACCAAAAATATCTTTCGAGTGAATACCACAGCGTAATACTTATAATGTGTCCAGCAATATGAATCCCTTACAATCGTCTGGCGACAGATTCTTCTCGGATTTCAAAGGGAATGTTCTATTTATTACCATCACTAAACCCAATAAATGCATGTAGCAGTAAATTATTAGTATAGATATTGCCAAGAAATTAATTTGCATGTTGAATTTTATGCTTACTCATTCACTTCAGGAGTGAGAGTACAAAAGATTTGAATTCTGACAACGGGACACACTTTCTGTTTTATTATAACGCTGAAAAGTACAAAGACCGTTAATCACCTCACAGAATTTCAACAAACAAAGTTATTATTATTGTCAAAAATGAGTAAAGCATGAACTCATCCTGCAATAATGAATATCTATATATTCAATAGGCAATATTTGTGGCTTCGTAAGCAAGACTCTCGTCAAGTCTCCAACTTCCCCACGGCATCAAGCAACTGTTAATTAGCAATTCCAATTTTTTGATAATTCAATTTACCTCCTGCTTTGCACCACTACCAACCAACTTCGTTTGTCGTCTGAAACTGCGTTTCAACTCACAAGCCAAACAATCTCCTATAGAAGAATTTTTCCATGGGGTTTATAATCGAGACGTGGCCAGATTTGATTGATCATGCCCAAAAAATATT
Organism: Folsomia candida; assembly: GCF_002217175.1. Lineage (NCBI taxonomy): Eukaryota > Metazoa > Arthropoda > Collembola > Entomobryomorpha > Isotomidae > Folsomia > Folsomia candida. The sequence continues at coordinate 4,751,750 of NW_019091198.1, forward strand.
GGGGGAATTTACTCAACATAATATAAAATTTATGTCGAGATTTCAAAAACATTCTGCGATTCTGTCACTTGCAGCCGAACAGCACAACGGTGATGCTACATAATGACTACCTTATTTTGGCTCTATCGATCAATTTGTGCAAGGATATTAGGCACACTGCCTACAACAATTGTATATTATGGCACTAAATTAGGTAAGTTTGAAAGCAATAGATCCTTATTACCAGCATGAATTATTAATGAAATGACAGAGCATGTTTTTGATTGATATTACATATCCACCACGCCACGAAATTTAAAAGTAACAGAGAATCTCTCTGTTAAATAATTGCAGATGGATGAATGTGAGCAATCAGTACACAGTGGTTATTCTTCCGCATTTCGAATCCCTAAATTATTTATTCCCTTCATCTTGCCTGAGCTGCACTCATCAATCTCATAAAAATTATTATGTGATCAGTCATCACCCTTTTATTAGCCACGTTGGACTTTGCAATGTCTGGTTGAAAACTAACAAGTGAAGTTATTTTCAGCTACATAATATCGTATGACATGTGATACCTCGTCATTCGTAACCGTCTACTCATTCAAAGATAAGTTAATTTATCAGCTAACGGCAGCTTTATGAACAACACAAGACTTGCAAATATTTTAGAATATTGCTACTCTTAGGATTTTATTTTCAGCAACTCGAGCTCACCAGGTTCAAGTGTCACCCATAGACGTCAAAAGCTCAAAGATCTTGAAAAGCGTGAGAATTATTTGTGGCGCACAAATAAATTTTCAATAACAATTTTTCTTTTTAGGACAAAGTGTCCTGTGTAAGTTGACACTTTCTTCGTCCGTTCTAATGTGCGTTCAAATTTTTATTTCTTACATAAATACATGCTCAGAGTGCATAGTAAGCATTTTGATTAGCATCAGATATGTTCTTTATTCGTCATTTGCGTATTTTGTTGACCTTGCGAATTCCGTTAACGATAAATTTAAGGGTGAACCAACTTACAAATTACATGCTTCTCTAAAAACTCCTCATCTCCGGTTATAATAAAACTCCATTCCTTTCTAATTTAAGTTCTTTCATCCTCAGTCGTAAATGTCATGCCATCGAGTGTCAAATTAAAATTTTAAATATTCATCAGAATTTATAATTTATCAGATCTCTTGTATCCTTTGTTCTTTTGTAGTTTCAGTTGTCAAAAAGAATATTGCCGTCTATGAAATGAGGTCGACATATTAATTTAAAATTGATCAAAATTGTATGTTGGATAACTAAAAATCAAACGACTAGAGAAATTAAGTAGGAAAACCAACAATTTCTGCTACAATTCGCTGCTAGGTAATTGTATCACTACCGTCCTGACTAATATTACTAAATAGAATTACCCACAACGAAAATGTGGTTTTACCAAACAAATACCGGAAATGCTAAATATAAATGACATATTGCAACAAAAAGCACTAACATAAAAAGTATTGCTTTGCTCTATACGTGGCTAAGATGTGCAATTTTAATAAAAATATAAACAAGTAAGGTTAACAAAAAACTTTGCTTTTTAATGCAATTGAATGCAGCAACCGCATTGTGCAAGATTACTGCAACATATTCATACCTATTCCTTATACGCATAATGTGCATGTAAGACAATGGAATGAGGTAACAGTTTACTTATTAAACATACAGATTTATAGGAACCTTAACAAAATAAATTATGATGTGTTCTGCTGTGAGTAGAGTGAGATTCAGTAATACGCATACTTAGCCAGCGATCATACCTTGTTGAACTTTGAGATCTCCTTTTATCTCTGAACACGATCACACTACTTGTTTAGTAAAAAGTTAATGAATGGAACATTTGATCCAGTTTCAAAAATGTTATTCCCAAATTCTTTAGTGATGTAACTTAAACTGGACTTCAAGTTGTATGTTCCGATAATTATAAGAAGAAACCATGCTATGGGAATGTCTTGTCTGTCTGTCTGTCCGCACGTCGGTCTCTATTCACGATAACTAACTTATGAACGACTGCGAATATAGAGATGAGATTTACACCAAAGTGTTTCTAATTTTTGGGGAGGAGTTTAGACGTAGTTTGGGCTCGCGTATTTCAGAAATCTTCATAGTTTTGTCGTACGATCACCCCGTGACTGTGTGGACGAGGTCAAAGTTAGAAAATGTCAGTTTCGAGCGTTTTACACGCTAGTTAACGGAAGGCACGGATACCCAATTTGGTTTCACCCTATTGCTACATTTCGTGTGCAGCGTCTTATTTTTTATTACTATTCCGGTAGTAATTAAATTGTTTACACGAAATTCCTTTCATGCTATTCCCTTGAGCCTCATCAACAACTGGTAACACGCTAAAAACACCTTCTTCTTCATAATAAAAATTGTTGTGGATCGTGAACAATTAAACCACCACGTTAAAAATAAATAATGTTCGATTGTTTTACACATTCATTTTCTCCAAGCGGATATATCGTTCCGATATTGTATGATTGGTGTAACGTTTAATTTAAAATTTTATATTTATCTTATGCTTTAATATGCTTATGTAAAAATTAGCAAGACCAGAGGCAGATTAGGACGGCATGAAAATATACAACAGTGAAGAAAGATTGTCCTCTGTTTCTTGGTTTTGTGCCAAAGAATGTTTACCTTAGAGTTTGACAAGTTTGTGCAATACGTTAGAATATGAAGATTTTATTTGAAAATAAATATGTAATATATTTATAAGCTCTACCAAAGTACCAATGAATAGAAATCTTAAGGAATATTTGAATGACGCCAGAAAATTCAGCAATTTTAATGTCCATTGAATTGCAATAAACAATTTATGCAACATCGCTACATAACACAAATGGATAAAAATACTTTTTCTTATTCTAACTGTATTTCAAACTCTGATAGTTAAAACATTGGGACAAAAATATATTCAAAGAGCACAAGAGTGAATTCCAACTTATATAATCCCTGCATATGTACAGCAGATGAAGAGTGTGAATAGAACGGAGACCTTTATTTTTTAGCAATCCAGAATTTTAAAGCAAGAATACAAATTTGAAAAAAGTGCTAATTTTAAGCAAGATTAATCTAAAACTCGCTGTATTTGTAGACACGCACATTTAATTAAGTCCACAAAATCCCAGCGAGATAGATAAACTTCACGTCAAAGACAAACATACTTTAAACCAATAATAACATTTCACAGTTTATCCTTTAGTTCATCTGAATATCACAATCAGCCAAATGAATCGATTCAACTAACATTCAACAAGGATTGTAAATGCAGCTTATTTAGTAGAGCCGAGCAGTATGTTGATAATGAAGAACGTTCAACGGTCCAGTGCCATGTCGTCTAAAGTTGACAAAACCTAGTTTACTTTGTGACGATCATAAATGAGCTTTGAATAATACATGATAAATCGGTTAGACTGCAGATTCAATTATTTTCCATCGTTGCCGTTCATGTGTTGGTTTAGTCCAATCCAATAAATGAAAATGAACAACGGACAAAATGCGAAATCTACTAGACTAGCGAACTAATCCTAAATCAAACGGATATTGATAAGAAGAAGCAGAATTGAATTTAAATTTAGACGGACTGGATTTGACAGAGATCTGACTGAACCAGACTCGCTGTAGTTGTCTCTTATCTGATGCTTTTGTTTCGTGCCATTTCTGCATTTCCCATTCATTTATTTACATTACATAAACTAACAGGATTAGCATTTGGTTGCTACACTATTTTAGCAGGTTTGCATTTTCTCATGCCAATTGCAAGGATGTAACTCTTCTTGATAAGTGGTTCTTCTTATTCATACAACATTAAGAGGAGTTTACCAGGAAAGTTCAAGTGACTCACACCCACCAAATCTAGCCTAACTAAGGTAACCCAATTAAGATCAAATTAATCCACGGATGGGACTTGACTCACTTAATTGGGTTTAGAAGGTGCTCTATTGTTTGATACAAGCGTAACTCATTAATTGTATAAATTTGCAAAAGGGTTACAATGTTACATTAATTTGTTTAACCGTTTGTTGTGGGAAATCACTTCAACTTCTGTTTAAACATCTATGCAAATACATACTGCTTGCAATAAGTAGGAACCTCTGCCTTTACAATAATGATGGTAATTACTTATAGTTTAAGGCAACAGAATTATTAAATGGGAAATTATTCCGTTAAAACTGACGTCTAGTGAGGAACATTTGTCTCAAAAATTCCTATTTTTATAATGAATTGAGATACAATGCATAATCCTTTCAATTTGAACTTAATGTTGTGGACACACTAAACTATGCATTTCGCCGTCGTTTAGCACATCAACCAAGAACAGAAAGTTGAATGACAAATGCAATCGCCCACGACGCCACCACTAGAGGCAAGCCAACTTCATTTAACAGTGAGAATAAATAAGCTCTCAAACAAGACGCTTCAAATAAATGTGGCTGACTCATTTGTTCCTTCTTCGCCTCCTCTCATTTTCATCATCATGAAACTCTTATAGAATCAGAAGGATATTATATATGTGCTTTTACGTTTGTTTAATTCTCTGATTTCCTGTCAATGATCTGGTCAATGTAATGGCCAATGTAAACTGTAATACAAAGTTATCTCACATCGTGTCAGTTAGTTTGTATAAATACGCAAAATGAAAGTATTAAAAATGGGGCATCTTTGCGCTGGGAGTGGTGTCAATAAAGCTATCGAGACTTAATTCAACGCACTAATTAACTTTATCACTCTGCTCTTGTGAGAACCAAATCAAGGATTTTTCTTCCCTATGAAGTAAAAAGTGCCACTTCATTCAAGCTCTGATGAATTCTTGTCATTCTCAAGTATCGTGGTATGAGTTTGACATTTGTTCTCAATAATACAGCAAACTGATTATAAATTGACATCAAGTGTATGCTTCAGAGTAGCAATGTCGGAAGGTGGATCGCACCCAAGCTATCAGATTTGATTTATATAGAGAGAAAATTATAGACTAGATAGACGATGTCCTCAAATCATAAATGTGAATCTATACCTACACATATAAAATATTCTCAGGTCTTTGGACGATGGTCATCGGAACCTGAATGTCAAATACTTTACTAAAGGGCAATGCTTCTATACTGGAAGATGATGATGACGATAATATCGTCAGCCAGTCAGATATTATTAGTCGGCGAAACTATGTATGCCAAAATTTCGAAGGACTTTTTTTCTGACCATGAGTTAGGTGGGGGTGGGACAACCTTAACTCGTGAATTTTCACGGCAAATCTTTACCCACTACTAAATGCACGTCTTATTCCTTTAATATGTTAATGTCATACATAAATATTTAAATTTTGAGGACGGATGGAACCCTACTTCGGAAAAGTCATGGGGAAACATTTAACGTTGCAGTCTCTCCCGAACTTTAGCTATGGTCATGCCTGGCTGACCGTGATTGTTGTCCGCAAAATTGATTTAGTCAGTTGCAAACCACCAGCATGCTTAAGTATTCGCAACCTTCCTCATTTAATGTTTGGAATGGCAATTAGCACATATAGTCCATTATAACGTTGCCTTGTTGCCAAAGACCATATTATGCAAAGCGTCGCATAAATCCAGAGTCAAAGGACATTGGATCGTGCTATGAAATGAAGATGTGGACCCAAGCATATAATTTTACTCGGAATTATATTGACATCATCCATTCAACAAGACTAGTCATGCACCAAGTTACTAAATTTAAATGCTCAATATACCGTTAACTTACAATAAAACCTGACTCGGGTAACATTTATAAACATTTTGCAGCAGTTACATCGTGTTCGGAAACATTTCGTTTGAAGCTTTAACTTTTCGAAATCCATTTAAATGACAAAAATATGTATGTATGTAAATAGAGAAAAAGTTACCTGATTACAGCCACACCATTATTGTTAACTTTTAAAATTGTATTCTTCTTGTCGGCGGAATCAATTTCGTATTTCCTCAGATTAAGTACCCCAATTCACAAATTTCAGTCAATGCACTGTCTGCAACTATGCAATTGTCCTTTTCCTTTCCATTTTAATATCTTTTGTCCTGGCATTAAATTTATCACTAAAAGTTTTAAAGTTTTATCAAAACTTGCACAAAGTCACAATAATCCCCTCAGTGTTTTTTTGCAAACTCTGACAAAGAACCAACACATCAGGTTTTCAGAGATTTTTTTCCTACCTAAACAACATTTTGTGTTTTCAGCTCCTCCTGAACAGGTTGGAATGAAAATTGATCAGCTTTCTCACTCAATGGACTGGAATTTGCATTGCATGTTGATTTCAGGATCCGAATATCAAGCGATCTCCTCAATTTGGATCAATTATCCAACAACTATCAATTTTTGTTGTCTATCTCTTCTCGAATGAGAATCTGATCATCAGAAGCAGCAGATACGATACGATGAGTACAATGTTCTGGCCACAAACCAGCAAAACCAGGCACCGACCAATAACAACAACACAGTATGATTTGATCCGACGACCGAGTATGAACAAGTAACACTACTCGCCTGCACGACACCACCAACTGAACTGAGCTGAACAGCCGCATTCAACACCAGCCAAACCAGAGGAGAACCGAGAGCAGTAGAGGAACTCAATAAAAAAGTTTGCATTAAAGAAAGGCTGCAAACCCCATGTAAATGTAATTCGTGTGTATGTAGCTCGTTGCTTAAAGTTGGAGATTTTGGTTGGTCGTGCTTGCATGGCTTATCCATCCATTTGATGATATGATACGACGATGGTGGTGGTGGTTGTTCTGTTGGTGCTGGTGATATGTATCAATTTTGTACAAAGCTATCTACAAAAATGTTATGTTAATATTGATTCATAAAATATACAGATCTAGAGATCTAGTTTTTCATTATCTCCTGTGGAATGAGTGCGGGGGAGAAAACGGAGACTTCATTGTTCTTTTAAGGGTAGAAAATTGTACAACATCTGTGTTCATACCCTCCACCTACTACACACACACTGATTACTACTACTACAAACAACACATGGTCCTTCTCCCGTACTCTTATAGTGTTGGTATGCATCGCAAGCATGATTTTGGATGGGTCGGTTCTCCATGTCTTTGTATTTAGCAGCAGTCTTTTGGAACGTAACACAATCTCCCAGCTATGATATGATTGCCAACCAAGGAAGAGTGCATTTTGTGCACTCTTCCAAAATCCATCCACGACAAAGCAAAGTGTGTAGCGATTATTTTACATGCATATTGTAAAGGGCAGAGATTTACTAAATTCAATCATTTGATGAATGCAGCGTCATGAAATCAGGCATTAGTCATACATGTATCTGTTTAATGTATTGTTGACAAATGGCTAAATATAGGTAGTAGGCAGATGACCTCTGGACACTAGCAGAGAAGAAGGACAAATGTTGATATCATCGTATCGTATTTGATAAAATGTGGTTGAAATTAAAAGTGCAAACTTATTAAGTGTTAAAGCCTCACCCAGCAAGAACCATGTAATGATTTTGAGCCAGAAAACGAACACTTTGCTCCATCTGCAACCCACGGGCGTAGCTCAAAGTCTTTGTTTGCACATTGATTTGTCTTTGTCTCTCCCAAATCTCAACTAGGCTTGGGTTGGCGATGCATATGAACCACGTATTTAAAACTCGTTTTCTGTAGCTTCTTATTTTTGCAGATTACTATATGCAAGTGGTGTTTACCATTCGAAAAATACATTAACAATTATTTTAGTGCTTCAAACTTATCATAGTATAAAATTAGGAGTGATAGAAAAATTGAAGATTGTGTAATAAACACATCAATTCCACAAAAACCAAGGTCCTCCGTATTTTAATCTGTGTAATTCAACTGACTTTCAAGAATTGAACATTAAAGACATAAAATTCCTTCAAACCATAATTACAATACTGATAAATTTTTCGAGTTTAACAAAAGTAGTGTACATCTTACTAGGCTGTCTAGTCTTACTACTTGTAAGTTGCAACATGATTCAAATAATTTTATTAATTTTAATTACATGTGAATTAATAAATCTCCATCATGTGGTGAGTATGGACTACTTTAAAATGTGCCATCGTACAATGAGCTAACTAAAAACAAATCTTTAAACCCCGAGATAATTGTAACTTGTGATTTTGAAATTGGATTTTCCGAAAATCAAAAGTCTCAATAGTCTCAAAATTACATTTGGATGGGGAAAGTGAGTCATGGCCAACTGAACACTCACAGTGGCGATGGTGAAAGTCATCTGGAGAAAGACTAAGGAAAGTGAAAGCTAGCTCGGATTCAGGACAGATGTCGTCTCTGACCCGAACGGAAAACCAGCCATTCTCTCTCGATTCTCATCTCACCCTGCCTCAAGACCCTTTATGTGCTTTGCCTTATCTGTCTAAATATAAAATATTTCTATCTACATTGTTATTGTCCATAAATTCACATTATTCTACTTAGATAACATTTCACAAACCGATTTTTGAGAGTTTTCACTTTATGTTAATGTACTTTAACTTTATTGCCACCGTGTTATTAGAACTCTATAAAATCCGGGATGGATCTTTTCCAGCAGAGTCATTTGTTTATGAAATAAGTAAATATACGTGTACCGAATTATTCAACGCACAAATTCCGATCGAGCAGAATTAATTACCATGTTGCGTGAAGGAACATTCACTTTAATTTTTGCCTGTTTGTTTGTTTGACCTGTATTGTGTCATTCGTCATACTAGTGCAAAATTAAACGGTTTCACATAATTTCCTGTTCTCGTGTTTCATTGCAACACTGTACTCATATATATACTTACTTATTAGCAATATATCCTCCATGTATTCGCATATGTAAAGGTAAGTGCAACGGAACTCGGATGCGTTTTTTGGTATGCTGATATTATTCGTAATAATTATTTAATAATTATTAATAGTTTTACTTACCTCCTTCGTCCGTAATGACGGCCACAGTGGTCGGTGGACCAAGCCCTTCCGGATTAAACACTTGAAGCGAGACGAGGTACTGGGTGAAAGTCATCAACTTTTGTATAATGTACGACTGTAATTAAGCACATAACAACATACCGATTAGCTTTCTCTTAATGTCATCAGCAGTAAATTTAAAGTTTGTTGTCACGAAGTCATTTTTAAAAAGGAACCAATTGCATTCATTTTGTTATCTAATTTCCGGCTATTTGAAATTTTTAACAACATGTCCAACCGTTATAATATATATGTTATGTTTATGGTATCAAAATTGGAAGGCAAGTCTAGAGGACAATGCTTAATGCGTAATCGTGTGCAAGCGGAAGTTGACTGGGAAAAGTGTACATCAGGAAAATGCGAATGACTGCATGAATGAAATGAAAAGGCGGAGTAAGTGCATTTTTATAAATTATGGGAAGTGGAAGGTGAAGGGAAAAAAGGGTTTGAAATAAATGGATTAGTTTCTCTTTGGTCATGACCATTACGAAACATGCAAACACTGCGGTGTTTCCTATTCCTATTGGATGTTTAGTAATTTCCCTGGTATGCACTGGTTCTTTTGAGGAAAGCCATTATATTTTCGTAGCAGCCTCTTTGCAAACGAAACTGCATGTGAAGCGGAACATCAGATTTCCTTATTATTATTATTACAAATTATACAAACGAACCTCGATGTTGGGGTCGCGAAGATAAATTTCCTGGATCGAGTCGACTCCTTTGTCACGCGGTCTGAAGGCCAACCGGTAGCCGATGAACTCGCCGTGAATCGTGTGCCTCTGGGGAGGACGCCACGCCAGGCGGATCGACGTGGAGCTCGCATTTTGGGCCGCAGTTATAGTCGGCTTCCCATCAGGAACTACAAACACAATAAACAACGTTTTTTAGAAAAAGAGAAAATAGGTACGAAAAAAGTCTAGACATTTTTAGTCACTATTTTTAAGTCGCATATGTAGATAGAAATTTTTCAATCGTATCATTTTACAAAAGATTTTGAAAATAGTGCACAATTTAGGCCAAGGTCATACGTATTTTAAATAAGGTCATTATTTCACGACGGCATTCTTGAAATTAAATACTCGAGGTTTAAGAATGAATGGAAGCATCCTCGCTGCTGCTGATGCCGCATAGTTGAGCATCTGCATAGTTAAAATTTCCCTTTCTTATGCAACACTTTGTTCAGTGATATACACACGAGTCTGGAAATGAACTAATTATATGAGATACATATTTCACGAAATCTGAATTAGACAAGGTTGGCGAAATTCTCTGGAAATTTGGAAACCCAGGACTCCGCAACCTATCTACTTCATACACTTAACATTTGCTGAAAATGTTTCAAATTCCTTTCAGCCAATTCAAGGAATACACAAACTGTGTGTGGCTGTCATCAGCATATCACAAGTTGAATGTTTCAAACTATTTTGCAATGTGGAACAATGAGATCTACTGATTTGTTTTGACAGTATTCTCGTTATTGGTGGAATTGAATTCCTTTGTATTAGCAATTTCACTGCTTTCATTTCTGTAAGTCAGCTATCAGTACTTACTTGCTACATGCGTACCATGAATGATGGAAGGATTTCGCAAACTAAAATTAGAGCTCAATCATCAAATTAATTCTACATTTTATTCTCAGAACTCGAATTCTAGGAAATGGTAAAAATATTTTGATACATGTACGTCAAAAGGGGATTACGCTTCTAGGAATATGTACGCAAGGAGAATGTACTTGTAATTTGTTGCGCTTTCACGAAAATGAGCTGGTGGGGAGGAAATTCTACGTTCCAATCTCTGACGCCGCCACTTTCTCTTCATAAACACCATCGAAGCGGTAAATGAGCCCGAGAATTAATCCTAATTTAACTAGCCTCTATTTACTCCCTCCAACTTTAATTACCATGCAGAACCACCACCGCCACCCAAAAACATGGAAATAATTATGAGCTCTTCTTCAATTAAAACAGCTCTTCTGTGGCTTTTCTCAAATGCAGAGAGAGAAATTTGCCTGAAATTTGCCTGAGCGAGTGACTTATGGTGAGAACCCGAACCGAAATGAAATGTTCAGTCCAGCAGAATGTGCAGTCAAGAAAAGGAATAAAAACTCATTTATTTCCAATTGCTGCGTAAAAGTTGTTCGACGTGGAACAACAGTGGCAAAAATAGACGTTTAGGTCCCACTACTATTCATCATCATCAAGGATTCCGAAAATAATTAGAAATAAATAAGCAATGATTTGCTCTTCTACACTAAATGGAGCCTATTTCTCTGGTCAGCCATGCAGTGACGCTGATGATCAAACTGCTCATCCCACAAGAGTCTGTAAATTCAAAAGCGTTGATCCTTGATGACTTCCGGATAGTGCTGCTTGTCTGACGAAGAATAATCAATAACTTTCACTAATCATTGTCGAAATAAATGTTTCTTTAATCTTGGTGCCTTCTAGGAAATCAAAGCAGTGAAAAAATAGGCAGAGGCCGATACACATAAAGAGAAAACTTTATTTATGTCAGTGAAATGGGACAAAAACCATCGCATTGCGGGAGTAAAAGAGGGATGGCCATTTATTTGTATTAAAATCTTCACAAAAGAGAAAATGCCCTCATCTTCTATGTACATTCACCAAATGACAAATCGTCCTTGCGAAAATTCCTGTCACAATATTTTAAGCACGTCTATGCAAACCACTGAATATCAGCTGGATGATGACTGATGAGCTTTTTGGGGTTAGGCTGAAGCGCTTTTTATAAATAAAATTAATAATTGAAAACAACTTGTATGACAACTATCTACACGGGTCTAGCAGATTGAAATAAAGGCGGATAGTTAACGATTCTGCACAACTTGGTCGAGTTGTTGCTTCCGAGTTATACAATTGATGAGCCAATTTCGGTGGTCATAAAGGTAGTCGTTGCGGTAACAATTTGGCAAATGCATATGGATAAGGCCGGAATTTGTCTTGTCGTAAAGTGAGCCAAGGCAAATAAAACTTTACTATTTCGTAATCCTACAATAACCCAAATACTCCTAATTCATCAAAGCCACACATTCGCAAATTCATTTCTTCCAGCCGCCGAGATAAATAAATCTCGAATCTGGGTGAAATCTGCTAAAGTAGTCGTCGTAACTTGGGCCAGAGCAGTGGATGTGGACACCTGAACCTGGAAGTGGGGTCGAATTCTTCTGCCTATTTGTCTTTAGGATCTCCTTTAGCCTTTCTAGCGACGAGTGGAAAGTTTAACTTTGTAGAAGACAAGTGATATATATTTTGCACCAATTGTTTGCTCCCCATTTCTCTCATGTTGACTGAGAGGAACAGCCGGACTTTATTTCGCGATATATTTCCCCCCAAATACGTTACTCGCGAAAACTTATGTCAGGGCAATTCCCATTATTCATTTAGATTGCTTCTCTCCTCTTATCTCCTCAACTTTGAAATGGGTAAAAGCAGTAAAAGGTGCACAATGAATGAATCCGGAAGCAGCGGTGGTGGTGGAATTCAGCCCAATGCAATGTGTGGATGGATATTTTGAACCATTGCATGGCAGCGTTCAGTAAAACATTCTGTTTTTCCTGCTTTCTCTCTCTTTCGGTCTGTTTATACAGCGGGTTGACAAATGGACTGTGGTAAAGTTCTGGGAGTATTTCACAAAGTAACCTTTGTTCTTGTACCCGGACAAAATGAAAAGATCAACTTTTGATTTACTTGAGGAAATATTGGTACATTGGTCTATTCTAAATAAGGAGAAAGCCTGGTAGTAGAGAAGCAAAGCATAACTTTCTCTTCTGCTCTGATCCAGCATTCCAACCTCCTTATTGTATTGTCCTTTTATCAAGAACAAGAAACAAGTGGAGTGGACTTCTTCATCTATTTGTGCATCTTTGTTAGAGAAGAGTTGTCTGCGAAAAAGTTTTAGATTTCAGTTTCCCCAACTCGAGTTATTTTCGATATGTCATACTTTTACTATATATTCAGCTTCCTCTACACTTGAAAAGGTGAGGTAAACTTGGAACTTATTACTTCCAGTGAAAGTCCGGTCCAGAGAAAGTCCAACGACACCCAGCCAGCCCAACATTACGTCTTGATTTTATGGGACGTGGAGAAAGTTCGAGTATGGTAAACACAGCTGCTTCTGCTTTCTGCTGGTGGAGGAGGATAGCTTTGGAATTCCTGTATTACTACGCTATTACACCCGTAAGAAAGTATGACCATTGTTGAGGAGGTCCTTCACCTGCTGCTGGGTTGGCATGTTATGTAAACTCCACTAATCATGTTAAATTAAACCCTCCTTTACATATCCATACTTATTGCATTCTTGTTCTGGCCTCGCAAACGTACAAATATAATAAATATGCGACAAAACTCGAGCCTCATGGAATAATGTGGAGCAATACAATGTGCATTTACAGAAGAAGAGAGGAGGAGGAGGCCCTTTTATGATTTAGGAAAGGGATTCATTGAACCTGCTGCTGGCTCCTGCTTGCTGCCCTGATCTCATCTCATCTCGCCTTCCAGCCATGGAGAGAGCGAGTCGCAATCGCAAGGAGTGAGCATGTCCATGTAGTTATGGACCAACTTGTCCCATTCATTATCTCGGCCTTATTTTACCAATTGCAAGAGACACGTACACACACTTTTTGATAAACTGACTCGGTTAAGGAGGACACTTCTTCCGCTCTACACTCTCAATTGAATTGACCAGTGTGTGGTAGTGGACGCCAGAATGTCGTCCTCTTCTTGTTGACTCGCGAAACTCGAGTGTATGTGATTTCCTCCCCTCGTCGTCATCGTCGTCTTTACAGCTTTCTCTAACCAGAGAGAAGATGATAACCAGTTCTGTATCCGCTCGCTCTGCCCATTCATCACTCCTCGTCATTTCGGAGCAGGTTTTTTCTCACTTATTCTCTCCAACGGAAGACGAAATGAATACGAAGAGAAAATTGCAGTCTTTACACCAGTGGCACACATACATACTTATGTTGAACAGGCTGCAGGCAGGGAAGAAAGGTATTAAGAAAAAAATATTGCAATTTTCTTTGGTCGCCCTAATAATTTGTCAGAGTTGAGTGAACCATCATTTACTTTGCAGCAGAAGCAGCTCAGTGACTTTAAACATGGATGAAGTGACATGGAGAAAACTTACTTTCTCGGAGAGTGACAATGTAGTAGGATTCTTTGCTAGGTGGACTTTTCCCCAACGCATTGACGGCTGCCACTCGAAAACTGTAGACGATGAATGGTTGCAATCCCGTCACCTGCAATCAACAGACGTTTCATCAATCAAGCCAGAGCAACTTTGACCTCTGCTTCAAACATCAATTTGTTACCATCAAATTTCGCTCATGCTCTCTTCATTTTTTTCTCTAAACACTTTCCGTGCATACGAAAGGCTAAGTACAACACGAAATTATAGAGTGAAGAGTAACAAGCTAAACTGAAATTGGCTCCTTTCTCCTTGTCGACAAATTTAATTGTTCAGTTGAAGCGTAGAAATTTATAAAATGAAAATACCCACCTGATAGCTTGTTCGGTTGTTTTCTGTCACTGTTCCACTTGCCTCATCCCATTGGCCATCTTCTCCAACTCTGCAATAGAAAAAATACAAACATTTAGATTTATTTTAACACTTTTTAACAATATGGAATTACATAAATAAATTATTTTTTAGATTTCATTATCATTATGACTCCTCATAAGTAATTTTTATAAACCACCAGAACTTTAACTTTCAAAGTTCTGGCCCAATAAAATTGCATGACGTTCTAAATATATGAATGTGTGTGTGTAATTAAAAAACAAATCAATATGGATGGATGGGTTGCACAACAAACAAGCTTGTTTTGCGTTAAGTGTAAGGCATAAACTCCTCTCTCATTATTCTGTCGCATGCCACTCAAGTTTTGGGAATTATATAATCAAGAATTATTCTATCAGAGATAAATATCTAAGAATTATTAATTGGCTGACTAGTGCTGTCGATGGTGACCTAGATATGAAAGTTTTTGTCTATTTGCGTACTAATTTGCGTTATATCTCCATCATCATCACAAGAAGAAATGTCACCAACGAATTTAATACCCGTTCCTAGTTTTGCACTATGCAATTTCATCACTTTCCGCTCTTTCATAACATGTCATGGATGCAATATTCATTTGATGAGAGATATCATTAGCATCTTTCCTTTACTACGAGGAATAGGCGTAAAAATGCAAAAATTCCACCTCCCCGTCATGCAAGGTTCTATATTGGGATTCCTGCGGGGGGAAGTTGCAGTGAATGATCGCAGTTCACTTTTTAATGTGTCAGTTTCCCAGGACGGGGAAAGTCCAAAAGTGCTTAGTGAGTTCATCTCGAACGCTAAAATGCTTAAAAGGTAGTTTGGCATTAGAATTAAAACACTTGAAGGAAGATGAGAATGGGGTGAGGCGGAGGCAGGAAATCAAATTGGGATGTCAGAATGCGACTCCCCTTTCCCCAACTTGAAGGTGGTGAACATCTTTCTTATGAGGCAAGAACTGTCAGTGGGACCGTGGGGACTGGGATATTTATTAGGACAGACCTTTAATAACCGTAATGTAGATAGTGGAATGGATGCAATCGTGCTCCGCCGAAGGCACTGCATTTCATTGCACCCCCATAAGCAAGACCATGGAACGGAAAGACAAAGTTGACATGGCGTGACATAGGCAAACTCATAGCGAGGAGTTATTCCGGCCACTAGGCACGAGAGGCGGATTATTCATCCGCATTTGAAATTTGTCGAGGTCAGAGGTCAACAAAGTTGAATGTTACTGACATAAAATGGCGACACAGACAGTGTCGAACTGTCGAGGTAACATGGAGTGAAGGGGCTGTCGAGCAAGTAAATCAAGGTGAGTGTTAACCTCACACTCATCACCCATACACAAAATGAGATATATTTCCTTTCATCTGGGAATGCAAAATTTATTTATGCTTTCCTCTCATTCCATCCTACACATTTGTGCTCCTACATTTCCCCTTCTCGCTGGATACCGCACTGTGCTTTGTCCTGATGTTGGAAGACACAAATTTTGAACAAACCTCTGTCTTTACTTGCAGGAGAAACACAACTGAGCAAAAAGGGAATAACTTTCACTCGATTCATTGTAGTTATAATAATAATATTTCCGTATTTTTGATATTTTTCGTGTTTTGTATTTTGCTGTTTCAAGACACTGTTGTCTTCTTTCTGTAGAGAAGAAGTCGGACAGGTTCCCACCCACACTATCCACAAAATTCGTACTATGGATATATATAAAAAGCAGAAAAAAGAGAGTCCAAGTTCAATGTCGTCATATTCGTAAGTTGAAAAAGTGTGCATGAACTTTCATTCTTTGTCTACTGCTGCCACGACCACGGCCATTACAACGCGACTACTCCTACTTCTTCTTCAATTCCGGCCAAAGTCTGCACAAATGTAGGAAGGAAGACAAAGGCGAAAAAAGCGTATGTGCATGTTCATATTACCAGAGAGAAAAGCCAACAAAGGATTACTACCAGTTTTTTATGTGAATACTTTCTTTACACTCCCACCACGGAGGGAAAATACTATGCTGAAATGTGCCTTTGTGCTCCGGCATAAATTTTCTCAGTACAAAATTACTTATGGACACAAAAACGAAAACAACGAAAGCATCTTTGCCGGTTAAGCTTAGTTTAAAAAATGGAGTAATTTATGCCATTATGTTGAGCAACTCCCTCTTACTTTGCATATTGGTCCACTCATCAACAATGCTTCTCTTCAGTGGTATGGTATGAGAAACACCACTATTTTTGGTACTTATACATCCACCCAGTCCTGCACCAGTCAGTATGTCAGTTCTTACTCCTCCGCCAGACGCCATTGCAAAGTGAAAGTACCAAATAGTGAACCTAAGACGCAGCCTTCCACTGACTACGATTTCCTCTCTCTCCTCGCCCGTACTTTCCACAAGTGCCATATTAGCTAATGAGCTCAACGCTTTCATCTACCATCTCATACTTCCTTCTTCTTAATGTCACTTACTTAGTTACTCAAAAATAAGTGGTTTCTTGCCCGAGAGAAGTGGCGGTGGTGGTGGTGGTGGTGCAAGTTATGAAGGGAGAAGGAAAAGATGCTCGCTTTTACAGAAAACCATTTAAATTAGTCCCTCCATTATTTGCCCACCCTGCTCCCTCCTCGTTGTACTCTTCACCTCCTCGGGCCAAATACGGGAAGTGGCTCCATTTCCCAATTTGTTCCCACAATTGACTCGCCTTAGCTGGCTGGAGCAGAGGAGAGAAAGCACAGGAAGGGCGGAAGGGAAGGACAAGACATACACATATTTCTGGTCGTGGTGGTGGTTGTGCATATTTCAAATTTAAATTTTCAAATCGTATTTCATTTCATTCCAACATACACAAACAGTGAAGAGGAGAAGACAATGTCACTGAGAGGAATCTTTATGTTAGGCTGCATGGCTACCCGTGTGCTCTCTCTCTCTTTGTCATCCGGAGAGTCCCTGTTGGGCACCGTGCCGTTCCTGCTATTCTCTTTCTGCCACTCCATCCTTTATGCATGTACATGGATGGCATGGTCCTCGTCCTCCATGAAAGTGAATGTGTTCACTATCCGCTTTCTCTCGGAATGTACGGTGGTTCGGTGTAGGGGGCCATATTTTTATGGGGAGGCAATACAACAATGACAGAGACAAGGTGCAGTCCTGCCACGCATTCGAGTGGTGTGTGCCTTCTTTTCCGTGTCGTTGAATTACATTACAATGCAGTGGAGTGCACAGTGCTGCGTTTTATTTTTATTGTTATGCGTTGGTGCAACAAATCGCCTTTACCTTCAAGTTCAGGTTCAAACCTCTTCGCCATGTCCGTCGACATATGGCCGCCGTCACGAAGGAGACGAAATTTACTAGAATTTCAATGCTTCATGAATTCAAGAGGCGTGCCACGGCTTTCTCCTTGGGAATTAGGAGATAAACATTTAAAACAGTTTGTAATTGCTGCTCCCCATTATTCCGCTCGTTCCTTGCATGTTTAAATGAGGGATAAAGGATGCGCAGGCTCTCATTGTCGTCGTCCTCCTCCCGTGTTGTCTTCTATTGATGTATGGACGGAATTTTGTATTCATACAATAAATCTAATTTTATCCTACTCATCCCCTTTCAATTCAAACAAACCAAAAGTTTCATTCTCATTATGGATATGGCTTCCAGGCAAATTTGATGAGTGTCAGTGGTGCTACAATCGAATGAAACTAACCGTTGAGTTGACTCAATTGCTATGAACGAACTTCATTTTATGATGCAAATAATTCCACACCATCGAATTGAGGGGTCGTGGTTGTTGGTGAGCAAGGAAGCCGTAGAATTGGAGGAATAAAGCGATTGAGAGATTGTCGACTCAACTGCGTAAAAATTCTTTGGGGAATTCTTTCCGAAATTCGACAAACAGTTGTTGGGCTGGAAATCTAACAGAGGAGGGAAAGCTGGGTTAACACATGATGCTGCTGTTTTGCGTCGTGTGAGCATATACATATGTACATACATATTGTGTACACATACAATAGTGCGGTGATCCTCCTGTTTTTCTTTCTTTGTTCGACCGATAGCCAAACCAATAATCATGTTAAAAATGCATACATGAGTTACACCAAGTATGTATCAGCAGAGTCAATAAAACAAGCACACACTTTGGACTTTTTTATCCACTTTTGAATTCCGATCCCCTTCAGGCAGCGAGAAAATGGTATCGTACAATAAATTATAAGTTGACGAGTAATATCGCAAAGTACGATAAAAATTCATTATTTCCGTCCACCATTGAAATAATTAAGGCTGAGTCGTCCTGAGTGGGACATAATGCAGCCGTACTGCTCGGATTCATTTGATAGTGCACGCCATCCGCACCTCAATCTAACCGTTTGAGTGTGCAAACTGTGGTGAACAGCCGGCAGGAGAGAAGATTAGAGGGTGTAAAATAAAAATGAAGTTGTTGTCTATTCCTCCTCGAGTCTGTCGCCTTTGGTATTCCATTGGGTATTTTTTACTGCCAATAATGCTCACTGAGTCATTCAAACGGATAAATGCCATCACATCCTCTATACCAAGAGGGACACCAAATTTCCTCTCGAGCCCAATTTCTGCGCCTTCTTCAAACTACATTTCTTCTAAAGACATCCACGAGTGAAGAAATGTCCTCGTCCAGTTTGGATTAAGATGCAACGTAAAAGCCATGAAATAAAATCACCAACTTTGAATGATTGATTATATGTGTGGGTAGCTACATAGGTGACCTTATAAACTCTGGAATTTTGATTCTGCTATGATTTGTCAGGTGGTGATACTACCGCATTGTTCATCAATTTTTACCATGTTCAAGGGTATCGCGTATACCAAGCAAAACTACAAAACTCTCCATTTAGACATTTCGTGTCTCATACATTTTAAAATTGTCTCACTTTCCATCAATGATAAATTCATTACAAAATGCGCTTGCCCACACAGTTTGAGAAGAATTGTGTTTACGGTCGGACTTGCATCTATAAAAGGAAAAGTTTGACCCGTGTTGCTGCTTCAGAGAGAGCTGATGCATTTTTTAACACTTTATCCAACCGCGTGATGGTGATTGCTCCTAATCCCAAACTTTAGTTTGGTGTGTCCATTCATTCCAATAACATGCACGCACTGCACACACCGTTCAATCGATTCCCTTCAATTCCTTTTATGTGTTTCATTTTTTATTTCGTCCCTACGAAGGTGTAAAGAAAGAAAAGGCCAAAACCGTTTTCTTTCTCTGTTTGTATTCTGCATGTTGTTTTCGTGGACAGATCTGATCAAGATGAATATATTTCCGCAAAATATCTGAAAATTCGTAAGTAATTCTATACTGTACGAATTGGAAATGTTCAAGTTTTATTCCCGGATTGACCAGATATATGTATTGCCAATAAGAGGATGGTCATCAAGTCAATTTCAATTCAGTAGCCAACCATGAAATAACTCTTCTCGCGACTGAAGAGAAAGTACG
Source organism: Folsomia candida (assembly GCF_002217175.1). Lineage (NCBI taxonomy): Eukaryota > Metazoa > Arthropoda > Collembola > Entomobryomorpha > Isotomidae > Folsomia > Folsomia candida. The sequence continues at coordinate 4,771,740 of NW_019091198.1, forward strand.
TTCGTCCGTATGTGGCACGAGACTTTGTTGTGCATGCACGTTCTTCACTGTTTAGTTGGTAGTGGCAATATTACAGACTCTGTTCGTCCGTTTTTGTAAAGCCTGCACTGCATTCTCTGTTGGTCGTTGCAGTGAAAGTGTTGTGTCCTTGCTTGTCGGGCAGCGGTTTTATTCCTCCTAAATCTAAGGGTATGGAGGAAAATGGAAAGTGCACCCGTCACGCGTGACAGCTGGAGACGATTGAGCAGGATGGATTGGCTTCGGGATCATCAACTTGAAGAAGAAGAAGATCTTCTGTCTTCTTTAACAACAGCATCAACTCCCTTCACTTCTTGGTCGGATTCAGTTCCAGTCTTGTGTGGTTTTGCGGTTCATTAACTTAATACTAAATAAAAACGAGATTGTCCTGACGTCTTTTTTATAGGTTTTTCATTTCTGTTGTCCATCTCTATTGTGAGAACCAGCGGAATTTGGGGAGAAAATGAGGGGAACCATCTTCATCCTGACTTTAACATGGAATAGATAACGTAAATCTCCTGCCCAATTTCTTGTTTAGCAGTTATGTAAGAACAGCAGTACTTAAACCCTACGTCATTTTTTAATTTAAATTAATGTAAAATATAAAATTCAAAGTAAATCAAGGTGTAGAATGGAAAAACAAGATACAAAAATCCACCATGAAGATAAGCGGGTAAGAAACACGTCGCCCACGTAAATGAACGGAGGCCTTTCCAAAAAACCAAGGATTTTTGGGATTTTGCTCATATCTATCTCGAGGATTGTGTCGTGATGGTGGTTGGTGAAGAAGGAATATAATAATGGTTGGTGCATGGCGAATATGAAATGTGTGTATCTCTGCGGACTTGACTTTCACCACCAGTCATTCAATGAAGCGAACAGGCGTTTCCTTCACGTCAAATTGAGAGCAAACCAAAGCCACCCAAATTTTGAGACGAGGCGACCAGAGTGGAAAGTGGGAAGAGCCATCACTGCAAAACATGACTTGGCTGGGAAAGACTTGCTCAAGAATTTCATATTCAACTTTCACTAAATTCAACGACTCACCACCACCACCCCGACCACCAACCAAGCAGACGGTATTTGGTCAAAATGAGACTCTTATACTTTACGCAGGGTAAATGTACTGTGCAGAGAAAGTCGATTCCTAAAATCAATCTGGGAAGCTACTAAGTTGATGGTGGTAGTAGTAGCGGAATCATCTTTGTACAACAACTGGTGGCTTTTCATTGCCAGAATTTTTATTTATACAACGTTGACGTTAAATTCAAATATAGCAAACCAAGAAAGTGTAACACAGCGCTTCTGGTCTGGAATTCGAGGACATTTAGAATTGCTGACATGCTTTTTATTAGGAATACTAAAATTGACCCGGTTCGAAACTTCCAGACGACGCTACCATTGAATTCTTATTGTCAGTCAAGCGAAAGTGCATCATTTTGCTGTGGACGACATTTGTTGATCTAAAAAGGGGCATGTTGTTGGCGGGTGAACTGAGAACGGAGGAATGAGGAGGAGGATATAATAACTAATAATTTCCATAAGACTAAATCGCTTGTAATCTGACGGAGAATTTATTCAAATCAATCTGCAAATGACTAAATGGAAATCCTGGAATTAATGAGCTTTTTAAAAGACCCATTTCCGAAATATACTTTGAACCAAACTTTCTCTCAACTTGTTCATCAAATTATGTAGACTCTGACGTTGAGCGTCTGTATTAAATGAAATGAATTATGCACCCTCACACCCTGCCTAGCCGACCAACCTTTGGTAGCGGCCAGTTTAATTTTTAAATTCAATTACGCCAAACTTGCTATAGTTATTTTTGGAATGTGCACGTCTGTAGGTATAAAATATAAGTTGGCCTCGGTGACCTCTCGCACCCGGATTTATTTAACAGGGTCACACCATGTGACTTTTTTGTCACGAGAAATGTTTGACGTAACCACACGAGTCCGGAACAAAATTCATCAGAATCAACATATCACACCAGAAATCAAAGCCACAACAGTTTTGCTGAAAGCTAACAAACAACGTCATCGCGGGCTTATGGATTTATTTTCCATGTAAATGTTGAATTCTGTATTAAATAAATATTATTAAATTGCACGAGAGAAACTGGACATTTATCATGATGCGATAATAGGCCCACTAACTAGCCTGCTCCCAGCACAGGAACGGGTTCAAGCATCGCAGTAATTGAAACGAGCATGAGAAATTGTGCTTAAACCTGCCGTAATAGTGGATGAATTTGAATCAGGAGCATTCAAAATGCGGAATGAAATTATGAATTATGATGCATGTTAAAAGTGGCAGAAGATAAGTCGTACTTCCTCTCTTGAGTCTTGACTGACACGAACTAATGATCTCCCTCCTCTGGACTGCATGTCAAGTAGCCACATGCTCAACTGGACGAAAATTGAGAATTTGAAGCAAGCTGGTAGGAGCCAAGTATCGTACAAACAAAAGAAACCGTTCCCTCGTCGGCTTGTCATTTATTTGTAACCTCTGTCTTAATGCCGGAGAGGCTGAACATACGCGGATAATAAATGACTTTGGCTCACGGCTAAGCGCAAATGGTTATCGAGAGGAACAAGAAGTCAGCTTTCCAAAAATCTACTTAGCCCAACATCTCAATTACCTTTTGTTCTCGACGAGCCTAATAACCAAGCTTTTTTATTTTCACTTCTTCTCCTCCTGTGCCATGCATCTTGCGCAAATATGTACACAAAAGTTAATGAACATACACACGAGCTAGAGCGTCCTTCTTCACGTCGTCGCTTATCGATATCCTGCAGTGTAACGAGATAATTTTAAGAAAAAATAGTTTCCATACTTTGTAGCGACAAGTGCAATATATATGAAAAAATACATTAACAACAATTCTTCACTATTCGTTTTTCACTTGGTTGAAACCGTGATTGAAGACTTTGCCCCCTCTGAAAACTGCATTCATGTGAAATAAATCCAGTGAAAATATGTTATTTGGTGATGATGATGATTGATAATTAATGAGATGTGGAAAGAACTTGGTATGAAGATAAATGACCAGCGCTAATCAATTTTTTGCGTACTCGTCCATTAACTTGCTACTATTAAGAAGTGGGATCATGGAGTAAGATATACGATACGTGCTATGGTTGGGATTTAGGAGTGTGGTGAGCTCAAGTTGCGGATGTTTCTCTAGATTCCTGTACGAACAAAAATCACTCTTCACTTCAACAATAAAGCAATCTTTTTGAAGTGGACGATGAATAAAGTGAAAATATAGCTTTTTCTGTATCATGAAACATGTGCTACCCGATTTTGTCGTTTATCTGACATGTGAAATAAAGGGTTGAAATTCTTTCTCAACTTTTTTGCTCCATTTCATTCAAAAACTTTTCAACCAGGGGAAGGAAATTGAAAGTCCTTCTCGTCTTGTGAACTGAGGAGTTGTGCCGTAAAAAGGTTGCTTGGCTGGTCTCTCTTCCTATGCGTGCATGAAAAAGAGGAAGAAATTGATACAAGTCCTAACACAATGCAAAGATCAAAGCACATTCCAAGTTTCGTTGCATCTGGAATAAGAGAGTTTACAAATTGCATTGGAATATGAAAGTGCAGTGAGAGAGATCTGAAGGTTTGCCGACCAAAGTCCGACAGGGCAATTAATATTTTTCATCCACTTTCCAAATTTGGTCGCTCATTGAAAGGCGGTTTGGATGTTGGGTTGAGTAATTGTTTGACACAGAGTTGTGCATGTTCAACATATCCGTTATCAACAGTGGCCATCAACGCGTCATTTATCTCTGTTAACTCTTCTCATATTTTCTGATTCCATTCGCATTCTCTCCTCGTCAACGGCCACGGCCAAATGATGGTGACGGAAACAAAATTAATGCCGCACTTTCCAGACTTTTAGTCCTTTTAGCAGGCTCATTATTCCTAATAAATTTGGAACCTAGCCAGCCTACACCGACCGCAAGTAACGTCTCCTGCCCTCCTCGACGACGACTTCTTTCCCGATTACGGGCAGTATTGCCAAACTGAATTAGAATTTAAACCACGTGACTCATATTTAAAGAGGAAAACATTCTCACAAATTTAACTCATGGGCCAAAATGGACCACCTGAAAAAAATTCTTATCCACACACACATACACACCTGCACCTCAAAACTAATGAAGGAAAATTCAAAATTTCCATTCCAAAACTTGCACCTTTCTCGTGTGCAAAACGCCTTCACTTTACGCTTCCACTACTTTCAATCAGTCATGATTATGAATAATATGAAATTAATTGACTATTCTGGAGCACGTTTCGACTCATCACGCCGTTCTTTCACCAAGGCGCATATTTGAGTCCGGGGCTATTTCCTAGCTCAACGCGCGCGTAAAACTAGTGGGCCGTTGAATAATGTAAATGTTTTAAAGTGGTGTTTGATTCATCAAATATGAATAAAAGGAGACAAAATAGTTTTCTCCTCCGTCTTCTCTTCTGCGAGTTTCAATTACTTTCATGTTCACCTCGCTGTATTGCATCAGTGCCATTTTAAAATGATATGTCATCCTAGGAAAATTGAAAAACTTTTCCACTAACCATCAAACCAACTCATCAACTTTACACTCACTCCCACTCGGCCAAGGAGCAGAAGAAAGAAGGAACTTGCGAAACATGTCAATATACTTTCAGCCATTACATTAAAATTCTATTTATTCCTAGTTTATCCACCTTTTTCACGGCAAAGTTGCACGCTGTGAAACTTGCCCCCGCGTTATGGCCTCGTCTGCTTTATTCTTTGTCTCGTTTGCATCTGCTGAGGAGGAGGAAATTTTATCTTTATTTGAGTTTGATGTGAGGTCAGATGTCTGTTTTATCCTCGTATTACTTCCTTTACGGTGGGAAAGATGGGACGTCTGAGCCATGAAACTACACGCCTATCACTAATTTGATTAGTGGTTTGATTTTATTTGAGCAAAACGTAAAGTGATAAAGGGAAAGGGAGAAATAGATCCAAAAGGGAAAAAAGTGAGAGAAGGAGTGATGGCTCAAATCAAGCCTCGAGAGAAGAACGAACGTGGACATAATTGAAAAAAACAAAACATGACATAAAATAGAATCATCAAAGTTTCACTCAAAGTGGTGCCCAAAGTTGGGAAAGCGTCAATAAAGTTTTGTGTTCCCGTGTTCTTTTGTTTCACAAATCGCAAATGTCAAACCTAACGTTTTATCTCATTTAATACAACGTCAACCTCTACCAACTTTATTCTCAAAGTGGTTTTGCACAACACAACAAGAGGAAGAGAAAGCACGTAGATGGTGAATATCGTTATTAATTTTCCACCAGGGTTTTCAATATCGGAGGTAAAGAGCGAAATTAATTTCTCGCCCGTTCAATAATCTTAGCATGTTTATGTTCTCACAGTTCTTTGAGGCATATAATTCAACTATTTAGTCATCATCTCAAACAAAATGACGCAAATTAAGGTGTATTTTTGCAAAAAGAATTCTACAAGTAGGTGCATCCGGATTGGCAGGATTCAACCAAGGACGACACCACGGTGTGAAAATGGTGGAAAGGAGCGAGGCATGAACTCTGACCCACGCCACGACCGGTGGTGGTTGCGAGATATGAACTGCATCTATTCCACCTCCTCGACTCCTCCCTGCCTTCGTTTGTTCATTCTGCCATCAAGATAAGGCCATGAAACCCGCAAGGTTGAAGGTATGGCTAAAGTTTTGCAATTTATTTTAGACTTGGATAAAACTGGTAGCTTTGATGCTCATGCACTACTCTTTGCAAGAAAGAAAATACAGTTAAAAAGAGAGGCACAAAGCCTGGACTCGAGCAAACCAACGATAACCAAACAGCAACAGCCCCGCATAGCGAAGGACATCATATAGATCAAGCCAACTACTAGTACACTCGCCCTGTCAGTAACTGAACCACCGTAAAATAAAGCTTTTTTTACAACCACCTCCTTTTCACTACCTGTTTTCTCCACTCTTCTGACTGATATTGACGCGCTTATAGTGCAGCAGCAGCAGCAGCGTGTTGTAAGGGGTCCTACATATTCTGTAGTTGTTGGATTGCAGAGTTGCTGCTGGTGCAGGTTGATCGTGTTCTTTTTGTTGCTTGTTTTACGCAACTTCATGTTGTTTGTTTTTCTGACAAGGAAATTCTTTTCTCGCGTTCTCTGCTACCTCTCCTCTCTCCCAACAACCCACCAACTTACATACGCCGACATGGAACTGAAGGGAATCATCACGGTGAAAATAGAGGCAATACCTGGCAAAGAGAAAGGCATCCAACCAACCAACCAGCAAACTACGAGTAATTTGATGTTGCATTAAACCGCACACACACACACACATTCAACTAGAAGAATCCAGCCGTGGTGTTGCCTTTGCTGTATAACCTACATACTTGTTTTTGTTGTGTGGTGAGATTTATTTGTGAAAAATCCTACACCTTTCGTGCAAGGTGGAGACTTTTCACCACCGACTAACCTTACCACCAGCTTCCAACTCAACGCCTTTGATTTCTTTCCTCTCTCTATCTCTCACTCGCTGCTTTTTCTCCCTGTATACCTGATTTTGACACTTGAGGTTGCTGGCCACAAGTTGTGCTAAATATAGAGAATGGAAGCTCGTGTCTGCAATGAAAACGGTCTTCATGACACAAATAAGCATAGTCTCACATCACATATGGTCAACTCTAAAAGGTCAGAATGTTTAGTTTGAGATGCAGAATTTTATTCTATATTTTTTTGACCACGTCATCACAATCTTTGAATTTTACAGGCTGTCCAGAAATTTTATCCGGTATGAATGAACGAAGTAACGGAGGAGAGGAGCATTCCTACTTATTCTTGCTTCCGATGGGAATATGGCCATCCAACTCACTCAATGGAATGGATGGCAGTGAGAAGAGATCAAAAGAGTGAGAGCGCAATTGGGAGCAGCAATGTCACGACGAAGAGGACGCAACCCCAGACTATAATCCCTCAATTAAAGACGAGCTATTAAGTGCTTAAGTTTGAACCCTAATTTAATTCCAGCCATGCTCCCAACTTCTGTTTCAAACAGCAACTTTTGCATTCAACTAATTCAACCGAAATGCACGACTGGTGGGTGGTTGGGCGGTTGTGGGTGGCGTATTGTAAATTTAAAACTAAATATGGTTCTTCCCTTGGAAATAATAGAATGAAATGAAGCAGACTGTACTTCCTTTTCAATTTAATATGCAGTTATTGCTCAGAAAGTCTATTTTTAGAGTAAAATTTGGAAAACGTTTCATCTCGCTCGTTGAAATGATTTTACTCGTCACAACAAACAAACTTTACTACAAATGTTTTTAACTTGAATCATCTGAGAGAAAATTCAAGGAGGACTAAATAAATAAATATGCATTGTCACCTTCTAAGCACGATGCTGATGATGGTGCTTCCAGAATCTATTTTTGTCTTGTTAAGTAGTACGAAGTATAATTACCTTTACATGATACATAACTACATACACGGCCCAAGAAAATAGCATTAGGTCGGATTAAATATCGTTAATTAAATGGATTTAACCCATATACCACGGAACGCAAATCCATATAACATGGTAGCACACACATGTATTTAGGTATAAATACATGCATACAGGAGCTTATAATTCGCAAATCAATTATTTGCATGCCATAAATAAGTATGCGATAAAATGTCATGCAAAAGAGGCTGGAACAAAGTTGCAAAGAATATCTGTTGGGATAAAAGTTGGTTCTGGTGAAGGTGGTGCTTTTCCCTCTCGTATGTGAAGTGGCAGCAGAGAGAGAGAGAGAGTGAAGTGGAAAGTGAATAATTCCTCCACTTTCTCCACAATCCTCGACAACTCTCTTCCACGGGTTGAGGAGAGACTGAAGCAGTAAAAAGTGCTTTATTATAACAACCACCAACCCTTTTATACTTTATTCTATCATTTCTATTTCACTCAAAGTCAGACAGATTTATACGTGCTCACTTTCACCTCAACTTTATTTATCTGGATTGTACCATTCTTGATTTTATGAGCCCAATTCCAAAGTTTTCAGTATTGATGAAATATCCTCAGCATTGAGCAAACAACTCTTTCGTAACAATTTAGCCTACCGAACAGAAAATGTAATTTCAAGAGCCACCTTCACATGTACACGGGTCCATATGCTAAACGAAATAAAACGCCCTTCGTTAAAGATAGGAAATGCACTCACCTCCTCCCATGCACACCAATATTAACACGAAAAAGGGGATAGACAACTATATGCACACGTACATAGGTTGTTAAACCTATTAAAGTCAGCATTCCAGAAGAAACTGCACTTTCTCTCTCTCTCTCTCTCTCCCTTGCTATGAATGATTATCATCTGTGTGCAGTCGATGTTTGGGAGAAAAAGGAGAGAAAGAGAAGAAAGATTTTTTGCTTTTCCTCAGCTGCATCCATTGTCAGACGGAGCGAGTCGTCGTCTGCATTGAAGATGGAGGAGAACGGTTTGCTTTTAATTCATTAATTCCACAACCCTACCACGAGGAGAGCGCGCTGTGAATTACGGAATTATTATGGGAATGAGCCACGACCCTCATTTTTCTCAGACTTCAATCCACTCCAGTTCTTTTCTTCTTTTCCCTCACTTTACATCTTTGTGAATACTCGACTTTCAATTTGACATTCACTTTCACCACTCACTAAGCCAAACTACTTGTCTTCATTCTGTCGATGGATGTTCAACGTCAACTAAGACGAACAACTGACTAACCAACACGCCTCCTTCATCACCAACCCATTTCCATTTACCATTATTCCCCCCCTGTTTGCGATGATCACTTCTTTAATCTCGGCCTTCCTCCGCTGCTGGAACTAAGCAGATGGGAAATGGCAGCTAAAGGGATGACGATGTGAATTATAAATTACAACAGGCACCCTTCAGGTCGTCGTGCTTTACATTTTATTGCACACCTTGTTTTATTTCTACGAAATTCCACGTCATCTTTCTGGTTGTGACCTTATATTTTTATAAACTTAATTAAAAGATGATGTATTTGTTCTCTGCACATCCTCCAGCCAAGCAGGACCATATGCTAGAACAGGCAGACTAATTGGCCAACCCACTGATTTTAATTAAGGTGCATAAGATAAACTGTAAATGAATGCCACGCTTCCGCTCAAGCGTTATCACCATCTCACCAGCAAGCCAACCAACCATCCAGCCAGTCAGCCACCTACCACCGTCGACTTTCACTCACACAAGGGAACCACAACCACATCCAGGTTTTGACGCATAAGCAAACATTGCCATGCATGTACAGCCTCTCGCTCTATCTCTCTGCGTGTTATTTGTAATGCAAAGATGTTGGTTTAGGTGGCTGAGAGAGAGAACTAACTCTAAGGTCTCATCAGCCCTTGTTGCATGCATCCCACAGTTCTTAGTTTCCTCGACTGCTATCTCAGCTCCAAGTTTAATGCTAGCTCGGAAGAATTTTCGACAAAACCCAACTCCAACCACATGAATATACATCATACCAACCGCATCAAATTGGAACACCTTTGAGAAATGTCTGAGCTGGAAACTCCACCACTCGGTTTCTAATTTGAAAGGAGTGAAGGGAAATGAATAATGATTTCGCATCCTGTTCCTGTTATAACTGGCTGAACTGTGAACGAGGCGAAAATACCTGGATGGGAGTCGTAGTCGCGGTTGGTTGGTTGGGGTTGGGACAGGTGTGGAAGGAATGATTGGTAGATCCAACTTCTTGATTTCACTTCCCACCTTTGTGTGTAATGCAATATAAATTAACGCCAATTAGACCAATTTTCTCCTCCTCGCTCACTTGTTAGTTTTTGGGTCTGTGCTAATTCTGAGTTAATTTATTGTTTATCACCAAAACCTCACTCTGCATTATTTGCATCATGCTTCCAACCCTGACCCTGCTTTACCGCTTGTCGTATACCACTTGCAATAGCAATGATGATGATGATGGTTCTATGATTTGGTGACGCTGACGGACTTTCTCCTTGTTGGATATGCAATTGGGATATTTATATACTCAATGCAGTTCAGTAAAGTTTTGGCTTTCAATCATCTTTACTTTGTATCATTTAGAGGTTGGTTTACAAAAATAAACCGACATTCCTGGGCACCAGTTACTCTTACCGCTTTTTCTTATCATATGTCATTATTTTGTCACACACTGTCTCGTCAATCACAAACAAGGCCACCAATTATATAAATAATACAAAAGACAACGTGTTGAAGGGAGAAACAGCGGAAATGGGGAAATGGACTTATCTGCTCAACGAGAAGGCTGAGAAGGAAGGTGCTTGAAGAGCATTCCATGAAAATATGAGGAAGGCGTAATGGATGTAAGCCAAAGTGTTTCAAATCCTTGGCGACAATGGCGTCAACTTGGCCAGGGTTCAATTCTATGTGCTTGATTACTCCATTTGTGGCAAACCCATCCCGTTAAGAATATGTGAGGTTTTTTTGTAAAAAAAAACACTATTTCAATGTAAACAGATATTTTTCAAGTGTGCAAGCTTTTTGAAGTCGTCAATTCTAAACAATATTATGCATCGTGGTGTGATGATCAGCAGCGCTTACTTAACTTCTCGCTCTTCCATGTTCCTTAATAATTTCTGACATGAAATGAAAACCATGCTGACGAGAGGAGGATGGAAACCTCACAAAAGAACGGAAACGTCGTTTGACGCTTTGGTCCAATGAATTTACACAGCTGCGCTACTCCAGCTACATACCGACCGACCGACTCTATGTAATCATCACTGTCGTCGTCTTGTGTGAGTGAGCAGGGTAAAAGTCTGCTAAATTAATCGTATTCGCAGAACGAAGAAGCAGCTTCCTGGCGTTAACCTGGGTTGATGAAGATCTGTGGCACTTGGTTGGTGGCGCTTTCCCCGATGCTGCTGATGATACTCCTCGAGTTCACTGGAAAGACTGGAGAAGGAAGAAAGTGTTGTTTACGCTTACCTCGTGTGGATGATATAATGAGTAATCCGACTATTGTGGGTGTCAAGAGGAGGTGCCCATGAGAGGTTCACGGCTCTGGATGTGAAGGCGAGGATGAGAGGCCTGCCGGGGGGTTCGGGTCTTCCTATTATAGGAAGGGATTATATTATTATATTATTATATTATATTATTATATTATAGGAAGGGATCATATTATTCGTCTTCCTATTATAAGGGAATTTAAATTAATGAGTTTTGAATTGCAAAGCTGTTTGAGTACGACGAGTGCCAATTTTTCTCAGTGCATTTATAATTGGGGAAAAGTTCAGCGGTTGACCTCCGCTCACCCTCTTGATCTCCGCTCCTTTTTTTCCATCTTTTCCCATCTCGCTCGACCCTCCCAACATTCAATTTTTCTTCTTCGCTATAAAAATAAGTAATTTCCCTTGTTAATTTTTTCTCGATAAAAACAAAAAACGATTAACTAATTGTACCCATTGTTAAAAAATGGAGCAGAAACCTACTGTCTACACGAATAGGAAGGATTTCTTGCTGGACATGTACAAATATATTCTTCATGCTGTGTTAGAAGAGACATCGGATACGGGTGCCAAAAAAACCACTTCGAATTCGGTTATCCATAAGCTGGTGAAATCACATGTAATCATTCATTCATGTATTATATTTATGCATTTTCTTGCCTTATAAATCATAACTTAAAAAATGTACCAATATATGTGAATTTGATGAGGGCCAACGGCCATATATCAATAAACCATTCAATTCAATAATATTTATGTATTTATGAGGTTTAATTATTTATATCACTTTTGATTTTATATATTATTCGATTAGATGGACTTTTATGAAAATTTGGCCGGACCATTATACGAACCAATTACTGTTCAGAATGCAACGATCCGTCATAGTACTTCATCTTATGAGTGTAAAGTATGTGGAACGATTCTGCAACGCCAATCTAGCATTTCTGATCATGTCCAGATAAAGCACATGTGTAAGTTAAAGTAAAGATTAAATATCCTTAACCAAATTTTTAATAAAAAAACTATTATTACTGTTTTAGTTTTGCATCCATATCAGTGTCTGGAATGCCAAATTTCTTTCAACCAGTTAACCGCATTGAACAAACACCTTCAACACTACCACATCGAAATTCAGGAGGATTCGTTTTTTTATGAGGGGGGCGAGAATATGAATATTCAGTGTTTGAAGTATGAAAAGCTAGTCGAGACGGAAAGAAGGACAGACCACACCAATGCTATATGTTCAAGTGGATTGAAATTGAGACAGGAAATGAGATGGGGATGAGCGTAGATTTCACTTCATCTAATAATTTGCCTGGTGCCGCAGAAAAAATTTACTATAACAACTATGCTGGAGCAGAAAACGCACGAAATGGGCTTTTATCCCCTAATGCCTGTAGTTATGTGCAACAATTCCTAAATGGATGGACATTCTATCCAAAAGACGTGACGCCAATAGGATACCCATCCATGAACTTTGCCACTGCTACCACAATAAAAAATGCAACTCGGTTAGTGGCAGATTCTGAATGTGACAATAAGTTCCAAAGCTCATTAAGGCGAATAAATGGATGTGAAGAGATATTCCTGGAATCAATTGGAGCATGTTTAAAACATCTGCCAAAGCGAAATCAAGAGTATTTCAAGAGCAAAATGTGGATGGAGGGCAAGAGTGGTGATAACGTGAAGAAGGCGAAATTGACTGACAATTAAAATGTTAACGTTCCTTATATTATATGTTGTGAATTATCTTATATATATATGTCTTTATGTCGGATCTTTCTTTGTCTTCCTGAAAATACAAACATAAAGAAAATCTTCAACTCTTGCTCTCACAAATAATTCACACTTTCTCCTGGCACATCCATTAATCTACATTTTAAACTGTAGCTTAGCCAGAGCTAAACAACTTGTAAGTGAGGAAGAGACCCTCAAGTTCAAATAGTACTTCGTACACCCTTATCAGACACACACACCCACGTGCATATTTACGCTCCACAATGGAATCAAACTTAACAGACGTGTGGCGGAACTGAATTTTGCAACTCTTATCAAAGTCGACTAGGTTTGCATTCAGTATTCGGAAGAGTTGGGTCCGTATACGACTTGACGTATATTTTAGCCATGCATAAACTTGTGTGACATGTATGCTGCAAGTTAAACTTTCTTTAATCCAGTTCGAATGGTATCTAAATTTACAAGGTAAACTTGGCGTTGAAATGCCTCCAATAAACATATATGCCAAGAAGAAGAAGAACCGTTCTCTTGCCGCATCGTTTCAACACCACAAACACTTAAAGGTAAAATACGACAGAAGGGCCGATAAGATTAATTTCTCTGCTTTTCTTCAGATAAGACATAGAATTGAAGTCACAGCCAAATTACGCAATCTATCGAAGGGAACGTGCGAATTCTCTGTTTTCCTGTCCGAGTTTAAATTAAACTGCGTGTAATTATTCACTATAGAGTATTCTAGCCAAATAGATTCACATAATGCCCGTGTATAAGCAAAATCCGTTTGATTTCAATGCTCATGTAAAGTAATTGGTAGTAGTACTTACTTCCTTATATGCACATGCAGTAGCGTAGTATATTCTGATACTCTGGATGCGGGGGTAAAAAGTGAGAGAAAGTGGGAAAGTCATCCTTCTTGTAAATCTTATATTTCAAAATGAAACGTCACCCTCCCTCTTCATTTGCTTTCTCAATCCCGTAAATTATGAAGACAGCGAAATATAAAATAAATAAAAATGGATAATCCTCAAAATGGTGTGGGGTATGCCACCCAGCAAAAAGTTAAACTCGTCCTGCTTCATCTGTTTGGAAGAGTGCAGCGTGTTTGGCAAAGTGAAACAAAAAACCCTTCACGTTCAAAAGAACATTCAAACAAACTTTTTGTCGTCCCCTTCGGATAAAGAAACTAACACTTTTCGAAATTGGAATTTTTTATTTTATTTTCATCAGAGTTGCATCTCAAAATTATATAGAAATGAATCCCTCTCTCAGAGAACTGTATAAACTACAATTCTGCCACACAAGGAGATTACACACGTATAGGAAAGGGACGATAATCTTATTATTTCACTTGTTATTACGATATGTGGTTATCATCACGTTGGGTCCAGTGAGGCGCGAAAAAAGGACAATTCAAGTTTTTGAAGAACACATTGGACAGCGTCATGCTGCCTGAGGAGACCACTGCGAAGAAGCAATAATGTGCACCCATGTGAATCTTATGTTTGCTATGGTACGTTATCCACACCACAGTGCCGACAACCCTCCCTCTCTTCCTCTCTCTCTTTTGCCTTATCATTGTTGAGGCAAGATCTCGTGTGTGTTGCTAGGCCCTTACACACCAAGGTTTGCTTATGCTTACCCGACGCCCATAAAGATGCGGAAGAATGGAGTGGAAACTAGGACCAGCAGAAGAGAGAGTAAGTGAAAGCACCTTCTCCTGCCTACATCACCGCGTAGGGAATATCGTCAAGGGTGTGCTCAAAAATTTAGCTTAAGCTGCACGTCGCCACACTACTCACCACACGGAATTTCGGCGTATGTAATACCTCGAGCTTAACAATTGCTAAACTATAATTTTCAAGAAACATTAAAATTTAGAGTAATTTGTATATAAGTCAATCCAAATTTCCAACTATTATATTTTTTGTGGCTTGTTGTGTGGCACATAAAAATTTTTACCAACCACCAGAAACAAGACGTCGTATAGAAAGCGATATTGTTGTGAACATTCCCTAGAATTTTTTTCATCTCGTCCAAATTTGAAATCTCGAAGGAATGGAGTGCTGCCAGGACGGATGGAAGGAAGGAGGCGAAAAGAAAGTAAAACTATAGAAGAGCGAACCCCAAAAAATCACAAACTGGGAGAAAGCATGAAGAAACATAATTCGAATGCTGATCTGATCCTCACACTCCTCGAGTAATTTTAGACTCCATATTTTGCTCTGGAAAGATTGAAGAAGAGTTAAACGCTACGATTCAACCTAACGTCGTGTCGATACCGTCCATGTCAGCAACTGGCTCTGGATTTGAGGATGGGATCAGATTATTCGATTCAAGATGCGGTCAGTTGGGTATTGTGAGTGAGTGAGTGAGATACGTGGTATCAGTTCACACTCTCAGTCAATAATTCATACCGAGGTCCATTAGTAGTACAAACTGGTGGGGGTGCTGAGGTGAATGCTCAAACAAAAATATAAAAGTTCTCCTATTTTCATTTCTCTTCGTATCAAATACGACACACCATACACACAAAAGATAAAACATAACCGTGTTCATAGACTAGTTTTAAATCTCAAAAATGTTATACATACATTATAAGTTATTAATAACCATTATGCTAGCAATAAATCTGCAGCAGTTTAAAGAATTACAAATAAATAAGACTTTGTATAATCAAAAGAGATATCATTTTTCAATAGGAAGACTTTTGCATTCACAAACATCCCTTATGCGAATATTTATATGAGTGAATTCTAATTTGAATAGGATGAGAAGCTTCTCAAGATAAAAACTTTGAAGATCATAAAAATTCATTACTTTTTCTTTCAAAAAAGATTTCGGGGAAAACCCAGCTTTAATCTTAAAGCTGAATCTTCACAGATATGTATGGCTCTTCTTTTGCTGTGGAGGAGTGAGTGCTGGAGATGAATATATGAATGAAGGAAAATGGAACAGAAATAGAAGTCTAATTCCCATGCAGGATTATTATCTCGAAAAGTATTTTATAAAAAAGGCAGGCTTTTCGTTATATGGTGTGGAAGGAAAGGGTTGAGCAGGTTAATACAAACGGAGAAAAGGCAGGTTTCGTTTTCACCTGCAAAGAGGACACATGGAACAATAGTCTATAATTGTATTCTAGCTCCAACTATACGTTTCCTCATAAAATCACGTCGGGTGTGTGTGCAGTGCCGTTGTTAGGTTTCAGCCGAAACGTGAAGATTTATTTTGCGAATAAACCATTATTTTAACTCGAGGCTTTATGCAAAACTGTGTAGCAGATACTATAAAGCCAGATTTAAACATCTATCTGCATACGTATGAATGTATAGCATATAGTGTTTAGTCCTCACAATTTGCTCGCAGAGGTGGACGCTGATAGAATGACGGGTAACCCTTGACAGGATTTTTTGTTCTTGAGCTTCAAGACAAAAGTTGTTGCTTAAATTTTGCCAAGGGCCGTCCACAGGTCACATAACACAAACTCACGTCGTTTTATGAAATTTTAACAACATTTTACGGAAAAAAATCTTGGGAAAATTTTGCAATATTTATTAGGAAAGTGGAAATATGCAGGAAATATGGATCATCCGAAACTAGGATAAATCCATATAGCTATATTTTCTGGTCTGGTGAATAAACTAATGGAAATCTGCACTGTAAGAGATGCTTGTTTTTGGGAAGAAGAGCTTTATGGTGGTTATAGGGTTATCAATCCAAAGTACAACGACAGGCACACAGACTCGCATCAAATCACCAAATATGAAAAAGCGAGATAGAGCAAAAAATAAATCTACATCATAAAATAATTGCTTATTTTAGGGGCAGAATTATTGATAAAAGCTTTGCACATCAGATTGCTCACCATTATTCGATATTAATGGCAAAATCGTACGTATATTTAAATTGCAGTACTTTATTTACCAAAAAATAGAAAAATAATGATCAAATTCTAACTTTTTATTCTCAAGTACAGGAAACAGTCTACATATCCACAACATACACATGAATAGAGTAGCTGGAGAAGAATAATCTCGAGTTGACCCCATTATTGTGGCTGGAAATGTATGGAAATGCCTTGTGAATCCCTATGAAACAAGGTTCCTTCTCTCTCAAACTTGGTTTGAATAGTTAGACGTGCAAATTTTTCAAATCCAAGACAAGGCATACATTTCAGGATGCATTCACCCAGAGAGAATTACATTTATACTGGCAACTAGTTTCAACAGATTTTCAGAACAAAACAAACTTTTCTTCTTCTCCTCGTCGTCGCCGTCGTCTTTGCCGGTGTGCAAATGTCATAATATCAGCATCATGCGAAAATTAATGCATGTCACGTCGACTCAACGGAATTTTTCTTTCCGCACTTGGAATTTCACCACCAAACCCAAGGTGGTGTCATAAAAGTATGAAACATTGCACCCGAGTAGAACTACAAGGTTTGAATTTGGTAAGATGTGGTCCTGCAGCACGCCATACCGGAGGAGATAGATAGGGAAAAGGGGAAGATGTAGTGTCCCTTTAACTGGCTTATCTATATCCGTGTGCGCCTCACCTGGCTACTATTGCCACCAAGGAGGCAACCACCTCGTCTTGGCTGGCGGATTGCTATTTATTATTGGTTGGAGCAAGTGGTTGCTTGGTGTCTTATCCCTTTCCCCTGTTTCTGCAGTTCAATAGACGAATTGGATTGAATTCTCAGCACAATAGAGAGAATCCTTTTCCCATCTATATGCAAATAAGTTTTTGTATTGGGCACCCACAGGCGCAACAAATTTCTATACACAACCATTGCATCACCTTTTCCGCTGCTGCTGCTTCTGCTACGCAAAGACTTGCCAGCCGTGGATGCACTCACTTTCACCCAGCTAATGACGACCAGTCATCAGAGGAGCAGAGAGAGAGAGAGAAAGCGAGTTAATCCAAATCTAGGCAAACCATCCACTCGCCTTCTTGATTAGTGCATAAATGAAATAGATCCCACGTTATACGTGCTGCAGCAATAGAGGAAACGAGCAGCAGTAGTCTAAACGACCCTCTTTGCTGCCCATGTTCATCAGAAGAGCACATCACGGCCGCAGCCAACAACGACTCACTCCTCATCATTCTGATTTGAGCAGTCAGTGTGGATTATTTTAAACTACCAAGCATAATAGATACAACAATAGCAACCACACACTGCACACTCGCATCCGAGCCTTGTGAGATAGTAGAAACACGCTCAGAGGAGAAAGTGAGTCGTCACTATCTGTGAAAGCGTCAACAAGATTTCACTTTTGAATTTCCGAAACATTTCAAGCCAAAGTAATGCCAAATATGCGGAAAATCCGTCTTCGTCAAGTCATTTTTACTTGTGAAGGAGGCAAAAATACGAAGATGGAGCACATTGTTGATTCGTTGATTATAGTGTTGGGCTGCGTTGAGAGGAGTCGAGTGGGTTGCCTGGTTGGTTGGTTTGGTGGGTGCTTAGATGTGAAACTGTGAAATTGCAAACCAAACCAGAAACAAAACCCGATCCAAAATTCTAAAACCAAGCTGGTGAAATAAAAGGATTTGCTAACAGAGAGCGAATCCCACAGAATTCTTTTGCATTATTCATGTGCCACGGGCGAGTCACTCATCTGATCACTTGGCTCTTTCCTACTTCATTATTTCTGTCTCGAATTTCTATCAGCTCGCACTCAGCCCTCGTCTCATCTTTGGATGCTGGTGGTGGTGGTGCTGAAATTTCGACGACGACAAACCATTTCTTCAAGAAGAAAAGTTGGGCATCTGGCGAATTAATGAGACCTCCTCCTCCAACTCTGACTGATGAAGACGAAGAGGAAACAAAGTCCTCGGAATAATGGCATAACAAATGTTTGGGATTCTCACATAAAAAAGTAAATTCCTTTCACCATAAAATCCGCAACAAGCAGTGAAGCATTAGCTATAAAATTCCCCAAAGCAAAAAAAACCTCTCCTACTACGACGACGACTACGACGAAGACGACGACGACTGGCACACACAAATATGGGTGGCATTTCCAGGGCTGCTGTCACCTTTACAAGTGTAAGGTTATTGCTTTCTATTGGTACAATTTCCTCCATTTTCTATTCTCGCCGTTTATGACAGAACATGACTGAGGCAAAACAAGAACACTTTGTCAATATTATCTTTTTGGAGTCAAGTCAAAGCACTGGTGGTGGTGGTGGGTGTGACCTACTTATGCCTCTTATTCTATACTTCCACAACCACTCTCTTCGCATATTGAACTTCTGGCATAAAAATGTCGCAGATATTGCTCCAAGACGGAAGATAAGTGACACATTGAGGGGAAAGGTCTCTTATTTTTATACCAGTCTTGATACAATAACACTCCTTCTTATCTGCAACTTCAATCTCTCCAGACTTCACCCCGAGAAATGAGCTCTTCACTTCCACCATCACTGGGTCTTAAGTCCCTCCATAGGCGCATAGTCACTATTGTAGCCCGTCTCAAATAACAGCATGCAGTCGCAACAAATAACCCATACATAATCCAAACTGCAACTGTGTAGTATATCATTTCGGAAACAATGTCCCCAGCAAAGCAAACATTCGCCATTCTGTCTCCTGTCTCTCACAATTTACGGATTTCGCACTCTCGTCCCAGCCGAAAGGTCATTCTTTCTACGAAACAGCTAGATTAGTGTACTGCACACGGACTCCTAAGTAGCTATGGTCTGCAAGTAGGATGAATTGTTGTACGTATAAATGAACCTCTCTCCTTTCTGCTTCGGAATGAATTATGTAACGAGTGTCGAAAACGGGAATGACTGTCTGAATCTAAATATTCAAGCTCTCATTGCAAAAAGATTTATCGCACACACACCATTCCGAAATAAGCCAAATCTCGGAACAAAGAGAAGAAGAAGGAGTAGGACGACGAGGTGTTAGTTTTAGCAAGTAATCGCTCCAAATGCGATGAGTATCGCCGTTGTATTATCTCCAGGCCAACTTTGTGTGCAATCGGCTGCTACTACACGGCCACTGCTATTGCATTGATTTGAAAATGGGATTGTGTATTTGTAGGAGGCTGGAAGGAAGAAGAAGAAGAGGATGCGAATGTCGCTGGAAAATTGATTCCCTCGTTTTCAAACTTTCTTCCCATTGAATATTGAATCTTCAAACTGGGAGAGCCACTAACCAACACATACACACACACAAGTTGTCCCTATGCTGTATACACACACACGTATCCCTCTTCCTCACCTTTTCTCCTCTCCAGTTTTGCGAATCAAGTATTCCATCCACCTTACCAAACCAATGCAGCAGGAGCCGCGTAAGGAAGCAGCAAAAACTTGGCTTGGAGAGACTTTAAGGAAAAACTTAACCGACTTGAAGCTGAATAAGAAGAAGGAGCTGCTCTGGCTGCTTGGCTGAAACCTTTCTCAGGGTGAAAAGTTTCTTTTGGATAAAACGATGCTGCAAGCTATTGCCTTTGCTACATTTTATATTCAATATCAACACGCTTTACTTGACTTCAAATTGCCCAGCTGAGCTCGGCACACACATACCAGACCTTCCTTGGCATGGTGGGATTGGAGATGCGGATTGAGTGTTCCTCTTTGGAGTGAGAGAGAGAGAAAAGTATTGAAATCCAGGGAAGAAGATTCTCAATAGAGTCATTCATGCCATCAATAAATACATCCAACCAGCCAAACTAAGCAATTCATTCATCCCTCACGTTGTAACCTTCCCTCTATTTCAAGCCGTACCACGAGTTCATATGGATCTGACATGCTTCAGAAATTATGCGATATTTTTGTCCCCCTTGAATTACTTTTGTCAAATTCTGCAAACTTGAACAGCCCGTGCGAAATTTGTACAGGATCTGGTCTGCTGTCCGTGTCTGCAAGGAGTCTCTTAGTTGCCGTCAGTTAGTTGGATGAGGAGGAGGAGGAGAGAAGAAGTGAGCTTCAATCTCAGTGAGACATGACTTTCACTGAGAAAAATGCACTGTGTAGTAGAACCATTTTACACAACCAAAACTACACACTATGCTTTGATAGCACTTTAAAGTATAAAATAGAACAAATTTCGCCCAACTACGACCAGCTCGATATGGTGAGGCTCAAAGTTGATGGGATTTTGCAGAAAGTGTCTTTCTCACTTTCTCTCCTCTTCCTTCGCTCCCTTGAGTTATTTCTCTTTCCGAGTGTTATTCCCACCACCACTAGCACAACCTCCGCCAAGCATGACGAAACATATTCTACCCCCAATTATATACTGGTTTATTACATATTAGAAATTTCAAATTTACAACGTTCTACCCAAAAAAATAACCGGCCCAAATTACAAGTTACGTAATACCTGGGTCTATATCTATACTTGTAAGTATACGCGGACATGCATGTTATGAGTAGGTACACATGCTCTCAAAACGTGCTTTTAGACATTGCAGAAATGTTGTGCACAATGATGACTCTTTCAATAGGATGAGATTGAAAGGAATTGCTTTAATGCATAGAATTATTTTCCATCTCTCCTCCGTTTCAAGAGGAGAGCCGGCTCTCAACAAGAATATGGGCATCAAATGTGGTTTAAGAGGACGACGCGATGCATCATCATGAACAAGAAGAGATGTTTCTTTCCCTACTGCTGCTGCTACTGGTCTTGTTAGCTATATGCTAATATGGCTCCGTCTATGCCACTGTTTCCTTTCGAGCAGAAGAGAAAGTCCGAGGAGAAGGAATATGGTAGGAAAAGCAAGACACTGAAGAGATCGTATCATGTCACATAACATCACATTCCATCATCTGGGCCACAGCGTGTCATAAAATGTTCTTATTGTTGCTCCGTCTCACTGGCATCATATCATATTTCCCCGAGGAATGGAGAAACTTCACTATTGACACAGCAGAGCAAAAGTACTAGTAGCGACGGAACAGTGGGTCAATAAGGGCAGTAAAATGGACTCGAATAAAGTAAAATAAAGATAAGTCACCACCATATCATCGTATTCCTATTATTACCATAACACGACTTTCTCCATTTGCTCCGCTTGTTGGCCGACTGACATCCATCATTAAAACCATTCAGCTCATTTTTCTATTTCTATCTCTGTCTCGCT
Organism: Folsomia candida; assembly: GCF_002217175.1. Taxonomy (NCBI): domain Eukaryota; kingdom Metazoa; phylum Arthropoda; class Collembola; order Entomobryomorpha; family Isotomidae; genus Folsomia; species Folsomia candida. Next base: position 4,793,600 of record NW_019091198.1, read on the forward strand.
CGCTCGCTCTTTTTTAATAAAAGAATGTTGTGCGTCTCTCTGGTTGACTTACTTACCCAGATTCTGCTTCAGTCAGGCAGAGTTCACTTCACCTGCTTCGGCAACAACAGAGACCAGACTAACTCACTCACTCACTCACTCTTGCTCTCCTATGCCAGCAGTCCATCTTATCTGTTGACTTTTATTGTCCTGTCGCCACTCAATGAATGACACGTTCCAACGTTCAGCGATATATTCGTTCGACTCGATCCATGCCATTTTCCCCACAACAGAAGCACGCCGTCAACTGGTTGTGCTTCACGAGGTGATTCTCAAATGGATCGAAGGCGCATAATTTTGCCTATGCTATTCCAGAAAGTTAACTTCTACACGTTTCACGCGGAGCTAGTGCCAGTTCCACGGTAGGAATTTGTATGCACAGGGAGAATAGCAAGTGGGGGAAAGCTACAGAGTCTCGTCAAGTGGTAGAGAGGAACAAGGTGCCTTATGTGTCACGATTTTTGGGGTACTGCACCACCTTCAATTTTGTCCTCATTATGAAATTAATTGCTGTAATTGTGCAACTAAATGGACACAATAAAAATATATAGTTGGGTTTTTGTGGGAGATATGTATGGGGAATATGAGGGCAGTTTGATGCTCTGTACTTGTAGCTAACACAGAAATCTCTCTGAAAGTTGGCCATTATCAGCACTCATTGACTTGGGTTTTTCATTTGCTTGGGCCCTTTATATGATACGAGAGGACATAACATACAACATCCGAGGCAATGGTCTGTCATCTACAAAGTGAAAAAGTGGAGAATGCAAATGGGACCGGTGTTGGCGATCACTTCACAGCTGAGTGTCCCGTCTGGAGGCTGGATAAGTGAAAGTGGGAAAGTTGAGCCGTTGGCAAGCAAGTGAGCTCCTAGGCCTCCCACTTTCTCTCCAGAATGTAGTGACAGTTTCGTGTGAGAGAGAGCAGTTTTCTTCCCATTCTCCAAATGGCTGCCTGGTCAACGTGAGACGAATCCTCAATCACATCCAACATTCCCAAACTTTCCTTTCTTCCCTTCAGCTCAGCAGCAGGATGACCAAACCCAGCCTCGTCTTCCTCTACTACGTATTATGGCATATGGATGGAGGACCAATAATGCCCACAAAGCTCATGCTGGCAAAACCCAATAAATCTTTACACGTTCATTTCATATTGTATATTGCAAGGAGAGGCTGGTTGAAAAATTTTATTTCCCGGGCATGTTCGAAATAAAATATAAAACTGGGATCATGCTCACGCAAACATTGTTGGGAGGTATATTTTTCACAAATTATATTCAACTAGCCGGCATAAATAGATCCATTGGTTTAAGGCGAGTTTGTCAAGAGATTATATTTCGAAGAGATGTTCTGAGGGACCATCTTTTGTGCACAGTTTAAGGTTTTGGATTCAATTCAAGAACGAACTGACACTGCAAGAGGAGAGAAAGTAAAGAGTGATGAGAAGTACAAGTACCACTTTTACGAATTTTCACCAATGTATATATTTCTGGGTCAGAATCACCGGTTTTCCAAATGGTGTCAATCGATCAGAATTTAATTCTGTAGAGACAGCCTTACTGGACAGAAAGATATAAATTTCGGATAAATTGAGCACGAGTGGATGTAACTGGTCAAGTTAGCTTCTTTCCAAAAAATTCAATGACCTAGTTAATGCGATAATCCCCATCGCCCACTAGATGTAGACTTGCCAAAAGAGAAAATCCAAAACTTGTAACTTTCTCAAGAATTAGACCACACAAAGATGTAAAAAGTACAATAAAATCACGGCGCATCACCCAGTTGCAGTTTCAAATTTTGTATTCTAACGGACGTCATCTTCTTGGTGGTGCTGACTGAAGAACAAAATATGACAATAGGACAGCCTCACTCACTCGCCGCTCATCCAGTGCAAGTGTACATTTTCATTTCGTCTTTTCTGGAAAAGGGCGAGTAAAAGTGAGGCAGAATTATAAAGTGTGTCTGCCTTTCTGCTGGTGATGATGCCATGTCTGCCTTGATGGTGACATTTATGAATAGTCTTTATTCTTCTCCTTCCGTCAATTCCAGCTTTACTCACTCATTCGGGTGGAATATTCCACCTCCTCGTTAGTTCCTAGTTAGTGCACTGTTATGCTCTGGAGGATACAGAAAAGAGGGACGGATAAGGGAGGAGGACGACGAGGAGGAGAGAGAGATGCAGATAAAGCAGTTCGCATTTTAGTCGAAAGCTTCAACTCAAACACTCACAACGACTCTGCCGCACTGGTGACAAACGACAATACGCTTTACGTCCTTGTTGTTATTATGTATTCATTCCCAGTGAAAAGATGCAAAACCAGAGCATGCAACAATGCTGCTCTCTTTGCCAATGTGCGATCACCGAGAGAAAATTATTTTCCACAAGCAGTCAACTTTGAGCTTGTTCTTCTTCCACAGCACCACCACCAATAGCTCACTCACTTTCAAACCCAATCCTCTTTGATTTGTTGCAACCTTCATCTTTTTCATTTTGCATCGACTTTTACCGGGCACAGATTCTAATTCAAAATTTGAAACATGTTATCCCCAGGTTGTGGTGGTGGTTGCATGTCATGCTTTGATGTTTTTAGCGTAGCGAGCAATACATATATCGTTTGTGCACACATACACACAAGGACAAAGAAAAGTGCGAGAGATAGGCGAATGAATATACATACGTACACTTATTTCTCTCTGGAGCGGTGCTTGAGCTTATAGAGAAAGATAAAATTGATCACGTTGCAAAATACTGCCACTAATAACAGAACCACCAGACCGGACCACAAAGGTGCGGCCGGGATGATATGATATCATATCATAAGGCGTTATGAAGGAAGGGAACGGCTCAATTTATGTTCCCTTTAATAATACTTCTCCCATCCACCTCCGTAATGCCATAATCCACAGAAACCTATTCCTATTTCCTTCCTGGTCCTTTGAAGTGCTTCTTTTTATTACTCACCTACACCAGCCATCCATACAGCCATCCCTCGCCATGTATTTAAGGCTACCTCTCCCCCGACATTCATGCTGCTCATCCATAGGACACATCCCCGCCGCAGATCCGCATCTTCTTCACCTTTACCCAGATCTGGGCTCACGAGAATTTTTACGGTCACTACTTACTCGTAGGTTTCTGTTGAGTTACTGATATTTTCAGCTCCGTTACTCCAAAAATAGCGTTTTTTCTTCAATGCTTTCATTGCAATGTGATCTCTCTCTCTCTCTCTTTTGGTCATACTAGATTTACGGGTTATTTCACTCTCCATTTATTTTCCTTTAAAACAAAGAGTGATTTAGAGTAACTTTATTTTATGTTTCCTCACCCTCATTTCAAAAACATTTTCTTTTTGTTGGAATCAACTAATCAGTTAATTCCATATTTTTCTACAGTATTTCGCAGTCAGAAGCAGTATGTTGTTCTCGCGATAATGAGTCTGTAAAAGTGGAAGAAAGAGTGCGTGGGAGTGGAAATAATTTGCAAATAATACTAATATGACAAACAGGGTCGGCTTTTATTATCATAAAGTCTGCAAATGTTGGCCATTCTATATTTGGCGGAGGAATGCAATGCTGGCTGGCTGGCTGGCTGGCTGGCTGGCGGATATTGGTTCCTTCATTCGTTGGTACGCTGATCACATTCATTTCACAGTCTTTCAACTTCAGGCCCGCGTCGATGCCAGGACTCGCTCGTATAAAATAATTTATGCTCGATTACAGAAGAGAAAGTTCACGCCAAACCGCAATACAAAACACAATACACGAGAAAGGTTGTATAGTTGAAATAAATAGATGAGCAAACTTTGATACTTGAACCCACACCAGAGCAGTAGCAGAGGCAGAAGCAGAGGCAGCAGAAGCAGTAGCACAAGTACATAGGCGTCGTAGTTCGTAGAGACAAGAGTTTTGCAAACGGGTGCCACTAATGCACTAACCAACTCGAATGCTAACGAGTTATCTTTGGATGTTTGCGGTCTTTCTAAATTCCGAAAACTGGAATCGCACGGCAGGAGCAGCTTATTTTAAAATATGAGCACGGCTCAGGGGATAGTTCATTGTTTAAGTGAATGATATTGCCATGCATGTGTGCTCTCTTGTCTCACTGGACAACATTACCCTTGCTTATCTCCAACTTGGGCGGCCATGTACCTCCTCTTATACAGCTGCTGGTTTAGAGCGACATATATTCGCCTCATAATAATAATAACACGACAAGAAGCATCGCCTCCCGCTCTGAATTGATCGAGCTAATACGTACATTATGCATGAATGCTTCTCAAATTGCGATAATACACTCGAGTTAATATCTTTCCAATGGTCTCTGTATTAGAGCAAACCCACTCAGAAATGTTTCCATGTTTCAACTTTTAAATGTTAACGACTTGCATTTGGAGTTTGGAGGAGGCCGTAGTCTCATAATTTTAGGCCAAGTTTGGTTTACTGTGGTTGATTCTTGGTTGCTCCACCAAGCAAATTCAGATCTTCCATGATTTTATCGTACACAGCAGCATAACAAAATTCGTAGAGGAGCATAAGTCATACTCAAAGAGTGTCGGGATAAAATGTGCAGTTGAATCAGCATCAGTCAGCCCGGGTAGTAATCGTGGGTCCTGGTGGTGGATGGAGAGACAGAGAAATAGAGCATCTCCAGAGACTCGTAGCACTGTCGAAACTCGCATCGGAGACCAAACTATTCCGGAGGCATCTCTCCACTTCCGTCCGCAGCAGCAGCAGCACGAGTTTTACTCGTCGACGTTGGAATTAGGATGCAGAAATGCGATATTATTATGGTCCGTGATCCTTCATTAGTGACCTCGCACTCTTGGATTAGAGGATGATGATGATGGAATTCTAGAAATTTGCCCGTTTTGTGTTTCAAAGTTTATATCAACAGAGGAAGAGGAGAGCATAAAACAAACGGGAGATGGAAAAAAGCTCGAGAGATCGGGGGATCGCCTCCAAGCTCAATTTTAGCTTATTGCAAATATTGACGCAATCGAAACGACTCAATTTCTTGTTGATGTCGACATGTCTTGCTGTTTATAAAGTTTAAAAAGTCAATAGTTTTTCGACGGATTGAAAGGAAAAAGTTGGATGATGACGGTTTTTGCAAGCTTATACGCTATTTTCAGATTCAATTAACTGGACAAATATAGCGTGTTACGTATATTGCAACTCTTGCTCAGGCTGGGTAAGAAGGGCATTGAGACGGTAGTTGCAGTAGGAAGAGTTGCAATATAAAACCCCGTAAACTAAACAAGCTTTGGTAGCATAGTTTTTAAGGTAACATTAGTGCCCACCTCCAGAGATTACAGAAAAAGTACGGAAAAAAGAGCCTCGTAATGTTTCCCTTGAACAAGTTGGATAATTGAAAAAAAACTTGTAACACAACTTGCGAATTTCTCTTTTCACTCGTTTGTGTCATCCTCTCCTAAAATTCTCCATAAACTAATTATGTGCAATTGCATCCACCGGTTTTTGCTAATTCCCATCTAATTTTCCTCTTAATCCTACGAGATCAATTGGAATGTACATACATACACCTTCCTCCTTGGAAATAAGCTTAGACAGGAGCTTACCAGAGTGAGGCAATTGTTTACAACTAGGTATGTACATGGTCCATTAAAATAACTGGAGTGAACGTAATGAGCAATTGGTAAAATAAATGGAAAACTGAGATAACCACCAACCTCGCTCACAATGAAATTGGGCTAATCAAATTTGTATTACAAAACTATTACATAATACTTGAACTTTACAGTGTCTGGGTGGTTGGAGCTTTCACTTTCATTTTCCTCCTCAGAGTGGCAATCAGCTGCCAAATAGCACACTATTACTTAGCATATACTATTTGACGTTAACCCAGATTGAATTTTGAAAAAAAACAGTAAATTGTGCATGTATAATATGGATGCAGTTATGAGTTGAGGAATAAATCTTTGTGTTGGTGTGTTTTACATGGACGGGAGCATAATCCGAGGAGGAGTGGAGAGAGAAGGAATGGAGACTAATCAAAAGTCCATATCTTTGATAGCCACGGGGGAGTGGGATGAATGGGGGAAATAAAATCAAATGGAGTAGACATTAGGCCCGCTCAATGAATTGCTCCCGGATTGGATGGGAATGCTTATCTGTCTCTCCTGACTGGCTTCAACTTTCCTTATCCACTTCAATTTATACACATTAGTGCAATTTTCACTCGGCCCATTCTCAAAAGTCAGGCAGGGGTAGGAGCCCCAACTTCATTTCACTCAATCAATTTCGCCAATATTACAATTCAACCTACCTGTCCCCCAGTCGTCCGTTGATATTGACAAATCACATGATCATCACAAATCACAGTGGCACCAACCACTGTCATCCAAACTTTGGGCTAAATTTCATTTGCTCCCATCTTGAAAGCTGTACATGTTTGTGTAATGCATAATACGACTCAAAGTACAAGAGCATGTTGGTGAAGTTTGTAAACCTTGAGTAAACCACGCAACATGCACTCGATCTCATGTCAACATTTTCTCTCATCATCATCATTGTTACTTTTCTTTCTATCCATCCCCCAAGAGTAGAACTGCACCAGGAATATTGTTTCCATTCACAGTCGTAGAATCTGGTCGAGCCATAATAATGTGCATCTGTCAGCCTACGGGAATTTAATACTGTACTCGCGAACACCGTTGCTAACATGCTTTCTCCCATTAATCCATTAAGCACTTCCATAATATTGCACTCCTTCACTCATCACAATGCACACACAGACACTAAATTCCACACACACACACAAATGCATACATGTTTCAACCGCACTGGATATTACGTAACTTTGCCAGGGATGCAACATATCTTGCAACGAGATGAAAGTGATCCGGCCTGGGTTGGTTGATTTGAGCTAGTTTATTAGTGCCAGACATCCATCCACACATTCCCCCAATTCCCAAACGCACACCTTTTATTACTAGAACGTGATTCATTAAACTCGATATGCATTTGTGTAAAATTGTATCCTCTCCAAAATTACAAGGTCTGCAGCATCATTGTCTATTCCATCTCTTACTTTCCGCCTGCATTCGAGTATTCCCCTTGCTGCATCTATTTTGCATCAAGTAACCTTGGCGCATAGCTCCGCCAATGTCAATTTCATCATTCTTGCTGCACAACATTGTACGCATATCTGGACTGCATCTCAACAATAATAATAATATGCATTTTGATTTGGACTTTGTGCGTGCCACCGTCTGTTGGGTCTTGGGGGAGTAGCCAAGTGTTGTTGGAGTGACTGATTCAACTACTCTTGAGCATGAACAATAACAACTTGTCTATTGTGATTTTGGATTTATAACCCGTTCATCCCCACTTAGTATTTTCAACCACTAGAAATCAGGCCTATTTTGCTTTCCTATGAATCATTTGCTAAACAGTACGGTTTTAATGGGTTTGTAATGGAAACTGGTCATACAAAGAGTTAGTGCAATGCAGCCATGTTATAAATAAACGTACGCACGTGTATACGTGATCATTAGAATTTGGAGAAGTTTTCGGGTTGCGTTGCATCCATTCAAAGTTCAAGTGGTCTTCTTGATCCAAGCAGTTGAGCAATAGAATGAAGAATCAATCTACAAATCCACAATCATCCAAAATCCATGGTGCGAGAGTGAAAGGATTCGCTCACTCACTAGTCATGCCATGGGGAGTGGAATGTCATTTGTAAATATCAAGCCCATCCAGACTGCCTGCCTGACTACTTAAAGCTCAGCAGAGAGAAAGTTCATTCTGGTTTGATTCTAATTACTCCTTGTTATTACCATTAACTGTGTTGCGGTGAACGGAGCTATACGTGCAGGCAGACTACAGATGAGACTACTGGTTACATTTGTGGGTGATGACGCTTGTTGGCATTTTGGGCCTTCCTCAAACTCGAGTGTCCACGTTGCCCACTCACCCAACGCAACGTGGGCAGCCGTCTGGCTGACTGACTGGTACAGATAGAGTAGTGAAAGGGATTTCCTGTTTGATTAGATTGCGGACACGTTGACCTGGTCGGTCGTCGGATCTATCTGGTCACTCTGCCCATTACAATCGTTAGACCAGTATCACAACTAACCAAATTGCTGCTGCTGCTTCTCTTTCCCCTCCCTCAAATCCCTCAATTACAATTAGAACGATAGAGCAATGGTTCCCTAGCCCTGCTGCTGATGTATTTATACCGTGGAGAGAAGATGCAGTGGAAGAAATGCATAAAGGAAATGAGCAGCAATGTCTCCCACATAAGCTACGTCCCATCGTACTGATTGTGATTGGAGAGTGTACACAGTGATCAGAATCAGAAGTGGCAAAGAGCCTCATTAGTCGTCAAGAGGCAGCAGTCAGTCAGTTCAAACTGTGCTGGAGCTAGAGCCTTGATCCTATTGACAATTTGTGAGGGCTGGAATGGAGGGAGAAAATTTGAAGGAGAGAGCGTCCTTCTTTCCATTTTACTTCTCTCTGGAATTAACTTAACGATGAATAACGAAATTAGAGAAAACTGCTGGAGAAAGCCTTGGACGAGGGAAGGAAAGACGGCCAAGAGAGGCCAAGGGTGAGGATGGAGGGGTACGTGGAAAAGTTTTCTCTCTCTGCCACCATGTTTACTCACCCTCTTATATTCTGTCTGCTAATCGAACTCCCTCGGTCAGTAAATTACTACGCGGCGAGGACTGGACAAAATAGATATGTGGATGTGGACGACATCTCCATCCATCTTGGGGCAGGAAATATCGTAAATTAAACCAGCCAGAAATTATTGTTGTAATCATTCTGTCGGCCAACATACATCTTCCCAATCATTGTAGATTTAGAAGCACTAATAATAATTCTAATAACACCAACTAACGTATACAACGGTCCGGAAGTCGTCTGTTTTGAGTTAGAGTTTGCAATCCAGTCACAAAACAAAGATGGGGACAAGTTACTAAACAAGGAGAACGGGGCGGAAGAAGACGCAATTACGAGCCCATGCCCATTTGCACCTTGAGCTTTGGCTCAGCAGCAGTAAACAGTAAATGTCAATCGAGTGCATTTGGATGGAACTGATTGCTTCAGAGCTCAAGTACTTGCACTACAATCTCCAGTTTTTCTTTCTGAGAATCGTGTTTGGCGGAGGTCACTTTCTCCCATTTCGTTGCATTATTACTGGCTCTGAGGGGTGAGAAATGTTGTGGACCGTCGTCCTCCTCATCGAGAAGAACCATTTGACAGCTTCCCCTCCTTGTTCTTCACGCTCTCTCTTCCTCTTCTCCTCTCCTGCTGAGTATTGTCTTGTCAATATAACGAAAGCATCCGAAAAGAACATTTCAAAAATTGAAGGGGAAGGAACAAAGCAAAATAAAAGATCACACGTTCTCAACTCTCCGGTGTAATAAATGCAGGTTACTCTTACTTTATTACCGACTACGTATGTACTAATGCATACATACGCACGAAGGCTATACGCACGACGCCATCAACACATTTCCACCCTTCCTCCCAAGGATGAATTGGTAAAATTTCGACAAAACCAGGCTCTCCTGTGATGCTCTAAACGAAGGTGGACATGAGCTAAAACAATGTCCAAAAAGAAAAGTTTTTTTTGTTTTTTTTTGCTAAGGAGTTTACAAACCAAACCAATACATATTTTTTTAAATTGACTAAATACAATTTTTAATCTTCTTGGAAAAGAGTTTATCGGCTAGCCCGTGGAATAGGAAAGTTTGAAATAAAGGTGGGCTGGCATTAGGCGTGATACTGCTGGGATTGTGTGAAACTACAAAACACAAACAATGCAGATAGATTGGAAAATCCCAATCCAATCCCATTTCCTGAAATGGATGCCTAACACGACACCTCCAATTCATAGGAGGAGGGAAGACCTCCGTAAATGGAGAAACTACTCCTGGCACCCCAAACAACGGAAATGAAACGTGTGTGCTGCATCAGACCAACATTTTATAAACGATCAGATGCGACCATTCCAATACTTTTCAAGTTGTTGGATTTATTCTTTAGGGAGGGACACTGAACCCTTTCTGCCTTCCTGCTAACCACCATTACGACTACCAGCCCTACTCCTGCTGCCACTCTACTCACTTTCCTCCTGGGCATAGCCTTCCGACTCCCAAGACGGTGAAAGTCGAGACAAGTTTTCCTCCCAAGTACGTCTTAAAAGGTACTAATGCAAGTCCTCCATTTCAAAGTGCAGCGTAGAGACAAATAGAGCTTGAATTATTTCGTATTGTTGTTGCTGCTTATGTATGAACAATCCAAAACCGATGGTGGGGAAAGTGCATCTCTCGTTTTGCATTTTACGAGTATCGAAACTGTTAAAGATTGGCGATTTATTTTTCTAATAAACAAAACCAATTTAGGAAGATTGGTTTTATTAGAAGAACTTATATTTCGTTAGCCCTGCATCAACTGAGTGTGTGGATGGATGCAAAAAAGAAAACAAGTTGTGCTTTCCTTTCAACAGAAATTGTTAGAAATTGGTATGCTGACGGCAAGTGAAAATTGGACATAAATATCAAAAAAGTACCTCTATTTCCTGAATTATCTTCATATCACGAAACCCAATCTAACTTGAGATGACTTCAAACCCAAGTAATGAAACCAGAGAGCGGATTTCAATTGACTCTTTCAGCCTTCAAAGAAAAATGGCAAAGTTGAGAAGGATGTTCCAAAAAAAAGGTTGTGTATGTATAAGGTTCCCCTCCGACGGGAGGATCAGATATAAAATACAGTTTGCACTTAAGTGTCACCCGCAGTCTCAGCTTTCTCAACCCGACCCTGTGTGCATTGTTTTGGTTTAGAGAGACTTGTGTTCTTGTGTTTGTTTGGTTAGGTGACCGTTTGAGCTAACAAGAGCCATCCTCCAGAGCATGTCGTCGTATGTCGTAGTGAATGCATATATGTATGTGCCTCGTGTATCTACAACTTCCTGACGAGACCCTTTCTGACAAGGTTGTTGGCTGGATGTGACTTTCCCTGCCATTTTTCTTCTTGATTTCTCATTCTGATGACGAACCGAGTCTTCCTATCGTACATCGTGTATGTACTACCTACGATTTTGGGCAGGAACTAGGAATCACCGCCAAGTAAAGACAGATTTCCCACGAGAATCCACAATATGAGCTTCTTGTTGCCTCCTCTTCTCCTAACTCATATTAACTGTCGGACAGAAGAGGCCAGAGAGACTATCTCTCCTGCCCTATGTACTTATGTACTAGTCGTGTAGTATGTACTATAGATTTCTCCACTCTCATATCAAATCATGCCCACTACATAAACACTGCCGGGTTCACCCTCTGCTGCCTTCTTCAGAAGAGAAGGAAGACGGACAATAAACTAAACATGGAATGATGAGCATCAAGATACAGCCCCCAGAACGCTTCACTCGCAGAAATCATAAATGTGGAAATATATTGTACAAGAGACAAGTACTCCACAAAACCTGATGATCTGAGTGGTTGACTTTTTCAAAATATTCCATGATTTCATTATTTTGATGTGGAGAATCAAGGTTGACTCTGAACATGAGACACATATATATTCCATCATGTGTGGAGCAGCAGCGAATAAATTGCAGGTTTGGAAATCTCGACTCCTTCCAGAATTCTTTAGAGAAAAAGTGCGCCGAGGTTTCAGATTCCCACAGATTGTGACGAAATTGGTCAAAAAATGACACGAGACAAATCATCTGCCAGAGATGAAAATAATAAGGCCTCTGAGGCATTCTCAAACCTTCGGGAACCCATGAATTTATCACCATCAACCTTCATTTTTTTTATCTCTCTCTCTCTCTCTCTCTCCATGATTTCCACAATTTATATACATATGGTTTCAACACCAGCAGAAGAGTTTCAGCAGATGCAACACATTTACGCCTAGCATTCCACAACATGCTTATTGGTCTGCTCCTTATTGAGTGTTTTTGCGTTAGCCAGGCAAGTAATAGGGTGAGCAGGCTTAAGTAAATGTTCCATATTTCATAATTTTAGAATATTTTCATCCCCTCAAAACTACAAATTCATACACAACATTTATTTTACAGAAAATGATGCCAAGCATAAGCAACTCGTAATTTACAACTTTGTATTGCATTCACAACTCATCATCACTTATGTCATAATGCGAAGCGGGCTGGTATGTATGCAGCCTTAGAATGTGCAGCTAGGTGCCATTTGTGTGGTGTTCGCTGCCTGTTCTTGTCCCAAGCCTGTTCAAATCCTAACTAATTTTAGAGCAATTTATTATAGAGCTAGTGTTATTAGCTGGGGTAAGTTTTGGAGTATCGGACAGCAGCTGCAGTGTTATTGCTTCCATTGACTCGACTCTGACTGAAATTACTATTTCATGTGGAGGGAAAGTGAAAACTCGTCATGTGCTCACTCTCTCTCTCGCTCTCTCCTCAGCATAGGATTGCATGCACGGCTAAATGTGAATGATGGAAACATTGCTCTACTAACAACCAACGCATGAAGGTAGATTGGATATCCTCGTATGAAAGGAAGATCACCAGATATCTTGCATGGAAAATGTTCCGCATTCCATCTTTTCAATCCCTACAGAAACATAGTCATAGCAAAATCAATGAAATTCTGCAGAGTTTATGAATTCTGAATCATGCTACTCCCACACTCGTACATATGTATGTACGCACATATTTGCTGCTACATACCGCTTTTAGTGGTGTCACAAGCACCATCTCATATTTTACTACCATCATAACATTTCACGCCAATGCATGCAACATTTAGACAGAGCCCACACACACTATACTGATGAAACGGGCACATTTGTCTAATTATCGGTAAATCCATGGTAAAACGCGTTTACTTCATCGTGTTCGTGTTGGTTCAATCATAATTTTAAAATTTGACAGTTTGATTCGATGTATCCCGCAGCTACTTGGGAGAGAGTTTGGTCATGAATTACTGAAAATGTGGACGGGATAGAGATTCAGCACCCAAATGTCAACATTGGAATCAAAAGGGATTATTGGAAGCTGCTTGCTTTGCTGTCTTGCTAATAGGGATTCAAAGTTCGACCACAACTGCTTGCTTTGTGCATCTAGAAAATGAAATCCATTAACGGGGCTGGTGGGGGATCACATGTTCCGTGTTTATGCGAGTGAGAGGGTCATTAACAGAGCTGTAAATGAGAGTGAATTGCGTCCAAGTAGAATTAGCCATTTCCCATTACCTCGATCCTGTCACAACTTTCACAGGTAATAAAGAGCACACAAAACTTGCTGCAAAAGTGATTCCAAAATTACATTATTGCTTCTGTCAACTCGCACGAAGAGTTCCAAACTATGTACTTAAGTATGCACTTTGAACAACAGGATTTATATAAAAAATGGTTATGCTTCGTGGGCCCATTAGTTAAGGAAAATGTCGATGGAGGCATGTTGAGATGGAACGTTTCGGAAACCTATTTTCTCCTTCTCATAAGATTACCGTGCTTAATAATTCACGAGGAAGCAATACTGCCCCCATATACGCTACATGCTGTGCGGTGCTACACATTATACAGTCTGCTATGACATGAATATTGAAATAATCTCCTTGCTCCGTACACTTGACACCACCAGCTAATATGTCAATCAGCCGTGCATTACACTATTATGCATGTTGAGCTACAAGAGAAAATATTATCCACGTAGATATAATTCTTAAGAGTAATTCAGGAAAATATCACGAATTTTTTGGTGCTTTCCTTGTCTGCAGACGAGAAAGAGGTAAACATACGTATACGTAGCAAAGCATGTTTGAGTTTGGTAGCTTTGGGTTGGATCGTGTGATCAGAGAGAGAGAGAGTGAGCATGGCGGAAGTGATGAGTTGTTGAACAGGGAAATAAAGTGAGGGGAAGGGTGGGATTGGAGCCGTGGATGGCATTTGTCCGTATGAGCAAAATGGTTGGAGAAGGGTTGTGAAAATTACTTCATAGATAAATTAAAACGAGAAGGAAAGGGGTGATTGATGAGACTCAGGTAAAGGTCGGCCGGGGCTGCTGTCGAGGAGAGTGAAGAAATCGATATTCCTCTCTCAACTTCCCCTTTCTTTCCTCCCAATGAAAACTCCGGAAAATGCGATACAATGAAATACCCAAACATCTAGAAAGGAAGGAAAGTATGATGCTTAGTGAAGACCGATTTCTTCTTTATTATATTCCTCTAATATATCAGTAAGGAATAATATGAATAAATCCTTTGTACTTTGCTTCACGTGTTAAATATCGCGACGGAGATAGCGTTTGGAGGAGGGTACACACGTGCTGTGGATCCCTTCAACCTTGAGAAAGGAGGAAGTAACACGTTCTCCTTGTAAAGTAAAGGATTGCCAAAAAGACAGTAACAAATTGTATTCCTCCAAAAGTCCGTCTCTTGACATGTAATAAGCGATGTTGTTAATACGACTGCCAAAGTGGACACGTCGTCGCATGCTACTACGTACGTACGCGCGTATGTATATATGTACACACGACAGAATCAGTGCAGCCAGAGCCTTGGAATTGTCTTTCACATTCCAGAGAGTAAGAGTGACAGAAGGGCAAATGGGAAACACGACAGAGCTTTGCTTTGTGACCGGCTACATGGCATCAGTTAAGACCAGTCAGGACAAGTGAAAGTGCCAAAAGCCTCCAACACTGTCCACCACTCAGTCCTCGATCAGGACTAGATTCCTGAGATAGGCCGAGGGATTGGGCCGAATGTGCGAGGAATCAGTGCTCTCCAATCAACATCATCATCTCATCGCCCCCAAAATCCAGTCTCCGCGTAGGTTCAAGAAAACCTTTGAATATTATCGTGGTCGCTGGTGAAGAGTGAAAGGACGAAAAACCATGAATTTCTCCACTGTCTTTGTGTATTCATCCGGAGAAGGTCGCAGCTCGACGGGACGGTAGGTTATTTTAAAGACGAGCCGAACCAGAAAAGGCAGTTCGCGAGAAGAAACTCTGAGCGAGAGAGTGAGTGAGATTGAGAAGCTGAGAAAGGCATCAAAACCGGTAGATGAGATTGTGATGGTAGATTATCAATGATGACGGGTAGGGATTGAAAGGGGACAGGACAAGGATGACAGACACTTAGTCCCTGGTTGTTCCAGTGCTTGCGCCCAAACAATTCCTTCCACCAACAGCATCAGCCACCACGGATTGGATGGGTCGGTCCGTCGGTCGGACTTCTTAATATAATCCTTTTGTTGCTTTGTGTGCTCCTCATTACATATATTCTAATGTCAGCCAGGGGCAGTGTGCATGGCTTCACGGGTAAGACAGAAGACGCAGGCAAAACCATGATTAACGACTGTGCTCCTCGTGTTGGATTTTGATTTTGAACATTATGCTTTTGCTGGTATTTACTGAGGCAACAAATATTAAAGTTTGATTATTATACGTAGCTAGCATCCATGTATCCAAGGCGTTTCGTAACGTCAAAGTAATGTCATTCTAAAATTGATCGTTAACCAATAACAATTTTGTTTGAAGTTAATGGGAATGAAAAAAGTACGGTGTCAGCCAATACAAAAAAGCTCAATGATAAACGCAAACTATTTACAGAATATTAATATGTATTTACAAAAGGCCACTCTCAGATGAGTGAATATAGTTAAGGTGCCATCGTCTGCAGGTTTCGGCTTTATGCACACGATTAGAAATTAATGAAGCCGGGCTAATTTCACCGTCCGTCCAATATCAACCAAAACACTTTCTCTGGGATGCAAAGTGTGCGAGTAGGGTACATGATATTGAATAATGCCGTGTTGTTGGATGTCGGTCTTGTTTGAAGACCTGATCGCAGCGTCAATTAGGTAAAGAAAGTTAATCAAGATCACAGTTCGTGGTCCCCAATCATTCCTTCGATCCTCTCTGATGTCAAATACAGGCGTAGGCTTAATTAGTCTTCCCTGCGATGGTGGTTGTGTTAATAATGCCACGCAGCCATGTTTTATTTTGTATTCATTCACTAATCACGAAAATGTTGTGTGTAGGAATATTTTGGGTAATTTTTTCCCATTAAAAAATCGCCCAAAAGAAATAAAAATTCAATCACAATAAAATTAGAGAAAAAAATAAAACTTGCAATAATTTATTCCATGAATACCTGTACGTATGCAAAGTATGGAAGCCGCGCCTCAGGATGGAATAAATTGAAAATATGTGTATACCTGAATAGTTAGTACGATGATCTAGAAATGGTTTTATGTATGCATCGTCTCATTATAAATGAACATCAGTGCGCGTATAACCATCTCATGTTCTTCATTTTTTTCGAAATTGGTATGGACACTAACCTATCCATTATCTGTGATCCGAGCGGAATAAAGCAGTTTATCCACCACCAACTGTTTATATAATGACGACAGGATTGAATTTTTGCGTGCAACAAAGATATGAATGGAGTGGCAGTTATTTTAAGGTATGTCCACCACCACTACCATCATCATCATTGCGGAAGAGGAAATTTAGGCGTGGTCGATACCTCGAGTTCCCTATAATTTTCTCAATTTACTTTGATTATGAGGAAACTAACCCCGACCCTGGGCAAAATCAAATCTCCCCAAATACCGAAAATAGTACTGGACATGTAGCACTGCACTGCACGTCGGAGATACATGGATTTAGGTCCTCTTGTTAAGGATTGTTGAACTTTTACCCTCCTTTGACCAGTATAAATTCGCTCGAACCTTGCAATAATTTTCTAACAGAATTATTTCAAATCATGCTAATAATTTTGTGATTAAATAGGAACAATCAAATTTCAAAATAATTTTTGCTTCCTACATAATTATGAATTGGCATTTACTTTGATTTCCGGAATGTGAAAGTATTCATAAAAAGGTCTTTGAGCAATTAACTTGAAACTATATATTTATATCCAATCAACGGACCAACTTTGTAGTTAGGAATCTTTTAATCAAATAGATCAACACTGACGTGTCCTACTTTTGAGTGCTTTGAAATAACAAAGTAAATAGTTGTCCATGGCCTGACAAAGTTGTGTTATACTTTTCGTAAATTTTGCACACAGTGATGTTATGTACACTGCTACAACTGCGTCGTAAGAGTAATTGCATGGGTAGAGAGGCCATTAAATTTGTTTGTTTAAAGCAGCTTATTTGCAAATTTTTGATCCAGAGTTCAAGATACAGTCAGACTGATAGGAAAACGCAATGCATCAAAGCGAGCGTGGTTCACCCTCCGAAATACCACTAACGAGTTATTATTCCCGTCACACAGTTAGCGAGAAAGACACGAGCGAAAAGCTCTGGGTTGGCTCAAATCACAAAAACGCTAGAGAAGTTGGGAAGGATTGGGATTAGAAGTCAAATTTGTGAATCGTCGAAGAAGCGACTGCTGCTGCTGCTGGGATGATGCCGATGGATTCGGGTTTGATTGAATCTCAGGGGATATATTGCATTGGCTCAAAGTGAAAGTGAGGCTAAGCAGGCTAAGACTGTTTAGAGTTTCTTACTTCTATTTATACTCAAAATGTCACGAAAGCTCAGCCAAAGTGCGTATCTCGACGAAGAAGGAGAAGAAAGCAGGAACGGAGAGAAAATTCCATTAAAGACCAAGCAAACCACCGCTACATAGTCTTTCCAATTCTGAGCAAGCAAGTCCTACTCCTACCAGGCTGTGGGTGGGTGGGTGGTGAATGGGTGGGTGGCTGAGTTGTGTATTGATGGAGTGGATGTGGTAGTACCAACCAGATAGATAGTTCTCCTTACTTTTCTCAACGACATTTGTGTCATATCATAAACCAGAAGCACTCCAACAACGCCACAAGACAGAAAGACACGGCTTTGACGAGGAGAGGAACCTACTTCGAGCCAATATCTTCCAGTACAAAAACCACCCACTGCAAAAATTGCCTGCACATTTCAGCACACAACAAACCACCTTTGTTTGCAGATCAAAAGGAATATTTAGAAATGTTGAACCTACTACTCGAGCATTGCCTTTTCCACTGCCAAGCACTAATGCAATGTATATATATGCATTTCAAACTCAGTCAAAAGCCAGAACCAATATGGAATAGAGTCGTTGTTACAGATAAAAGTGTCTGCAGGAATGGATCGTCCTTCCCTTCCACCCCCAAATGTGCAGCAGTTCCACTTGGTGGAACACGACCAAGAAGAAGTTTTAAACTAAACGTCGAGAGAAAGTTGAAACTAACAATAATGGGAGTGGACGTAGTAGTGCAAGAGTCAGAATTAAATAAAGGGCAGCAGACAGCCCATAAGCTTCATCGGTGGTTTGTTTTACCAAGAGCAGCGTGTATTTAGAGTCAGAGGCGCAACCACACAGTCCAACGATAACCGACGAAACCAAAGTTCAGGGATGCAGTAGCAGCAAGAAGCAAGGAAAATAGCGATACTGATGTTCTTATCTTTCCACAAAAATCAATACAACATGATATTGTTCACCCATCAACTCTGTGTGTAGAGACACGTTGCATGATGTGATCTGACTCCAGTGATAGAGGGGAATCTCATCGTTGAAACGTCTGCTAATGCAGCAGCACTGTTACAGATTTCTTCAATCCAGGTCATTCCGTGGAATAAAGGACGACCACACGATTCATGAATCGAAAAAGCACTCATCCTCTTGTCTCAGTTCAGACTATAAATTGTGTCGGAGAGGGGATTGAACTGGTAAGGAACGAATGTATGTAATGAGAGGTTTGTTTTTTCCCTTCTTGTTCACCTCCAGGAGGAGTTCTTGGTGGATGCAATATTCTCAATCGGAGAAAAGAGACCAGTTACATTGAGACTTGGACGTTGAGAGAAATCATAGTCAAGGAAAACGCTGATTGCCTCCGACTCAGAGAATCAGGCCAAAGCAGCAGCAGCATCAGACCTGCTTCCTCCTCCGTCTGCTTTGTGAATGGAAAGGGCGAATCTTGATTTCGATACATACATCCACACGCAGTGATCTATTGGGGAGAGAACCACCAAGAAATGAACGACCTCCATTTTTGGTTGTTTGATTTTGATTCGGTTCACTGCATTACATGTTGTGTGCTGCTGGATTGGATGGATCGCACATTTCACACTTTATCACATTTTCCTCGCCACAGTCAATATATCTTCAATCAACGCAAACACAGGTTTGTGTCAGTAGTGTGGTTGGTTGCACGTCTAAGAGCAACAATAACAAAACCCTCGCATGCTTCCACTTGCATGTGCCTCGCTCTGATTTATGTATCTTCCGAAACTATGGGTGATAGCAAGCAATGTTGCTTGCTGCTGCCTTTCTTGTGGTCGGCAATATTTTTGCCTGTTTTGATTTACTTGGGCTAAAATAAGGAGATAAACAGGAAGCAAAGCAAACGCACAAATATGCCACGCGAAAATTACATCAACCACAAAATACTTGATAGAATACCACGAACTACTTAGAAATGAAATACATTGATGTGGGATTATTTCCCAGTATTATCAACCCTACGCACACACTCATTTCTAAATAAATCCCACAAAATGCAGGGGTTAAATTATAACAAATTGTGCATATTTAAGCCTAGAATTAGGACACCACTTTCTACCCAACAAAAGGTGAAAATTGTATAAAAATGGATGACCCTACGAATTTTTTAAGGACGCATTATTGGCGATAAAATTATGACAAATCATAATATCCTCACTTATGTATGGGGAAGGAATAGCCTGAGCTGAGAATTCTCGAGGAGAGAAGATTCCCTTAGGTGGACGACCAAATGGTTAGCTTGCCTCTGCTGCCAGGAGAAGTGGGACCGTTAGGAAGATGATGGGAGAGAGGAGAACGAACGCAAACTTCTGTCTCCATTCAAGTATGACTTAATGTTATTACAGAAATCCGCTCGTCTAGGAAGAAATTTTACTTTATGTGGTAATTTTTGTAAATCAGCAAATTAGCTTGCTGAACAAGAAGGAGGATGTAGCCAAGCAAATTCTCCTTTTTCTCTCTCCTGCTCCTCCAACTTTGCGAGTGAGTGAGTGAATGGAAGTGTTTAAATTATTTATGGATTTTGACTAGGCTTAAATTATGCAAACTATTGGGTTTAGCCAATTCTTAAAAGCTGCCAAGTTGCATGGGTTGACTTAACGGTCAAAGGTTTAAATTGTGGGAATTTTCCTACTTTCCTCAACTTTTATTCCTTCCAGCCAATTCGCACTTCGTCTCGATACTACTTTCTCCATCAGCAAAACATTCAGCCGACTTAATCCTCCTCGTCTTCTCTTCTTCTTTCTCATCTCGTACATCCTCGGGTCCTAGTTGGTGGCCATGTGGTAGGGAAGATATTCCTTCAAATCCACGCTCCCAGCGACTTTCCAACATGAGCTTGTAGCTTCTATCCCATCCCGATAATTATCTTTAATGCGTACTTAAAATTTAAAAGCCAAAAATATCCCAAGGCGGGTTAGATAGAAATCCATTAAGGTAAGAATTTTACCTCGGCAACTTTGTAGCTTACTGTCAAACTTTGGTCAACAATAACCATACTCGTTCCCTCATCGCATTCTCTTCTAAATCAACTTTCACTTTTAAATGATTCCCAAAGAAGAATTACATAAATACAAATTGCACGTAAGCTCAGGGCAGATGATGAGTCCAAGAAGTTCCTTATGCAATCCGAGGAGCTTAGATTTAAGAGGATATGTCTCGTTTGAGTAGGAGGACGACTCCGGTTAGATAAGTTGGACTTGGGGCAGCAGAAAGGGTGAAAGTCATGACTGCATGCGGCAATCCCAACTCTTTCTCCCTTTCTGCGCACACAAAGAAAAAGAAATGTCCAAGTCTAACTCAAACTTGAGTGAATTCAGCAATATATTAAAAGTTTGAAGATGAGTTTAACCCAACTTGCAGACTTTCACTTTCTTGGCGGAATTTCGAGAGAGAAAGAAAATGTGGTATTGTATTGTGATCGGATGATGGCACAGATGAGTAGAATGTCCACTCACCATGTCCCAGGTTTGCAATTTCCAGCAGTGTTTGGCATAAAATATAATCATTGCATTTCTCCTGAAAGAACTCGCAAATTTGAACCAACTTCACTAACCAAAAGCATCCAACGTACATATGTACGTCTCCCACAAACTTATGGATATTCATTTACTTACCGCTATGATAATTTACATGCTATTTTTGTTTTACTTGTTCCGCACATAGTCCAACAGCCTAAAAGTCCTCGCCACGCGTTTCTACGTGTAGAATGAACTCTGGAGAAAGTTACATAACCCGTGAGAGCGAGAGAGAGAGGGCGAATCTGACTCCACCAAAGCCTCCACCACTTTGGAAGGAAGAAAGGTAACAGCAGTAGCAGCCACCTCAGTCACTATCATCAAAAATCATCACTGCTACCACCCACCCCACCAACTTTTTCTTTCTCTTACTCGTATCCCATCACCATCGACTGCGGACGAGGAGGAGGAAGTGGTATAAGAAAAACCATGCGAAACAGGAGAGCATGAATGTGTGTGGTAGGAGTCGAGTCCAAGTTAGAAATCGTGAATACCCAAATCTTTTTATCTATCTGGCAGTTTCGTCCAACTGATACGGAATTCACCGCCACTCGGAGGAAGACGCACCACCACCAGGCTTTTACTTCCTCCTCGAGCAGCTCTCCTTGTCTCTCCACCCATCTCTGAGGAGCATCTTTTAACCAACGTCTTTTACTCGGTTAACGAAAGAGTTTTGCAATAAGAGAGTCTTATCGCGGTTTCCAAAGTCCGACATTTTCATTCCCTTTATTCACTCCCAGCAGCCTAGTCCCCCCATTTCCTTCGTGGTGTACTCACTCTTCTCCTGGTGACGGAGTGGAGATGAATTTTTCAGAAACCGTGGAATGCCAAAGCCAAAGCCGCAAATCCACACATTTTATCCCAAAACTAACCCAAACGATTTGATCCGTATTCTTGATCTGGATGTTCCTAGCAGTAGAATAAGTAGCTGTCTGCCTGGCAAACAAGCTTTCGTACGCTTTCACCAACACTTCTTCAATAATAAATTTTACAGCGACTGGCTCCACTAAGGTGGCAGAGCAAACTGTAGTAGGAGGAAAAATAGACCAAGGAGGAAATGGTGAGACCCAACTTTTGGGGGGTAGGATTTTGTGTGTGAAAGAGATATATCTGTCCATCCATCTATCACTATCACTCCATCCCAGTAGTGGATTTTTCCACAGTAATTCTCCATTCAATTATTATCTCATCGACACAAATGACAAAACATGAAACTTGGAAAATAACGGCACCTAGCACGGCTCACAATTTGGATTTTTAACGTGTTCCATTAACACGAGTTGGGAAGTGAGAGTGATGACGAGAGAGCCGGCCGGGTGTACAATGTGATGTGTAGCAACTGTATTTACGCTCCGGCTTTCCCTTCCTCCCTCATTCTTGGTACTACGAATTACTAAAAGGATGAAGGGGATTCCCGGCTGGGAAAGAAATGAAACGTTGTGTGTAAGAAGAGAGATAAAAAGTGAAAGCCAAGTTAAAATAACTTGGATGAAAGATCGATTGGTGGTGGGATGACTTAAACTGTATACACAACATGATAGGTGCGTATACGTATACAAATTCTTATGTATAGAGACCATCACAGGATTGAAAAACAAACTTACTGAAAACTGCATGTCGCTAGCATTTTGTTTTTGATAAAAGATTTATCAATTTTATAATCTGGAATTGCATAGGAAAAGACTCGAAAATTTGTCCATTTCGTCTACCTGTTCATAACAGGATAGATAAGCTTTAGATGCTTTATATGCTTTTTTATCTGCTGCTGACAATTTTAAATCCTAACTTTGAGCATGAGAGATTTACGATATAAATACATTTTTCAAATAGCATTTCCAACCACTTTGTCCTTTTTCTATGATTACGCAACAAATAAATACACATTTTACATATATTTTAAGCCGAAAAGAATTTAGTGACTTTACTCAATTAAGTTAATACTTTAAGCGTCGACCTAGAAATTAACCCCCAGCAGCTCATCCATCTTGTCATGTGGCAATCAGTCTAATGAGAGACCCAATTAAGTCCACGTTAAATGACATACCTTCTGATAGCCATCCATCTCATTTCTACATGCATAGACAATTTGTGTATAAAAAATAGAAAATAAACACCAACCATGCATGTCAATTAAACCACATCAAGGTTGACAGGATCAACAAGACCTGAACTTAATTTCCTATGACTGTGATGGAATACCGTAGTTGAGGATTTTTTTTTGCTGCTGGCTGTTACATCATTTATTTTTTGATGTTCCAAATCCAAACCTACAAATCAATCTTTGTTTGTTTCTCAATCTGAAGTGGTTCCTTTCATCCAGGAAAAAAAATCTATATTCATAACAGCAAAGCCATGAATATTGTAAACATCTCATTTCCAGAAGTTTTGTGAGAAGTGCAGTGGAACGCAATTCAAAATCCAATTCAATGCCACACGTGCATCAAGCCAGACCTTCTTCCTCAAGTCGGACGCAGAGAGGGGGTGGATGACTGACTGACAAAGTCAAATCCCACACCGGAGCCAGAACCGAAGAGAAATAAATGCTCAGGAACGAACCAACTGCACAATGGGAAAGTCAACGGACCACTTTCCCCGTAAAACTGCATCGTGGAAATGGACCTGCAGATATTACGGAGGAGGAGGAGGATGTATGTCGCGTTGCACGTTTCTTAGAGAATGACAGTTCGGAAATGGAATGGATTTCACTCTTCTTTTTCTTGTGCTTCTTCCAAAGGTTTCCTTCTCAATGCCCCAACCACTCAAATGCTCTTTAGGATTTATTTAGGGAGCAAGCAACCAATTATTCAAGTGAAGAAAGACATAACTTACAGAGTGCAACATAAAATTAAAAAAGACAACCGTACCCTAAAAGTGCCCTGTGTGGGGAGAAAGTGTGCGAAACGCGTGGGTGCGTCGCCTCACAAAGGCTGTGTGCTCCCCAACTCTAAAGTCTAAACTGACATGAAAAAATGGTTCCAGGTCTGATATTTGTCTTGGAGGAGGATTTATGGTTTCGCATACAGCATTTTGTACCTTGGCTCATCCATCCTATTTCTGTGGCGGATGGGCGATGGAGAACTTACTGCCGGCTGGCTCTCTGTGGTTGTGTGTGGCAGTGTCACCGCTATAAACCGTCCTCACTTTGTAATTACACGGTTGCAAACGTCACTCAACGTACTCGAGGACGACACTTCTCATTGTCGCTGTCACACCATTACCAATAAAGCAGTAAGGCGGACCTCCTCCACTTCCACTTAATAAATACGAACGTGCCAGGCGTAATGTGCTCATCCTGCTTGTGTGACATCGTATATGGCAGAGGATCCTACGTCTCTTTCTCTTCACGGGACGGGGACCGAGTGTCAGTGTCACGCTAACAGCACTCTCACTTACTTGGAGTACATTATCACCCTTCCGTTAAATAATTTCTTGCTGCTTTTACCTTCCTCCGACAATAATCCGCTGGTCCCTCATACTTTAGGCTGGGAGGGCTGATGAGGCTCAGCAATATCCGACTTATTAACGCAGTCGTCCCAACAGAAAAACGCGACGATTAGCGAAATTGGTGTTTTCATATATGAGTGAATGAATAAAGAGGAAATTATAAAGCAAGTGCTCAATTGCATATTATTCCTGCTCATGTATACGTACACGCATCACGTGCCATTTAATTATTTAATTGCGTGCAGAGCTATAGATAGCTCGTTTAAAAATTCAGCAGCACATATACACAACTTTGGCTTTATAAGTAGGATACATGTGCATAAGTTCCCTGACACTGCATAGAATATGTATCCAACACATTTCCGTATGTGGGTTATTTGGGCAATAGGCGAAGAGAATGCAAAACCCTTCGTATGTATCCAACAGTTCGGAATTAGGCACACAATGACAGCAATATATTACTCAAAGTACGGCCGAGGAAGATGAAGCTATAGGAAGCACTCGACTGACTCGGCCAAGGAAAAAGGAACCAACCAGCAGCCTCGCCAACGTTGAAAGAAAGTTCTCCCGAGTATGAAAAATTACACTTTAGCAAGGCCTAAAATAAGACAATATTGTTGGTGCGAGCCGTGGTGGTGGTGGAGGTGGAGAGATTAGTTAGTTATACTCCAAGTTGAGAAGAACTGACATTTATTTTTCTCTCTTTCTCTCCATATCCTCATAGCGTCTTTATCCAATTAGGCGTTATTTGGTTCCGGATGCGGCCCATCCAGGCCTCATGCATACCTCGCATCGCGATACACGTGCATATGGCTCAGCATATAGTTATGCATCTGGGGGAAAAGGGTTGTTAACGAATGACGACGATAAGAATTATGGCCTTTCTTTGGAAGAGAATTTGAGACTGGGAGAGGAGAGGAAGAGGGTGGAAATAAAGAGCAAATTTCTCTCTGCAAAACCAACAACGCGGCTTATTCATATTGTTACTTGACTTGCTTTCTATCATCATTTCCTTGAATTATAATAATAGGACACCACCACACATGCACACCAAGACGGGACGGATTAAGCCTCCCTCTCACTCCTATCCCTATTCCTTTCGTGGTGAATAGCGTGTGCTATACCAGTGCGGAAGAGATCTACTTCAAGAATTGCTAAGTTATGGTAGTTGGGAGTGAGCAGCTTAGCAAACGAGTGTAACAAAGGAAATAAATATTCCTTAATTTTCTCTCCCACTTCATTTCTCTATTCGGATGGAGAGGTCCGGAAAGGTTTTAATGATGATTTAGGCAGAGCCGAGCAGACTTCTTAGCATTCAACTTCTGTCAGGAGAAAGAAGATTAGAGGCAAAGGTATCGTTCGTACTGCTACCAAATACATACTCGAGAACCAGAAAGTGCTACATATTTATTTTTACACATACATAATTCGTTCGCGGTGCTATTTATGACGGTATTCAGCAATACAGTGATGGAATCGTGAGTCGTCAATAAGTTGCCTATTTGCATGCGGGAAAATAGCTCAGCCAGGTGAAAAGACCTACACACAGCTCTTCGATCGCAAGTGAAATACAAGAAACTAATTCAAATTTAAATTAAATTGGTCGAGACAAACCACACGCCGTACATGCGCTGTAAGAAGAAGATTGTGGATGCATGCATGACACTAACCCAGACGGGATATGTAAATACAACATATGAAGTATCCGATACGCTGGGTTTACCCAGACCAAACTGTTTACGGCCAAAATTTAATGCTCAAGACGAAATTTTGTCCTTAAGACTACTAGATAATGCATTAGCTTACACGTAACATTACATCATGCAAGACTGTGAAAAATAGAAAAAAAGGAAAAATTTTAAGCTGCACTTTCACCCTCGTTTATAATAACCAAGACGGAGACGGTTCATCGCAATAAACTTTATAAAACTGGGATAAAGGAAAGTAGCAGGAGGAGCAGCAGGCAATAAGACGAATCCGGTGCCATCGTCACCCGCAGCAAAGATGGAGTGCTCACACGGAGATTGGCAAAAAGGACAAGGCGACCCGACCGATGGAGGATTGAGAGGGTAGAGACAGCGAAAGGGTGAAGGGAACGACTTTCCTTGGGAATCCAGTCACCTGTTCTCCACCTTAAGCTCTCTATTTGCTTCTCAATCCCCGACTAAATTCCGGCCTCCAAAGAATTCTAAACCTAAACCGTCGACACATCCTCCAGGTTTTATTGCAATCTCACTCTCTCTCTCCCTCCCTCGGCTATGGCACACGTGATACGAGCAATTCTGATCATGTATCGTCTCACCTGTTTATTTTATGAGTAGGGTGACAACGAGTGTACAGTTGCATTGGGAGAAAGCGTCCAGGATTGTTATGACATTTGGACACCACTTGTGGGGTGTCGCTCTCCCAGATTGTTGCTGGTGAACTTTCTCTTCTTCTCCTCAAGTTGGGGTATATAAGGAAGGATTTATTTTAAGCAGAAAACCGTTGGTCGTTTTTTTGCAAAAGTTGTGGCAGCAATAAAGTTCATTTTATTCGGGTTTATTCATGCACAGGGAATTTTGTGGTGGTGGTGGAAAGGAAGCCGGTGAAGGAAGACAGTGTTGAAGAAGAAGCTGCTGCTGTTGCTGAGCTGATTCCACAAATACTACTCAGTTAAGAAATTCTCCAGTTAACGCATCGCCACTAAGAACACGTTCGTAAAAGTAAATCTGAATCTGCGAAGAAGGGGAAATAAAAGCAGCAGTCTCTCCAGAGAGATCCCCATTATTCCAGCCCAAAAAAACCTTTTCAGTCTTTCGCCTTCAAGTAAGACCACTGCTTCATGCATGCACCTGTTTATTTACGTGTGTTGTCTTACGATAAGGAGCTACCAGTTTATTATTTGGTCGAGAACGCAAAACTTTATGTTACCTCAAAATTTTGAGTTGCAAGAAATAAAGGGGATACGTATGTACGTACTTCGCTGGGGTTGACTCAGGTTTACTTCTCTCACCACAAATTAGACAATGCTGAGGTGAAGTAGACGGCATTATACGGTCTGCTGCAGCTTTATCTCACACTGAATTTTATGATCTTGCAAAGAATTTAATTCCCTATGAAATTTTACATTATTTTATTAGTTTTTTATTACAAGAACCTTAGAAACTGAACTTATTGTGGCTGTGTAAAATCATATTGATTGACAAATGTGAAGGTAAATTGGCAGAATTTAAAAAATTGAACAAGCACGTCACTATCACTTGGCCGCATCGCAACACCACAACAACCACGTTCTGGGATAATAGCTCCGCGTTCATGAAATACGATAGGCCAGGCCATTAGATCAGTGAACTGTGTTCCATGCATTGGTTTGGCACGGGATGGGCTGACTCCTTGAACAATCTCATCTCATCTGAAATACGAGGAATGTAGAAGCGGAAACCCTTTGCTATCCATGGAAGGAGAAGAAATGCGGTGGTATCGGCGGCGGTGGTGGAGAGCATGGGGAAAGAGAGTGTCATGTAGTAATGTCGTTAACTTAACTGGAAGAGAAACAGAAGGAAAATAACAACCAACAACAAGCCGTGAAATTGTCAGTGTAAGTACTGAAACTGAGTGCCAGTATAAACTTTATACGTTTTCTAAACTGCATTATTGCCAATGGAGAAGTAGAAGGGTTTAATATCATGTGGACCAGTAGATGCAGAAGCCATAAAGTAGACGATAAATTGAGCAGGACAGTTGAGTTAGAGCTTAAGGCGAGTTCAGCCTTCCCAAAGCACGTTTCCCACCAGCCTTGTTTGGACCCACCACCATAACCAAATGTCCGGCAGAGGAAGAAGTAATCGAGCTAAACCCTCAGCTTTCCACTCAATGCTTTATGAGGACGACCGACCTCAGTTAACATTAGCATGCAGTCCTCGACAAGTTCAAAGCTGGAGAAAGTAGTAGTACGTTGTATCTACATGGACTTCTTAAAAACACCCGCAACACAAAACCACAATGTTCGACGTGGGCGATTCATCCCAGAGTTTCCTGCTCATCACCTCCTCTTCGCAGAAATCCCTCCATGAAAACTTTTAGAAAGTTAGCTTGAGGTTTGATCAATCAGCCGAGTATCAAAATCTCATCATTTTTTATCAAACCCAACTTTGAAATTAAAAGCAATGTTGGGCCATGAAGGAATTTATTATTTAGTCAGAAGACAACCTACATCAAATGCTAACACGACTTTATGTATGCTACAAAAACTAAAATGCTTTGGTGGAGTAACGATCCTTTCCTGTCAGACTTGATCACCCGCAACAAACCTCGAAGGAATTTTATCATGTTTGTTCATGTGGCTCTCTCCTCCCTACGTCTGTACATGCATGCAACCACTCCTATTTACTTCCTCTCCCACACCACACAGGTAACATAAAAGTGAACCGAATGACTAAATTTAAAACCACCGCAGAGGAGGCAGCTCTACTTTCTCCAGGTGTAGGAACCTCTTAAATAGATTTAGTAGTAATAAAGTTGGAGTCTAGGGCCGGGAGACCCATCGCCTCCTCTCCCTCCTACACACCTCCTCCTCGTCCTACAGAGATGCAGATGCCAAGACTTGCACCACCAGCCAAGGTTCCTCATACTTAATCCAATCTCTGAACTTGAATCCATTGTAAAATACTGCTCGTGCCCGAGTAAAAAATAAGGCCCGCATGTGTGGGTGGCAGGCAGGAGAAGTTTGACTTCAAAAAATCCAGTCGCAGTCAATTTCTAGTTTTATAAATCTTCCATAAACTTTACACTTGACTGAATTGAGGCGAAGGCAGATAATCATTCCCGTTGTCGTTCACCCAGAGTAGACGTAACGTGGAGAAGAGAAATGGAGGAAAAAGTGTGCGTGGACGAAAATGCAAATTGACACGAATTGAATGTACATAAGAGCACTCACTCTAGATCACAATGCATTGATCGGATCGCATTTCTTTCAAAGTGCAGGTGAGCAGTGTGACTGGAGAGAGAAAGTTTCTGACTCGGCACTGATACATCAATTGATTTTTAAAAGTTTTACCCAAATTGCGTAAGGTATAGAATTTTCACTCCATAGCGTTCCAACGACACAAAGGAATGAGTCGAGTAGTGCACGGTGGTTGTTGTGAGTGAATTGGTTTATCATACCCACAACATCATCATAATCCTTTCGCTCCCTCCAACTCTTAACAATAAGCTGCACACAATGACGTTTCATTCACCCGTAATCAAATAATGTTTGTGTCAATGATACTTGTCAACTCGGGAGAAGAAGGTGAACACAATGCATTACAATATTGTAAATAGAGTGATTTTCATGCATAAATCATAACCATTCAGCCCTCAGAAATGGCATTTATTCATTTCAAGTCGTGTCTAATGTGGAGATTCATTCCTTTTGCGGCAGTGTTGTTGTTGTTATTAAGTGATGATCATTGTTAATATGGAGTAGCAATGCAGTGCCAGTCAGGGTTAGTGCCTGGCGCTGTCACCTTTCGATCTCTCCACAATTCAACCCCATTTCAAATGAATAAGTGATATGTTAAAGTTTACACCAATTTCCCATTATCCGCGTCTACCCACGCAGTTTAATTATTATGACATTACACAAGGATAGATCAGCGTACATCAAATTCTAGAAATCATTTCAACCCATCAAAATTTGTTGTTATTTACCATCTCTCCTGTTCAATTAGAGGCAGAACGAATTTCGACATTCAAATGGAATGTGCACTGGAAAAGATATGTATTTATCCTAAGATTTATAATCTAGAAGTTGTCGCTATTAATTAAGTTTGACGTGGTTGGATTAATACATACTTCTTCCATTTGAAGACTGAGTTTCCTCACCAGGAACCGTCGAGTCGAGATTAATGTGACCAGCACTAAACCAAAAGATGGGTGACACAACCAACTAACTTTGAGACATACATCGTGATGGTTTTGTTAAAAATAGAACAAGTTGTTAACGAAAAAGTGGATCATGAGCGACCAGTTTCAGTATATCCTACATCCTAAATCTTAAATTCAACAGGGCGAGACGAATAAAGACCGGCCAAATCGGACAAAAAAAAGAACCACCGGACGAGCAAAGTCAGTAAAAATCCGAGCCACATGTTGAGTTTGGTTGTCTAGATCTGTCGCTCTTTCCTTCCGTTCTTCTACCCTTCTTCTACATACTCGCTAACTCCTTGGCTCAAAGGAGAGCTGCTGGTCTTTCTCTCTCGTCTCCTGGCATCGCATCAAGCCAGAGAGTCAGAGATCGATGTCAAGTCACCTTCTTCTTCAAAGTAAAGACAGATGAGATGCATTCCGTGGGTTGCTTGGTCGGTCGGCCGGTCGTTGGCTGGTTTGCTTCTCTTCTTCTTTTTATCAATCACATCTCCCTTCCTTTTGTCAATTCTGAATCAAACCTCATCCCTCCTCCCTTCCATCAAAAGGAGGAAAAGAAGGTCATCCGCTACCAGAGAGAGCATATGGTGGACAGGGAAATAATTCAAAACTTTTTGGACAGGGATAGCTCAAAAAATCTCAATGGACACATCCAATGCTGTGTGTACCATACTCATTTCGAGTCGTCTCAGTCAGCCTCGGCTAGCAGATGGAATGGAGGAGACTTTACTATCTCGTCATTTGTATCTTAATTAATGACTACGATGGGTTAACCCCAACGTGCAGCAGGAGGACTGAGTGAATCTACGACTGTTTTCTCACGGATGTGCCAGACATGCTTTGCATTTGCAATAGTGAAGAGACGATAAAAAAGTGAGGCTTACCTTGAACAACGAGTTTGAGGATAGATTCTGGAAGTCGTCTGTCATTCACGAGACATTTGTATTCTCCAGTATCACCTGCTACAACGGGGTGGAAATTAAGGGCATACGTCTCCGAGTTGAGAGTCACCCTTTCCCGATTTTGCCAAACTGTCGTGCTGTCCCGTCGCAGCTCCACCAACTTGACATCCTAAATTGTTAAATTGCATGTTCATTAGTGAGCAGCGGGTGAAATGGGGTTGGAAATAAAGAAAGTGACCCTTTTTATTCGGAACCAAGACGAAGATTTTATATATTTATTACGAGATCGGTTGGTCAACAGTGTTACCGGGTACATATGTACATATATACACGTTGTACAAGTGTGCACATATACACAATAGGGCAAACAGGATCAAATTAAATAGTACCGCATCCAAGAATGTTGGTAGAAATGGTTGTATTATTTGTGAAAACATACGATTAGAAATGAAGGAATATATACTTTACATTTTCGAATTTTGTGAACTTTTCTCATGCAATAATCAGACGCGGATGACTGACTGGTGACTATATACACGTATGCACTACATACTACTTGGTTTGGCTATAAGTGCAAGTACAGTTTGCATACTTATGAGTTGGATAATCTGACTAATTATCACCACAAAGTAACACTGCCCTCCGTCAAGCGAGTATATTTTTCACCCTGGAAGTAATACAATGGCAAGATTATTGCGGCATTTAGCTGGTTGCAAAGGAATCATAATTTTTGCATGATGTGTGTTAAATAGAAAATAGTAGGTTGTTCAATTCTAATCCATTCGTACTGCCGGGTTCGTGCCCACTGGGTCGTTGCGTTTTGAAATAATACGACCAATTACAGTGGTTTCATGGACCTATATGCTCACCCACAATCAAATCATGTGGTGGATTTATGAGCCTCTCGTTTTGATAATTGTCATGCACCAAACAACAAATGAAGTTAAGCCGGAATTTGTTGAAAATCACATGACTGGACAACATTATTTGTATTTTTATTAGGCACACGCTAAACTCTAGTTTTGCAATCATGTACTTGAGCTTAGGCAAAATAAATTGGGGACAGTTTGCCTGGCCTGCTCTCACTTTCTTCAAAGTGCGGGTGTGGGAAGGAAGAAAGGAGTAGCAGCAGCCGTAGTCGCCGTCGTCGTCGTCAGTGGTGTGGAAGGCTTTAAGGTTATGGTTATGATATAACGATTATTAGCTGTTGACTTTAGTGTTAAGAAAAGCCATTTGATTCATTTCATGGTGCTCTAACAAACACCAGCAGGCCTTAGAACAGAGGACTGCCGTTGACTTATTAATTATTTTCCGGCACATGCAGTCAACTCCACCCCATAAAAGCTTAGTGGTACAACTCTATTCCCAACCAGACTCTGTGGTTGGATGTTTGTAAGTAGTAGGTGAATGATTTCTAATCATTCTCCCGCTCTAAAAACTAATTTGCCTGAGTAGTTATTGCACATCTTTTGGACTAAGTGCGAATTCCAGAATTTTGTACGACGACGACGACGACAAAGAAGTCATTTGCAGACGTGCGGATAACACTTGATAAGTTGTGGCGACGAGAACGACGACGGTATGCAATAGTCAATCGGCTAAAACTAATCTTTAAGAAAACTCCAACCACTCCAGCTCCTGACTGACTCAAACATTTCTTCTTTTTAAGCCAAGGACTGGAACTCGTACTTTTTCTTCTTTTTAGTGATTTTAACTGGTTTTTAGAATTGAGTAAATTTGGTCCAGTGCAGTTACCCTGACAATGGACCGACCGAACTAGGAGGCGAGAGAAAGGCGAGAGGAAGGATGGAGATGAGAGGCATAGTCGTCTGTGGATCCAATCGATAGCCCAACATTCGCATTCCCCATCCACGCTTTTCACTTGACTTCGCATTTAGCCAAATGTAATGTGATGCAATACCGTAAAGTACAGGAGAAAGAAAGTGAAAGTGCAGGAAAGCCACTTTTGACTTCCCTTCCCATTCCATTCTATTAGACGATTACTTCTCTTTCTCTTCCTCCTCAACTTTCCCTTTGTTCACCGGCTAACCCAACCAATCCCATCCACGACACTCCTCTCTCACACGATAAAACCACGCAACAAAGCTTAACCGACTATGCAAAGAAATTCAGCAAGTTAGTTAGTAAAAAGAGATCCACATCTCGGCAAAAAACAAATTGCGAAGGAGGGAGAAAGCCAAACTTTGTGTGTCCATGTGCGAACTCGGTCCCGTTCTCGGGCCTTGCTTTTCACACTAACTATTAATACGTGTGTTCCTTCCTTCCTACCCTTGAATCACGTTGCAATCATGGAACTAACGTAAAAAACGGTACAGAATTTTAACCAAATTCGGTCCAATACAGTCCAAGGTTTGCTATTTACAAAAAAAACTAGCCAAAGGCCCCCAAAGAACAAACCTTAAGACATTCAGAAGAGTGCTTTCACTGGAGAAAAGTATTTGAAATGTCAACGTGCATTATTATTTTATTTTTTATTTATTTTCCCGTAAAAGAATATGCGTTTATGTACGAGTCTTCCCGGAGCATAAAAATTTGTACCTGGTGGATCTAGCCAAGTCCTTAAAAGCTTCCCTAAACCCTACAGCATATCCTCTGGAGAAACCTCAGGAAATACATCGATTATCTCTCGAAACTGCATGAAAGCCAAAGTGTAGTAGGAAGTGCTGGAGGGGAACAATTCCACGAGGGAAAAGCGCCTTTAGCAAAGTCCCTGTAGCATGGTGGAGGTGTGTGTTGCTGCCTCCTGTGTCTGCATTCTTCTACAAAGTAGTAATATTAAGATGGCCAGAATGCGACCATTCAGAGGGCCTCGTCCCGGGTCAGAGATTTTGGATCCATTTATACCATTAAAAGATTTAACATGAGCCTGAGCCAGAATGTGTCGTTGGTAACACAAGAAGAGGAAGAAGAAGCATCGCCATAACACACTCTATAGCTTACTCTCTTCCTCAAACCCTACTGTTTAAGAAAGTGCGAGATCAGCACATTTCCGTACATTGTGGAGGATGACGACGCCAAACAGGGGAATATGGCACAAAACTCCAAAAGCCATCCTCCTCCAGTTCTCTAAGCTGCTGCTGCTGCTGCTGAAGCTAATCCTGTCAGGTTTCTTCAGACTTGCTCGCTTGCTGTTCTGTGGTCACTGGCTTTCTTCCCTCGAGTAATATAATAATGTTGATAATTTTCCAAGTAGAGTCAGTAAGGATTGGGAGAATGCAATTGTTTGAGATGTGGAGATTGGAAAAACGATCGTTTATCGTTAGGATTTATTGAATTTATCAGCACTTTTGGTGACTGGGGGTTGGAGAGACGCGATGGTCAACATAAATGACCAATAGTAAATCAATGGTCGAAAACGGGAAGGACGCATTTTTTATATGTGCTTACCCCTGGATGAGAAGAGGACGGTTGTTGCAGCACACCAGCAGATGAACAGCCGTGACAATACCACTCGAGAACGCTCACCAACGAGTGCTCCGTCGCACCTGGACATGCCAATGTCAAGTTCGAACCCGCCTCCGTCACCACCGTGTCCGTCTGGATCGATTGCACGTCTGAAATTCACAAAACAAAGGTGTAAATATAATTAAAAATCCGACACCCACATAAATTACACAAATCTCAAAGACATTGAATTAAACAAGCAATATAAATTGAAGAGAACTCGGAGAATAGATGAAAAAAATCAGAAAACACGCCATGTCATTAAAGCTTTGTTGGCAAGAGAATATAACCAAACAACACCATCTCCTCGCTTTGCTTCTTGCAAAATGGGAGAGGAACCAGAGTCATAAATTAAGAGGAATGTCCATTGTCTATAATCTGCATTCAGCCAATTCAGAGGATTCTCTTTGGATTTACTCAATAAACCGATCAGAGTGAACACACGAGACGAGCAGGAAGGGGAAGAAGGAGACATTTTGCTCGCTCTCTCTCAAGTATCAGTTCCGTTCAGTGTCTCAATCCCACTCTGATCTTGCAAACGGAGAGCGGAGAAAGTAGGGGTTTCAACAACCACAACATACTTCTCCTCCTTCTCCTTAAACTGAGAAACTTTATGTACATAGATAAGACTTTAAATTAAGCAGCAGCAGATCCCAATGCAAACAGAGATGATGAAGAAGAAGTTGTATAGTTCAGAATAGAAATCTTAATTACTGTGTGCGCAAGCTTGTCTTTTTAACAACAGAATTCGTCATGAAACGCACAACCATCGCTCTATTTCACAGTGATAATTTCATTAAAATGTTTTCCTCCATGATGATGATGATGATGGTAACTGAAAAGTAGTAAATTTTCCACTAGTTTATGTGTCTATTAAAAAAGTATGTACAACATGTGACTCAGCTGAGACAATGGACACGAGAGAACTACTCGCGTTGTTATTTCTATCATCGAAGTCTCGCATTATTTTCCTTGGCTCTCTGGACACATTAGAATTGAGTCTTAACTCAGCTTATCTGCTGCAAGTAGGAGTCGGAGGAGGAGGAGGCGGAGAGATCACTGGTGGGAAAGAAGCTGGCTCAATATGCCAAAGAGCAAGTGAAGTAGAGCGGAAGATTAAGACTAAGCAGGAAGAGGCGCAGTGTGTGGTGGGCAATGGTCAAGCTCGTCTGATCGCCTCTCTGCTACGACGACCTCTGTTTTACGTGTTCGAGTTGGTCCCTTTATTTGCCTTCGGCCTGGAAAAGAGGAGCAGACAACAGTTTTTCTTGTCGCACTCTCACTGAATTTATTGTTCAAGTTAACAAAGTAAAGAGAGCTTAATGACATTCCCTGTTTGCTTCCAATCGCGGCGGCGGCTGCTGCTTCTGCTTAGCGGGAGAAACTAGGAGAAAGTGGAAGGTATCATGCTATCAACTGCCAGCCAGCCAGCCAGCCAGCCAGGCAGACCGCCTGTCTATAACAGCTAGAATGACATCCCTGGGACTTTGAATCAGTTAAATCGATCCCACGCCGCTTTACATCCCATTCGCGGAATATTGCATTACAAAAGTAGTGGCAATTCAATCTCTGGGATAACTTTGAGCAAAATGAGAGAAAAGACAAAGCAATTTAAATGAGTTTCTTCTCTTTTTTTGCTTAAAAGTGTACTTTGGTTGATGAGATTATTATTAAAAGTCAAATGCATAATACATATGTAAATTATTATGCATCAAGTGGTGCTAAACTTACAAGTAATAAAAATTGTAATTGCGTTTTTCGCAGATACAAATAAAGACTCTTAGGGAAATGAGGGTGTATTGGGCATCGGGAATTCTTGATTTTGCGAACTGCATATGTACGGCCACCAGTGGAACAAACTAACGGGCAGAGTAATTCGACTTAACTGCTGAAACATTAGAGAGTCGTGTCCCTTGTATTTGGTCGTCGCTTTCTCCCTCCTGAAGGAAACGATGCAGAACAAATTCATAACATTTAGAGGAAATCGATTAGATTGCTTTTCCTCTTTAGCCTATAACATGCATTGCAGAGGAGGAGGAGGAGTAGGAAGAGAGAGCGTTCCTTCACATGACGTTCCTCGCAAGGCGTGTTGTTTAGGAGCACATTATTGTGTTCTTCTTCTGCTGCCTGGTTTGTGACGTGGCTCATTTTCTTGCCTGTTTTTCACCCTGTCGTTATCCTGCATGTCTCACCACTTGAGTGAGATTTTGTCAACTAACAACTTGGAGCAATCCCCATGTATTTCTCTCGCCTAATCCTAATCGCACAATGGCCAATGGGCCCGTACAATGGAATGAATGAATGTGGAGCTCTGGCTGGCTTGGCTCCTCCGAGCTTTCATTTTTTTCATTGTACGATGACATTGTATCCAACTCAGCTTTAAAAAGCCTTCACGACGACACTACAGATTTTTAGATAATCAATAAATACTGTGCACAATAAATGCAGAGCAGTTTGTACGATAAGATAACGACGGAGAGAGAATCACTCCTTCTTGTCCTTCTGCTTCATTGTCATTTGTCGGATGGAAACGGGCACAATGTCTCCTCCTGGACAGCAACAGCAGCAAAATGAGCACACGCAGGCAGGCTCTCAGAACAAGAAAGCTGGGCCAATCCTTTTAGATGGCTGATATGTATAATAATGGCACATTAAGTGTACGCCATTGGATAATTTTGATGCAAAGCATGACTGACTGGCATTGCCAAAATGCTGCATAACAGTAATTTAAGAGAGGCAGAGGAAGAAAATAATACGCTGAAAAGGATAAACAATGCAGGCCCTGTTAGAAACAGGACGCGAGTGTCTCAGCTTACACGAAACAATGCATCTTTTTTCCAGGGTATTGATACATACAAACTTTTCTTGTCTGCAGAGCTAAATTTAGTCCTCGCACAAATGACAATTCCCTACAAATTCTTTCATTTCGTGCAAGTACCTCTTGTGGAAAGGAGAAAGTTATACGAGGACGTTCTAAAGAAGAATTCACACTCAAAATTCAATGCAAAATAATGACGTCGATTTCAAGAAAAGAGATTGCTCTCCTGGATCTGAATCCAATTTAGTCCAAAATACTTTTTTTCTCGAAAAAATTAAAGTATTATTCATTCAACAATAAAATACTGTCTGACAAGATATTGTTGTCTCGAAGAAAGTGTTTCGCATTTTATGGGATATTTGCAAATCTAAAAATAATAATACTTATTGAACAGCCTGATATTAATCATCACACCCTCCACCCTGCATGCAAAGTAGTTTTAATACCAGCATTGGTGCAAGTGGGGCTATGGCAGTTATTTTTCACGCCGCACTTATTCCCGAAAATAAAGCTTTTACTTTTCCAGCCGACGAACTAACTAATCCAATGAAGGTATTACGTATACGTTGCATATCAGCAGCATTAGTGGTAGTCATCCTTCGAAACTCTTTGATTGATGACTTGCCCAGTATCAAAGAAAACAAAGAAATTATACAGTTCAGCACGTCACTTTGTCATTTTCTTGTCACATCTACCCGTCCACTGGTCTCAGCTATCACACTCCCTCCGTCGTCCTATTCAACTTTCTCCTTCTCGGCAAACTCAACTTTCTCCTCAACAACCCACCGCCACCACCACCGTCAGTCAAACTATTATATGCAACCCAGGAGCAAAGTAGTAGTAGCAGCAGCAGTGAAGTTGAAAATCTTTCAAAGTTTGTGTTGCATATCTCTCCATTCAATTATCTCTCGAGTCTATGGTCTGCAAGGAGAATAGCGATATGATGATAAGGTACGTAGGTCCACACAAGTTTTATTATTGAGAACAAATGCCACCCACTGCTTACTGACCATACAGGTGGAATTAAAGTTTCGCTAATTTTGCAAAACAAATCCTACAGAAGGCTGAGACGAAGACAAGCTGTTTCTTCCGTTGGTGACGACTGTGGTTGACATTACCAATTTGGGGATGGATGTTCCCTCTGGATTTCATGCCCCAAGTAAGTTTGCATCTCGTCAAAAGAAGGTCCTTCCAGTCCGTCAACTTGACTTATCGTTGGGCAGCAGGAAGAAGGGAACCAAAGTAAAGACGTGAGTTTGTACAGGTGCAAGTTCCATGAATTATAGAAGTGCGAGTGTTGCTTTCTCCTCCTTCTCGCCATCATCATCTCTCCATCCCGAGAGAAAACTTAAGTCTTATTACCTCTGCTAACAATGAGTGACTGGTTGGCTGGCTGGCTGGCTGGCTACTCCGTGTTGAGGACTCGTACGCGTAGTCTGGACTCAGCAAAGTTTGAAACTTGGTGGTGTGCGTTGATATTTCCCTCAGCGCGAGGAGATGGCAAGCCGAGCCAACGAGGTCGCCTGCATCACCTTCCTCTTTATTAAGGCACAATGTTTCACTCAGTCCGTCAGTCTCCTTTTTCCTTCTTGACTTTGTGCTGGAGGAGGAGGTGGGATGATATCCGAGTGAGTGGTGGCTGTCTAACTAAGTAACTAACTAACCACTCAAGCGAAGAAAACAGGGACTAAAAATCCCACCTCCTCCTCGATTACATGTCTTAAAGGCCATCCGCTTTGTCTCTATCAGGGGACTGTAATGAGTGAAAGAAAAGACGAGATGCCGTGCGTACGAGTGTGTGTGTGTGTCCTGTCCCTTTCCATTTCATGCTGTGATACATTTTCATTTGCCTCGTTTGCACGCCTTGACAGGAAAATGATGATCTCCTTCAGATTGTGTGTACTGTATGGCGAGCTCTTTCTCCAGGAAAAGTGGAGTTGTTGTACGCACAAACAAACACACACACACACACATGTCGTAGTTTTGCTGTAATCTTATTAGAGAGCACACATTATACTTAATGTTTCGTGTGTGGTGGGTGCATTATGATTATGCTAAGCTCCTGCTTCAAGTAAAATCATCAAGAAAAGTAAACTTTCTCTCTCATGCGTTTCCCAGAGATGCACAGATAAATAGAGGAGAGAGAGATAGCAGTGGTGGTAGTAAAGCACAACAAATATACGTACACAACATTAGACAACGATGATGCGCACTAGGAAGATTTGCATTTTTTGAAAGCAACTTTGCAACCCATTTGCCGAGACACATTGTACATCAAAAAACTCTCGTGAGGAAGCAGAAGATGCATATGGGTTGCATAAGAAAATGGAGGAGGAAGCAGATACACTGCTCCGTACGGCTAATGCGAAATGGAGACAACAACGACAACACAAGGCAACCACTGACAGTTGACAGAATTGTCCACTAAATACTTTATGTGTCAACATCCGAAAGACGTATAAAACTTATAAAACACTATTTGACGACCACATAATGGAGGCCGGACGAATAAAAAAGTGTTTTACTGTCAACCAACCTCCTCCACTACTGGACCGGATTTTGACTGCACTGAGAAATAAATGGACTGAGTGAGCAAGAAGTGCGTAGCTTGTGCAGCAAAGCCGCTATTTTTTTGTATTAAGAAAGTCGAGTTCCTTTAGCTATCAGTTGAGCCAGTCGGCCTAGTCCACTCTCATGGCAAACTCTGGGGCTTCATTCCTCAATACTCGCTCCCTCATGCTTACTTACTTACTCTAAAGAGAACTTTTGATGGCCAAGCTTTTGTCTCTTTTACTCCATCGAATGTGTCATGTCAGAAAGGAAAGTTTTCCAGAAGAGAGGAGGAAACCAATTCTGTGCCCAGAGCTGAAGTGGCAATGGACTCAAGTGGACGAGTATCTTTTGTGGGACATGGGACTCAACGGGAGAGGATTCAAAAGTATCGTGACTTTCGAGTAGAATTTCCATCATTTCAAAACTATTCCAATACAGCATAAATTATGACGGGCAGTCGAAATATTTTAGCACGCTTCTATTTGGCGAAAATTCCCAGCGAAAATCAAAGTAAGGATGGTAATAGCAAGGCACAAAAAATATGCATTCAATAAAATCCCCCGAGGCGGAGGACAACGTGAATCAAGTGAAATGTGGGTACCTCCTCCTTTTTGTCTAACACTTAACGCCGCTTCGAGACGTATTTACGGTAAGAAGTTGGATTGTTGGACATAGGAAAAAGTTTAGCTGGAAACTCGTAAGTGTGTGGTGCTGAACTGGATAAGCAAGATGTTCGCATGGAAAGGTAGTGCACAGGACAGTGAGATTTGCAGAGAGAGAGCAACTTTTCTCTTAATGTTGGTGCCCAATATCTAGGAAGGTCTTCCAGAGAGACATTTTCATATATGTAAGTATGTTGTGCAGTGCAATGGAAATGATTCGCAGACCAAATGAACCTAATTTTCAAAATTCAATATTGAAATGCAAACACAATTTGTCTCAAATTCTAGCCAAGTTTTTCAGGTATCCATTTATTATCATTTATTATTGTGAATGTTGGTTAAAAAGTAACAGTTTTTATCCAGTTTTTATGACGATGCACATATTATATTATCAAGGATGGCAAAGTTGTTCTACACGGATAATTGTAGGCTACGTATATAATTCCCCTTTAAAAAGTCTGTGTTTTGGGGGCTTAGAATTAAAGACTTGTAAATTTATACTACGTCGTAGATTATTGGCAGAATTTGTACTCAAGTCTAGTTGCAAAAGGGAGAGACAGGACATTACAAAGGATTTTAATTGTTATGATGGATCTTGCGGCCTCTAAAAATTATAAAAACCCAAATAATAAAATCTCCCCGTTTCCTTCATCCTTTTTAACTACCGTCTACCTGCTGACGCTCCTTTTATAATGCCAACTGCCTTTTAAACCTTTAAGCGTTCAACCAACCAGACACACATTTTTGAGATGGACTTGGACTTGAACCACAAATCTGAATCCTTTTCGTTAACTTCACCCTTATATTCCGTGATTATTTCAAGTCGTTGAATCAATCCAAGTTAGTTGCCTCAGCAAGTATGAGACCAATTATTCTTTATCTGCAGGAAATAACAGTCTTAATCTTTTTGTGACGCAGGGGCATTGAGCTGGAATAGAATTTTGATGCTTAATACCCAATTCACCGTGAAGGTTTAAGAGTGAAGTCTCAAAAACCTTTATTAAACCTCCACCACGTAAGCACAAGGTCTCTCTCCCTCTCCATCCACACAAGCAAGTGAGTACATATATACATACGTAACCGTCGTAATACCACAAAGTTGAGCGGCTCAATCAACTTAATTTTTTTATAAGTAAAGCTGCGTCAAAGTTGGAATTTCTGAGTGGTCAAAGCTATAAAACGAGGCCAATTTATGAATTCCGAAGAAGATTGTTGCACGACTAATTCATAAATGCAGGAGCGAGCAACTTGTTTTATTCATGGCTCATCTCTCTCTCTCTCTTTCTGCATCTTTATATATGTCTCTCAGCTTTATGCCGTCTTTCCCTCGCGACTTGCTGTACTTAGGCCAAGAGAAAACATGACAAATACTGCGACACTAATTGCTGTCCATCCAATGCATGTGATTTACCCTCACTTTCGACATTGCCTAATATTTCAGACGCTAATATCTACAAATGACGTAAGACACGCAAGACTAGGCTTCCAAGAGCACCAAAAAGTTGAATTCGGAGAATTGCCCCTCTCTTTCTCCCCCTGACTTAACATGTGTGTCTGTATCTACTACTTTGTTATACTGAAAGTAAGACTCGTACCATAAGACGAGTATAATAACGCCAAGAGTTTATATCATCAAGACGAAATTATTGTTTTCATTCTTCCCATGAAAGAAATGTATCTGGTTATTCCGTCCGTGTCGTGTTTTCCCATTAAAAGTGAAGATAAGCACATTCTCATATGAACCCCCTCATTCTCACACAACATCCCAATTTACTCACTCATACTTGGTCTACTCGGTTGGTCTGATGGATCAGTTTATGTCTGTCTGTTCCGGAGTTAGTTTGAGATTGAGTAGGAACGAAGGGCCGAAAAGGTAGCCAGCTATACGAGGAAGAAGAAGAGCACCACACATGCACGCATGGATTGTTAGTATGACCAATTGAGTTAACTACCCTGAGAAGTGGAACATGAAGAAACAGCAGGTATTAAGGCATTACTCTGCTCGAGTCTTCAAGGGTCCTATTCTTTCAAGGAGAGTCGCTCACCGTATGTTCTTCTCGGTGTGCACCTCTTCTTCTTCCTACTACCGTCAAGAATCAAGAATTTATTATCACATCTTTCTCACTCAGGTAGCCCCTGTACGTACAACAATCACAACTGCTGCTCCTGCTTTTTATCCCCACAAGAGCTTTCCTACATGCACGCATACCCTTCTTCTTCTTGGGCAATTTTAAGGAACAACGGACCAAATTGTAACCAAAGCAAGGTGTAAGAAGTGTAAAAAATTAATACGTACGTATATGTTTTTAACTCTACCTCGTGGTGGTTTGATTGGGAAATCCAACAGAGTAAAGTATGCAAGAGGTAAAAATTACTGCATATGCTGAGAAATCAGCAACCTTACGAAATAAATTTGTCGTAGTATTGCATGATAATTTCCAGCTGGTTGTTACGTTTATGTTTCACCATCAACAATTAACCAAAGGTAAAATAAGCAAGCTATCTAATTACCACATTTGAGGGGTAATAGAATAAAGATTGCGATAACCATGATAAGCTAATCCTAAAG
Organism: Folsomia candida; assembly: GCF_002217175.1. Classification (NCBI taxonomy): domain Eukaryota; kingdom Metazoa; phylum Arthropoda; class Collembola; order Entomobryomorpha; family Isotomidae; genus Folsomia; species Folsomia candida. Next base: position 4,836,955 of record NW_019091198.1, read on the forward strand.
TGCCTTTAAAAGTCAACCTGTTTTATATTGGTAATAATGCATTCATAAAATCTGCGATATTTGCAAGAGTAACACACATAAGAGAAAAGTAGGCCACATAGGAATTCAAAAATTAGCACAATCTGCGATAATCAGGACTGGTTACTCCGGGTTTGGGTTACTCCATTTCCACATTTCCCACAGATACATGTCCGTCCGTCGTTATGCAGCATTTTAATCTCACTCATTGAGTGAGCAGGGTCAATAAATAAATGAGAAGAGGCCCCGAATGAAAGACACTTTCAGTGAACAACTACTCTCGTTTACATTTAAGCTCGTATGTTTGAAAGCGGAAACTACACCAAGTTCGGTCCCATGGTCAGTCAGCCAGCCAGCCAGCTAGCCAGTGAGTGCAGATGGAGGAGGATTGGTTGTTTAAGGCTTGCCGAGCCACATGAGCCACATGGGACTGGGTTGGAAATGGGATCAAAATAATGCATGGAGGAAAGTCAAGTCAAGTGAAGAGCTAAATTGGAACGGAGGGAAATGTGCAACACTCTCACGAGTCAAGATCATGAAGATGATCATCATTTCATGACCAGTAACAGCAGAGCACGCACAGATAAAGATCGGCCAGGCCAGGAGAGAGTCGCAGCTGCACCGGGTTTTCTCTTCTCTGTTTGTGTTATTATTACCAGGGCGCAGAGGAGCAGAATCTCATCAGAAATTGGAATGGTCACTATCTCTCTCTGCCTATTTTCCCCGTGGCTCACACACAGGTCAAGGCAGATCAATGGCGAATGGCGACTGTTATCCCTTAGAGCCCATTCTCTCTCCAAATTTAGGCGGCTACCAGTCCCAGCCGGCATAACAAATGTCAGACAGAGATCTCTCGCCGTAGCTCCAGAACCAGAGACCCATTCAAGTAAATCTAAGCGAGAACAATTGTCTCAATTCTCAATAGGCATACATTCGCCTCCTCCGCTTCCGCCTTTAATCTCCAAAGTCAACCGGATTCGGGACAAATTTGGTTACGCAACAAAGTTATGTTCTTCTGTTATCTTCTCGAAATGCGGAAATCTCTAGTATGCAACCGCATGGAGAGAAAGAGGAAAATATTTCCTCGCTCTCTCTCTTCAACAACGTTATGTCATGTTTATTTTTAGGCATTTTAGGCAGAAACAGAGAGAGAACAACGCTTCAATTCAATTCATAGTCAACTAATTTGCAATGCCATCAAAAGTCGGGAATTGTAGAGAGTGGAAAATGAAAGTCGGCCAATGCAATTTGTGTTTGGCATGTTAGGTGGCTTGGTTTAGTAGTGTTGGAACTTTAGTGGTGGTAGTGAACCACATCTGGGTTAGATTTAGGCTTCTTAGCATAGCTTGACACATACCCACTAAAGAAACATGACATTCATTCCTTCGAGTCTAATGCCAAATACCATGAAAAGAGAAAGTCAGCCACCATCACCACTGTTCAGTCAATTGTAGTCACTGAAGAAAAACGAAGCGGAAAATGAAATGCATTTTGCATGTCGTTCTGAAGCCACATTTGAACTATATTATTTCCAAAACTATGGTTTGTCCAAATATTGTGGGCCAAATGTCAATTTTCCTTTTGTGCCAATGGCACGTCATGCCTTGCTGTAACTTTGCCTCTACTTAAATTTGTAAATTTCGCATGCTAAGGCGACTCCAGTACTACGCACTAAAAACACGCTCACACATAGACGTAACTACTGGGTAGATCTACGTCGTATTAAGCTAATTAAAAATTCAGGATGCAAATTCAATCAGTTAATGATTTCAAGAGGAGTTTAATTTTTTACCACATTGGTTTTTATGGGTTGCCAACTCCCAATAAAAATTGCAACGACTCATCTCACACATGCATTATTCGTACCAAGTGGTGCTTAAACGAGCCCAAGATGAGAAGAGAAGCCGACAGTCTTCAGTGAGTCTATTTGAGCCCGATAAAAGTCCCCCAAGGTCCAATTTCATATTCATCCACCGACACATTCAGCTCAACCAGCATCAAATCAACTGTTTTCCCCACTACTACACATACATAAATGTCCATTCAGTCAGGGTTTCATCTGACCAGAAGAAGAGTAAAATCCGAGTCTATTCAAGATGCTGCCCCTCTATTTTATTTCCTCTCATCATGTTCACTATTCAAATTCTCAACATTTGTAAATTTGCACGGTTCAAATAAACAAGGTTATTCTTCCCTTTAAACAAAGCCATTCCGGATTTGCAGCAGGATGGTGAATTCCAGCTGAAATCTCCATACGGAGTCGTATAGAGCCCTTTTTCGAAATTGTATGTATCTTCTCGTGCCTGAACAACTATTGAAAAAACAAGTGAGTTCCGAAGTATATTGGCTCATTTTGCATTAAAATCACAAATCTTGCAGTGGTGGATTCTCCGTTACATACAAAATATGACTCTCCTAACTTGTTTTATTGTCAAATTCTTGGCGTCATAATATTTACACACAATGTTGATGGTAATTCTCAAGTTAAACATTTACATGGATCTTGCAACACCACGGTGCGAGAGGCAGTGGTACAGACTACATACGTGCCACACTACATCCACATTTTGTTCAGAGAATGACTTTCGGAACAACCAACGAATGCCCGAAGGATGATTGTCCATCCATTGGAGTCAATTTTCTCTTTCACTTTCATTCACTCCACTTCACTTCCCTCCGCTTCAATCTCTATTTTGGAATTCTGGGCTTGCATTAAATATTTATTTATGCATGGCATCAATTTCTCATGTGTGAAGTTATTGGCTTCTGACATTCATCCACGACTATGTATGTATTCATGCCTCAAGAGAGCTCGCTGTTTTCCATCCCATTCGCCCGGCCAGTCGTATACAAATGTTTAACCTGAGTCGAAACGTTGGAAATTGAGCAAAAACTGTGTACCAAATGACAATAAATTGTTTCAAGAAGAAGCTTATGTAGCTACCATCATCTAGAAATTGACAGAAACCAGCAAGTTTGTTTATGCCATTTCTTGGTAAGCTCTTACTTTAAAAGTCACTTAATGAACCTAAATCCTCCTAGTTCACGGAACATGCAAATGTTTACGAGGGGGAAATATACATACCTAATTGGCCCGTTTTATAGCTCACAATTTAAAAAAGCTCAAGAAAGTTGAGTTAAATGATTGAGTAATACGCTTAATGAATTAATCGATCCGCACGGAGACTAGACTGCCAAACAAGGCAATAAGAAAACTATAAACTCTTTTATCCCGTTGTTTGACAACTTCAACTCACAAACCCGAATCAAAGGTTCGTCTCAAGGTGTATCAAGAAGAAGAAGAATAAGAAGCAGAAGGAATTGAAGGAACGAATTTTCCTATGTCCCAAGAAGCAGAGGTACTTGAACTGTCTAGCTCAAATTACTCTGCCCACAGAAGGAGGCAGAAATAAGGGCTTGAGCATTCCAAGAAAAATTCTCATTAAATACAACACAAGCACGGCGCAATTTTACTTGGACCACAATCAACTTCAGCTTAGCATCCAACTTTGAAGAGCTCCGCAAGCAGAGCAAAGTATCATCTCATCATTACCAACAAACCAAACCAATAACAATCAAGACTCGTCGATGAACTGCTACAAGTACTTTAATGCACTGCTTATTTTACTGGATGATGAAACTACCTTCGAGACCAGCACGAGATTACTCTCCTCGAGAACTCGTCAATAGAAACTAAATCTATTTCACTTTTTATCTTCATTTTACAACTTCTTTTACTAACTAACAACAACTAACACTCGTTTTATGGGTATGTGCCGTGTCACAAGTTCATCTCACCAGCGGGTGGAAATAACTCTACAAATTGGCAAAAATTTCCAATGGAGACGGGAATTGTCTGGTTTCCACAAAATCTCTCTCTCTACCATTCTCTCTCCCGCAAAAATATTCAAAGGGACAGCCACGTCAACTTTGCTTATTTATTTATGTGGAGTACATAACATAAACGATTTAAAGGAATGATATATATGGACAAGAACTAGAGTCCAAATAAGTAATAAGCGTAAACCCCAAGTACCAGATTTTTTTCCATTTATCTATTTTACGAGTGTAACAACAAGGAATGTGCACTTCTTTGAACACTTGCTTCGTGAAAATAATATTCCACAGTAATCCAACCAAGTATGTGGAACAATTCGGTATCATTTCCAATTTCGAGGGGATAAAAATGGATCAAAATAATTTTTGCTTCGATTAAACCCATGTTTATATCAACCATTTTTCACTTAACTCACGCACATCCAACGCAAACTTGCATCATAGCCCCTTTTCCTCCGTCTATGCCCTTTCTTCTTCCTTAGGCATAAAAATGTTTTCTTTTGGATTTTCAATCTCATTTCTCAAGATCGAGGCAAAGTACGGAGGATGCTGAAAATTCAAGGATAGAATATTTCTTTCGTGATATCGCGAGATCTGATAATATTTACTTTGGGCTCAATACTTTAGATTCCGGATTTTCTTCCGAGAGTCTCAAGATAAGCAAACTCGAGGCAAGATTGAAAACATAGCAAAATTTCTCCACATTTTCTCTCTATTCTAAGAGGAAAGTGAAACCATGGGGGGAAATTGTATTTTGAAAGGATCATCGTATAGGGGCGTGAAAAGCGGTTATGCGATTACATAACATTTCATTTCCAATTATATAATCTCAATAATACCATTGTTCATTAAAGTTTAAGTAAAATCATCGCGATGCATATTCATCCAACTTTGTGGTGGGACTGCGCATACATATTTCTTGTCAAAACATTTCAGCCACGAGTGGATGAACCAAGAAAAAAGGGAAATACAGGGCAAGATAATATATCCTCGCGTTGTTGTAAAGGGAGCTTCTTCACTGCTGAGATTCTATCTCAGCAAGTGCCTCAAGCATCACAGGAGACGACTTTATGTCCCTTGATACTGCTGCAGTCAACATAAAGACAACGACGAGGCAGCATGCAGACATAAACGGGAGAAATTCATGACACTCCAGAAACTCTGAGGACGAAGTAAACTTGAGATTCCTTCTGTTTCCTCCTCGTTCTCTTTGGACCATTTGTATGTTGCGATAACTGCCGTGACACCTAAATGTGGGACTTGACAAGAATAATATGCACAGTGGACACATAAAAATGTGTTCAATAGAATGCTTCTGATATATGAATTAAGGAAGCACCTTGAGTTTGAACAGAGATTTTGACAATTCGTAATATTGAAATGATGACAATAAGGATAATAAGACAGAGAGGAATATAAACTTGCCACGTTGCTGATGTTGCACCCACAACGGAATATATACTCCGTCCCGGTCTATAATGAACGTTACTTTCATGAACAACGATGTCATTCTCATTCTGTGAATGTGTGACCTAGTTCTTCTACTTGTTTAACTCCATGAGAGAAATTCATTCCACGCAACAACAAGATGAATTACTGGAGTAAACCATTACAGTGGAAAAAGTATTCACAAAAATTCAAATTATATTATGATTTCATGATATTACGTACAGACACGGCCCATTTCACAGATGGTGATTGGGGACAGAAGTGAAAAATTTAAATTGACGGCCAGAAACGAAACCGAATTTCTTGTGTATGTGAATAGACAATAAGATAACCCAGTCAGTAGTTGTGCCTTTGCTATGGGCTCCCGGTGAGTGTGTCATTTGTTACGGTGCAATTTACAATTTCCATGTAGCACATCAACACAATGCATAAATGTGAAATTGCCATAATGGCTCCGCATAGTTTTTGTTCAGACTAAATTAATCTTGCATTTCATTTTTTATTTGTTCCGGTAGCTAGAAATTATTAGGTAGCAGGGAAGAGTGGGTGGTGGTTTTGGTGGTGTCATATCAAATCATAATGGAAATCGGCCTGTATGAGAATGATGATCAATTTGTTCTGCATTGTTGACACGGTTTAAATTTATAGTTTGAGTAATAATATTCCAAGTAGTAAAACTTGTCTGCAATGATTTGGACGACTTTTAGCTTTGAATTATATTTTGAAAAATACGCACAAGTATCATGAAAGAGTTGAGTTGCCGAGTAGTAGTCGTAATATAAACGCGTCACTTAAGTATCATTCAGGGTAACGAGCAATGACAATCTCACGACGACGGAAGATGAGAACCAGTTCGGTTAGAACAGGAATTTCTTTAGGCAGGACGAAATATGCATGTACATTTTGAGGAGCTTGATAAAATTCTGTGCGATTGAATGTAATGCAATAATTATGCACAATTAACTATAATTTGTTTCATCAAGTGACACGGGCAGTGAACATATTCAGGATTTTTTTATCTAACCTTTCACGGAGGCTGAATTATACATACGCAAAGCAAGAGCTACTTAATACGGTGAGCAAATGGACCAAGTATGCCATTGTCTCTCTGACTGATATCATCATACAACTCTGAGACAATTGCAGCCACTTCAGCAGCAGGTTCCTATTTACATTCATTCCAAGTTTACAAATAGCAACCACTACCAGCTCATGAATCTCAACCTACCTACTTACTTGTGCATTTCGCTATTTGTGCTTCGTGATTCTCTCACTTTGACCACGCAAGCCATCATCTACCTGAAATGGATCACGGCTTGCTTTTCATTATTGTGGTGTTGCCTTTGCCGGAATAAATTGAATTCGTGCGAGAAGGAGAGCAGCAGCAGAGCACTTAAGTAAAACTCGGACTGCACTCTCCGAACCCAGATGGACACGACGGGGCACCTTTTTTGAAATTTGGACACGAGACAGGTGCAATTGTTGAGATCCGTATTATCAGTGGATCTTCATTTTCTTGGTCTTCTTCGTGGCTTCCCTCTTCTCCTCGGTCCATTATTATTACTGGAGCAGGAGAAGAAGTAGAGAACGAGGACAAGTAGGCGAGAGAGCGAGGAGATGGTTTGCTTGTTGAAGTCGGAGTAAACAGAATAATATTCAAGCAAGAGACGAACGGTCCCTTGGGAAATGTACAAATGGAAAATATTACTGGAATCGGGCCATTGTTAAAACTATTACGAGGGGGCATTATTGTCTTATTCAAAATTCAGAAGTGAAATTGAGCTTCCGAGGAGGGAGCAATTGTATCGCAATTCGCTGCCTCACTCAAAAAGATGAAATGGAATCCGGAGTAGAGCAGGAAAGTGAAACGAAAATGATAATGTGACCGACATACTAAAAGAATAGGACAAATGCACACAACTTTTGTGAGGTACTTACATACATACACTCGTCCAGTGTGAAGTCTCTTAACTTCACCTCGCATTGCACCAACATGCACATAGCAGAACTTTAAAAAATGAAACTTCACTCTCCAGTCCGAACATCTATCTAGTCCGTCTTATGTAAAATGTCTAAAATATTTCAGCAAAGTGGAAAGGTGTTCTGTGTCTCTGGGAGGCACAAAAATAATAAGTTGAGAGTATCCGAAAATATGTACATACAATTGTGCAGTATCAAATTTTAATATTCTCTCTACGACGCTGTCTGCAATTCATAAGGAGAATAACATGATGTGCGTTGTACTCCTGCTCCTTTCTCCATAACTGACACCCTTCAAAATGGAAAATGAATTTCATCCATCTCATCACATGCATTATGTAGAAACTCTCATGTCTTGTTTATCAAATCTGCAAATCTCTTACAACAGTAGCTTTCATTCCGTACAACTTTTGTGGTCCTAACACAAAACAGAATGTGTTTTCAAAATACTTGGATGCATAAAGAATGCCCTGTTTGCTACTTACTCCAGGGCTGTGTCTCTCTTCCACCATCCATCGCATGACCGGATGGTTGAACGGAGAGATCGCAAATTTCGAGGAATTTTTATATTAAACCTGCTAAACCATGGGATTCAATGAGTATGCGAAATTTTTCATCTACAAATATTCATCTTTTGTTGTGACGCAGTAATACGTACCACATACATATGTATGCATCTTGTAGATATGTGCGAACAAACTGTCATGTCTTCACCACCACCAACCCCCATTCTTCCATTTAGTCAGCAGCATTGTATTTCTCAAAGTTGGCAAAAGGCATCACACACCATGAAATGAAATGAAATGTGCGATGATGACTTGGCTTGCACGACAAGTTCGTGAACAAAAATCTAAAGTCGTGAGCAGTAAAGTTTAAATCAACAGACAACGTGTTTATGAAGTGTTTATACGCAGAAACTCTGTCCGGTTTTTATACGCGGATTATTATACAACGCAACCACCGAATATTTATTTGCACAGATAATGTGGTAGATAAATGTTGGAAGGAGCTCAAGTATTTTGTCGGCACACAGGAGTGCATGGTATGATATGCTTGGAAATAATGAGTATAATTCTAGTCAGTATGGTTCTAAGTGTTCAATTAGATAATTAGAATCATACATACGCGCTGATCATCCCCAACAACAAATGTTCCGTTCTTTCATCCCACTTCTTGTGGCAGTCTTCTCCTCCTCAATTTAAAATGCGAGCTTAATTTGAGGTTATCAAAACCAATTACATTTTAAGTTAGAATTTCATCGATAATGACAAGTACAGGCTCACCCTGAAGAAAAGTGGACCTCCAACAATTCACTGCGGAGAGTGCTTCTCCTCAAAAACTTGAAACTCTGTTCACGTTCAAACTCTTTGACATTCAAATTTACAATTTCAAATGTACAATTTTTAATAAAAGTCTCCTACGAGTTGGATTGTGGAAAGAAATTATACACCACATCGATTAGGTTCTTGTTCCTGAATTCATAAATTAAAATGCATTTAACACTACTCGCCTCACCGGCCGACCGACTTCTTCTTGCTTCTTGCGATAATAAGTGGTCAGTGGCATCTTACACAACAACGGTTACGCTTTAGTACTTAAAAGCAGTTAGTTGGTCGTGATTAACCGAGCAGTGAGTCAAAAGTTGAATTGAAATTGAAGTGTGAATGTGATTTGCATATCTGAGCGGTCCAAGCTAAATAGCCAGCCGAAAGAGAGCCAGTGGTGTTGGAAAACCAACTGGACGAGATCAGCAACAATTCAAATGAAGTGTTCAAAAGGTGATTATCATCATCATCTTCATCATGTGTGATGCAATATAATAACCCCGAGGCTGAGGACCAAGAAGAAGAAGAACGAGATGAGAGCAACATCCAAAATTTCGAATCTGAATTGAGATTAGCATCCAGATAACGGTGAGAAGAGAATGATGATTCCAGCAGCGTGGCCTCAGTCCAAAGAATTACATGGCACATTTAACTACAAAGGCTTCTCGGCTTCGCTTCGTTGGGAGCACAAGTGACGGAAAGGGGAAGCTTTGCAGCGCAGACCGCGTCTGTATTCAGGGAGTCAGAATTAGGCCCAGATTCGAATATATCTACTACCACACCACTTCCACCACCACCAACGACCCACCGAATAAACTGACGGATAAACTGATGGAAGAGTTTAACGGGGGGTCCCAATCAACTTTGATTTCCGTGCTCTAGTTTCACACATCGGTCTTCCAACCTCGTCGTGAATATGTAATCCCAGCTCTCAGATCAAACGTGATGGGAGAGTCAGACATTTGCATATATTTTTCACTCTATAACTTATTGTTCGTCTCATGTGCGCATTAGAGGCCATTACATAATTGCCACTTGGTCTTTTGATATTCTGGGAATTATGTAGATAATTGTCACCACATGCATATATTCAAGGTATAGTTTTAATGCACCATTTTTCTGTCACAATTATGTACATACTAGTAGTTTTTAGTAGGTTGCGTAATGACCTTGTATAAAATATACCGTGTTTAGCATTGGAATTTTAGTTGATGTCATAAAATGTAAATTTGTACATGGATGTCCTACATATACGTAATTTAGAGTAAACGAAATTGCCTTTGGACTCCAATCTCATGCATACAAAATATCCGAACCAATTTTGTGAGGTGAGCATTTATTGTGATAACGACTGAACTAAATTCATCTAATGGGTCGACCTCACCAGCAGAGAGCTGGAGCGATTTTATCATGATGAGCTGTCGGAGCTGCCACTCATTCACCAATTCCGAGTTGTGAAAGTAGACAAGCAATTGCACTCGGTTGGTGGAGAAGAGGAATACCTACCGCACTGAATTACTTGGCTCTCTGTGTTCTACTCGCTATTTTACATGCTACTACATTTCCGACATCAAGCCTTTCCTCCTGCCTCGCTTCAATTCTAAAATGAAATTCAAACACGATTTTTTCACATTGAACCCTCACAAAGTTGGTTGATGGGCCTTTGAGAGTGGAAAAATGACAAGTTGAGGTTCAGAACGGCTGGGTGAATGTAAATGTGTTTAAGAATTTGACTACTGGGCGACGTACGTACGTACGCATTCTATCAACCAACGAAATTTGCGATTGAATCGATACCAACTCCAGTTCCTGATTCTAGATTCAATCAAAGCATAATGGATTCTCCGTGTTTCGAGTTCAATACTCTGTCCAGTAGCCCTACTGCTGAGGAGTCTATGTACGAAACGGTCTCCCATGTAGTCCCTGGGCAAACTGTGTGATGTTTGTAGGAAGCATTTCGTATTAGGAGAAAGCATCCAAGATTTAACTCCTAATCTCAATTCTGGCAATAACCTCCACATGAGTTGCGACGGCCATTGAAACTATTTCGTTCTATTCTAGTCCTCCTGAATCTGTATGAAAACTATTTCAAAGGAGTAAACACAATCAAAATACCGGTATCAGAGTATTGAAAAAACTTGAGCCAACTTTTACTCTCTCTCTCTGTGTGAGCAAATGTTTGCGATATTGTGATGAAATATATACGTAACAACAACGCACTGGGTTGTCTGTAACATTGGTTGGAACATCTGAAGCTTGTTGCTGCTCAGAGATTGCATTTTCTCATTCGCATTTGTTCATCATAAAACGCAACGTACGTAGAAGCGTAGAGGTTATATACGAATACACGTTCGAGAGGATATATGTAGTTATAGTTGGCTTTCGATGCTCATTCATTTGGCACTGCTGCTGCTAACTCCGTGTGGCGCATAACCTACCAACTCACCCCCAGTGCACTGTGGTGTGAGTGCAAACACCGAGCGGAATAAAATTAAGGTCACGAGAGTCGAATCAAGGGAGGCACGCATGGAATTCCAACTGGAGATAAATACCTTCAGTACTCGATCCTCACTATTTTGTCTGCTGCTGTTACACGATGGCGAAGAAAAGTGAAGGAAGGAAGGAAACGTGAGTGGAAATATTGGTCAGGTTAGGTTAGCCGATAAATCACGCTATCAACAACTCATCACGACGCACATTCACCTCTCCTCATTGTCAAATTCATCTCACGGAATTTATTTGACATGCTCATATGCACATAACTTGCAGTTGTTCACTGTCTTAATTACACGGCGTCTTCCTTCTCTCACGCTGACCTTTGAACAACAAGCTGCAAGGCATTCCTACACATTACATCAGTCCACATACGTATTCCACGAATGTGTGTAGGAACAATTTTCAGAACGTGTTCGTACGTAGGAGCAAGCGGTGGTGGTTCAGGAAGCTGTTTTCGCAGAAACACGAGCATAAAAAAGGGCATAAAAATAGAAATGAAAACTACTATGTGCAGAAATAATAATACGGCTTGGCTATTATCTGCAGATGAATTTATCCTTCAACACCAAACGTACGTGGTTTTCTTCTTTCTCTATGAAAATTTTACGTGAATACATTTTCAGAGCACAATCAAGCTAAAGTTGTGTGTATGCGTAGAATGGGATGTATTGCTTCCTCATCCAGCCAACGGTACCAGACGACTCGGTCTGTTCTTTCCTCCTCCTCCCAGTTTCGCAAATTCCGGAGCAACCATGCACCGGATCAGATCAAGAGCAACGAGCGGATATTCTAAATTCCGTACAAATTTTCCAGGGTTCTTGAGGCACCGAGGAGTGTTCAAGTCCTGGAGCCGTAGTGGTGTAGAAGTTTGCTGTGGATGGTGCCACATATTTACGTCAAGTCGTGATCACAGCGAGCAAGGCGGAGGGTAATGACGATGAGGCGACTTTCTCCACCACAAGGCCACTCACCACCAACCAAGTGAAGCAGCCAAAGCTTCCCACTTCCTCTTTGCAGATTACAGAGAGAAGAACAAGAGGCACGCTACATCAGTTTTCTGCACGAATTCCTCGTCACCCCCGTAAACGAAGCAACTCAACGATACAGGACAACCATGCATAAGGCTTGTTCAGAGTTGGAGGCACTTTGTAACCCGAAGCTGCCACTTTCTACCAACTCTTAAAGTCCGTGTGTAGGTACTCCCTCGCTTCTTCGTCATCCAGTGTCACCAAAGACCAGTGTTTTACATCTTTCTTCACTCCAGATGCATGTGTGAATGCTGAAAGTTTGTGCATTTTGCATGTTAATTAATTATGCCCACACATGTAGTGCCAAATTTTTTACTCACAGTTTTAAATAGGAACATATAAATATGTAAAATTAATCAAGAAGAATCAAAAGAAAAACAAAAGAGATAAATGATAGAAAATTTGATATTTTGGGTAGAAAATTAAAACGCAATGGCAGCATTATTCAAGATTTACTTCCCGGAACCCATCCCAACGTTCATCTTTCCATAATTACGAGAACACTACAATACACACTCACACCCACCGGCCTTGTACACCACAACCGTACTTCACACCAGCTGTCTCCTGACTCTAACCGAGTTGCAAAATTGTTGTAACTGAATTTGCTTAGAACTCTGCCTACGCCAACGGCAAGGGTTTCTTGAACTTTTAATAATAAATAGCGATAAAACGTTGTCGAGCTCATTCCAAATGCGGTAATAATTTGGATCGTGTTCCTGTAATTTAAAAACAACTGCTTATAATAAACACATAAAATATAGAACTGGGGAAACCTTTACTGAATTGAAAACCATTTTGGTAATTCCAGTAATGCGAGATCACAGATCACCACATTGCTCATACAACCCAACCATCTTGGAGATTATGGAAGAAGAAGAGTTATCATCACAAAAACCGCACACGCATCATCCACGTTTATATTCTGGTTAGGTTTCTTCCCCCTCCTGGAAGTAGAACGACGCATAATAATCGCAAAAACTGAAAAATTATTGATGAAACGCAGTCGGAACCACAACCAAGCAACCCTCGAGAATCCAAGTTGTTTTAGAACATTGAATTTAAAATCATGATTTACGATTATCTCTGGCCGTAGATAGAGTTGCCTCTTTCTTGAGGAAACGGTTTTCCGTTTCTTGGGCTTTTTATGAATGCAAACGGGGCATAGGGATGGAGAGGGAGGACGATGGTGGATGGATAATAACCGCAGTATAATATTTGATAACCTATTAAAATTTGTGATTATGAATTTGAAGAGCACTTAAATGTTTATTGGATACTAAATGGAGCCGTATGCGGACTTTGTGTGTACGTTTCGCACAAGTCACTTCCAACATCCTGCGGGAACGTGGGGCGTAAATCTGCAAGTGTCTGTTTTCTTCTCTCCGATGCTGCTGCTGCTGCTTCAAATATTCTGCATGAGCAAACGTTGAGCATTTTGGGTTTTCTGCTGGCTTCTATTGCCGAGTGAGTGGAGTGAGCGAGTGGTTCACTCTTCAACCACCTCCAAAGTAATTACTTGATATTAGTCCACCTCGACTTATATTTTACGATGAGATAGTCAAATTAAACTTTCTCAAACTTTCTCTTCCAGATCCGATCTGGTCCTCCCCACGACTGCTTCGGAAGGAAGGACGCCTAAATTTGCTGCTGCGGAGTGGGCGCTGTTCTTCTAATCTGAATTCAGTGCATGCATTCAACTTTTTACTATGCACTATGACCATGTTGCTCCCGAATCTTACTTCTTCTTGTCCTGTGGAATTGCTGTATTTTTTTATCCCTGGTTAAAAACACCTGCTCCAAATGTCCTCATACCTGTTTTAATATTATTCCTACCTATATTGAATTTCCTCTTCTTGCGTAAAGATGAAGGGGAATGGGAGGAGGGAGGGCAAATACTTAGGTGTTGTCTTTCCTGAACCCTTCCTCCTCTTGCGTAATGATTGTTAAAGGGATTAAAACATCAAAGGTGCTCAGATGTAATAATCAAGGGAGACAAAACGGATTTCAAATGTCTCGAAGACGAAAAGACGAATTCCTTCTAAAGGGGGCAGAAGTAGGAGCAGCAGCTTAAGCCGCCAACCTAAGTCATTCGGTTAGAAATACCATGGGCTTCTGCTGCAGATGGCATTTTATTGGATTTCTTTGCTTTTCTCTCCCTCTCTCTGCCCTCGTCATCATCTCTCCTCTTCTTTCCCTGCGTAATCATGACCTGTCTTTGCCCCACCAAAAATCACTCTACAACTACAACTCAAGCGAAAATGAGTGGTTTAGAGTGACGCTCGTATATGTAATACGGCTTCAATTCAGGAGGACGACCGACATTTTCTATGTTGGGATAGATAGATGCACCTTCAAACACGAAAGCTTACCCTGGCTCTCGCTAGATTAAGGTGGGTGGTAAAATATTTAACAAGTCTGGACCCAACGGCACGGTCCACACAAATTCACATCCTCACTTTCATTCACAATAAGTCCCTCTATTTCAGTCCATCTATTTCTGATTCCACTTGCTGGCATAAAACCTTCTAGTACTCTTCCTGTATTTATCTCCTGGGTGATGCACTGCTGCTGCTTCTGCTAAAAAGCATCACGTCATATCACAACCCCACCTTTTTCTTCACATGTACATCCCGACTCTGAAAAATAGAGCACGCATTATTATACAAGCAACGTGGCAGCATCCGTTGTGAAGCTAATGTATATGACATTAGTGAAGAGAGAGGAAGAAGCACAACGCAGCCAGTTTTATTTCCATTTCTTTGACATGCCTTTCGGAAATGCTGAAAATGCAGTAAATCTGAGAATCCTAAAAAAGTGAAATATTTATTTGTATCAGTAGCAGAAATAGAAGAAGAATCAACACTAGAACCAACTCTTCACACAAACAACACATTCACAACTACTCTCAAGCCCCATCCGAAAAACTCCATCCAAAAAGGAGTAGCAGGTACTTATTGTTAGACAGTAAAAGACTGAGAGAGAGAATCTTTTCACTCTTTTTGCCCTCTCTTTCCAATCCTCGCACTTTCTCTCTCTCTCACTTTCTCCCGCTCAATTCAATACGTTCCATACTTTTCAAGAAAATAAAAACACTTTTTGTACCTCCACTTACGAGGCTGACTTGTGTCCTCATTGTATTGAGATAAGTAGTTGGGTGGTGGTGGTGGTGGTGGTGGAAACACTTATTCTCAGTCAGTTGAGATAATCCTCAAGTGGAGAGCGTGTGAAAGGCAGGGCTTGAGTTTTTCGAGAAAGTTAAAGTTGAGACTTTGTCCAAGAACATTGACTTTTGTACACTTCCTTGCACTGAACTTGAATTAAGAGAATAAGGATCGAGAGGAGCAGAGATGTTGTGTACACAGACGACGACCAAGACGGGGATGAAGGGAAAGTTAAGATGTTCCATTCCTGCTGTTGAAACTTCATCGTCTTGTTTGTTGTTGTACCTGCCCACCCACCAGTAAGTAGGTGGGTAGGTAGGTGGATATTTGTCGTAGGAAACAGGTACCACGGGACAAAGCAGCAGGCAACAAAGTCAGCAGTAGTCTTACACAATATCACCTAAGCAGCTTATTGTTCTTCCCCTTCCTTGAGAAAAAACGGGTTACCAAACATGTGCTTGGAGTCCCAATATATGATGTTCCTTTTAACACTAGGTACTATATATTCATAACAGTGGTAAAAGTCACAAAACCACGAATGCAATATTACTTATGTATTATGTAAGAAAACGCACACGAGAATTAACGTCTTTCTCTCTCCACAAAACTTGCGGATTTCCTTGCAAGGTTGGAGCGGAAGGTGGAAAAAAAGAAGGGTCAGCCTGTGGTGGTGGTCGAAGGAAATCCTCCTCGTTGGGCGGAACAAACATTGGCCTCAGGCAGGAGCACACGTCGATGGGGGACCGATAACGTCAAGTGACATCTACAATCCGACACGAAGTCCAAACTTATCAGCATGCAACTCCCATTTTCCCTGCTATTGCCCAATCAGTCTTATCGCGGGTGACGATCCTCACATAATTGTTATTCTGAAGTCGAACTTTTGAATTTCCCTATTGTTTTTTTTTACTCGCACCAACATAATCAAGCCCAAACGCCACTTATTTCCATACATATGTACATATTCCTTATGTTATGGTTTTGTGGTACTGTGTGATATCTCAAAATAATTCTTCACAGTAACAGCACTTCTTATTACACGCGTTTTGAAGGAGCGAGGGGAGTGTGCTGTGTGTTTGACTTGATTAGCACGAGACATTCCACATCCGGGTGTAATAGGAAGAAAACCACCGACCGAAGAAGTAATTGAATGCTCCACACTTTCACCAATGGGTGAAAACCTCACATTTTGAATTTGTGCATATTACCTTTGACTTGGTCTTGAATAGAATGTGCCGCAACGGTTTTTACTGCTTTGTGCATACATCATTATTTTGTACAGCTTCTTGCATGCCATGTCAGCCCACCTACAAGCAAACCCCACGGACTGACCGTTCCAATGTCAACGAAATGTTGAACTTGTGAAAACCTGTGGTTTATCATAATTTTACCATGTGCAACCTCGGCTTTGCTTTGCTTTTTTCTTTTATTTCGTAATGAAGAGGAATGCTACTCCTAAAGCTTCTCTTGCGTTTAGGACCCCACAAAAGTACGATTGTATATTGTATAATATTAACTTGCAATAAAATGTATTTTTTATTTAGTCACGTTTTCGTCCACCCAACACAGGAGCAGATTATGAGTTGATTTCTTGATTGAATGCATCGACTTTACTTATGCAAATAGTAAATAGAGTTAAAAAATAAAAACAAACCTTAGGCCATTGACCATCGACCGGCAACATTTAAGTATTCAGTGCCCTTTATAGTGTTGCATCATATCCATATACGCACGTTCTTGTAACCACTAATCAGTGAACGCCCATTTGCAATTTGCGTGTTCACTGGTGAAATTGTGAATAAACACAAGTACAAATAAAATTTGCTTTCTAAACCAAATACAAATTTTGGGCTTATTAAATGTTAAATAATTACTTATTCTCTACACCACCCGGTTAATCTGTATAATTAATTTCATTAGGTCATACCCTCCTTGGTTCGGTTAAATTATATTCCGAGTATTAAAACTAATCATTCTCGTTCATACTATTTACTTCTACCTAATAAATAATTTTATAATGGTCCTTTCTCCCGAAGCGTCTGTAATAAGACTTCCTCTAAAAAGTGGGAACGAAACGATGTTTAGCATAAAAAAGGTTTCTCGTAAAAAGAAGTAACAAGGAGGAGATTATATCTTAAGAGCGTACTTTTGATCGGCAACAAAAGTTGGACATTGGTCATACAGGAAGTTGTTTAGGACTTGCTTATAAAGAAATAATAAGCAGTCAGTGAGTGCAAATAATAGGTTGCACGCATTTATCATTTTCTCCTCCTCTCTCTCTTTCTCTCTTTCTCCAGTGAGCGCAGTGTGTGCAATACTTTCTCCGGCCTTTGATGGGTCGGGCCGGTTTGTTTGTTTGTTTCTAAGCGTAAACGCTGAAATAAGGTTGACGGTTCTATTTCCTTCGTGCTGACAGTGTGAAACGAAACGAATTGTGGTGCTGGGTAAGTAAATGTCGTTTTGTGTAATGATTAATAAACCCTTAGTTCTCCTCAATGTTGAATTATTCCTTTCTGCCCCGATATCCCTCCTCTCTCCTTTTGATGAATAAGCAATGAAGGGTTCACTTTGGACTCTTTTTCTTGTAGAGTTTATTGTAAAATGTTTGCAAACATGTGCAAACTGTTGAAACGTTCATTCACTCAGACATATGGTAACGTGTACAAACAGGCTGATTCTTTAAGTTTAAAGCCAGAAGAAGATAGTCAAGTGTACATATGCAAATTAAGAGGTCTGTAAATCTGAAACATGATGTTTCTTAATATTTGAGTAAATTTCAATTAGTTTGTTTGATCACTTTACCTACACAAACAAACACTTTGTGCATGGAGGCATACATTGAAATGCGTACATGGAGAAGAAGAGTCTGTGGCAGAAATGAGGAAATGAGAGTAGTGTGGCTGGGCTTGTGCAAATGCCACTTTTGCCATCCCTAAGTAAACTCTTAAAGAGCAAATAAATACTTTGGTGCTGGTGATAAGTCATCCTTCTCCACTCTTGTTGTTTGCTTAGCATACCAAAAATAGGCAAACTTGAGACTTCCTATTAACCACCATCATCATGACACGTTCTCTGCTAACTAACTAATGCTAAGCTAACCAACCAGCCAACTCATCTTCACTAGGATGAGAGTAATTTGCCAACCGTGACAAAATCTGATGAAATTTTAGCACGTGGTACAAGCTCTTGAGCTCTCTGATGTTTCAAGAAACTCAACAAAGCAGAACTTAACTTGCGAGTGAGCGAGTTTGGTCTTGCTGGTGGTGCAGATTCTCTAATAACGTAATGCACAAGGAGTAGTTGTACTCTCGAGTACTTGAAATACTCAAAAAGTGAGTGTGGTGGTAGGACGCGATTCCCTGGAGTTATCTTTCATACCATAACGAAACCAAATTGCCAAGACACCACAGGACGTCTTGCTAAAATAAAAATTGTCAAATCGTTTGCTTCATCTGCACACTGTAAAAGGCGGCCATTAGATTCAGTTGCAGACTGGTTACTACCACCACGAGGCATGAAGAAGGATGATGACGACGACGACGAGAGAGCAAATACACAACATGCATGAAATACGCTCTATAATTTCTTCTTACGCAAAATAAAAATGTAGTCGAGATTATCCACATCTTGCCCAACATTAGCATTAAAGTTGTCCAAAGTCGCTGCGAGTATCCATCACTTGGATAGAGTCATAGTGAGTCCCATTGGCAACACATTCATAGATATTTGATTTTGCTGTACATTGACAGTTCAAACATGATTCGAGTGAGTGAGTGCATATATGTGTGCATAAGACATTACTACATCAGTTTAGTGTCAAACAGATTCTCAGTCTCGAGATCTTTTGCATAAGCAATATGCACAGCAAAATGTGTTCCATGCGCGAGGAAGCTTTCAGATGTATGGTTGCACCTGTGTTCAAATTTCAGAGATTTGACAATTCGTAAAAAAATCTATTTCTCAATCTGGGCACGCCCGAGAGTCGTGAGACACTATTTTTCAACAGATGGTACAATTGAGACAAAAAACGCTGAGCGGCTTAAACTCTTTTTGGTATATATTTGGACAAGTTGTGAGAAAATTACCTACTTACTTAAGGAGGAGGACGTGTAGGAGGAGGAGGAGGTGAGGACAAAAAACGGATGGTTCGGGGGACCGACCGTGCCAATATCTGCGGCCTTTTCTCTCTCTCTCTCTTTTAAAACTGACTGCACACTTTTACTTACTGGAAGAGAGAAAAGAGTGAGAGAATAATTCGAGTCAGTCCAATTTAACTATGTCTGGAAGAACGGAAGGAAAGGATAAGCACTCGCCCGTGTGTGCAGCTGGCTGGCTGCTGCTCCAGAGAGAGTGTGTGGACCATAATAACAAATGGGTGGCAGTGGCAATGGTGGTATTGAACGAGGCACATTTTTTCAAACTTGATTCACTCCTTCGCATTTAATGGAAACGTTCTGTCCTATTCTGCACATCGTTCGAGAGAGCAGCCAGCCAGGCAGGCAATGGATCATGAACGTATGTGTGTGATATGCACATTAATTTATATCTTCAGCATCCTGGCTTCTTCTTATGTAGTTTCCACGCCGAGACGATGTGATGGTGACACCCTCGAGGAAAAAGTCCAGGCGAGAATGTAGAAAATAACGCCTTCTTCATTCACCACAAGATACTCGCCCGCTCGTACGTTGCAACTATTGTCATGTTTTCAGAAAGCCTTTCACCCATGCAATTCTTGTCAATGCCAATTTAAGATGAAGGGTTACACAGACAACCTCTCTTCCCCTCCATCTCTTTGGATTCTCAAGGGATTACCTTTTGCAAATTTGATACATTGAGTTTGTGGTGCACCCAATAAAATAAAAATTTACTAGACAGATGTTCCACAGTTTGCATTGTAGTGTACGCGCATACATATTTTTATCATGTTTTTTAAGATTGCCCTTCCGTTTCTTCCAAAACGCCGAGTAAGACAAAAAAATTGAGAGGGCAGGACCTTTAAAACCGGCACTTTGAAAATATCTGCATCACAAGGAATAGCATGTTCTTATTATTTAATACCATTTGTGTGTGTCCTAGAAAGAACTGGTTTTCAAGTTTACATATATTTCTTTCATTGAGAATTCTACGTTTTATGAACTCCGGGAAAAAAATCTAAATAAATTTCAAATGTGCATGTATAATGAATGAAATGTGTGTTTACTGCTGTGACTCCTCGGTTGGGTAGGTTTGGGGCTTAATGTTCCTCGCATTCTTCGCAACTTTGGTTGACAGTGACGGTAAAGAATTCAAAATATCTGGGATACGATGCCAATTTCCAACCAACCGATTACGCAAAGCGATGTGGTGAAGAGAGTCAGTGTGGAGAGAGAACAAATAACGTCACCTGTGTGGTAACCAAATCGGAATGCACTTTCGGAAGAAGAATGGAGGAGGAAGAAGAATTGCAAGCGATGAGTTGATTTTCACCAATTTTTCCGACATCACTTTCATTCTTTACAAAAGAGATTTATTATTGTTTAAGAAAGTCGTATACGCCAAGGAATTTTGTGAATAACAAAGCACGCTAAGACTTCTTTGTGAGTTTACTGATTAGATTATTTGATGATGATGATGATAGCAACAAATTTTAGCGCATTGCATAATCAAGCCTAGCTAAAGCTTGGTTATCACCATTATTATCTCTCTCCCCCAGAAAGAATGATGCTCAGGAACATTTTTAATAAAGCCAAATTAGTGCCGCATTATTTAATTCTTGTCGAGTTTTGCCCAGTTATTTTGTAATTTCTTTCTACATACACTCGACTCTTGTAATTAACCCATAAAAATGATTTGTTACGACCTAAATTTTAAAGACGGTTTAAAGTGTCTAAAAATGGTGTTACTAGTAGTGTGTACATTTCTTAAGAGGAGCATAAATCAGAGAAACTGTTTGTCCAAAGCACAAGCATAAACGAGAGGAAGAAGAGATGAACAACAAGAATGTTAATTTCACAGAAAAATAGGAGAACAATAATTTGTTGAGATAGGAATTAACAGCGTGCTCAGCAGGGCTCAAACCTCTATGCACCCAAAGCCCTGTGTAGCTGCTTGATTCCATAAAATTTATTTGGTAGTAATAATATTTGTAAAGTCTGCTCCTCTTCTTCTGGTTCTGGCATTCGTTCGCATATAAGTAAATCCATGGTGGATTCAGATCCATGTATGTATGTCGTGGTGGTGAAAATATATTGTTCTCCTATGCTCGGAAAATACATGGGTCGCGTTGTTGGTGAGTTGTTTGGTGGTGGGTGAGGATGATGAGAATTAGGACCGAAAATGTTAATGCATTATTACATTGAAGGAAAGTTTTCCCCATTTTCATGCTGAAATTAAGAGCGGTTCATTTACAGTACATTTGTGCCCTTCCTTTTCTATTATTAACATTAAATAACTAATGCTTTTATTACTTATGCTATTAGATCCATTTCGCTTCCTCCACTCTCGCAATCCCAAATAATTACACAACTTGTGTCCCTTTTCAACCCACATTGTTTCATGTGCTCCTAAATAGGCTGCACGTTATGCAGACTGTTTCTCCTCATACGAAATTTCTTCCATGTTTTACGCAATGCGAGAGAATATGAAAGAGAGAGAGAGAGAGGGCTTGCTCTTTGGTCTCTGATGGCACGACGGTCTGAACTCTGTCTGCATTATACGAGGACGAGGAAGTGGAGCAGGGAGAAAGACGGAGGATGAGCTAATTGTGATTCCCCTAATGTCATAAAAGCTAACAAAAACTTCAATGTCGGGTCAATTGTTGTCCAGATTTCTCTCCCCTCCCCACTTTTATCTTTGGGAGATAGCACATCATTTTTCTCAGTCTTTGACATCCATCCAACATCAGCAGCATCTCGCATTGACCGTAGTGACCATCTGTCCTGGTGGTCCCTTGCTACATATCTGGCCAATGGTTAGGTTATTGCTGTTAAGGTACCGTGACTAATGTGCGAATCGTTGTTTACATCAAATTTTCACCCCAAACAAACCCCTTGTTACAGAATTATGACAACGTGATGCGTAAGGCTTGCCCAAGTAAAGTGTGCACATACATGTGTACCACACACCATAATATTCTTCACTCTGCAATGTTTCCAAAGTGAGGAGAAGTTGTAAGCGCAAATTCGGTATCCGAAATAGAAACGATTTCATTGCATTGTACACACATTGTCAATCGAAAATCGAATCAAGCATCCGACACAGTCATAAATGGTAAACGAATAGTAGTGGATGGAATAACTTGGCCTGTTTCCTTTCCTTATTTCGTCCTTTTGCACACATACAACTAGTTCACGTCATGCTACACTGGTGCTAACTTCAATAGGCAACATTATACATAACGATGTCAAGCTGGTTTGTAGCAGGAAGGTTAGAGGTACGAAAATAAGCTCAAAATTTACATGTGTTCTGCTCCGCTTTTTCCCAAGACACCTTTCCTCGCTGGAGTTTACTAGATTTATGGCTGGATTTCAGTCAAATCTCAAATAGCTTTTGTTTGCCACCGATCTATTTCCGTGTTTGAATTCCTCTCTCTCTCTTCTGAATAAGAGCGTAAGGTCCCAGGTTTTTATATATTTGTTTATTATGATCCTATGCAATGTCTCCTTCCTTCGAACACGAACGACTCCTCCAATTCCGACGTTGACTGTATTGGTTTCGACTGAAATTCATGGACAATTTGTTCACTCGTTCAAACATATAAAGTGAAACTAACAGGTTAAATCGATACAAGTTGATTGGGAGCTTGAACAGGTGTAAAAACTCGTGCATGATTCGTCTCATTTTTTACCCCTCCAAAAAAAAGAGACGACCAAAACAACCTTTGCAAAATCCGAGTGAGACGAACGCCCTGCAAATGTCTCACAATAATGAGAGAGCGAGAGGACCAAGTGCAATTTGCATTATTATTCGGACTGGAAATTAAACAAGTTCGGTAAGTTGATCCCATCATCCATGCGGAAGTAAAAGGAGGAAGAAAGCGAAAGAACGAATGGAACGGCTAAAGCTAACTTAACCCAATTTCGGGAGTTGAACCCGTTGTTGTAGGATTTGTTCTCCTACGCTCCCCGTTGTTGTTGCGTTGGTAGGAGTAAAAACCTAAGAAGACTGATGGGACATCTGAATGGATATAAATTGAAGAAACAAATTTGGTGGAGGTGGCCCAAGCTAATACAACACTAAACAAAATTAGGCTCAGCGCGCATTAATCTCCGCTTTGTAAGTATGAGCCCCAGTTCAGAAATGCCCAAGCCGAGTAAAGTAAACTTCTTTGGAGCATAGTGACTTTCTTTGAATGTAATGAAACAGGGTGGAAGAGGGCTAAAGTTGCATAGTTTTCGAGAATTTCTTCCACTCCACAAGACGAAAATCAATAGCTACCAGAGGCGCCTCAACGTTGTAGTGCATAGTATTGACAATCTATCTGTATCAGAGTGCAAATGAAACGAAGGAACGTTGTTTGCTTAATGTTCCGTCGACAAGATAAATTATTGACTGGAAAGAAAGTCAACAGTGGATCTTCTTTTCCCTTCTTTTTTGTTGTTAAAAAAAGAAGACGAACAAGAAAATTGCGCAGACTGCCTGCAACCCTGCTGCTGTACGTACTCGAACAAACCTCAAAAGTGATAGAGCGTGTAGCAGCAGCCCCACAACAGACGACTGTTGGTCTTTTGCAATAATGTGGTGCTGGCCACAATTTTGGCAGCATTTTGTATAAAAAGGAATCAATGAAGAATGAATGAATGAATGAATGGTCGATCTTACCGAAAATCCGTCCAGCACTGCCTGATGGTGTGTGAAGAGTGAATAGAACGAAGAGCAGCGTGGCACGAGAAGCACAGGATAACTTTAACGCTGCCATAGTTGTTCTTCACTAATTAGTAAAACAATTGCTCACATCAGTAACACTCATGCTAAATAAGATCATCCATGTTGTCTGTATGGGCGAAATTCGTTTCAGAAAAAAACACACTTTCCACAAATGCACTGGCAGTGCTACCACTGTTATTTACTTGCTATTATTATGTATCTATGTAATGCAGGGAGACGAATATGTAACTAATAGTGGGGTAAAGGGAGACATATGTTTGATAAACACTGTTTTTGTATAGTAATTCGACCCCGTTATGTAAGCAGGAATTTCTACAAACAATGTCTGCCCTTTGATCACCTACCTCCGAGTCCGGCCAACTCCTGATATCAATCAACAATCGTTCTGCATGTTATCATTTTGCGTATGTATATATATAGACAGCCAGACAGACAAACGCCCGCACATTCACGGCACTACTACAGACACCACTTGCTTTGTCGCAGGTGTTTTATTGATTCGGTGAAAGTTGGCAGGGTACCGATTGTCCACTTTGTGAGGCGGGTCAGTGAGACAGAGTTTAGGACAATGGCAGTGGTGGTGGTGGTAGCCTTGTTGGAATGATAAGCAAAGTGAATTTATACGTTGGTTTGTCACTGGCAAGTCTTCTATCTGTGGAGTCAGTTTACACAAAGTGGTTCAAGTAGGCAAGTTTCCAAAGTGGTGTTGAACCATCCCCCGTTTTCATCCAGATGGTTGCGCCATCCAAAAATTTCCCTCCGGCTGCTACAATTTCCAGCTTTCACCTGAAATAATTAAGTAAAATCGTGAATGAATATTTCAAATAATTGCCGCAACATTTTGTCCAAAGCGTTTCAGTATCAGTCAAAGAAATCTAACTACACTGTACAAAATAGGTGGAAGGAGACCAATTATCTGTTGAAGTGGGTAACAGCACAGCAGCCATTGAGTGAAATGTATTCATGACTTGGCAGCAGGGGACAATGTGTATACAGTTAGTGGAGAATTTGTATAATACGTTGAACCTATCTGTGCTGCTCCTTCTTGGATTTCGCCAAGTCGAGAAAGTCAATAATTACTCGCCGCCATATAGCTCGCCTTCTTGTAACAATTTGCATGTCATGCACAAATAAAGTGGAAAGCATGAGAGCTAGAAAAATTAAATCGTTATCGAACCGACCGACACATACCTAGCTTCGAATCCGAATAAGGACTATATTCCCTAGGGCCAAAGTCTATGTAGTAGTTTGGACAAAATGGGCGAAAGTACGCACAATAAAATACACAACATAATGTACGTGTTACATTGCATTCCTTGGAACCGTTAACATAGACATCATAAATTTGTTAAAAAATTCTTTCTCATAATTTGCGAAACCTGTTGGTACCACGGCTGTTGAGCCTGTTCGACAAAATCTATATGCACAGCTTAATATTAGTGAGTGATGCAAGCGTCCAGGGATTTACATTTATTTCACACTCTATGCACACACAGCGTCATATCATCCACAGCTTGAATATCTGGTTCAAAGTATGTACAGTCAAATTTAATTTGTGTCCCAAATTCAATACGTCCTGATTGAATTTAAGAAATTTGATACCTAAACTTAAATAAAGAGATTTGAGATGAGCTGATTTGAGAAACGATGAGCCATGATTGAAACCTGATCATCATCATCATGCTCATCATAACTGGATGGATGGGTGGATGAATGAGATTCACTCCACTGGACAAATTGTCATTGACATCCCATCTGTCAACAAAGCGAACGAGTCTATTGCATTCGACTCCATGTCAATTTGGGTTAGCCTCGCATAAGACGACAATGTGAGAGAACAATCTCCGATCAACCCATCTTCAAATGAAATCCTGTTCGGATGACGAACAACAAAGTTAAAGGTGGTCTTAAAGTCATTGATTTGAGACAAAAAGGCAAAATTAGCGAGACACAATCAAAATCAATCCCTCTCTTCCAATGCGAATACAGTAGTACTCTCATATTTGGCTGGTGCTTCAATTCCACCAAAAATCACAAAGTTCTGCAAAAAATCTCAATTGGGCCAAATTCGCAAATACTACAAAGACCTGAAATTACCTTTTCTTTCTCAGTTTAGTTGAGTTGAGGATATTTATACCCAAATGCATAAACCCTTCCTTTTCATTGTGCGCCATATATTTATACTCGTGCAAAGTCTGAAACGTGTGCCGCAGTTATAAGCAGACCTTTAGAAAAACTGACCCTGGTATTATTTAGAAGGGTTCTCTCAAGTTATAATTCTATTTTATGTTACGTCGGCCAAGAGTCGTTCTCGTAGGAGCACGTAAAGTCATGATGTGAAAGTGGTGCAAGCTGACATTGTTCCGTCAATGGTGCAACTCTCCGGCATAAAATCAAGGAAGTCATAATAATATTCCTTCCTTTTAACGGCTTTTATTTAAGTTTAACAACCTGCTTAAAGTGAAGTAAGTGTGTGGCTAAATGAATCAAAGGGTAGAAACCACAAGAAAAGGAGATGATAGAAACTCTGGAGAAATTCAACTATGTATTAACAGAGAGAGAAAGTTTCTTCGTGAGAACCTTCGACCACGAATTTCCCCAATGCTATTCTGCACTCCAAACTAGCAAACCCGAAACAGAAATTAATAATACAATGTTAAAAATTCTTTAAGCCATTCGCTCCTACTAAATTCTCCTTCCCAGCTCTCGGTTGGCAAGTTGGCACTTGTGGTCGAGCTGTGTCAGTCAGATGTTAAAATTTTTATGAACAAGACAATCTACTGCAGCAGTCCATGTTGTGTATGTGTATATAGTGGAATGTGAGCCAAAATACAAAGTTGGATGCGAGCCGGACTTTTTTGAGCTACATTAAGTGTTTCTCGTATCCTGTCCAACTGTTAAACTCGACAAGGAAACCATTGCGACCCGTCCCTGAAATTAAACTTTATTACGTTCCCGTAATCAGTAATTCTCCAACCTCCAACTCGGCGCTAATAATCATCAAGCACTAATTGGTTCCCTCTTCACTTAACATTTAACACCAAAGAGATCTAAATGAAAAGGTGCCAAGTGGGATGAACAGCATCCGTATCAACTCAAATGAGAGAGAAGCACTTCTTCAAACTCCACTTTACTTTTGCCAGATATAATCTTTGGCAAAATGAGATGACCTATAGAGGCCAAAGTTTCCTTCGCGTCGACACACAGCCCAAATTATTATGTGAATGTATGCTCCAGACACGCTGCCTTCTCCTCCTCCAATATGTTCTCGGCAACAAAACCACCAACATTGGATCCTGCCCGCCTGGCTAGCTGTTGGGTGGGTGGAGAACTCTTCTAGCTTTTCCGAATTAAAATTAAGGTTGGTTGTGGTTGGGATGCGATGAAGGAACAGGGTCGGGACATATTGAAACTCTTCTTTTGAAGAAAATTCATTCCGACCCAGTGACCAACGAACGAACTCTCATCTTCTGCCAGTGTCTTCCCCGGCGCACCATCTTTTCCGCAACAGTTCTTCCCTTCTTTATATAATTTGAAGTTATATCATGAATAACATGAATTTTTGTGAAAAGTCTTCCTCACAGCATACAAAGGATAGCAAGCAGGACCAAGGAAGAATGTTTATTTGAGGACGAGAGTAAAAAAAAACTCATGAGGTTCAATATCACCACAGATTTCTATGTAAGTCTGCAGCACTGTTATTAAAGTTGTGTTGTCGTACACTCAAACCGAAGAACTATAGTCAAACGCGAAAAGTTATGTTGGAAATGATCCACAAATTTTATCTATCAAAGTCCAAACTTAAAATGTAATGAAACTGTTGTGGATAAAGACAGGGAACAAGATGCTTTCTTCGTTATTGTGCGTTTGCATTTTGCCCCATAAGAAATGTCCCCCTGCTGCTGCTGCTGAGATTTCTTTAACCGTAAACCGGAATGCAAAACTAACACAAATTATAACGTGTGACTATATATGCATCCATTTTGGAGAGAATACACGCTACGGGATACTCTGTAAAAGTTGTCTCCTCACACGAAGATGAGATTCTGCAATTTTTGTAAGCTACTAGTGTGATTCCTGCAGCTTACAATTGGTCACGTTTCTAAAATCCAGTTCCTGACTGAACTACATGGAGCGTTCATACAAAGTCGGTTCATTTTTCTTAAAAAAATGTTACACTTGTCATGTCAAATCTTCTCGTTTTTGCATTCAACCTGCGACAAGGAGGAAACCGTAATAGCGACAAGCGTAATAGTCACCATAGTTCCCATTCACGTCCTTGCAGCTCTTCAGTCTTCACCGTGCTCAGGTTTTAGATATTCAGCAAAGTCCACTTTTCTCCAGGAAGAACACAACATGCTCGAGTACTTGTTATATTCCGGCCGGGTCCAGATTTTTGCTCAGCGTCAGCGTCAGCACTATCAGCGTCAGTGGTTACCAGAAACGACTCTGCTTGGCCGTAGTACAGAGTGAAGAAGAAGGCGATGATTTTTATTTCTCGTCAGCAGTTTAACAAATTAAATGACTAGAGCCCCTCTCCTACCAAAGATCGGGCAGGGTAATATATTGTGGCTGCCCCAACCAGCTCGAGACATTGTGTTATGATCATTTTTATTATTGCTCTGCCCCAAAATGGGCTCCTTCTTACTTATTCCCCATTATTACGTTCGGTTGTCGGCTTTAGTTTAGTTGGCTCAAATGCAATTTGAGCATCTATCCTGCTCCCATGCTAAAATACCACTCATACTCCGTCCATAATTTATGACAGGAGGTTCAACTACTACCACTTTCCTTCTCACAACTCAAGGGGCGACGACCAAACTAAATAAAAGTCATTCCATGCTTGCATACATTACACCAGTGCACAATGACTTTTTTAGTCATTTTCCGTGGTGCAAAGTGGTGGTGTGGCGATGATCTTGGCAATTAAGTGATCAGTAATGTGATGCTGGGTATAAGCCGAACGAGGAAAATACATAATGATGGCCAATAAATTTTATAAGAAACATGTCATTACACAATACGTGTTGAGATATTTAGTACAAAAAATAATAATTTTATTGCACGGTTCGGACATGGCGAGTAAGTAGGTGCGTAGCTCATTTTCTTCTTACACAATGTTCAATCCAACTCAAATTCCCAGCTTTTTATTAGTTACTTGGTTGGAACAATGACACCAGCAAAGTCGTTGTTGCCACCTTTGTTCTTTTCATGCTGGTCGTAAAATAGGTTTTGAATTTCATTATGACGTATAATCCCTAATCACATTTGATATTTATTTTCTCATAAAGCACGCAAATGAGGCTATCAAATCAACTGGTGAATAAAGTGGGGCATAAAACCTGTGGTGGTAATGGCCAGCACCTTTCAGTAATAAATATGTATGCAGCATATAGTAATGTAATGCATACATGAGGGCAAGTGTTTAAAGGGAAAGAGAACGCGTCGCCATTAAAAGTTTCAATCGCATATTATTATTATCTACAGAATCAAAACTAAAATCGAAATGTGCCCTGAGCTACATACATTATTTACAAATCCGAGTATCTACAATTTTATACTTTCGTGGATGCAGGCATATATTTCAAACGCATGGGTTTAATGTTGTAAAGTAGGCGAATGGGAGGAGAAGTACAAACTATAAAGTTTGGGTGGCAATCCATGTAAAAGTTGGATTTCCCTTTAGATTCTCTAAGATTGTACAAAACCTACAATAAAATACAATTTGATATTTTGTAGCAGCTTTTACCCTGTCTGTTACAACATGTATGAAGGTTACATATACACAAATACGACAACTGATAATTACTATAATGGTTAGCCGAGGATAAAAAGTCGGATAATGGGAGAAAATAATACGATCGGGGTACATATAACAGCAAATACTCCACCCAGAAAAGATTGAAAATTCTTTAAAACCTACTTTGCACTGAAATTGACTGACAATTTGAAACCTAAGATAAAAAGAGAGACAACATTCCCGGTTCTACAAGTGAACTATCATCAACATAAATTTGCAATAATCGTTCAACCCAAGAGTTGACAACACGTGAGAAGTGTGCATCGATTTTATTCAGTAAAAAATCAATGTTCAAATTTATGAGCGAGTTTTGCTGACCACTTAGCCAGAAATTGGCAAATGGTGCAATAATTAACGGTTATTATGCCTGGTAGGAAATTGCTAGAATATGTCACTCTTATCGACGAAATTAAGGGAAAAATTAAAGCGACAACTCAGTGGAAAGAAAGTAGAGAAAGTTGAATAACTGCTAAATCGAGCCAAAGTAAATTATCCTCTCGACTTAAAATGACTTATGAAGTGCAACATGTCAATAAAATTGTCAGGAAACTTTGTTGTGCTGCCCACTTTTGTAGGCAAAGTTCAATCCAAACTTCATGTAAACCTCATTAAGTAACATTAATGCTGATATGTTGTGCATTTCTTGAGGTGGACAAAGTACCTACATACCCACATATATCCGTATTTGTCCGTATGTGTACCTATATGTACATATGTAATTGAAGGATTTCTCAATAAAACTCACGACTTACTTACATATGCACTTTGCTTATAGGATGTCGATAATACAACAAATAATAATGAAACGTTTGTTTACCGTTTCCCGTAAGTGCGTTCGAAAGAAGTGAATTATCGAATTAAGAGAAAGAAAAACAACATAATGCTAATAACACGTGGAGTGAAATTGGAGTAATGTATATCATCTTGCAATTTGACAGAAATTCATAATATGACCCACTCCGAGCACAACCTGCAAGAATATCACATCATGATGACAGAACGCTATAGAAATTTTCGACATGTGTCCCTTGAAAAAAACGCTAAATCTTATCTTGTTAACAAAAACATCCCAACTTGGTTAGAAGCACAAGTAAATTTTTAATTTGTCCACACAAAAGTCCAAACTAGAGCAATGACAATATATCTTTTCACTACTTGCTTCTTCTCCATGACCTCGATCCACACACAACGCTAAATAAATGCATTTGTGAGAAAAGAGTAATATCGTTCACAGCAAGTTCCCCCGAAAGCATGAAAAAGTTTTTGCAAAGAAACTGAAAAATTTGCAACTTCCTATGCCAGCAGTTAGAGTCAGCAATGGAACAATGCAATGCACGGAGCAGGAGAGGAGAATGAACAAGAAGAAGCAAATAAAAGTCAGTCGTAGCCTGGTTCACCCGTATTTTTCGCCCTTGTTGAGTGGCACATGAAACTCGGTGCCCCTTTTTTATCCCCACGAGCAAGAAGATCCTATGCACAAGAAGAGCTATGTGTGTTTATGTACCAAACTAACCAATGTTTGATCAGGACATAGCTAACGAGCCAAAGGTGGAAAGAAATAGCGGTGGTGGTGGTGGTGGGAACGGAGCAAAGTCTGACCAAAAAGTTCGGACTTTTGACTTTCTTCAAATGAAATTAAGTCACAAATTACGCCCCGAACAAAGATGCCAGTTTGTCAGAAAGGTATTTTCAGCATTCGAGTTGGCGTTTTATTTGCAAGCCATGTCAGAAGAACATTGCAATATTTGCAAGAAGTACATAAGTGCACGAATCTCGGTTTTGTTTGTAATATTGCAAAATCTAAAATATGCCCACATGTACCCACCCAGATATATCAGGAAACGTACATAAAGAAGATGTCACAATCAGGCGGCGTGTAACATGTAAATTTGTTCATGTTTGTTTCTTATCAAGAACAACATTTTCTACTAGTGTCGTGACTGATATAATAATAATTCCACCAAGATTTAATAAGCCACCACCCTAATTCTAGTTTGGAAAAGTGTTATGAAACCTCCAGCCTCATTGTGGCTTGTTTCACCACGATTAGGCTTTTTTGTATGGATAAACGCTAGATAGTCTCGGGTAGTACATACGCAAGTACATAAGATATTAAGAAGACTTACTTACCAGGGAAATAGTGCTTCAATTTTATCTTAATCCAAAACTTCAGAACTTATGAATAATTATGTTATAATTATGTTACACTAATGTCACATACCATACCAAACTATATTAGATTAAATTAGTCTAATTTTACACTCTTCAGTTTCCTCTGTTTTCAGTTATGTACACTGTTTTCAAGTACTCTCTTCTTCCCAACTTTATCCTGTTCTCACGCACTGGGCAGCACTCGAAACAAATAATTTCATCAAAGATATACACTACCCGTCTTTTGGCTATTTTACTCTGCCTGAAAAACTAACGCAATAAACCCAGGGGCAGGTTAATACTCTCGACACAAAGCCTTGTTGAAGTGCGTTAGTGGGGTGATTTTGGCCGCGTCGATTGCACAATTTTCATCGATTTTACCCTGTCGTTATTAATGTTTTTGTGTATTGTTGTGAAGCAATTGGCAGTGTGTATTTAGACGGTCAAACGACGATAGTGCTGTTAACTGACACTATACCCTCACGAGTTTTTGTACACCGTATAACCAGTTTAGTTTGTTCTGTCACTCACAAAGGTTTACACAGAAATCTCTCATTTCCCATTCTCAAACTGTATCACAATTCCTTCATTAATTGGTTTTCCCTTATTTAACTTCACACTGAAACAAAACACTAATAAGTTTCTCGAGCCAAATAATATTTTTTTTGTACCAGGTTCAAACGACGGTAGAATTTCTAAACACTCTCTGGTTTTATGGAAATCCTCTTACTTGCACTCGAGATTTGGAAATTGTACCTTAATTGTTTGTAGCGTTGTTGAGATTTTGTAACCATGTATTTTGTACTGGGGCGAAGAGCTTGGTTTTTTCCACAGGTAAATAATACCGTATTTATTTGCCTTGTAAAATCTTTTTGGTTTCTTCGTGATGGGGAAAATGGTATTGGTACTCCAACCCAACAAAAGCTGTCCTCTCACCACAGCGAGAACTACGAAACTGAGCTGTGGGGCCGATGTGGTTCCTCTTTTCTTCCTTTCTCACTCGACGAGTAGCTCTGAAACTGGCTGAAACCAACCACCTCACTTTTTATGAGATGCAGCAATTCCTCTTGGAACGAGGGTGAGGGAAAATTCGGAAAGACACCCTTCGACCTGCAGATTTCCCATTTTAAGCAAGTTGGATAATGTTCGTAACAGTGAGTGCATGTTTAAAGATTTATAATTTTTGATAAGATAAAGTTGTGGATATTCTACTCATTTGTCTCACATGGCACTGACTGAGAATGTGCAGTGAGACCTAGTTCAGGTAAGCCTACTAAAAATTGTGTCATCGTGGTTCAAGTAGAAAATCTGATTCGATTTCTATATTTTGAAGATTAAATTTGTCTCTTGCACTTTTTGTTGCATTTTCGATCGACGCAACATTTTCGTCTTGAAAAAAAATTCTTTTTCCATGGGGCAACTCTCCATAGAATTAGCATGAGAAGAAATCCAAATCAAATGGACTTGGTCGATAATTTGGGTGAGGATTATGTATTGCTTTGCTGCATTTCATAAGTGATCTAAATACGTAGAGAAATTCTCTGCATTTTCTTATTTTCCAGCAGCAGCAGCAACCTACACAGTTGAACTGACTAAGGAGCGCCTGTAGCCTGACCAATGTTGGTAATTAAGGGTTGTCATCCGCATTCATGGGAGAATAGATGGATGATGTATCAATACCAGAAATTGATAAACTGCGTTACCTTCAGGCACAAGTGTGTAGTTGTGTAAGTTGTTTGTTAGATTGCTTGTTTATCTTCCAGCAGGAGCATAAATTCTTGTGTGAAGTCACTTAAAAATACAATCAATTATTTCATTTCTGTTAAGCAGTCAAACAAATTAAAGGGCATTTGGATGTTGAGCAGTAGTTTTTTCCTCTTCCATTTCTTTCTCCCATCAAACAACTACATGCCAAGCTCAAGTAGTCGAGTATGTTGTTGCATAAAAAAACTGAAGAGCATCACTTCAAAATTTCAAGTACGAAATGGTAAAGAATACACAAGCAAGAAGCCTTTTGCTTGACAAAGCATTTTAGTTGAGCGAGTTTATTTCAACTTTAAGTGATCTTTTAACTTGTGTGAAAGCCTGGAATAAATAGTGGAAAAGTTGTTCGTAAATTTAAAAATGTAGAAAAACAACAAACCCACCAATCGCTTCTTGGTTGGTTTGTGCAAGCATACATAAGTCAAATGCCACAATATTAAATGTGCAGTAAGATTATGATTTTTGATTTATCAAGCTTTTAATCTTTTAATCCTTTTGATTCCTCCATCCATTTGATAAAATTATTGCATTGTTGTCAATGTTGATGGCTGGTCGTACTACGTTGTAAAAGAGTTATTATGCAATACATCAGTGTTACGAGCACTACGTTACTCCTTCTTGTCCGCTGATTTACAAGTAGTTGTTATCAAGAAGAAGAAGAAAAGGAGCAACATGTCTTGCAGTTCGAAATGAGCTATTGAGTTGATGACAATCATAAATTAAATATGGAAGTCGCGTTTTCCACGACTGTGAGCAAGTTCAAGTTAATCTCAAGCCCAGGTATTTGGCTACCTTGCGCCAGGAGGAGTGCACACCAACAAGTGTAAAACTACATTGGAATTAGGTATAGAGGACCTCGAGCTATGGTATAATCATGCCTTGAACATTTTACACCTTTATCATTTCACTTGTTGGTAATGTGTGCTTGCACCCAGAATTGTCATTCCATGAATGGCAGTTAGTTCCACAAGTAATATGTGCGACGGTGGTATAACAAACAACGAGTTTTATATAATACGCAGAAAG
Source organism: Folsomia candida (assembly GCF_002217175.1). NCBI lineage: Eukaryota > Metazoa > Arthropoda > Collembola > Entomobryomorpha > Isotomidae > Folsomia > Folsomia candida. Next base: position 4,871,858 of record NW_019091198.1, read on the forward strand.
AGAGAGAGAGCATAATTCTCTTGTTGTGATTAACTTTCATTTATTCTTCTCCTTAAACCTCCTTGCTCAGACTTATGTCCGAGTGGTTCTGCTGCTATAAAAGGCGAAATTGTATATTTTCGAATTAAACCCAACTAATAAAATGCTACACGGGTTGAGCAGCAAAGACATTTAAATTGCGTAATGCTAATAGGACCAAGTCCACCAAACCAACTCGTTCCGTTTGAAAAAACAAACAGACAGGACAACAATTTTATTTAACTTTGCTGACTTTTACAAACAAACCAAATGCCGTATTTATTACTCCGATACGATAAAAGTTTATTTAACTCTGCTGTCAATTTTAATTTCAAGTTGACACTGGCTGCTTTTTTGGCGTTCCTCTCTCTCTCTTTCCATATTGGTTTCAGAGTGAAGAAGGAAGTGAAAAGTGACTGACTAAACTAAAGGATGTGTCCAGCTGAAAAACCGTGTAGTTTAAGTTGCAACTATGGAATTTGTATAGGATCAAATGTGTCAACCGCTGGGGAACAACGGAACTTACTTAAAACCAAGTGAAGCAATTTTATTGACAATCAAACTACTGTCCAGAGAAGAGCAGAGTTACTTTATGTCTTTTCAAGTGACCATTTTCCTCACGCTAGCAGAGAGAAAAGAGAAAAGAAGACGAACAATTGTCCAGCAGCACTCCAACAAACTAACTGCGAATAAGTTTTCGTGTCAAAAAGAACAATGACGACGAAGCTGCTGGCAAACTGTCATACCTTTTTGACAAAGCTGTCTCAGCGTCAACCTTCAGAAATAAATATCTCACTTTCTGCTAACTCTTTCACTTGCGACAGATACAGTCAGTCAGTCGTCCGTCCATCCATCCGTCCATTCATCTCGGTGTAGTGTGCATTACATAAATACCAACCTGAATTACAGTCTGTCCACTAATTTCCACTTTGAGATAAATTATATAGGTAACCCTCACAGTGTTTGGAAATTGCGACGTGTATGTATTTCGGGTCGGTCTAAAAAGTGTGCTCAGTCTCACCATTGTTGTTTAATTAAGATCATAATGGACACTTTCAGGTGCAGTTTGAGACAAAAGGTTCAAGTTTGTCAACTATTATTAGTGTATTGTTAGTGAAGCAAACAGGATTAAAAATAACTGTTGTTCATTAATCAAATTAGGTAGTGCATTTCATAGCTGAGATGCATTATGCAAATTTTTGATGAGTCGGTTTCAAGTTCTTTGTTTTCTATCTATCACACGATAATAATAGAACAAACAAGAGTCGATGAAGAACGGCATTTTTCCTCAAATCTACGGCCCGATTATGGCGACAGACCCAAATAATAATAAAGATATCAAGATTTTTTCACGAGTTAAATGGAGATAGAGGAAATTTGATATGGGAGAAGAAGAAGCTGGATGGAAGGTTTTTCAGCCGTTTGGCTTTGGTTGGGTTGAACTTGGCAGGACTTGAAAGGTAGGCAAGTTGATAATGTCACTGATTGTATACGATTATGTATTCTGGACGAGACTGCTGAGATCTTTTCCAAAACAGACTATTCACTCGCTCACACGCTCATCGGAGGAAAGAACGAGCGAACGAACCCTGTACGAGAATCCAGAAGAAGTAGAATCAATTGTTGGCTCGGTCCAAGTATATTTTCAGCCTCGCTTCCTCTCACTCTTCAACAGCAATGGGTATTTTTGTCACAAATCAGTAGTCAGTGCTGGTCGTGGTATGTAGTTTCTCTTGTTGGAGAATATTTGTTCACAAAACAATACGTTGAATATCTTGCGTTTAGAAAAATTGAGATTCCAGTCCAACAATTGCATTGCGTTGAATTAAGAAAATGACCATCTTCATCACAATCAAGTCAGTGAGAGACCAAGTTTGGTTGGAAATCTAATCTACGTTTGTTCCTTGGCTTGATATATTTCGATTCGTTTTTCTGCTGCCAAGTAAGTGCGTTCCCTGTCCTTCCTTACGCATTCTTATGGCAGTCCACATATGTACATTCGAAAACGGTAGTGACACGGACATATTAACCATTTCTTCATTTTACTGACTGGTTTGTTCATTTTCTGCCTTTGTGCAATTGCTTGTTTTCACCTTTGAATCACTTATTCACATCCTTACGGACTTGCTACTTTTGATTAATCAAGAAACTGCGTGGTTATTTATGACATCGTCAAACGGCTTCCAATACATAGTCGTGTATGTACTGGGAATGGAATGGTGGTTCAAAAAAATTGACAAGTGGGTGGAAATTGAGTACTCTACTTTGCTCACTCAAATAATACTGACAATAATGGGTTGATGAAAATACCTTTCTTATTAAGCATGTCTGCGATCCATGGAATTATAATACGCAGAAAGGAATGCCCCCGTTGGTTAGAGAGGTATGCAGGTATGTATTTTATTGAAATACCAAGAGTTGCAAATAAGTAAAATAATGTCGTTTGAACTTAATAGACATGACCAATTTCGAACAGTTTTGCACTTTTCTTTTGCATTTTCAGATAAATTGGATTTGTACCCATCAGCCAACCATAATCTATTCACGTTACCTACACCACGGACAAAATTTCCCTTGACAGGAAATGCTGGAGAAACAGATAAGCGAGAGGGTGCTTGATAAACCCGACAAGTCAGTGATCCCTTTGAAATCTGTCACATTTGGAAACGTGGTTGACAGTTTGAACCGTCATTATGGAAACACTTCTGTTCCCAGATTTTTTGTAGCGAGTCATTTGCATTGTTCACATACGGCTCCTCAACTACTTAGGAAACTGATCCGCTTTGGCATCAGGCACAGCCGTAAATTTTATTGTGGTCCATGCTCACTTGGACTCACCTACTAATGTCAACACCCGTCGTCGTTGGGAGAGAAGCACGCCCTCCATAATTTTGAAGAATGTCTCACACTGCAAAGATTCATTTCCTTACGACTTCCACCTCCAGCCAGCCTAATAACAATAATCACCCAGCCCCACATTTTTGGCAAATGAACAACACAATGAAAAGGTATTTGATGGTATATACACACATGTGTATATCGCGGTTGCTTATATGATAATGTGCACATACATACCAAATTTTTGTTATCTGTGCACCGGATGGATATCATATTTCTAACTGAAACAAAAATTTGATAGTAAATAAACCGAGACTCGCACACACATGTTACAAAGTTAAATATGAACTTCATACTTAACTCAAATTCTAAGCCTTCAAATTTTGGTCGATAGTTATTAGTTTCTCTTAAGACGTCTATATAAATTTGTAATGTCAGAAATTATGCGGGGTAAAAATATCCGTAAAAATAAACGCTTACAAATTTGTAATTTACAACTCATGGCATGTTACATTTCTTTCCTATTCGAAGATGGCTTTATAACCGTCATACTTCAAAAGTAGTTGCAACCATGCTCACCCAATATTTTTTGCCTATAAAATGAAATGAAAGTAATAATGTTACCATTAAATTTTCCGATTCCTAATTTCGTAATGCCCGATAAATAATTGCATGCCATCGTGACAGATTAATAGTATAAAATTGAAAAAACACTGCAGACTGTATGCATATGTCTGGCGATTTTGTGTGTGCCATATAGGAAAACCAGTCCTGCATGTCTACATGTTCAATATGACTTATTTAATTTTAGTATAAGTCATTGGCATCTATAAATAAAATGGAATAAAATGATAGCATCCAAACTCTAAGAGTATTGAGCAATCAGCAATATTTGGGAGCGGTCTGCAATTTGCCTGTTTTCAGCAGGAACAAAGTGGTAGGCGAAATTGTGTTGAGAAAAAGTAAACATGGTTAGTGGCCGTTCTGTGAAAGGGTGAACGAAAGGGAAACGGAACATGATCACGAAACGATATCAATCAAGAATACGACTCGAGCTAAACGATTCTATTTCATGTTTAGCATTTGTCGATTAAGACTCCGCCGTTTGTTCCGATTGTGGCGTCGTTTCCCTCAGTTTAACAAATGTCAACGTTTTCTTCAAAAATCTCTTGGGGACGAAATGTTGTAAAATAATTTAGTAATTTATTGCACAACACTTACCCACGTGACGAAATATGTGAATGGGCCAAAATGGATTTTTGCATGAAAACTTCATACTCCTTTTACCCTCCTCTTAACCTAGAGGAATAGAGACTTTGGGAGGCACATCAACACGAATTTGCAGCATTTGTACGAAACAAACAACAAACCCTGGCGACACTGTTACTGCCTTCAATGAGTGAGCGATTGGATGAAATTCGGGGTTACAGTGCACTATTTGAGCTTGGTTTGAATGCAAATGATTACGATTACGTGATATGGTGATTACTTGTATTATGTTATCATGTACAACGAAAAAATACAATTTGCAGTGGGTGCCTAGTGTGGCCTTTTCCTCCGGGCTTTCTTTTTTCTTCCGTCTTTCCCCAAGCAGTGATTATACTTACTAATTGCACTTTTTACCTGTGCAAAAGGTGTTATCTGCCCTCAAGTTGGTTCACATACGTTCGTAGCATGAGAAATTATGTGTATGCGTGATACATATAGACATACATACGTAGACCACCAAATCACACAACTACCTACGTACGTACACTCCTCATAGTTCACTCTAACACATTGCTGCCTGGCACCCAGTCATTACGCAGTCATGTTATTCTTTGTTTTTATTTATTTTAACCCTGTTCACTTTTTATAATGACAAATTTGTGCATATACCAAATGCACGCATGGATTGATTCGCCGTCCATGCAGCTAAATAACTCAGGTTGTTTGTAATTGTGGTAAATTTACTGCTCTTTATACTCGGGAAAAAACATTTGTGTGATGTAAGTAAAGACGTAATTTAAAATCCGTAATACATAGTTGGAGCTGGATAGATGGAGGAATGTCATGGGATGGAATGTTTATTTTGAAACGTGTCATAATACAAAGTTGGGGAGTGATTGAGTTCCTAAACACATCCTAACTGCGCGTATTGTCAGGCTAATATTACATTTTTACTCAAATCAGTTTACATAAAGCTGAGAATAGGATTTGCAAAAACGAACAAGAGGTATTTCTTAATTACACAAGCGCCAAGTTTGCTAACTGCTAAAGGGTGTCGACCTCTGCGAGAAGACGGTCTGTACAAATTGAACCTGTGAGTTTATCTTGGCAAAGTTTATTTGAGTAACAATGCAAGCGAAACTCGTACAAGTTTACCCATTAGGATGGAGGAGATCGTGCAAAATTAAATAAATCCTGTAAATTCTTCTATATTTCACTTTTGGATTTGGTTGATTCATCTTCGTCGGCAAGAAGGGTACAGACAGTGGTCAATGAATAAGCAATGAATGGAAAATAGTACCCAGGGACTTGATCGAGCCGGCAGTAGCATCAATTTTTAATTCCAGTGTTTCGTACAGCTCTGTAACAATACTGCTTTTCTTCTCCAGTTGTTGGATTGGTGGGGTGTATTTTAAGGAATTGTCAACCGATGCCACATATCCACCATTCACCTCCAGTCTTGCTATATGTGCTTCTTCATTATGGCAATAACAACATCCCTGAAAGGTTCTTTCTATAGCCATTTGTTCAAAGTGTAAAACAACAAATGACGACATTCTCAGCTTAGCAAGCTTGCACTCTTCATCTTACAGAAATACATACAGATGTTGGTTCACAGCATTTGACATTCTACGCTTACTTACAACGTTACACTTTTTCATTCAGTAGAAATAATTACAATTTGATGTAATGACGGAGCAGAAATTAATTGAGTTGCTGAAGTAAAAAGGAGCACGAGAAAGCATTTTTTTGGTGTGTTGATTCTAAATATGTGTGTTACGTATGTTATGTATGAACATGCATAAATAGTCCAATTATGGTTCAACTTTTTCAGAATGGAATTGAAGCACGCATCTCAATTCAGCTAAATTTGGTTAAAGAAAAGTCAGTGGTTTGCTAGTCAAGTGGTAAACTCCAGAAATCGGAATGACTACTTGTAACAATAGAATGCAACGAGGTGAATTATGGATTAATAAATGAAGTCATCCAATTTTCGAGTTTGTGTGATGCATGGTAATCAACTTACATGATGGATACCACACTTTGCTGAGGGTGAATTGAAAGTGAAATAAGGATCACTTGACTATAGTAAAAATGAACTATTTATTACTTACTCCAAGTCATATAGGACATAAGTTAAATATTATTATGATAAATAACCAGCCATCACAAATGACCACGTTTGAAAACCTCTTTATCAAGTATTCTGTTTTGTATGACTTTCTGCAATTTATACAGGGCAAATTTTTCATCGAAAAATTCTCTTTAATATATGAATAAATAAGCAAGCCGTGTTTTAGCGAAATCGGATTTCAAACCCATATCGTACGTATTGGAGATGCCGTTATGCTTTACCATTTTCCACCACGTTGTAGGAGATCGTTACCCGAGTCAATGAATGACCTTATTAGGACGACCAGGGTATTGATGTCGTACGTACGAATTGTTGGGAACAGTGTACTAGAGTACACCCTATTAACGTCAGCACAGGCGATAAAACCCGTAATATGTGTTTATTGGGAATTGAGATGTGGATGGGAAAAGCGTGGGTACGGTTCTCGTAGGGAACTTTTTAAGTTAAATTAAACCGTACGTCATCTTCCCTCCTCGCCTAATTTCAACCTCTACTCGTAACCTTCACGCTGGTAGAAAGGATTTCAAATTTCATTGAAATGATTTGAAAGAGAGAGGAATGCTTCCTTCGGAACCCCACCGCTTCATTATGAGCTTCTGCCTCCTCTCAGACTATTTTGGTTCCCGTACACACTCGCATTTCATTTTTATCTGAATTGGACCCAAACCCAGTCCAGTGGCACACACGGAGCAATAAAATAACCATCAAGCGTCTCACTTCCCCAGCGCAGTACCCATCGCTGAGGACACTGATGAAGGGACGGGTCGCGGGCGGGCAGGCTGGTGTTGCGCTCATGGACAGCGCCGAATAAATGTAGCTAGTGCGACATTATTTCAGATACGACATATTTTCTCAACTCGGCGTCGCTGTCGAATTCGCCCCTTAAACTACAGGTCGTCGCATCAGTATCTCCCACAAGTCATGTTTCATACGGTTGATAATTCTGCTCCGTGTGCATATCTTGGCCTGGTTGATCCGTGAATATTGGTTTGAACGGAGAAACGAGCTGTATGGAGTGTCCCACATTGTCCAAGATTATATCATCAACATCGTGGTATTATTATTCGGCAGCTGAATGACTCTGGTATTTTCGCTTTTTCAATAGGGAGCATTATTATACTTAAACCGAATAAAGGCGAGATGTCGGATGTTTTGATCATCGGTGGTGGAATGGATGGTGAATGCTTTAGGATTCGAATTTTATTACCAACTAGCAAACCCTTTCCTTCATTTTATGTTGTCTATATTGGACTTCGCACTGTGAATTCACAATAGGTTTGTCCCAAGGTTCGAGTAGTTTTTTCATCTCGAAACTTGAAATGAGTTCTCGTGTGTGTATGTGTGTGGCTTGATTTGGCTGGGTTCTCATCGTCGAATATCGTGGAATATATGTAGTTGCTGTTGAGAGTGAGAGATGAGAAGATACGATTGGTTGATGGAGGCTGGAGTCCTATCAGGAACACAGGGATATGAGTGATACAGCTATTTATTTTTATTTGCGTTATTTATTTCTCCATTCGAAAGGACCAGTATGTATGAAATGGGAATAATGGGGTTCAAGTGCCTACTGGACAAAATAAATCAAATTGTGACTGAGTTAATATTAAACTAAATTGTAAAATGATTTATGCTCATGAATGGGAACTAGGCGTGTATTTAGCGTCCTTAATAAATTACCGATCTTGGACCTAAATTGAATCAAAGGGCAGTAATGCGCCATCTCATCCTCATTTACAGTCAGGCCAAGAGTTTCGTTGGATATGGAACTGGTTAAAAATGTGTAAATGGTCCAGTTTCTAGTTTTTATTCCCATTACTATATACGTCATTTGGGATGATTCAAATTTATTTATCCCAAGTCTTCAAAAGCAAATAAAATCTTTATACAACTTGTAATTGTTGGCTTAAGAGACGGACTTTGTTATAAATGTTGTTATATGATGCTCATCCCTTGCAAAACAATATTTATGATTACTATAAAATTCCATATCATTTTTGCAGCAGTATCTGGGCCTACAAACCAGGTACCCCTCTCGTCGTTGTCATCTACTCTTGGAGGAGATTTATGATTATGACAATACGTTTTCCAACAGTAAATTGCTGGCAGCTGGGGTGCGGTTAACATATCCACCTCACCAAACGACTTCTACATATGCCCACTGTGATACTCCATGAAAAATAAAAGGTTACATTTGTCCTCTCCTTAATTTTTAAAACGGAGACCAAACACCAGATAAAGGGACCACCTAACTGAGCATAATGGATGATATGCAGATGAACATTATACGCATTCAAAATTTATCTCTCGTGGGGTTCAGCTCAATACTTATGAAACTTATAAATTTTGATGGAGGACGTTGTATCATCGACAGAAAGAAATGTTTGATTACTATAAATGCCATCATGGTTATGGATGACATGAGACAATAGCACGAGTCTGAAAAAAATCAATCAGCTCATCTTGGAATAATCTATTCATTTCATCAGCCAACTGTAGTCACCCACATATTCACTCACTTTAATGCATACAAATACAAACACATGTACTGTTACCTAGTTGAAAAATTTCAGGTACAATCGTAATCTACAATCTGGTTGGTCGCAGTTCATATTGCAAGCCATACAATAGCTGTCCGACTGTTGACCAAATTGTGATCGATGAAACCAGCCACAAACAATAATAATCATTTAAATGAAAGTTTATCAAACTCAAATTTTTATATGTAAATTCTAATTTAGATCGTTCCTTACTGAAAAGAACTATGTATCACTTGGGAACTTTTAGACAATTTGGAGCCAATGCTTAACTTCATTCACACGTTTTATACATTGCTTGTTTACAAGAAGGCTGGAAAAAACGGAATATTCATGACATGCGGGACATACATAAGTAACACATTCTTACCCTCATTTCTTGAACAATACTCCCTGGATTAAAGACGAACTAGCGCATTTATGTGCATAATGCAGGGATAATGATGGTTGAGAATGTAGGTGACAGAGCTGTTTGGTCCACACAGCGGCACACAACACAGAAAATAAGGGTGGTTGGTTAAGCATAAGTCAAGCAAGAAAGAGTCTGAAAGGGTCGAAAATTGAGTTGAATACATTTTTTTCTTCTGGAGGATGCTGAGATGACACGAAAATTAATTGAGAAGCTGCCAAAGTAAATATTCACGGCGAGTTGGTCACAGACAGAGAAAGATCTCATCAATTCATCTTGTCTCTTGACTCGAGCTAAGTCTTGGCCACTGCTCAGCCAAAGCCAAATAAGATAATCTGCTGTCCCACCAAACTAGCCTCATTGAAAATGATGATATTCCTCCATCCAACCCCAGCGCTTGTCTTACTTGCTCCTTGGTGAGTACATAATAATATAGCACAGACGACCATATACAGAACCCACTCTGGCGTGCGATGGATCATCACGATGGGAGGAGAGGAGGGGTAATACGTGTATAGCACCATTAACCAACAGTTTTAGCTGGGTTTGAGGCTTGCACAATTTCAATTTTGGTTGGAAATTGTCATTCTAAGAGAATTTATTGTTTGATAATATAATTAATGATGCACGAGAGGAGGAGAGAGTCGACTGCAAGGTTTGGTCACCCACAAATTTAATGAATCCAAGTCCCCGTTCTAACGAATTGTGTTAGTAACGTTATTGTCATTACATCATCCTCATCATTGCTGCAATGCAGCGTTTAACGATGTAATTGAGTTGACAAAAGTGGAGACGAACCAAATTGACTTTTCATAGTGCGAATCGATTATCCTAAATTGCTACGAGATTTGTGTGCAAACAATATTTTTGTACTTTTAACAACCTGTCGAAAACTTGTGCTACGTAACTATTTTAATCCATCCTTCCTTCCACGCTGTATGTAAAGTAAGGACAATTACTTATTTTGTAAAGGGCTAATTTTTCAAAGCTCGTACTCACCGAGGAGCTACATACACGCAGGAAGAAGAATAATTCACTATAACGACTTTATCTTCTGCATGGTTGTACGTTAAGGATCTTCTCCACTGGTACATCTGTAGATTCAACAAGGTTTCGTTTCTCAGTTGGATTTTTGATCCGTGCATGGTTGGCTGAATGCATAGCTAATTTTTCAATTTGGTTGGACACTTGAAGCCATTATTTTTAGGAGTGTCAACCTAACCAAGACTTCTCACTTGACTCCATTATCTCCATTATCATGCTGTTCGTCCAGTGAAAGAGAAAAGCTCAGCATTATTCCTCTCGTTGGTTACTGCTGCATACATACATGTGCAAGTAGCAGACAACTCCAGTTTTGGGATGTAACCACGACGGCATCAGGAGGCAGAAAGAGATATCTTCCTCCACATACAATCCAGCAGTATTTTGTGAACTGTGAAGTCTCACTCAGGCAGGTTGACTATGCATGCACGTATTTTACTTACGTGCGTACGAAACTGTTTGACTAATGAAACCCAGTCGCAATGGTAAATGATACAAAACGGTTGGAAATATTTAAACTGAAACGGAAACTGTTCTCGGGTGATAAGCGTTAGGCTTTGGACGATTTTGGATTAAGATAAATAGATGTCTGTTGACGATGCGTACTATTAGCCGTGTACATTTTCAATCGTCTTCTTCATTTCACCGCCACGGATGAGTATGCTGCTGCCACTGTCAGCCGAAATACTTTGTCATTATTTCAACCATTTGTTAAATTATGTACGTATCTCTCACTCAGGTTGCTCATGTGCTAGGTGATGCATTACTCATTCATAAGATTTGTTTTGCAGGGGGAAACACGAAAGAAGCTTGTTTCTTCTTAATTTGTTCCTACATGACTCCAACCAGTGTAAGAACACGGATAAACCATCCATGCAACTTTTTTGGAGTGGGATAAAGATCTTTTTTCCCTCTTTGACAACATTGACAACCAGGGTATTCCGACCTGGGTTTTAATGGGTTGGGTTTTATTGGGTTTTAATGGGTTTTAATGGGTTGTAAATGAATAAAACCCACTGGGTTTTACCATGTTAAGTGGGTTTTATTTGGGGTTTAATGGGTTTTATTGGGTCTTAATGGGTTTTATTGGGTTTTAATCGAGTTTTACCTTAAGTTTTACCTTATATTCTAAAAGTTAAATACATCTCCTATACGTTAGAAGACGTTATCTCAATTCATTCTAAAGCAGTTTATTTCATTACTATCATAATATATGAAAATTCGGAACAAAGCAACAATTGACTCCATTCTTTAGCATCACAGATTTCAAGTGTTGTAAAACAAAAATAATTTCCGAATAGATACAAATTCCGAATAATTGTTGTTAAATTATTACTTAAAACTATTAAAACCCAATAAAACCCACTTAAACCCAATAAAACCTAATAAAACCCATTAAAACCCAAATAAAACCCAATTAACATGGTAAAACCCATTAAAACCCATGGGTTTTATAATTTTTGATTAAAACCCTGGGTTTTTCCGAACCCTGTTGACAACCACAAATCGCACGATATGTTTCGCATTGTAAATTCTTTTAAAAAATGCTGAAAGTTGTTGTATTGGTATCATCTTGAAATCTTTTTCCATCACTGTCAACACAAATGTTGGATCCTAACGATCATCTCGTGGATTCACTTTTTGTACGTACGTAATATGGTCGAGTGAAATTAGTCTTATGGTAAAAGTACTCTGCTTAAATCGGCCAGGATTTGAATAATGTGACGAGAAGAAGACGGTTGATGATAGTGATGTCAATTCAGTGGAAAGAAGAATATCGTATCGCGTTATCCATTACCACCACCACTGCCACCACTGCATGGTAACATTGTTGGTAGCTCACCACCCACCATACGCCATCCCATTACAACTTGTGTCGTTGACGATCCCTCAAAGTGTTCACGACACTCGTGTAAATTTACATTCAGTGAAAGAGAGAGAGAGAGAGCCAACGTGAAAACAGAAGAAGAATCTGCAGCAGAAGACCACAGAGGAGGAGGAGAAGAAGAAGGTAGTTAACGATTCGGAACGAGAAGATAGCATTTCACTACGAGAAAGAAAGGATCGTGCAGTTGCTGATGTGTTCTGTCTCTTCGCAAGCAGCAGTCCCACACGACGCTGTATACCATGCACCTCACTAACTACCATCAAATCCGGTGCCACACTTGGGGCTGGAAATTATCATAAATTGTCAAATTCAGAGGAAATCCAACTTTCACTCTTCCATCCGTTGGCCATTCTTCTCATTGGTGTTAATACATAGGAAACCAACACAAGGCACATGGATGCGAATGATGCGATGCAGCTACATACATACGTACGTACACAACCATCCATTGAACTTAACGTGGCTAACGGACTGAATTATGAAGTGAGCGCTGTCATCATTGTGCACCAAAATCCAAAGATAAAGAAGGTGTTGACCTCGTTTCCTCCGCTTTTTGCAGCGGTTGTAAAATTAACTTAGCTTCCATTCAGGGCTCAACTTGCTGAATCACTGTTTCGCCACACAAGTTAAATAACCGTCATCATATCCTTGTAATTAAGGGTTCACTCTTCCAACCAGTACCAGTCCCCGGCCGGAAGTCGATTCACACAAATGTGTACATATACTATTTGCTCAGCTCGACTATTGTAAACTATACGCTCCACTTTCTCCCACAATTCGTAATCCGATTGTGGATTATTTCTACGTATTCGCTAAATGAAGCATGCTCGAAGGACTAAAACACAGTTTTTAAATATAAAAATCCGCACATATTCCCATGTTTATGCTGTTCTTTACAAATTCTTCTGTAACAGTGGTAGCTGGAGAGGGGGGTAAGTGGTGGTAGGACCTATGCACCCAGAGTAGAGTGTAACACCTTGAGATCGTCCTCATACGAACATTGGGTGATGGAGGAAAGCTGATGATAATGACTCGCGTCGAGCTGGCTGTTAGTGTGGTTTATTGAAGTATTGACATCAACTCGAAGATTGAACACCGACTTCCTTCCGATGCCACTTCCTCCTTTCTTCCTTCGAGCACACGAAAGTTGAGCAAATTCGAAGAGATCATTAGCGGCGAGAGGAGGAAAGAGATGACGACGAGGAGGGGTGGCTGCTGATGGTTAGCAAGCAAAATACATAGTGGAACCGCTTTGTTTGACTTCTTTGAAGTGGTGCAAGTGTAGCCTTGATGAAGTATAACATAAAAACAGCAACATCAGTCTGGCTGGAGAATGCTTGTTATGTAGCCATAATTTTTGCTTATTTAGAGCTCTTCTCTGCTGCATTTGCCGTAAATAATTTGTTGGTCTCTCTCTAATTTCATCCATAGGGAACGATTCGGTCTACACAAGGTAAACAACTTTCGGTTTCCCACAGTTTCGTTGACGTATTAAAAAAATTATTCATTTCCGTATTTAATTTTGAACTCTCCATTTAAATATGTGGTGGATATTATGCAACGGAAAGATTCCTATGCAGTCGAGTTATTCGTGCGTGGTTAAAATGCATTTCAAAACCAACACGGTATTTTGAGTGAAAGTCCTCGCCAACATTTTTGTGATAACAAGGATACTTCCACTGATTTCGATGACTATTATTTGACTTGAACATATAATTTGCAGACGAGGAATTTTATTGCGATTCAACTCAGCATTCTTTCCTAGATGAATTCATAAAAGGAAAATATGAAGCCACTTCAAAATAAAGTATTGCGTCAGCAACCGCAGCAGAAAATTCATCAATAACACAAACAATTGCATTTCTGCAGAAACCATACATACGTCCTCTTCACCCAACGTTTGGTCAGTGCACCCCCCTCCTGCTCCTCCTCATACTCGCTACTGATTCCTGTCTCTGCTGCTGCTGCTGCTTCTTCGAGTTTTGTATTGTAAATGGTTGATGGCACTGAAGAAGAAGAAGAATGAATCACGTCCCGTGGCCCAGTCTCTTGATCATTTAGCAAATAATTTGTGTCAACAAATCTCTGCCAGAATACAAAGCAATTGTGATTGACTTTGGGTGAACATGGGTGGGATGCAGGGGTTTAATCTGATTCAGGAATTTGCACACTCAACCAAACAACATGACGTTATGTTCTCGTATTTAGTTGTAGGTAGTGGAATCACACTAACAGGAATTGTCTCTGAACAAGAAGTTGTCGTCCTGGTCGTCAAACAGGCTCACGGGTCCACCCACCATCCACCATACAACTAGGCACCCACCCTAGTCTAACTTACCCTCCTGCTCCTTTATCATAATTGTATTACGGTTTACTCGTCAAAATGTCCAAGCTTGGAGATAGCTTGATCTGATTTCATCTGCTGCGGCTGGTTTGTTGGTTGGCTGGTTGGCTGGTTGGCTGGTATGGAATCAAACAGGGGAAAATGGTGGCATGATGTGACCACAGCAATACCCTCATAAATAACTTGGCCGCCACCCTTTAACTGTTTAAGAAAATAAAAAAAAGTGTGTAACCGAAATCAGATGAATGTACGAGATAAGATGAACATAGAGAATAAATGTCAACTTGCTTTGAGTAATACTTATAAAACATAATCCTCCATTTCCTGGTTTTTTACTTGTTCTCCTCTTTCCCTCCATTGAAAAAGATCTTATTTCAGATCCACTTCTGAACAAAACTTTAAGTGCAATCCTCCAATGGCTCAATCCTCCAGCCAAACTTTGCGAGTTTTAAGGCTAAAACTTTCCCTGCAACTATTCTCCTCCCCCCTTCTCACTCTCTGTATGCCATCTTCTTATCATGGGCATAGTGTCAACGATATCAGTCCAACTTTTACACGTTTTTATGACTTGGGTGGAATTGGTTGTGTAGGTTGCACAGGAGAGAATTCCCATGAAGATAGCTGTACAAAGATGAAGGTACTCGGATTCTGAAAATGATTTCCTGGCGGAGGCAACCGGATTCTTTGTAGGTTCAAAAATATGCAATTTTTTAATATTTTACTTTCTGTGTGTGACATTTATTGTTAAACTGGATTTGTTTCCTTCTTGTCATATTAAGTTGAAAGTATACCCAGCTCCAGTAAACAAATCTGCTCTCTGCAGGCAGGCAAGACAAGAAGAAAAAAAAGATACAGAGATTTGTCTGATCCGACTTTTATTTTTATTTTTGCGACACTTTTCGTAATAATGAATAATCCAGTTTCAAAGTCAGGGGATTTGTGATGCTTATTTCGGCTTAGAGAATGTTATTCCGCTCATTTTATTCGCTCCAATTGGATTAGAATTACAATTAGACTGTGGCAGAATTAGGCAGATGGAAGGGAAATGCATCACTGGAGAAGAAAACTAACTTAAGACTCAAACGCAGAAAAGTATGTAAGTTATATTAGCAGACAAAAATTCGTGTCTTCCAAGTTCGGCACATTGAGAACATCGTTATCATTGAGAGCATTATTTAAGGGCCTGAGGGCATTGGGGTCGGTGAATATAAAAATCCAAAAGCCCTCTTATAATTCTTTTACCTGTACCACCAGCCTCGTAGTCAGACATGTTCCATGCGGGATTAATGGAGCATAAGAGTTTGTGCGTTTCATTGGCTTTGTAACTTGAGGAGACGGAGTTCACCCCCACTGGACATAAGCCATATGTAATTTCAAGATTTCATTCAATTTCTCTACACGAATTGTGAATTCCCAGAAAAAAGATGTCGATGTAATAAGTGCAAAAACTTTAGTTAAACTAAGCTATCAAAGTTAACATACAGACCTCGGGTCCATATACATATCAATTTAGTTCATTTTGTGAAGTTCATAGGTGAAAGAGGATGCCGCTGTGGAAATAAATCTCTCAAGGGTCAATTCTTTTCAATGGATTTGTCTTCCGGTTTATTACACGCATAAATACACCAAGATTTTTTCTATGAATACTTATCATATGTAGTCAAACATCTAAGCACTTTCCGGCTAAAACTGGACCTGAATGTGCTGATTTATTGAAAAAGTTTCAACAATAAATTTGTTCTTATGTGTTAATCCTTATCTTACCTGAGCAATAATGTAGACAAGTTAGAACTCTATATCTAGTTTAAGAATATAATTAGACAGAAAGGGTCTCAAGTGCTGTAAATACTTTTACTTTTTTATGTTTGGATTTAACGCCATAAACAAGTCATGTATTTATGTAGTACCCACGGGTTATTTATTAAAAGTAAACACAAGTTCCGTTTCATAAATCTTGTAAAAATGAATAAAACCATATAAATTTCTTCACGGGTATCAGGAAGCCTTCCTTACTCATTTTCCCGTACTTTTATTATGTACATATTACACATCAACTGGAATTGGATCATCTCTGTCTAAGCATGTGACGAGAGTATGAAAGAAACATAAGCAGCCGGCCAAGCACTCAAAACTCTTGTGCATTGTGCTCCATGTCGAAATCTTCTAATACGAGTGCAGTCACAAGCATCTCATCTCACACCTATTATTCCGACTTGTTTGCAAAGGAACTTTTATATACGTGTCCCTTATTCACGAGAGAGGAGGAAATGGATTAAGGAACGCAGAATAAACGCGACTGACTGACTACTCAATGGGAGGTGAACCGCAACCATTTCCACTTTCCGACTCTTCGAACACAGTTCACTCTTCTATCGTAATGTTCACTCTTGAGCACATCTTGTGAAAAGAAAAGGGTCCACCAGAAACGCCTTCAATGACAAACAACACCACTCGGTCCCCGTTTTCATAGAGAATTGATTCGGCGACGGGGTACTTAAGGCTTCAACACTCCCTTGGGCTACTTGCCAGAGAAATTTCAAGTACGATGCGTAAATTCTACGCACATCACACGTATACTTATTTACTGCGGGTTGCTGTTGTTTGTCCGCTCTTGCGAGAAGATTAGGATTTGAATTCATTCAAATGAAATGTTCAGTGTTGTGAATGAGGCTTAAGGGTTGTAATGGGCCCTTAAGTAGGGAGGAGGGTTGGCTCTGTGGAACCAACCTAACAATGGTCAATGCATACAGATGCCGACCCACTGACTGACTTGCTGATTGTTTGAGTCGAATTGTTCAATAGGGGAGAGAAATCAAGGTAGCAATTCTCACAACTTCTGCCATACGTATGTCAGAGAAAAGAACATTGTGGACAGGATTCTGTCATTAATCAATAAGCAGGACATTGTATATGTGATTATTTTGAGTTTTCTGATGAATGGAAAACTGTAATTATAAATGTGAAGGAAATAATCCTACTTACACTTTCGCCATGTCAAGTAAATAAATGGCGAAAGTGAAGTATCTATTTGAATATTTCATCAACATTGCTGCTCCCGTCCGAGAAAATTGTCATTGGATGGCTCATGTCCGTCTTGGAGAAGTTAAGTTGCTCCAAAGTTTCCATTCGTTTCAATCTTTTCTTCTTTTTTTCGGATTTCTTCAATTTCGGCAGAGTTGAGTGGTGGAGTGCGGCACGGTGGCTGAGCTGGAATGAAAAGAAGCTCATTCGGACAAGTCCATTTACAATGGACAACAAAGCCAACTTTGATAAGAACTCACTTAAAGTGACCATTATTTTCCCCATTGGAAAACCGTGAGTGTAGTCCGTCACCACTTTCTTGAAGACACCCAAGGACCCAACTCTCACTACTCGAGTGCTCTTCATTCGCTTTGTTGTCCAAACTCTTGAATCATCTTAACCAACTAAGCCATTCATTGAACTCAACTATTCAGTTCTACTTTTTTTCCTGTTCTTGTAAAAGGTGCAAACTTTTTTCGGATTTTTCAGTCTTCAAAACGTGTCTTTTCTTGTGCTTGATGGTATGATTTTAATTTGAGATTTTCACGATTATGTGCTCATCATATTTTAAACATGTACCCTACAAAATTGTACATGAACCATTTTGTAAAACTTATTAAGAATTGTGCTCGCAATGGATCCACTCATCATCCCCCGCAGTTAAGTTAAGTTAGTTGACTTGATTTCGTCGCGCAAGAACGTCCAGCAGCAGTATCGTCGTCGTCAGAAACTCTCAAAACAGCAACTTTCTCCTTCACACGCCCGTACGACATCACATTAGACATGAGACACACACGGTCCACTTAACATCTCCACGCTCCAGTCCCTCTCACTCATCAGGGTAAAAAGAAAACTTTCCTTTCTAATGAGAAGAAATTTAATTTGGGACTTTATCAAACTGCTAACTTGGTTCGATTCGAATCCTCCTTTGTGTCGAGCAGCAACTCTTTTCAAATCCAAAGAGAACCACTTTTTGGGCCTTTTTTCGTATTTTTGTTGCGTTTTACTTAAAAGATAGAAAGAAGACACACTCGGTGCTGCTAACAAGTAGGTTAGTGACATCTACTCATCATCGTAATATGTAGTTTCTCAGAAATAATGTAATTTAGTATTGATAATTAACTTAAGTTTTATCAAGAGCCTAATTTGTAATTTTCTGTATAATAAAAATCCAAGCTAATAATAATTCGAGGCATATGAGAGGTGGGAAATTAATCGAAAATGAGTAGGCAACTTTTTTGCCTTTTTAATGTATCCAAGCAAGACCAGTTCTACATAATTCTTTTTCTTTAAGAATGATTAACTCACACTCTCGGGAATCGCCTACACATTCAACATTTGGATTGAGGAGCGTGGTGGATAGTCAAATGAACAACCGAAGCAATCTCAGCAATTATTCGCCACGACTCACTAAGACGAGATTTAATTCGATTAATTCCTTGGGTAAGACTGGCTGCTGCCTAAGACATGAGGAGAAGAAAGGAAGAAGCCAACTAGCAGCGACGAGTAGATTACTTTCCCACCACGACCATCCGATCTATTCTCCATCGCATTTAAATATATTTTGTCTGCTTTTCAAGAATTTACACATTTCACACTTTCACCACCCGCTTGCTGAATGCAATGCAATACATTCCTCAACTACCAAAAAGAGAAAGTCAGAAATGCAAATTCTCCTCAGGTGTGAATGGGATGAGGATGCATCACTTCAGGCAGCAGACCTCTGCATCAGCTGTTTAATAAGATTAGTTCAACCAAGGAAAGGATTATATTTGTCTTAATTTGACATTGGGCTTGCAGTTGTGATTACTCATTATAGAAATTTGTAAAATAAAATTAATCCATATAATTGAAATTTGAAATCTTTTACTGCAGCTTAAATTAGTCGTTGTGCATATTTAAGGTTTATATCGTGATGGTTTTGCTATGTTTCAAATTCTGTTTCACTTTTTTTTTACTATTTTTTGCATTTTGTGTTTCTTATCAGTCTTATCAGAGTATAAATAAGGATATGATTTACGAATTTAAATTAGACATATTCTTGCTTAAAATTAGTTATTGCCTGCAATAATTACTTTCACCACTAATCATGAGGGAATTGAAGTGGAAATGAGCCCAAATTTGCTACTGCTGGAATTCCCTTAAAGCCCATGGGAGCCGTGGATCTAGATATTTAAACCACAAAATCGGTTCAATAAAATACAACTGGCACGTACAATCCTGCCGGTTTATAATTTAGGGCGATAAGCGTAATATGCAGCATGTATGTACATAGTAGAAATGTACCGAATTGCAATTTGCAGTTAGCCTGTAAGCGAGAAAATAAGAACCTAAATATGAGGCCGTACATAAAGCATGTGATCGGTTTTCGGAGAATTTTGACTCCTATCCCTTGGGTGTGACTTATATGCCCCATATTAATTATAACATAGGGTGCCTTGACCCTACGCCCATCAAAATCGATCACATGTCTTTCGCACTCCTTTCCCAATCCTGTCATAACCGCTTCCAATGTAACTCATGAAATTATGTTATGATCATCTTCACATGTTATACAATTGCTATCCTCTTTACAATAACAACAATGTTCTTGATACACAAACATAAATTTCCAAACACTTCCGCAACATCTCCTTGACTTTTGTGAACCCGGCGGAGGAAGGGAAATCAATAGGATCAAATTTAGAACTTTAGAAATTTAGAACTTTGCATCAAACTATTGATTTCAAAGTTTACAAGGATCAAGCCAAGAAACTTAAATAATGAGTTTAAGACCTAGTTGAATACGAAGGAAACCAAACCACACAAAACAATTAACTGGCTGACGTGTCAAATTAGTTCTTGACTAACTCAATCTAACTAACCAACCAGCCCGTCGAGGTTCTGGCTCTGCTGAGTAAATATCAAAGGGTTGAAACAGTTACCAATATCCCGAGCAATGTGTTGCAATCCATTCAATAACCCCAAGCTATTTCCTCTCCTCCCATCCTCCTCCTTCACACACAACACTCTGAGATTTCTGCTTTTGTTGTTCAAGTTGGCAATATTTCATAGCGTCCTCCACCACAGTGAAACAATAATTTGGCACCAACAACTATGAAAACAATGGCATAATCTGTAACCGGAAATCCTCATTATTGCTCAAAGCAAGTGGAAGGAAACGCGGAGAAATATGGATCAGTGGTTTAGTGGTGAAAGTCGCCAGCGACCCAAATCATTTACTCTCACTTTCTCCTAAAACCAAGCCAAACCAAGGGACCGAGAGAGAGCAAGAGTCTAGTTCACTCATGCCACCTCATCACCACCACGACGACCACCACCACATCACAAGCACCAAGAACGAAGGCAAGAAAGGAGACGGATAGCAAGTACGTAATAATACGAGCCTTATAATGGTACGAAATTATTTATCTTATAATATACTCCGAGGCGGCTCAATGTGGTCACCGGATAGTGCCAACGGGACCATGTTATTCGACAAACTATGCAAGCACCACATAATACTCGGACGTAATGTGTACTCAACTGACTCCTGAGACAAGAGCAGTCACACTATTTCTACATGAATATCCATGCCGGCTTGTGTACTTGTGTAAGTTCGCAGAAATTTGGCTGAGGCATGCAAATACCACCCGGTTTGCGAATTATAACACAAATTTCCTCGTGTCAAATAGACTAGTATTTTTATTTTAAAAAAGAATAGGACCCAATGCAGCATGACACCCAATACTGGGATGACTTGTTTAATAAAATGTTGAGCAGTTTCATAATTTTGGAAATGTGGTGGTAACTAGGAAGCTCACGTATCCATATACTTTTCGTTATATGCGTACACTTACGTAACGTGATTTGTTAGCTAGGCCAGCGTGGTGTGGTGTTAATGGGATTTGGTCCTTGTGTAGGTTATCAACCAGTCTCACAAATCAAGTCAAAGTAACTTAAGAAATTAAGGAGAAAGCGACCCAAGTTTGGACAGTGGTGGTGGTGGTGGGGGTGGGACAATCTCCACTCGGATGGAGTGGAGAAGAAGTAGAAGCCAGACTTGGAGAGGCAGCAGGGCCTTTTCGAGGAGCAGCAAACCACAAAAGTCAACTGGGCCAAGTCTCTTTATCTCTTTGTTACTTTCTCCTTATTACCTCGGGATTTCTTTTGATTAAGACTCACTCTCTGGTAATCAAAAACAAACTCGCTTCTCCACACTTATTCCCTCCGCAAAATCAACCTGAAATTATGACCTCACATTTCCGCCACCATCATCCACCTCCAGTAGCCAGCACGACGCGGAAAGAAAATTGCTACACTTACTTTCCTCACACCGAAATGGGCTCCTTGACTAATTGACCTTTCATATTAGTATTAGTCTCCAGGACGACACGCAACATGGCGGCGGAATTTTGCACCAGCATCACCAACCAATTAGTGAGCAGATGCACATCCACCTACGCCAATGGACTGGGGCGACGTTTGAATTGGGAATTCGAATAAAAATCCTGTAGCGAACAATTATTTGTCCAATTCATTTTTCTTTATCTTTCCAGGGCTGGGGGCCATCCTTACAAGTAAGTTTCCTTAGGCCCACTATCCGAACATCCTCCTTGAAAGTACAAGTACGTGCTGTATATTGCGTGGTGTACGCACGGAGCAGCAAAGTTGTACAGGAATGGAATGATTTACCGAAATACTTTCCCTCACGAACGACTTCCTCATGCTTGCCCATTCAATGTTGAGTTATGTCGTGTTTTACTATGAATTTTTTCCTCTCGTCTCATGAAATACTAAATTCCTAGAGTGAGGAGTAGTAGAAACGGAACCTGGCTATTTTACAACTTTGGACTTGTTGAGAACGCTTAGAAAGACATCAAATGGCAGTGTGTACAAGTTGTGTACCCTGAGGATTTGCTGCGTTGAATCCAATCTTCTCCACTCTTTTTTTTCCTCCACTTTCACTGTGTACATGATATCACACGTGTGAATTTATACATTCCGCTAACCTTAACAGCACACCGTTGACAAGGGATGCACAACCACTCTCTTCGAGAATATGAGGTTAGTCAAAGCATTAGTTTTGGAGCAACACCTTCAAAAAAAAATATTCTGCTAGTCTTTCACCTCGAATCGCTTCAGTTTAGTGTACAACAAGATGCTTAACGCCAGAAGATAAAGTACGCAGGCTAGAAAAATCTCGATTGTAGTGTACGCAGTCAATGCTCAGAAGAGGTTTATTGTTATCAAAATGCATAGGTATGTACATCCATGTGACAGATAAGCATGTAGATCCAGCACATGTAACTGCACTCTTTTTCCAGCTAGTCCCTAATGCGGAGGAAAACAATTTATGCAAATATAAATCTGAAAAGGATGTTGTTCGAGAGGAGTGTGCAACCAGGACAGCAGTCTTAGATCGCTTTCTCTCATCTATCTTATTGAATGTGAAAGGTCCGTGGAGACCAGCTCTGGAGAGTCGTTCCCATCCTTTTATAAAATATTTTCTAGATAACTTGAGACAACTTAGAGTTGGTCTTGTATCGTGCGGGACTTGGTTTTCTGAGCACTAGAGCGTCCTTTGTTTTTGGTGAATTGGAGTAGCAGCAAAAGCAGTTTGTCTTGTCTTATGTAATGTTAAAGGTTACATTTCCATATTTCACATTTTAAATTTTAAATGATGTCCTTATTTCGTATCTTTTGTAGCTTCTGGTCTGCTCGGAACAACGGGTTGGTTGCGTAAGTCATGGAATAACGAACACAATAATTCACCAAATTAGAACTTGACATTTCGAAAACAGAATTATAAAAATGAAAAACTGAACCAAGATGCAAATAAGGGAAAGATTCCGTGTAATAAAGAACAACTGGTTGGTTGGTACATTTACCACTAATAATTTGGCTAGAAGAGCGAAAAAACTTGATCCAATAATGCAAACTAGACTACATGCATACACTGTCTGTAACCTTTTCTTGCAATGACAGCTGCTGTGCTGTACGGGGCACGGGTGGCTGTGTCTGAGGAGGGGCAGGACCATTTCAGTTTTATTCAATTTCTGCATAAATTATGATAATATTTTGCCAAAGTGTGAAGAATGATGGATGTTGATCCAGGTTCCTAGTACATCCACATCGAACAATCAACAATGCCGAGGTAATGAACCGGGTCACAAGCGATTTCCATTCCTCCATTCCATCCAAAACCCCCGCAGGGTCCCTCCGTTAGAGGGAACAACAACAAATAAGGTTGGACTAAATTTGATCACAGCGGGACCTCTTTGCACTCCTCCGGATGGATCTCTCTCCTCTGACGACGACTTCTCCTCCTCTCCTCTGCCATCCAGCAACGTGAAAAAGCAGCAGCCACACTAATGTACGTACCACCAAATTCTGAATTCATTTCAAATTCGTGGATTTGAATATTCGACCTGCGAATGAATTTGTGCTGTGGACAGAAATATTTATTACAAAAAATGTAAACGGCTGCTGACGATGAAATAGATTGCTTTGTTAGAGGGAGGTGAAGCAAAGAATTGGTGTTACGCATTATTCCTCTCATATAATTCAATATATTTACTCTGCCGTCATCATATCCTCTCATCAGGGTTGCAAAAATGAGAGAAATGTCGTATTGTTTTTTGGATTAAACCTATTTCCAATTTAAATTCGCATTAGTTACCAACGCAGACAAGATCTAGATTGACATCATATTAATACCTCCAAGTTCTACTCAGAATCATATCTCACAAAGAAAAAAATCAAACACGCTAAAGAGGGGAGGTTGTGTACTATCAACTCCCGGATCTCGATGCCCTTTGGATATGTTGTAGTGTCCCATGAATGTACAAGAACCCTGAAGCGGTTTGATGCCATGGCCACATTTGCGCCTGCCACACCCACTCAAAGGTGCCCAAAAACCGCTTTCACTCCAGCTTTCACTCACTTAAATTTACCCCAAAAATCCAATTTTACTCGGATTTTCAAATTTCGTTCACCATTATGCTCCCAGACAGTTGCTTTCTTATTTCCAACACCAAACTCAACTTGTTTGATGTTTATTTCACAGGCATAATTAGCTTTGTTGATTGCTACAACAATGCTCATTCAGAATTTTAAATTTTAAAAATACTAAAAAAATTGAAAAGTCGAGTTTGATGTTGGAAATAAGAAAGCAACTATCTGGGAGCATAATGGTGAAAGAAATTTGAAAATCCGAGTAAAATTGGATTTTTGGGGTAAATTTAAGTGAGTGAAAGCTGGAGTGAAAGCGGTTTTTGGGCACCTTTGAGTGGGTGTGGCAGGCGCAAATGTGGCCATGGCATCAAACCACTTCAGGGTTCTTGTACATTCATGGGACACTACAACATATCCAAAGGGCATGGAGATCTGGGAGTTGATAGTACACAACCTCCCCTCCTAAGTAAACATTTAACGATTCACCAGTGCCGTTCGTCCTTTTGTGTCAACATCCATAGGCCAAAATCCTACAACACCTTTCGTTCATCTGAGACACTCTCGTCTCACATTTACTCATCGGAAAGAGAGCTATAGCAAGTTTTTAAAATAAAAATAGCAAACGAATTTGAGAGTGAGATCGAAAAAAAGGAGAGCTGAAATGGAGAAAGAACAATCGCTGACAGATACAGTGGTGGTCGTGGTGGACCTGAGCTTGCCTGGAGCGAGGAAAAGAGAGGAAGACGAAGAAAGTTGAGACGAGGAACATGGAGAAAGGTGGTAGTGGAGAGAGTGGAGGATGGCGATGGTGGGTGGGTGAGCGGCAGGCAGGCAGAGGATGGCAGTACAACAAATAGAAATGGAGAGCCGAGAATCCCACCAGTGCATGCAAATTGGCTCGTTTTGAGTTTCTCCCAGTCTGGTTATGACACTGTCTGCATTCTCGTTTTCTTGTTTTTTTTCTTCCACTACTTTTACACCACGAGCTGTGTGAGTGTGTAGGACTTTGGGCTCAAAATAAGTGCCTAACCTACCTCCTTCATCTCTCGCTAACTTGGGACCAAAGAGGAGGACACAGAAGACACAATCACTCGCATCAGCCAGGCCAAGTCCGTCCAACTTGGAATAAATGGTTATTTCGGCATGGTGGGTGGGACGTGATGGAAAATGGTGAAATTCAAAATTGAATTGATCACTGGAAATTGTGCAAGGAAAACAATGGAATTTTCTCTTATATGAAAAAACACGACGACGGGCAACGGACAGATATGATGAGGATATCTTCAAGCCCAGGACGCAAAAAGATATGTATGTATCTAGCTTTGTATGTGCGGAGGACCACGCTGTTTTGAACGAATGGTCCACGTCTGGTTGAAAAATGTAGTTGTCACAGGAGGAAAAACAATTTTTAAGAGATTGTAACCACAAGCTAAGCTCTTGTTTGTGTGGGGCTTAAGTATTCTTAGGTTCACACCCTGATTCAACTTTCTCGAGAGACAAATTGTGCAACCATTTTTAGCGCAAGGTGAAAATTATAATATAAATCTAAGCCATCTCTTTACACGGGGTTTTACGGCAATGCTGCAGCATTAACTGGAGCAGGAATAAATATATACGTAATCCAGGCATATGCATGCAGTATGAATAGATTAAGGTTATTTCTCATCCGGAAAAATAAAAACTTGCTTGTTATTCATACGTACGAATTGTATCGCAGGATAAAAAATAGGGCAAAGTGTTTTTTTTGCATGATGTATGTTTCAGGGTAAAAAATGTAATTGCTTTATTGTCCACTTAATAGTGTTAATTTTGGTTCACAGACTTGTACAACTCGAGTTTAAAAGGGAATTGGACTTTTTTCCCCGTTTCTGTAATTCTTTTTTCATCCGGGGGGTAGCAGTAATTGGAGAAAAGAGAGAGAACGTTGAGAGCAAAGCCGTTGAAAATTTACGATTATTCATTAAGAAGCCATTTAGAAGTTGGGAGTTGGAATGCAGGAGAAAATATAATGGTCATCAAAATCTCATATAGAAAGTGTGAGTGGAAAAAGTTGAAAATGCAGAATTACTGAAGCTCCGGAGTGAAATGTAGAAAGTCCAATAACACTTCTTCACACAGACAGTCTCATTTTCTCTTAGATTTTTCCTGTGGACTGAGGGCTGGGTGTAGGGGAAATTATGTAATTTACCGGCAAATATTACCCTTAACGTCTCCAGTTTAATTTCATTTCGTGCATAGAAAGAGAGCGGATATGCCCTTGCACACCAGCATCGCAGCAGCAGCACCAGCAGTCAGTCAGTGGCTCTGAATGGGCTCAAAATGTAATGGAGTTCATATTCAAATTCATATTTGCTCTTCGATTTTCTCATTTGCTCAAAAAGCTGACTCTATCGCCCACCGAACAAGGTCTTCCAACACATTTCACTCTTTGAATTATTAGTCAAAACTTGGTGGGTGCTCACTCATCAGTAATCAAGATGGCTAAAGTTGGGCACAGAAGAGGAAGCGCCACGGATTGAAAGGGAAAGCAAGGTGACGGTGGTGGTCGTCGTGATGGGGTTAAGAGCCACCTCCGATTTTTAAAATCTTATCACTCCTTCCGTAAACTTTTTACGCCTTTCCCAGCCTTACATCATTTGTAGTAAGTAGCAGCTTAAGCTCTAAATTGCCCCATTCTCGCAAAATTCTTGACTCTTGCGATATTACCGCCCATCATAACCATGCCCAGGTGCATCCCATCTAGATATTTTACAGCTAGGCACGATTAAGACGAGACAACAATTCGATACCACAATTGGCATAACCAAGTCAACAATTTCCCGATTGTTTATTTCTTGTTAAATATATTGACATTGTTGAGACACAAATAAGTAAAGAGTCAAATACTTTACATATCACCATAAAGTTGAGAAATATAAGAATGCATTTAGATTGCAGAATTTGGAAATGGTTTTTTGATCTCGAGATTTATTAAACGGTGGTAAATTTTAATCATTAAACGAAGATGACGACGATAGATATGTAGTAATTTCGCCCAGGCAAACAAATTCCATCCACAAGCTAGAGAAAAAAGGAGAAATTCCGGGATACACACCACCCAAAGAGAGAGAAAGTGCGAAAAGCGAGAAAAAATCAAGTAGCAGAAAATATGGCATGCTCGACTTGACACTCGAGTGAAGAAGGCGAAGACTGACTGTTGACAGACTTTCTCAAGATGTGACGCTTTCTCAACCACCTAGAATGCTTTCACTCTCTGGCCACAAGTTGTTGACTGCTCTCATCAACTCACTCACCCATCCACATCCCGTCCCATCCTCCAGTCTAATTTGACTCTGGCCTTATTATTGCGCGTACTTAGAGACCAGAGACCGAGAGATGACGAAGGAGCTGGCCAATTTCTTATCAACAGTTTGAACCTCCACACCCGTACAATTAAACCCCTCTAACTCGTGAATGCCACGTGTCAATACAGACATCTTCACCAGCCTATGCACCTATGCAAACCGAAGGATATTATGCAACACGGATGTAAAATTGACACTTTGAAGAAGGAGAAAGCACATAGACCTTGGATTCAACCGGATGGAGTGTAATGATAAGTAAGCAACAACAAAGAGGGGTGAGGAGAAGGAGGAGATAGTGCTCCGCCAAACTAGCCAAATGATGTCGGATGGGAAGAAGAAGACGAAGATTCTTCTTCTTCTTTCTCTTTCTTTAGACCACAATATCAAGATGATGATGATTTCCTCAGCGCGATTCAATTTCCAGGCTCTGTTCAAGAATTCAAACGACGGATGTAAAACATTCCATCTAATCATCTTCTACTTCTCGACTTACGTCGTAAAATTTTTGTTTGCCTCATCCATTCTGTTTAGCAGGGCGAGGAGGAGAGCAGTATTTGCTTGCTTATCACCACCACAGCCTTCTCGCTTTTCTCTTTTATTCTCTCTGCCACACACCTCCTTCTACTCAGGTCTGAAATGTGGGCATAAACTGGGGAAGGGGTTGAGTAAAAGTGCGTGAAATGCAACGTATTTTGAAAACATTAAATTTTACTAGTGTATGACAACATGTAACAAGAAAAATTTGAATGAGGGTTTCCCATCAATTTTTTATTTGCTGTTTCAGCTTAATTTTTGCACTTCCTTATGCACCCAGTGTAAGTTTCTTGGGTTTGTTTTGTTATGTAAGTGCGTTCACTTTCTCCGTAAGATGTGCACTATACGAGGGACATAATAATGATAAAACTGATAATAAGTTTTTCCCATCTCATTGCAAGTAGGTGTTTAAATATGGTAAGGGAAACCATATGCATGGACAAACATATAGCATCAGCTTTAGGTACGTAGTACACTTGTGAATTTTTGCTCAGCCAAGTTATTATTGTTGATGAGGGATTGCACCACCTTGTCCATCTCGTATGCACAATCTCCCAACATCTGCATCAACAATCAACACTAGCTGCTCACACACGGTGCACACAAAAGAACCATAATTCGTCTGACTAGACTAACTTTACGCCACAGTTTGATCTCCATCTTTATTTTGTTTAGTTAGCTATCACTTAATCCTCCCTTGCGTTGAAAAGACTGGCCCTTTGTTTCACTGAGCAAATGCAAATGCAATGCTTCAGATTGGTAAGAACGTTGGGTACATGCAAAATAAACCGTATCAAACGGACAAACCGTATCAAAGGGGTGAAACAAGTGGCAGAATCAAAACTTTCTCCTAGGCCAAAAGTGTAACATCTAAGACAGAATAATAAAATTTTGTCATTTTTTACCTTTGTCACGGTCACATCATGGTCATCATAAGTCAAAATGGCGTATCCCCTTAGAAAGACCCTTAAAAATACTATAAATCTGCCACCGCCTTGACCTGTTTGCCGTTAAAAGTGTTAAGACATTTGACCTGATGCCGTGACCTTTTGACCTAGAAGATCACCCAATGAACATATTCATTTCTGACCCCTTGTCGTCGTTAAAACTTTAAAAAGTTAATCTGTTCGAAAGCTAGAGCGCGACATTACGGACGGACGGACAGACGGACAGAGCCTAGAATGATTTCACCCTTTATTAATGCAACGGGAGGACGGTAATATTTGATACTGTAAGTTCTGCTTTTTTGCTACATCACAACTTTCTCAAGCCGAGTCGAGTTATATGAAGCAGTGCAATCCAATTAAACAGAAGGGAGCCGCTATTATAATGCTAGTTACATGCGTACAATAGGTTGAAAGACTGGATTGAAAGAGGCCGTCCTTGCAGGATGATGGCAGGAATAAACGAGAGCGGATGACTGAGGACTTAAGCTGACAGGATTATCGTCACCATTTTTGCCCATGCCCTCAAAGTCATCCTGCATGAATAGGAGTGCACATCAATTTCAGTTCAGGGACTCAAATATTATTCATTCACTTGACTCAAAGTGCGACGAGGAACAAAAGTAAGTGGTTAGCTTGGTGTATCTGGAGCAGAACCACCACCACGGACTCATTAATTCAATTCTCCATCTCGCCATGGACTTTTGCTTGTAACGAAAATTAACAATGAAATCATTTCCAACAAAAATTTAATATTCATAAGCGACCCAGAAAGAGAAAGAGAGCAATAATCAATTTACGCTTCAAGTGCAGCCACACAGAGAGCGTACCTTTTTTGGAGGATTGCGTACACAGCGTCAGCCAGTTGGGCTCGAGCTGAAGGGGAGAGAGACCTTCTGGTTAAATTTTGTGTAATAATTGGGAGGGAATATTAATCACATTAACGAGAGGAGCTGGCTATAACCCTGCTGTGACAAAAATGACAATCGGATAGAACTCTGAGTTAATTAGTCTCATACACACAATACCCACACCCACCACCACCGCCTCGTTTTTAATTTTCAAATGAAATTTTGAAATGACTCGTACCTATTTCTTCCATTCGTGGAACGGATTTAATTAGTAATGTCATATTGGTTGGTGCGCAGCTCTTGGATTTTGATTTAATTGATGTCGGAAGCAAGGGAAGAAATTGACATAAAAGATTATTATTGAATCCGCTATGGAGTAGGAGGCTATGGAACAGAAAGGGCTGTTGTTTATGCACTCCTACTTGTAACAACAACCCAAAATTCCCTTCATTCTCATTATCTGATACATTTATTAGAGGAATTGTTCATCATGTCACTTTGACTCCGTGTCAGTTCTTCCAGTCAGTTTCCAGTCGAGTTTCAAAATGAGGAGTCGTTCCCTCACTTGTAACCAAACCGAACCATTCATTATTTTTTTGCTGAGTCCACGAGATAAAAGTTAATCTTTGTTGAGTGACTCGCTGATCTCGTTGATACAGCGACATCCATCCCTCCGCATTCCCCGTGTCCTCGATGGAAGAGTGCTGTTGACTGGACTGGATTGGATTTTATTTTAAGGCCGATGTGACATACAATTCATTTGACAAATATCCACCATTTATGACGCGGGTTGAATGATGCGATGACGAAAACTAGATGGATTAAAGGAAAATAGACTTTCACTGATTCATGAACTTGACATTTTTCCAGCCTCCTCCATTTACGTATGTGGACCAAAACCTTATCCTCTCACTATACTTTGGGTTTAATATTTCGTCATAATACAATAAAAATTATTTGATAATGCGAAGCATGGATGAAACTGAGAGCAGAAAGTAAAATACTTACTTCTGTCGTTTTTCCGAATAGTCGTGACATTCTCATCTGAGCACAACAGGCCCCTTCCTCCTTAGAAATAGATCTCTCTCGCCTCATCCCATTCCTCCCACGTTTATTACAACCCTTGTTCTTGTTTGGGTGCATTATTCTCTCATTCAGGAAAGTTGAAAAGAGTGAATCACACTTCATCCGGCGCTGTTCCTACTCACAAATCCTTGAATCTACCGTGTTTCCCATTGTGTTGGACACACATATTGTCTGCCTTGTTCTGTTGAGAGAGATCTCATTAAAGTGATCACGGAGTGTGCCTGCCCTGCAGCAGCCGAACCGAACCTTCCAACTCACTCACTCACTCACTCCCTAAATCTCACTCAACAGAATTCGGATCGGATTGGCAACAGTTGAAAGCAGTTGGTCCAATCTCATCAAAATCAACTTTTACCGTAAACACCCCATAATAAAATGTGATGTGTGATGACTAGGGAAAAGGAGCCATGAATTTTCACAGGTTGATTTTCACCACCACGACAAGCATACTTGTAGAGGTATAAAATTCTATGGTTATCGATGTATGAACTGCATATGCTATGGTTTAAAAACATTAGTCTTTGGGATAGAAATACTATTAATTTTTAGTATTATACGAATAATTTGCATAATTTTATCAGTATTTGAACTCAGTTTTTGCAAAATCTGGGTGAAAGTGTGTTTCTTGTATGCAACTTGCAAAGTCTGTAAACATAAGCTTTAAATACTTCATGATTTCGCGATAATCATTCAATCTCATAATACCATGTTACGAGATATGCTAA
Source organism: Folsomia candida (assembly GCF_002217175.1). Taxonomy (NCBI): domain Eukaryota; kingdom Metazoa; phylum Arthropoda; class Collembola; order Entomobryomorpha; family Isotomidae; genus Folsomia; species Folsomia candida. Next base: position 4,903,714 of record NW_019091198.1, read on the forward strand.
TTTTTATTGTGCCTAACCCTTTATAAACTAGCTTGCTTATAAAAAATGCAATACGTAGTTGCATAGGAAAATTTGTGACTGTTGGTCTCATTTGCAAAGGGGCATAACCTCGTGAGAAGTTCATGGGAACCATTTTTGGGAAAACTTAAATTTGGCCTTTGTAAAATTACTTGCTAATTAATTTATTACTTAGAAAGCATATTTTGGTCTCTAGTCTATAATTTCCTGTTGGTATAGACCAACAGGTCATATCATATCACAGGAATATTGGTACATAATTACAATTTAATTTTAATTAAAAAATTTGCTATATATGGATTTAATTGCTAACTCAACATTTATATTCTTCATGCTATTCGTGATTCATGATTTCACACAACTGGATCTCAAAACAATTCAAATTTCCACATAAGATCCCAGTAATCCAAGTTGCATTTCCAAAAAATCATGCAAGAAATGCCATCCACAGTTTTGCATTTCAGGAAGTTTCCAAACCCGGGTGGTCCCCACCATTGATTATTTCGGATGATGTAGAATGGAGGGATTTCAGTTATTTTTTAATCTTCTTAAAGTGAGCGTTAGAGTGGTGGGTGCGTGAATTTGAGTGCGCCATTCTGTGAAAATGTGCGTACTTTAATTCAACCAGGAAGGAACCAAGACTAGGAAATTATTGGAGGATAACTATGAAACCATATGACACCGTTTTCACGCCCGTTTATTCACTCTCATCTCATTATTGTCTCCTTGTGCCATCACTTCACTCACGCAACCATGCCAAAGGTCTCATCCATATGCATACACACTTACACACTACGTTGCATACGCCACACGTAGTACGTTGGCATTTCTTAGGATAAGCTTAGCACAAAAATTCAATCACTTTCCTCCCCAGAAAATGCTCGAGTTTAAGAATTTTGAAGAAAGGAAATTGTTCAAGTTTCACGTGGTTTTCGTTTTTGGACTCTTTTTACAAAGTATGCGTATGCAGAGGATCGTCTTCTTCTTCATTCTTCACTCAGGCAACAAACTGCATTCTCGCCGGGCCCAGCTGTCAAAGAAAGAACCGAAATGAAAAATGCTAGGACATGGAAATTTCAAATCTGTTCAATAATATTCATCCATCAATAATACTCACATGCAAGGAAGGGAAAAGGTGGTGGCGTGTGCTGCAAATGCGCCTTTGAATAAGTATACGAAGAGCATAAGATGCATTGCTTGCATGCAACAGGATTACAAAATTACAGTGTCACAAAATGTCTCAGGTTATTGGATGAAAGTTCTGCTTCGTTCATCAGGAGGAGGAGAAAGCCAAGACGGGTTTTATTCTTAAAAATAATTAATGTCTTGCTAAATCCGTCGACAATAAATACTATTAATCGCGGGATTTCCAAGGTTCCTGAGGAATAAATAGAAAAACCTCTCAATCAATTTTATTTGATCCGATCCTACTCAAAATTCAGGGGAAAACACCCCTCTCTCGCGTCTCTCGCTCTCTTATACTTGGCCATCCGAAGGCAAAGTCCCCTCCACTTGTGACTTGATCCTGATCCTCTTTCATTTCATTGTCGATCCGTCGATTGTGTTTTTCCACAGACATAAACTCAATTCGACATTTTCACTGTTTCGAATTCTTTTGAGATCGCTACTGCTGCTAATGCTCCTTCGTGTGGAAAAACTTATTTATTCGCCCCATCCGTTTTCCATTATTATTATAAAGCGGAGATTACGCTCTACGTTTGTCTACAGCTACCTTTTCCTCATCTCGCCCACAAATAAATCTAACAAAGTTAAGCCCTGCTCATCCATGTTGGACCAACATGGGCCAACGAACGGAGAGAAAGTCTATCACCGCATCGCGTGGTTTGTACTTGAGTAGTAGCCTCCAAACTGAAGAATTGTTGGGTTTCGAAAAATATAAATATTGATGAATGTTGCGAATCGAATAATCCTGGTTTTGAAGTGAGACTCGATGAAATATAAATGATGAACTATACAATACAAGAATTGATGCTTTTATAAAAATTGCAACCTTTGCATCTCAGCATGTCGTCGTTTTTTCATGGTCAAATGTGCATACAATAGTTACGCTCCCCTTCCCTTCACTCATGCTCGATTGAAGATTTGTCAAAGTTGGACTTGTTGGTGGAATACAATTTTGATAATCCTTTCTCAACTTGTAGATTCGAATATGCAAAGATGTCTCCCAGATATAAGTTTCTTGTGTAATCGGTGAAAATCATATCTTAATTATTTCGTAAAGGAAATTAACTAAATTCTGGTATACACAAGTTTCGAGTCTACTGACGAGTACAGAATGGAACATAACATGTTATGCTCCATCACCACGACCTATTTTTTAAATGTCACATTTTCGGAAATTACTAATGCAAAATAGAATCAAAATAGAACACGCCAAGAATCAGTTACTTTGATAACGATAAAGTTTCATCCTTCTCTCACAACCTCGCTAATGAAAGTGGGAGATTGTGTATGTCTTTATATGTCATCGACGGAACGCGAGCCATCCATGAAATTGATAACAATCTGCGATACGCGATATTTTTGATATCAACAACCAATGTCAAACACGGTTTAATTTGATGCTTGCAGCGATTCATGAAATGGTTTATTGTAAGAAGCGATTATGCTGCACATCAGCCAGTCAGTCATCCATCCTTTCGACCGTACAGTACAACTTGTCGTCTGGCTTTATGCAATACAGTGCCACCCTCTTTGTTTTAGGGTCGCTGCTGATCACAAGAAATCCCAAAATTAAGGTTACCAGCAACATTTCCAGCAGAAATTTCAATGTTGCTGGAGGCAGCTAGATTTCGAATGAAAGAATGAAACGAATCCGAATGAAATGGAGTATGGCTAAATTTTATTGTACTTCTCATATTACGAATCCGCTCACTATTAGTCATACTGGTTCATTAGTTCCCCCTGATATTGTCGCATGCCTACAAATTCTAGGCATGCGACCTATGTACGGACTCATCCAATCTCAGATCTCGCATTTTATTTCATACAAATTTTACATATATTCAATCTTATTTAACTGCACCCCACCCACTAAACTCCGCTGTGTACACTGCATCTATCATCCCCATCGCTCCATTACTTATTATGAAATAGTAGTAATGGGAAACAAGTTCAGTCGTGTAATCGTTTTATGGTTCACGTTCCATTCATTCACATTCACACGTATCATAATTTAGAATGGCGAGGAGCAAAGCTATGGAACGATGAGGTTAGAAATACTACGAGTCGTGCCTACGATGATGACCCAAGTGTGTTACGTAACATTGGATCCTACCCAAATTGACTGTTTACTTACACTGCAGCATATCTGATACCTTTCTCCACGCAGTGGGGAGTTTAATGCAAGTGATCGTCGCTCAAGTTGAAAATGGGAAAAGCTTAATTGTGCATGGTGCATGGGATCAAAATCACAATCAATTATTTCTTCCCTCATGCGTGTGAAATTGGAAGTGTGCAACTTTGCTTTAATCATCATACTCATTCATTCATTTCTACAAGTGTAGCAATTTGCAATTGTTCATGTACATATAATAACTGGAACAAGTTTCGCTTTCGATTTCACATGTGTATCAAAAAAGAAAAGTTCATCCGCTACATACATGCTACGTTTCGATATGCTGAACTTTTTGAAAGAAACGTGGCAATTTTGAGAGACATGTAGGAGCAGAAGGCTGTGTGTGAGAGGGTAAAGATTACATTATGATTACTTACACTTGAGGAGAGAGTATAATAATAAGAAGAACAACTGAAATTAGAGGGAGTGAGATAATGAGAGAGTGGGGTGTGCTGGATGGTGGTGTGGTTTGAGAGAGTTGGAGAAAAGTTCCTCCTCCATCTTTTCGTCCCCTCTTCATCCGCTCCCTTCTCTTCCTGGTCCAATTATCCATCCAATTATACACTGCACACATTATCCACATCCACCAGCCACAATCAAAATACGCTTCATCAACGCATTCCTTTGTTTTCAAAATATTACTACTCGAGCGCTGAGAGAAACATGTATAGTTAGTTAGCCAGTCGGTTAGTCGAAGAAAATGTGGGGGGTTTTCAAGAGTGACTCAAATCAGTCATCCACACAATTTGCATTCAAGTACATAAGTGCGTAGTTCTTGAGAAGAGGTTTTTCAAGAATTTTCTAGTCCATGCATATGCATATAAGGTAAATATATGGATAGATATCCTTAGACTCACTTTCAGGTCTGGTGGGAGTAAGACTATAGCACTAGAAATCTAAAGCAGGGAATACTTGATTTAAAATTAAATTCCCACTTTCATCAAAATTGTATACAAAGCACAAAAGCAAGTTCACAATGAAGTCTGTGTTTTTTTGCCTGAGTGGCTGACAGCTTTTGGTTATTTGACAACGTAAGGATAAAATTGTGTTCATCTCTCTGCATATATCCATCTAACCCTTTTACACACTGGTGAAAGGGCAAAACTCGGCTACGGTGGTATCCTTTTCGGTAGAAGGAAAAGTTTGGAACAGTTTCTGGGAATTAATGAGAAGAGCGGAGTGGCGAGAGAGAAGGGGTTGTTGTAAACAGGGTTGCTCAACAGTTATTAAAATTTCGTTATGTTCTGTTCTGCATGTGTCGTCGGCATGTAGGAGGCATGGCTGATTGTGTGTGTGTGTTGTTCTTGGCGTATGTGCATATGAACAATCATTACGGAGACTACAATTAGGGGAGTTTTATGTGCGAAACGAATTAGTTAAACTGCTCCAAAATATACTCACTAACTCCTCAGTCGTTGCTAATGTGTGTTTTCCGGACTTCTTTGTAGAACAAACCGCTTTTCTTTTAACGGGGTACAATTCTTAGAAATGTAGTGAAGTTTAATTATGCTGTTGTGAACAAGTACACGAATTTTATTATGATCAGACATCTCGGCAGTTTTTGGGGATTATTGCTTGATTTTATTCTGAAAATTGCTAGTTTTCAATGCACCACGGTCATTTTCATCTGCCAAAACTACAAAGATTTCGAATATTAATATCTAAATAAGTAATTCATTCCTTTGTAACTTATGCTTTTGGGGGGAATTATTTGTAAATACATGTAATTTATTGCTAGTAAAATTGTTAAATGATACAAAATTAAGAAGAAAAAGTTTAAGTTTCGATCCTTAGTTGTTACGTATGAATCTTTTTTCTCCTAAAAATTGATAAAGTTTAGAAAACATTCATTGATCACAGAAACAAATTGTTTACAAGAATTGAAATTTATTCAATTCCCAAATAATTTGTTGCGTAACGAGTTTCTTCCATTGCTTCCCAACTTGATTTCTAGAACAATCGTATAAAATACAAGGCACAAAATTAGCATTTTACTATATACGCAAATACACAAGGACAACTTTGTTTTGGAGAAAGATCCACTCATTTGAAGAAGGTCGACATGCACAACCGAGCTCAAAAACTGCTGAAATGATACAAATAGAAAAACAATTCAATTGATCGCAATAGAATTGATACATTCAACTTTATTCTGATCCCATTCAAGGGTTTATTCACTTCAAGTGTTAGAAAGTAGGGCAAAACTTGAGTTTTGCTTTACTGTGCAAAATAAATTGAGTATTCGAATTGCAAAAATCAAGCCTATCCCAGGTAATAAAAGTTTGTGAGAAGTTTGACGATTTGCTATTTGTACGAAGCAAGTGAGTTGATGAAATTCTACTTTTTCGTATAAGCTTATTGTTCGATAGTCGGTTAACGGTATTGACGTGAATATTTCAAAAAATAGGGATTTGAATTAATTCGCTACATTCGATTCCTTGTGACGCATACAACTTGCATCACTGTCAAAACAATGGACGATATAGATAGTCTACAGTAGTGCAGTCAATGATGTAAATACAGCATAAATACATCCGCGTTACGTAAGACAATACTAAACAAGGGAGAACCTATCAGTACTTATTTCTCACATATACATAATTTGCCGATGGGAAGGAGTAGCAGCCTATTCCGTTCACTTTCTCGTCCTGACCATCATCTCCTGAAAATAGTAATAGTATGTGGGAGAAAGTTTGTGAATGTTCGCGAAGGGAAGACGTCTATGCTATAGATCTACAAATATATAAGTGTTACGTATACATGTATTTGGAGGTGGGTGCAGAAAAACAAACATTTCTGTTCCCTAGCTCCAGGGAGGTTTAGTTTAGTCAGCAGCCAGCCAGATGAGACAACGGTGGGAGAGTGAAAGTGATAGCATCTTTGTAACGACTTGCCTATAAATTTTATTTCATTCATTCAGCTTCACTTTTGACTTTCACTTGCGTTATGTGTCCAATGCATCTGTTCGTATCAGCAGAATCAGCATCAACATTCGGCAGTTTCCATTCTTCTTCACAAACCAATTCCTGTAGTCGCGGAGATAACCGTTGTATAGATATCCCGATTTGCCATGCACCGTCTAAATTCCATCGGCATTATAACGGCACCGACGGCTGAGCTGCGTAAATTCTGCCACCCCTCTGCCGCGTATTTCCCGTCACACTATTTTCATACGGCAGGGAGTCAACCTGGGATGCATAAGTACTACACAGTACCATTGCTGGCCAGTATGCAATTTGCCGAGCATATATGCAGACGTAAAAATCCTTCTTTCGGCATACGGTTCACCTGCGGGAAACTAAGTTCACCACCGCCATCTGCACGCTCTCTTTACATCTTTTACACAAACTGCCCGCACCTTTATAATCTTTCCTTGCCTTGGTGCATTATTATTTTCCCTCGACTTGGTGAATTGCAAGTTAACTTATTTATTGTTTTAACAAATATAAAAATGACAAAGTTTGCGGTAGTGTTATTTCCTGATGAGGAAGATTGTATTGATGTGATCTCTTCATCGTGGGTTCTTCCGTCCATGACTCCTGATCAAAAAGGTGGCGAGAAAATTTGTCGTTATCCACCGCATAGTATTCGAGGAGCGAAATTGGCAAAGTTGGTTATCAGTCATGTCCAACCATCCTCCACGTGGCTAGTCTGCTCGTGTCGTGTTTTGTGTGAGTTTGGTAAGTTTAGAAAATTACATATTCATCTCTATTAGTGCAAATATAAAATTTATTCATGAATTTAAAAAGATTTTATTCGATTTCAGATGATTACTTAAAGGCAAGAGAAGCCTCAATTCGAGCCGAAGAGACTTCCAACTTGGAGTCGTCAGCGGTGGAGGAAGCAGATGTGCGTCGTTTGCGAAGACAGAAAGCTTTAAAAAGCCAGAAAAAGACGTCAACCAAACTAGCCAACACTCATGAAACGCCCAGCACAAGTCTTGGAATTGAAAAGGATAATCCGATTAACTTAACAAATATCGACGAGTTCAAAATTGTTGCAGTGGCACAACAATCCGAAGGTCACTCGATATAAAGTATTAATATAAAAAATATCCGAATTTACATGTTAAAATGTGGAATTTTAAAATGCTTTTTAGCGATTAATCAGGCCAAGTCTCCCCAACATTTTGAGAGTGAGGGGGGAGGAGGATTTGTACTCGAGACAAACCAACTCACACCTGAACCACCTATGCCATCAGGTGAACTTCCCAGCGCCGAAACTATCATTACATTGTTGAAGGAGTATCAGGCAAAAAACGAACGTAAGGACATTCTTTCCATTAAACATTCTTTCCACGAAAAATGGCACTTCATGTAAGTTTTTGCAGGGTTCCAAGAAGCTGTTATTGATAGGCTGATTCACATAAGCCATAAATTAAAGAGTTTGAATCTGGGTCCCTCATCAACACCGAATTTCTCATTGGAAGGGGCACCGCCACTTCCGTTGACATGTAAGGAGGATCTTCATGCTCTCAACATTTGGCTGCTTTTGGGGAAAAATCAAGAATCTATGGTACCGATAAAATAACTGAATCGTTATTCAAGTGAACCGAATAAATTAAGATTAATTTTCATTTTATGTTAAGGTTACCTTCCTCAGTCTTCATGGCGGGGACAGTGTATCATCCGTTACAGCAAGTGTGATGAAGGAGATTTTTACAAATCAATTTGCAATTACCGTCAGCTATACTGGGAAAGGAGGCAAAGCAGTTTGTGGAATTAAGGGATCTCTCCTACACAAAATTGCAATTATTAGTAAATCGGAATTAGTTTTTATTAACCGAAACAAACTATTTTCATACAAACTATGAATAATTATACTAAAATTATAAAATTTGTGTAGGAGGAGTGAGATCAAATCGAGGATATGAAAACTCTACAGAATTCGAAATAAAAGAAGCAATTAAAAATTGGTTGCGGAACGCTGGAGACCGATGTGGGGGTCGCGAGGCACGTCGCCATCATAACGTTTAAATATGAGCAAGAAATCAGCACGGACGGAGAGGCGCTATCGCCGTAATGAAAAAAATCGTATTTTAAGTTTAATTAAGGGTAATGATAATTTAGTTGATAGTAACATTCCAAAATTAGTAGTCAATCCTGTTAACGTAGATATACATATGACACAGGAAGATCCTGACATATTTGATAAAACGATTGTAAATCTAAATAGTGAAGCGTTAGCCGACCCATTACCAAGTTTATCTTTAACAGATAGTATTAGAGTTTGGGCGTCACAACATTACATTAGTCATATGGCAATTAAGGACTTACTTAGTATTTTAAATCCTCACGTCAATAATATTTTACCAGCCGATTCGAGAACCTTAATGAAAACCCCACGAGTTATTAACGTGCAAAAGCTATCTGGTGGAGAATTTGTGTATTTTGGTATTCTTGCAGGAGTAGTTAAACGAATGTCAAAAAATTATACCAGCTGCACTTTCCCAATAATCTCTAAGTTTGAAAATGAATGTCAAAACAAGGTTGTGTCAATATCAGTAGGAATTGATGGGCTGCCAATTAGTAGAAGTAGTAAGAAAGAATTTTGGCCGATAATTGGCCTGGTCGATCAAATTGAAAACTGTTATCCATTTATTATAGGCTTGTTTTATGGAACATCAAAACCGACTGATACAGAATTTTTACGAGAATTTGTTAATGAATCTTTGAAATTACAACAAACAGGATTAATTGTGGGTATCTCAAAGTTTAACTTCAAAATTTCTTGCATTATTGCAGACGCCCCCGCAAGAAGTTTTATCAAAGGGTGCAAGCAGCACAACAGTTACGATTCATGTGAACGATGTGTTCAAGAAGGTGAATGGTTAGGTAGAGTAATTTTTAGAGAAATTAACTGCCCGCTTAGAACGGACGCAAGTTTTTTAGCTAAGAATGACCCTGATCATCACAAAAGCGACACAGAACTAATAAAATTAAAATTAGGCCCAGTTTCTCAGGTGGTTCTCGACCACATGCACTTAGTTTTTTTGGGGGTTACACGTAAAGTACTTAGATATTGGGTCAAAGGAAAGTTACCTCATAGATTATGTTCTCGGGAAGTATTGTTTATCTCGCAAAACTTACAAAGGCTCAGACCATTTATTACCAGAGATTTTCAACGTAAACCACGACCTTTGTCGGAACTTGACCACTTTAAGGCAACCGAATTTCGACTAATATTACTGTACGTCGGAATTTCCGCATTTCACGATTCAATTCCGCTTGAAAAGTTTAAACATTTTTTAAAACTACAATCCGCAATGTTTATTTTATTATCGCCAAACGCGAGTATAGTTTCGTGGAATCATTTGGCTAAGTCATTGCTGGTTCAGTTTGTACAAGAGGCAGAAATAATTTATGGACTAGAATTTATGGTATACAACGTTCATTCTCTGATTCATCTTTCCGATGACGCCTTACTTTTTGGAAACTTAGCAAACATTAGTGCTTTTCCGTTTGAAAATTTCATGCAGACAATTAAAAGAATGTTGCATTCTAATAATTTTCATTTGAGTCAAGTAGCGAAAAGGTTAGCAGAAAAGGAGGCCATGACAGTGGAAATTGACCAACATGTGAAAACGAAAAGGAATGAATTTACAAAATCTAAATATGATAATATATACTGCTTAAATGACGGACGGTATGTTATATTAAAAAGTTATGTAAATGAATTTATTTCTGATTTTTATAAAGTTGAAGTAATTGGGAAACTACCTGATTATCCATTTAATAGTTTATCAATAGGTATATTTTTAGCAAATGTGTCAAAACATGTTATAAGTGTTAATATTACTGATATTTGTCACAAATGTATGTTTCTGCCGTATGGAAAATCTTTTTTATGTGTACCATTACTTCATACTATGAAATAAATATGTAAATGATAATAATGCGGATTGCTGTCGGGAAAGTGTGTAAAGTATTCATTGCAAGAATGTTACCATATGCATGCCGTTGATGGCACCACACAAAAAGCATACGATCGCATGCTACCAGCAGACGCTGGCCCGTCGACATACTGCCGAGCGCTTGCGACGTGAGGTAGTGCGGCCAAAACTGACACTCAGCCGACGGTTTTCTTAAATCTGAAACCAGCACGGATCCCGACTACGGGCCGACGGTGCTGGCAAATCGGGTATGTACTTACTTACTTACGTAGGTGAGTGGGTGGTGCACAAGCAACCGTTACTTACCGTTTCGTGGAACAGCTACTTGTTTGTTGTTGTTACATTGTCATTGTTTTTGTTGTTCGATCCTTCTTTGCGTGACATGTGAAAGTCATTCAAATTATTCAAGGACGAGTGTAGGCGTGTGAGACTTGAAAATGTCGGAGGTTGTACAAAATTATGTGTCGAATTTGATGATTTTTGTGTTCATTATAGTATTTACTTAATTTCCCCCATGCTCTACAATTCCATTATTGATGGGTTATGCTTAAAATCGAATTATGTATGAGCAAAGGCTGAAGAAATGCATTTATTTTCAGCACCTCATTTTATTCAGTAAGATTGACCGGATTCTGTATTGCACTTAAAATCCACCATTTTATGTGAACTGCATTCCGAAACGTGTTAAATTTGATGTAAAAACATTTGAAACTTTTGATTGTGTTCATTTAAAAAAATGCATAAAAAACGTAGCTGGCATCAGCATCGTAGTTATGAGGGCGTTGGTGTAAATAAATGGCAGACACATCTGAATTGTTGATAGTTTGATCTTGTTAAGTGTAAATGTTCAGTTTTCCAGTCACATCGAAGCCGTAAAGAGAAACTAGAGCAGCATTTTCACGTATCTAGCAACATCTCTTCTCAATCTGATAAACGTCCTCCTATTGTACTCCATTGTCTGTGTGATTGTCGATTGTGTTGTACTCACTTTCAGAGTTTGTTGGTTGGATGTTGTGAATGTGCTCAGTTCATTTCTCTCAAGGGTGTTTCTCATAATAATAGGCAATGGAATGAAGTCCCTTAGGCTCTTTTACGGACCGGCAAAGTAAGCTGATACCCGGCTCATGTCCGTCCTCTCCTCCATTCTATTTATTCCTCTGGGTGGATGGAACACAGGGTTGCAGAAATCGCGGTGACTGCTGAACTATGTATGAATTCCGCTGGCTGCTCACTTTTTGTGGAAAATTTGTTGATACGAGTGTTCCCATAACTCACTCTTTTCGCCTTTTCGACTGTGACTACTTTCCCCATCGGATGTGCTCATCTAGGGAACAAAATCCCGTTATATCACAGGTATTCTGCATCCTCCTCATCAGTCGTCGTGTGTCGTGTTTGCTTATTTCATTCAACTCTTGGCAATGCGATGTGCACACCCAGCCAGCCAGCATTGTATCACGCACGTCGCCATCGTCGTCGTAAGCAGGCAGCAACGTGGCCATATTAAATTTCAAATAAGCTCCACTTTATCATCTTTTAATTCTATTCTCGTCGTCATAATTCATTAACTAAACTCGCATATAAACAAAGGAGCTGTCTCCTGGTGAAGACCTCGCATTCATTGTGCTCCAGTTTCCTTTATACCTCTCAAAGAAGGCGACACTCACTCTCGCGAGCGAGTTATCACTGTAATGAAAGATTAGCATTTCGTGGATAAAATAAACTTGCTTTGTTTCTTCTTCAGGGTGGGAGAGCAATAACCTTTCTCGTTTTATTGCAAACACAAGTTTTGCAATCGTCCTAATTTAGAGACGCATTGTTACGCATACCGTTGTGCCTCGTAATAAAAATCCTTTATTATTCTGCCCAATGCGATTTACGTACTATTATATAAGGCGTATTTAGTTCCGCATAGTTGAGCTAATATGTGTCTTCCTTAAAGATGCATGCATATATCAATCCGTGGAACAGCTTTTTGAGTCCCATAACTTATTTAATTCTACGTTTCCTCCGTTATTATTAGCGAAACAAAGGAGGAAAACTATTACTGCGGAGGAAAGAGTGAAAGTTATATGAGAAGCGATAATGGGGATATATATAGAGCACCGAGAGGCATTAGATGGAATTGAAGACAACCGGACTTATCTTGTAAGTCGGAGATAAACCCATTGTCCATTGGTCGCATTATTTGTCTCTCAATAAATGCGAGTCGATCTCGATATGGCGGAATAAGAGGGGAATATACATCACTGTTCTGCAATACCCACTCTTCTGGTTGTTGATATGTTGCCCAAGCAGCTTCCCGAGCAGTGCTCCAACCATCTCCTCACCCTCTGACGAGTGAGCCATAATAAGCCGAAGGGAAAGGCTCGACTGATGAAAAATGAGACAACAGTTCCATTGAATCTCTGCTGCTCGAGTAAAATAAATCCATGCAACATGTGTGCCCTCACGTTCTCTTCCTGATCCAAAGCCAAACCAATCTTCACCAATGCAATCATCAAACTCTTTCCCTCGGATGAAAAGGGAAGGCCCTTCCTGTGAATTGCACTTTTGACATACTTGTTACTATAATGGTGACAAGGAAATTGTAATTTGATGGCAGGTACTTCAACGTACAATGTCCTATGCTGGATGGGTGAATGTAGTGTTCGAGACACGGATTAACCTCAAAGGGGAAATATGAATCAGGCAGATTGATGTAACAATAACAGTAAAGCAAAAAGGTGACTGTAAAACTAATTGCACGTTTTCTTAAGTTTTTAGAATGAACAAGTCACGTATTTATTGCAAGATTCCAGGTAAAATTTCCGAGCGTGAAGGTCGTTTAAAGTTTATATTCATATTCAGAGTCTTTAATCCCACCTTTGACCTGAGAGGTGTGATCAAACGTTGAATATTGAATTTCACCAGACTACGTGTCAGAAGTCATTACGATATTGCTACTTTCGCATATCTGTTTACTCGATACGTATGTTTATAATATATGAAATTCAATTATTTTAATTGCTTACACAATGCATAATACACATATGGACTAAATGTATTGATTATGTTTCGGTATTAAATTGCATTTAAGCGGATCACTTGCAACCTTGCTAAACAAAACTCGAGGCATACATTAATTTCTATCTCATTTTCCATATGAAACTTATGTGTAATGTAAATGCTAGTTAATGTAGATCGTAATTTCAAAACTGATCCATTATTGACTTCAAAGTTGAGACTTGGGAACAAAAACTCACACATGTCGGTACAAATGCAATGAGTTGAGCAACTCGCTCTGTAGGATTCCCTGGTTAATGCATGAATTTTACTTTAAGTTGTCCAAATCACTTTGAGAGACATATGTACGTTGGGAATCCGTGTATACGTAGTACAAAGTGCAATGTTTGCTGGTCTCGTGTAACTCACTGCAATTCCGCAGAGAAAACAAGAGAATTTAGTCTTGTTATTTGTTGTCCACGGCAGAGTCCAGCTGCTCGTGAAACCACGTGCGACGGGGAATTCGGAAAATCCTCTCATTTCGTTGGAAACTTACACTTCAATCAACACAACTAACGAGGTCGTCGTATCGACGCTCAACATCACATCCAACCAGCGAACCACGAGCGGCCAGACAAGGTCCCCTCTCCTTCACGAACGAATTCTGAGATGGGCTGCGAAAGTTGGGACATGACTTATTGGCAAGAACAAGAAGCTCAAACAACAACACATGCAGTCGAAAGTATCATGCTGACTGTAAAATCTATGTAACTCATTCAAACAAAAATTCGACTATGACTCAAACACGGTGTCGATTTCAGTGTCATAAACTTTGTCAAAATCCGGAAGCGTGTTCGAGATGACTTAAACTTTTTTAGAAAAGTAATTTTATGACAGTACGCAAATGTTTTTGTTTCATACGGCAAATAACATGCATGTTTTGGTATCATCACTTTCTCCTCTTACCCACAAGAATCATTTCAATTTCACTTCATTGTATAAGCCGAATTGGTTCGTATAGCATCCAATACGAACATAACATGTATCACAGAATTCTATCTAATGCCATAGCATCAAGATGAATACAGACATTAGATAAGTTTGGCCAACAAACATGTTTTCCTCCACTGAAGGTGCACTGCGTATCTATGTACGTATCTCGTACGGAGAGATATCTCTGTTGAAGCTGAACCGGATTTATTGGGCTCACCTAATATCCAATAAATATTGCGCGGTGACATTATTTGCTCTCATTACTCATTTTCGCTAAGTGGGGCAAGGATCTGACTTGTTCTTGGAGCTGAGCATTACGGATGAGCCTGGAACGTGATTCCATCCGGATTGTCAAACAATTCTTCCGATTCACAACGTTCAATTTGAATCCATCAGATGATTGAATCCACTTACTTTTATTAAGCTGGAATATAACTTATTGCGTCCCTCGAAACCAATCCCAGGCCGTAGCTGTGGTCATGTTTGCTTGTCCATACATGCTTGCGAATGGTGTTGTCAAGAACTACACACGTTTTCTACGAGTTTTGACAATATTCATACCACAGCCTCTCTCACAAAGTTTCTTGTTTCCACTATACAAACACAAACACTCACCTTATTTTAAGGGAAAATTGCCAATTTCAGTGGGAAAAGTAGGATTTTCGAGATATGAGATGATGACGTGGGAGGAGTAGATATGGTCCCAACCTAAGTAAACCAGGAAAGTTTGCATCTCAGCAAAAGTGACGAGAATAATATAAACTCTGAGCGCGTGGGACGTGCTGACTACTCCGTGGAATAGAAAGTTTCTCCATATTATGTATTACCTCTTATCTGTCAGTCCATGGGTCAGGCATCGAGTTTGAATGATCTGAATTGAAAGTTAACTTATGGTTCCACTATACGTACGTACGTCTCATGGAAATAGAATAATAGGAGCGGACGGAGAAGGACGAGAGGAGGACAAACTGTAAGTGATACGATATTATGATATCCGCTGACTGACTGTGCCGTGTAAAAGTAAAAGTCGATTTTCTTTCGTCTTCTTGGACGAGACGAAATCATTCGGCGGTGATCCAGGCTCATCGTCTCATATTATCATCATTGTTTGGTGACTTCTTCATTCATCCATTCTTCCGGTGAAAAGGAAGTCATGGGAAGTTCTCCAAATTGAATGGAGATCCACCCATTTATGTTCATGCTTACCTCCTCGTCTAGACAATCCATCCCGTTTTTTCACTCAGGTCGACTGCAACAATTCTTTCAACAATTCTATCAGAGAGTTTCACTTTTCGTTTAGCTTTCGCTTCACAGAAGGATATTATTATGCATGAAATGATGTCATTCGTAATGAGGAAAAGAAGCGTGTAACTAGATGCGTGCTTTCATATTTAGCTCTCTTTTTGTGCCTAATACTGTGAACTGAACAAAAAAATCTTCAATCTTGAAATAATGGGGCAAGTCGTCGTTGTTCTGTTTTTACTAAAGCCTAACAGAATCAAATAATAGATAAGTACATGTTCCATCTACACCTGGAGATTCTTAATCACGAATCAGTGCAAATACGCTGGAAAATTGTAAAGAAAAGTACCCAAGTTGAATAGAGTCAGCCAAGAGTTTTCACTTAAGATCACTCTCAAGAGGACAAATAAAGAGAAAAATTTCCAGAGTTGAAATTTCCTCGGATGAAAGGCTGTGCATGGTTTTTGTACCATTCTTCTCACAGATGACTATCATTGATTACTTTTTTTATATTAATTTTTAGCATTCGTATGTATATGCACATGTACGGAAAAGAGCTCCTTACTTTTAATACATATGTAGGTACATATGTAGTTTTAGAAACTGGTATCCACAGTTAATGGTTCAAGTCAGAATAGTGTTTAGCAAAAGCTAAAAAAAACAAGCAAATTTTAAGGAAACAATCAGTCAAAATTCAGTATTGTTTTGATTATGCCTAAATGTTGATGAACAATGAATTGGTCGAATTATTGGAGCGTAGTTTGCCATATATTGAGAAAGCTGTTCATACATTGATGAGATGGAGTTGTACATATTGCAAGTTAACCAGCTCACTCAATGGATTTCATGAAGCCTGGATGAGCCTGAGCCTTGGTGGTTGCTCATTGAGGATAATCATCGAAGTAAGTTGATTCTCTGGAGAAGAGTAGAAAAGCGAAGAAAGAAGTTAAGAAGAAGAAGAAGAAATAGCGGAGGACGGAGAAAGTTGGTGGGTTGGTAGTTGGTGGGTTTGTGAGTGGGAGATGGAGAATGTGATACCAAGAGTTGAGATGTAATGCAGCAGGAGCGAATGTTGGATGTAATGTTCAGGTGTAATAAAGCAGATAATTGAGACTACTTTTTCTAAGGAGGGAAGAGGGACATAATGAAATGACCATTTTTTGGTGGAACGAGCACCAAGTGATAAGAGCTGGAAAAGAGGAAGGAATCTGAGAAATGCTCAGAGGAAGAAAGAGACTCATTAGAAATCCAGACGGGAAACTCTGGTAGGAATTTTATAATAGAAAACCCAATCCACAAAAACTTACTCGTGTTCCTTGAGGTTTCATCTTCTTCTCCGTTACGCAAAGTCAGGCGAGGCGACTTTTTTTGGGAATAAACTGAGCAAATAATAATATACATGTCATCATCAAAAAACTCTGTAAACGGAGTTGACGGCGGCTGCTTATGTTTTCAGATGGAAATTGAAAGCATACGAATTATTTTTAGTAATCACTTTCATATTACGCAATAAACTTCAAGTCGGGCGAGGACTAAGTTGGAGCAGCAGTCGAGCAATTTTATTTGGTTAGAGTATTCATTCGGGTGTAAGTTGCACGTCGAGTCACAAATGCTTCCAAGGTCCTGTCCTGTCCAACCACCAACCAAGCTCCAAACGACCAGGATGGCATCATCTGCACTTTTAGATAAGAAAATCATAGGTCAAGCACGTGATCTGAAACTTTATTCTCACTGCAATACAGAACGACGACGACTATCTCCTCCTCCCTCTTCAAACCTGAAACAAAAGGGGATGGAAAAGCTATATACGTGGAGAAAGGGGAGTACACCTCCACCACTATTTTGAGGCAAAGATCAAGTGTAACAATGATACTTATTGCCTAACTTATCATCACGTTCTTCACTTTCACCTGCAACTTTACGCCCGTGATAATGGCGTGAGCACCGAATGCAACAAAATTCCATATTCTCAGAGGATGCAACACTACACCTCTCGAGATTGAAATTGAAGGAGGGTTTCACACTCGTCATACTCCTGCACTCTCGGCGAACCTAACTAAACTGACTTCTTGTTTTCATTGGAATGATCAAAGGGAACGATGACGTGAGGTTGAATGGCTAAATATGTGTCTATTTCGGGGCAATGCAGTTATGCAATTGTTGGAAATCATCACAAGTATTTATTGTAGGTCAGGTTTTCGTGATATTGATCAGATTATGTCTGAATGTCCTCACTTAGAGGAGAGAGAGAGAGAGAGTAAAAATAAGGATCCATTATGGTAGAAAAAGAAGGGGGTGATATATATTAAATTGAACGAGTTTTCTTCGGTAGACTGACCACCTCCTCGAAGCTGAACCCAGGATTCTAACACAGAAAATTCTCTACTTGTGCTCCGAAAAAAACATTAGCAGTGTGATATGAGACCAGATACTTTCCAACTGCTTCTACAGCGAACTGATACGTCGTCGTGCTGCATTTCCAGTGATATTATCCGTCCTCCTCCTCCTTCTGCTGTACAAAGGTCGAGGTGTACGCTTGAATTATTCCATCTTCATGCAGCCCCAATTTCCAATCACTAGAAGGAAGGGTAGGAAACGTTCCTACTCGTTTCTTTTTCCACTCTTGTGAAAACTGAGACAGATACAATCACAAAGTCGCTGGTGGACAGTTACGCATCCAATTGACAATTTGGGTGCATTCGGATTGTGACGGCATAGACAAAAGAGAACCAACTGCGAGTGGGGTGAAGAAGGAGTAGATTTCGAACGTTGATGCGTGAGATGCAAGTGGTGCGGATAGTTTTAGATTGATCTTTCCATCAAGGACATTTTTACCCTTAATAACATTCAACTGTGGCATACGCCAACTAAACTGCTTGGATAATGGCATATCTTACATAACTAAAAGAAAATGATGAACTCTTTCCTGTGAATGCTTTCACTCAAGGTTGAAGGTCATCACTGTGAACTGATAAGTTAAATGTCGTACTTTGTCGGGTTTTGTTTCACGGAACAATGAGATACTGAATTTAAACCTGTGCATCATATTACTAACTAAAAACTCTCATTGATTCACCTACATAACATGGTCCATATTATTCTAAAATGCCGATGATGCAATATGTAACCAATAAAGATTGTACATAAAAATAGACCCGTCATCCTCGTGACGGTTGCACCTTCCACTTGTTCATTTCCTCTCCTCCTCACACGACACACATAGTTCGTCGTTCGTTCTGGATCGTAAAAGTTAGTCAGCGTAACATTAATCATTAAATAAATCTTATAAGCAGCATTATTTCTGTTTGATTATTGCCCATTACAGTCTTAATTTATCATGCCAAATTTGCCGAGCGAACCCTCCAAGTTACCACGTTCGTTCACACTTTGACAGTAGTGGACGAAATGGGAGAGTGAAATTGCGTCCATTATCCTGTTGGAAAGGACAAGGTTCCATCCAGCCGAGGCTGCAGTATGGAATGACTCCATCATCATTTCATAACCATTTCATGGTCCATAACCTATCTTCACGGGAAAATTTGAGGCAGTCAGCTTGAAACTTCTACTACTTTGAACAGCTTTCAACACTTTGCGTTCCAGATATCCAAGACTATTTGATGTCGAGAAAGTAATCGATGGTTCCAGTGTTAGAGGAGCAGCAGACGGCCGTCGCTGGACAGTTCGTTTCGCATTCGTCGCGTTAGTCTTAATGTTTTCAGAATGATGTTCAACACCACAAGAAGCTAATGACCTTGATGAAACATGCCGTCCAGTGGATGCTTAGGAAAACATGTTGGATATTCTGATTTTCCGTATTCCACGCACGTAGCGAAAGGTGCAGGAGTTTGGAAATAGTGTCGATTATTGATGATTTTTCCATTAGTTGACTGGCTTTCACTTCTAACATGGCTTAAACCTGAATTCAATTTTAACCGTATTAAATTGCACCCAACGCTTAACTTCATCATAACCTTTTGCGCTAATGCTGCTTGTTATAATAATTGTAGCGAAATTATATGTATTTAGTTATATAACTAATTTTGAGTATTTACGTGTTAAGAATTTTTAAGCAAATGCTTCTAATTTAGACATTTTGAAACCTTTGGATTCCTGACGTGACATTTTCTACCTGCAGCAGCTAAGGACATAGTAACTACGTACTATGTCCTTAAAAACTTACGTATTCACATATAATTTAACGTAAATAGCATTACCTTACCTATTACGTTACATAAGGTATGATCGTTCACCATCTCAATTCATAATTCCATGTTCAAAATTATTAAAAATCATAACTCTTTTTTATCACATCAGCATTTAAGCTTACACATTATATATTGTAATTGAAAGCGGAATTCGAGACAACGGAGCTTAAAAACAAAAATTCAAAACCACATAATCAACACGAAGATCAAAGATATCCTTACATGTCCGCAATAAATATGAATTTTACACAGCACTTTAAGAATCAAGGAGGAAAGATCAATATTCCTAAGACTTATTTTCATAAAGACTTTGAATCTTCTAATTTCGTCTCCCTTTCATATCAATCCATATCGAAATATCCTCCTCTGATTCTCGCCTATACGGTTTCCCTCCCCCTTTCAGAGTGACAGATTCGATGGAGGATGGCCCCAAGTCCATCATCTTCCGTCTCATTCACCTCCACTTGGCAAAAGGGGTGGGTGTTTGGGAACAAGGAAAAAAGAAATGATTGTGCTGCCTGGAAGTGAACTGTGAATCGCCAACAAATCCAAATCACGCCTGGAAGGCCCAGTCCTTTGATCTCTTGTGTTTGTCTGCACATCAACACTCAACGCGACCACTTTCATCACCAGCAAACCTCATTCAACCCCGATTATTGACTGCATCCAGCAAGCAACCCGTTTTTTTCTCTGTGTATGTCATTCCCTGCTTCGGATGAAACAATAAACGAGTGTTTGCCTCACTTCACAAGCAGTTTGCATTCGGGTTTCTCCAATGTTAAATGTTCCTTTGATTTTTGATATTCAGACTTTCATAAAAGATAAAATGTAAAAATTTTGAAACATTGCGTACTCGAGTCGGGAAACCAAATTCAGCATGAAAGGCAAAGGCAAGGGATGTGTGGCTGGCACAAATAACTCGCTATCCCTCCTCAAATGCACACCACATATCAACAAAGCCCTTGGGCATATAGGAACGAAATTGCATCCTTCCAAAAAATGCTCACCCTTTGGAATTCGAGCATTTCTTCATACCAAATTTTCGCCAAAGTTTGATGATCAAATACGATGAAAAGACATTTTTTCCCCACCACAGAATGCGACTTTGGCACTACAATATAAAAAAATACATGAAATGAACGACCACTGATCATATTCATGATTCATGAGGCGTTGTGAAATGAAGGTAGTGACAAGGTTTGCAAATTTCTTGATTATGCTATTACAATACGTATTGATCCAATTTAGTGTCAGCAGACATAAAACAAAACTTTTTATTCAGGAGAAGACTCTCAGACGGAATCCCTTGATCCCTTAATTCGAAAATTTTTTTATTCGCATTGCAATCCATACGAAATTCTTTGATTTAAATAATTTATTTTGTTTTTTTGCTGAATATCACCAACTCCTGCATACATGTGAACCAAATAGAGCAAATGCATAACTACGAAGAATATGAATGTGCACGTCTCGTCCGATAAGTCAGGATTTTTTGCCACTTTTTAATTTACCTACTATTCAGTCGTACATACACCACCTACGCCATGAAATTTATCAAGTCTTACTTTAGAAGAAGAGTGTTGTGGGCTGGAGAAAAGAGTGGAGATTCTTTTCAAACCAAAACTAAACCAAATGAATGAAAGGATGAAACAGAATGAGCGAAACAACTCCGCACAGATTTCTCAGATTTTTTTAAGAAAAGATTGGATCCTACATACACTGACTGAACTGTACTCACAATAGAAATGAGTTCCAGTCCCTCCTCCTCCCAACGATTGCCTCTGAACATAACAACGTCCGATGAGTGAAAAGATTTAGAGAAATAAACGGAAGAAATGAGCAGCAAGAGACTCACAAACAGAAGACGAGTTCAAGTGTCACGTCAGAAGACTTTCATGCACGAAATATGTGTCAAGTTTACTCGTATGTGGGATGTGAAAAGAAAATGTATTTCCCACAAACAGCAATTCCTTTGCTCCATGAACACACACTGATCTTCCATCCAACCAGAATCTGAATGTTCCACAAAGTCCCAGCAGAGATGACTTACAGCTCCTCATTGGATTCTAGTGGATACGAGGTGAAAGTTGCCTTAGAGAAGTGGAGAAGAAGAGAGAGGGTGTGGTGGGCAGTTCTTCTTATGGCAGGGAAACTATGGTCATGCAACTGTAATTGTGTCGTGTTGCTGCTGCTGAAGATGAGTGAGAACACTGCGATGGTGATAACTACGACTAAAGAAATATCTCAAAGGAGTTATGGAATCTTCTTTCGAAATGGGAATCACCTTCTCACTCTCGAATGTGGTTGGAATTACCGGAAGAATTACTTGAAAATGGCACAATACAATTTTGTGGTGCCGTTGAAGTGGGATGATTTACTAACAAGGGAAACATCCGAGGTGCCGGTCGTGTCCAGGGTACCCACCATGTTTTTTGGAATCTACTAGGACCATAGATGAAGGATCCATTCTTATTCCCGTGCAAAACTCATATTTGGCGCCGAAGCGTGGCGCCAAACTTAAAAATTCGCATTTTCGACCCATTTCAAACCTACATAACTTTTACAGTTTCCGTGGGATTTTCAAAATTGTATACTTTAAATGATCACAAAAGTCGAAATTTTAAGAAAAAAATAAAAAAATAAAAAACTTTATATTTTTGAGAAATTTTTACGATTTTTTCTATGAAGCCCCATTTTTAAGAAAATTGCGACATTTTGCAAAAACTTCAAACCGACAATTTTTTGAAAAATTTCGTGGAATATGAAAGTTGAACCCTTTATCATTATTTTGGTCAAAAATTTTAAAAATCCGTCCAAGATTTGAAAAGTTATGGCGGTTTAAAAAATAAAAACATTCAATTTTGGCGAATTTGGCGCCACGGTACGGCGCCAAATATAAGTTTTGCACGGAAATAAGAATGGATCCTTCATCTAGGGTCCTAGTAGATTCCAAAAAACATGGTGGGAACCCTGGACACGACCGGCACCTCGGATGTTTCCCTTGTAAGACTTCGAGATTTGCGCTGGCATGTACAACCCTTACTACGGATGTAACTACTCGTATTATAATTTATGAACAACTCAACTGATTGATGGATTTTCGTCATAAATCATTTCTGGAATAATTGCCCATACAGTTACAGGATATTTTCTGTATGATTCAATAATATAACGACTTACAGTTTATCAATTACAAATGCTCGTACATACACTCCGAAACATTACAGAATAACCTATTAAGGTTCACAGTAATTATTCTTATGAGTTTGTATGGTTTGGAAGAAATGTTTTCAGATTGTATATACAATCTGAAAGATTTTACATATAGATATATATCTATATGTAAAATTAAGTCTTATGTGCAAGTTCAACTATACAATAAATGTTTACTAAGGTTATTAAATAGTTTGGTATGTGTATTAGCGATCACTTAAATTTATGAAAATTTATCAACATAATCAAATGGATGGTCAACAAACGTGACGGTATCGAGTCACAAAACACAATACATAGAAACGTATAGTATCTGGGTTACGTATCTCTAGGTTTCACAGGAGAAAGTTTGGAGAAAAGTAGACGTAGTGAAAATGGCCATACATTTTCCACTCAACGCAAAGATGATTACTAGCAATGCTACAACCCATCAATTGAGATTGCTTTTGTGCCTCTAATTTATGAAGATAATGTTATTTCCCCGAATTGCACCTGAGACTAATAATTTAACGAAGGATGCTTCCGACAACCAACGCTTTCTTCCACATGGAACAGGTTAAGCATTGCAGAAAATATGTAACACATGTACATACGCTGCCAAATGATGGTCATCAATACAAAAGACCCGCTAGCCATTAGGACCCTATTATGAATGTCATGTGAAGCTAATTTTTGTTTGGCGTAACTTCAATAATGACCTTAAAGTCTTTATAATACTATGATAATCTTCATTATTCCCTTTTATAGCAGACTAATTCTGATCAAACCTTGAGTTTGATAAGTGGTTATCATATTCTTGATATTAATGCATAAGGACACAAAAGGACAGAAATGAGAACAACCAGGTAAATTATTACGGAGAAAGTAAAATATATTTTTTTTTGTCTGCAAGGAGCAACACTTTTAAGGCTGCATGATTTATGTATTTGAGTCGTAACTCCAATTTATTGTGAAAAATAAATTATACGATTCTCCGAGAACTGGGACCAAAGGTCACTGCTAAATAAGGAAACTAATACACGAATGAAAAGAAGAAGTCTACGGGTGAAAGACCAAACTTTTTTTCTTATCAATACTGAATGCTAGATTTCTTTTCTTTCTTTGACGTCTTCTTCCATAACGAGACTGATTAAGCCGATCGATCCCTTTCTCTCGGTGCAAGAAAGGCCAGAAAATTGAAGACGAGATGTACATATCCGCAACAAGGAGGCTTCCCCTCCCTTTCAATTTCAAATATCATCTCCTCCTCTCCCTCTCTTATTATTACCCTAATTCGTATTGTTACAACAAAGTCTTTGTCTCGTTGCTGCAAGCTCTCAGATAAATTGACTAACTCAATATACATATCTGATTAAAAATCATCCATCACCTTTCTTGGCTTGTGCTTTCACGACGACAGACAAGATACAATCGAATCGATGCTTTCGTGGTTGGCTGGATAAATGTTGATTATTCATCAACCACACTCAGCGGATTGAGAGATTGAGAGCAACCTAAAAGTGTTACAATTGCAGATGCACCACTAAAGAACAATAGTGTACTTAATGCAGGTATTATAACACTTTTCAGGATTATGACACTTTTTCTTTAATTCTACGAGACGCCTCTTTGGACCTGTTTTTTTCTACTTCTTTATCTCAACAAATTTAGTGCAGAAAATTATTCTGGACTGAAATTAGCGAGGCAGCAGCAGCAGAGTGCGAGAGAGAGACGGGGAAAGTGCAGTGGACCAGATAGCAGTACTTGACTTTTTCTTGCCCTTCTGCTTCCTCAGAATTGGTTGTGCAGAATATGAAGGTTTGGAGCGGTCGTTTTCCTCTTTTCACCCTCCTCGCTTCCGCCCTCCTCGTCCTCGTCTTCTTATTCCACCTTTAATAAATTGGGTTGACAAGGAAGACGGAAAGTGTATTAACGTCTGGAAATGCACATTTTGTTCCCTCGATTCAACGACTCCACAATGTAATAAAGCTAATATCCCTTCTCCGCACCCGACGATCGCTGACGTCGACTTCTGGATCCATTTCATAGCAGAGGAGTCGTCTGGTGCTTTTTTTTCAGAGTCATGAGTCCGACGACGACGAGAGGGATGAGATTATGCTGCATTATGAGATGTAATGATGTCAAGAAGAAAGAACAGATATGAGAGGCCCTCATAAAAGAGGTAGGAAAAGGCGAGGAGGGGAGAAGGTGATGTATATGCATCGTTGTTCAAGTTTCTGGAATCGGGATGATCTCTGGCTGATGTTGATGAGGTTGCATCGTCGTCCTCGTCGTCGTTGGGGAAATCGAATTGTGCATAACAATGAGCAAACTGATGGATCAAAATGTGATATTTTTATTATATAAAAATGCTAATTATCCACGAAACAGAAAACATCGCGTGGACGGATAATCTTACACGATACTCTTAAGAAAAACGGACAGTTGTATGGTCAAAACTATTGTAAAATGTTTATCTAAGCTAGTCGTTTCTGCACTAAACTTTATTTCATCTTTTCACTTTTGGAATATTATATTTGTCATTTTTATGGCTCATATTATGCTGGGATCATAATAGTGACACGGTAATGCTGTGTAAGACTTTTCAGAAATTGTGCCTCAGTTTTCAAAAGCTGACGGAGGCAACAAACCTTCCATTAAATTTGTCACGCGAGCAGAAGTTTAGAATCGGTTGTAGCACACGGACTATTATACGCCATATTCAAGAAGAGTCGAAATATGCTATATATTCCGAAATGAATGGTGAAGCCATAAATTTCCGTAATTTTTAAACAATGAAAAATTCAATGACAAGATATGATTCTCAAAAGTTGGCGGCCATTGGGCGACTATTTTTAATGATTAAACTTCTAAACCGTGGCATAACAAAACTAGCCAAAAAGTTAAGAAAAATATTCGGTGTTCACAATTTTGCCCTTTGAATCAACGAGGGTGAGACTACGTCAACCATCTTCACAAATCTGGTTAACGAATTTGGTCCAATTTTGACCCTGTCATCAGTTTCTAAAAAATGGATTCGCAAAGGTGAAGCATCCGAGATCGAGAGGCAGACCGTATCAGACACACCGTGTTCCATACCTACATAATATACATGATCTATGGTTCCACACCTCCTCTTCCCTCCATAATAAATCTGGCTGTAGAGTTATTTGTGTGGACAAGCACGATCCTCACTGCAGTTTGATTAAGAAGTATAACCAAAAGACTTGTTACGTCTTCATCAAATTAGCTTGTGTTCTTTGCCATAAATGTGGGAACCAAACATGGCGAGCACATTATGTGAAGAGATTTTAGCACTTATAAAAAATAAATCTTGCCGTACCTCCGAGTTAGCTCAATTTGTACTTTCTCCAATGTGAGTTATCCTTGTACGGAGTGGGAGGAAATGAAGACATGGACGTACGATGCACCTACTAATAAACTGTGTGTGGTGCATAGTTACATTTTATGGTTATGTGTTTCAGCACATAATAGAGGGGCCGGAATGATCCATTGCAAATTGTTGTGTGCTGGAGTGTTGTGCGAACAAATAGACCTACGTACACGGCCTGTCGTCTCGGAGCATCTTGTATCCAGTCACTTGCTATAATGGTTGCCGAAGAGAGAGAGCGAGGAGATAAATACGCTCTTGAATACCGGTATGTGATAGAAACTGTGGGAGTGGGCCAGTGCATGCGAGCTCGAAGAATCTCTCTCTGGATGTTCACGCTGATTCGTTGATGTTACTATTTTAGATCCGACGATTCGAGTGAGTGATGAGTGTCTTGAGGAGCATTACGTTGATGAGCCTCCAGTTGAGTTGGTGTTAGTATTAAATTCTGAAGACGGAGAAAGTTGGGACTGCGAGTGAGGGGCACGAAACGAAATGAATGGCTTTGTGCTGTTTTTCTCTCCTTCTGCTCCACCACCACCATTGCTGCAACCAAACCAAACTACATACAACGCATTTCTCCGACAACACGACACAATGCAAGAAGGCTGTTGGTCTACTGGAAGTAAATCCAATCTTGGTCATACTTGATGGTGTTATCAGTTGCAGTACTAAAGAAGCGTGTAGTCGCTCGTCTCGTGGCAGAAGTTAAGAAAGGTGGGGAGGGACAAGATGTGCCTATAAATTTCCACATTCTCATCGAGTCTACTGGTGGGGGAGCCCTAAAAACACAAACAAGTTGTGGGTTATCCTTAGTCCATTTTCATCAGGAAAGTACGTCAGAGTTGGTCCGCAAGTGGAAACTTGTCCCACAACATCTCACAATAAAATAAGTGTTTAGTCAGCAGCTAAATTAATTTATGATGGGCCACACCTCGAAACCTTGGGAAACCTGGGAAGAAATTGAAAATAATTAGATCTACTACTGATGCTGGTCATGCCGATTAGGGGAGGAAATTCTTGTAGATTTTCGTGTAATATGAAAATAAAAATAAATAAGTTTGTGCTGCAGTTTCAACCGTAAACGAGTATTAAAAGCTTCATTAGCACTTCATATGAGATTGTGTAATGGCAGGAACGCACAACTGTCCTCCTCATTTCGGGTCCTCTTCTAAATTATATACGTATGAAACAATTTGGGTTAAGCTCATTATGAGTGAATGCCTAAGTGAGGCAGAAGTTTGTGGATGAAATGAGATTTCTATCCAATGTGTACATACGTGGAGAAAGTTGGGGAGATTACTTCGCCGTAAGCTTTCCAAGTCAAAATGGGGTGAAAATTTTAATTGCAATTACACTTGAACAATTTGTCGAGTGTGTGCAGCCTTGAAACTACACCGAAATAGTACTAAGCTTTATTCGAATGGTTTGTTTGAGCTCTGAATTTACAAGGTCTCACAAAAATGAGGCGAGGACATGTTCCAGGAAATCTAAATAACCCGCATGCACATTTTTTTTAGGAAAGTGTTACACTTTTTTAATTTTAATTGAGGTACAGAGGGTTGCATCAAAATTGCAAGTGCTATATCAAGAAACCTGTTAAACGAAATGATTATGGCCATTAAATATGTAATTTCACTAGAAAAAAACAACTTCGTCTAACCATAAGATAACCCATCCCGACTGGATGGGTTAGTTTCACCCCATTTAAAGAATCAACGACTCCGTGACTCCTCAACTTACTAATTACTTACTAATTACCACGTTTTACCATTTGCGTTCACAGATAGTGGGGGAAAACACATTATTGCATTCTCTTACTCAATTTGATTTTAAGTTCCCTTACACAAAACGTGCGATTAACTTTTACACTGCACTTTCACCCGAAATTAAAAACGACAAACTCTTCTTCTTTCATACTGGCACTATTAATAATCAATATGAGAGAAGAATGCCGTTCTACAATATTAATTAAATTCTGATTAATTAAATTCTGGGTACTGATTGCATTTTATAAATTTAATCTATACTTTTAAATCCTCGTTGGGGGTTAAATCCTTGAAAATTGAGTTGCATGTCATGTGCGCAATAAAGAGTAAAGGTGTATGTACACAAGTAAGCATATGAACCAATACGAGTTGTAGAGGATTGTTTAATGTTCTAATCCGAGAGACATGCATGAGCAGGCAAGTCGTGTTTCTGAGAAGAGGAGGCCAAAGTTGCCCGTACATCGCGACGTGGTGGTGGTGGTGGTGAAGGAAGAATAGATAAGTTTTGAGTCAATTTGTTGAATCGCACATGGTGACCGTTGAGGGAATGATGTGCGATTGGCTGGGTACCTTAAATATCTACAAGGGGGAAGTGGTTATGGTTTCTCTCGGACAATTTATGATCATGTGGCCTAAATGGAGGCTGCAGCTGTGAAAAGAATGGCACATTACGGACACAAGGGCCGGAATGTCTCTCGCATGTTGCTGACATAACCGGATCTTCGAGACACTCCAAAGCAATTCATGGAGCCCGTCCAAGAGCCGCTGTTGTCTTTTACTCTTTTACTTTCCACTCTGATTCAAAATTATTAGAAACTTCAGGCCTCTGATGAGACCTTTGGCACTCATTCGACACTCCCAAACTCTCCAAATCGACTAATGTTCCACCACCGTGGTCTTCCCAGGGGCTGAATTCCGGGTAAATATCTCTTCAAACTCTCCTTCCTCCTCTACAGGATCCATTTGCCACTTACTTTCACTTTCCCTCATGAGCCACCACCACCACCACTTTCATCCACAGCTCGGCAAAATCTAATAGCCCACAAATTTCGAAATATCAAAGAGGTTTCTTCTGATGTGTCAACCCTACCAACCAACCGCCCAAACTTATACACATACATTTAGGCACTCCTGCCCCCATTCCTTCCCAGTAATTCCCTTATTGAGCAGAACTAAGATATTTGATCACGTTGTTAATGGCCTCATCCAAATACACATAGTTGCCAAACTTGGTTCATATTTAAATTCTTGACATAAGTTTGATCCTTCCAAGACTGGATACGTGACTGATTGAGACAAATGGTAATCAAATAAATTACTCGCGTAGAAAGAGCGGTAGTGATTTACACCGATTTGGGACACGTAAATCAGAGAGCTGAGAGACGAGTAAGATATGATAAGTAAAAGTTCACGGGCTTCCCTCCATACACATGTACAAAGAACGTACATCGAATGCCCAAGGCAGAAGCAGAACATTACTTTCACACACACGCATGCAACACTTTCCTCGACTTAATTAAAATTCGGGAAATGTAAATTTAGCCTTGATAATGGAGACTGTGATATAAATACTAATTGTAAGTTGGCAAGACCAATGCCACAGTCGTTTACACAGGCACAAAAGATATGCACGTATGAGACACGGCCATACGGGAGAAATAAATTAGACTTTTTAAAGCTCACGATTGTCAATGAAGAATCGGATTGTTCAAATCACATAAATTGTTGAAGTCCTCCTGCATAAATTATTCCAGAAACCGTAATGCTCTTGCTGGCAAAAGACATTTCCGCCGTGTTAATAAGGATTAAGCATGTTACGTACGCTCATTTACATCAGTACGGCAGAAATCGGTAACTTTGCAACCACCGTCGTAGGACACTTTACGACTGAATAGAGAATACAACATCAAACCATTAATCATCAATGCCCCTTTTGGCTTAAAATTTGTTTTCGTTTTCTCAGAAATATTCATTCAATTCGTATGACGAAACTATAAACACCTTTCCTCTGACTAGCACTAACGTCTCCTTAGAATCGCCTTCTTCCCGTGTTTATTGTTGTCGGCCCACTTGATCCAATTATTTCATAATGGATAAAGCCTGTTTAATTCTCAAGGAACCGAGATAAAATCATGTACCAATTATATGCCGACTGACACTGTAATGTGGGCCTCTCGACTGCTTTGAACCAGCTTGAACCAACAGCAGCATCACATCGTTTGAAAGATAAACTTTAAGAACAATCTAATTCTACGAGTAACTAAGAGCGGTCTGTTTGTCGAGCGCAGTGAGCCAATTAAAACTAAACAATTGTGACTTTCCCTTCAAAAATATGGGTGCAGCAGGTACATTACGTAGGACGAGGCTGCTGGAAAGAATATAAGGGAACAAGTTTAAATGAGGACGACAGACAGCAAGAAGAAGAAGAAGAGGAGTGAGAATATTCTTAATTTGTGAAAGTGAAACTTTCACCTGAAGACTAATGAGGACACTTAACATGAAAGCTCTAAAGTCTCCTCCTCCTCCCAACTCCGGGTTCACTAACTAATTAGAGTCAAGCAATTCTTGACTTTGAATCCAAACTCTTAGTGATCATGGGGGGGCATTCGGCTATCTTCCCGTGGCAGGGAGGGAAAGCAGCAGGGCCGTCCATGCCTAGCTTTCACCGCAATATTACTACTCGCATCTGATAATTTTCTGCCTTTTCACCACGACTTTTCTGTATGTTTGCTCCATTAAAAAAATCATGGGTTCACTCCGAGGTTAAGAAGAAGAAAGAAGGCGAGATTTTTCTAGATCAGCAGAGGATCTAGTAGTGGCCGGTGAGATTAAACCTCATAACATCCCATTAGTTGAGACTCAAGTGGCCACGGAGGTGGTGATGTATTTTCTTTGAAATTTCTTTTCGACCCCACCCACCAACCAACCAACCACTCGTCTCCAGAGCAGATTTTGATCCCGAGAATTAACGTCTTGTAGCATTTCCAAAGTTGGGAGCGCGGTGTGATAGGTGAAATGATAACTCTGACTTGGACTCATTTCGCTTCTGACTTTACTTCGTTATCTCCTAAAATACAAAACATGTTCTTGTCCAGTGTAATGACGTGACAAGTTAAATTTACGAAGGCAATTAAAAATTTACCAGCATATAGGCAAACATGCAAGTGAGGATGAGATAGCACGAGCATATCTCTAAATTAATTTTCCTTGCTTCATTGGGCCTTGAATGCCACTGAGACGACATGAAATCAAAATTTGTGGTACAGCCAACTTGAGTCAACATGCAGAATTATGAAATATCCGTTTGTTTCAACTCTAATTGAGCTAGTAGGTACAAAGAGCGCTCTATATCAAACTCATTTAGTATGTGTTATGTAAGTATTTATCTACTCAAGCTATTAATATGAGCGTCAACTTTATCCCGAAATTCATTTAGTATAAAGTTCATATTATTTCAAAAAATAAAATGCATACGTTGATGATTATTTTTAAAAAATGCAAAGTACCATTACTTCTGCTATATAATTATGATAATTGTTTAAATTACACAAGTGCACTTGCATTTTACTTAACATTCCTGATAACCCTTGATAATCTGTAATCTTTATTACTCACAAAAACATGTCAACGCGCATTTATGAAAACTTTGAAATGATTTTTTCCAGTCTACCTTTTTATATATTTTTCATGATATAAGTACATATAGGAAATTTGTAAAGCTTTGGGAAAGGAAATGACAACTGGCTGCAATGGAGAGAGAAGATGGCATTATTAGAGCTACATGGTGGGGTCGACATCCGGTAGTTGCCTCATCTGGACAACTCCACCAGGACGACGACAATAAATGAAATGGGTACTCATGCAAAGTTTCTCGGTTTTATTGAAAGGTTTCGCCAAGTTTGCTGAGGATAAGGTTTTTCTTTTGACGAAGACCGTTTGCCTCTTATCATCCCTCCGTGAACACTCTGCACATAAAAATTGCGACATCGTATAATGTCTTTGGTTAAGGTCGCATGGGGACTATTGGTAAGTGTCCAACTTTTAATAAATCCAAATTTAAGAAGAATGCGTACTTAGGTCAATCTTGGTTGAAAAAGTAACATTTTCGTGATGGGAATTGTATGATCTAATGTTTAATCACTAAAAATTATGGGTGAAAGTCGTCTCCCCAGCTGCAATAAAGCCATCGGATTGTGCGAAATGAGACTGAACGTACCTACATACGTTCTAATCTAAAAAAGTAGGTAGTCTCGTGTCTCATTTCGACTTTGTAAAATGGTGACAAGAAAGCAAATTGGGAATGCAAATTAGAACATCTTTTGAGTCCTTGAATCTGAATTTGTGTTTTGGTTTAATAAAAATACAACCGATTGTCAACAGATATGCTAACGAAGCTTGAATATAATTCTAATCTTCTGGATTTTCGATGATTCTCACAGGAATGCAAATGGGACAAATATTTGTTGTTGCATATGTAATTTAAACATCTTAGAATGCAATGCAGAAGGAAAATATTCCCCAAACAGAAAGAAAACTTATTATTATTATTCGTTGAGCCATATATCTTATTCCATGGATTATAGTCTAAATTATTTATTATGGATTAGACGCATAAAATAATAATCCAATATTGCTATGTATATTCCAACCTATTGAAAACAAAATCAAGACCACAAACAACGACAAGACACAAGCATAAAGAAAAGTTTCCACTAAGACCCACCGACTTTCTCCATGATAGTTAAATTTGTAATTTAAAGAGACGATTTTTTTTTCAGGGAAATAAAGGGACCGTTTTCTATTGATTAAATTTCTTTCCAATTCTCCATTGAGATATGAGAGACAGAAGCTAAATAAAGTGAGAAGAAGGACGAACAATAAAAGAAAACGCTAGGCGAGAACACAAGAGTGACACAAGGACAATATGAAAGTGGAACAGAGGCGGAAAGGACAATGAGAGATACGATATGATGAGAGGATTCTTGATTCCTTATTTTTTGCTTCCGGTGAAAGTAGGCCAACATCACAAGAAGAGAGAGAAATCGAAGTGTAGAACACCAAAAAATTGATAACATGGAAAGGAGAGAAAGTACATACGAAATTATATACATACACTTCGTACATTTCAACCCTTTGAAAACTTGTTGTTCCAATTTTCACTGTACGTGTAAAGCTTCAGGGTTTTATCTCGATGCAAAACGGCTAACCTAAACCATACGAAAACAAAGATTTAAGAATCTTGGATATGTATTTGTGCATGCATATATACGTGTCTGCGAGTAGAGCAGTTGACAACAATGGGATTAATTCCAACTACTTTGGTAAACTAGAGAAATCCGAGTTAGGGGGATGAACGCGTTATGTGGTCATTTTTAGGCCAGCTTGAACTTGAAATGAGAATGCTGCTTAAAACACAAGTTTAGTTGTGTCAAGAGTTAAAGTTGGTTGAAGATGAAAAGTGTTTGCCGAAAGGCGCCCAGGCCAGACCAGGTTTTCTTCTTAACTTGTACTTGGGCTAGAGAAGGAAGTGACAAAAGCCCAAACTGGGAGAAAGTGGAGGAGAAGAGAGAAGGAAGAAAGTCATGCACAATTGGGAAATGGGCCACTCCAACATCTCCAACAACGACAAACTTTACTTTTGTTGAATCAACCAAACCAACCAACCAACCTTCTTCCCAATCGAAACTAAAGTTTGTTGGGACATGGACACGACTCTACTTCCGTTCCCAATCATTATCATCTTCTTTATATCATCCACCAACCGACAAAGTTCCCTCCGGCAGTTAGGCCTCATGAGGATAATATGAAAATAAATCTAAGAAACGACAAAAATATGCAGTAGATTTTCCTCACAACTTTTAATCCGTCATATATGGACTAGCACGATATACAGTGATATACTACATAACTACGTACGTAAATAATAGAAAAAACACAAGGTACATGAGCATGTTACTTCACGTTACGAAATAATATAATTTTCGTTTCACTGCTGATGACGAATAACAGCATATAAATAGATTATTTTTCCAGCTTCGCATAAATTTGAGATACCGTTTACTAAGTATATATTTAAGCGGTTTTAATAATTCAATTTGTTTAAATAATGTTAGCAGATTTAACGAAAGAGAATAAATACATAAGCGAGTCATGGACTTAACGTAACTAAAAATAAATAATTAATTAATTAAAGAAAGGCCAGCCTTCTGAACGGAGAAATACTTAGTCACAAGTTATACGTCAGTTCAATTATGAAGGATATTTTCGAGTATTTGACTTATTCTTAGGCACAAGGTTATAGAATTTTGGATCAGTTTTGTTAAGAAGCATTCCAATAAGTTCAAGTGGAATAGAACTCGTATTTTTACTCCGTTCTACCCAGGCATACAATATTTGTAGTTGAAGTTTCCACCTCATACTCTTTGGATCTTCCTGTAAAATAATGCATACACAACAATGTACTTATTTCCAAAATTTATCCTTTAATTCATATGGTGAATTAATTACATTCGTACCTCTTTTATCAAAGCTGGCAATATTACTTTTAGTCCGGCTGAATCAGCCAACCTATACATTAAGTTGAGTTCCTTCACAGCATGAACTTCTGCAACAGGAAGGTCGTCCGCCTCGTCCGGAAGAGTATTTTGGAAAACCTTTTGGAGTGAAATATATATATATATATATCCATATTATAAGATTATGTATTATTTGCATACCTGCATTTCTCTCCATGCCATGTGTTTTAAGAAATTGTACTTTATCGACGCCACAGGTTTATGTACCAACCAAATTACTCCATTGTTCGAGACAACCTTTTCTAAATATGTAAGGTCACGAGGAAGTATAAACTCGACCGGCAGGAACTCTTTATCAACTAATGTAATCTGTATAAAAAATCAAGCAAACCCTTAAAATCAATCCTTTACGGATTCATTAACTTTAGACACACGTACCCTTTTAATTAAATCGAAAGGAGGCAACAGTAGCGGAGCTTTAAGTTTTTCAACTTGACCGTTTACATATTCGATTTCGAAGAATAATAACTTTCCATGAGGCATTGGCTTGGGAAGTAATAACCTAGGCTGACAAGCTAACACATATAAATGTCTTAGGGCTTGCAGATGATATCTGAAAGTAATAGATTTATTAAATCCAATTAATCTCCAACCTGTCGAAAAGTATGTCAGCAGAATGTCTGCCTATTAAAATACCTATTATCATTGGCATTAATAGGCCATTTTGGAAATACAGAAGCAAGTATCACAGCAATGCTCCGATCATCACAGCATAAAGAGTATCTGCCTCCACCAAGGAAAAGTATACCAATGGTCTGAAAAGTAAGAGCAATTTTAGAGGTTATGTACCTTTTGTAAACTCATCATTCTGATATTTTATTACCATTGAAATACACATTTCCAATCCGTACGAATTATTTGATGCTGTTACTGCAATTCCGGATATTTTGTGTTGCATATATCTAAGCAGTCGAAGTGCTGAAACGTCACCACTTCCGGCCAGCAGAAGAGACAATGAAAGCATCATTGAGCAAAGAGTAGATTCCAAGAAATTTTTAGGAAAATATGCATTGACATTATTTTCTGGGAAGGCCATTTCCAGCATATAGTTGATGTAATGGTACACTGTTCGTACTGTGGCCCCGTCTCTAGTTCCTGCCCGTCTAATCCCAAGACCCAAGCAATACCCACAGATAATACTTGCCCATGCTTGACTGAAATTTTAAAAAATATGATAAAGTCAGACAACATTATATATGTATTATAACAATACTATCTTTGCGAATGCTAGGTATAAAAATTACTTTGTACAATCATAGCCGATACGATGGTACTCATTGGTTTTTGTCATTGCCTTATCAATAAGTGCTTGAGGCATTAAATCTCTCTGTAGCCATTCTACGCTAACGTCGGGCGTTTCTTTTAAAACAAGAATATAAGCCAAGGATCGTAACATGAGAATGTCTGGGCGAACACCATCAAGCAAATGAATTGTGTTTGGTGGCGACAACCATTTCAACACAGCTTCATTACCACCTATGTAAACACAATAAGATACACACATATATAAACACTAAATAAATAACTGAATGAATGGAACTAAATTTAAACTCTTTACTTTTCAAATACGTCAGTGCGACAGCAACTATGGCTGAGGGTGTTGCTACATCAACGTTAACGTTGTCTCCTTCCTCAATATGACAACATCTATATTCTTCCCACAATGATGGAAGAGTTTGACCTACTTGTCCATGTTCGTCGTCATCTGAAATACATAATTAAATGCTTATATGCAAAACGGCCAAACACAACAACCAAAAGAATAAAAATGGCAAATTAAGGTAAGTCACCATTATTCCCTGTAGATGGTTTTGGGCCCCCGACAACAAATCTTCGAAGTATCCCATCAAAACCGTCTTCGTCCATGCCTCCACCGTTTAGGCGGCCTTTTCCAAGATTAACGAATCCCAGTCCAAACCCTGTGAGTTTAATATAATTTTTATAATTCTTTACAATTTTTATTAATATTCAATAATTATTCAATAATTATTTTTTTAAATTGCAACTAATTATGAAGTGGTCATCACCTGCACACAATGAATGAGCTTCTCTATCTGCAATGGAACCACTTGTGTCCGTAGTGTTCGTTGGGGCTGCCGAATTATTATTGTTCCCACCTCCGTATAAACAAAGCGGACTGTAACGTTTTGATATTTCTCCCAATAGAACTTTTGCAATGTGATTGTGATGGGTTCCCATGAATAAAATTCCTAGGGCACAGGGCGCAACTAACGATGCCAACTTTGGAATTTCAAGCTCTGTTGTACATGCCGGCATCATCGCCCCGATATGCAGACTGATAATTTTCCATGTCGCAATATCACCAGTCCCTGAAATTTACACAAGGCAGTTAGTTTTTCCAGTAACTTAGATTCATGTTAAATATTACACCAAATAAAAGGTTAAATTATAAAATAAACATGCCTGCGTTATTAACCCCAAGTCCTAAAAGCATAGCCATGGACATGAATGAGTTTTCTTTTGAAAGGTAGTCATGTTGTAATGTTGATGGCATGGACGTTAAAATTCCATTAAGCCCAAATCCAAGTATCATCCCAGCCTGTTCAGCTCCTTCCGTGGTCTTTGTCTTATTATATGCAAACCTGCAAATAATTTCAAGAATGACAATGATGACTACCAATAAACATACATTTAACACCGAAGTAATAAATAAGCACCATTCGTCCGCAGGTTGGTCAGCAAACCTCACAGCTAGCGTTGAAGCAACGGCATTATGAAAAGTCGGCCATAGGGAAGTAGACAATTCGGTATCGTTCACTTCAATGTTAGTTCCCCGTCTTGAACATTTTCCTGTTAGGCACAGTCTAGAAAATGGTAAATAAGGAATAATAATGCAATTCCTTGGAAATAAGTAATAATCATGCAATTCCTTGGAAATAAGTAATGTTTGATTAAAGCTTAAATACAATACTCACCTAGGAATGCCAACAATATTTGTCAAATTTGAAAATGCTTTGACTTCTGTCCTTAAGGTAAATGCAGATCTTCCCACAGGGGCAGATAATGTAACCTGCATCATCTGCAACAAATGCCTTTCTTGGTCTTCCAGAAAATCATGGTCAGACATTTCTGCTTTTTGTTCAATGTCAATCATTAGAGGTGACGCAGAATCCAATAATTTGCAAACTTCTTCCAACCGCCGGTCTTCAGAAAATATTTTCTGCAACCCATAATAGTAATCAGCTATACTATGAGCAACAGCAAAACCATGTTATGGTGTCTTACCAAACTCAGTACATATGATGTCCAATCGCAATTTTCGTCACTCATGTCTTCCCGATCACTAAATGGGTTATATCTAATTGGAACGTTAATTTCAGGCGCCTTTGGTATTAAATAATCTTCCCTCCCCATCATAGATATCACAGACTCTGGCCAGTCAAATGACACTTTATCCTGGTTTCGTCGAAGGACGTCAGCAATTAATATATCAATTACAGGAGCAAAACTCTGTCCCGACGACTTGCACTCGCTCAATTTACAAATTGTGCTAATATTATCTGTATCGTCCAGCAACAGTTGCATGACCGGAGGAAGGCTGTCAAATAAAGGACCATGTGGATTTTCCATGGACAGCAATTGCAAAAACTTGTAGAACACAGAAGAATTTGCATAGAGAGGATCCTGTAAGCCAATCAATATCTGCCTTTATAATTAACTCAAATAACTCATAGTGATTCATGTGTTATCAAAAACTAATTTTTATTTACCTCCGTCTTACTGTCACAGCGCTGGAGACAAAGCCAAGAGTGCAAGTCTGCAAGTTTAGATATGTAGTCATCCGCACCTCCAGTTGCTGTCAATTCCTAAAAATAAATATTTTACGAGTGACATTCATGATATGCAGAAAAAAATTACCGAGTTTATGTATGTAAGAACTTGGCATACCTCGAGAACTTCTTGGATAGCTTCAATAAACTTGTCCAGCATTGGCCATAAATTATGTTCGAGGAGAGTATCAACAACTTGCTTAATTATATTTATAAACACTTTCCACTCATGGTCCAGTAAATCCACAGTTTGGTGAACCGTATACAAAGAAACTATTTGGGTTACGATGTTGGACGGGAGTTTCGTAGAAAAATGATGAATACATATGGATATCAGCCCGAACTTTTGATAATTTTTAAGCGTAATAACAACCTTTTCAATCGACTTGTCAATACTGCACACTAAAGTGTCTCCATACAAAAAGGTGTCTAACGCACATATCCGTTCGTCGATGGAATGTAAGAGATCAACAGAAACAGTAACTGCAGAAGTGTCGTCTAGAAATCCGATTTTGATTAAATTATCCGTGGTCAAAATGCACACGAGTGAAGTTCCATGTTTTGATTCGGAACATACGAAATCTTCTACATCCTCAATGTCGTAACTGTTGAGCTGTTTCCCTAGGACGATGTCTATTGAATGCACATAGAGAGTTTTGCCAATTAAAAACCACACTGCAAGATGTTCACAGTTCAAATCTCGTTTGACAACTAGTTGAAATTTGCTGGGTTCACTTTCAGCCGTCACTGTGTCAAAACAATTAAAAAGTGGACGGAAATAAAATTCTGGGTCATCGTACACACAGTAATGCGGTGGATAAAAACCCGTGGCCAGTCCATGACCATGGCTAGTCATGTTGGAGTAGTCAAAACTAAAGCTTGGCCAGTAGTTTATGGAACTTCCTTCTCTAAAATGTACTTCTTTACTGCAAAAATACAAAATAAAACCAGTTAACTCTAGCTCATGTTTTAAAGCAATAGAAATGCAAATTGAATTTATTTTTATTATTAATACCTATTCATTCGTATACTCGAACTTTTCTGTGGAGGTCTTCCTATTGGAGAATACATGGAAGATCCTCCTGCTGGCGTAAATGGTGATGTAGATTGTTCTAGATTTGTGTAATATATTGAAGCATTTAACGTCGTGCTATCAGCAATATCCTGTTTCTTTAGACGAATAAGTCGTTTAACAGAAAATCCAGAGTTTCCAAAAATATCCCAAAAAACGCAAATATTGTTGTCGCAACCCAATAGTTTCTCATGGGATGAGTCAAACTCTAGAAAATCTAAATAATCACAATTGCACACATTTAAATACGACGTCTATAGCGTTTATACAGTATTTCATTGTTTTCAATAAGAATTTCTTATTACCATTTCCAGACGCTTTGACCCAAACTCGGCTAACTTGTTTTGCCGGATGCGTCAATACATATAAGTATTTAGAGTCGTGAGAATCATTGGCGTCATTTGGTATTTGCTGAATAGGGATGACAATGAGGCCGTGTGGAGTGTGTACAACCCTATCGATTTGAAACTCGGCCATATATGCGACATGACTTTCACTCTTTCCATCAGCATACAACGAAATCCCACTGTTCTCGACAAGGCAGTAGTACGTATCTGTAATTGCCATAATTCACCACA
The DNA here is from genome assembly GCF_002217175.1 of Folsomia candida. Lineage (NCBI taxonomy): Eukaryota > Metazoa > Arthropoda > Collembola > Entomobryomorpha > Isotomidae > Folsomia > Folsomia candida. The sequence continues at coordinate 4,943,772 of NW_019091198.1, forward strand.
ACATTATCTTGTCTATTCACGCACATTGTTCAATTACAATGACACAAACCACGCTCTCTCACCTTTCAAATCAGAATCATCAGTCTTAATATCTTGAGGAAACTCGGTTTTTACCACACTCTTAACTTTCCCTCCAGTTCCATATGAGTCAAGTGGTCTGAAAATTGCTTTAACTCTCGACGGTCCACCCAACGGCCCGAGTGACACGGTACAGATCCCATTACTTAGAAAAATCTCTTCAAAAACTTTGTCGTCTTCCACTTCCACGTCGAAGGCTGAAGAGGTGATTCCCATTTTAGGTACGAGAAGATAAATGATCGTTTCTGGAAGTAGAATCTTGTCGGGATTGTCAAGTCCTGTGCGAAGAGGATACGTCACACCGTACTTGAGGATGTTGGATTCCCCCAAACTGAGGGCACTCCCTTTGTGAGGCCAGTCTCCAAAGTGTTCGTGTCCATACCACGGGGTGTGTCTTCGAAGTTGATAGCCAAACGGAGACACAACCTAAGATTTTAAAAATTATCCATAATAAAAAATGCTTAATTTTTTCAAGAATTTTGTGCTTAACCGAAAAATGTATTTCCTACGAAATAAGAGAATATCCCCTTAATTTTCTAATGTTATAAATATTTCTATCTAAAAATATGTCATTAACCTTAACGATCAATGATACCAAAATTGAGTATTTTTCATTACGTCGCACTGCAATGGAGTTAACGGTCCCTCGTGTTGTGGGAAGAGGATTGAGGTCTTTGACAAATCACCAATAACGACATCGTCATCGCTATCACTGGAACTGTTAAACTCCAACATGGCGAAAGAATCGAGCTTTTCTGGCTTTCTTTGAAAACTGGCGAATCTTTATAAACAAATAAATTTCGTTGTCGGCTTTTTACCGTCTTGCATGGATTAGGTGATTGTCAAAACCCAGCATAGCAAAATACGTCTCTAGAAAGTCGAATTATGGCAATTCCACACAAATTTCATTTTCCGAACTACAATTAATTTTAAATCATGTAAATAAGTCTATTTTAACAACTTCAAAAAACAAATATTTGACGTTGTAAACGATAACGGCGGAAAAGGACTGGAGAGAAGAATGCACATAAGTTCGCTCTACGATTTATGCGGGCTGTGGATACTCAATACTGTGAATAACGTGGATTTTGAGACAGAATTCTAGATATATTGTACTTATAAAAACAATTTGACAATCAGAATCGTGCCATTTTTTCGCATTGTTTCTTTAATTCAGTACATTCCAGAATTATGATGACATTTTTTATATCTTTTAGCTATGCAACATATGAACCGTGTAGTTACTAGTTTTTTTTACCAAATTTCACCTTCAATGCATGACATGCAAAGTCAACAACTTGTTGAATTGCCAAAAGTGCAAATGGGACTTTGACGGTGACCTAAGGGACACAGTCAAATGTCAATATCGAATTTCAGTAGAGTTATCCTTGGAAATGAAATTTCCTTGGAAAGCTATGTACATGTTAATGAAATGAAAATAACATTTTTTGGAGGACATGTTTTGGACCTGCAACATAACGTTTATTAAAAAATCAAATTAAAATGCAGTTAAACAGGAACAAACATAAAAAGTCAATACAAAACAAGAATTTAAATATCCTCTAGTCTCAACCAGTCGTTGAGACATTACAATTACTGAATTACATAACACTTTTTCTAATATTCTTATTGTATACTTAACACATTCAACAGTGACAGCTGAGGCATTATTATCAATGAGATGAAAAATGACATTCCTTAAATGTCGAAATTATGAAGTTAAAGTTTCAAAGCAAGATACGTAATAGAAGGTAAACAAATATTAAAATTTTGAGAAGTTTAGTTTTGGATTTGCCCTCATACTTAAAAAAATCGAATCATCATGGTACTCCTTATCAATTGCAGCTTCCGCTTTCTTAAAATTCTCTTTTTCTCGTTTTGTTTCCTCTGCAAACTTGCGTAGTTCTTCCAGCAGCGAGTCCTTCTCTAATTTTAAAGGGTCTTGATGAAGGTGGTCATCTTTATTTCCGTTTGTCAGACTTTTGTTTAAGCTACTTGGACTTGTATGATTGTTGGATTTGACAAATTCTTGTCTAGGAGATTTGTTTCTTCTACCATTAAATAATTCAGGATCAGTTTCTGAGCAAGTAGTTTCATCACCGCTAGGCCAACGCCGCTTATAACAATGACGATAATAGTCTTGATTTACATGTAGTTTTTCTGGACTAAAGATAAGGGCGGGTTGAGGTGACTTTTTGCTGTAAGAGTTGACAAAATTGGCTATACTGTGTTTGAAATTTTGAGCAACTGCTTGTGCTCGCTCGTACTTGTCAAGCAGAGTTATCGTTGTCATTCCAGTTTTGATAATGTTTGGAGATTTCCCGTTTCCACGAAATTGATGTAATATTTCTTTTGGCGATCTTCCAACTGGATTGGTAGCTGGAAAATTTAACATGTCGTACAACAGTTTTTCCTCCTTCATCTTCCGTGCGACTTGTTTTCCTCGGGCGTAGGCACGCCACTTGTTGATAATGAGTCTTAGTTTCAAACGTTTGAGTATCATGCCGATTTTCCGTACTATTTTTTCACTACAAAAATAAATAGATTTAGAATTAGCGAAGATTAGAATTTATAATTACTACTAACTATCGTTGATCTCTTACTTTTCTGATCGTTGCTGATTTACTGAAGCCAGACAAATTGGTCCCACCAAACTCGTGACAATAGAGTCAATTTGTTTCGTGGCATACAGTTCACAAACAAATTGTAACCAACGCTCTCGCTGGACTTCTTCTTGCGTAATATTTGAAACGCACTCAGGAACAAGTTTATCAAGGACCTATGGAGATTTAAAATAAATTTGGCAAATTAAAAATATATTCACATCTACAGTACTCAACTAAGGATTATATCCTAAGCATTATTATTCAAGTAATAAAGTCAATACCGATTCCATAGCTCGTTCAGCCATTTGCATCCTTAGTGCCTCTTTCATCCGTAACTTTTCTTGCATTTTTGTTTCGATTATATTCTTTTCCAAAACTACTTTCACGGATCGTTGTAATTCTTTGTGAATAAATGAATGAAGCACTTCATCAAATGCTTTATCACAAACAGAATCAATAAGTTGTAATTTTTTGGCTTTAAAGTCCTCGTCCTCTACTTTTTTTAATGTTTCAACTTTTGGAGCACTTGTAGTTGCAGGAAATGGACTGGGAACACCAGTTGGAAACACGTTTGGAGCACTTGAAGAAAATGCGCTAGGAGTACTCGAAGAAAATACGCTAGGAGTACTCGAAGAAAATACGCTAGGAGTACTCGCAGAAAAGATGCTAGGAGTACTTGTGGGAACTGCGCTTACGCTGGAAAATCCAGCGTTTCCTCCAAACACTGCTTGATTTCCAAATGCACCAGTGAACGCCCCTTTTCCTTCGAAAGGTGATTTGAATACGGTGGCAGGAATCTCGACCGGTTCTGGTGGTGATATAAGTGTAGAAGGAATACTCATCAATGGAACAGGGGCTTTTACGACATTTTCACTACTAAACACATTGGTACTTGGCAACTTGGTAGAACTTGATCCTCCAAAAACTGATGGTCCCGAACCAAAGACAGTGGGAGTTGGAGTGACACTTGATGACGATTTTAAACCTGAACCATCCTTCACATCCACGCTTATTTTTGATTTTCGACCTGTCAAATCGAAAGGCGACGGAGTAGGAGATTTTGATTTGGGGTTGAAAACCTGTTCATTTAATCGAAATTTTGACGTAATTTTAGGTCGGTCTCTGTGTGTTGGCTGAATATCTGGATGAGCTTTCGACATAAATCCTGGCATTTTGGTTTTCTGAATGGCAGCTGTAGCAAAAGCATCTGGTGAGTCCTTTAGCTTGGGTGGTTTTTGTTCCGACTTTGGAACAATAACTACAGTTCCTGCTGAACTTTGTCCTGCAACGAGTCCAGGTTTCAAAAATCCTTCATCATTAAAACTGTCATGAGGTTTGTAGGTGAGCATTGGGTTCTCCGACAATGGCCCTCCATTTATGGCTTCTGCCGTCTAGCAAAATTTAAAAAATCACATGCACTTTAATCGAACATATCGTCTAATGTAAGTATGAAAATAATCAAACTTTATAACAATTTTACAAGCAACTTACTGTTGTTATTAGTTTAGACTCGATCAAATACGTTTCTCGACTTATGATTCTAGACTCCGGTCTAACAAATCGTCTCCTGTTGTATATAATTCGGTCATTTTCTAAGTCCACAACTAACCCATGTAGGTCACACACATGTTGCAGCTCGGAGCTTGGCTTGCCTACACCGTATCCAAGCATTCGTTGTACGTTTGAGAACACAAGCTGTAAAGAACAAAATTGATTGTTCATTAGGTAAAAATAACTTATAAATTATCAAGACACAAGTGAATTATTTAACCTGGCCATCTCCCTTCCTTCCTATAGATCGGCACATGGAGTATAAGGCTCTGAATCGAACTTGGTAAAAGTAGCGATGTAAAATACATGAAAACATGTATGGCAAGGTGTATACCAAACGAAAAAACCCAACAAAGTTTTTACTAAATATAAAATGATGCACTTTGATTGCAGCTTGAACTTGAGAAGACTTAAGGATCCAATCCGGCCATTGTTGAACACTGAGAAGAATATCTCCTTCATTTAAATTCATCATTATTTGATAAGCACGGAATTCTGGCTCATTGGGACACTTTACGTCACGACGGCGCAAATCGTCATATAAATGTTCTAAACTTTGGAGACACTTGACCAAGTTTTCATCATTAAACTTTGGCACAAATAGATTTACGTCTAGTTCACACAATCTGGACGAGCAGTGAATATGAAATCTAGCACACTTTTCCATGATGGAAACAACGCACAAATCTGTTAATTGCTGTTGAGTAATGTCCTTTCGGAGACTTCTAGTACGGTCCCATAAAAAGTTGTACCAATCTCCCAAAATGTCTTCATTAACGTCTCCCATTGGCACGATGTGATGCAAGAGGTAGTTAAGAGTCATCTCCAGGGTGGATCCAGGACGAAGGTCATGAGGAAGAGGTTCATCCTGATCTGCAGAGCTTCTCGAGTATGCTTTAATTGCTTTCTTATGATCCACGACCACCTCCTTTACAAGCAGAAAATTCAAGCATAGTATATTCACAATTAAACTCATTTCAGCCCTTTCTTACCGCTGCACTGTTATCAATTTCGAAGCTCGTCAGTTGCCGCTGATACTGTCGCATGTATCGTTCTTTTTCTGGGCACATATCAGGACAGGTTCCAAACAGTCTCGTTGCGAATTCTACACGTACTTTGACTTTTGGTATACCTAGACGAACAGAAGGAGCGTCAATCATTAAAACTAAAAAGTTTTTGAAATCCAAACATGACAGTTTAACTTACGAGCTCGGAGTACTTTATCTCTCGTCTCCAAAAGTCGATACTTTTCCTCCACGGTGGAACATCTCGTCGTAAACAAGTCCTTAGAATCTACATCTTCTGGAAAACAATTGAGCACGTCGTATGACATTTCATGGGGTTTGGCACCCCCACCTCCAATCCCTGAGCTGCTCGCCATCATTCAAAGTGGTCCTGCTATAAATTATACAAATATGGCTTTAAGTAATTAATAATAACTATATTCCACAACAAAACAAATTATTATCTATTATTACTATTAATATATCGGAACCCTAGTTTCACACTTGCTTGACTTCACTTCATTCTTCCTGAATCTTAAAAGAACGACTGTTCCCCTCACAAATTTCAAATTTTAGAATTTGTCCAACTGAAAATTTCACTTTGAAACTGATGATTGCGACGTTCGCACAGTTTCAACTTTTGCCGATTGAGCGGAGCAAAAACTCGACGAGAATGCGAGAATTGAGAACCCGCTCCGCTTCTCCGCTCCGCTTCTCCAACTACCCCTCCACCTTCCACTCTCGCCTTTCTCCACTTTTTTTTCATTCCATGACAAGTTACTTTCTTTTCGAAAATAAAATAATTTTTTGTCCTTGGATTTTGCATATTCTTACACAAAAATAAACTAAACTTTATAGTAACACACTACACCGGCCGACACTTGAATTGAATTTGTGCGTTGAGTTGGTGAATTTACATAACAAAAAACTTGACGTCTCACCGTTGCCTCTTTTGCCATTCATAGCAGTACTTTCACTCTTTGTTTGTTGTTGCAGGGAGCTAATATACGTAAGTAGATATGTTTGTGTGGAGAAAAAGGGCTGGAGAAAAAGTGAGCGATCGACGGGGGCCAGGAGAGAAAGGCTTTCACCTGGTGGAGTGGATAATGATGCTAAATGGGTCGATAATAAATATGTAAGCGTTATTCGACAATGCAATGCAAACACACGCAGGAATAGGTAAGAAAGCAGGCAGGCAGAGGTATCCCCACCACCAACAACTCACCCTCAGTCATGCTATTCCTTTGTCCCTATCAAAATACAAATACCAATACTGGATAAATGGTTGAGAAGGGTGGCCAGCAGAATAAAAAGTGGAGGAATATTTACGATGGAAAGTGCATTCGTAGTTTATGTCGTAGGCGGTAAGTCGAACACATCATTTTAAAATGTGTGACAGATTTCAAAAATATAATAGCTCAACTTTTTTAAACTAAAATACTTCTGGAGCAATGATAAAATCCTGAAAATTTCACTGTACTCATATTTGCATGCAGAACGTTTGTACAATACTATTCCATGAAATTATTAGATATTCAGTCAGACTGAACTATTTGTCATGCAAAATAACGAGAAAATATCAAACTAACCGAACCCCTGAAATATGTGCGATCTATGAACGATGACATGGCGTGCAAACAATGCCTCTCTCATTTTGCACTGTTTGCTTCCTACACCTACTTTCACCCGGTGGTGTAGCGTAGATATTATACCTACGCATACCCATGTCTCTTCTTTTTCGAGTTTGTTTTCCATTTTCAGAGTGCATACTCCACGTTGTGGAGGAATCCTCTGGTTGCATACATACGTATCCATGTCCCCCATGGCATTTCCGTCCGTGTGGGGTTCGAGAGTTGGGCGATTGCGGAGCACGACGTATGGGCAAGTGTGGTGCTCGTTGGCGAAGGTGGTCAGTTCGCCACTTGAAGTGTCGCGTGATGCACCTCCTCGCGCGACGACTGTCGTCTGCCCCTTGTCAAGTGTTTCTATTTCCTATTTGCTGCCGCTGCTGCTGGTTGGTGGCATCTGCTCGATTTCCAGCTTTCTCTCGCACCACTGATAACACAGACCATTAGCGGATGAGGAACAATATCGATGTAACTTACCTGTCTGTCTGTCCACGCGTGGATCGAACTTACGCAAAATACGTGGCTGTGATTTACAGGAAACAGAGTGCATTGGTCATGAAATTGGAACATGTGGTTCGTTGTTGTGTTTCTTTGTGAGTTTTTCTAAACTTGTGAAACAAGAATAACTAATGTGCGTTCCATATCAAGGGTTTTATTCGACAGTTAGTAGTATTTTGATTTTAGAAGAACTTAGCATTTGTGATAGATTGGTTATAATTTCAAATAATCATTGTCGCCATGGTCAGTTCGAGAGATCCTTCCCCGACTTCCAAAACTGTTGTGAAACGTAGGACCCCACTCAATAGCAGATCAGGTGCTTTGTCTCCCACTCTTCAACCCACTTTGAACGGACGCAAGGAAACATTCACGGGAAATTCTACATTTCCAAAGTAAGCTTATGCATTTTCCATATACATATGTAATTTATTCGTAATTTATTCTAGCTTTAGTTTGTAATAATTGATTGATATTTCAAAAGTGAAAGGTAAAAGTTCATGCAAAATGTTGTTCCTCGCCTTGCATGCTCAAATGTCATGCCATAATGCGACTATATAAATATATGTACATTCTACTATTCTTCTTGCAGCCGTAAAATGTCTAATTAAAACTTTTGAGAGGTTTGCTAATATTAACAAATGGACACGTAATGTTTGCACGTAGGCGTTTTCTCCGATCCATCCATATTGTATGCAGAATTAAAAAGTCAACAGTTTTTTAATTTTGGCATATTCGACGACTGAGTCATTCTGACAACAATGCAGGCCGATTACCAAAGTGCTCAGTCGTATGCAGGAATAATTGATACAAGGAAAATGGCCACAAATGGAGTGTTGTTAGTGAAAAGTGGGAGAAAGGCATTCATAACAAAAAATATTCGAGCTTTCTCTTTTCTTGCGGTACGGGTTTGCTTTGTGCAGTTCGTGCAAATAAAAACCTGCGTGACAATAATAATGTTTAAAAAGCAAGGTATGGATGTATGTGTGTAGTTTTGGTTTGTACACATGAGCGTGATTTTAGTTTAATTTAATGTCGACTACTAGTGGTTTCCCTTACTCCTCTGCTAATGCAGATTTCAGAATTTTAATTTTTAACCATAGCCATGACTTGTACATATGCAGGCCATGTCCCTCTGTCCTGTTGCAATAACTCCTGAATGATGGAATTTTGCACACAACTACATTTTGTACATCAAAATGAGGAATCCAGTTTAAAGATGAACTATAAAGGGGGGCTTTATCAGTGAATGTTTAAAATTCTCATAGCAGGCTGACATTTGGCAACGGGGTGCAATTTAACGTTAGATCTAAGAAGACGAAATAAATTTATCCTATTTTTTCTTGTTTTAAGGGACCATTGTGTTAAAATAGGTTGAAAGAACTATGGATGCTGAATATTAAAGCTAAAACATAAACGAATACATATGTGGGAAAATTGATAGACGGTAATGATTCTTTTTTCTAAAATATTGGTTAAGGGTCCCAAAATATGGAGAAAATGAATGGCTGCATCAATTTGACTATGTCCGTGGGCTATTTATCTTTTATCTGTGTATGAATGTAGTATTTATTAGGTATTACTTGACGTCTGCAAGTTTTTTAAGTTTTAAATTTCGTTCCTTTCTCTATCATTGAATAAACAACTATCTTTAGACATGCCATTATTTATTTCCGAGCTCTTCAATATAATTTCCGCTATCATCCTGACACTTAAATTTCGTATTTATAGTTTGACGTTTAGGAGAGGCCAAAGTAAATACGCAGACATGCGAACCTTTCACTCCCGCCGTCAGTGCCGATTTTAATAACAATTTTTAGGAACTAAACGTGCTAGCATATCGGAGAAAGCATGAAAAGTTTCTTGCTTATTATAGACAAACAGGAAACATGCGAATCGCTTAATGCCATACACGAAACCTGATACAGTTTAAGAATTCAATACTAAAAGTGACAGAGTTTTTGTAGATTGAAATCGCAAACTGTATGCATTCGAGTACAAACGTTGAAACGTTGAAAAACATGCAATCGCAAATACAGTAAAATGCAAAATATATAGCATGCAGTATTTAACAATACAATGACATGGATGGAAAAATATGTAATTTAAATATAGTTTTATATTTTAAATATAGTCAGGTGTATAAAATACGTAGCATAAACTTCAGTCGTTGCATATTGCACATACATGATTTTTTAATAGAAATGTTAAAACTCTGATGTCCCTAAAATGCTCAACACCAAGATATATGATACATATGAGAAAATTGTGCTGTTTTAATTACTATTATGGTAAAGTTCACTTGACAAAAGAATCGATTGAAATTTGAAAATCAATACCCACGTATGGAACTTGTCAGCACAAAAGTTCCTCGGATTAAAATTCGCACATACAACATATTCCTTTGCGTAGATTTGTTACATACGTTTCTTAACGTTTGATGGGCATCGATAACAAGTATAATTAAAGCCTTAATTAATAAGTTCTAACTTAGAACTTCTAAGTACACTAGCTAAGCGAAAACGATTCTAAATGTTGATGATTCTAGATAAACTAGAATAGAAACTAGAAACTATGTTGACATTACATAACTTCCAGGAATTAATCAATGGCTTGAATTTTCCACATACATATGTACTTTATAGCCAAACGATTCCCAATGCTGGCGGCATAATGTGCAGACATACATGTATGTAGAACATATAATATTTTGCATATTAAAGGCAGCCGCTGTGGTTGAGTGACCTTTCTCCATTCCGCTGGCATCGAATGACTTACAAAATGATTGAAACGGGTGTGGATTGTGTCGGCTATTGTGAACAGAACATTAGTTGTTGACCATCCATTCCGAGAGAAAGAAAGTCGGACTGACTGAATTTCCTGGTGGAAAGTGGGTAGCGGCAGAACGTTGGGTTATGTGTGTGTGCATGATTTATGCATCAATATGTCCACGGAATGTGGTGCATTTCTAATAATAAAAATAAACGCTGACCTATGTGTGTGCTATCATATTAAGCATAACGACCAATTTCGGAGACGGAATTTGTGTAATTGTGTATGTGATGATATTACATAAAATTAAAACATTTGGCATTTGCATAATAAAAATTTTTAAGAAAGGTTCAAAACAAAATTTTGCCTTTATTTTCAGCATGGTTTAATAGACGAATGATCAATTATTTTGTTTAAATTTTAGGTAGTACTTTTATTTGCTAGACAGACACCATAATCTTAAGGATAATGCTATTATAAAAATACTGAAATTCGTATGTGCTTGGTCAATATTTAGGTGAAATTGGCCAGAACAACTGAAATACATAAAAATACGCTTAGATTTGATAAAACAAAATATATAGCTTTTATTTATAGTACTTTAGACATTCAAAATATTTCTTATCATAGTTTTTTATTTGTTTGCTACGATGTTTGATTTGGAGATTCGGTTTTAATTTGCTTTTAAAAAAAACATTCAATTTTGTGGCTACTGAATATCAAAATGTAATGCTGCAATAAGTTCTATACTTGGACATACATACAGTTGTCATCAATATTTCATGCGAAATTGTCATCCCACCGTCTGGTGTAATCCAACTGTGAACCCAGACTATAATTAATTTTGGCAAATTACCGTTTTGTATTAATAGCTGGACTGTTATTAAAACGACAGTTTTCGATTTGGGGAACCATTCTGTTCCGCGTTCAAATTATTGCCGAAAATGTAATGTAGAAAAACAACTTCGGTTGAACATCCTATTTGTAAATACTTCCTAAATGTCATGTTTTCATATTATTTAAATCCTTCCGTTCTTACTAAAGTAAGTGAAGTGCTTAAATGCTTGGATCAATATTATTTCACTATTAACTGAAACTACGCTGCTGGCAATTTTAATTGAACAAATTACAGTTTTACATGTATCCTTTAAATCTGGCACAAGGTTTTCAGTCAAGGCTGGTTATTTTTAAACACTTTCTTCGGCCAATGATACAGGTAAAGGTGAAAGTGGAAAGTGAAAATGCACCAAGAAATTGTATCAACTTTCTCCCATTTTAATGACTGATTCGTGGTTGGTAACTATTTCAAGTTGATTGGATCTCAGCATTATTAAATGAGAATTGGAAAATTATTTTTTTAAGTAATGATTTGATCATTACTAGATTGTCCAAAAACAACAACTTTAATTTGGTTGATTAAATAGCCCTCAGTGATATTATGCTTTTTAATTGAATTCAATGAATGAATGTCTACTTTGCTTGCCCCATGTTTTATTTGCTAACTAGTTCGTGTGAGCATAATTACTTACGTGACGTTAAATGCAATAGTTAATTTTATTTACGATTATTGGAGTTAAGCATTTGCAATGACTTTTATGCAACATAAAAAATGGACGCTTTTGCTCCATTTTCTGCAATATGCAATGTGCAGGAGAGTTCGCAAAAGGAAAAGCTGGGTGTTGGATAAGCTGAATTTACTATTGGACATTGAGTTATTGTTTGCCGACATTAAACCGAATACTACTTGCAATTACGGGGTAAATGTGAGTAATGCTGGGCAGACATGGAATAATTGTACTCGTATTGAAAGATTGGAACTCTTTCTTCCGAAAGCACAGTTTCATCCACAAAGTTACGTACACGCAGTTACTTAACGTACATATCGTGCGAACCAACAGGATAAGCAAACAAAACAGACAGTTATGTGCAATGATTTTGCAACATTTTCCACCCAAGTTAGGCAATCTATGTATCTGGACAGTAAAATAATCCCATTTAAAATAAGGTTCCATAATCTGGAGCATTTAATTCCATAAAAGTCACTTGAAACTTACACTATTTATTACAACTATTTATGTGTCTAGTCGAAAAATTGTTTTACTCCCTACGTAAAAAATTATTGGGCATCTAAAATTCATTCTAGAGCTATCATTTTAATGCATTAGCGGGTCCTTTGGTATGTATAATTCCGACAATTGTTATTATTTCTCATAGCGTACACATTTATACCTATGTAGCCATCCGATAATCGTACAAATGTTGTAATGTTGTGTCAAATTGTTGACGTTTGCGTCAATTATTCTAGTTCGTACTGGTTCTCTGCTTTTGTAGAGGTAGGTACACACTAGCGTTTGTAAACACGAAAATACGGGGAGGGTGTAATCGTCTGCAATTTTTTGTACTTACTGATTCCAATTTCCAGTCTTTTAACTAAATCGAGCAGGTTTTGTGCAAACGTACTTATTTCCCGTCCATAATTAAGTATTCATAATAATTGCCAACAGTTTTCTTGCTTATTACTGACACTGGATGGGAGAAAAATAACGATAAAAAACCTTCAATATTAAAAAAGTGCTCATTGTACTAACTGCGAAAATGTTGATGAATAAGCGATTATGTTCTATCTTTAGGACTTTTTTGTACTTTAGAACAACAGAGTTCTATAAATTTGAACATTTCATCAGAATTCTCACTTCCACTAATTTACAGACATGTTCAGGCAAACTTTAGCAATGAGTAAATTTTGAATTTCACAATATTAATGTACTTCTAACGGCTGTGTGCATGCATTTGTTCCGTAATGCGTGTCTCGCTTGACCCCTAAAATGACATTTCTGAAAAATAACCTTGGAACAAAACCACTTTCATGTAATTACGGGTGACTCCGCTGACGAACATTATTTGCATACGGAACAAAACAACGAACTCTGCCTTTTCCCAAAAAGACGCTGCATAAACCCGCAGAATGACAAATAATTTAGTCATGAAGATTATTGACAGAATCTTAAAATTTTCGTCTCAAGATATTTATTTTTCATCTTTTCATCGGCCAACTGCTATTAAACTCCTGCTGACATGCGAGTATGAAATTTATTTGATTTCCGATCAGGTAGCTGTTGACGGGACCCAATGTTCATCAAGGACACAAAAAGAACATTTTTACATAGGAATAAGCATTGAGGTGCATACATAACATATTAAAATACAAAGGTATCGACTTCTTTGGGTAATGAGACACACATGGAGAGTCGTATTATTAATTAGATATATGTCATTGAAACGACAACCTCTTCCGGAATTTCCCACAATAAGGAACATTACCAACTTTTCAGACACTTGATAGTTAAAGAGGGAGAAATATGTAGCGTTCTACCAGGTGAAACAGTTGGTAATGTTGCGATTACAGTATTTCTCGTGCGTCGTCTTGACCAACAACGTTCGAGTATCAGACCAAATTAAACAGTAAACTTTTTCGTTAGTTTTGCAATAGTTGCTGCAGGACTGCGACAAACTTTCATAATGCTCATTTGCAGGCGAGGTGGCAATCCTGACGGTAAGCATACATGGAAAAGTTCGTTGGCAATAAGTTTCAATCTAACGTCAGGTGTAGTTAGTCATCCATTTATTTTCACTCGTCCTCAATTCGAACCGACTGGAGTTTGGGCAGTGTGGGAAATGTCGGTTATTGACAGGAGTCAATTTTTAATTAAAGGTACGGATATACTCGATGGCGGTTACTTCCTGGGAGTATAATTGTCAGTAATGAATACATATAAGCCATATCAACTGCCAAGCAAGCCTGACACGAACCCTCATAGCTGGGTGTCTTATCGGAGAGAGAGAAGAAACAATTTTCGACTGTTGTGCTAAGTTTGTTTGTCGAACGAGCAGATGTTCGGACATTATTCGCACTATTATCCTGTCCTGGATGAGGGGAGACATTTATTTTTGCAATCATTTGGTTTCCTTGAGTCTCACCTGAAGCACGGATACTTTGTCTCATCTGCACTCACTTGCATATTGTATTTCACACCTCCATAAGCGATAGGGTCGTTATAATTTTAAAAATGGTAGATCATACCGAAATTGACGAAAATTCAGAAAATGGTGAACATAAAGATCAATTTGATCAAACCGTAGTGGGGTCAGTGACCACCACACCGAGCTCAGAAAGTCCGGTAATTGAGTATGAACACATAGAAGTTAAAGTGGATATTGTGAACAACGATCACGACAAATTCGGAAATTTCGACTCCGGTGAATTCATTAGGTCACCAGAGGAAGAAGAAAGTGGTGCTGTTGCAGTGGAGGAGAACGTGGTTGACGTATTCGAAAATCTTGATACTTTCGAGAGTCCAGTTGACGAGGAGGGGGAGGAGCCTTCCCTCCTGTTCAATGACACTCTAGCCACGCAATTAGGCCTCTCCTGGAATGAGCTGAGACGAATACTGTATCCTCCAAAATTATTGTGTTTTTATAGCGGAATGGCGTCAAGTATTGGAAGTGCGACGTCTCTAAATACCTTTGACGGAGACTACGAAATGGATCAGCCAGGAGGGGACAGCAACCACAATATCAACGTTGTCGTCAGGTAAGTCTGTGCAGAACTTTTGGTTCCGTTTCCTCAATTTATTTCTTCACAGCAGCGATAAAACAAATTATAGTTTCCAGTTTCCCAAGTTAGTTCAAAAACAAACTGGATACAAATTCCGCAGAATAATACTTTTGGCGTTAGGCTAAACATGTGCATTAATAAGTACATATGTAGCAACAGCATTGAGCCGCTGCATGCAGCATCAGCTCAATTATCAAGTGGTAGACGAAACCTTATAAATAAAAGCTGGACAAGTCATTCCACTTTCGTTTCGTGTTAGGTCCCCGTCATTTCCTTGTTTCCCTCGTTACATATTGCACCTGATTCATCGACTTGATAAGCTCTCCTGCTAATTTATTCAGAGTGAGACCACTGAACGAGAAGGAAGTGAAAACAGGGGATGACTGCGCGACACACTTTCCTGGCAATGGTCAAATTTGGCTGGATGCGACGAGTCCGAAAGAGAAGCCAAAGTCTTTCACGTACAATGTCGTTTTCGAACCTGAAGCCACACAGGAAGATGTTTTGAACCACTCTGGTGTCAAACGGCTAATCGACATGGCGGTGGATGGCTTTTCATGCACTGTTTTTTGCTATGGACAAACCGGCTCTGGGAAAACCCACACGCTTACTGGCCCTCCAAACTTGGTAAATATTTGTTTGCAAATATTATGTAACATTTTTTTTAAGTATCATAAAATTGATATATTTATAATGTGTTAGCTTACCAACTTGGTAAGCTCAAAACAGGTAGAACGAAAACTTATACTTTTTGCATATTTCCAGTGAAAAAAAACCCACCTGCAAGAAATTCATGTTTGAAAGCATAATTTCTTTCATTCTTGCACCTTGCATTTCTTGCAATTTCAAGAAATGCTGAAAAGGTGCAAGAAATCAAACACTGCATTTTTCCCAAATTGCACCCCACAGTTCGGTCTTATTTACATATCCGCTTATTCGCCATTGTACATCCTTTATATGCATTGGCTTGGCACTCATTCATTAATATTTCTTAAATAAATTGTGACCTTTTAGCCAATAAAGAATTTTTAATGGTCGTTTTAAATTCTCATTTAACATTAGCATTAGCATACCTACATGTACTTACGTTTCTTAGCCCTCAAAGTAGCAAGTAAAGGAAGTCCTTACTTTTCTGGAACATGAGAAAGTATGCGAATTATGACAAGAACTCAAATAATTTAAATTATGGCAGTTGGACTAAAACTAGGTCCCACTTATTTAGGCTGCATATCATGCATCACTTTGTGCTTAGTTGATGGTCAGCTTTATTGCTGAATGAGCAGAGTTTTTTAATTCGACCGAGGTTACATTATCAACCTTTAACATTTTGCCTAAGAAACCTCTACTTCAGCCTTTACTTCTTCAATGTCTCCCATCACGCTCTTTGTGCCAATGTCAATCCTGTAACATATCGCTCCTGAACATAAACTTGACTTTGCTTGCACAAGAGAAAGAAGAGGAGCAAAAGGAAACAAATACCACCAACCAAGAGACAAGGACTGGCAAGGAGTGAAAGCAGGAAGCAAGCAACAAACAAAGCAGCAACAACTATTCCCTTTATCCTTTGCATAATAATAATGATACATTAGTTTAGTACACGTAATTGCAAAAAAAGCTCCCCGTGCTGTAAATTGAGCTCATAATGTGAATCAAAAAGGATTAATAAGCAAAAGAAAACACTCCTGTTGAATCATTCATATTATTATGACCACAAGTTTTATTAGTTTATTAGCTAGCTAACTATATAAGCTCAATTCTTGTGAACTAACTCGATTGCAATATTCAAAATAAAATATATAATGCGATTTAGTCGATCTATTTGCTTAGCATTGACGGTGACCAAGCTATGCTAAGCCAACCCATAAGTTATGACCAGCCGTGGTTGCCAATCAATAAAATTAAAGTTGAGACACAAAGAGAAACTTTTGTTTATCCGGCTTTCTTCGTCTCATAATTCCCTTTCAACCACAGGGTATCAATTGAATTAAACGCAATTATTCACTCCGTTTCTTTCTCAAACAACTTTTTATTATGGGTGACAATTGTATCCTGTTCATGCGGATACTTCCCGTGTCAACACAGCTCTCTGACACGTTGGCCTGTTTTCCCTCCTTTGTTGGCCTTAGCTTCTTCCGAGGAGGGTTCTTTGTTAGTGCGATGCGAGGTCAGACGGATGGATGGAGGGGATGAATAGGTTATCACAAGCGACATTATCACTATTATTATTGCGTATGATACAATCTCAGAGTAATAAAGTGTATCGTGAAAACAAGGGAAGAATAAAAAGATAATTTTGGCCGTGACCTAAAACCCCACTTTTTCGGAGCTGAAGAATGCACACAATTAGTGTTAGATTAGAATTGGACATAGATTTTCATATTTTATAATGAGACCGTTCTGCTATTTTCCCATCATTTGCACTATTCATACTTTCCCTGAAGTGAAATAAATGTATGTACATGTATTTTACAGGATAATGATTGTTTTATAGTTTCAGAAGAATCCTGACCCATTCTCGCCCCATCATGGACTCGTGTTCCGCTCTTTTCTTTATCTATTCGACCAAATCCAAAACAGAAACGATTTCCACTTTGGTAAATTATGTTTGTGTTTATTTTTCTATGTATTTTGACGTCTAACTGCTTGTAAATATGATGGATTATTCCAACAAAATAATGCTTTTTACATATGATTTCAGTACTCAAAGCGTCCTTCCTTGAAATTTATAATGAAAAGGTAAGAAGGCCTTTGTAGTCTGTTTTCTAGGTGAAATCATATTTTTTTAACTGGTTTACTATTCGTGGGACCGTTATTGTTGTCATAAACTTGTTTACGTGACAGGTTTTAGTTTACAATTTTCGTAGAGTGAAATTATAGGTTCAAAGGTATACGTAGGTGCTCTTCTATATATCATATATGACATGGACATTGTAAAAAGTTTGCTAAATAAGTAATCGCTATATAGATAGATAGATAAGCGGGTAGAATTTTCAGGGTATGAACAATTTCGCTGCTGACGCAAAAGGTCTAAAAAATTATGTTATCTGTTTACTTGTTTGGACAATGGACATCGGCGAGACATCAAGTTTCATCAAATTTGTTGCAAAAATACTTACCGTATTGAAAAAGTAATTGCATAACCTTACAGGACATAATACGATAAATCTTTACTTTATACCGGATCGGATAATATGAAATAGGTTGGCAGTAAAATGCGTGATTTAAAGTTTGTCATTCTATAAGAAGTTGAACAATAATTGTGTAAGTATGAAGTAATTGATTCGAACAAAATTGGAAACCAAGTCCAGAGATAAACGTTAATGAAGTTAGCAGGTTCTTTTTCCACTACTTAAAATATTAGCGAAAGTGAAATCTTTTGCTTAAAACCATGGTCCATAATAGATTGTCCATATGGATAGTTTTACCACACTGGATTTGTCTTCCATTTATGTAATTTTAAGCAATAACTAACTTCTAAATTTCATCGGTACAATAATTACATAATTTTTTTATTCAAATGTCAAAATCCATGCGTAATTCATTTCACAGTGTATAAATCACCGAATTAACGCAGCTTACAAAAATTACGAGGCTCAAATCAAATATGTACATACATACATGGATTTTTGACATCTGGATAAAAAAATTATGTAATTATTGTACCGATGAAATTTACAAGTTACTTACTGGTTATAATTATGTACATACATACACACACCATGCATTATAATGACTTACTGTCACAGTTTTTATGACGCAGTTGGCCAAGATTTATCCACACATCTTGTTTGCAATAAATTATACGTCGATACCGCGTATAATTTGGCAAAATCCCTTCTTGAGGCTTGCAAAAATCCCAATACATTATAAATCAGTATTGATTCCTACGTACGTTAGCGTCATCCTGAAGTATTATGGCAACTTGACTCGATATCGTGGCAGCAGTTAATTTACTATGCGGTTTCTGTTAAACTTTCTCCTAAAATTTTGCAATGGAAAACATTAAGCAGGGGTGGGCCAGAAATTGCGTGATTTTACTTACATATTGGAAAATGACTAGATTATGGAACATATATATCTACCTTCCGTTGCATGTCTTAATTGTTACACAGAAACTACATTGCCTCGTGTTGTGGGTTTCTCAGTTGTTAATACCATACAATATCAGCACCTACTTAGTATAGAATTTCTGCATTATCCGGGTAACATTACCCATCGACAGTTGCAAATTTGCTGAAAAAGTTGATGAATCGACTCACGTGCTTTCGGTTTGTGAAGAAATAAAACGAAATATAGTGCCACACCACGGATCGAATTTTTCCATTCATTCATGAGTACTCCATCTGGCACTCCTTTCCATCCACCCCACCGCAAAACTCATGGCCATGTACGTTCGTACGAAGCTTTCACCACGCAAAATGATTTTCTTTGGTGGTATTATTGAGTAAATTATCACTCACGAGTCACCTCCAAAACTTGGCACACCTGCGAGTGGTATCGCCGTCCAAGTAGATTTTCGCTGCTATGAAATCAACCGACACTGACCAATTTCTTCTATCATCATTATTATTATTATCACACCTCCGTGGTAAATCAATATGAGGTGCCGAGTTATTTAGTTGGATAACTGCCTATGGATGGATGTACACAAGAAATTGAAAATGTGTGTGGGTGACGAAGAAAGGAGGGACATTTAGTTTAATTGGGTGTGGGCCCCAGCAGAAGACCCACTTAATTCGCGAGTTGTCCAGTTATGGAACATTAACGTAATGATAAAATATTATTGATGGGGAGAGTCACTTAATTCAGCACGATAAAGTGACCATGGATGAAAATTAATAAACGAGGCTATCTTGGCATACATAGGTACAAAATTAAGATGTTTAGGCTATTATTATGAATGGGGGGCTCATTCATGAATAAATGAGGTATCACACCTTGGGACAAAATAGAATCAATTAACAAAGTTTAGTGTCCGATTTAAAGTTTGATAATTACATAATCTTCAGGCCAAGGCTGTTGATTACGTTTGGACACTTTAATAAGCATCGGGAGTGACAATGCAGAATCTTTGTGGGAGTTATGTCATAATGGTTGATGGGACTTTCTGAATGTTTGATAAAGTGTCCATCCAACTACACAGTCCAGTTGTGTCCTTGTCTAAAATTCTGTATTCTCATACTTCCAGACACCTGGCATTTCACTGTGAATTGCAAATTGAGGGAATACGATTATTTCTTTATGAAGTGGGCTTATCCAAATGTATGTATGGCTTATAATTTATTGCTGTGCTGGATGTGCATTCAGATAGTAGGCGTGTATATTGAGTTTTCTGCCACACTCAATTATAAAATCGATGCTTCCGATGGTCAGAACTAACAAACATTTGCTAAGCTATTTAAATTTGGAATAAACTTTGACCTTGACTTTACACTGGACAATATTTCACCGTGTTACCTACATAAATTCGGTCATTGTCGCATTCCTGACGTGGCAATCAATAGATATGCATAGTAAGTAGTACGATTCAGTCGACAATTTTAGGCCTTTAATGGGCAAGATTGATTAAAAACGTGATGTGATAGGCAATTGGACTAGTAATAATATCGCAATCAAGTTTTACCTCTGTATTAATAATGGGGTTAAAGTCCTAACCTAAGAAATGTATTGATGCATATACCCCTTGTCTTTCACAGGTAATAGATCTTCTTAACACGTCAAGAAAGTCTCTGGCAGTTCGATGGTCCAAGAAGTCCCGTGGATTTTTTGTGGAGAACCTTTTCATGGTAGAATGCGAGGAATTCGATGACCTTCTCGCCGTATTAGAAGAAGGTTTGTACCGTATTTACTGACTCGCTTTCTCTCTCCTCCATTGTTCTGATTCTGCAAATACTGTGAATAATGCCGTGCCACCACCGGTCGTCAATAATTGTCACACCTCTTTTTCTCATATTTATGAGAGTGGTGAATAATGCAGCTACCAAGTAAAATTTGAGTTGTATGGTGGTGCTGGTGGTAGTGGTTCGAGAATTGATTGACAAAAAGTCTTTCACACGTCGTCGTACGTACTAATGAACTTGAACCTCCTCTGTCACGTCGTTTTCGTATCCCGGTGGTTGCATTGTACCCCCAACGATAACTTTCTTTCTCAAGATTTTCATTCTTTTCTCCGTCGAAGGACTTTCACCTCATTCGACATAACTTGAAGAGCTTTTATGTACATAGATATCGACCAAAGAATGTCGTCCTAGCCATGGATTGGACAATGTCATATTCCAATAATAATTCCAATTTTGTAGGATAATAACAAATTTATGTGAAAAATTATGTTTGTTATATTTTGCAAAAGGTATGAGGAACCGAGCCGTGGGACGCCATAACATGAATGAGTATTCCAGTCGGAGTCACACAATTTTGACTGTTCATATAACATCAGAACAAAAGGTAAATTATAAGTTGCGTTTTGCAAGTCTTAAAATAACTTCTTGTCCAGTTTGTTGGTGACGTTTGTGTCCGAAACTTATAATTCCATTTGTTCCTTCCTCCTCTCTCTCTGTCTGCATGCATGTCGTTGGATATACTGCTGATAAATATTAATACAACATTATTACGTTGCTCCCCTTTACATCCCTCCAATCGCCCTATTGGGAATTTTCCTTTATCGGTTCATTGACCAAATGGAATTTTCCAAATGTGAAATGTGGAAATTAAATGCGAAATTCCAGTCATCCAATTCTTTATGATGATCTGACTTTGAGGGTTAAATATGAATTTCAGGCTTCTGAAGAGGGTGTGTTCATATCAAGGCATGGCAAGCTGCACTTTGTTGACCTGGCTGGCAGCGAAATGACAAAAAAGACTCAAAGCGAAGGAAAGACGTTGGAGGAAGCCAACAACATTAATAAGAGTTTGATGGTCCTAGGCTACTGTATAGCATCGTTAAGTGACGCCAAGAAAAAGAGTGGTCACATTCCTTACCGAGACAGCAAACTTACAAAACTCTTAGGTAGGTCGGCATGCAGTTGATTAAAAATTCCGTGACGAAGGTTTCACTTGCATATCATAATTCCCCATAAACCAATAAATCCTAATGTGTTAACTTTCCTTCTTTTTATTTAGCGGACAGCTTAGCAGGGAGTGGCGTCACATTAATGGTATTAAATAAAACGCATTATCCTCTTGTAATATTTACACTTGAGTTAAGTTAACACTTGATTTTTCAATTTCTCAGATTGCTTGCATATCTCCTGCAAAATCAAACATGAGCGAAACTCTGAACACTTTACGATATGCAGCCAGAGCCAAAAGAATTAGGACAAAGCCCGTCGTAGTGATGGTACGTCATTTATAATTTGACTTTGTACTACTTATTTCCAATGCTCGTCCTTGTTGAGTTGCAAATAAGTAAAATTTTAATCCACGCCCTACTTTCACTCAGGACCCAAGAGAAGCTTTAATCGTAAGCCTCAAACGGGAAGTGACTGCACTACGCGAGGAGAACAATCAGTTAAGACAGTTCATCCAAGTTGGTAGGCCGTCCACGGGAGAAATTGGGAATTGGCCGGCAAGAAACTTGGAAACGGCAAATGGTATTGGCACCGTTGATCTTCCCGATGGCCTCGACAAAGAGAAACTGGATAAAATGGAACCAACTCAACTAGTCGACACAATCGCCAAGTTCATTCAAGAAAATGCTGCTCTACGACAAGATAACTGGGAGCTCGTCGCCGTGCGAGATCTTTTGATACGCGACCAGGAATTGGTTTGTCGAGAGAATGAACGTTTACTCAAAAAGTTGGAAGATGTTAACAGCGTTTGCTGTCGATCTCCTATCGCACCCGCACGACCATCTTATTCCGCCGACATGATAAAGTCCCAATCGGATGACGAGATTGCGTCAGGCATGCGACGAAATGGCGAAGGCGATGAAAACTGGTCCAATTACGATCCAGCAAATAAAGTAAGTTCGTTAGTAACTAAAATACAAACAAGATAACCCCAGCGACAGGTGTAGATAATACTGTTATTTTACACGTTAGGATGGCGACTCTCCTCCTCCAAAGCAGAAAGGAAGTGCCCCAAGCACACCTCAACAAGTACCTGACTCCATTAGTAAAGAATTAGAAAAAAGACGTATTGGAAAAAGGTTATTCTTTGAGAGCCTTTCTTACTTACTTGACTTTATTTTGCATTGTGTCGTAATATTGGTAATAAGAGTCGTAAAATTGGGTTGTTTTGTACAGTAGTATGAGCAGTTTGTCGGATCCGAACAAGAATCATAAGCGTAACAACTCGTGGGATAAGATCGGCTCAAGGGATAGTTCCGGAGGATCTTTAAAATCCGGAGGTTCTAGTGATTCGCTTCCCACGGTGCAGGGAAAGCGGGTTATTCCTAAGTAAGGGCCACTTTAAACATAAGAAAATGTGCGACCGTAAAACTTTTATACTTAATTTATATGTATGATATCATTTTCAACGGTTAAATATTTCTGATATTTTATGGTCCCCAGTAACACAACAACCAAAGCCCCAACAAGGAAACGTAATCAACGCTCTGTTTCACCTGCAACAAGAAAATCAGGTGGGGGAAATTAACTTTTTTATGTGTAAGTTTAAATTACAGAAATATTAAAAGTCAATGGGAGAGCATTGAAAATGTGTTGTTTTTCGTTGCAGAGAGAAATCTAATTGTGTGATTGAATGTGAAAAATTCATTGTGTCAAGGAATCCCGTCCAATTGAACCTGAACCTTGATCATTTAATTAATATTATTATGCTGCTGACCTGAATTGATTAGGTTTTGAGCTGCTAAATGCTATGTATTGTATGTAGATTAAAATGGATATTACCCACGTGTCCCGTATTTCATTACTTTACTATTGATTCATCAGTCACCTTTACCATCAGAAACATGTCCCAATGATTCCTACGCAATACTTTTTGTTTATTTCTGTTTGTTGATTGCATGATTGGCTCAAATGCAATTAATTAAATTAAAATTCTGCTCTAATTACGAAACTTTATGTTGTAGTTACACAAAATCTATACATATTATGAATGGTTTTTAACAATAACTTTTTATATTTATATGAAATTCAAATCTTGTAGTATCAAACTATTTATCCCGATTTTTGACATACTTATTTCTAGTATTATTTAGTGGCAAAATCTTGAAACAAATCCAATAATTACTTCAGGATGGGTGGTGCTTATCGTGTCGTAAGTTTAGAGTTGAGCTCTAATAACACGAAATTCATACTTGTTACGGGACAATTATTTACTTACAATTGTTAGTTTTTGAAATTGACAAATAAATAAATCGAATAAATAAATTGACGATACACAAATTGGCGTTAAATTTAATCATCAGCGTCATGTATTTGAAAACGCACGTTTATTTGTTCAGAAACTCATTGTGGTAGTATACAAACACATGCGGTTGATAAAACAATAAATATATTTGTACGAAATCCATCTTATTTCACGATAAGTTAAATATACTAATCTAAATATATAGACTCATATCATCATCATTTTATAAATTCAGATCACAACAATGACGAACAATGAAAAACAACGGATACGTCAACAAGTACTTTCTCTCCATCTACATATGCTGCATAGTGATTGTGGAGTGTCTGATAAACAGTAAACTTAACGTTTGAATTGTTTTTATTAACCTATGATTGAAATTGAAGTCGTCGTTTCATATTTGTATTTTCCATAAGATTTTCATCTCCCTCGTCCTTTATGTATATATACATTGTTATATAACATCAGCAGAAAAATGGAATAAAAGTCTTTACTCGTAATGTAGTATCGGTAACTTCCTGCCAACTGCAGTTTTATGTATTCTTTTGCATATTCTTTGCATATTCTCCTAAGCTAGCAAGTAGTAGTATTAGTATTATTACATATTAAATGGTAAGAGGTATATATTTATGTATGGGTATTGTGATACATACAACAACACGGCTATCATCAAATTGCATAAGATTTGAGTACTTGCTAACAATACGTACGTACGTTTTACACTAATAATAATTATCGGTTCTTATTGTGAAGAGTTTTTCAAAATCGTGATAGGTTTCACACTTTACACGTTAGTTCCCTCTTTTTTATTTACATCAAGGAGGTTTGTGGCAATATTTACAATTTACAGAGTACTTTTACAACGTGAAGAGAGCTACATTACATAAATACAGTTTATTCCGTAATGCTTTTTTTTACAATACGAACACGTACATAAGTTAGTAGATGTTTGGTTGTTGTTGGTATACACAATAAATCTTTATAATTTTGTAGAACAACAAACAAATCAAAAATATATATAGATCTCTGTATGTATGTACTCAAGGTAAATTATGTATGTAACACACACTTAATTAGTATTTGTTATTCATTTTTTGATCATATTGTGGGATCAGCACACAGTTTGGTTATGTAAATGGGGCACATGTTCTGTAATACAACAACAACTATAACCACTAATGATTGCAATTCTTCCTCTCTACTAATTTATTTTTCTAGCCGATAACTTTTCACACCTGGTTTTACTGAACAAAAAATGCATAGCTACACAAGTAGATTAGATCACATAGCAAATCATCGTCACCCTAAAATTATTGGTGAAATTATATGTTGCTCTCTATACACAAATTAATTACTACTAAATACGTACATACATTTGTAAACTATTAAAATAAGAAGGTAATCTTAACATTTTTTAGGAAAAATCTATTTTTCATCACAAAAAATGCTCGTATTTTCAATTGATACATATAATTTCTTCCCTTCCCACGGTAAAATGGCACATCTACTACACAAGAGAGGATACATAATACGTAAGTAAGTATAATAATGTTATGAGCAGTATTCAATAACTTCGTATTGGACTTATTCCACCAAAATACATGAAAATAATCAAGCTGGTTTGCATAGAATTCGCTAGTAAATCTTTGTTATTAAACGACGCCACCCAACTTGGCGTGACGCGGTTATTCGTCATCTAACAAGTAGTTTTGTAAAATTACCTATTTCATATTGTACGTTTGCATTTAATTAAAATATGTAGTAAAGTACGGTCAGTACTTGAAATGTCTTTCTGGTTAATTGCAATTGGTTTCAACCTGCAGTGGAGTGAGGAGTAGTACAGTAGTCGAGTGTGCGAGTGTTAATTGTGTTATTATTCTTATTATTTTCTAATTACGAGGGGTTATTAGATCAGTTATTAGATCGAAATTGCAGTGCAGTTATTAGTGAATAAGTGGTCAAAGTCAGTTGATGATAATAAAGTGCATGGTTTTTGTTGCGTACAATGAACTACACACTATATTTTTTACGCTAGCACGTGTATTTAGAGTGTTTCGTAAATTTACAAGAAATTGTACCAGTACAATTCTAATGAAGGCTGCTAAAGAATTAGTTATTATTGATGAGAATTGTTAAGCCAAGAGCACGACGGGTGAGGTATTTCAAATTCTCTTATTGGAAGTTTTGCACCAAGAACATGAAAATAAAAAATAAAAAATATACGACTCTGATTACAATTGAACGCGAAATTGTGAGGAGGACACGAGAAAGAATGATACGACGTTGTCCTGTTTTGAGAAGATTGATTTACTTTGATCATATCATCATCATCATCACAATCATCCGTCACTAAAGACGACAATTATGGCTGTGCGTGTGTTGTTTATTTGTGTGTTTGTTTGCCCACCTTCAGTCTATTTCGGCTCAATATACTTTTTGAAAGCTGTCAATGTCAAATCCGTTGAAACGTACGTGTGCTACTGAACTGGAGGAGTAGTAGTAATTTGCATCTTTTGACTGATAAATGATATGTCAACGGAATATTCTATTCACCAAGTGTAGGATAATTAATTTCTCGTTATTATTATAATTATACTACTACGACGATGATCAAATTTCAAACTTCTCTTCTCGTCCCCTACATTTGTATCATCATTGTTGTTCATGTCATGGAAAAGGCAGTGAGGCTTCACAAATCATAAAGGTTTTGAATGTAGAAAAAAATATAACAATAATGACTCTATTTCTTAAATAACTCTAATACGTATGCTCCATAATAACATCATGTTCATGAATTAAATATACAAATTCTAGGTATACAAAAAGTATTTACATTCATCTAGTATTTTTGTGCTTCAAGTATAATTGCTTTCCTGCATACTCTGACCACGTCACCTCCCCGAAACGATCGGATGATGATTATTATGATGCAACTTATTGTGGTAGTAATTTGACAAAATATAGTCTTTTATGTGACGATCTGGAACTGATGATAATGTAATGAAGAAGGAGTACGGAATGAATTTGTGGGTTATTTTCTTGCGAGTTTTAGTTGTTCTGCTGTCCATGATTTGACTTTCTCTGTGGACACAAAGACGGCGATGATGGTGATTTTGATGGGGGGAGAAACATACGACGATTACATTGACTTTCTTTTTTCTAGTAGCAGATGAAGTGATGAAGAACACGTTTACTGGACCGAGAAGAATGAGAATTTGGATATTTCTGAGTGATGAGTCCACCTGACGCTCTCATGAATGTATGTAAATACTAAGGTAGGTAGTATTTAGTACGAGTTTTTTAGGGGTAGTAGAAGTTGCGTTTCAAATAGTAAAGTTAGTAGTGGCAGGCTTTTTTGTTTTAGTAAATGCAGTGATAGCTGACGTAATGTCTCGACGACGTTAAAATGATGACCCTCCGATAAGAAGCAAGATGGATAAATAGATACAGAGTGAGAGAGCCAGTTGGGCGGCAGAAACTTCAGTAACAGTTTTCTTGACAAGCTATATATCGTACAACTAGAGTGACAACGGTCCATAAAGAGACAACGAGTAGTAGTCGTACATAGATCTAGATCTACTGTTCTACATTTCGAGTTCTACTTACGTACGAGTAGTAATAGTTTTAGTAGTAAAACAGTCGAAAAGTGTGAGACACGAAGGGAAAAACACACATTAATGAAATGTCTCATAGACCAAATCTCTTAAAGATTAAATCCTTCCCTTTGGAAAGAATAGAGCCTTCAGACGCACCCCCTTCGCCAGAACCCCCACCAATTGCGCTGTGGGTGAAGTCGGAGAACTTTTGCATGAGAGAGCCAGGAGCGTCAGTGAGTACTCCCGGGAGTTTGCTAGTGATAGGATTGGCACTTGTTCCGGCACCTGTGGCACCCGCGTTACTGGTCATCACGGTGGTGGCCGTAACCTTTCCGCCGCCGGTGGAATACGAGCCGGAAGGCTCCATCATGGTTGGACTGAATTCTGGAAGACCACCACGTGCGTTTCTTTGAAGGAGTTGCTGCTGTTGGTTCTGAGGCCCCTGGGCACCCCCACCTCGTCCGAGTCCGGCTGGAGGTCCGGTACTGCTCCCACCGCCGCCTCTACCACCTCTCCGCGCCACCCCGTCGAAATTGTTCCTCTGAAAAAGCAGTTAACCAGACATTGAGGATGGGAGCCGGAGGGGAACCACCGCAAGAGTGGCAAGAATTATATACAATCTGCTCATCTAAGATGAATTCCTATCAACAAAACTGAAGGGACGTAAGTAATTTAATGTACAACTGAAGATGAAGCCTCTGTCCACTAGACTCTAGAGACTGACCTACGAGAAGTAATTAAGTACGGTTGGTATGGTTCGTACAGAGCATCCAAAACAGAGAAAAACATTTGGGGAGTTGGGAATCAATCAATCAATCAATCAATCTGGAGGAGAGAGGCAGGGGGGAAGGAGTTTGAATAACGACTACATATGAAAGTGAGGCAAAACATTTAGATAATTTTTTAATACTGATTCCGTACATGTTCCGTTCTTTTCTGGGGGTGTTCACAGGACTTTTTTTAACTTTTGAGTACATTTAAGTTGTTCCCTAGAACTTTGATACTTTATTTAAGAAAAAAAATCCACCTCCCATTAAGAAAACCCGACGGAAGCAATTTTGAGAAATTACCTCGGGCAGAACAATGAAAGCTATGCGTGAACTGAAGCCAGACGAAGGGTTTGGGTTTGAAAACAGAAAGAACGGAAACGAAGGGCTAACTTAGAGTGCGCTCAGAAGCAGCTATGAAATGGGTCAAGCGGTTGTGGAAAGAGATGAACTTACCTCCGAGTGAGGATAAGAGGCGTCTAGATTAGCGGCGTACAGAGAGAGTCATAAAAAAGACAGAATTTTGTTTTGAGAGGAGCACAACATCAATCAGGGATAGTGCATGAACAAGCCATAAGATCAATAGAGTCTAGAATGAGAATTAATAGAGAAGGTTCGCAGTGCTCGCTTCCCAAGGAGATTTTTGGGCTTCTCCTCCTGAGGGCGAAAAGACGATGAAGCACACCGCATTGAGACATCGAAGGCACATCGAGAGTAAATGTATGAGAGAAAGGGGAGGTGAAACGACACATTGACATTTGTGGTGACTGCTGTGTGACCCTTACTAGATTTCAGATACACACCCATCATCATATCCCTCACACATCTGGTCTTCCTAACCCAGTCCACAGGAAAGAGAAAGAGGTTTACAGGTTCAGAAGAAGAAGAAGTTGAGGGGTGGGTGGGTAGGTTTGGGTATTGGTGCGAACACGGGGGACAGAGAAAGAGTAAGAGCGACACATTCTCAAGGGTAACCAAACAGGAAACTTCGAACGGACCGTTCTCCTAACGCACTGCGATTCCCATCATTTCTTTCATTACAACCTACCTTTCCTCGGCCCTCCGCGACCCTGGCCCATCATCTGGGCTTCACGAGGCGGTGGAGGTGGTCCCCTCGCCCCTGGACCTGGACCAGACGGTCGTCTATGATCTTGTGGACCATGTGGGGGCGGTGGACCACCCCGCTGTTGTTGTAGCTGCCTTCCCCCACGACCGTCTCCTCCATATTCTGGTGGAGCTTCCGCGAGGAAATTGGACGGGACCAACCCACGAACACCGTTAAGCTCCCCCATGAAGAAGCCGTCGTCATCCATTTCACCGAATACTTTTATAATATCACCCGTTTGGAATGATAATTCCACCTGCAAAACAGAAATCTGGTTCACTTCAAGGTCTTAATTTTATACATACATACATAACAGCTAATACGCAATTAGCAATACTTGTGCAGCCTAAAAACGACACGGTCTAATTCATATTTAGACTCATGATGATTTTGCATACCTCTGAATCTACATTAGGAGAGAGCTCCTGTGGATCGTAGTCGTATAGCGCTACCATAATTTTAACTGGCACACTGGCGTAGATATCTCCCCATCGATCTCTTCCCATTGCCCGCCTCTCCCTCCCACTCGCCAAAGGTTCTCCACTTTCCTGCTAAGAAATCACATCATTATGTAATAGATAATTAATTAAGAAAAATCATGGACTAATAACGGTCAACCCCCGCAGCAAGTAATGTAATCACTCACATTGAGCAGTTCTTGTGCGACGCGTTCATCATCCGGTTGAACTTCTGATACCATATTACACGGAACGAAGCCCCTCCGACCTCCAGCTTCGCCCCAGTAAAAACCATCTGGGTCCTTCTCCCCATAAATCTAAAAATAAGAAAATAATACTCAGAATTTAATATCTGCAGAGATTTGTGCAAAGTAGTAATTACACAAGTAATATAAAGTCACCTTAATAAGCTGGCCTTCCCTGAAGGGAAGTTCCTCTTCGCAGGCGTCAGGATTCGGGGACATTGTTGGTGGATCATAGTCAAACAGAGCTACAAAAAGCCTGTGTCTGACATCAGCCGGAGGACGGGGGCCTGGTCTGGGGGGTCTTCTACTGTAATAATCTTGAGGGGGCTGTGTGGACCTTGGGTCTTGTCGCATGTGTGGAGGTTGTTGGGGGTGTTGTTGTTGGGGAAGGTAACCACCTCCTCCTCCTCTAGGCCGATCTGACGACATGGGGCCACCACCTGGTCCACGCCCTCGCGGATCAGAAGGGCCAGGTGGTGGAGGGCCTCTAATTCCATAGTCTACTCTTTGGTTTGGATTTAATGGTCTGCCATGTCGATCCGTGTCTTTTGGTATTTCTGGAGGAATTTCATTGGTACGCATGAGGTTGAAGCTGTTTTTCAGCCTATTTTTGATATTTAGACTGCCTATCGAGGGAATGGGCATGTGGAAACCAGCTACTTCGCGATCGCTAAAACTTTCTTCGCCTTCCATCATGGACGGGTGTCTGGCCCCTCCTGCCCCTCGGCGTGGTGGCAAATTGTTCTGTTGTGGAATATTATGCCTTTTGAGTCGTAACACTTGAGCAGGAATTGGAATTGGGACACTATCTGAAGAGAGGATATCACGAGACTTGGTACGCACGGTGACTTGTCGAGGGATCATTCCTTGAAATCTGTTCAGGTCCAGTAGAGCATGATCTCCTGTGAACCAGGTTATCCTTCAAATTATCACGTTGCCCCAGTGTCATCATTATATTATGCACATAATTATCTCCTTTCCAACCACCAATCTCGCTGTCTCTTGCTCTCTCTCACTTTCTCTCTGTAGAGCAGTATCACTTACCAGAAGGGCTATCAATTTCTAAAATTTTCCTGCCATCAGCAAACACAGCGTATCCGGTGACAATTGCTCCGTTCGAAGTGGCAGCAGCGACAGGATGCCATGTCACTAATATTGTATTGTCTTGAGGACCCGGTTCCACTTGTACGTCGATGGGGGGATCAGGCAGACATCCTACACACCCTCAGAAATACCATTAAGAAAACTTCACTATTTCTGCTTACTTGCCTTTCTATATTTTCGAATGTGTAAGTTACCTTTTGGAAGTGTTTTGAACTCGGTGTGTGCTGACAGCTTTTCCATCTGCTTGCTCCCCTTTTCATCAAAGTGGGGAGCTTTAATGTTCTTGGAACGAACTGTGACTCGGTATGTTGTATTTGGCGTAAGTCCTGAATATCAAACAAATACAACCAACCACATATAAAATAATGCATATGTGTACTCTTTAAATATCATGCAAAAAATGTATTTTATAATTACGCACCGGTAATGGTATGTCGGTAAATTCCAGGTTTTACAGTCCTTACTTCGACATTATTAACACAAACGACATGTTGATAATTGCTGTTTGCGGGGAGCCAGGATATAACGGAGGATGTACTCGTGACACTGGTAGCCCTGATGCAGGAGGGAGAAAGTGGTGCGTCCTTTCCAATCACCATTGTGCAGGCTGCATCTCTGGATGTGCGACGATTGGGAGTCACGGCACGGACGCTGATTCGATGAGGCTGTTATTTTCACAATTAAAGTAATCCATACATACCGTCATTGTTTTGTGTAAAGTGGACACTTTTTTTTACATACCCGATTGCAATCAACCCCCTCAACCAACGCCCTTGTCCTCTCATTCGCCTTGATAGTGCACCGAAGAAGCCCGTTAACAAAGACTTGATAAGTATCAATGGTTCCGGGAGGGCAGTCGGGTGAGTTCCAACCGATGAGTATGCTGTAAATTATTAAAATGCTTTATGCTAAATTATTAGCATAAATTATTATGCTGTAAATTATTATGCTATAAGTTATTATGCTGTAAATTATTATGCTGTAAATTATTAGCAAATCCTCTTTGGATTTATTCATTTTCGGTGTTTAGTTTTAACATTTATAGTATCATAGAGTAAAAAAACAAACAATATATCATTAAATGACTCATTGACCTAAGGTCGGAAAGCGAGGAAAGCGAGCTAAAAATCCCATTATGCCAGTTCGAAAACGTTCAAGTACATTGATCCGCTTCACTGCTTCAACTGGATCAATCCCAAACTCCTCCTTACACTTGTGGCGAAGAACGAGGCGATCATCGATTCCAGGGAATATGGCTGTCGGGTTGAGGAGGTAGCGAGCAATGCCGTCCTTCGACATGGTAATCCAGCGCTGAGTAGGTGGGGGTAGAAGGTCAAAATAATGACCTAAGGTCTCCTCCAAGTACTGGGCGTGGTCACGGAGCAGGGTGAGGCATTCATGTGGGTGAAATGTGCCCATCGCAAGCAGCCGGAGTCTCAGCCACCACTTCAACTTCTTTGCAGCTGGTTCATCCGAGGCATAGAGTCCAAGAGGAATGGCTTCCTTGATGAGAGGTCTCCATTTCTTCTCCTTGGCTTCGTTTCTAAAGGATGACATAATTATTGTCATATAATGATAAATGATTGGAAAAATTATACCGATAGCTGCAAGCTTTATCGCCATTCACAATGTTATTCCAATTGGCAAATGCTGCGTCGGTGGCAGAATCCCACGATGTATACCCCACCGTCACAGCCACCACATTACCTAAGGTATTAACCCAGAGGACAAGATACATCTGCCAGAATTCAACTAAAATATACAAAAATAAATATTTTGTAAATTATTTGACTGACAATTTATAGAAACTGTTACAACTTACGAATATTATCATCTGGGTCGATGTCCCGTCGAAGTATACGGCCTTTCTCCGTCGAAAATACTCGACGACTTGGATTAATAACCTTGGGTTGTTGGGGGGCTGTGCCATCGTGATAAATGATTCCCCTCATTCTTGCTTTCTTATACCAGTTCTAGATTTCAGATTAAACAGAATTAATTTATTAATTTAAAAACCTAAGGTTGATAATATACAAAAAAAATACTAAATTCACTAACTTCCACTTGTCTCTTGCTCAACTCAGCCCTAAACATCAAGTCCTCCTTCTCCAGAGCGGAAGGGAGCCTACCCTTATTGGCGAAGTAAAAATCCTCCAAAATGTGACGCTGTTTACCCGTCAACGATATTCCGTACTTCCTCTGTCTGTGATTGTTGAACCAAATCTATGAGTGTGAACACAACATGAATTAGTCATGAGAATACATTCGAGAATACATGAACACACAACCTAAGGTTAATCGGTACTTACTCGGATCTGATAAGCATACAGTTTTGTCGACGTCATCAAAGATATGAGTTCATCCTTGGAAAGATCTTGAGAATCTTCGAATGAGGATTCCAACAATTCTGTTTGCCACCCTGGATAGGGAGCGCCATTTGACCATTTTCGTGGTCCTCCAACTCCTTCCGGAAAGGCTTCCTCTTCGCCCTCCTCCAGCTCAGCCTTATCTTCGACGTTAACCTTAGGTTGGAGAGAATCGTCATCATCCATGTCACTCACATGGCCATCACTGTCCGATCCGGCGCCGTCCTCCTTCATCTCAAAATCAGCGTCGACGTTCGTCTCCCGTTCGTCAACGCCGTCTGCACCATAGTCAGCCGTCTTCTTAACATTCCTTCCACTTCGTCGCAAGTTGTTGTTCTCCATCTTAAAAAAGTTGAAATACAGCAATTAATTACAACTAAACTTACCTTAGGTATTTATCATGTCGAAGAAGTTATAAATTTTACCTTAAATCACTTTTTTTCAATCAATTTTCGGTTAAAATTGAGAGCAGTTTTAAAAAGAACTGTTGCTCGTCGTATTCTCTCCTCACTCTGGTTGTGCAGATAAGCAAAGACAAGAATCTGAGATCAAGTTTCATCCTGATCAGTCTCATTCATTCTCATCTCACCCCGCAGGCATTTCATTAAAAAAACATCCACTAGTTTCGTTTCTCTCATAATTAATAAGTAATTACAATAGTTTTTTCATTGCTATAATAATTACCTAAGGTATTGTTTTGTTTATTTTAAAGAATGTGGCCAAAATTTACCCTACAAAAAAATGGTGCAATGGGGTCAGGCAACTCCAACCCTCTTCGGCCACAAGTATCAATTGTGGCCGAAGAGGAGACAACTTTAGGTCAGATGTGGGTGTGAACCAGACGAAGAAAATAACGAAGATGATGAATCAAGAAATGCGATGATATTGGACTTGGTGACGTGAGATATGAAAATGAAGCGAAATTTTACCTTTTGTTGAGTTGTCGTTGTAGAACTAAGTGGATGGGTGGAGGTACTAACACGGAGAAGAACACATCTATTAATACATACGGTAATACCCAATTTTACTATGCAACTACGGTTGTGCTCACTTGATTGATAATTATAAATATACTTAAATGCGTGCAATACTTTATCTACTTTCTCTCCGTCTAAAAGAAAAATCAGGTAAAAATGTATGCACCTTGTTTTTCAGGGTCGCCATCGTCATCTATTAAATCTTCCAGGTCCAGGTACCCAAACTCCTCTTGTCTTCTATGCATCAGTTCTTCTGTAGAGGAGGAAAACGAGTAAAGCTTGGCGTTAGGTACGCAGTTTTATACGCGGTCTAAAATACCTGTGCTCTCAATGTACACATGTCTCATTACTTTTTGTATATTATTTTCTACTTGTTTTCACATGATGACAATTTCACCAACAACAATAATTTCACTAACATTTATTTTTGGTACGACATGAAAGTGTTGAATACACATTTTGTAAAATGGTGCAAGCCAACCAAAAAACCCTCAATTAGACAATGACACAAGCCAACAAATTTT
This sequence comes from Folsomia candida, assembly GCF_002217175.1. Classification (NCBI taxonomy): domain Eukaryota; kingdom Metazoa; phylum Arthropoda; class Collembola; order Entomobryomorpha; family Isotomidae; genus Folsomia; species Folsomia candida. The sequence goes on from NW_019091198.1 coordinate 4,978,975, forward strand.
GGAATAAAACACAGAAATGAAAATTATAAATGACACAAACCTTGTCTCCTGAAAGCTTCTTCCTGATTCAACATCAAAGGGGGCAAGGTTCTCTGAATGCGATTCTTGTTTTTTGCTACATTCAGAAAAAATGTAGAAAGGTAAGAAGAAGAACGGCGCGTGCGAATTTTCAATTAAAAAGGTAATGGAAACAAACAAAATATCCAGAAGGAGATGCTACACAACTATGCAACAACTAAGACCTACGTACGGATATATAGATGGATGCTAAAACTAAAGACGGTATATGTTCTAGTTTAATCATAGATAATCATAGGAATAAACTAAAAAGCTACAGGTACATGAAGACTACATCAAGTTCATAGAAGTGGTGGTGGTGGTGGGTGGGTGGGACAGCAGATCTATATTTACAACCATCCATGTCGTCCACCCACAACTACCTTCTACACTCTCTGCTGACAGCATTCATGGGCGTAGATAACGTCCATCCATACCTATGATGAGACGCTGTGACTCCTCATCCGCCACGTCTCTCGCATACTCAAAGTCCAAGAGGGATGTCGAAAAGCAGTCCTCCGAATCCTTAATCCCGAGAACGACCTGTTGATGAAACTCGAGCAAATCATCGCCCACCAGCCTCTCAACATAATTCGAAGGAACCAGCCCCCGTCTCCCGTCAAGAAGCTCTCCATCCAAAAATCCGTCCTGAAATAATATCAAATATTCTCCATGTCAAATCGAGAATTGCGACTGCTCCAACCTGTCGCAAACATTCGCAGAAATAAAATCCATTACTTGCAGGCGTCAGAGACGACTGATTCACTGAATTATTATGTACTAGTGTAGAAGCCCGTCAATCGACGTGCAAAATAGGCCCGTCGATAAGCCCGTTGCCCCAACATTAGTGAAGTTAGCCCCTCCTTTTCGCTCTCTACAGAGTGGAGAGCGAGAAAGAGAGGCTAACTTCTCAAAAAAGCCACCGACCCAGCAGCGATACACTCGCCTGCTTTATATAGTTTAGATGTATTCCTCAACGAAGGAATAATAACACGCAATAACAGAGAATTCCAATTATTCTCCACTAAAACGTATCCATTTACATACATTTTCAATTTTATTAAGTCAATAAATTAAGTTGAAATTGGTTTCCCTACAAAAAAGTAATGAGAACACTTTTCAGCTAAATAATACTTTTTCCTCTGCCAGACATACATGATTTGTAGCACTTAAGTTTCTCCCTCTTCTTGACGTTCCAACTTTCTGATCTCTCTGTGTCTGTGTGGCTACAAAGGCTGCCTACTCGAACGGGAGGAGAAGAAGTGGAGAGAAGGGCTTTCGAGAGAAAGTTATATAAAGAGCGTAAACGTTATTGAATGAGGAAAAATCTCGACCGAGGGAAAAACCTGAGGGAAAAGACAAGAGTCACGGAGCATTGGCAGAGGTCAATGGAAAAGGCCCCGTTATAGATGGAATTGTGCGAGGGAATAAAATGCTGTTCCCGTTTGAATGACATATTTTGAAAAGAAAGTGAACATTTTCATTTCTCTTCGCATCTCACTAACCACGACGACGACCAACAATACATCGCCACCACCGCGGTATAGATACTACACCCACAGAGATCTGGGCTATACCTTCCACACGTGCAAGATATGAAATGGGTGGGTATCATGCTATAATGGGGTTAAAAATAAGAAAGAGCGAGAGAAAGTTGACTCGTTGAATGTGAAAGGTGGTCGAATGGATTTATAAGGCAATAGGAAAAAGTGGTGGAAAATAGTTGAATCTTCCAAATGTGAATTGAGTGAAGGGAAGTGGAAGTATTTGCCATAAATGAGCTACTCTATGGTAAGCACACCATTATGCACATAACAAAAGTATGTACACACAGGGATTGGCTACAAGTATGTAAGAGCATAAATTCGGTTTTTGCATGGATGATGATGATGCTCACTTCATCTCGGCAACCGTGTTCCGCCTGTGCCTTAAATGTCAATTTATTGTAACGTGACCGACTACTTGACTGAGAGTCAACACGGGTTTGGGTATGATGAGAAACACCTCGTGGCATGATTGAGATTGAAGCAGAAGAAGAAAGTGGAGTTTCATTTCGCACTAAATAATGGGGAGCAGGCAAGCAGGCATCGTCGTCGTTGAAGTGGCTTTCTCTTCTCGCATCACTCATTCAACACTGTTTTCACGGAATTGTGGTAAACTTATTCTCGCCTTCTCCCACCATCGCCTTCTCTTCAGAGAAGGACGACCCAGATTCGCAAAATCAAATTCCACACAGACAGGATATATGTAAGCTAGTGTAAAGATACATAGATTTGAACAAATCTCGCTGTAATTCTCTGGTCCCTTTGTTGAAATATAATTTTGGAATGGTCATATGTATGTATGGACCCTTCTTCTTCTTTGGTGGTGATGGAAAGTTATTGCATTGTGGTTGTGGTGGTCACACAAAGCGTGGTTATTCGGGTGGTGGTGGTAAGTTTTCGAGGTGGACGAGATTTTGTGCGAGGAAGAAAAAGATGTAGAAAAAGAAGCCACAAACCTCATCCATAGTTCCCCAGACTAGGACATAATCTCCGGCATTCAGACTCAATTCCGCCTCGGGATTCTCGTTGGGTGACTGATGAAATGGGTCGTACGAGTATCTGTGAAGAGACATTTAGAAGAGTCAGACATTGGTACAATTTTATTACAAGATGACAAACCATGGCTCAGGGACGGATGCATGGAAGAAGTGAAGCACTTCAAGGACTTGCTACATACTGTGTACACTTCTCATCCTTCCTCCTTTCTCTACCCACCCACTCACTCGCTCACTCACCTCCAGAATGAGAAAAGTTAGGCTGGGAGGAGGACATTGTTCGTTTGTACGTATGCAGTTGGGAGCTACAGTTGGAATCTGTAGTTGTAATCTGCAATTGGAATCTGAGCATCTATTTCATGAACATGAACACACAAGTTTCGTATCTGTTCTTCCAACTTGTGTGATTCATGAGCAATCTCTGAGCAATCATGACAATGGAAGGGAACGAGAGAGAGAGAGGAAAATTGAGCCTGGGAAAGTACTTTATTTCGTTAGTCAATACCTAACGCTGTAAACAAAGCATCGTCCTTTTCCAGGTACGTCTAGCATTTCGGCCCCTTTCGTCGCTTGATGTTGGAGTTGGTGCTGGATCTGCATTTGATGTTGGTGCTGTTGATGCTGTTGCTGCTGCTGCTTAGTTCCATTGAGTATCTGCTGCTGATGATGTGACACACCCATGCCCCCTGAAATATGACCATAAGATGAGCAAAATAAACATGTTGCTGTGCACACACAAATTCATCACCGAAAAAATACAATCTCGAGTAATAAAATAGCAATCTAGTCGTTTGTAAATATTGCGACAGTTGACACTAAAGAAATTACATGGCTTTCCGTCTCTCTACTTATACGTAGTCTGTCTGCGGCTGGTAGGTATACATAAGTAAACGGAAAACAATGTGTGTACCGTGTCCCATGACATTACATGCTACGTGGGACGTATCTCATTTCAATAGATTGGATTGGATGAACCATGTTTGCAAAAATTTACAACTCTGTTCAGTTGGAGAAAGTTGTTGTGGATGGAAACATGTCACCCTTCTTGTGTCCTTGTCTATTTTGGTGCTTTTGCACCATCATCAGCAGACAAGATGATGAACAAGTGAAACTTTGAAACTCACCAGTTTTACTGTCGACATGAGCGGTGGTAATGATGGTCGGAATGGTGATGGACTGTGGTTGCATCGAATGATGGTGCATCATCCCACTGGAATGCTGAAGGTGGTGTTGATGTTGTTGCTGCTGATTGGCCGTTTGTTGTAATGTTGTTGTTGGTCCCTGAGAGTGGAAAACGGTTCCGGCAGGAACAACGGAGAAGAAATTTGTGGGCAGAACGGTGGCAATTGGTTGAAATTGGGGCATTCCTCCCATTCCGTGGAGAGTCTGCATTGTCGAAGAGGTGCCTTGAGGGTGCATCCCGCTGTGGTGGTGATCATATATTCCAGACAAGTCCCGTGAAGTACTGCCTGAAACTGTGTGGTCAACCAAACATGCAATGTCAATCTCTTCCTAATGACAACTCATCCTTCTCCTCCGGAGGATTGGACGATGTCGTCGCTACATACGTTACACGTTTACGGGTAATGTGAGTGAAGGAGAGAAGAGCAGTCATAAATACATGGATATTCAGATTCAGACACAACAATAAGTAACAGGTGTGGTAGAGAGGTGGGTTGTTAAAGTGATTCAAGCAAGTTCAACAATTTGATGACACAGACATGAAATCGAGTTAAACACGATATGATGATACGCTTTAACGAATTTAAAATAATTGCTTCGCCGACTATCTAAAAGGTCAAACTCTGCCAAGGATGAAATTTTCTTAAACAAAGTATGCTTTCAGTGCGGGGGCACTAATTGGGTTTTATACATATTAAACAACACGACCAGTTATATATTTCATCTATTTATGCAAAAACTCCTGCCTCTAAACACACGCCTAATAACGACAGTACATATTTACAACGACGACAACCACTACAAACTAATAATAAGTAGATGAGGATGACACAAAGTTATGTTAAACTTCTAAATATATAAATACATGAATACGTACATAGGTTACGAGATGCGTCACACTAAACAAGCTGAGCTGGCAGAAGTTTGTTTGTTCATAGTTTACTCGAATTAAATGTAGATTTCTAGAAATTTTTAGAAACTTTTTCTCTACTTTTTGTGGGAACAAATTGCTTGTCCCACTTAGACTTGAAAACTATGCGTGTCTCCAGCAATCAAATTAATGAACAATTTCTTCAATAAATTGTTTTCTGTTTTCGGAGGATAACTTTACGAGTGTTCAAAATTTTCATCAACTTCTGCTCAGCAAAACTCTAAAATAGTATGCAATGGGAATGACGAAAGAAGAAGGCTTTGTTCGTTCTACGGCTGAATTATTACGAACATTTTTGACTGCCTTGTGATGATTTCGAGTAAAAAATATATTAGGAAATAAAGTGCATTGTGAACGGGGATACCTCTAAATATAATACAAAATTAAGCACAGTGGTGATTGGGCCAAACGCGGTACATATTATTTAATATTGTTAATAATTAAGAAGTCAAATTAGCATCAACGCTACAGTAAAAGCACACAGTCTTGTTTTTAAATGACGTAAAGGGAAAATAATCAAATTCTACATTAAATACTTGGAGAATATAATGGGTAAAATGTGCAAGTGTCTGTTGTACTATAAGGTTAAGAATTACAGGGCTACATACTCGTTTACATAAATACATAATATTGAGAGAAAACACCATTTAAAGGGGTTTAAATAGCACAAAGCACAAATAGTTTGTTTGACACGGCTTCTACGATATTTACTTAAATAAGCATTGCTTTACTGCACTGCCAGCTAGCCAGCTCAGTTGGTTGCTACACAATATAGACTTTCACCTCTTATCGAATTTCGTGGTAGACGGTTACATATTTCGTGGGATGGATGGACGGATCCAGACTTGGCACATTTAAAAGTGAAAGCCGGCCAGCAATGCATGTTCTTGGAAATGTACAAGTTTTTGACCTCTCAAACAATTGCCGTAATGGTTTTCGGTAATTGCTGTTTGTTTTCATAACGTTTGTATCGGTTGGAAAGGCTGACTGTGTACGAGGAGAACTGTGTATTGGACATAATAACATAATACAGCATGAATACGAACGAGTCTAAACTAATTAAATTACGCCATTGCAATCGCTCCGTGAATTAGTTTGTTGTACAATGGGTACAGCAGCCTTGTTGGCGGCGGTGGTCGTGTTATAGGTTCGTTGCGGTGGGTGCAACCCAAATTCTAATTTCTAATATAATCGGCCCGTTAATCTAATTAGGCCTCAACCTTCAACAAGGTACGATGTGGTTTGTTCAAAATTAGTGGAGGAGCACAAAATTTTGGCGAATGTCTGTATTAAATTTCGAATGTGTTGGTTGGTACATACAACGACTAGAAATGGATGTTTGTATTGGTAAGAATATCCTGTTTCTCCTCGAGTTTCTGCCAGGTTGATTACTTTGAATGTATGGACGATATATTTTCTAATATTCATTTATGTGTGTCATTCATCTATTATGCAGGTTGGTTTGTGCGGTGGCATGAGTTAAGCAACGGGAGAAAGTGCATGTGTCTCTGTGCACCTATTTACTTGAGTACGTACGGCTACATATCTAACATGAGCTCTAAAAACCTGGTCCGTGTCTCTTATCGGTTAGCGCTTGTTTTTCTTCTTTGATCATCATAATTAAGTATTTGACTATCTCATCACTAATACAAAATATATTTGTTATTTAGTATTACGCTGCTTACTTTCTGGTTCATCAATGTGATCGATTGTGATTTTTGGAACGTGGTATTTGGACGATGTCGGTTTTTTGGGTAAAATTCGTCTATGAGGTGCTGGCATGTGGCCTTTCGGCGGATGCGGATGGGTGCTAAAACGAGAGCCACAAACTGCGAAACAATGAGACAATCCAAAAGGAATGATAAAATTAATACGTCAATCAGTGAGCATCACAATAATCACATGCAGGCTGTGGTGGTTTTCATATCATTTCATAATTAATCAATTAATTAAAAGTAAACCAAATTAATAAGGAATATATGTTGATACATACGCTCTCACACTCAACTCAGTCATGATGGTGGTACAATAAGTAAGTATTACAAATGCGCTGCTCTTGTGGGGAACGGTGTGGATATGCCATTAGTCAAACCACGGATTTGTTCAGCATTAAAGGTGAACGGCAGTTAAATAAATTGGTTTTTGGATAAATACACGGATAAAGCAGAGGCTAGGATTAAAACATTGCTCACAATAAATTGCATAATTCGGTCGGAATGGAATTAACAACAAATTCAGCAGGATATGTAGGTTTGGCTAAGTACACACATTTACAGGAGTGAGAACTCGGTATTTCGTATTGATTGACCACAGTGATAAAGAATAGTAGTTATTGTAGTAATCGGATTAATGGTTATGTAAATATTTCCATTATTACACTATGTACATAGAGATTTGAGTGGTGCACACACACACACGTGGTAAATATGCGTTCTGATGCCTCTGCTTAAAAGAAATGATGACAGGCAAAGCGCCACACGGTATAAAATGACATCATCAATAATTATGCAATGGGGAAAAAGATTGCTACACATTTTCGGCTAGGGATGGGCAAATTAGAATCGTAATCAGTCACGCAAAAGCATTCAAAAGTGGATACGGATTATACGTAAGTCTTTACATTCACACCGTATGCGTATGCCATTTCAGGATATTTACTGAGCTGCGTTGAGTAGCAATAAACAGTTTCATGGCTTCTTTCACTGACTTTCAGAGAAGTTTGTGACTAATTCGATGAAAGAAAGAAGGAAGATGAATGAGTTTTAGGTGAAAGTTGGATACGGGGCAATCTGAGATTTCTATGCATACGCCTACAGCCCTGACTAAACTTTTATTAACAACCGTTTCAGATGATCAACTGGATCAGCTACATGATAAGTTAGCTAAGCCGCGATGAGTAAATATTTAAATGATCATTATTCCAAGCAAGGGTGATTAGTAGTAGTTTAGTAGTTGTTATGAATGCGGGGAAGAGATGCAGTAAGTTGTAAGTATTTCTATATTACATGGTAACTGAGAAGAGAGAGAGAGAGAGAGAGAGAGGACAGACAAAAGAAAGAGGAGGGAAGGAGAGAAAGTAGAGAAAATAGAAAGACGAAGAAGAAGAAGAAGAATATGTACGTACGTGTTAACGACTCACCAGCATTCTTATCTAATTCAGCTAAAATCTTGTTATCCTGTTGAATTTTGAATATGATACGTTCAATTTGATGGTTTGAAGCGATAGGGTCATCAAACTGGAGAGACTTTTGAGAGAGGAGGGTGGCTCTGGGTTTTTGCACGTTGGGGTTCACGCCGCCGGGTTGTTGGAGGAGGACACCACCACCACCCTGGGTCAGATCGGTCACGGAAGTGCTCCGCCGAAGTCGCTTCCTCCCGTGTCTCAGAGGAGAGAAGGAGGAGGACTTATAGGTCCGCGGAAGCGAGTGGTGAGAGACACCTGCGGCCACAAGCCATGTGAGTTTCCGAACCACACCACCACCACACGACGACACACATCAACTTCTCTGTATTTACATCACATGCAACCAACCCCTCCGCCAAAGCGACGCATTATTTTGCACAACCAACCACCACCCTACGTCTTATTCCGCCACTCCTCCCACCATCATCGGCTCTGCTTTTTTTTAAGCTATCATCCTGGCCGTACATATGCTCATGAGCAAAAATCTTTAACGGGGTTGTTGTGACCAACGCCACGTAGGTCTTACTGATCCTATAAATATCCCATCCTAACTTTCTCCCAACTAAGTTACGTAGTGCGCGTACTGCTGCTGCTGAGGTTTAATGTTACACTTTCTCTACACGGATGGATGATTAGATAGAAGTCGTACATATGGGGGAGAGCTCACATAGTTAGTTAGTTGGCTTCTGTGAAGGAACGAACCTTACACAAACTAGCACACGTTATTATTATCATAGGATTCAATTTGTGTGTAATCCTCTTTCTCCGGGGCAAAGTTAATCAAACCCATCATAAAATTTTTAATGCTCTTATTTCCTCTCAAGTCAGATCTACACTAGATATATGAGCCTACACGGTTTATGTCATTCGAGAGAGGGTTTGCTCATCAGATTACGTTGCGACTCACTCCTCATACGTAAATATCCTCTCTCAAAGGAAGTGGAACTTGCTCAGGTAACAATAATAATGTGAGCAGCAGCAAAATACTGCAATCTGAGACGATGCTAAAATTGAAAAATTGTCAGCAACTTGTAGTAATGAGACATGTACACAGGTTGTTGTATCTTGTTTGATGTTCTGTAGCAGTACAAGCACACACTTCACACACAGTTGAATAGCATGATGCCCATGTAAGTATGTATGTATGTAAGTATAAAAGTAAAAAAGTGAGAGGATCGCCATCATTCACACCAAAAAACTAAATATCAATCAGGGGTTACGTTTAGATACACGGCGAGCGTGGTGTTCTTGTGGGTAGTGTGGGTTGTGTAAACAATGATGTGAGCTGGATGGAAAACGAACGCTATGCAACAACGAAATCTGACACCGCTATTGTAGCAGGAAAGAAAAGGTCACATTAACAACAGAAATCAATGCGGAGAGTTGGGTCACATATCATCAACCAATAATATAGCTACAAGTGAAAGGCGATAAGTCTACATTCTAGAGAGACACAAATATATACAGATAATAGGATTGTACAATTACCAATAATAAAACAAAATACATAGACCACGTAGTAGTAAGTAGTATTTAGTAGTAGTGGCAATACATGGGTAGTAGCAGAAGAAGTAAGTATGTACATGGTATAGGAGACTGTATATTTAGTGTATGTAAAAAATGAGGTTGACAGTGAATAAATAGTTCCTACATATAGTGCAGCTAAAGAGGTATTGGATCGAGCCAGTTTGAAATTGTCGAACCGTGTGCAAAAATATATGTCGAATTATGGACAGAGCTCTGCAGGTTGGAAAAATTGTTTGATTAAAATGCAAATTGTCTAAATTTTTACTGGATTGGATTTTGTTGGTTATTAACTTTTGTTAGGGGGATTGAATGATTAATAAATCGGTTTGGAAGGAAATGACTCTGGTAAAATATAGCCTGCTGGTCGAAACAAATCCTGTTATTTGTAAATAAATCAGTTCATTACAACGAAGTATGCAGAAAGGAGGGAAGAAGAATCTACATACGTGGAGGCAATTTATTGTATGCATCATTTTTTTCGTCGTCGTCGTGCTCGTCCTTCCAATATGACTTTTTGCTACCCAGAATATGTATCTAGCTCCATTATTACACTGTATTTCAGTCCAACGACCCAATTTACGTTCTCATTGATTTTCCCTGCCTAAACAAGTAGTAGGATATTGATAGCATCGCATTAACCGTGTACCTTTCTCGTCTATCTCGTCCTCCCGAGGAGTGCAGGACAGGAAACTAACTTCTGGCGCTATGTTCTAGCTCTCTGCATGCCAACAAATGCAATGCATGGACGAGGACACAACCCTTTTTCACTTTCCCCTGTTGTAATACATAATAAATAAATAACTGCTGCTTTCCTCGACACGACTTGTGCCCTGCTTCTGCTGCTTCTGCTGCTGATAGTACACTTTGTACTTTAAACACCAAGCGAGTGCCATCCTCGCTGTTTCCTCGCTGCTAATTACAAATTAATGAATTAGACCGCCGACGAAGCAGTGCTGTTGTTTCCTTTTGACTTGTGTTCTTTCTCCTCAAATCCGCAAATCAACAGTTTGACTTTTGCCCTCTTAATAATAGCACCTTTCTTTTCATTTTAAGAGAATGGCAGAGTGGAAGAAAGAGGTTACAAAGGAGGTTCAAACAAATCTGTTAGAAAAACAAGCTTATTTTTCCAGGTATTGATTCTGCCCTGGTCTGGCTCTTCTAAAAGGAAACTAAAATAGTATAAAATAAATATAAGGCTTCACTTCTCCCCTTGTTCACTTCATGGACGGCGTCCATGAAGAACGAACAACGGAAAAAAATCATTGATTTAAAATATCTGAAAATAAGTAGAATTGTTAAATGGAAAAAAAATTCACTGACTTTGGCCTCGATAAGTTCCCATTTGATTTGCTCAGTCTTTGCGATTGTCAGTTTACTTTGTTGTTTGACTTTTTTTTCTAGTCTCTGAGTGGGTTTCGACGGAGAGAAAGAGAGAGAGGCTGAGAGCGGACTGCCGACAGAACGTAATTTATGGTGGAGAAAGTGAACGTGGGCAGCACGGATGGATGGATGGATTGCACAATGGACAGCGAGGGATGTGGGTGTGTGGCATGAATAATTGATATGATTAAATGAATATTGTGAAGATGGTTTCTCTACCTCTTGAGTATGTTCCCGATGACTGATACAGGGTGTGCTGTTGTTGTTCATCCAGTGAAGGAACTACAGGAGTGGAAAGTTGGGAAAGTGCCGTAGTACTCTCTCCTCGACTCAAAACCGAGTCTGTACATGTACATCATCAAAGTTAGTCAGCATATTTATTACAAACTTGTTTCCCTTTCATAACCTCCACCACCATCATCATCCTCCTCATCTAAATTCCATTAGAATCCTGTGTTGCGGTTGGACGACACATTATTATCTACAAAGGCTGTCTCTGTCTCTACAGCCAACCGCATTCCGTTTCCTACTTCGGCGTATCATCTGATGATTACTTTCTCGGGCTTGATTTTATCGGATTATTATAATTAAAAGTTTGATAATCTGCCTGCCTGTCAACTTCATAAGGCCCGTTTTCTCTTGTGGGGAGCGAAACCTACCAGTTGCGTGACTATGATCTGCTGCAAAACACTTTGAAATCAAGTCATTATAGACCCACACTTGAAGTATGCTTCACAAAATTAACAAACTCGGTTGGATATGAGCCCTCGAGAATACTTGGATAACCAACTCCTGTGAGAGATATCTGCATGTATGAACCTTGGTGACATGCACCAATCTCTAGCTTTGCTGGAAAATTGTGCTAAAAATTTTCACTTTTTAAGAAGAACAAGTGGGTATAAATATGATGTTAAAATGGAAAGAAGAGAGGAGTAAGAAGTTGATAAGAAGCGAGAATATAGAGAATTTGGTAATAATAATTATTATATTAGTATCAATTGCATTGAGAGTAAACCGGTTGCTGCGGGATTCACACATAAAAGACGAGATTTAGATATTAAAAAGTAAAGATTCGTTAAAAACTAGTGTATGCAATAATAAGAAGAAGAATAAATAAGAACTACAGTTCATGACAGCAATGCAAAAATTTTAATCGAGCATTTATTTATAAAAGAACGTAGAACGGCATGTATTTGACTGACACTACATGAAGCTCTAGTAGCTGCTGGTTGCTCTTGGGGGATCTTGAATAAATTAGTGAAAGTTCAAGAAATATAAAATCAACGAAAGATTGAACCCAAGCTAAAATTATATTTTGACGGATTTGGAAAGGCAAAAGAATGAAATGAACGAATTAACCAATGAAAAGATGAGCAACACAGCCAGAATTGTTTGCCAAAGATTCATTGCATTGCAATCGCGTACTAACTACAGTAGTAGAGAAAAGAAATCTACCTAAATACGTGAGTTGTGTGTGTACCTATGTAAATATAATTAAACTGGGAAAACATTCCTGTATGATTCCTGATTGATCGAAGGTTGATTTTTTTATCAATTTAACGGTGTGTTTACATAGTTAAATAAGATGCCGATGCAATTTTCTGCTTGTTTTTTTTATGAAAAATCCTGCCTGCTACATACGTAAAACAACTCACGAGGGAACCTTGTATAGTGCCCGGAGCTCCCAGCACATTCAATATATACATTAGACGCGTTTTTTAATACTAGTCCTATGATGTGACAAAATCTCCGTGTCAAAATGACATTTGGTCAAGCGGTGACGATTTTAGTGACGCGCCGAACGGTCACTTTCTCCCATGATTTCAATAGAGCAGCTACTTTTCGCCACACGCTCCTCATCTTGCTACTGAATTCTCAACTAATTTACTCACTGAGCACACTGGTACTTAATTTAGCTATATTTACAATATCATTACAATTTACTGTTTATAGCTTATCAATATTATTTTTGCGTTCGAATTTGAAAGTTGCAAAATGTTCCGCGCAGTTTTTGAAAAACAAATCCCTTTATTTGTTTAAATTCATAAGAAGTTGATATATTTTTTCCGAATAGTTTTTAAACTCTAATATTTTAAAGAAAAAAAATGTTGAAAACTTGTAAATGGTAAATAAATTGTCATGATATTGTAAATATACATAATTAAATCGGATGCCAGTTTCATCGGTGAACAAATGAGTTGAGATTTCAGTGAGATGAGTGTGGAGCGTGTAGCGAAGAGGTGAAAGGGTCCTGCACTACTAAAAGCATGGCGACCGTGACCGTTCCGCGCGTCACTAAAGTCGTCACCACGTGACCAAATGTCATTTTGACACGGAGATTTTGTCACATCATAGGACTAGTATTAAAAACTGCGTCTAATGTATATAGTGGATATGCTGGGAGCTCCGGGCACTATAAAAGGTTCCCTCGTCAGCATATTCTAAGATGAACATTGTCTGCTCCCGAAAGTTGATGAAGCGCTATGAATTGTGCGGCTACTGACTAATGGAAGTTTTGCAATATTGCTAATGGAATGAAGAGAGGTTTAAGGAACGGTTTATGAGAGTGAATGAATAGTTGAAGAGGTGAAAAACGAGACCTGACCTGGAGTTGAGCAAAGGGGCGAGTCGGGTGGACTCTGACCGAGGGAGGAATGGCGAGAGGATGAGGCACGGGCAGACTGATGCGACCTTTTCAGAGCCGTCAGCTCCAACATCAACTCCTAAAAAGCACCAAGGAACCAAGTCAAGAGGAAATTATAATCCAGTCGGAGTGTTTTAGGAAAATGTTGAAAATGTTACCTCATGACGAACATTTTGGAGCTGGGTGCAAAACACAATTCACACAAATTAATTAGAATTAGGTAGTAGAATTAATGAATTATTTATCTAACAAATCCCCGCTAATTTCCCACTGTTTTGGTCGCGTACAGGTGAAGGAATTGTCAAAACGACCCATTTAGAACAACGCTCACCCTTACGTATCTCAAAATTGCACACTTTTCTACTGCCTACACCTGCAGAAACGAATAAAAATATTCTTGCTATCTTTGGTAAGACAAAGGACACTAGTGCATCCCACAGAAAAACTCATCACTTTGTTATCCAAAGAATAAATAAGTATACGCTACCTTGCCACTCAAAGGGGCAAAAAGACGTAAGGAAAACCCCCTGTTTTTCCTAGTGCAAACCTTCACTAAAATTCCAATTCTGATCGGATTTTGACAATTCTTGCATGCTTTGAAATGTCCAATACCAAACTCAATTTTTAGAAATTGTTATTTTTTCGAAGGTGCAACTTTTGTAAAATACTGAAAAACTTTAAAAAGTTGAGTTTGGTATTGGATATGCTAACCCATTCTCTACTTTACCAATAAAAATGTTAAATTTTAGTCTTACCTCCGTCTTCTTCTCCAACTCTCGGATTTTGGACTAAAATTAAAACCCCACAATATTAGCGATATACATACATATGGCACATATGTACTTCTACATGTACATATGCATATGTCTTATAGAAGCAAAATATGTCTTAGAGTGGAAAAAAATCTTTGCTGTTTCTAAGTATCTAGTTATTCTTTGACAAGATAATAGAATTCTCCACGATGAGTGAGCGTTATTCACCACTCACTCTCACGACGATGAGAAGATTTGTCGTCGTTAGGTGAAAGTTTCATTTGGGAAGTAGAACACAAAATAACAAGACAAAAACCAACCTGCAGTGCTTCAACAAAGTCTGCGGACTTCTTTTTGTCACTTTCTCCGAAAAAGCTAAGTCGGCTGACCTCCTCCTTCTTTTCTCGTAATTGAGCCAAAGCTTCGGCATGCTGTAAATTAAAATTTACTATTAGAGTTGAGTACGAGGGACGCAAATTACATGTGTAGACTATCCATGCAACCAACTATTTTCCAATTTGAATCAAATTTTTCATTGAAGTGTTGTATTAAATTAGTTCAAGTTTTAAACAGTCTCAAGATTCTTGTACTATGTCATCGAAAATGGAAAGCTGCCTGAATGTTGTACGGAGCTCAAACTAATTTACCGTACACAGCAAATTTAAATTACTACAAAAATGTACATACCTGTCTCTCGAGTTCTTTCCTTTGTTCTGACGCTTCACGTAATTGCTGTACATTTGTGAGGAACAAGACAAAAAAATCCGTCATTAGTTACTAAATTGGGCTGAAATCTAGAGCGCTTTTCGGAGCAAACTACATCATTTTTTGTGCGGTTTCTAGGTACACACAGATGCAAGCGAGTGTTTGTATGTAAGTACATCTTCTGGATGCGATTTGCCTTTGTACTCGGCCGAGGAGAAAGGACATATTAGACACAAAGTGGCGGCGAGAAGACTTAGCATTACAAAGCATCGGTTGGAGTAGGAGACACGGAAAGCAGAGAGAAAACTAGATAAATTACTGCTAAGAGTATATGACAGAGTAGATTTGCTTACCAGGATAGACAACAGCAACCAACCAGCTCTAAAACTCTAGTGGACTCTAATCCTTTGTAGCAGATTAGATTTACGCTATAGACTACTGCGAGTCTTCTTATGTATCACATTGCAAAGCGTGAGAAGACAGTGAACGGGGTGCACATTACAACAAAGAGGAGATTGGACGACGACGATGGATTTGGACCAATTCCCTCACACCATTTACGAACAAACAAAGCGATGGGGACAAGCAACAAGCACGCTGAAATTTCTTTCCTTGTCAGCGATGTCACCACTTTCAAAACTATCGTCCTCGTAATGAGAATTCAGAATGGTCCAATGGTAGCTATTGGGGGGAGGGGGATTAGTTGGTCTAGAGGGAAGGTTGGAGGTTGATGTTTGTTTTATGCAGACACACCAAAAAAATGTGTGTCTGGGGTGGACGCATGCATCGGACGAAGAAGGCGACACAATAATGAATATAGAAAAGCTTTAATTAATCAATTAATACTTGTAATGTTTCGCAACTACACTGCTAGTGCAGCAAGCCAGAGAGAAAAAAGGTGAGCACGTACACGATTCCGTACCTTCAAAATAGACTCCAGGTTGGAAAATTTTCTGGAGTCAGCCCAGAAACGGAACACGGAAGCAAGCCCTTAAAAGTAGATTTCAAATTCGTTGCTAGCGAATCCAGGTTTCCTGCAAAGGGAAATCCCTCTCTCTCACGTTCTTCTTCTCTCTCTCTTTTTCGCTCTCTCTCTTACTCACTCTTCTCCCGCACACTTTCTCTCCTTCAAGTCACACTTTCACCAAGTTCGACAAACAAACGCTTATCTTCTTCTTAGGTCACCAAACTCTGGGTGAATTTGATGGGCGGTGTAGTGTCGAAATGTGGTAGGAGCCGTTGTTGTTGCTGGGCAGGTTGATCCCAGATTCCATGAATGACTCAACAATAATAATGCTCAAATTTACTGCTGGGAATTGTAGTAGCAATAGGATTTATTCACGGGTGGGGATCACTGCAGATGATGATAGATGTACATGTGCGAAGGTTGAGCATGGGGCAATTTTTGAATTTCGGATGACACCTTGTCGTTACTGATGTGGGACGTTGGCGGAGTTGCGGAATGTGGGGCGGTTACTTTGACGAGGAGAAAAGTGAAAACTTTAATATTTTCCAGCTCGAACGAAGGGTTGCTGCGACTTCATGCTGACGAAGAATTTTTTATTCTCGGGAACTCTCACCCTGCGACACTGGCGATGGAGTTGAAGGGAGGAGGAAGGTTTTCGTTCCTTCGAGGGCAAGCCACTCCACCCTGGGAGAAAACGTGTGGAGGTGAAAAAGTGCACCAGCTAATAATTATCGTGTGGTCCTCCTCGTGTGCTCAGCCTAGCTTTTAGTTATCACTACTCTGTCTCCTCCACCACTGCATGTTATATGTTTCCTGCTGCTGCTGCTGCTGCTGCTGTGAAAGCGAGTAGCCTCCGGAGGAGAATGTAGCAGACTGGAGCCAGACGGGCGACTTGTGTGTTGAGGAGGCAAGAGAAAGCAGCAGTAGGGGCAGCGAGCGAGCTATGTTCGAGTAACGAGGGACGTAGCGTTGGTGGTGACGAGGTTGGCGGATTTGAGAGCGCGAGGACGGGAGGGACACACGGTCGCAAGAGGCGAAGGGATGTTCCCTGAGAGAGGGTTATACCAAAGGGAACCTCACCATGGCTTTTTGGGCAAGAATGCTTTGTTGGCAGTGCAGAGGAGCACATCCGCCCTTTCGCAAATTATACGCAAGATAAGGAAATCGATAGGATGGGGAGAGATGCGGGGAAATTCGGGTCATGGGGGATCCACACTGGAGCAGGAGCATGGCCACCGCCCCAAACCCCACCCGACCACCCTCAAACGGCACACGCAATCTCTTTCTCCCACCATACACCTATCAGCACCGCTTTCTCCATACAAAATATACCAGTATACCCGACCGAGTCAGTTGGGGGTTCACCCAGATGCCTCGTGTCTTCACAAGTTTCACATCCACCAGCTTTCTCCTGCAGGGGAAGAGTACAACTTTCTCCATGCACATCTCTCCTACTGTTTCATCCACCAGCAGCAGCAAGAAAGCAGAGGCAAAGCAATCGCTGGTGGAACTTACAACCCGCCGGCACAGCACATTTTCTCCAGCCACTACTACTCCTGCTACTGCTCTTTCTCCTGCTAGGAATCCTTTCTCGTGGTGGTGGTGTGGTTGGTGTGGGCTTGCACTTGTTTGCCACACTGCCAGCTCTGCTTGTTGGCTCTTTACCACACAATGTGCTACATAAAGAGAGTAACAACGGTTTTTACTAGAGATGATACAAGCTCCTCATTTTCCTTCTCTTCTCCAGCACCACCACGAAAATGTGCTTCGCTTTCTCCTCTTCTCTCTAATTCCGTGCTCCTTTTCCTCTCGTCCTGCTGCAAAGTGGTGGTGGGACTGCATTCTTCTTATCTGTAAAATATCTCTACGTTTACTTGTTCTTCGCATGATGATGATGATGGTCCGTGTGCCTGTGCATGCCTTCCCTCTCTCCTGCATACATACATATGTACGTGCGATAAAGGGATTCTCTGCGAAGGAGGTGAATTGAGCCGTTTCATTCCCCACTATACACTTCTTGCTCGTACTTTAGAATTCTAAACAAGGCTGATAACGAGGAGGTTGTGTGTGCAAAGTTGTAAAACCATGGACGAATTCATGAGAACATAGCCCGGTGGGTATTTGGCTAACTTGCATAGCGCGGAGGAAAAGTGTTTTTGTACATAATAATGTACGCCTGCTTTCACTTGCAGAAAATTCCGCAAAGAAAATCTGTCATCTTCATCGGTCCTGACTGTCACTGTCACACAAACAATTCAGAGAACTGATCAAAGTCGCATGACTGCACACAGATTTGCGCCCGACTCAGCAAGCAGCTAGACAAGTAGGCAGGCCAACACAAAGTAGCAAAGGGACTCAATCACAGTTAACTTTGCAAGTTATCAAGTTAAAATGTCATCATACCGCAGCCTATTTTAACTGATTTTCTAATTTTCAACATCCAAACTCCTGCTCGCTTTTATCTTAACTCTGTCATCGTGTCACCATGTCTGAAGCCTTTGGTGGTGGTAACGGTGACAATCTCTGGCTGGCTGGCTACAAGCTCATTATATACTTCTTAATGTGTTTCTTGATTGCTGTCCATACGAAGGAGAAAAACTGTCACCTTTACGTCGTTCACTCTCTCTCTCTCCTTTTGGAGATGTACCTCCCACGGCATAAGGTCATTATAAGGCAGATGTTGCAAAAGTGGATGTTGACCTTTGCTCCGCATACTCAAACAGTGTCCATTTGATTCGAATGAACCCGAGCGTATTAGCCGCCGAGAGAGAAATCCCATGTCATCTTCATCAATCATTACCATTATAATAACTAGCAACGCAAAGCAAAGCAAAGTCTTCAGAATAAATAGATTAACGCCAACGCTTGGCAACTTGGACGTCATCAGAATTCTCATGTACGGACAGGGCGAGTGTCGCAATAGGCATGTACATATATTTATGAATATAGATATGTATGCACGTGCATGTATTTATACGTGCATATGGAGCATAAAGCCATATCTTTCCCCTTGTTTGTGTTAGCTTACTTGCCAACAACTTGATTCTCAGAGATTTCTCTTTCATTCAAATAGAAGAAGAAGCCATCATTTCATACTTTCTCGTTGATGGTGGTGTAGACAAGGACATAAAATAAATAGTAAAACTCTGTCTGCATAAAAAATGCTCAAAAACTAATCTTCAAAATAAATATGCCTTACATTAGCTGCTGTAATAACAGAGTGAACAAAAGACAATATTGTGAAGATAGATATCGAAGAGAGAGTACGAAATGTCGAATATTTATTTTTCCTTTCCTTCTTCTTCTTCTCCTTCTCTATCAGATCATATTCGGCACAACTCCAAGAATGTGGTGCATTAGACCAAAAAAAATAACTCGACTGCATGGTCTTCTGCGATTCGGATGACATATGGCCGGATATCATCAACAGAATCTTCAACTACAATTATTCAATGTCGTTTTAATACCTTAATCCGCTCCACGCAAAAATTACTTATCAGTGTAAAAAAAACGGTATAAATCAAGGTCTTGGTTTCATTATTAGTAATACGAGAAGAGTCCAAGTGATGGATATTGATTTTGAATTCCTCATTATGAGGTTGGCTCGATTGAGCTTAAAATAAGAGGAGGGCGATATTCAGGACAGGATTCAAATTCCATCATCATCATTATCATTAGATTATGTATTTGAGAGAGTATATTCATCCATGTAGATGCTGGGTGGATATGTTGATGGAAATAAATTCCTAATACTCAGAGAGTTGAACAACTTCTTCTTCTCCTAATGTTGAGAGCTTGGTGGGGAGATTAGTATTGGCCCCCAGTCAGTCTCGTTTTATTGAAAAAGAAGTTTTACCGACTTTCTCCCTGTTTGGTTGTGGTTTGGTGGATGATGGTGTGCTATTAATGGCAGACTCGGTCGGGTTTTGGTGGTTTGGTGAGTAGTGGTCTGATTGTGTTCGACTTTTCCTTGAGAAACTTTTGAGAGAAAGAACAAAAACTTGGGTCAAACCAAACCCAGTGAATCCACAAACGAAGCCAACTTCAGCAAAACACTAATTCATTGTGTGTTGGCCTTTATATCTCAACCGCACTCGTCCTCACTCAACTCTACATATTCTCACGAAACACCAATATTTAGCTGCTCTTGTCGAATGAAATGCTGAATTGAACGCGAAAAAAACAAACAACTCACCACCACCACAACAATAACAAGAGGCAATTGTAGAGTAAATTGGGTTTTTTTTATATTTAAACTGGTTGTTAAATTGACCATGTACCTTATATGTATATATTTGACATGCATGTGTGCACCTATACGTTTCATCTGTAATTTCCTGAATCGATCTCAGTTTTCAAACGTTCCAAATATTTGCTTTCTTCTACTCTATTTGTAAAAGAATGTCGTAATGAGTATCTTTTTGAAACAAGAATTCTTATTTCAAATAAAGCTGCCAAATTAAACGAGTACAAGTTGCCCATTTCGTTTACTTTCTTTTCCTCTTTATTTCTATCGGGTGCATTGTGTTATGGAAGCTGCTGAGCTTTGTGAAAGCAGATCCCTCACCCTCAGAAGAGGAATTCTTATACCTTTCACGACGTGGTAAGAACGTGATGCGACGCTTATTGGAGTCTGAAGGGAACTTCTTCTTCCGTGTGGGAAAATAGGAAAATACTTCAAAGCTAGTAAATCTATAACATTCCTGATATTTTATCAAATTTATTTTTTCACAAAAGCAGGCTTCATACTGCCTTTCGCATTTCGCGAGGTGACCTAAAATAGTATTTTTATACTTGTACCTAAGAAATAATGGGAAATTTTAATGCCAAAGGTTAGTTGGCTTGAGAGCAAGCATAGGTAAATGCATCTCGGTTCAATTCTCTTGATACCGGAGGAAAACTTTTACTTAATATACAGATGACAGACTTACCCGTTTCCATGTAATTCCGGGACAACTAAAGAAAATAAATTACAAATGGGTGATGCAAATTTCAAATAATAAGAAGCCAAGGTATTAATCCGTTCGCAGAATCTCTCATTTCCTACCAAAACCCGTGAAGAAGTGATTCAATTTGTTACTTAAGCACACATATCACAACATCGAAAGGAAGCAGCGTGTCATAAAGGAAAAGGGTTTTTTTGAATTGCGGAAACGGA